>NC_056624.2:102992492-104452492 GCF_002870075.4 Lactuca sativa | reverse complement strand
CACTAGTTAGTCTATAGTAAGAAATTGGAGCAATGTTGTCATATATAGGCTCAAGATCTTTTTATGAACCAATATTTTCTTGCGGTGATTTTTTCTTGGTGATATATTTTTTAAAGAGTAACATGAAGCACTAAATCGGTTCTATAGAAGTATATTCACAAAAAAATCTCGAAAAAAATGTGTATCTACGACAGGTACATATGTGCATTTTTTTCGAACCTGTGAATTTTCTGACATTTGTGCACATATGCACCTGTATATGCATATTTTTTTCGAGATTTTTTTATGAAAATGCTTCTATATGACCGAGTTGGTGTTTTATTTCACTTTTTTTAGAAACGATATCACACAAAAAAAGTTCGCATTTTAAGAGTGGTTCGTGAGAAAAATATAAGTTCGCAAAAGATTTTGGGTATATATATATATATATATATATATATATATATATATATATATATATATATATATATATATATATATATATATATATATAGACAACCATCAAAATTCGTGATAGTTCTAGATTTGAATAAACTTAGTTGTATGTGTAGGCACAACACATTTTAGTCTTAGTAACTAGAAGCTAAGTTATAACCTACTAGAAACTTGGAAACAATTAGAAACTAGGGATAATATGTGTAGATTTCACGTTGATAAGTGACTTCTATTACTACTTTAAGTGTAACAACTATCCAAATTCGAGTCATTGATCCTTTACTTGAACCTCTTTGCATGAATCATATACACACATCATGCATTTGACCTAGTAGTAGAAATTAGGTTTGCGTCTTGTATGAACTTAAGTCAAAGTTGAAAACTAGGATTAATATACTTGATTCTTCAATTTCACTTGAATCACAAAACCACCACACAAAATGTCAATAATCCTACAAAAATCAATTACAAACATCGTTTCTATCTGTAAAGAGTTACGAAATTATAAAATAATTTGAAGTCTCAAAATTCAATATATTTTGATATCCAAATATTTACAAAATCTCCAAACCCTGAAAGCCCTAAAAACCTAAATTTGTATAACTTTAGCATAAAAATTCTATAAAAACTTTTATGAACCGGAATAGTTAAAATTGGAATATGTAATCAAGTAAATGAAATTTAGGTCATTAACATTTGACCCTTATTTTATAAGTTAAAATCAAGTTTTATGAAAGTTAAACAAGGATTAATGCATATTTTATAAAAATTGGGATATTTTATAAAAGAGGGGGGAATTTATTTGAAATATCGGTAGAGAGAGAGAGAGAGAGAGAGAGAGAGAGAGAGTGAGAGTGAGTGAGAGAGAGAGAAAGAGAGAGAGAGAGTGAGAGTGAGCGAGAGAGAGAGAGCCTCATCCTCTAGAAATTCGACTCTCTCCTCCGAATATGTTCATAAAAGCATTAATCCACAAAAGGATCTAAACCACCTTTTCTTGTCAACCTTGATTTTTCTTAGGAACTTAGTAACAAAATAAGGTGATCTGGAAACTTTTAGAAAATAATTCATTTTTCACGAATTATTGTAATTTTTGTAAGAAAGTAGAGTAATAATTCACATAAAATATTTTTGAGGTCTATAAATCCTAGATAAATTCATGGATGACCCATAACGAAAATAAACGTCTCCCTTTAAGTTTCACCTATTTGTGTCACTATTTGTTATAATGTTTATGTTTTCTTTGTGTTTAACTAAAATAAAACATAAAACCAAGTTCGATGATATGAAATGAAAATCTAAGAATTTTTGTAGCTTCTAGGACTAGTATAACACTCAGATAAATATTTGTAGAGTTTTTTTATAATCTATTTCTATTTTTCCATGATTGTGTATTTAATGAACTAAATCGAGGAAAATAGTTACACTTATCCAAAATTCATGCAAATTTACCAGGACATCATTCATTACAATAGGACCTCAAATAAATTTTTTAGCAATTTTTCTTTACTAATTACTATTTTTCACAATTTAAATGGTTATTTAATGGAATAAATGAAGAAAAATAGCCAAACCTTTCTAAAAACCATGAAAACTGTCTGGAACATCTTCGATTAATTTAACTAAAATTAAAATTTTTGATTATTTTTACTCAACGTTTACTATTTATTTCGAATTTCTTGGCCTTAAACACATATAAAATCATAAAAATGGATTTTACAGTTTACAAAATTCATTGATCATTTTCCCTAACTTCAAACACAGTAAATAAATTACCCAAAAATTTTGAGGATTTATCTTAACTGTTTACAATTTATGTTAATTTTTTTAGATTAAATACACATAAATCATAAAATCCGATTATACTATTTAGAAACAACATTTGACATTTTTCTCAACTCATATACATTATATAACAGTTGTAAAAAAAATTGAGGATTTACCTTAACTGTTTACTAGTTTTCCATGAATTTGTGTTGATTCAAGTGATTAATTATAGAAAAAATAGATAGACGTATCTAAAACTCGTGAAAAATTATCTAGAAGTCTTTGAACATATTTGGATCACAAATAACAAGTTTGGTGGTTTTTACAAACTTTTTACTATTTAATTAGTTTACTTGGTATAAAATACACTTAACTTATAAAACCTGGGTTTTATTGATCAAAAGTGTCATTTAATATATTTCCAAGTTTAGGGACATTATGAAACAGTTCAAAAAAATTCGAAGATTTTTTCATGATCATTTACTATTTTTCCATGATTTTATGATTATTCAAGGAATTAAATGTTTAAAAATACTTTGGCCTATGTAAAACTCATGAAATTTATCTGGAGGTCTTTTATGACATTTAGAACTGAAATATAAAGTTTGAAATTTTTTATAACTGATTTGATTTAGTTTTGAATATTTAATCATTTAAAACACCTCCAAAATGTTATAAGTACATCACAATTAACATTGTAAAAATGAGATTTTTATTTAATTTTTTTAAACAAATTGATTCATGGGAATCTAAATTTCACAGAAAAATGTTTGTAACATAACAACATCAAAGTTTTGACACAATATTGGCATTGCTCCATTGTAGAAGTGATAGTTTGATTTTATTTACTTCTTTTTATAGTTTATTTTGACATATTTCATTCATAATTTAGTTAATTTACATGCATATTTTCCTTTTTGTTATTTTATGACCATTTCGGGTACTTTCTGGTTTCGTGAGCATAATTGCAGATTTTAAGGAGACTAGCAGAGTGGGACCGTTGGGAAGCGATTGGACTTAGAGAATGGCAATAATTTTGGGCTTTATAGGTAATGGAGTTGATTCATGGAGTGGGCTTGCTGATTAATTGAAGGCTTAGAGGAAATAAACTTTAAATTTGCAAGATACGGGCGAATTTTCGAGCGTGCGTAGATTATTGATCGGGAAATTATGTGAGCTATGGATCATTTGGAGAAGCCAAATTGGTCTTAAAATGAAGAAAACTTGAAGAAAATGGGCTACAAGCTGATTGGACTCGAGCTGGGCCAGTGGACTAAGTTGTGGAGGCCCAAAACTCAAAGAAGCCGACAATCAAGGACCACTCGCGCAGGGCTACATGGCCGTGCACGACACTGCAGGGGTAATTTCAGAATTTCACTTGGAAGTATATTTGAGGAAGGTTGGTGTGCATCTTTTGCAAACTTTTGCACATTCGAAAAATCATCATTTCTCAGGATATTTTGGAGCATTTTGAAGACCAAGAACACCTCAAGAACTTCATCTTTTTGCTCTTGATTCTTGTTAAATGTTTGGTATAATCTATCCTTACTTTCTTTTCTTGTGTTTAGCCATGTTAGGCTAGACTAAATTTGGTTGACTTTGGTGAAATCCTTTGAATGTTTGTTGAATGTTGAAGACTCCATGAACTTGTTCTTGAATCTTTATGAGAATGTTTTGTGTTTTAACATCTTATTACTACTTGTATGTTTTTATTCATGACTTTAAATGTGCTTGTGGTGATTAGTTGGCTAATTTCTTGATTAAGTAAAGGATCCTCAAATTAGCAAGCAACAAATGATTTTTGTGTTGGTTTTACTTTTCACAATCATAAAAACATTTTCTCCAACATGGAAGTGAAAGCATTTTACTCCTTTTGGATTTGGTGACTTTTTTGGTTCTCAATGTTAGTTGACTTTCACTAATTACATGCTTAATGGAAATTGTGGCTTTGACTAAGGAAATTGTTATGAGCTTTTCTAACCATTTTAAAAACTAAGAAAAGTCTATGTAATTATAAGCTTCTTGGATTACTATAGCCAAATTAAAGATTTAAAACAAGTATACACTATTGGATTCTAATGATATGTCCCTCAAATGTTCAAGTGAGGAAACCTTAAGTCAACCATCTTTTTCTTATTGATTTTACATTAAACCCTTGTTTTTTTGTTGAAATTGTGTATGTAAATCTTAGTTTAATTCTAGTTTATTTCAAGTATTTCAAAAGACCAAAACCCCCCAGTTTTTCTTTTATTGTCATTTTACAAGTATTTATACAAAAGATTTAGGGTTATTAATTTTGTTGGCCTCGAAAACCACCAAGAAGTTAAGTATGCTAGTATTAGATTTTGATTAGAGACTCACTAATGTATACCATTATTGTAGGACATTGGTAGTGGTACAAGTGCAACTTAGTTCAAGGCATCGTTAGCATCATCATGAAATATGTTGTGAGTATTCATGATCCTATTTTTGGTTTTTACGTTTTGGCCTGGAAAAGCATGTCCAAAAACTATTTATTGTTCGTTGTATTTAATTTGACCAATATCAAACATGATTGCTATATTTCGCTATCTATGTGTATGTGCTTATGAAACATGAGGCCTTATCGTCTAAGTCCCTTACACTTTCCTTCAACCACCAACTCTTTGAGCCAATGATCATTATAGATAGCGCTATTAGGAACTTGATAATTACTCACTCACCTGGTTGTGGAGTGCATTTTACCATGTATATCTATGGAACGATAAGCATAGATCTTGATAGGGCGCGTGTCATAGGCTTGGTTGAGAAATCGGTGTTTATTTATTATACACATATACATTTGTTTCTCATGTTATCATTAAAATTTGTTTCTCTTGATGGTAACAAAATTTATTTCTCATGATAGCAATGAACTTTGTTATGCAAACATGCTTACTCATTTTAGCAACAAACTACTCTTTATGCAAACTTGTTTAATCATTTTAGCAACAAACCATTGTTTATGCAAACTTGTTTACTCTTTTTAGCAAAGAACTATTGTTTATGAAAACTTGTTTACTCATTTTAGCAACGAACTTTCATTTATGGAAATTTTTATCAATATTTTGATTTTCATGATTTGAAACTATGTTATGGTATAAACCTGTGAACTCACGAACTATTTCGTTAGTTGAACACTCATTTTACATGTTTTTTCAAGAATCATCTAGTAAGACGACACGTAGGGACACATCACTTCTAGCAGCATTCACAAGTGTTGTTTTTCAAATACATCGTAATTTCTTTTAAAAGTTATTCGAAATCATTTTAAATTGTAATGATTTTTAATACTATGGTTGGTGATGTCTTTTAACTTTTGCAGTATGACCGTGTGTACTGTTTCACCCCGTGTAACACCCCGATGATGAGGTACTTCTATAATTTAATTATATTGCAATTCAGGCACTAAGTAAAAGAAAGAGTGCAATGAGGGCCCTAGTGACATTTTTGTAATTTGGGTTTTGGAGGAGTATGCCATGTGTATGTGTGTAAACTGAGCATACTAGGGCGTTCCTTAGTACACTAGGTGTACATCTGTATGCAGGGCGTACATACCAGACATGAAAACCCAAATTTTTAGGGCTTGGCACATATTTAAACCCCATTATAGCCTCATTTCCCCTCACTTCATCAACCTCCATCCTCTTAAAACATTTTTGCAACCCTAATATACCTTGTGAAGCATTTCTAAGCATGAGTGTGTGTGTTTTTATGCTTTGAAGAAGAAGCAAGGTCTAACACCCCATTTATTAAATAAATAGACATATTAATGAATCAATAGTAGCCCTAAAATAATTAATTATTTAGCAAGGTGTTGGTTTCGAGGAGTTAACTTTCATAATTTTAAAAGTTGGGGGTTAAAAGTGTAAGTTCCGAATTGGTTTTGTAAATATTTATGAAGGCATGGACTACTTGGTAAATTATTGAGACTAAATTTGAAGACATTTTGGAGGCTAAGGGGCTGAATGGTAATATATGGACTTCAGCTGAAAATAATTTGTAGAGGAGGGACTGTTTGGTAACTATTGGACTTAATATGAAAGGAATTATGGGAGCAGGGGTATGAAGGGTAAGTTATGGACTTTATTTCAAAGGATTTAGGATGGAGGGACTGTAAATGTAAATATGGGGAAGATGTACATAAACCGGGTATGTAACCCGTCACCATGCCATACTAAACCCTAACCCTAACTAGTTGCCTCAGCCGGCGGGTATCATCCTTCAGCCACCACCACCTGTTTTCATTCATCCTCCGATCATCCATGGCCGCCAAATGACCGCCGATCCCAACCAACGTCGCTGCCGTCAATGGGAGCCGTCAACCATCCAGTTCCGTCGTGACTTCCGTCACCGGAAAGGATCACGAACAGTCATCGCCAATGAAGACGATGAGTCGCCTTTTTTCATCGTGATTCACTCGTGGGGATCAGAAAACCGACAACTTAGGGGTATGTTGTCGTCCCTGGCTGGGTCGCTATGTTGTCGTTTTCGTGAAGACGAGGCTGTCGTCGGTCGCACCACCTCCTTCCACTGTTGCATTGCCGCCCTTTTGCGCTAATTACCGCCATTATCCACTGCTGTGGCCGCCTTCCAGTGTCGCTGCCGTCTCTGTACACCACCGTGAGGTGGGTGGTTGTGTCCATTTCCGAGCAAAAGATGAGTATTGTGTTTGTGTTTCAGTTGTAGGCGTGTGTTGTTTGTCCAGACTTCATGAGAAAAGCCACTACTACCACCATGAGGTAGTGGCTGCCACTTTCTACCATCGCCTGCCGCCACAAGGTGGTTGTGTGTGTATTTTAGTGGTTGTGTTTATTTTTGGGATATTGTGTTGTATTATTGTAATTAGTGACCGAAATCATCAAGCAATTCATAACGACCACCGTGAGGTGGTGGCTGCCGCCTTCTGTCGGCACCAGTCACTGTGTTGGTTGGCGGTGTGCTTTTTCTTGTGTTTAGATTGCTTTTAGGGTGTTTGGACATGATTGGACTAGAACCATAACCACCACCGTGAGGTGGTGACCGCCGCCGTGAGCCATCGTTGACCACCACTACTCGAGGTGGTAGTGGATGGTGCATGACTTATTTAACCCTAGTTGACCTAATGAAGCCTTAATTGACCTAAAAACCTAATCATTTTACTGATGGGCACGCGATTGGGTTGGAAACCCTAATTATGGTTTAGAAAACCCTAATTTTAGATTTGTTGGTTTAGACTTATCGGGATTTGCGTTTTGGACCATTGGAATTGAATTATGAATTTCAGCTGATCACACCATATGATTAACCTAGTAGAATGATGGACTTAATGGATTAAGTCCTTAATGGGTTAAGTAAGAACACTTAACCCTAATCATCATTTTATGTGAAAACCCTAATTTTACTTTCCGCATCTAACTCACTAACTTCTAATTATTAATATTATTGTTGAGCTAACAGATCCTTCGAGATTAACTATTCCGCTATATACTTGTTCTAACCATTTTGTTCAAGTGTGTCTCAAAGTTTTTATCTAAACAATTGGTATCAGAGCCAGAGTGGTTGCTTTTTGAAAATCAGAACTCTGATTTTTCAAAGAGCCCTCTATACCACTAAAGCTCATCTCTAAACAAAAATTTCAAATGGCACAATCATTATCACTGAATGTTTCCAACAGTGTTAGTGGTTCCAATCGAGCCCCAATACTGGTTACAAATGAGTATCACCACTGGTCTCAAAGGATGGAGAGATATCTCAGACGACTCGGTAGAGATGTCTGGAGATCTGTAGAAGAAGGAACCCACGTTCCAGTCCTTACCCCTGTTCAAACTGATGGAACCATGGGAGGACTTGGTGGAGGTCAACCAGCTTTGAATTGTCCCACAAAAGATGATTTAGACAAAATGGAAAGTGATGCTATTGCCTTTTATGAAATCTCTTGTGGAGTTGCTCCTGACAACTTTGACATCATCATAAATGGCAAATCAGCAAAGGAGATTTGGGATGTTCTCAAAAACTTGTATGAAGTTTCAGAGCAGGCTCAAGACAAGAAGCTCACCACAACACTCAACGAATTCAATAATCTCAAAGCCCACTTCGGTGAAAGTTTGGAAGATTCATTTAAAAGGTTCAACTTGATTGTCACAAAACTGTCCAATGCGGGTACCATCTGCAGCAATCATGAAACAAATCTGCAGTTTCTTAATGGCTTAGGTAGATACTGGACAACAGCCAAAATGATTGTACAAGGTGACAGAAAGATTCACTCCTTATATCTCTATAAGCTTTATGGAGAATTGCAAGCTCAAGAGTCCACTATACTCAAGGACTGCTCAGAATTCGGAGGACCACTCGCATTAGTAGCCCAATCACCTCACACTCAAACCTATCCCACCTCATATGAATCTCCACCACAGTCATATGAAGCTGACTCAGAATATGACGACGAAGAAGAGTTTCAGAATGCCATTGCTCTTATCAGTCAAAATTTCAATCGCTTACCACCCTCATTTCGCAAAAACCAACAATTCAATCGACCACCTTTCAACCGTAATTTTCAGAACAATCACTTCCGTTCCACCAAAAACCCTCTTCCTCCACCGCAGTCTCAGCAGACTCAGTCAAAAGAAGTACCACCACAGTCCCAATCAACTAACTCCGATACCTCTATAGAAGACAAGAGTGATGTCATAATATGTCACAAATGCAATAAGGAAAACCATTTTGCCAAAGATTGCAAGGAAAATGTAGTAAAGGATAGAACCTTCTATCTTCGAATGGCTCAAGAACTGGAAGATAAAGAAAAGGGAAAGGCCTACATTGCTCAAGTCAAAAGGAATCATCAAGTGTGGTCATCAGGAGATGAAGATGAAGAAGTCCTTAGCAAAGGGGAAGGCAAGATCTGTATGGTAGCAACTGCTAATGAACATGGCTCAACCAATCTAAAAATGAACCATTGCTATATGGCTAAAGATGGAACTCTCAGCATTGTGGAACAGGTAAAACTCATGATTCAAACTTTAAATTACAACATGCATGATTGTCAACCTTTCATAGACACACTCAATGACACTTGTTTTGCCGTCCTTACAGACTACAATAAAGCCCTAGATGAGAAGAACATCGCTTCGCAGGAGTTGTTCCATGTTAGAGGACGTTTGGACAATAAGAGACTCAAAATGGTAATGTTAGAGAAGGAGTTAATGTTAGAAAATATGCTAGAATGCTTAGTGAAGCTCAATTAGAAATAGCCTTAAATGAAAGAGATCTAGCACAAAATGAAATTGTACGCTTAAATCTTTTAATTGAAAAGCTGTTTAATGAAACTGAGGCCATTGAGAATCTTGTTAATAATGGGAATGTTGATAACACTTTTAACTGGGGTTGGTCCAATGATTACCCAACCGCAACAGACTCGTCACCTCGGTTCACACCAGAACGTCCCTATGTCCCACCTGACCGCAAATTCTTGTTTCCAGTCAATGAAAAAACATTTCCTGAGGATATCAATGCCCACTTTGGAAAACTCCATGATCTGAGTAATAATTGTGTTATAGAAGAAATTCTCCATGAATCTTCTACTCATGTCAACAACACAGATTCTCATACATCATCCGTAGTTGATGAGGAGATTGTTATTGAAAGTCTTTAAGTCTCTTTAGACTTCCCATCCTTACAGTCAGACCGCAGTGTATCTGACTGCAGTCACATACCGCAATCTGTCCCATTACTTAATACCAATTGTCCCAAAAAGGTATTTGCCAAGCCTTACTCTGTCGTAGTCCAAAACACCACTCCACTGATCGAAGTCAAGAGTTCTGTGACCATTGAGCCAATTAATCATGAATTACCAATTGAAAATTTTGAATTTGGTCAATGTTCTCAAAGGCCTAACTTCTCAAGTTTGGATGAATCGAGTCACTATTTTTCAAAATCCTCAAAAGATTCTAGGAAACCACAATTAAATATCACTGACTGCGGTTCTTCTAAGACCGAAGAAAAAAGAGTTTTTAAAGAAGAATCTCGCTCTCGTGGCAAGCAACGAGAAATTTGCTCAAAAGTTAAGAAATCTGTGAAATGTCCTAAATCAAAAAGTCCTGAGAAGTTTATTTTTTCAAATTATTTCAAGAAAACTGTTTCCAAGAAAACAAAAAGAAAGGAGTTCACTGTTTCTGACAATACTAAAAAAATATCCAAATATGAGGATAAGTCTTTTCGTTCAAATGGATTTCAAATCTATTCTATCAATGATAAAAAATGGAATGGTATCTTACCTATTCCAACCTTTTCAGTGTCAAAGTCTCAAAAATGGAAAGGAATTTTGCCAACTACGGCACCCAAAAGGTCATCTCAAACGTCTAAGAAATCACATCACAAAAGCCTTGCACATGCCTTCACACCTGCCAAACCTGCATAAAACACCTTTTCAAAACACACAAACAAAAAGGTCAAAACTGACAATCCTCGGAATGGACAAAAACATACTTTTTCTTCAAAAGCTCAGAACAGGTCAAATGTCAGAAAAAATTACAAAAAGATCTCTTGTCAATGTCAATGTAAAAGAATTCAAAGAACTTCCACACCCAGGATTTCAGGGTCAATCCTAATCTCTTCATAAGTACTCATAATTACTCACAATGTCACAAAACTCCAAAGATCTTCAAACACCTAGGACTAGGTTTGAAAGTTGACTTAAAACCTGTCCCTGCCACCTCGCATCATGCATCGATTAACACATCGTATGTGACCTCGGGCTCCAAACTCACTTGGTGCCCAAATTAACCACTTAACTTTTGTAGGCATTGTGCAAGGAGGATCAAGAAGAAGAATGGTTGATCGACAGTGCCTGCTCCTTGCACATGACCGGAAGGTTAGAATACCTTCGGGATTTCGGGCCTATATGCAATGGTGGAAATTTCACCTTTGGAAACAATGCAAATGGCATCATACGAGGCTACAATGTTCTCACCACGGGGAACTTTTCCATTCAGAAGGTTGTTTATGTAGAAAGTATTAAACACAATCTCATCAGTGTTGGCCAACTATGTAAAGCAGGCCATCGAGTGGAATTTGATGATCAATTCTGTTACATAATGACGGGTGGCCGAAGCACTTGCTTAATTAAGTCTCGCTCCGAAGGCACAATGTATCCTCTGGATATATCTCTCATCATTGGTAAACTGCAGCTGTGTTTTCTTTCTAAAGCTGTATCCGAAGTCAGCTGGCTATGGCACCAGAAGCTAGCTCATCTCAACTTCAGATACATCAAAAATCTAGTTACTGGAGAACTTGTCCGCGGTCTCCCTATTCTCAAATTCAGCAATGATACTCTCTGTCCAGCTTGTGAATGTGGAAAACAAGTCAAAGCAAGTCACCATTTGATAATGGATTCGTCTATTTCAGAACCTTTGGAATTATTACACATTGATCTCTGCGGTCCTTCAACTGTAGCTAGTCTCCACCACAAGAAATACATACTGGTTGTTGTTGATGACTTCACTCGCTTCACATGGGTCTTCTTTCTCAAACTCAAATCAGAAACACCGCAGATTCTCATAAACTTCATCAAAGAAATAGAACTTTAGATCAAGCTTCCAGTCAGACGCATCCGTAGTGATAATGGAACCGAGTTCCCTAATCATCTTCTCAATAGTTTCTTGGTGTCCAAGGGTATTTCTCACAACTTCTCAGCACCCTACACTCCGCAACAAAATGGTGTCGTCGAACGAAGAAACCGCACATTAGTAGAAGCAGCCAGATCCATGCTCAACTTCACCCATCTTCCTCTCTACTTCTGGGCTGAAGCTGTAGCAAATGCATGCTTTATCCAAAACCGAAGCATTGTGTGCAAACGTCTCAACAAAACACCATACGAAGGTCTTAACAACCACAAGACGAATGTTCGTTTCTTTCATATCTTTGGGTGTAGATGTTTCGTGATCAACAACAGAGATCAGCTAAATAAATTTGCACCTACGTCTGATGAAGGCATCTTCCTTGGTTATTCCACTAACAAGGTTGCCTATTGAGTGCTTATCAGACGTACAAGGCTGATCATTGAAAGATTCGATGTGAAATTTGATGATTCTCACATCCGCGATGCCTCTTAATCCACTGAAACCACTGCAATCATGGAATGTGACATTCCTGCATCTTCTGGTCCTTTAAATCTAGTAGAAGTCAATTATGATGATCTCTTTGAACCTGTTGAAATGGCAAAACTATCAGAAGTTCTTGTGTCTCCCGCAGCTCAACAACATGCTGACATTTCTGGACCATCTCCATCCGAAGCAATATCTCTCAATACTTCCACCTCTCCTATTGAGGGGGAAAGCTCTATTCCAGATCTAGCCGCAACCATCAAAGTTCCAGTACTTGATGTTGTTCAAGTTCCTGCCCGCAGAGAAGCATTTCCATCAAATGTATCTTCAGATTCGGATGATAGAGAATATTGATATTCAAACCGACCCAAGAATTGTCACTCTCCCATCCACAGTCCAGGGGGAACACTCTCAGGTTTCAGATAAACTCCCTTCAGCAATCCAGGGTGAACCTATCAAAGAAAATATCTCTCTCACCCAACTAGTCAGGATGACTCAGCAGGTTGTTCTCAAATCCAGGGGGAACCTCCTTTCCCATCCGAAGCAACCTCTGATATTGAAAAAATTCCTTCTACCACAGCTGCTGATCATCTGATGCCTCGCCTAGATGTATGGACGAAGGATCACCCACCAGGTCAAATTATTGGCAATCCGTCCGCAGGTATACAAACTCGATCTGCCAAAGATTTATCTGATCCTTGTCACTATGCAGCATTTATGTCCACAGTTGAGCCTCGATCTATCAAAGAAGCCTTATTGGAACCAGATTGGATTTTTGCAATGCAAGAAGAACTGGAAGAATTTGAAAGAAACAAAGTGTGGCAACTTGTTCCCATCCCACAAGGTCATACTATTATTGGTACAAGATGGGTTTTCAAGAACAAGCTAGATGAATCTGGTGCAGTCATCAGAAATAAGGCAAGGCTAGTTGCTAAAGGTTACAGCTAACTGGAAGGTGTTGACTACGATGAGACATACACTCCAGTAGCTAGAATGGAAGCAATCAGAATATTCTTAGCATATGTTTCTCACAGTAACATCAAAGTGCACCAAATGGACATTAAGAGTGCTTTTCTTAATGGGGAATTAAAAGAAGAAGTTTATCTTCAACAACCTCCCGAATTTGAGAATATCGAGTTCCCTTATCACTGCTACAAGCTTCAGAAAGTTGTCTACGGTCTGAAACAAGCCCCTAGAGCTTGGTATGGAACTCTTTCCACTACTAGAAAAAAGGCCTTTTACGACGCTCATTGCGCGTCGTAAAACGCTCAGACGACGCGCAAATGCGCGTCAAGGAAGGCCCTGTCATAACGAGAGACGACGCGCATTTACGATGCACATTTATGACACACAATGCGTATCATTAAAGCCGCTGTCATGAAAGGCCATGTCATAAATGAAGATGACACACATTTTTGCGTATCGTAATTTTTATTTTTTTTAAAAAAAAATTGTTTATAGATTTACTAATTTTCAAATTAAATTTTAATTTCATGTCTCATAATAGAAAATAAAATACCATATACAAAAAATACAATCCATTGCACAAAAGTTAATGTCATACAAAATACAAAATAAAATACAATAAATAAGAAAGATAATTTATTGCACTAAAATGTCAAATACAAATAATCATCGCTAACTATATAACCTAATACTACATTGCTATTAAGGGACATCATCATAACTCACTGAAAGTCTTGTGCAAATATGTAATCTTGCATGTCTAGAACTACTAGTTGCAAGATCCTGTATAAAAAAAGGCATGGTAAATAAGTAAATATTTAAATAAAGTATGTCAAACTGGATTTTGTATAAAAAAAATTGAAAAGCACACCTTGACAACTATTGGCAATGAGGTTTGGAGCTAAAAGATCTGAGAGTGTACAGATAGTAAAAAAGTATAAAAAAAAGAACCTTCTAGAATTCTGCAAGAAGAAAGTTGAGCATTAGAACTACTGCATCTAAATCAATTAAGTACGTGACAAGAGCACAAGAACCAAAATAAGTCAACAACACATTCAGAAAGGAAAAAGATGTTCTAACTTGATAATAATTACAAGTTATGATTACATATCTCATATGAGCCCCTTCAGATGCATCTTTTGTGAGGGATTTGGTCCCCATATGTGAATGGTTTGATCATCACTAGCTGATGCTAGCATTTGATGTCTCCTAGGATTCCAGGTCACACAGTTTATAGTCATTGAATGACCAGAAAGCACCTCAATTGGATCACAACCACTTCGATTCCAGATATACACCTTCTCTCACAATTATCAGAGAATAAACTTAAGGATAATGAGCTGATGAAATTTAGGGATAGTTAGGTAAATTCACAGGTATTTCTATATACCTATGAATTTTCGCTGCCACTGGCAATAAAGGTGCTATTGACCCCACCAAAGCAAGAATGAATGACATATTTATGTTGCCTATGGTCCTTATATCTCAAAGGCTTTTCCCATAACCCTTCAACATCCCACATATGAATCACTTGGCTATTAAGATTAACAATCAAATACTTGCTGTCACCAGAAACTGAAAGAGATGTAACCGGGTGTTCTTCAGTGATAACTCTTTCAACATTTGTAGCCAGGTTTAGTATCCAAATATCTTTATCTGAAAAAATAGTAATCAAATATTCACCATTTGAAGTAACAACAATATGGGGACCAAAAGTATAGCCATTTCACTCTGAACAAGTACAAAAACATTACAAGAATGTAATTTACTCTAAAAATTATAATACTTAAATTAAAATTAAAACATTTAATCAAAAAACAAACCTCGAGATATGTTGAAAGAAGACACAAAAGCACTATCACGAAGATCTGGATTGTCGGTTTCCACGGTGGCATTATTTAAAACCTATATCATACGATTTATTACTTTGGACTAAAAAACTCAATTATATTGATTGTTCTATGAAAAGTACTCCTGTCAATCCAAATGTGAAGCATATGCCCAATATGGGTGAAGCTATAAAAAATGTAAGTTATTCAAGAAAAAAAGCATATTGGAAATACATGGTAAGGATTCCAACTGGGAAACGGGACCATGCCAGGTGGCACGAGCACGGGCCAGTTGCCAGTCAACACCCCATAAGCTTGAGAAGAGGCAACAAAAGGAGATTGCACATTTGGGTACATAGCAGAAGGCATAGCTGATAAAGGTATTGGTGATGCCAGCATGCCAGCTGGCTGTGGATGGTGAAATTTACAGGTGACCCGAAACTTACATTGCCCTGTTTTCACATAGTATGACAAAAAATAAATCATTTTGGGTTAACATAGTGAAGAAATAGGGTCAAATGGATGAAACAGTAAGACTGAATGGGACCGGACAAGCAACCGAACATAGTTTCAAAAAAGATAAAACTTTAGTGTTTTTTTATAACAAAACCAAACAAATCCCAATCGATTACACTAACCTATCCACTTTTTATAATGATCTACACAACAATATTTGATCAACAGAATATAACACAAAGATACATACAATCATGATCCATAAAGAGAGTGTAACCGTGTGGGGTGAAGATTTTGTGTTGTAGCTTAAAGGAATAAATTAAGGTATCCACAAACTTACCAAAAAACAAATTTTATAATATATATTTTTTCTGAATCAACTTGTTTTCATTGATGTTAGGGCCTGATCTTCCATCACGTCAGTTCTAGGCAATTATTTTCCACTTATAGGTTTTGGAGACAACAAAAACAAAAACAGTAATAACTTTATTTATCTCTCGTTATAAGCACGATCACAATCACGAAAAAAACAAACCTCGGGATCATTTTTTGTGGTCCTTCAGTTGGGTTTTTAAGAAAAAGATTTACAGTTGCTGTTAATAACTGTAACTGAATTTGTGCATGTTCTTCCGGAAAGGTTTCCAGTTAATAACTTTATTTATCTCTCTTTTTCACCCTGTTTGCTGTTAAAAAAAAACAATTCTAAATATTATAAATGAAAACATATTGAATGTGAGTAAATGACCAACTTACCCTTCTGTCTATCTATATATTCCAAAATAATTAAATAAATAAACAAACCTGAAGCATTGATCACAAGTAGCAATGACAACAATTAGAAGGTTTTCATCAACTAAAGCCAAGGGTCCATGTTTCATTTCACCACCAAGTATCCCTTTACTATGCATAAATGCCACTTCTTTCACCTTCAATGCACACTCAAGAGTTGTTGCATAGTTATACCCTCTTCCAAACATAAGAAATCAAAGACTTTGCAAGATCTTTCATCTCTTCATCAGGTTTCAACACTTCCTTCACTTTTCCTTAAAAAAGTGATTTTTTTTAATTAGAATTGTTACATATACATCCTATACAGAGTAATAAAGTAGGAGGTTATTTCCTATAGTTTACCCATAAAAGAAAGGGAAAAAAACTTACATGTTCTGCAATATAGACACGTGCCAGGTCCTTCAAAAGGTGAATTGAGAGAAACACATACGTGTACAACATTCATGAGATTAATACTTAACCTCCTTCCCATAATTATTCTTTGCATTTCATTGTACAATCTGTTAATCAAATTTATATGTAAAAGGGTCATCAATTTGAACTCACATTCCAACACCTTCTTTAAATAGACGACTATAATTTCTAGCAACAATTCAACTTATAAAAAGGAAAGAAAACAACAATCTAGCTTATAAAAGATTAATAAATAGAAGGCCTGAAGTTGCTTAAAGCTCAACACCATTAATCGCTAATCAATAAGATAATACTTTGTTTTTTTATCTAGGTACTCCCTTCCGCACACTCCATTAACTAGCATAAATAGTAAAATATTACAAATAGCTTTTAATAGTCAATGAAACACACACTGATCGGAAAAATAGGAAAAATTAGGGCATACCAGAAGAATGAGAAATCTTTACCTGAGGTTGTTGAAATCTCAGGAGAAGACGATGAAGGCTGAAGTGGTGTATTTGTTGAAAATGAAAAAGGCTATAAGGGTACAATTTGTTTAGGACCTGTAAATAAACACTCATATAGCGAAAAAAAATTAGGGTTTTCTTATGGAAATATATTAAAGAGGTAAAATGATGGAGATGGGGTGGGAAGGATATCTTTCTTGTGCTTAATGTAAAAAATAGAACTGAGGCTGAGATAAGAGATACATACCTGGTAAGCACAACATACCTTTGTGTAACCAAAAGAGGAGAATCGAACCCGTCAATCGGATGTTGGGCTTCTAAGGAGAAGCGATTTTCGACTAGTGGAAACAAGGAAGAGGATAACACGAGGCGGGGTTTTGTAGAGAGAAGGGAGGGAGAAAATGAGGACGTTTGTCGGATGGTAGCTCTGATTGATGAAGAGATCTCATTCATCATGGCATGGTGGAGAGGGGAGAAGCAGATCCGAGAAGAGGGAGAAGGAGGGAAAGGGGAGAATCGATTGCTAAGATGAAATATAGAAAGAAGGAAGAAAAGCCGGTTTTCAATAATTTGGGGATTTCATTTCCCCCCTTATCTACTAAACGCGCGTTTCATTAAAATTATAAAACGGCACTTACAGAGGACGCGCATTTAACATACAGCGCCCTCTGTGTTTTTAATTTTTTTTCTTGTGACACTAATTTAAGGGCACGCAATAATGCGTGACCTAAATCCTTAAATTTTTTGAAGAGATGACACTTTTTTAATATCACTCTCTTTTGCGTAACATTAATCAACGAATGACGTGGTTTGCGCGTCTTAAAAGGGCCTTTTACTTGTAGTGTTCTGAATTCTTAGTCTCTTTAGGATACAAAAGAGGAGTGATTGATCCCACACTATTTAGAAAAGCAAACGGGACTCACCTTATGCTTGTACAAATATATGTGGATGATATCATCTTCGGGTCATCTGATCAAGGAATGGTGGATGAATTTGCTAAGCTCATGACAAAAAAATTTCAAATGAGCATGAATAGAGAGATTAACTTCTTTCTAGGTCTCCAAGTCAAACAAATTCAACAAGGAATATTCATTCATCAAGAGAAATACACCACTGAACTTCTGAAGAAATACTCTATGGACAACTGTTCTTCTGCTAAGGTCCCTATGGCCTTCTGATATAAGATCTCTGCTGATCCCTCTGGTGAATATGTGGATCACAAGACTTATAGAGGTATCATTGGTTCGCTAATGTACCTCACCGCAAGTAGACCTGACATTGTCTTTGCAACTGGTGTGTGTGCAAGGTACCTGGCTGATCCAAAAGTGTCACACATTACCGCAGCCAAACAAATTCTTCGATACCTAAAAGGAAGCAAATCTATGGGTCTATGGTACCCCGCATGTAATGACTTCAGTCTTCAAGCATTTACTGATGCAGATCATGCCGGATGCAAACTTGATCGAAAAAGTACATCTGGTGGATGTCAATTTTTAGGAGGAAGACTTGTCAGCTGGTCCTCGAGAAAACAATGTTGTGTATCTTTATCTACCGCAAAAGCAGAATACGTGTCCGCAACCAGCTGTTGTTCCCAAGTCCTTTGGATGAAGACACAATTGCTAGACTACGGGTACAGAATGCTGCAGATACCAATTTACTGTGACTTTGGAAGTGCCATAACGATCTCTCATAATCCTATTCAGCACTCCAAGACAAAACATATTGAGTTATGGTATCATTTCATCAAAGATCATATTCTGAAAGGTAATATTGAACTCATCTTTTTTCCGACTCATGAAGAAATTGTTGATGTTTTTACAAAAGCACTTGACTCTACAAACCTCAATGTGTTCCTACAAATGTTGGGAATGATGAATCCAGACCCGCAAGTCTTTTTGAATTGTTAGCTACCGCAAACCATCCTTGGTCTCCGTTGCGGTTCTAACTGAGAATTACATATCATAGATGGTTTTGGTACCACAGTCTAGGTACCGCAACCATATGTCATACGTATCTCTCAGGGGTCCTAATGGTCTGTTGTTACTAATTTTTGTTCAAAGTGTTTCCCTCTCAGTTCCTCACTACAATCTTTCCTTTGTTCATCCGCAATGACGTTCTCAACCGAAATGAAGTCTTTCAATCCGCAAAGATGGTGTGCCAGTTAATGTTTGAATAATGGGTTGCTATTTAATGACTTGTCATTGAATATTACATTAAATAAAATAAAACATTCTTATCAGAAACTGTCATCTTCTCTTTCTGAAAAATCCATTATCAGACCTATTTTAGGGATGATGACAAAAAGAATGTATTTCCATCCAAATCATCCTTAATTTGTCCTTTCCTCTCCCAAACACGTCCCATCTCCCAAACACTTCCCATCCGTTACCCCTTCCTCTCCCATCACCCCCACGATTACCTGACGTATAAACATGCATCCGTCTTTACATTAAATGCAAACCCTTTTTGGAAATCTCCCAAAATCTTTTCCAACCCATTTTTAATATCTATGGCTGAGATTCAATCCATAATTCATCGATTCCCCCAAAAACCCCAATCGTCATTTTATCCTCTCCTTACCTTTTACCTAGGGTAAAACCTTTTCACCCCCCTTTATAAATCCATCTTCTTCCCCATCATTCCTTTACGCTTTTTGAGTATCGATTGTCTCTCTCAATCTTCTAAAACCTCCACAACTCTCAAGCACTTTTCTTTTTCTCATGATGGTGAAATCCGGTGCATCGAAGAAGCAATCCAAGGCTTCAGGTTCTGTGAATCCAACAGCTTCAGACTCTCCATCAATCGCCTCAAGCAATTTCTGAGTTGTATTTGAAGATCATCCTTCATACAATGCTCCCATCAAGCTTATGATCAAGTTCCTCAAGAATCACCCTCTGTTTGGACCTTTTGAGGCATTTACAGAAATCGTACCAATTTCCACCTTGTTCAAATGTGCATTCTCGGCATATCAACCACTCCAAAACCCTCAAGAAGTGCACCTCAATATTGTGAATGACGCATTGGTTATTCTGGCCAAGGAGAAGTTTCTAAGATCCATCAATCTACTGGTTCATCAGTCAATCAAGTTCTTCTCTCCATCAATGGCAGATATCATTGCTTCTCTATACCAAATGGGATACCAGAAGAGAATCAAGGGTATCGGAGAATTCAAGAAAAATCAACTGCCCGTAGTGTGGCAATATGTGTGCCACTTCATCACCCGAAGCCTATCCGGCAGAACCGGAGGAACCAATAATATGGGGCTTAAGCTCCTTGAGTTGGTTTGGAGCATATTCATAGGGTATGATGTGAATTACGAGCAAATCCTATGGGATGACATCCTTCAATACATCCGTAAGGAACACCGCAAGGAAAACCCAACAGAACTCACTTTTGCTAGATTCTGGTCACTGTGCATCCTGGATCTTCATGCCGATGCGGACATCCCCATGGGCAAAGACACCAATATTTTTGCTACAAAAGATCTCAAAAGGTACAATCCTTCATCCGATCAAACTCTTTTTGGACCAATTCGCAGGCTTCCCACCCATATTCTCTCTACTCTTGGTCCTAAGACTGCTGATGTCTCAGACCATATTGAGGCTACGGAGGGTATTGCCCCATACCCTTCTACCCTGCCTCTACCATCCACAACCATTATCCTTGAGGGTACTGTAGTCCCCTCTGCCACTACTCTGTCCAATCTTTCTCAAAGAAGAAAGAAGTTCGCATCCAAAAAGAAACAAAGAACACCACAGAAGGATGCTCCCAAACCAACCACACCCACCAAGAAACGCGAAACCCAACCAACCACTGTATCAAGCAGTGATTCTGAAGAGGACATACAACCAATATCGATCCTCAAGAAAAGAAAAACCACCAATACCTCTAGCCAAATGCGTGACCGGACTGATACCTCAGCCTCTCCACAGGCTAGGGTAGTCCTTGGGATTGCCGCAGCTCCATTCAATACCACCATCGAATACCACTCAAGCTCATCAAGTGATCCTGTTTCATCATCATCATCATCTGAACGTGGAGACAGCCCCCCAGTTATATCTCAAGCAGATAAATCTGGACATCGCCCTAAGGTCTCCAGGGCTTCCCGACTACATTTCTTTTCTCCCGAGGAGTTAGACTCCATCCTCTTAAACATATCCCAAACACTTCAAACACCTAACCATCCGTAGGGCACTTCTTTCGCTCATGCCAGAACAGAGCCGAGGCCAAATGTAACCACGGGTCAAGAGTTAGAGAAGGTTTGTACCTGGTTGAGCCGATTTAAGTTATGGTTTCGTTTTAACATCAATGGTTGGTAGTTCGAATCCTAAGTGAATGAGAACTAGGTATTATGTTTAGAGGGATCATCGATCTGTTCGAGTTTGTGATATTGAAAGAATGGTTCATAGGGATATGCGGTGCGAATATATGGGATCTCAATTGAAAATTTGGTCAGGTCATAGGCCTAGTGATCATGATTCTTTATTTATTCTGCTTGTTGTACCTTCGGTGTTGGCACATTGATGGATGTTGAGAGACTCACAAATGAACTAGTTGGATAAATTGAGCAGTTAAGCGTTATTGGGAGTATCAGACATGCATTAGAATGTCTCTCTGGAGTGTTTGCATAATAAATCTCATTTGTTTGCATGCCTTTATTAGGGGTTTGATTATCAAGTTTGGGTATCGGTTATGAAGTCTCGAATCATAATGTTCTTTGTGAATGTATCGATTGATTTTACAGGTGGGGGTACACCTAAGTTGATAAGGATTGGAGCCAAATGTGAAAATTCTTGGATTTCTCATCTTTGCTCATAGGAGCAGTGGTTGGAAATGGCGTGTCTGGGAGTCAAGGGTTTATTAAAGGCTTTTGGTGCATGTTATAAATTTGGAATTGGTGGAAAAATTTCACAATTGATGTTTTGATTTGTTTTCCGCGTGTTTGGTAGTGATCATACTCAAAGACAAGGGGTGGATTGAATGAATATATGAATGTCAGCCTTGGATTATAGGTTCTGAGATTTAGATATGATGTGTTTCCAGTCCCGGGAAACATATTTATAGAGTTGATTCGGTGTTTGTAGCCTTGATAGTCCGCGACTTTGTGCATCTCTCTAGTAAATTCGGTCTTAGCCATGAAGTTATGGAATATGCTGGCATTGTTAGTGTCTCTCTGTAGTGGTGAACTAGCTAAGGCTCGTGTTTGGAGCTGCCTTGTTTTTGGATGAAGGGTTCAACAGCAGAGAGCGGTTAGGAGTACTAATTCCCCAGTGGAATCAACAAGGTAAGTCAGGGTAGAAAGGGTTCTGTAGTGTTCGGATGGTAAAGATATCGTAATAACTGCGTTTCGAGATAGTTTTGTTTTCTTAAGAGTCAGTCGATGTCACACCCCCAAACCAGACGGCGGAAACGTCCGGGGGTGGAGGACTTCATTTGTAGTATCACAACACATGCATCATAGTAATCAAAGTACAAACAACCATTGTATTAAAAATATACATATTTACATGTTTTCAACCATTGTATATTGAAACCAAAATAGTTATACAAAAGAAGAAGATATGAATCAAAATAACTCCATCTTCTTAAAACTCGGGGAGTACCTGTCTACTGATTCCCTGAGAATACAAGTAATTTGGAAAGAGAGTATCAACATAAAGATGAGTGAGTGCATAAGTATTTGAAAGTATGTTCTTTGTTTCTAAATATGTAAACAGTTCCAGAAAATCCTATATTTTCTGTTGTATATGAAAAGTAGTTTTAATCCCATAAAACAATTCTATTTGTAAACTAATGTTCTTTTTTGTATCCTTTTTGTATAAACTGTAAGAGAGAGTGCATGGCTTCACCAGTTGCTATTGAGTACCGATATGTAATACTATAAAATGTATCTTTGGAAAACTGGTACATTGAAAAAAATTCCCATGTTTAGTTAATTATACACTAACCATTTTGTTAATATCTTTTTAATGAGTTATTATAACCACACTGAGACTAGATGGCCTGAGACAATGCTTTTGAGGCATTAAAACTATTGATAACATTTGTCACTCATAGGCGTGTATGCCCGATTGTAGCTAGCAGTCCGAGTGCGGGGTTGTCAATCCAAATATAGATCTACACACAACTGGTTTCGATCCCTTGATTGGATATTCTGGTTATAATATCAGGACCTTAACTATGTTATTTAAATGAATTAAACAACCTGAATCGAATGGCTCATAAAAAGTATATAAACGTTACATGTATAATAGTTATGAAAACTACGGCTGGAAAATATGTACCACAGAGAAGCAACCAACATGTTACCAACCAAACCAATTATATAGGTAGCCAAGTTGTTTGGTAGCCAATATGTTTGGCTGGTAATACCATCCCAATTAATTAGTCTTTGTATGGTAACGATATGAAATTTTGAATACCACGGTTTTACCGTATCAACCTATATATATATATATATATATATATATATATATATATATATATATATATATATATATATCAATTCATAAATACAAAGAAATATGAGTTCTCATATCTTCATGTTTTAATTAGAATACGAACTAACAAGTCTTAGAATTACTAAACTAACACATTGACCGACAAATTTCTTGATACTTATTTTTTAACGTGCACGAGATTGGTGATACATACACTAAAACTTAAAAATGAATACTAACTTCTCATTCCTTTTACTGTTTCCATTTGTTTCCTCTAGCAACTTGCTAGGGGTGGACATCTTTTAATCCTTTTAGTGGTTTCCAAAAAAAAATACTACCAGAAGCGAGTGAAGCAACGGCCAAATGTCCACAAATTCAACTTATATTCATGAATAGTACATATTAGTTAAAAATTTTGCTATATACCAAATACCAATATGTACCAACCAAATTTGTTGGCAGCCAAATTAATTGGTACCAAGTATACTTGGTACAGTACTGGTAGCTAAAATCTTATACCAACTATAGTTGGTACGATACACGATTTGAAAAAAAAAACTCGCTACCCTACCAATTCCACCCCTAATGAAAACCCAATCATCCGGAAATAATGATTGATTGTATATTCCTGAATTAGTATTCTTAACGTGTATTTAAAATTATATACCTTTGATTTGTTTTGAATCAAACCTTTGTTTCTTGTAAAACGATGTAATCTAGTATACTTGAATCATGAATTAATACTATATGTATCATATATTATACCTATTATAATTTTTTATGTACTTTATGAATTAGTATTAATTGTTTTTGAATGTACCCCTTGCTCAACATGTTACATAGGGTATTTAAACTAAATGAAATAACTTTTATATTTATGTACATATACAATTTTATATAAGTAAAATTTAAACGACATTCAGACAATTAACCGATACTATAAGTCCACATCCAAACAAGGAAAAGGACCCAGAATGAGTTATTAGTCCTAAGCATTTTAAATCTTATTTATATGAATATATATATATATATATATATATATATATATATATATATATATATATATATATATATAAATCTTAATATTTTGAAGTATTTTTGAAGACTTAATATCACAATTTGAAATCATTTGTTTATAACACAAAATCCTTGTGTTAGACTTGTATTCCCCCCCCCCCCCCCCCTTAAAATTGTAAAAACTATGAAAATACAGGGGTATGAACTCACTTGATAGAAGTGATGATTTGATGAAGTACTAAGCTTTATGCGGGTATCACTTCGACAGGAGAGAGGTTAGCTTTTCGAGAACTTCAGGGCTTCAGACCTTTGTCGTAACCTGGGTATGTCATCGGGGTGTCGGGATAATAGTGAGAGGCTTAAAAGTATGAAAATATAGGGGAGAGGTTGCAAAACGGTCCTTAAAACCGGAGGTCTCGCATCCTATTTATAGGAGGCTGATGCCTCCCCCTACGCTGGACGTAGCGTACGTGCCCAGTCTACGGGTTATGTGTCGGAGCTAGTGTTGCATTCATGGAATGCATGCGAGAACCGAGTGACAAAGCGTCGACGTGGCCGAGTCTGGTTCTTGCTTCGGAATACGTTGGGCGTACTTATGTATGCGGGGTGTACTTCCTTTTTCAAATTTAAAAAATTCATAAGTTTTGCCTACGACCTCCGTTTTTGACGTTCTTTATATCCACACGTAGATGAGACTATGCTCTACAACTTTTGTTTAGAATTCGTCGGCAAATTTTGACTTTATTTTTAAAGTTATATTTTTAATAGGCCGGGACAGGAAAAGTCCGTTGAAAATTCATAACTTATTTATTTGACGTCTGTTTTTGTCTGTCTTTTTATTGTTTCGATACTATTAACGAGATATTCGATTCTCGTTTAAGTTGCGTTGTCCAAAAATCACTTGATCTTTAAACATATTTTTGGACTGTGTACTACTATGTTGAATCTTAGAAAAATCCTAAATTCTTCATAAAAAGTCAGATTTAAATGTTCTTTTATGGAAATTCACGGTTTAACATATCCTACGACTTTCATTTAGATTGTTAAGTCTAAAAAGTGTTCTATTGAAAATTCACTTTTTACGCATACCAACGTTTTACAGGTTTTGTCACGGATCTTCGATTGGTCATAACTTCTTCGTTGTAACCCGGATTTTAGTGTTCTTTATATTTTTGGAAACACTCTGCCACTTTGTTCATCCCAATCGAGATTGTTTAATACTTCATTTTTGAGGGTCAATTATGTAAATATACACAATATGCTTAAATTTCTCTTTATTGTTTTGAAAAGAACTACAAATTGACCTACATTATTACATAGGTTTGAAATAACGGTTTGTTACCGTCGAGGTATTGGATTTCCGGATTTTGGGAAGGTTGTGATGGTCTCTCAAGTGAGGAAGTTAGCAGGTCAAGGATGGTATGGGTAGTCAGCCGCTTGAATGAGCCGACTTTTAGTTCAGATCGGGTTCTGGGTAGGACCATCTAAGTGATCCGAGGTGGAGATATGGAAAACTACCCTGGGTTAGTTACTGCAGCAAACTTCGAGGGTGAAGTCTAAGTCAAGTAGGGGAGAATTGTAACATCCCGATGATGAGGTACTTCTAATTTTTAAGCTATAATTTAATTATATTTTAATTTGAACCCTAAGTTAAAGAAAAAGTGCAATGAGGGACCTAGTGGCATTTTCATAATTTAGGTTTTGGGGAAGTACGCAATACATACTTGTGTATGTTGGGTATACATCTGTGCGCAGGGCGTACGTGCCATGCATGCAAACCCTAATTTTTAGTGCTTGGATAATATTTAAACCCCATTATAGCCTCATTTCCCCTCACTTCATCAGCCTCCATCCTCTTAAAATGTTTTTGCAACCCTAATCTACCTTGTGAAGCATTTCTAAGTTTGAGTGTGTGTGTTTTTGTGCTTCGAAGAAGAAGGAAGGAAGTAGAGACCATCTTAGAGGACTGAAGCACTTTGGATCTGAGATTTCTTCCTGGTTTGCAACGTTTTGAAGGTGTAAAGCTTGCAACTTTACCACTCCATCATATAGATCTAGATCTTGTTCTTTTAAAGGCAAATTTTGGTCCCAAAATGGTGAATCTTGAGCATGGAATGTTCTTGATGCATTAAGCTGTCCATTCAGACCTTAGGAGAGGTCATAAGCCATAAAAATGGAGTCTTAATGGCTAGTTTTTTCCCATGCATGCTATTGAAGGACTTCATGCATTAAGATGTGGATTTTTTGTGCTTTAAACACTTATTGAGCATGCAAGGTCATAAAGTTTGAAACTTTATGAGTCGTAGTGATATTTTCGCCATGTATCTGCAATTGGATGCTTTAAGTCGAAGTATTAAGAACTTAATGGGAAAAGAGGAAAACTTGGTAGTATTCCGTGCGTACCTATGTGTACGCCTAACATACTTGGTCATCCATCCCGATATAGTCAACGAAGGAGTACGCGCCGTGTACATATAGAGTAGCTCCCTTGTACATGTAGAGTACGCCCCACGTACGTGCACTGTGTCAACTCGGCTGGGTTGCCTTAGTTGATTTATTAAATTTAACCAAGGGATATTTTTGGTATTTTGAATGGTTTTTGAGAATTGGTCATTTGGATCAATAGGTATTGGTTAGAGCTGAGATTCAGATTCAGGACCTCACGAGATATTGATCAGATGTAGAGTTGAGTTTTCCTCACTATACTTACGGGTCGAAGGCGCCAAGGCTGGCTAATTGGATTGATATCCTGTTATACATTGATATGATGAGTATGGAATATATATACATTATTATATGCTAGTTGTCGATATGTTTAGTCTGGTAGATCCGTAGGACTACATGTGATTCTTTCTGCATGATTATATGTATATGTTTGTTATCTATTATATGTCAACATATTGTGATGGGTTGAGGTTGTACTGCTTTGTGTTGTAGCCAACAAACCCTAGAGCATTCAAAATATGAGATGAGGGTCAGGTGGCACATGCCAGACTCATACTTATGGCTCAGAAGCATTCCATATACGATCTGAGTGTTTGAGGGTATTCCAGTCTGATGACTTAGTGGACCAAATGTATATTAGTATGCAAGTCCAATAAATGGGCTCGGGAGAAAGCCAGACATAAGTTGTATGCCCCGAGGGCAATCCAGACTTATGATGTGGGCTCAGGAGAAAGCCAGCTATGAGTTGTAGGCCTGATAGTTGTGGATGTAGTACATGTTATTTGTATATGTTATCTGTTATGTTGGTACTTCGTGGGAACTTACTAAGATTCGTGCTTATAGTTTTAGTTTGTTGTGGCAAGGCGAAGGTGTGACCATACAAATCCTTGATTTTACTACTGATTGGATCTTGGGAGACTCTGATTTTAAATAATGTTTTGGAAACAATGGTTTTGTAAACTCTTTGATTAGTAATTGGGTTGTTTTGAAAGGTTTAAATTTGTTGAAAATTTTGGGTTGTTACACCTCATGTTTCTGCATTAGGGGAGTGTAACAGAGAATGGTATCAGAGCCGAAGGTTATAGAGAATACCAGTTTTCCTTTGGAGAACCCCAACTATAGCCATACATATTCAAAATCGATTTCAAAATGTTGAACATACTACTAGTATAACTAAGTCAAGTACACATTATTGGACTTTAATTAAGTATAGCCTGGCCAATTATGCTTAACTATGGAAAATTAATGCGAGACTGGAAATTGTTATAGTAGAATTATGTTCAAAACAATTTTCAATTTAAACTTTTGAAACAAAAAATTTTTCGGTGTGTGTATGGGCATTGCATCTTATAGTCATTCACCGAGGTACACTTAGAAACTATGTGCACTTTTATCACAAGTGTGTTTATTTAGAAATATTATCATCCCTTATCAAGTTCTTGGCTAACAAGTTAAGTTATATTGCTAGCCGCTCTAGGAACGATCCACTTAGTACTGAGAACAAGTATTCCTCGGTAACTACTTACTCTAGACGTAAGGTTAGCAGCTAGAGAGCCACTAGTAATAACCTTAACTCGAAACCAATACCAATGATACCTCAATACATCTTTATCGTCTGCTTACTTGAGCTACGACTAGGAAGAGCATTCCGATATCGACTAGGGTAACAATAGGAGCATCATGGTATGAGGTAGATGAGTCGCCACAAGTAATCACTTGGATACCATTGGCGACCATTCCCGATTTGACTCACAAGGAGACATGGAGGTTTTACCAATTGTTACTGATATTTGAGGCTTCTCTTCTACACTACGATTTTAGTTATCGGTTGACTCCATCTTGACATTAAAACTTAACTAGGATATCTCTTTTACCCAAAACCTTTTCTTTAGGTAGTTCTTTCCCTAGTATCTTCAATATGTATATCTTAATTTAAGCACAAACCAACCCCATCATGACAAAAATTTCTAAGTCTTAGTTCGAGGCCCTCAAATGCACTAGTGATCAACTCAAGTATACCATCATCTTACACTCCCAAATTACTAACATGTTTCACGCCCAACCTTCAACCTTAAAATATTCATGCCCGACTAAACATTGCACTACTTCGTTGTATAAATCTTTCCTATAATTTCGAATCCTCCTTTAACCCTTATCATTTTCATATATTCATTTAAGTCCTTATCGACACTACTGATATTCCATGAACGTTATAGGTGTGTTGGTGAGCCCAAATGTCATCAACATAACCTCTTAATGACCATAACGATTACTAAAGGACATTTTATGCACATGCTCATATCTGGCCCTTATCTAATGGTATCCTGACCGCAAGTCAATCTTTGAAAACCAAGACACACCCTGAAGTTGATCAAACAAATCATCAATCATTAGGAGTGGGTAACAGATCTTCACCGTTAACGTATTCAAATCTCGGTAGTCAATACACATCATACGTAAACCGTCCCTTTTTCTAAAATAGGAGTGGTGCTTCCCATGGCAAACTACTCAACCTGATAAATCCCTTGTCAAGCAGCTCCTGATGTCACACCCCCGGTTTATGGTAGAAACGTCAGGCTGTGCGACGTTTAGGGATGTTGGATCTGAAGACAAACATATTGAATAGTACATGGAAATATAACACAAATACATCTTTTATTCAGTATTAAAAAGGTTACATTTTTTTTTATTTCCATGCAACCCTAAACATAAACTAAACAATAGGAACAAAAAACTATCATCGGCCAGGTGACGACTTCCTTTAGCACACTACCTCCCTTGCTACTAATTTCCTGAGGATAAATGGATTTTAAAAACGTCAACGTAATTTTGGTGAGTTCATTGGTTTTTATGGTTTTATACTTTTTATAATAGTCTTATGACTTTTTAAAAGGGTTTCTATTCTTTGTATTTCATTTTCCTAGGATAAACTACACTTTTAGCATTTATCATATAGCTTTCTATTTTATAGATTTATATTTCCTTTTTCATACTTTAATTACTCCCTAGACATTCTCCTAAAATTAGTTTAAATTATTAAGGCTGGCGACTAATGTTATAATGAGTCCCAATAACCAAGCTATATGACTTGAGATTTCCCCACCATGACGCTTCAACGGACATCGTAAAAAAGACTATAGAGTTACGCATGCCGGAGTTGTAGCTATCAACCATAAGTGGGAGTGTTAATCCCATATAGATCTATACATACATTTAATGATAAATTAATATTACTGATTATAGGTCTGGGGTAGCCGAATATCAATCAACTATAGATGAATAATACGTCTCATTTAACACTTACTTTGATAAATCTTTTGAGTATCATTATTAATCTTTGTTATTCTTTCTTTAGCATTTCCTTTAATATACTCTTCCTTACAGACACACACACAGATATATATATATATATATATATATATATATATATATATATATATATAGTGTGTGTGTGTGTGTGTGTGTTAGGGTAGTCAATGTACTTAACTATACAATGCCTTAATATCTTGTCAAAGATATTAAAGTAAAGATAACTGTTATACACACATATATATATATATATATATATATATATATATATATATATATATATATATATATATATATATTGTTAAGTTCAAATGAGAACACTATTTAATGTGAGAACGTGAGAACACTAGTTTATGTTACTATTCTACTATGAATTTAATATATATTGTATTGTACTAATTATAATATGAATATATTCAATTTTATATTGCTATTCTACTATAAAATTTATAAATATATGTAGTAATTTAGTATATTCTAATGTGAATGTTAAATATGTGATTGTTCATATTAGTTCATATATATTCGATGATGAATAATATTATAAAGTTGTGCATACAAAATTTTAATGTGAATATTAATGTGTAATTGTTCATATATTTGTTGATGAATAATGTCATATCGTTCTATATACAAAATTCATAGTAGAATATTAACATAAAGTAGTGTTCTCACGTTCTCACATTAAAAAGTGTTCTCATTTGAACTTAACCCTATATATATATATATATATATATATATATATATATATATATATATATATATATATATATATATATATAACATTTGTCTTTACTTTAATATCTTTGACAGGATATTAAGGCATTGTATAGTTAAGTACATTGCCTACCTTTAATTTTCTTTTGATATAGTTTATTCCATAATCATTCTGATATGTATCTATATTATACCATATTTATGAAATAATTATTAGGTTATAGGATATTAGGGCAAAGTAACAACTACATACAATGCTTATCCTAAAATTTCTCCGACATAATAACTAGAAACTAGGTTATTCTAGGGAATATGCCAACATAACAACTACATATAATCTTTTAGTATAATCTTAGGCATTACAACAAAAAGGCATAATATCATTCTTAAATCTTAGGTAGGGTAACTATTGGGCATAATATTATCCTAACGTTACATGTTGTTTCAAAACTATTAATATATTACAAGTAATAATATTTTTGTTAAATCATTGAAATAATTTTATAGCATGTATTCTCTCCCATAGAACATTTAAAAATGGTAAAAGTGGGGCTATGAAACTCACCCTAGTTGTGTGATAATTTGATGTAGGGTAGATTCAATCCTGGGATGTTGAAGATTTCCTTGGGATGGAACGACTTCGACCAAAGAGAGAGGAGAGACTGCTTCAAGGTGTGAAGATGGGGTCTGCAAATAATTATATTTATAACATGATTTTGAGGTGTGTGTGATGCAAATATCCGTGTGTGCCGTGCTTGAGCTTCATTTCTCCAACCGCAACTCACCACGTGTCACTCTCTCGCTGAGTCACATCACCTGTTATCTTTGTGAATCTAGGGTCAGAATGTGCGTCGGTCAAGGCGTGCACCTCGAAAAATACTACGATTTTCTTTTTGGTGATAATAGCCAAAATGTGACCGATTTCTTAATCCTATTTCGACGTTAATTACTTTAATTACACAGTTGATTTTACTTTTTACTAAAATCATAACTTCTCCATTCAAAATAAGATATTTATGAAGCTTATATCCCTGGAATCACATCGTTCTGTACTTTCTGAATATTTTAAACAACTTAGAAAACGACATGACTTTTTGGATACTCACCTTTTGAGCTTTTTGAGTCAATTTATCCATATATGTAATAGTATACTCAATCATATTTATTTATAAAAATGAAATATTACATTAATATCCCATTACATTTATTTATCTAAGCTAATTTCTTATAGTGGCCAGTGACGAAGTTTTCCCAGTTGTCACATTCTCCCCCATTTAAGGAATTTTGTCCGAAAATTCAGCTTGCAGTCGGGATTCCTTTGAACAAATGAGGGTGATTGGTCTTCATTTGATCTTCCTATTCCTAATTGTACTCTGGTCCTCGCTTAGAGTTCCATCGTACCTTTACTATGGGGATGCGACTTTGCTTAAGGTTTTTCACTTCTTGAACCATAATCTATATTGGTTTATTGACGAAGTTTAGCTTGGTGTTGACTTGAATATCCTTAAGAGGAATGATAAGTGTATCATCAGAGAGACACTTCTTGAGATTTGACACATGGAAGACATCGTGCACACCACTGAGTTCTTGGGGCAACTTGAGCCGATAAGTTACAGGATCAATTCTTTTGAGGATCTCGAATGGTCCTATCTATCTTTGATTTAGCTTTCCTTGCTTTTCGAATCTTATGAATCCTTTCTAAGGAGAGACATTTAGCATAACCCTGTCACCAACTTGGAATTTAAGGGCTTTGCGCCAGACATCAACATATCTCTTTTGACGACTATGAGTGGTGCTCAAATGCTCTCGTATTTTCACGATCTTCTAAGGTATCTCATGAAAATTCCCTTACTACTTGTGTATCTTATACTTCTGCCCAACATATTGGTGATTAACACCTACGATCATATAAAGCTTTGAAACGTTGCAACCTTGATGCTAGTATTATATCTATTATTGTACGAGAACTCAATCAAGGGTAGATGAGTGTCCTATGCCTTTCCAAAATCTATCAAACATGCCCTGAGCATATTCTCCATTGACTGGATTGTCCTTTCGCTTTGACCATCGGTCTGAGGATGATATGTTGTGATCAAATCCAGATGGGTACTAAGAGATTTTGTAGACTTCACCAGAGTCGTGAGGTGAATCTACTATATTTATCAGAGATAATGGATAACGGAATCCCATGTAGTCAGACTATCTCTCGGATATATGTCTTGGACAGCTTCTCCATCTTATCCATCTCGTTGATTGGTTAGAAGTGGGCGGACTTGGTTAGTCTATCGACCACTACCCATATAGTGTGGTAACCACTAGGTGTTCTTGGCAGTTTTATTACAAATTCCATCGAGATCTATTCCCACTTCTACTATGGGATTTGTTGTTGTTGCAACAATCCTGATGGCTTTCCATCCAGTTCAGCCTAACACTTCTTTGAAAGTCAAACTCATTGCTGTTATCTTCTAGCACAATTAGGAGTTTATTTGAGCGTTCTGAGCCTTGTACACTTAAGGAATAAGTGTCGGGGTTTATCGGCTGAAGTTATAGCTCAAGGAAATGACCTTAAACACCATTTCAAGGAGTTCATGGCCAACACATGGGAGTTTACGGCCGTTAACTCCATGTGGGCCGTAAACTCTTGCCTATATGGTGAAATGGTGGCCATTTGTTCATTCCTTCCTTCCATTTAGCCCAAATCCTCTTAAGTATCATCCCGATCTTCATCCCCGATCTTCAAAACTCGTAAGATTATTGTCTTAACTAGTTGATATCTTGCGTGAACTAGTAATCTTACATGATTTCATGCGTGAAAACATTCCATTTTGTAGATTTTTAGTTTCACCAAGAACACCAAGAATACACAGTCGTGTTCATGGCCAAAACCGACCATTCAAGCTCCTAGATCGTAAGTACTCTTGATCCAATTCATTGTACACTAGTTTTATCATGTTTAAGACTTAGAAAAAATAAGAAATCATAGGAATAAAGGAGTTTACGGCCAAGACATGTTCTTGGGCCGTAAACCCCTTTTAAGGGTGCAAATGACACCCTAACACCCTAGTAAGCCTTGATTTTTAGCATATAACCTTACACCATTAAGCTAAGGACCCCAATACACGAAATGGTACTTCTTACCATGAGTTTATAGCTGTAAACTCAAGGAGGAGTGGTCCCAGGGCCGTGAACACCATACTAGGCCATTTTTGGACCTTAAACCCACCCAACCTCTTGTTTAAGCTTTGAAGCACTTAACCACTTAAGTTGTAATAGCTTTGAGCATCATTTAGTGACCCAAAACACATGGTCTTTGGACCATAAACTCCCGTATGAGGCTTTGCACTCCTTTGTTGCAACCCGATGGCCTCCTAACACTTGACCAAAGTGCTTTCCTCGCAATAGGATGTTATTACAGGTTTAATTAGTGTTATAATCACTAATTGTTTATATACATATGTATTCATATGTAATTAGGATCATTGTGTGTGTCTAAGTCTTCACTTGACACCAAGCACTTATCCGACACTTCCTTCCGATCTGCTCACTGCAGGTGAGTTCATACCCCTTGAATTAACCTTTAAATGTTTCTACATGTTTATAAATGTTTTACGGTGGGGGGGGGGGGGGAATACAAGTTGAATCATGTTAGTTATTATATCAATCACCTGTGATTAATAACTAAAATACAAATGGATTTACTATACGTTAACCGTTTTACCAAACAGATTTCTTCAAATGATTTTCATAAACGTTTTATATGTTTAAAACTCCTTATTAAACTGTTCATTATACACTGTATGTTTCATTTCAAACTCATTTACAATTGTGTTTCAAACAAAGGTTTTTTTATACTTAAATTGTTTTATCAAACAAATACTTTCAAAGGTTTTACAAAACTCCTTATATGCTTTTATATTATAAATTGCATGCCTTTATATGTATAGTTATATAAATAATATTGAGAGGACTTAGGAAGGCTAACCCGCTTTATTTCCTTTTCCCCGTTGGGATGTGGTCTGGTAGGGTATCGGGTATCCGTCCGAAAGTCGTTTAACTATCAGTTATATATCATGTATACATATAGAGACATAAAAGTTTCCCTCAATTAGTTCAGTACCTTTGGGTAGCGAAGGCATACTTCAGGTTATACATGTACACCATTGGTAACTATTATAGGTATAGTTAGGAGATACTTCTTACCATCCCAAGTACAGGGAATCACACAAGAGTCAGTTCATTCATGAGTACATTTACATAGATACATATACATGTGTACATTTACATAGATACATATACATGAGTACATTTACATAGATGCATATACATGAGTACATTTACATAGATACATATACAAGAGTACATTTACATAGATACATATAGATGAGTACATTTACATAGATACGCTTACATGTATATGTTTACGTAGACAAACTTACTGGGATACGCTTACATGAGTACGTTTACATAGATACGCTTACATGAGTACGTATACATAGATACACTTACATGATTATGTTTACATAGATATGCTTACACGAGTACGTTTACATATACGACAATAGAACAGACAGAACTAGGTGCTATAGCATGGAGCAATTTCAGGATCTAACTATACCAATGAATGACTAACGCATTAGTGCTAGTTATATTGGGTACAAATGATCATAGTAATGTGAATGTTCGCGGCTTGCAATCATGCAGGGGTCGTGTGTGGCTCCCAAAATCTCTTTGACAGGGGAGCGTCTAGCCTGGGATCTAGCCATCACATTATACCTTAACCCTCAATTAAGGCGAAATAGTACAAAAGTAGTCACTTATTACAAATAGTACAGTACTTACGACAATTACAAAAGGATATAAAACTCCAGTCAATATATTATTAATACCTTTACTATGTGTCATATTCACATAATCGATGAGGTTGGTTAGATAATAATTATAATAGCGTACAGTAGGGTCTTGGTAGAAGACTACCTTGAAAACAGTTAGCTCGTGGTAGAAGACTACCTTCAAAACAGTTAGGTCTTGGTAGAAGACTACCTTCAAAACAGTTAGGTCTTGGTAGAAGACTTTCTATTATAATAGTAGGAATCATAGGGATTTCTAGGGTTTTTCAAACGTTTACAGTTGTTTTACAAACATTTTCATACTTATACGAACTTTCTTTCAAAACAATTTTCAAGTCTTTCATTACAAGTTTTACAAATCAAAGACACATTAATACTTATGAATTCACCAGCTTTTTGGCTGATACTCGCTTTCAATATAACTTGTACTCTCAGGTCACAAATAGACAGGTACGACGACCAGGTTTTGTGAAGACGGAGCAATCAAGACTCCTATCTTATTTTGATTATTCACTTTGTTGTCTTATACTATGAAAGATTACACTTGTAATTAAAATTATACTATTAATGCAATGGATGATGTTGTTGCTTGTTTACTACTTTGCATTGTTGTGATACTTTACATGACGTCCTCCGCCCCAGAACATTTCCGCCGTTCTTAGTTTTGGGGTGTGACAGATTGGTATCAGAGCATTGTTTATAGTGAGTTAAGTATATCTACCCATAAAAGATATACTAACTATAAATATAATGGGATTAAAAATACTCTGACCAAGAGTTTATACTTTTAAATACTAAAATATTTAACAAAGTATGCGTGCCTACATTCATACTAAAATCCGTGTTACAATGATAAGAACAAAAATATTACGATTGTTGAATATCACAGGTAAGGTCAGGGATGTATGGTCAGTCTTGGGAGTGGCATAGACTGATCAACTATGTTGGTCCGAGGAGTGATTAGCATATGCCCGAGAATGGTTGTGATATAGCAACAAGTCTAAAAACTTACCAACACCACCACAATGAAATACCATAGGGTTATTTAGTGTTACTATAAGTACTTTATACTTGAGAACTAAATAAAAAGAGGATCTTCAGTACTAGGTCAATAGTTGCTAAGGGGATACATTAAGTTATATGTAACTAGGATGTTATAGACTTAGAATCTGTGAAATTTTTGCTTTACTCCTATTCCTTGTGAGTTTGGAGTAAAGGTCACTTATTCGAAGGCCTATCCTGTGTTGATTACATATGACTGGTATGAACTTTACAAATAGCAATGTAACTAATGAAGATTTTCTAATAATTATCTAGATAGTTCATCTAATAATTATTCCTTACCCCAATTCTCGCATAGATAACATGGCTGGACTCCATCCCCACGACAACTAGTACCTTCCGAACGAATTCATTGTTGGATGGTTTGGAGAAGAACCAGAGAATGATCATCCTATCCCTTTGAATGATCACCTTGATGAAGACCTTTCGAATGGTGTTAAATCCGAACCTGAGGTTGAGGACCTACCCCAGGCAGCTCCCTTTCCAAATCCTAACCCTCGTCCGTCTGTTCATGGCCCGACGCCTCCATGGGTGGAATGCTTGGAAACATGGAGCCAAGGAAAAGATCAGCCGATGCCATTTAATGGTGACCGAAGCTTTTATGACCTGAGCAATGGGGGCTCAGCAGACAAAATCTTGCCAATCATGTTCCGTAGAGTGGCTCGAAATGAGATTCAAGGCAGGACAACTCTACATCAGATCACAGAAGTTATCGCCAATGCGAGAATGCATACCCTTCGCACCATTCTCCTTGAAGATGCTCGTGAGAAATCTTAGAGAAACCATGAAATCCTGCTACAAGCACTGGATGAAACACGAGCCGAAGTCATAGAACTCCGCGTACGCCAAAAGGTGTACGAAAGACATCTGCTTGATATGGAACGTCAACTGGCTAAACTAAGAGTTCACCAGAGGGATGACCGTCACCAGTAGTAGATGCCTTACTTTCCTTCTTTTTTTAAAGAACCGTGTTCCTATATATGTCCTATGTGGCATTTTCTAAGTAAATATCTTGTACTGTAGGTACTTTTAGTTAGGCCTTTATGCGGCCAAAACCTTCTTATTCCAAATATGATGTAAGATCTTCTACAAGGTCAATTTTTTTTTCCCAAACTTATTTACATCACGAATATCAAGGATTTTGATAGTCGGCTGATTTATGTGCCACCCTTTGATCAAATACATTCATCATACCTTCATTGGAGTCTGTATGAAACATGCTTTAGTCAAGTCATTGGACTAAAGTAATTTAACTCCAGAGACATTTCCAAGTCTCTTTCAGTGGTTGGATCATGTTATTCACCAACAAACGATACCTCGGCTTGAACGACAAACGTCTTGAGACCATTCTACGAACGTACTTCTACTCCTTATAAGGACTGCACCATAGGGATGTAGGTCGGACCTTTGTAAACATACTTCCATTCTGTACTAGGAATGCATCATAAGGATGTAGGTCAAACCTCCGAGATCATACTCTTACTTCTTCATTGAACGATCGACGTACATCCAGAGTCAATAGTAGCCACTGCTAGAAATTCCAGTTCATCATATAGGATTCGTAAGAAGATTAATATAATGACTTTCCTCGCTTATACATTCCCAAGTTATATATAACGAAGACCTGGTAGACAATAGGATGTGAGATTTCTAACTTAGTTTCTTTTCCCCGTTGGGATATGGGAGTAAAGTAGAATCACACATCTTATTATCCACCCATTCTTGATTATATCATAATGTGTATAAGCTAAGTTTTCATGTATAATAACCCAGTTCTTATCCATAATCAAAATGATACATGTTCAACCATACTCGCTCACGAAGTCATTCTCTTTTCGTGTAACATAATCATGTCGTCACCCGGAAATAGTCAGCCGAGCAACGAAACCCCTATCCTCCATATCGACGTCGCTACGTTACAAGCTGCAGTAGCAGCTGCTGTGACAACTTTCCTTACACACATCAACTCCGGCAACACACACAAGACTGAAAAAGGAGCCGAGAGTTCCAATTGTAGTACCAATCCGGGAAGTCAACAAATGACAACAGTCACGGACTTGCGAAGCCGTAAGACCGAAAAGAGGAGACGATATCGCCAAGCCAGAAGTGAGCGAAAGCGATTCCAAAGACTTGCCATGCAACAGCAGCAAGTGGCAACACCTGCCGAACTCTTTAGGAGGAATTTTTCAAAGTGGAGTAATGAGGAAGGCACCTGTGTCCACGTAACTCTGACTAAACACCTTACTCCCACCACCAATGCTAGTGCTAGCCATTCATGCCACCAATGCGGTGAGATAGGACACTTCAAGAAGGATTGTCCTATAACAAAGAACTCCGGTGCAGACGGCAGAATTCTAAGGATCACTGTCGCAGGGGAGACTACTCCGGACCCACGTTAATGTAATTAAGGCGTTTTGTTGTAACAGACCTAAAAACCATCCAAAACTAGTGCAACTACAGTCTTATCTTTCGCGAGATCCCGTCAGTAAAAGGATGCTCGTGCTGCGTATACTTGTCTTTTGTAGTATACCTTGCTCGCAACAATAGTCTTGTAGTAAGTCTAAAGTACTGTAACTCTGTTAAAGGTTGCACTGTGGTGTTTTGTCTGTAAAGCCTTATGTTCAAATCTAATGTCTTTAATTTCCATATGATTCCGACATTATCATACAAATAGATTCAATTCGATTCGTCATACCCGCTTCATACGACATCTCTTTCTCCGTAATCGTCTTTCTAGCGAAGCCATCATTTCAGAGTTCCGAAGTACTCATGCCAGGAGTATCTCGTCTTCAGAAACCTTAACAGGACTTCCATTAGAAATCATTACTCTCGGCCTTGCATAGATGAATCCGTTGACCAACCACAAGGAACGATGTACCTTTTAGAAATAGACCTAAGATCCGAATATCACCAGTTGCAAGTGATAGTGAAGGATGTTCTTAGGACAATCTTCCAAACTCGATACGGACACTACGAGCCGTAGTGTGACAACCCTATATTTTCCAAAAGCATTGTAACACTCGAAAGCCAAATACAACGGAATTAACCTCGAAAATAAAGTGTTCAAGTATCTAAGTTGGGATGCATCAAATATTAGATATCATGCCAAGGTTTCCAAAAACATAAAGAACGCTCAAAACCGGGTTATATTGAAGAAAGTATAACCACTCGTATATTTACGACACGACGTTAAAATATTATTTGACGTAAAAAGTAAAATCTCAATAAAATGCATTTTAGCCTTAATTATCTAAACAAAAGTCGTAGATCTCGTTGAAAGGTGAGCGTGCATAAAAAGATCGCCCAAATTGGACCTCGTATGAAGAAGTTACGGATTTTCAAAGTTTCGTAACTGTAGTAGAGGGCTAAAAACTCGGATTGAAGAACGAGTGTTATTTAGGTATTGCCACCTAAACGGAAGTTGAAGATCTCCTCAGTGGTAATAAAACAATAAAAAGACAAACGAAAACCGACGTCGAATAAAGAACCTATGAATTTTTAACGAACTTTAGGAGGCTCGGCCTATTAAAAATATATCATTAAAAATAAAGTCAAAACTAGCCGACGGAGTCTAAATGAAAGTTGTAGAGCATAATCTCACCTACGCGTGGATATAAAGAACACGAAAAACGGAACTCGTACGCGAAAGTTACGGAATTTAGAAGTCGGAAACAGGGATTACGCCCCGCGTACTCTGGGAGTACGCCCCGCGTACTAGACCTAGAGTCGAGTCTCATCGACCCGCCCAAGCTATACCCGGCTAGACCCAGGAGTCCCATCGACCCGCCCAAGCTACGCTAGCTAGACCCGAGTCGTAAGCCATGACGCCATATTACGCCCCGCGTACTTCAAGATTACGCGCCGCGTACGGGGGTTTCCAGCCCTATAAATAGAAGGCATAAGCTTCGAGTTTAAGCACACATTCACAAACCTTCAGATACTCTCACACTCTTCTAAAGCTCCAGAGACCATTCCATCACCTTGGTTTCCGCACTCGAGCCCCCGACGAAAGATTTACGCTGTAGAGATGCCCGAAGAGCCCGACGACGCAACCATCCGCGGTCGAAGTTCTGCTCAAACCTAGCCTCTCTCTCTCTTCGAACTTAACGAGTGAGTTCATACCCCTACTTTTCAATTCTTTTCACATTTTAGGGGGGAAATACAAGTACATTACAAGTCAAAGTATCATTTCATAAACATAATTTTAATATCGTTCTTATAGGGTTTTGATACAAAAATAACATTATGTTTAAAGGGCTAATATATCACCACGTTATTCTTACTATATGGAAACATACTTTTGAGAAACTATAATGCGTGTAGTATTCAAGTGATTCATACATTTTACATAAACATCTCGACAAATGAAATGCTTTCAAAAGAAGTAAAGTTTTTATTATCGTAAATCTGTTTATACTAAGTAATGTGAGACATTTAAACTTCAACGTACTCGTGTGTATGCATTTCAAGTCCTGTATTATATACCATAATCTCTTGGAGAGAGAGCGTGATACTTGTGTATACATCTATACGGGATTGACAATCCCACACCTAAGTTGTTAGCTACAGCTAGGCCGACAGGCCTGGGGTGACAAATGTCATAACAGTTCCAACGCCTGAAGAACGTTGTTACAGGCCATCAATGTCAATAGCATGGTTATAAAACTCACATTAAAGTGTAAAAACAAGTTTGATTTACGAGATTCATCTATGCATTTCAGTTTTCCATTTTATTGTTAACACCAAGTTTATCACTATTATACAAGTATGGAAAACACTAACGCATTTCAACACGGGAAACTTTTCAAATCATTTATAGAAAATATTGGATTTTCTGAAAACCTCGTTCATCGATTTACTATCAAAAAGGACATACTTTTCAAAGCAAAACTCTTATGAACTCACCAACTTAATTGTTGACACTTTTTCGAAACCACTTGTATTTCTCAGGGAATTAGTAATACAGGTAACCACCAGCTTTTGGAGAAAGGAACACTAAGGATGTTTTATTACTGAAACATTTATCATCTCATTGTAATACTCTTTTGCTAATATGTATAACATAACAATATACGTTTTCATTATATATGTGATGGTTGTGTTACTTTCTTTACAATATTCAATGGTTATGATACTACGTGAAGTCATCCACCCCCGAATGTTTCCGCCATTCTGGTTTGGGGGTGTGACAGATTGGTATCAGAGCATTGTTTATAGTGAACTAAGTGTATCGAACCACATACGATATACAAACTATAAATGCAAAGGGGACCGAAAACCCTCTGACGAAACATTTTCATGAACAAAATACCTTCTTTTAAACGATATACATTTTTACAAGCATGCATCAATCTCATATCATAACAAGTTTTACTAAAAAGTATTAAGGCAAATTACGACACTACGATTGAGCCCCGGGGTATGTAATCAGGTCGAGAATAAATATAGCCTGATCAACTATATTTATCCTGGATTTGACCAACATACGTCGAGGAATGGTCGTAGTGGACAACAAGCCAAAAACTTACCAAATGAGAATTACTTTAGTTTCGCCAAATTGAAATATTATAGGAGTATTAATTAATAGTTGTACAAATTATAGTTAAAAATAGTAAGTCGTTAAAAAGAATTTTCTTTTCTTATAAAAGTTCTCATACATCCATCCTAGTACAGAAAAATGGCCGGATTCCATTTACCAGGAGATCCCTACTATCCGAACCAAGGCAACGGCGGTTGGATAGAAGAAGACCCGGAGGAAGACCCAGAGGAAATCGAAGAAGAGGTCGAGGAAGAACCCGAAGGGGTTATCGAGGGAGAATTCGAAGTCGAAGTCGGAGAGGAATTCGAAGTCGACGAAGAGATCGAGGAGATTTCTAGCGGGACAGACTCCGAGCCAGAAGTATACGACCCTCCCATCCCTCATCCTCCCGAAATCAGACCATATCAACCGGGACCCATTCCCATGTGGGGAAGTCACCTCTACTACTGGAGCCGCCAGCAAGGTGTACGCCCTCCTTTCGGCATGTGCCGAGATTTTTACAATGTCAGTGGGGGGATCTCAGCTGATCGAGCACTTCCTGTTATTGTGAACGCTATAGCTACCCAGAACTACGAGACAGACAGGCAAGCAACCAGAGTTCGCGAGGTCAATGCTGCTACCCAAGGTAACGCCGCTAACATCCGCCGTTTGGAAGGACTACATGAGAATACCCAAATCTACACGGGGACGCTTCAGAACCAAATGATAACGGCTCTGGCAGATATAAGAGAGATGAAGGAACAACAAGCAGATCTTGAGAGGCGACTGATGGGAGTCAAACGGTCGGATGCCGAATCTAGCTCCAAACGCCGCAAGTAGAACTTGTTCAAACCCCAACAATTTTGTTATAGATTAGGATTTCGGATAAAAGTTTTTCCCTTATTTCCCTTGTTTTCCCTGTTGTATCCGTAGTCGGAGATCTCTAGGAGGATCAAATTTTCCAAACCAAAAACATGTAACGTAACACACCTCAGGTGTGACCTATATGTATGAATATGAAGTATTTCTTACCTCTCAAAAATTACAAGTTTAAAATTTCTATGCCTACCTTGAAACCATAAACTAAAGCCAAAACAAATTGCAAGATACAACTAATACTCGATTGTCAAAACATTAGAAACTTATAGTATTCATTCTTATTTTCTCCACTAGAACATGCCTCCTCGTAGATCAACACGCAGAAACTCAACTTCAACACCACTCCACCACCTCCTCCAATTATGGACACCGTTATGTTCCAGACTGCTGTAACCGCTGCTGTAACTGCAGCAATGGCACAAATGAGCAACAATGGATCGGGGGGAGGAACAAACTGTTTTACAAATGGACAAGGTCAAAGTCGTTCAGGGGTATGCACTTACAAAGACTTCACCAACGGAAAACCTATTCCCTTTTACGGGACTGGGGGAGTATTGGCTCTATCTCAATGGATAGAGAAAACATAAGCTGTATTCGGAATCTGTGCATGTCCTGAAGAAAGCAAAGTAAAGTTTGCCGCTTTTACTTTCTCTGAACGCGCCCTGACATGGTGGAACGGCCACGTCCAGACACTAACCCTGGTGGTGGCGAACTCCATGGGTTGGGAAAACCTGAAAAGAATGCTCCTTCGAGAATACTGCCCAAGAGGCGAGATTCAGAAGCTTGAACAGGAACTGTGGAACCTCTCGATGGTAGGTTCGGATATAGCAGGTTACACCAACAGGTTCAGTGAATTAATAACACTTTGCCCAGGAATGTTAACCCTAGAGAGCCAGAAGGTCGAAAGATACATCTGGGGACTATCACCCCAACTTCGAGGAAGTGTGCTAGCTTCCAGACCCTTGACTTTCGCCAGCGCCAATGAACTAGCGCAATCTCTTGTTGATCATGGTGTCTGTCAAGGAGTCACGGCTATCATGGCTGAACCAACCAAAGGGAACAGCAACAATGAGATCAATGCCAACAACAACAAGAAGAAGAAATTTTGGAACAAAAGGAAGGGGCAAACTTCGCAAGAACCTTCAAAGAAGCAAATGGTTGCGGTTCATGCTGCTACTACCCCCACCACAACTCCTGCTACCTCTGCACCAACAAAACCATATGCGGGGAATCTGCCCAAGTGCAGCAAGTGCAACTACCATCACCATGGTATTTGTCGCGAGATGCACTGCAAGAACTGTGACATGAAGGGGCACACAGCCCGTTTCTGTAAAGCACCGGCACGACCAATCACTCAAGTTTCTGGCACTGGAGTAAGCTGGGTGTGTTATGGATGCAGAGAGACTGGACACTTCAGGAGGGATTGTCCCAAGGAAAGGAATATTGGTGGTGTGGGGAGAGTGCTGGCAGTAGGACAGAGAGAACCAATAGCGGACCCCATGGTGGTTACGGGTACGTTCCTACTCAACAACACTTATGCATGCATACTTTTCGACTGCGGTGCGGAGAGAAGTTTTATGAGTCATAAATTCAAACACCTACTTAATTAAAAACCCCAACCACTCAATAAAATATTCACTGTAGAAATGGCAAACGGTAAAACAGAACACGCAAACGATTTGTACGTAGGGTGCACACTAAATTTAAACGAGCACTTGTTTCGAGTCGATCTTATGCCCATTTCCATAAGAAGTTTCGATGTCATCATCAGTATGGACTGGTTGAGCCTTCACCATGCCGATATCCTTTGCCACGAAAGGGCTGTTCGCCTAAATCTGCCAATCAGCGAAACTCTTGTCATTTATGGCGACAAACCTAGTTCAAGTTTACAAATCATTTCCTGTATTAAAGCACAAAAGTATCTTCGTAAGGAATATCATGCCTTTCTAGCCCATGTAGTAGACAAGAAACGAGAATCGAAAAATATTAAAGATATTCCGGAAGTCTGCAACTTCCCGGATATTTTCCCAGAAGATCTTCCCGGAATCCCACCGGAACGTCAAGTCGAGTTCAGAATCGACTTAATCCCTGGAGCTACCCCTGTAGCAAAGTCACCTTACCGTTTAGCCCCAGCCGAGATGCAGGAACTATCCAGTCAATTAAACGAGTTGCTGAGTAAGGGATTCATCAGACCGAGCTTCTCACCATGGGGAGCGCCAGTCCTATTTGTGAAGAAAAAGGATGGATCCTTTCGCATGTGCATCGAATATCGGGAACTAAACAAACTCACGATCAAGAACCGATATCCCTTACCGCGCATAGACGATTTATTCGACCAACTTCAGGGAGCAAGCTACTTCTCAAAGATCGATCTAAGATCTGGTTATCACCAACTGCGAGTGCTGGAGGGAGACATCCCCAAAACGGCTTTCCGAACACGTTATGGTCACTACGAGTTTGTGGTAATGCCCTTCGGATTGACGAATGCTCCAGCAGTGTTCATGGACTTAATGAACCGAGTATGTCGTCCCTTCCTGGATAAATTCGTGATCGTATTCATAGATGATATACTCATCTATTCAAGAAGCTAGATAGAACACAGCAAACATCTCCGCCGAGTACTGGAAACATTAAGGGAAGAGAAACTTTACGCAAAATTTTCCAAATGCGAATTTTGGATTCGGGAAGTGGATTTCCTAGGACATGTTGTAAGCAAAGAAGGAATACACGTGGACCCCTCCAAGATAAAGGCAATAGATAGTTGGACTACTCCAAGAACCCCTACAGAAATCCGGCAATTTTTGGAACTCGCCGGGTATTACCGAAGATTCATACCGAAGTTTTCAAAGATTGCCAAGCCACTTACCTCCCTAACCTAGAAGAATGTGACCTTCGACTGGGGAGAAAAACAAGACAGCGCATTTCAGACACTAAAGCGAGCTTTATGTAGTGCGCCCATCCTAACCCTGCCAGAGGGAACGGAGGACTTCGTGGTCTATTGTGATGCATCAAACCAAGGACTTGGGTGTGTCTTAATGCAAAGAGGGAAGGTCATCGCCTACGCCTCAAGGCAACTGAAGATGCACGAAGTGAACTACACAACGCATGATCTTGAGCTAGGAGCAGTCGTCTTCGCTCTGAAGATATGGAGACACTATCTCTACGGCACAAAATGTACCATCTTCACTGATCATAAAAGCCTCCAGCATATCCTCAATCAGAAGGAACTCAACATGAGACAGAGACGATGGGTAGAACTACTAAGTGATTACGAGTGCGAAATTCGATATCACCCTGGAAAAGCTAATATAGTGGCTGATGCACTCAGTCGGAAGGAATACTCAGGTCGCCGAGTAACATCCCTAACTATGACGATCCAGTCACACCTGTTCATGCAAATCAAGGAAGTCCAAATAGAAGCCTTGAAATCCGAAAATATGACAGGAGAAGCCCTAAGGGGAATGGATAAAAACCTTGAGACCAAGAGCAACGAGATTTGTTATTTCATGGATCGAATTTGGATACCGAAGTTTGGTGGATTCAGAGAAATCGTTATGGACGAAGTCCATAAAACACGATACTCCATACATCCCGGCTCCGATAAGATGTATCTCGATCTCAAGAAGTTGTACTGGTGGCAGAACATGAAAGCCGAAATTGCTACCTACGTGAGCAAATGCCTGACATGTGCCAAAGTCAAGGTGGAATACCAGAAGCCCTCGGGTTTATTACAACAACCCGAAATACCCGAATGGAAGTGGGAGCGGATAGCCATGGATTTCATAACAAAATTACCCAAAACAGCAAGCGGACTCGACACCATTTGGGTAATTGTCGACAGGTTAACTAAGTCAGCGCATTTCCTACCAATCAAAGAGACGGATAAATTGGAGAAGTTAACAAGGACATACCTCAGAGAAATTGTACGACTGCATGGTGTGCCCATATCCATTATCTCGGACCGAGATAGTAGATTCACCTCAAGGTTCTGGCAGTCGCTACAAAAAGCTTTGGGGACAAGACTAGACATGAGTACCGCTTATCACCCACAAACCAACGGTCAGAGCGAGAGAACTATACAAACCCTAGAAGACATGCTGAGAGCTTGCGTAATCGATTTTGGCAAAGCATGGGATACACATCTACCATTGGTCGAGTTCTCGTACAACAATAGCTACCACACCAGTATCAAGGCTGCCCCGTTCGAAGCCCTCTATGGCCGCAAATGCAGGTCACCTTTGTGCTGGGCCGAAGTGGGGGACACACAACTAGCAAAAGGGCAAGCAACTGCCAACACGCTCACTGGGCCAGAAATCATAAGGGAGACTACGGAGAAGATTGTTCAAATCCGAGAACGTCTAAAAGCATCAAGGGATAGACAAAAGAGTTACGCAGATAAGAGACGAAAAGCCTTGGAATTCCAAGTTGGAGACCATGTCCTACTCAAAGTCTCGCCTTGGAAAGGTTTAATACGCTTCGGAAAGCGTGAAAAACTGAACCCTAGATACATTGGACCATTCGAGATCCTTGCCAGGATCGGTCCAGTGGCCTACAAACTTAGACTACCTCAGGAGCTCCACAATGTACACCCTACCTTTCACGTATCGAATCTAAAGAAGTGCTTATCCGACGAGACCCTTGTCGTCCCTCTAGACGAAATTGCAATAAATGAAAACCTCCAATTTGTGGAGGAACCAGTAGAGATCATGGATCAGGAAATCAAAAGGACTAAACAAAGCCGCATACCCATTGTAAAGGTCCGCTGGAATGCCAAGCGAGGACCTGAATACACCTGGGAACGCGAAGATCAGATGAAACAAAAGTACCCACATCTTTTTCCTAAAACTGTAAACTCTATTTTAGATTAAATTTCGGGACGAAATTCCCTTAACAGGGGGATGATTTGACAACCCTATATTTTCCAAAAGCATTGTAACACTCGAAAGCCAAATACAACGGAATTAACCTCGAAAATAAAGTGTTAAAGTATCTAAGTTGGGATGCATCAAATATTAGATATCATGCCAAGGTTTCCAAAAACATAAAGAACGCTCAAAACCGGGTTATATTGAAGAAAGTATAACCACTCGTATATTTACGACATGACGTTAAAATATTATTTGACGTAAAAAGTAAAATCTCAATAAAATGCATTTTAGCCTTAATTATCTAAAAAAAAGTCGTAGATCTCGTTGAAAGGTGAGCGTGCATAAAAAGATCGCCCAAATTGGATCTCGTATGAAGAAGTTACGGATTTTCAAAGTTTCGTAACTGTAGTAGAGGGCTAAAAACTCGGATTGAAGAACGAGTGTTATTTAGGTATCGCCACCTAAACGGAAGTTGAAGATCTCCTCAGTGGTAATAAAACAATAAAAAGACAAACGAAAACCGACGTCGAATAAAGAACCTATGAATTTTTAACGAACTTTAGGAGGCTCGGCCTATTAAAAATATATCATTAAAAATAAAGTCAAAACTAGCCGACGGAGTCTAAATGAAAGTTGTAGAGCATAATCTCACCTACGCGTGGATATAAAGAACACGAAAAACGGAACTCGTACGCGAAAGTTACGGAATTTAGAAGTCGGAAACAGGGATTACGCCCCGCGTACTCTGGGAGTACGCCCCGCGTACTAGACCTAGAGTCGAGTCTCATCGACCCGCCCAAGCTATACCCGGCTAGACCCAGGAGTCCCATCGACCCGCCCAAGCTACGCTAGCTAGACCCGAGTCGTAAGCCATGACGCCATATTACGCCCCGCGTACTCCAAGATTACGCGCCGCGTACGGGGGTTTCCAGCCCTACAAGTAGAAGGCATAAGCTTCGAGTTTAAGCACACATTCACAAACCTTCAGATACTCTCACACTCTTCTAAAGCTCCAAAGACCATTCCATCACCTTGGTTTCCGCACTCGAGCCCCCGACGAAAGATTTACGCTGCAGAGATGCCCGAAGAGCCCGACGACGCAACCATCCGCGGTCGAAGTTCTGCTCAAACCTAGCCTCTCTCTCTTCGAACTTAACGAGTGAGTTCATACCCCTACTTTTCAATTCTTTTCACATTTTAGGGGGGAAATACAAGTACATTACAAGTCAAAGTATCATTTCATAAACATAATTTTAATATCGTTCTTATAGGGTTTTGATACAAAAATAACGTTATGTTTAAAGGGCTAATATATCACCACGTTATTCTTACTATATGGAAACATACTTTTGAGAAACTATAATGCGTGTAGTATTCAAGTGATTCATACATTTTACATAAACATCTCGACAAATGAAATGCTTTCAAAAGAAGTAAAGTCTTTATTATCGTAAATCTGTTTATACTAAGTAATGTGAGACATTTAAACTTCAACGTACTCGTGTGTATGCATTTCAAGTCCTGTATTATATACCATAATCTCTTGGAGAGAGAGCGTGATACTTGTGTATAGATCTATACGGGATTGACAATCCCACACCTAAGCTGTTAGCTACAGCTAGGCCGGCAGGCCTGGGGTGACAAATGTCATAACAGTTCCAACGCCTGAAGAACGTTGTTACATGCCATCAATGTCAATAGCATGGTTATAAAACTCACATTAAAGTGTAAAAACAAGTTTGATTTACGAGATTCATCTATGCATTTCAGTTTTCCATTTTATTGTTAACACCAAGTTTATCACTATTATACAAGTATGGAAAACACTAACGCATTTCAACACGGGAAACTTTTCAAATCATTTATAGAAAATATTGGATTTTCTGAAAACCTCGTTCATCGATTTACTATCAAAAAGGACATACTTTTCAAAGAAAAACTCTTATGAACTCACCAACTTAATTGTTGACACTTTTTCGAAACCACTTGTATTTCTCAGGGAATCAGTAATACAGGTAACCACCAGCTTTTGGAGAAAGGAACACTAAGGATGTTTTATTACTGAAACATTTATCATCTCATTGTAATACTCTTTTGCTAATATGTATAACATAACAATATACGTTTTCATTATATATGTGATGGTTGTGTTACTTTCTTTACAATATTCAATGGTTATGATACTACGTGAAGTCATCCACCCCCGAATGTTTCTGCCATTCTGGTTTGGGGGTGTGACACGTAGTGATACCCCTTGGATAGGACCAATACGCCCGTAGTATTCATGAGCTTAATGAATAGGGTACACCATTCTTACTTAGATCAGTTCGTCATGATATTGTAAGTGACTTACATATCTACCCTCATAGTAAGAAGGAAATCATAAAGAGCATCTACAACAAACCATGGAAACATTACGATCAGAGAAGCTTTACGTGAAGTTCCCTGAATACGAGTTTTAGATTCGATGAGTCGAGTTCCTAAGACACATTATTAGTAATGTGGGAATTCTTGAGGACCTTTCCAAAGATGAAAACCATAGAGGATTTGCCAGCACCGAAGACGCCGACGAGAATTCGCCAAATTCTGGGTCTCGCTGACCTACTGTCGAGAGTTCATCCAGAACTCCTCACGGATCATGAAACCTCTTATGACATTGACTCAGAAGGGAGTGGCCCTTGATTGGGAAGACAAGGAAGAGGAAGAAAACCTTGGAATTCCAAGTGAAAGGCCAAATCCTTTTTGAAGTCTCACTCTGGGAAGGCTTGATACGCTTCGGAAAGCGTGGTAAGCTAAATCCAAAATAGTAGGACCTCCGAGATTCTTGCCAGAATCGGTCCTATAACCCACAAACCCAACCTACACCGCAAACTCAGTAACGTATATTTTACCCTTCATGTCTCGAACTTGAAAACGTACCTTTCCGTCAGCACTCTCGTAATTCCACTCGATGAGATCGAGATCAACGAGATACTCGCCTTCGTGGAAGAACAGTAGTGACCATCAACCGAGTGGTCAAGAGGACGAAGCAACGCCGCCTCCTATTTGTGAAGGTTCGTTGGGATACCAACCGAGGACCCGAATTCACTTATGAGCGCAAGAACCAATCGATTAGGATGTTTCCCACCTCCTTGCTCGATTATTCATGCCTACTTCCTTACCTAAATTCTAATTTTGGGACGAAATTCCCTCTAACGGGGGGATGATGTGACAACCCGAAATTTTCCATCCAGTTCAAACTAACACTTCTTTGATAGTCAAACTCATTGCTGTTATCTTCTAGCACAATTAAGAGTTTATTTGAGCGTTCTGATCCTTGTACACTTAAGGAATAAGTGTCAGGGTTTATCGGCTGAAGTTATAGCTCCATGTGGGCCATAAACTCTTGCCTATATGGTGAAATGGTGGCCATTTGTTCATTCCTTCCTTCCATTTGGCCCAAATCCTCTCAAATATCATCCAGATCTTCGTCCCCGATCTTCAAAACTCGTAAGCTTATTGTCTTAACTAGTTGATATCTTGCATGAACTAGTAATCTTACATGATTTCATCCATGAAATCATTCCATGTTGTAGGTTTTCAGTTTCACCAAGAACACCAAGAACATACACTCGTGTTCTTGGCCAAAACCGACCATTCAAGCTCCTAGATCGTAAGTACTCTTGATCCAACTCATTTTACACTAGGTTTATCATGTTTAAGACTTAGAAAACATAAGAAATCATAGGAATCAAGGAGTTTACGGCCAAGACATGTTCTTGGGCCGTAAACCCCCTTTTAAGGGTGCAAATGACACCCTAACACCCTAGTAAGCCTTGATTTTTAGCATAGAACCTTTCACCATTGAGCTAAGGACCCCAATACACGAAATGGTACTCCTTACCACGATTTTACGACCGTAAACTCATGGGGGAGTGGTCCCAGGGCCGTGAACACCATACTAGGCCATTTTTGGACCTTAAACCCACCCAACCTCTTATTTAAGCTTTGAAGCACTTAACCACTTAAGTTGTAATGGCTTTGAGCATCATTTAGTGACCCAATTGAGAGTTTACGGCCAGGAGTTTACTCCCATGGGCTGTAAACTCCAACACACATGGTCTTTGGACCATAAACTCCCGTATGAGGCTTTGCACTCCTTTGTTGCAACCCGATAGCCTCCTAGCACTTGACCAAAGTGTTTTCCTCTCAATAGGATGTTATTACAGGTTTAATTAGTGTTATAATCACTAATTGTTTATATACATATGTCTTCATATGTAATTAGGATCATTGTGTGTGTCAAAGTCTTCACTTGACACCAAGCACTTATCCGACACTTCCTTCCGATCCGCTCACTGCAGGTGATTTCATACCCCTTGAATCAACCTTTAAATGTTTCTACATGTTTTTAAATGTTTTATGGTGGGAATACAAGTTGAATCATGTTAGTTATTATATCAATCACATGTGATTAGTAACTAACATACAATTGGAATTACTATACGTTAACCGTTTTACCAAACGGATTTCTTCAAATGATTTTCATAAACGTTTTATATGTTTAAAACTTCTTATTAATCTGTTCATTATACACTGTTTGTTTCATTTCAAACTCATTTACAATTGTGTTTCAAACAAAGGTTTCTTTATACTTAAACTGTTTTATCAAACAAATACTTTCAAAGGTTTTACAAAACTCCTTATATGCTTTTATATTATAAATTGCATGCCTGTATATGTATAGTTATATAAATAATATTTAAAGGACTTAGGAAGGCTAACCCGCTTTATTTCCTTTTCCCCGTTTGGATGTGGTCTGGTAGGGTATCGGGTATCCGTCCGAAAGTCGTTTTAACTATCAGTTATATATCATGTATACATATAGAGACATAAAAGTTTCCCTTAGTCAGTTCAGTACCTTTGGGTAGCAAAGACATACTTCAGGTTATACATGTACACCATTAGTAACTATTATAGGTATAGTTAGGAGATACTTATTACCATCCCAAGTATAGGGAATCAAACAAGAGTCAGTTCATTCATGAGTACATTTACATAGATACATATACATGAGTACATTTACATAGATACACTTACATGGATACGCTTACATATATACGTTTACATAGACAAACTTACATGAATATGCTTACATGAGTACATTTACATAGATACGCTTACATGAGTACGTATACATAGATACACTTACATGAGTACGTTTACATAGATACACTTACACAAGTACGTTTACATATACGAAAATAGAACAGACAGAACTAGGTGCTATAGCATGGAGCAATTTCAGGATCTAACTATACCAATGAATCACCAATGCATTAGTGCTAGTTATATTGGGTACACATGATCATAGTGTTGTATTAATGTCTAAGTCCATAACTATATTTGGTATGTACTTGACCCGACCCGGCATGGTCCATTTGGGTTGCACTTCACCGACACAATTTATATGGATAATCTTTTGAGAATAGTATGTTTATGATTAATATTAATATATTATAAGTTCTAATATATTAATATGGAATCATATTATTTAATTAGTATTGATCAAGAATTAATTTATAATTAATTAAGTGATCAAAAGGAACTAATTAAATATGGACTCTTATATATATGGAATGGGCCAAGTTAATTTAGGTTGGGCTAAGCTTTCATGGATGCTCCATGGTGTATTTGAACCCATGGATCCAAGGAAATGAAAGGTCATGGGTATTAGGGTTTAACCCTAATCCTCCACACTATATATAAAGATGTCCTTGGTTGGTGAAATCGGCACTAGTGTGGATACACTAAGAGGGCTAGCCGATTTCACTAGATAGAACCAAGTATTGATATTCTCTAAAGTCTTCCAAGGTGTCTTGGTGATTTGTGATTCCACTTGAGGCTTCCACACTATTAGGGTTAAGTTCTTAAAGCTTGAAGACATCAAGCTACATCAAAAGGTATGTCATCTAACTAGTACTTTGTAGATTAAGAACATCATAATATGCTAGTTAGGATTAAAGCCTTGGAAAGTTCTTATTTGCATGTATAATAGAGAAAACATAGATCCAAGGTTTATAGGGTTGCATGTACACCATAGGAGTGTTAGAATGCTCAAAACCCAACAGTGGTATCAGAGCCTAGGCTTGTTTTCTCGTTATACTTGCAAAAGAAGCTGGAAAATCGAGTTTTGATGCTGTCTGCCCAGCAGACTCGCCGAGTCCATGAATGGACTCGCCGAGTCCAAGGCAAAATGCATCCAACTCGCCGAGTTGGTTCGTGCACTCGACGAGTTGGAACCCCAGACAGCATAAATTCGACTTTTTTTGGCTAGAATTGGACTAGGAACATTACCCAAAGATGTTTTGGACTTATAAACTTGTTTTTTGATGTGGTAATGTTCATGCTAATCCAATTTTAAAGATAATTGTCAATAGATTCATGTTTTGTATTAGTTTAAAGTGTTACTCTAATTACATGGAAAAGTTTGATTTGAATTATCTTGTTTATATGAGTTGCTTAGATTAATAGAAGTTATGTGAAATTGTTGTTTTCAATCCAAATTAATCTAAGAGTTGATTCTAAAATGTGTTTTTGTAACTTGTCCTCAAGTTATATGAGAAGTCACATTTAAGAATCATAAAACTCATAAAAGTTGGCAAAGGTTACAAAAATGAAGAGTCTAGTTCTAATTAAATGGTTTTATGACTCCATAACTTGTCCTCAAGTTATGGAGGACCAAGAGTCTCTTCATTTAATAAAAAAAAGGTGTAACCTTAATTAATTCCATAAGTTATAAAATAAAGAAAAGTTAATTCTTTTATTAGTTTAAAGTCTTCCATAACTTGTCCTCAAGTTATGGAACTTGAAGAGTTTTTTAATTAAAACTACTTTAAACACATAAGTTATGGAATAAGAAAAGTTTTGAAAGTTACAAAACTTGCCCTCAAGTTTTGGAATTTGAAAAGTTTTCTCTTATGAATACTTTAATTCCAAGTTAGCCCTGAGAATTTTAAAGAGTTAAAATTCAACCCTTATACTTTATAATATTATAAGTTAATAATATATATATATATATATATATATATATATATGTGTGTGTGTGTGTGTGTGTGTGTGTGTAGAAGAGTAGAGTCAGTCTTACCGCTAGTACGCCTCATTCACGAAGCCGATCTATAAGGTGGGTATAAGGTTGTTGCCTATAAAATGGCAACTTAATGGGTGTCCACTCTCACCCACCGCTTGCTTGACTGGTGGAGGATCGTTAGCCGAACGGGTTTGACAGGACTATAATTCTCCCTTCATTAAAAGTATTAATGATAAATACTAAGTAACTAAACTCTTAATAATACCTAATATTAGTTACTTAGGAAAATGTGAATAAGGTGCTAATCCATGAAATTACACTTTGCACTTTGTTTAAGTCGGTTAGTGGAGCGTGTGTGGTTAACCGGCACACTAACTCGTATTTAACAAGGTAGGCAAAGGGTAACTTAATGTTTATCATAGTATCGATGGAGCGTGTGTGGTTAACCGGCACATCGATTGAGGGGTAAACACTTAAGGTTAACAAGTAATTTGCATGGTTACTTCACACCTTGTTTTGTGATCCTCGGCATCCTAGTCACAAAACCTGAAGGGCACACTCGAGATTGAAACATGCCATTGAACAGTTCAATGAATCTCAAAGATCTAGGAGTTTCAAACCCAACACATAGTAATGTGGATGTTCGCGGCTTGCAATCATGCAGGGGTCGTGTGTGGGTCCCAAAATCTCTTTGACAGGGGAGCGTCTAGCCTGGGAGCTAGCCATCACATTATGCCTTAACCCTCAATTAATGCAAAATAGTACAAAAGTAGTCACGTATTACAAATACTACAGTACTTACGACAATTACAAAAGGATATAAAACTCCTCTTAATATATTATTAATACCCTTTACTATGTGTCATATTCACATAATCGATGAGGTTGGTTAGATAATAATTATAATAGCATACAGTAGGGTCTTGGTAGAAGACTACCTTCAAAACAGTTAGGTCGTGGTAGAAGACTACCTTCAAAACAGTTAGGTCTTGGTAGAAGACTTTTTGTTATAATATTAGGAAGCATAGGGATTTCTAGGGTTTTTCAAACGTTTACAGTTGTTTTACAAACATTTTCATACTTATACGAACTTTCTTTCAAAACAAATTTCAAGTCTTTCATTACAAGTTTTACAAATCAAAAACACATTAATACTTATGAATTCACCATCTTTTTGGCTGATACTCGCTTTCAAAATAACTTGTATTCTCAGGTCACAAATAGACAGGTACAACGACCAGGTTTTGTGAAGACGGAGCAGTCATGACTCCTCTCTTATTTTGATTATTCACTTTGTTGTCTTATACTATGAAAGATTACACTTGTAATTAAAATTATACTATTAATGCAATGGATGATGTTGTTGCTTGTTTACTACTTTGCATTGTTGTGATACTTTACATCACATCCTCCGCCCCAGAACGTTTCCGCCATTCTTGGTTTTGGGGTGTGACAGCACTTGCCTACATATGTAGCAGTCTCTTCGTTCATATTTGGCCACCAATAAAGCTTCCTTATGTCTAAGTACATCTTGTTTTCTCTAGGGTGAATGGAATATCTCGTCTTATGAGCTTCATTCATGACTAGTTCCTTGATATTACTAATTTTCGGAACCCAAATTTGTTTCATGAAATATCACACTCGATTTTCCTTAACTTCGAGTTGTTCTTCCATTCCCCACAGATCTTCCGTACTCATGTTTTCTCCCATGTGAGCAATCATTTGAGCATCTAGAATCTGTGTGGTAAGATTATACTAGATAGTCATGGTGAGATCCCTAACTCTCCAGTATTTGACTTGCTCATTTTGGCTTAAAGATTAATCCACTACATAGGTTGCGCCTGGGTGATAATGAATCTGACACTCATAATCTTTCATCAACTCCAACCATCTTCGTTGTCTCATGTTGAGCTCCTTTTGATCAAAATGTGTTGAAGATTTTTGTGATTTGTGTAGATTGTGTATTTAGTTCCACTAAGGTAATGAAGCCATATTTTCATGCATCTTGAGTTGTTGTGAAGTGTAAGCTATGGTTTTCTCTCTCATAATTAATATGCATCCTAATCCCTGATGTGAAGCATCGCAATACACGACAAAGTCTTCGGTGCCTTCTCGAAGGGATAGTATTCGTACACTATGCAACATTTCCTTTAGCTTTTGAAAAGTAGCATCTTGTTTGTCTCTCCAAACAATTTTTTTCCTTCCGCGTTAATGTTGTCAGAGGTTGGATATTCGGGATAAGTTCTTTATAATATCTAATAATATCCTGTGAGCCCTAGGAATAGATGCACTTCGGTAGGTGTCTTGGGTGCTTCCCAGTTCTTAAGAACTTAAATATTGGAAGGATCAACATGAATTCCTTTCTCACTAACTACGTGCGCTGGAAAGTGTACTTCTCTAATCTAAAATTCACACTTAGAGAATTATGAATACATGTTTCTTTCCTAAATAATTACAGGATCATCCGTAGATGTTTCCCAAGCTCTTCATTGGTTCATGAGTATATTTCACACCCCCGAACCGTCAGAAAACAACGACGGAAACATCTAGGGGCGGGTTACATCATGCGTAGTATCATAACAGTCGTATCAAAGCAATCAAAGTAAACACCACCATTACATTACAATATGGATATTTACATCTGTTTGAAAACATAGTTTGTATACATCAGTATAAACAAAAGATAAAGACGAGACTCCAAAATGCTCCGTCTTCTCCAAAAGCAGGCAAGGTACCTGTCTAACGTTGTCCTGAGAATACAAGTGGTTTCGGAAACATATCAACATAAAGCTGGTGAGTTCATAAGCATGTTTTTGAATTGGAAACTAGTCACTGAATTTGTACAAATGGTTTCTTTTTATTAATAGTAAAATGTCATTTGCATCGAAAACCATTGTTATCAAGTTCTGAAATATGTATGCATGCTTCCCAAGAAAATCCAATATTTTCTAACATGTTTTTCGATTTCTGTATGAAAAGTATGTTTCGTTTGTAAACACCCTAGCTACCACCAGTATGTAGTGTATGTTTTGTTCGAAAGCTCTGAATACCACCAGCATGTATAGTAGTTTTATTACTTAAAATAAAACCAATGGTTGTGTCCCTGGAATACCCTCCAATAAGTTGACAGGTAGTTTTATTAGTTTAAAATAAAACTATAGAAGAAAGAAATCCTGGAAAAATGGTTAGTTGATACTATTGTGAGTTCGTATAACCATGGTAATATGACTGATGACCTCATTGACGTTTCTTCAGGCATCGTACGGTTACAAAATTTGTCACCCCAGGCGTGCCCGCCTAACTATAGCTAACAGTTCAGGTGTGGGATTATCGGTCCCAAATAAATCTATTCACAAATTTCATGCTCTCCCTCCAGGAGACTCTGGTTATACTAAAGGTGAGGATTTACTGGTACCCTGAGGGGCATAAAGAAGATAAGTCTCACAATCCTGTATTAACTAAACCTGTCATAGTTTATATGTTTCACTTTGCATGTAGTTTAATTTTGTAAAATCGGTAATGAAATACCCAAACTATACCTATTATAGTTTGACTGGTAAGTTGTGTTCATGTACTGTTCGGAAAACTATGCAATTATGTTTAGAAAACGTCCCTTATGCTCCACATATTCAATAAGGGATAGAATATCTAAATGTTTAACGTGGAACTTGTTGTAATAGCATCCGTTTTTGACTTGTGAAAACATTTATGTTTGGCTTGTATTCCCCCTGAAAACGTTTTAAAAACTATAATAGCGTAGGGTATGAACTCACGGTTTAACGTAGGATCTAAATGTACGATCGGTGTGAGTGATGAGTGTCAACGGATGTTTCGTACGCAAGTTGATCCAATTAACATATAGTAACACATATATGCATTGGATTAAGGTATTCCATGACTAAACATGACTGGAAAGCACCCTAAATACTTGGAAATGCTTGAACTAAGTGTCGGAGCCATAAATGATCGAATGAGGGAGGTGTATGGCCACACAATTAAGGGTTTTGGTGTGTATGCGGTGAGAGTGTGCGACCAGGATGCGTGTGCGGTTGCACACAAGAGTGTGCGTTTGTACAAAGGGTGTGTGCGGCCGTACACAGGAGTGTGCGACCGTACACTCTTCATTTATGCACCAAAAGTTGATTTTCAAGTGTTTTAAGGCTCAACCCAAGTCCAACTAGAAGATAGGGAGGGTCAAACTGTCACTTTGGAGGGTCTTTGAGGTGTGTACGGCCACCTTATGAAGGTGTGCGGCCGTACACCTTCAAGTGATGAAGAACACGAAGAATATGAAGAGTTTTAGGCTTAGATCAAGGTGTCTTACCAGTATGACAAGCTAAATGATGGAATGATGGAGTACTTCACGTTTTTGAGGCCCTTGGAGCGTTCTTGGATGAGGATTCTAAAGAGAGAAACTAGAGAGAGAAAGTAGAGTGCAGCCAAAAGAAAAGAATGAGTGAAGGGGGTCACCCTATACATACATATATATATATATATATATATATATATATATATATATATATATATATATATATATATATATATATATATATAGGGATGAGTGTGCGGTCGTACACACCTCTCAAGAGGGTCTATGGCTCGGTTTTGTCACTATACGACTTGTTGACTCATTCCTAATCTCATTCCCGACTGTGCTCAAGCTTAGAACACTTAAAAAAAACTCTTAAACAACATTAAAATGTAATGGAATTGAGTTCAATGCTGATAAAATTGACCAAGTGTAAAGTTTCAGGTTGTCACATCCTCCCCCCGTTAGAGGGAATTTGGTCCCGAAATTCGAAAATAGATTACAAATCATGGATTTAGAAAAAGATGGGGGTACTTCTATTTCATTGAATCCTCACGCTCCCAAGTGAATTCAGGTCCCCGCTTGGCATTCCAGTGAACCTTCACTATCGGGATGTAACATTTCTTTGTTCGCTTGACCTCCCGGTCCATGATTTCGATTGGTTCTTCCACAAATTTGAGGTTCTCGTTGATTTCAATCTCATCGAGGGGAATAGTATGAGTCTCATTGGATAAACACTTTTTAAGGTTCGAGACGTGGAAGACAGGATGAATTTTATTAAGCTCTTGAGGTAAACGGAGTTTGTATGCCACGGGACTGATCCTAGCGAGGATCTCAAAAGGTCGTATGTATCTTGGATTCAGATTTCCATGCTTTCCAAAGCGTATCATGCCTTTCTTGGCCGAGACCTTCAGCATAACACAGTCTCCAACCAGGAACTCCAAAGGTTTTCGTCATTTATCGGCGTAGCTCTTTTGTCAGTCTCGTAAGGCGTTCGTTCGTTCTCGGATTTGTACAATCTTTTCTGTGGTTTCGTGGATGATCTTGGGGCCTGTGAGAGTGTTTTCGGGGACTTTTCCCTTGGCTAGCTGCGTGTCGCCCACCTCATCCCAGCATAGAGGGGATATGCACTTATGACCATAGAGGGCTTCGAAAGGCGCAACCTTGCTACTGCTATGATAACTATTGTTGTAGGAGAATTCAACCAAGGGCAAATAGGTGTCCCATGACTTACCGAAGTCGATGACAGATGCTCTCAACATGTCTTCCAAGGTCTGGATGGTTCTCTCACTCTGCCCATATGTCTGAGGATGGTAAGTTGTACTCATATCCAGCTTAGTTCTAAGAACTTTCTGTAGTGATTGCCAAAATCTTGAGGTAAACCTGCTATCTCGATCAGAGATAATGGATACAGGCACTCCGTGCAGTCAATCTATTTCTTGGATGTAGATTCCTGTGAGCCTCTCCATTTTAAATGTTTCTTTGATGGGCAAGAAGTTTGCGGATTTAGTCAATCAATTGATTATTACCCAGATGGTGTCGTACCCACTCGGAGATTTGGGTAATTTAGTAATGAAATCCATGGTAATCCTCTCCCACTTCCACTCAGGTATCTCCAACTGTTGCAACAAACCTGAGGGCTTCTGGTATTCGGCCTTCACCTTGGCGCAAGTCAGGCACTTGCCCACAAATGTAGCGATCTCTGCTTTCATGTTTGGCCACCAATATAGTTTCTTGAGATTAAGGTACATCTTGTCTGAACCTGGATGAACGGAGTATCTGGTCTTGTGAGCTTCGTTCATGACAACCTCTCTGTATCCTCCGAACTTTGGGGTCCAGATCCGGTTCATGAAATAGTAAAATCCGTCACCCTTGATCTCTAAGTTTTTCACCATTCCTCTAAGGTTTCATCCGCCACGTTTTATGGTTTCAAGGCTTCCAACTGAGCCTCTCTGATTTGTGCGGATAAGTGGGAATAAATGGTCATAGTAACTGCTTTCACACTGCGGCCTGGGTACTCTTTTCCACTGAGGGCATCTGCTACCACATTAGCCTTGCCGCGATGGTAGCGTATTTCACACTCATAATCGCTGAGTAGCTCTACCCATCGCCGTTGTCTCATGTTCAACCCCTTTTGCTCGAAGATGTGCTGCAGGATTTTATGGTTAGTGAAGATTGTACACTTGGTTCCGTAGAGGTAATGTCTCCAAATCTTCAAAGCAAAGACCACTGCTCCCAACTCTAGGTCGTGAGTTGTATAATTGACTTTGTGTGCTTTTAGTTGTCTTGAGGCATAAGCAATAACTTTTCCTCGCTGCATGAGCACACAGCCTAAGCCCTGATTGGATGCATCACAGTAGACAACGAAGTCCTCCGTCCCTTCGGGCAGAGACAGGATAGGTGCGCTGCATAGGGCCTGCTTCAATGTTTGGAATGTAGTGTCTTGTTTTTCACTCCAACAAAAGGGTACAACTTTCTGTGTCAAAGTGGTTAAAGCTTTGGCAATTCTGGAGAAATTCTGGATGAACATGCGATAATAGCCAGCAAGACCCAAGAATTGAAGGATTTCTGTGGGCGTCTTCAGTTCTGGCCAATTCTCTATTTCTTTAATTTTGGAGGGGTCCACATGTATCTCTTCCTCGCTTACCACGTGGCCTAGGAAGGTTACTTTTCGAATCCAGAATTCACACTTGGAGAGTTTCACGTATGGCTTCTCCGTTCTTAGAGTTTCCAGCACTAATCTCAAGTGCTGTTTGTGATCTTCCTCGCTTCTGGAGTAGACAAGTATATCATCGATAAACACGATAACGAACCTGTCTATAAAAGGATGACACACCCGATTCATTAGGTCCATGAATAGGCCGGTGCGTTGGTTAGACCGAAGGGCATTACTACGAACTTGTAGTGACCATATCGAGTCCAGAATGTTGTTTTAGGAACATCACTCTTGTGGACTCGCAGCTGATGGAACCCTGATCTGAGGTCTATTTTGGAGAAATAGTTGGCCCCTTCAAGTTGATCGAAGAGGTTGTCGATTTGAGGAAGAGGGTAACGATTTTTGATGGTGGGTTTGTTCAGTTCGCGGTAGTCAATGCACATCTGAAAAGATCCATCGTTCTTTTTCACAAATAAAACCAGGGCTCCCCAGGTGAGGAACTCGGTCTTATGAATCCTTTGCTGAGCAGCTCATTGAGCTGGCTAGATAACTCTTGTGTTTCTGCTGGCGCTAGGCGATATGAGGATTTAGCTACGGGGATAGCTCCAGGGATTAAGTCGATGCGAAACTTGACTTGGCGCTCAGGAGGAATTCCTGAAAGTTCTTCAGGAAAGACAACGAGAAAGTTGCAGACTTCAGGGATTCTATCGAGGTCTTTAACTTCCTGTTTCTCGTTAACGACATGAGCTAGGAATGCATAACACTCCTTTCGCAGAAATTTCTGGGCTTTGATGCACAAAATGATACAGAGGTTCGAGATGAGTTTATCGCCATAAATCGTGAGGGTTTCACGAAAAGGAAGATTGAGACGGATAGCTTTGTCGTAAAAAAGGATATCAGCACGATTGGGGTTCAACCAATCCATGCCAATGATAACATCGAAGGTTTTTATGGAAACTGGCATAAGGTCGATCAGAAAGGAATGGTCATTTAAGGTAAGGGTACAACCGATGAATATGTCGTTAGTGCTCTCTTTCTCACCGTTTGCCATCTTGATGGTAAATGTTTCAGTTAGGGATTGAGGCTTACATTTGAGGAGATGTTTGAACGCATGGCTAATAAAACTTCTCTCCGCACCAGAATCGAAAAGAATGCATGCATCAGAGTTGTCTAGGAGGAACGTACTCGTAACAACTGTAGGGTCAGCGACTGCCTCCTCTTGCCCCATCGCTAGAACTCTCCAGGTGTTGCCAGTGGTTGTTGCCTTGGAGCAGTTCCTTTTATAATGTCCGACCTCCCTACAACCATAACAGGCTTGACCAACACCTACTCCAGGTGTCTAATTGGTTGGTTGCACTGGTGCTTTGCAGAATCGAGCAGTGTGTCCCTTCTTACCACAGCTTTTGCACGACATCTCGCGACACTTCCCATGATGATGAAAGTTACACTTGTCGCACTTTGGCAGATTTCTAGCATATCCACTGGAAGGTGCTTGAGTTGTAGGAGCAGCGGCAGTGGTAGTGGCATCGTGGAATGCCACCGTTTGCTGTTTCTTGGAGGGCTCCTGCGAAGACTGGCCCTTTCGCTGCTTCCAGAACTTTCTTTTCTCGCCACATCCTTTCGATGGTTTGAGAGTTGTTGTTACTTTATCCAGATCAAACCCGTGATCTATAAGAGTCTGTGCTAGGCACTTGGCGCTGTCAAAAGTTATTGGCCTAGCAGCCAAGACATTTTGTGACAACCCGGAAATTCTTTCCATTAATAAATTTGTTGTTTTCAAATTATTTCCGTTTTCGTTATTAAATTAAGTCATAATATTTGGGTTGTTATTATGACTTAATGGATGTTCAAACATAATAATAACTCAAGGAAATAATTCTAAATTAATATTAGTACATTTTTAGTTTCGACCATAACGATTTACGACAACTTTATCGGGTGCAACCAAAAGCATCGTATATCATCAGTATCGGGTAAAATTCCACCGTGTACCAAACCCAACCACTATAAACAGGTTCCGTGGGCAACATTTGAAGACTTTTGCCCATCTCACAACTTTCTCTCACTACTCTCTCTCTAGAACTCGAAATTTGGCCCAAAAATCTCATTTCAAGCTTCATTTTGGTAAGAAATCTATCCTAGCATGTTTCTAAGCTTGTTTATCATTCAAATTCATGTTGGAATCACCCAAAACACCTATGAACATGTTTTCACGGTTTGGGGGCCCTCCCAAAACCGTGAACTCCTCTAAAGAGGGTTTTGAAGCCCTAAAACCCCTTCAAAACACTTCTAGGGCCTAGATTTGACTTAGAAACTTGCATGCATGAGCTTAGGACCCCAAAATCGCACCAAATGAGGCATGGACATGAGTTTACGGTCCAAAAATATGCTTGGACCGTAAACCCTCATTCATAGACCTTAAACACCTTGTTGGGTGTTAGTTTGCCACTAAACACCTCCAATGGACTTCCATGAGTGCATGGAACCTTGTAACCCTTCAAGAAATGCACTAAATCATGCACAAATGGGACAAACTTGAGTTTACGGTCCAAGAACATTCTTAGACCGTAAACTCATCTTCTTATACCATAAACTCCTTCAATGGGTGTTAAAGTGCCCTTAAACACCTTCAAAAGCTTCCACGGGAGTGTAGAACCTCATAATCCTTCATGTGATGCACCAAAACATCCTCAAAGGCATCAAACTTGAGTTTACGGCCCAAGAACATTCTTGGACCGTAAACCCACCTCCTTAAGCCATAAACACCCCTCAAAGGGTGTTAAGGTGCCTTTAATCCCTTGAATGGCTTGGTTTTGGACCTAGAATTACATGTGATTGAATTACAGCCACCAAAACCCTTGATTCATGGACAAAAATGAGTTTACGGTTGTAAACTCATGAGTTTAAGGTAGTAAACTCCCCAAGAACATCTCCTTAGAACTTAAACTCATTTCCCAAGGTCATTTCAAGTCCCGATCACTTCCTAAGCAATGAAATCGACCCTAGAACCTTCTCGTGTGCATGGCTTTTCCATTTGGCATCCAAGAACCCACCATCCATGAGTTCACCGCCGTAAACTCATGGGGATATGGTCAATGGACCGTAGACTTCTCAAGGGGTTTACTCTTGAAGAGTAAACTCCATACTAAAGCCCTACACACCCTTAGATGCTACCCGGATCACTCCTAACACTTGAATTGAAGGATTATTGTTCATAACATGATCTTTCTGTATTATTACTAGTAAATTTGTTATTCCTATAAATTGGAGACACGTCCTCGGTGAACACTCCACAGAGATACGCGAGTGGAGGACCGCACCCGTAACCAGAATCTCTTAGATAGGGAGCGTGACTTGAGTGTATAGATCTATACGGGGCTGACTACCCCACAGCTGGCTGCTAGCTACAGCCGAACCGAAAGGTTCAAGGGTGACGAAAGTCATAAGGTGATGTGGACTACTTATTGCCATATCTAGTCTATCGTATGGTTATGGAACTCGCAATTTGGATAACAGAGATTTACTTAATAGTAATAATGAATAAAGTAATTCAATTACTTTGTATATTTTAGTTTTAAATATGTGTTAAAACCAATACATCTCACAAGGATCACCGGGTTTTCAGTATACATCTTTCACATTTGGTAACCAACATTCAGGAAAATATGGGATTTTCCTAGGGAAAACATTTGTACATAACTAAAACAGTGTAACAAACCAGATAACCTAACTTTACATTTCACAAGGGTAAACATGTTTTCAGTATACATCTTTCACATTTGGTAACCAACATTTAGGAAAATATGGGATTTTCCTTGGGAAAACATTTGTACATAACTAGAACAGTGTAACAAACCAGATAACCTAACTTTACATTTCATAAGGGTAAACATGTTTTCAGTATACATCTTTACATTACATTTTGGGATTCAATAACCAACTTTTAAGAAAATATGGGATTTTCTTGTTGTGTAACATTTTCAGAAACAGAAAGGAACTTGTACACTTTCACAAAACAAAACCACTTATGAACTCACCAGCGTTATGCTGATTTTCAAACTGCTTGTATTCTCAGGTCCGTTTTAGACAGGTAACCGATGATATCTTTTGGCGAAGACGGAGTGCATAGAAGAGTCGTCTTACTTTTGTTCATATATACTATGTATAACAACTGTACAAGTTTTCTTTCAAACAAATGTAAATTTTTATATGTAATGTAATGGTTGTTTACTTTGCTTACTATGTACATTGGATTTGATACTCAACGTGGAGTCCGCTCCGGAGACGTTTCCGTCTTTGGTTTTCGGGGTGTGACAGATTGGTATCAGAGCCCTTGTTTATAGTAAATAAAGTATACCAAACCTTACATGGTATAAGAATATAAACATTAAAGGGCCTAAGTGATCTGAACTAAAAGTATCCTTCAAAATATAAGTATTTTCAAAAGAATACAAGTATACCGAACCGTCGAGATCCGTAACTACAATTAGAACAAAACATAAGTAAATGGGTGTTGTGTACTGCGGTCAAACCTGGGCAGTTAAGTAGTCGTGTCTAGGATCAATATAGCCTGGCCAACTATATTCATTCGAGACACGACCAACATGTGCTTGGGAGTGACTGTGGTATGCGACATGCCTAAAACTTACCCTAATACCACAAACATCAAGCCAGTGTCGTAAGCGAATCCTGAAATACTATGGGAGTATTTCTCAATCCAATCCTTTGTAGAAATCCTTGTTCATGAGTTGTTCCTTGATCATTTCTTTAGCGATAATTTATCTGTTTCGATAATTCTTTCCTGCTTTATCGCTTATTCGGAATGTATATATCTGTCATAACTCTTGATTCAATTCAGAGGACTTATCATCCTCTCTTTCTTGATCTTATTAGATCAAGATGCCTCCAAGAAAGACACCCAACTCCAAGACCAACAACCATCCACCACCACCTCCTCCTGAAATCGACCCCGTAGTATTTCAGGCAGCTGTTACCGCCGCGGTGGCAGCTGCTATGTCTCAATTGAACATCGGTGGTTCCGGTGGTTCGAGAGGTGGTACTCAAACTCAGAACCAAGAAAATAGTCAGGGACAACGAAAGGAGGGTTCCTATAAAGACTTCATGAACGCAAAACCTACATCCTTCGATGGCACTGGAGGTGTCATATCCCTTTCCCGATGGTTCGAGAAAATCGAATCTATCTTTGAAATCTGTGCCTGTTCGGAATCAGATAAAGTAAAGTTTGCAACCTGTACCTTTGTCGACAAAGCCCTGACTTGGTGGAACGGCTGAGTCAAATATATAACCCTACCTGTAGCCAATGCCATGGGCTGGGAAGCCATGAAAGAACTCCTCATAGATGAGTACTGCCCTCGGGGCGAAATGCATAAATTAGAGCACGAGCTCTGGAACCTGAAAATGAAAGGTTCTGATATTGCTGCATACACTTCTAGATTCGATGATCTTGCACTCCTCTGCTCGAGATTGGTTACTCCTGAAAGTAAGAAGATAGAGAGGTTCATCTGGGGGTTGACCCAGCCAACCAAGGGAAATGTCTTAGCTGCACGGCCGGATACGTATGACAGCGCCAAGAGTTTAGCTCAAACCCTAATTGATCACAGCGACGATGTTGAGGAAACAACCACCACTCCTGAACCAACTAGGAGGAGTGGTGAGAAAAGGAAGTTCTGGAAGAAGAAGAAGGGTCAATCTTCCCAGGGATCCTCAAAGAAATAGCAGACTGTAGCAGTCCATGCTGCTACTACCCCCGTTGCTGCTGCTTCTGTTGTGGGATCTACAGCTCAAACTCCTACTAGCAGGTATGCTGGTAACCTTCCCCTATGTGACAAGTGCAAATACCACCATAACCCTGGCCCCTGCCGCGAACTGTCATGCACAAATTGTGGTAAAAAGGGGCACACAGTCCGATTCTGCAAAGCTCCAGCTCAATCAGCCAATCAATCTTCTAGAGCAAGCGTTGGTCAAGCCTGCTATGATTGTGGAGACGCTGGGCATTTCAAAAGGAACTGCCCCAAAAAGACTACAACTGATAATACGAGAAGAGTCCTAGCCATGGGACGGGAGGAGGCAGTCGCCGATCCCACCGTTGTTTCGGGTACATTCCTTCTCGACAACTCATATGTTAGTATTCTTTTCGATTCGGGTGCTGAAAGAAGCTTTGTTAGTCATGCATTCAAACATAATCTTAAATCTAATCCCCAACCATTAACCGAAATGTTTACCGTCGAGATGGCTAACGGTGAGAAAGAAAGCACTAACGAAGTGTTTGTAGGCTGTACACTTACCCTGAATGACCATTCATTTCCCATCGATCTTATGCCAGTTTCCATAAAGAGCTTTGATGTCATCATTGGCATGGATTGGTTGAGTCCCAACCATGCTGTTATCCTCTGTTTCGAAAAAGCCATCCGTCTCAACCTTCCTTCGGGTCAGACTCTCATTATCTATGGCGATAAACTTAGTTCCAACCTTCGTATCATTTCCTGCATCAAAGCTCAGAAACTCTTGCGAAAGGAATGTCAAGCATTCCTAGCCCATGTAATCAATTAGAAACAGGAAGTTAAAGATCTCGCGAGCATCCCCGAAGTCTGTAACTTTCCTGATGTCTTTCTCGAAGAGCTTCCAGGAATTCCTCCCGAACGTTAAGTCGAATTCCGCATTGACCTAATTCCTGGACTTACCCCCGTAGTGAAATCTCCGTATCGCTTAGCTCCAACAGAAATGCAGGAGTCATCCAGCCAACTCAATGAGTTGCTCAGTAAAGGATTCATTAGACCGAGTTCCTCACCCTGGGGAGCTCCGGTATTGTTTGTAAAGAAGAAAGATGGATCCTTCCGAATGTGCATCGACTACCGAGAGTTGAACAAGTTAACCGTCAAAAACCGATATCCTCTTCCTCGAATAGATGACCTCTTCGATCAACTCTAGGGAGCCAGCTACTTCTCAAAGATAGACCTTCGGTCAGGGTACCATCAGCTACGAGTTCATGAGAGTGATGTTTCCAAAACAGCTTTCAGGACTCGGTATGGACACTACGAGTTCGTAGAGATGCCCTTCGGTCGATCCAACACACCGGCAGTGTTCATGGACCTGATGAACCGGGTGTGTCGACATATTTTGGACAAGTTCGTCATCGTGTTCATTGACGACATCCTTGTCTACTCCAGAAGCGAAGAAGACCACAAAAAACACTTGAGGTCGGTGTTGGAAACCCTCAGATTCGAGAAGCTGTACGCGAAATTTTCCAAGTGTGAATTCTGGATTCGGAAGGTAACCTTCCTCGGTCATGTGGTAAGCGAGGAGGGTATTCACGTGGATCCGTCCAAGATTAAAGCGATAGAGAATTGGTCGGCACCAAAGACACCCACAAAAATCCGTCAATTCTTGGGTCTCGCCGACTACTATCGGAGATTCATCCAGAATTTTTCCAGGATCGCCGAACCTTTAACCACTCCTACACAGAAAGGTGTACTCTTTTGTTGGAGTGAGAAGCAAGAAACCGCGTTCCAAACGTTAAAGCAAGCCCTGTGCATCGCACCGGTCCTGTCCTTTCCCGAAGGAACGGAGGACTTCGTTGTTTATTGTGATGCATCTAATCAGGGCTTAGGCTGTGTGCTTATGCAAAGAGGAAAGGTGATTGCATATGCCTCGAGATAACTAAAGGCACATGAGATCAACTATACTACGCATCACTTGGAGTTAGGAGCCATAGTCTTTGCATTGAAGATTTGGAGACACTATCTCTACGGAACCAAGTGTACGATCTTCACGGACGATAAGAGCCTGCAGCACATTCTTGATCAGAAAGACTTGAACATGAGGCAATGGCGATGGGTAGAACTACTCAGTGACTATGAGTGTGAAATCCGTTACCATCCTGGCAAGGCCAATGTGGTAGCAGACGCCCTTAGCCGAAAAAAGAGTTCAAGCAGAAAAGTGAAGACCCTGACGATGACTATCCATTCCCACTTATCCATGCAAATCCGAGAAGCCTAGTTGGAAGCCCTCAAACCAGAGAACGTGTCAATCGAAGCCTTGAGGGGAATGGATAAGAAACTTGAGATCAGAGGTGACGGAGTCTACTATCTTATGGATCGAATCTGGATTCCAAAGTCCGGAGGATTCAGGGAGATTGTCATGGAGGAAGCATACAAGACTAGATACTCTGTTCACCCGGGTTCAGACAAGATGTACCTGGATCTTAAGAAACAATATTGGTGGCCCAACATGAAAGCTGAGATTGCTACATTCGTGGGCAAGTGCTTGACTTGCGCCAATGTGAAAGTTGAGTACCAGAAACCCTCGGGTCTGCTCCAACAACCTGAGATACCCGAATGGAAATGGGAGATGATTACCATGGATTTCATCACCAAGTACCCAAGTCTCCGAGTGGGTACGACACCATTTGGGTAATTGTCGATCGTTTGACAAAGTCTGCTCACTTCATTCCGATCAAGGAATCATTCAAGATAGAAAGACTCACGCGAGTCTACATCCAAGAGGTAGTTCGAATGCACGGTGTACCTGCGTCCATTATCTCCGATCGAGATAGCATGTTTACCTCCAGATTTTGGCAGTCTCTCCAGAAGGCTCTTGGAACCAAACTGGACATGAGCACGGCGTATCATCCTCAGACCGATGGACATAGTGAGAGAACTATCCAAACCCTGGAGGACATGCTTAGAGCATGCATCATTCATCTCGGAAAGTCCTGGGACACACATCTGCCTTTGATCGAGTTCTCATACAACAACAGTTACCACACCAGCATCAAGGCTGCTCTGTTTGAAGCCCTCTATGGTCGCAAGTGCAGATCCCCTCTGTGTTGGGCCGAGGTAGGGCACACGCAGCTAGCCAAGAGTCGAGTCCCCGACAGTGCTCTAACTGGTCCTGAAATTATCCGCGAAACCACCGAGAAGATCATTCAAATCCGGGAACGATTGAAAGCTTCACAAGATCGCCAAAAGAGTTACGTAGATAATTGCCGGAAACCTCTGGAGTTCCAGGTTGGAGATCGTGTCCTGTTAAAGGTCTAGCCCTGGAAAGGCATGGTATGCTTCGGAAAGCGTGGGAAACTTAACCCGAGGTACATTGGACCCTTCGAGATCCTCGCTAGGATCGGTCCTGTAGCCTATAAACTTCGATTACCTCATGAGCTCAGCAATATCCATCCCGTCTTCCATGTCTCTAATCTCAAGAAGTGCTTATCTGATGAGACCCTCGTGATTCCCTTAGACGAAATCGAAATCAATGAAAACTTGAACTTCATGCAAGAACCAGTTGAAATCATGATTCGAGAGATCAAACATTCGAAGCAAAGCCGCATCCCGATAGTGAAGGTTCGCTGGAATGCCAAGAGGGGACCGGAATTCACTTGGGAGTGTGAAGACTCGATGAAACAGAAGTATCTGCATCTCTTTCCAAATCCATTATTTGTATCTTAATCCTGGATTTCAAGACGAAATTCCCTCTAACGGGGGGATGATGTGACAACCCGAAAATTCTTTCCGTTATTGTAACTCGTTCCGTTAATAAATTCGTCATTTTCGAATTATTTCCGTTTTCGTTATTAAATTAAGTCATAATATTTGGGTTGTTATTATGACTTAATGGATGTTCAAACATAATAATAACTCAAGGAAATAATTCTAAATTAATATTAGTAAATTTTTAATTTCGACCATAACGAGTTACGACAACTTTATCGGGTGCGACCAAAAGCATCGTATATCGTCAGTATCGGGTAAAATTCCTCCGAGTACCAAACCCAACCACTATAAAAAGGTTGCATGGGCAACATTTGAAGACTTTTGCCCATTTCACAACTTTCTCTCACTACTCTCTCTCTAGAACTTGAAATTTGGCCCAAAAATCTCATTTCAAGCTTCATTTTGGTAAGAAATCTATCCTAGCATGTTTCTAAGCTTGTTTATCATTCAAATTCATGTTGGAATCACCCAAAACACCTATGAACATGTGTTCACGGTTTGGGGCCCTCCTAAAACCGTGAACTCCTCTAAAGAGGGTATTGAAACCCCAAAACCCCTTCAAACCACTTCTAGGGCCTAGATTTGACTTAGAAACTTGCATGCATGAGCTTAGGACCCCAAAATCGCACCAAATGAGGCATGGACATGAGTTTACGGTCCAAGAACATGCTTGGACCGTAAACCCTCATTCATAGACCTTAAACACCTTGTTGGGTGTTAGTTTTCCCCTAAACACCTCCAATGGACTTCCATGAGTGCATGGAACATTGTAACCCTTCAAGAAATGCACTAAATCATGCACAAATGGGACAAACTTGATTTTACATTCCAAGAACATTCTTAGACCATAAACTCATCTCCTTAGACCATAAACTCCTTCAATGGGTGTTAAAATGCCCTTAAACACCTTCAAAAGCTTCCATGGGAGTGTAGAACTTCATAATCCTTCATGTGATGCACCAAAACATCCTCAAAGGCATCAAACTTCAGTTTACAGACCAAGAACATTCTTGGACCGTAAACCCACCTCTTTAGGCCATAAACACCCCTCAAAGGGTGTTAAGGTGCCTTTAATCCCTTGAATGGCTTGGTTTTGGACCTAGAATTACATGTGATTGAATTACAGCCACCCAAAACCCTTGATTCATGGACAAACATGAGTTTACGGTTGTAAAATCATGAGTTTAAGGTAGTAAACTCCCCAAGAACATCTCCTTAGACCTTAAACTCATTTCCCAAGGTCATTTCAAGTCCCGATCACTTCCTAACCAATGAAATCGACCCTAGAACCTTCTTGTGTGCATGGCTTTTCCATTTGGCATCCAAGAACCCACCATCCATGAGTTCACGGCTGTAAATGCATGGGGATATGGTCAATGGACCGTAGACTCCTCAAGGAGTTTACTCTTGAAGAGTAAACTCCATACTAAAGCCCTACACACCGTTGGATGCTACCCGGATCACTCCTAACACTTGAATTGAAGTGTTTTCACGTCTTGGAGTGCATATTCATGTCTAATTAGTGGTTCAAAGTCTAATTAGATACATTTGTATATCATTTCATATTATATAGGAACCTCTCGCGTTATCAAACCCCGAACAGACACCTAGCATCCAAGTTGACACGTTTTCTCGTCTGGTGAGTTCATACCCCTACTCTTTTTCACTTTTTTTTCACTGTTTTTAGGGGGGGAATACAAGCAAAATACAAGGGATACTTGTACTCAAAACTTGTTTTACATGCGTTGTGTTTCATATTTCATGTGCTTTTAACACTGATAATCGCAACAGATAACAATTTGAACATGCAGAACACGTAAACATATTATTTGTGAAATACGTTATAAAATGTTGTATTTTATATTTTCACAAGTGGTTTTCAACATTATATCAGTTAAAAGCATGACATTTGAGCACTGAACTTAAAACTTAGTACATTGTTTTGTCCTCGGTAACACTCCACAGAGATACGCTAGTGGAGGATTATTGTTCATAACATGACCATTCTGTATTATTACTAGTAAATTTGTTATTCCTATAAATTGGAGACACGTCCTCGGTGAACACTCCACAGAGATACGCGAGTGGAGGACCGCACCCGTAACCAGAATCTCTTAGATATGGAGCGTGACTTGAGTGTATAGATCTATATGGGGCTGACTACCCCACACCTGGCTGTTAGCTACAGCTGAACCGAAAGGTTCAAGGGTGACGAAAGTCATAAGGTGATGTGGACTACTTATTGCCATATCTAGTCTATCGTATGGTTATGGAACTCGCAATTTGGATAACAGAGATTTACTTAATAGTAATAATGAATAAAGTAATTCAATTACTTTGTATATTTTAGTTTTAAATATGTGTTAAAACTAATACATCTCACAAGGATAACCGGGTTCTCAGTATACATCTTTCACATTTGGTAACCAACATTCAGGAAAATATTCGATTTTCCTGGGGAAAACATTTGTACATAACTAGAACAGTGTAACAAACCAGATAACCTAACTTTACATTTCACAAGGGTAAACATGTTTTCAGTATACATGTTTCACATTTGGTAACCAACATTCAGGAAAATATGGGATTTTCCTGGGGAAAACATTTGTACATAACTAGAACAGTGTAAGAAACCAAATAACCTATCTTTAAATTTCACAAGGGTAAACATGTTTTCAGTATACATCTTTACATTACATTTTGGGATTCAATAACCAACTTTTAAGAAAATATGGGATTTTCTTGTTGTGTAGCATTTTCAAAAACGGAAAGGAACTTGTACACTTTCACAAAAAAAACCACTTATGAACTCACCAGCGTTATGCTGATTTTCAAACTGCTTGTATTCTCAGGTCCGTTTTAGACAGGTACCCGATGATCTCTTTTGGCGAAGACGGAGTGCATAGAAGACTCGTCTTACTTTTTTTAATATATACTATGTATAACAACTGTACAACATTTCTTTCAAACAAATGTAAATTTTTATATGTAATGTAATGGTTGTTTACTTTGCTTACTATGTACATTGGATTTGATACTCAACATGGAGTCCGCCCCAGAGACGTTTCCACCTTTGGTTTTCAGGGTGTGACACATTTCCTTGAGTTGGGGGCGTCAATCCCCAAAATTTATCTATCTATCTTCTTGCTTTCTAGGGTGACCATTCCCAGGAAAAGAAGTGCTAGGTCTTCAAACCTAGAAGTGTAGGAAGCAATGTCGGAACCCTTCACTTTTATGTTCCAGAGTTCGTGCTCCAGCTTCTGCATTTCGCCCCGTGGGCAGTACTCAGCAAGCATGAGCTCCTTCAAGCTCTCCCAACCTATAACATTAGCTACTGGCAGGGTTTGGGATTTGACCCGACTATTCCACCAGGTCAACACTCCGTTGGTGAAAGTGTAAGACGCAAATTTCACCTTGTTGGATTTAGAATAGGAACAAATTTCGACGATAGACTCCATCTTCTCGAACAATTGAGTCAGGGCTATAACACCTCCGTTGCCGTCGAATGACGTGGGTTTTGCATTCATGAAGTCCTTGTGGGAGCACTCCTTCTGGTGCCCTTGACTACCTTCATGATTTTGGGAATGAATACCACTCCCGGAACCACCAGAACCACCAAGATTTATTTGTGACAAAGCGGCAGTAACAGCTGCCTGGAACCTAGCGGGATCGAACTGAGGAGGTGGTGGTGGCGTTGGATCCATCGAGAAATTGTTGTTCTTTTTGTTGGGTCTTTTCTTTGGAGCCATCTTGTTCTAAAATAATCAGGAAGGATAGGATGGTAAGTCCTCTGGAATCGAATCAAGAGATATGAAGCAAAATATATCTCAATATGATAGCTAGAGTGCTCTACTAAGCGATAAACAAGGAAAAGCTACCAATGCAAATAAATTATTGCTAAAAGGAATGAGTAGCAACACTTGGAAATGAATCCCTATAAGGAATTTGACTCTAGTAAAATACTCCTATAGTATATTGTGTTTTGTTGTACTGATATCTTGTTGTATGGATAATTGGTAAGTTTTAGGCCTGCTGCAACACCACAGTGACTCCCAAGCACATGTTGGTCATGTCTCGAATGAATATAGTTGATCAGGCTATATTGACCCTAGACATGATTACATAACTGCCTAGGTTTAACCGTAATGTCCAACATCCAAATACATTTGTTTTGTTCTACTCGTGATTACTGTTTCTGGTGCGTAGGTATACTTGTATACTTCTTGTAAAAATACTTATATTTTAAAAGTATACTTTTGGTTCAGAGCACTTCGGCCCCCTTAGTGTTTATAGTTGTATACCATGTAAGGTTCAGTATACTTAGTTCACTATAAAGAAAAGCTCTGATACCAATCTGTCAAACCCCAGAATCGTCAGAAAACAACGGTGGAAACGTTCGGGGGCGGGTGACGTCATGCGTAGTATCACAACAATTGTATCATAGCAATCAAAGTAAACACCACCATTACATTACAATATGAATATATACATCTGTTTGAAAACATAGTTTGTATACATCAGTATCAGCAAAAGATAAAGACGAGACTCCAAAATGCTCCGTCTTCTCCAAAAGCTTGCAAGGTACCTGTCTAACATTGTCCTAAGAATACAAGCGGTTTTGAAAATGTATCAGCATAAAGCTGGTGAGTTCATAAGCATGTTTTTGAATTGGAAAATAGTCACTGAATTTATACAAATGGTTTCTTTTTGTTAATAATAAAATCTCATTTGTATCGAAAACCATCGTTATCAAGTTCTGAAATATGTATGCATGCTTCCCAAAAAAATCCAATATTTTCTAACGTGTTTGTTGATTTCTGTATGAAAAGTATGTTTCATTTGTAAACACCCTGGCTACCACCAGTATGTAGTGTATGTTCTGTTTGAAAGCCCTGGATACCACCAGCATGTATAGTAGTATTATTACATAAAATAAAACCAATGGTTGTGTCCTTGGAATACCCTCCAGTAAGTAGATAGGTAGTTTTATTAATTTAAAATAAAACTATAGAAGAGAGAAATCTCGTAAACAAAGGTTAGTTGATACTATTATGAGTTCGTATAACCATGCTAATATGACTGATGACCACATTGACGTTTCTTCAGGCGTCGTACGGTTACAAAATCTGTCACCCTAGGCATGCCCTCCTAATTGTAGCTAACAGTTCAGGTGTGGGATTGTCGGTCCCGAATAGATCTATTCACAAATATCACACTCTCCCTCTAAGAGACTCTGGTTATGCTAAAGGTGAGTATTTACTGGTACCGCGAGAGGCATAACGAAGATAAGTATCACAATCCTGTATTAACTAGTTTACGTGTAGTTTGGTTCTTGTCGAGTTCGAAATCGTTAGTAAATGGTGCAGAGTATAAATAATTATACATAAAATAATTATTTAGTAAGATACTGTTGTTATCTATGTGGATAAACTAAACCTGTCATAGTTTATATGTTTGACTTTGCATGTAGTTTAATTCTATAAAACCAGTAATGAAATCCCCAAACTATACATATTATAGTTTGACTGGTAAGTTGTGTTCATGTACTGTTCAGAAAACTATGCAATTATGTTTAGAAAACGTCCCTTATGCTCCGCATATTACAAAAGGAATAGAATATCTAAATGTTTAACATGAAACTTGTTGTAATAGCATCCATTTTTGACTTGTGAAAACATTTATGTTTGGCTTGTATTCCCCCTGAAAACATTTTAAAAAACTATAAAAGCATGGGGGTATGAACTCACAGTTTAACGTAGGATCCGAATGTATGATCGATATGAGTGATGAGTGTCAACGGATGTTTCATATGCAAGTGGATCCTATTAACATATAGTAACACATATATGCATTAGATTAAGATATTCCATGACTAAGCATGATGGGAAACCACCCTAAAGACATGGAAATGCTTGAGCTAGGTGTCGGAGCCATAAAAGATTTAACGAGGGAGGTGTATGGCCAAAAAATCATGGGTTTTGGTGTGTGTGCGGCCAGAGTGTGTGGCCAAGATGTGTATGTGGTTGCATACAGGTGTGTGCGGCCGTAGAAAGGGTGTGTGTGGCCGTACACAGGAGCGTGCGGCCGTACACTCTTCATTTATGTTCCAAAAGTCGATTTTCAAGTGTTTTAAGGCTCAAACCAAGTCCAACTAGAAGATATGGAGGGTCAAACTCTCACTTTGGAGGGTCTTTGAGGTGTGTACGGCCACCTTATGAAGGTGTGCGTCCGTACACCTTCAAGTGATGTATAACACGAAGAACATGAAGCGTTTTAGGCATAGATAAAGGTGTCTTACCAGTATAACAAGCTAAATGATGGAGTACTTCACGTTTTTGAGGTCCTTGGAGTGTTCTTGGATGAGGATTCTAGAGAGAGAAACTAGAGAGAGAAAGTAGAGTGCAACCAAAAGAACAGAATGAGTGAAGGGGGTCACCCTATATATATATAGGGATGAGTGTGCGGCTGGAGGAAGGGTGTGCATCCCCCTACCCATGTGTGCGGCCGTACACACCTCTCAAGAGGGTGTATGGCTTGGTTTTGTCTCTATACGACTTGTTGACTAATTCCTAATCTCATTCCTGATGGGTTTTGAGCATTCTAACACTTCCTAAGTGTACATGCAACCCTAATAACCTTGGATCTATGTTTGTCTAATTATCATGCAAAGTTGAATTCCAAGGTTATATTCCTATCTAGCATACATGGGGAACAATTTTAACTTGAATCATAGATAGAATAACTTACCTTGTTGTTGTTTGAGTTCCTTGAAACCTTGTGAGCCTAGCACCCCAAGTGTGATGCCTCAAATGCTTCACACAACACCAAATGCTCTTGGAAAGACTCTTGAGATAACACACACTTCTCAAAATCGGCCAAGCCCTCTAGTTTCTTATGTCTAGCTTGTGTGTCCGTTTTTGGTGGAGAATGGGATCCTTATATAGTGTTGACACATCTAGGGTTACACCATGTAAACCCTAATGTGTCATGACTCTTCATTTCTATGACCCATGGGTTTGTAACTCCCATGGAGCATCCATGGAGCATCCTATGGGTAGAACCCAACTTGATAATCCATGGAGCCTTTTAGCCCACTATACAAGATATGGATGAACCCATATATTTAATTAGTTATCCTTTGATCACTTAATTAATTCCAAATTAATTCTTGATCAAACTAATCAAATAATATTATTAATATATTAGAACTTATAATATATTAATAATCTCCAAGTGTTATTTTTTTCATTTAGTCTATCCAATTGCATGGTGCCATGCAACCCAAATGGACCATGCCGGGTCGGGTCAAGTACAAGCCCGAAATAGTTATGGACTTAGACACCTTATCCAACAGTCTCCCACTTGGATAAGTCTAATAACTATATCTCTAGTACTTCAGGAACCGACCGACAATCGTAGCTCTTTCAAGGTCTCTCGGAACTGAGAAGATGATGATGCGCCATTTAAGATAAGTGATCATATAATCCTCGGTTCTAGATATCAGCCGGACAAATACATGGAACACGTCTTGCTTATTGTCCAGCATTTGTTTCCCGATTTCCGATTTGTTTGACATAGAACTTAATTGAACACATCAACTTAGTTCTGACCGGGCCCGGTACATGGGTCAAAACAAAATCATCGAGGGGCCCAGATATCAGCTTCTAATCCAAGAAGGAACAGATAAACTTCGACTCATATGTTTGTTCTACTACTCATTGAATTACACACAAAAGTACGTTTTATAACATCGAGTTACCAATGCGGTTTCGTACAGTCAATGCATAACCAACTTGTAAGTAACAAATCATATCTCTAGGTTTGAAGACTTATATGATATTACCGTCTCACGATCACTCGAGATAAAATTCCATGAAGTGATTCCAGTGAGCGTGGGTTGTGTCCAATGCTCAGAACTTATGAGCACTCATGATTGTTGTAGCCTTGTCCAAGACCTCTACAACCAAACATGACAGTCTTGATTCATATCTACTTCCAACATATGACCGACTGTGGAGGTTTGAATAATATGTTATACCAAACAAAACTATTCTGGAAGTCAAAACATGCAAAAGAAATATAGTAAACGATCGACAAGAGATAGTAACACTTTACTCATAAATAAAACACTTTTTATTCATCATCAAATGTCAATTACACTTTACAAATTTCGAGATTATCTAACTACTGAATCCAATATCATCCTTCAGCCCTATGCTCCGAGCATGCTGAAGATGCTTAACCCTACTCAGTCCCTTCGTGAGGGGATCTGCTGGGTTCTCATCCGATGATACCCTCTTTGCCACGAGGAGTCCTTCTTCGATCCGATGTCTAATGAAATGGTATTTTCTGTCGATGTGTCTAGATCTCCCATGATCCCTTGGTTCCTTGGCTAAGGCAACAACACTTTCACTATCACAGAAAATTTCCATTGGCTCTTTAATAGCTGGTACAACTCCAAGGTCTCCAATGAAGTTCTTCAGCCATATCGCCTCCTTTGCTGCTTCACTAGCTGCAATATACTCTGATTCACAAGTAGAATCTGCCACTGTCTCTTGCTTGGAACTCTTCCAAGAAATTGCTCCTCCATTTAGGGTAAAGACCCAGCCCGACTGAGAGCGGAAATTATCCCTATCAGTCTGGAAGCTAGCATCACTATACCCAACAACTCTCAAGTCATCACTCCCACCGAGGGTAAGGACCCAGTCCTTAGTCCTCCGTAGGTACTTGAGGATATTCTTTACCGCAATCCAGTGTGCCTTGCCAGGGTTCGCCTGATACCTGCTAACCATGCTCAAGGCAAAAGCTACATCGGGTCGAGTACACGTCATAGCATACATGATCGATCCTACAGCCGAAGCGTAAGGGGTTCGACTCATTTCTGCTATCTCAGCCTCAGTGCTAGGGCTTTGTGTCTTACTCAATCTGGTGTTACTCTGGATGGGTAACTCTCCTTTCTTGGAGTCCTGCATGCTAAATCTCTTCAGCACCTTATCCAAGTAGGTACTCTGACTAAGTCCAATTAGTCTTTTACTCTGATCTCTCAAGATTCTTATCCCTAGAATATAGGCAGCTTCACCAAGGTCCTTCATAGCGAAACACTTCCCAAGCCAGGACTTTACTTCCTGCAGGGTTGGAATGTCGTTTCCTATGAGTAGTATGTCATCCACATACAATACGAAAAAGCTAACTATACTCCCACTAGCCTTGACATACACACAAGATTCATCTTCACTCCTAGAAAAGCCAAATTCCTTGACCTTTTCATCAAAGCAAAGATTCCATCTGCGAGGTGCTTGCTTCAATCCATAAATGGATTTCTCAAGCTTACACACTCTATTAGGGTACTCGTTGCTGACAAAACCCTCTGGCTGACTCATGTAAACATCTTCAGCCAACTTTCCATTAAGGAAAGTGGTTTTGACATCCATCTACCATATTTCATAGTCATGAAATGCAGCTATGGCTAACAGAACCCGAATAGACTTAACCTTGGCTACCGGAGAAAAGGTCTCATCATAATCCACTCCAGGAATTTGAGAGAAGCCCTTTGCAACCAGTCTAGCCTTGTAAGTGTGTACTTTACCATCCATGTCGGTCTTCTTCTTGAAGACCCATTTGCACCCTACTGTCTTACGACCTGGTACATTTTCAACCAAGTTCCAAACTTGATTGTCATACATGGATTGTATCTCGCTATGCATAGCCTCTTTCCATTTTGCAGACTCGGGGCCTGCCATGGCTTCCTCGTAGCTGTTAGGATCATCTTGACTTACTAGTGTCTCATCACTAATAAGTGTCTCACCTTCTGCAGTAATATGGAATCCATAGTAATGCTCAGGTGCACTCCTAACTCTCGTGGAACGTCTCAGAGGTACAGATTTGTCAATTGGCTCAACAGGAGTTTCCTCCTCAGGTTGAGGGCTAGAGTTTGAAGTTCCTTCACCGCTTGATTCTCGAATTTCTTCAAGATCAATTTGTCTCCCACTGTCTCCTTGGCTTATAAATTCTCTCTCTCGAAAGACTCCTCTTCTTGCTACAAAGACCACATTGTCACTAGGTCTGTAGAAGAGGTAACCAAAGGATCGCTGTGGGTAACCGATGAAAATACACCTCTCGCTTCGAGGTTCGAGCTTATCATGAGTCTCGCGTCTCACGAAAGCCTCGCAACCCCAAATCTTGATGTGGTCTAGTTTAGGTACTTTACCAGTCCACATCTCGTGAGGAGTTTTGGCAACTTTCTTTGTAGGGACTAGATTAAGAATATGGGCGGCAGTCTCCAAGGCATACCCCCAGAATGAGATTGGTAGCGTAGCTCGACTCATCATGGAACGAACCATATCTAACAAGGTTCGATTACGCCTCTCAGCCACACCATTCAACTGTGGTGTCTTGGGAGGTGTCAATTCTGAGACTATCCCACATTCCCTTAGATAGTCGAGGAACTCTGAACTAAGATACTCACCACCACGATCGGATCGAAGCATCTTAATGTTCCTGCCCAATTGATTCTCGACTTCCTGTTTAAATTCCTTAAACTTCTCGAAAGTCTCTGACTTATGCTTGATCAAGTAGACATATCCATATCTACTATAATCATCAGTAAAAGTCAAATAATAACGATTAGCATCCCTTGTGGCATGTTTGAATGGTCCACACACATCCGTGTGTATAAGGTCCAACAAACCTTCACCCCTCTCACACGAACCTGTGAAGGGTGACTTTGTCATTTTTCCAAGTAAGCATGATTCGCAACTATCATCTGACTTTAGGTCAAACGACTCCAAGACTCCATCCTTTTGGAGTTGGCCTATGCGTTTCTTGCTTATATGTCCAAGACGACAATGCCATAAGGATGCTTTATCCAAGTTATTATTAGTAGAATCAATACACAAAACATTATTTCCTAAGTTATCAACAACAGATACAGCTTCATACACACCATCACAAGGTAATGCTTTAAAATAAAGAACATTATTAAAGAAAGCATCAATAGAACCAACTTCATTATTAAATGAAAAGGTAAACCCTTGTTTGTACAAAGCATGGAAGGAAATAATATTTCTTGCCATTCCTGGCGAATAACAACACTTATTCAAATCTAAACTAAACCCACTACTTAGCGATAAAGTATAAACTCCAATCTTGGTAACAGGTATAGCTTTCCTATTCCCCATGATCAAGTTTATCCTTCCTTGCTCCACATCCTCACTTCTTCTTAGTCCCTGCAAGTCACAACAAATGTGAATACCACAACCGGTATCAAGGACCCAAGAATTAGAATGGGGTGAGTTATTAGAAATGATAGTGTAAATACCTGCATGGTTGGGTTTAACTTTCCCATCCTTCACATCTTGCTGGTATTTTGGGCAGTTCCGCTTCCAATGAGCTTTTTCATGGCAATAGAAGCATTCAGCCTCTTTTGGGTCAGAAGAAGGAGTAATGAAACCTTTCTTGGTTCCACTTGAAGAAGATCCATCAAGGGTCCGAGCCTTGGTACCCTTAGAAGAGCTCTTTCTCTTCCTCTCTCGACTTTTCCCGATTGCCAAAACCGGAGTAGAGTTTTGAGTAGGAGTGATAGCAACCGACTTCCCCTTAAGACCTGTTTCTGCGGTCTTGAGAAGTCCCTGAAGTTTGCTGAGGGTGACTTCTTCCTTGTTCATGTGATATGTCATGCGGAATTGATCATAGCACGATGGTAAGGAATGCAAAAATAATATCTATTGCAAGATCCTCCGGGAAGTTCACATTAAGCTTCAGCAAACGATCCACATACCTTTGCATTTTCTGCATGTGGCTCGTGACGGATTCCCCGTCCTTCATCATGGTTGTTATCATGGAGCAGATGATTTCATACCTCTCTTGTCTTGCACTTTGATGGTATCTTTCCATCAAATCTTGGTGCATGTCATAAGGGTAGAAATCCTCATAATACTTTTGGAGTTCTGTTGTCATCGTGGCCATCATGATGCAAGTTACTTTCGTAGCATCCCTTTCATGTGCCCGAAATTCAGCGATCTCCTGAGGAGTTGCAGTGGACTCATCAATCTCCTTAAGCTCCTTGTCAAGGACATATTCTTTGTCCTCGTAGCGGGTAATCATCCTGATGTTTCTGATCCACTCATTGAAGTTGGATCCATCAAAGGTGACTTTCCCACACAAGTTCATAAGGGTAAAGGAGCCATTAGGATTAGAGCCAGAAGCATTGTTGAAAGACATCCGAAGGAAAGAGGACAAGATTAGTTTCGATAAGAGAGTCCTTAATAAAACACCCAAATGTAATATTAAGGCTAGGATCCAATCACAATATAATATAACTTAGAAGAGGTATGCCGTAATCTAAGCTATATCATATTTGAAAGGTAGGTGAATGACGATTCACCAATTTCCACCACGAAAACCGCAATATTTTAGTATTAGGTTTTTGAATGGTTCTTAGAAATTCCTAGATTCTTTGAGATTCAATGAACTTTTCAAAGGCATGTTTCAATCTCGAGTGTGCCCTCCAAGTTTTGTGACTGGGATACCGAGGATCACAAAACGAGGTGTGAAGTAACCATGCAAATCACTTGGTACCCTTAAAGTTTATCACTCAATCGATGTGCCGGTTAACCACACACGCTCCATCGATACTATAATAAACCCTAAGTCACCCTTTACCTACCTTGTTAAGTCCAAGTTAGTGTGCCGGTTAACCACACACGCTCCACCAACGACTTAATCAAAGTGTAAAGTGTAATTTCATGGAATAGCACCTTATTCACATTTTCCTAAAGTAACTAAGATTGGGAATTTAATAAAACATTTAGTTACTTTATAATATTCATCATACTTTGAATGAGAATTAATAAGTCCTTGTCTTACCCGTTCGGCTAACGACCCTCCACTGATCAAGCAAGCGGTGGGTGAGAGTGGACACCCATTAAGTCACCATTTTATAGGCAACAACCTTATACCCACCTTATAGACCGGCTTCGTGAATGAGGCGTACTAGCGGTAAGACGACTTTGTTCTTATACATATATATATAATTATTAAATCATAATAATATAAGTATAAGGGTTGAATTTTAACTTTTAAAATTCTAGGGGTTGGAACTAAAGTTTTAACTTAACTTTACTTGTTCCAAAACTTGAGGGCAAGTTTTGTAAACTTTCAAAAATTTTCATTTCTTGTAACTTATGAGTTTATTAGAGTAATAAAATGAGGACTTTTCATTTTTCCTAACTCTTGTGTTCTTTTAATGGTTTTTAATCCAAGAGACTTTTGGTTTTCCATAACTTGAGGACAAGTTATGGACTCCATTAAAACACATTATGATCATGAATTAATCTACCACATACGTTACAAATAATTCCTATGATCATCTAAACATCATAAGAACAAGAATATGAATATGAACACTTTCAAGAATCAAAATCACATTTAATCTTTGTAATTTTGATAACTTGTTGTTGTAAATGAGTTAGAAAAGACATTACACCTTCTAAAATAAGTTTTCAAGTACCAAAACATTTTAGGGTAATGATTCTAATTCATTTCCAGCAACTCAAGTCGAAATTCTGCACTCTGTCGACCCTACTCGCCGAGTAGGTTGAAGATACACATGAACTCGACGAGTCCTCCCCATGGACTCGCCGAGTCCATCAGTCAGACAGCAGAAATTTCGATTTTCTTCAACTTTTAAGCACAAATAACAAACAAACAAGCCTAGGCTCTGATACCACTGATGGGTTTTGAGCATTCTAACACTTCCTAAGTGTACATGCAACCCTAATAACCTTGGATCTATGTTTGTCTAATTATCATGCAAAGTTGAATTCCAAGGTTATATTCCTATCTAGCATACATGGGGAACAATTTTAACTTGAATCATAGATAGAATAACTTACCTTGTTGTTGTTTGAGTTCCTTGAAACCTTGTGAGCCTAGCACCCCAAGTGTGATGCCTCAAATGCTTCACACAACACCAAATGCTCTTGGAAAGACTCTTGAGATAACACACACTTCTCAAAATCGGCCAAGCCCTCTAGTTTCTTATGTCTAGCTTGTGTGTCCGTTTTTGGTGGAGAATGGGATCCTTATATAGTGTTGACACATCTAGGGTTACACCATGTAAACCCTAATGTGTCATGACTCTTCATTTCTATGACCCATGGGTTTGTAACTCCCATGGAGCATCCATGGAGCATCCTATGGGTAGAACCCAACTTGATAATCCATGGAGCCTTTTAGCCCACTATACAAGATATGGATGAACCCATATATTTAATTAGTTATCCTTTGATCACTTAATTAATTCCAAATTAATTCTTGATCAAACTAATCAAATAATATTATTAATATATTAGAACTTATAATATATTAATAATCTCCAAGTGTTATTTCTCTCATTTAGTCTATCCAATTGCATGGTGCCATGCAACCCAAATGGACCATGCCGGGTCGGGTCAAGTACAAGCCCGAAATAGTTATGGACTTAGACACCTTATCCAACAATTCCTAGATGTACTCAAGCTTAGAACACTTAAACGAACTCTTAAACGGTGTTAAAAGGTAACAAAATTGAGTTCAATGTTGATAAAGTTGACCAAGTGTACAGAATAAAAGTTTTGGGTTGTCATATATATTAGGATATTGTTGATAAATACAGTAAAAAATTTGTCCAATTAGGGCTTGCATACTCGATTCATAAGATCCATGAAAACAAGTGGTGCATTAGTTAGTCCAAATGACATGACCAAGAATTCATAAGGACCGTAGTGTGTCCTAAACGCAGTCTTTGGAATGTCCTCTCCATGACTTAGAGTTGATAGTATCCTGATATTAGGTCGACCTTGGAGAAATAACTCAATCCTTGATGCATATTGAAAAGATCATCGACTTAGGGAAGTGAACATTGATTCTTGATGCTCAACTTATTCAATTCACGGTAATCGATGAACATTTGGAAAGATCCATCCATCTTCTTGAAAAATAGTACCAGTACTTCCTAAGGCGAAAATCTTGGTCTAATGAAGCCTTTATCAAGAAGTTCATGCAGTTGGCTAGAGAGCCCTTGCATCTCTGACGGTCCCAATCTATAAGGGGACTTTGCAACAGGGGCTGCTCCTTGAATTAGATCAATCCAAAATTTGACTTGACGTGTAGGTGGTAATCCTGGTAGATAAGGGTAGTTGCACACCTGATATATTTCATTGATCTCTTTCTTATTGTCTCTCTTATCAACAACGTGGGACAAAAAGGGGTAATACTTCTTTTGTAGGTATTTTCTAGCCTTCATATAGGAAATGATTCTAAGGCTCTTACTAGGCTTGTCTTCGTAGACAGTTAAGGATTCTTCATTTGGAAAGGACAAAACTACCGCTTTCTCGAAGCATAATATTTCAGTTTGGTGAAGGGATAACCAATCCATTCGTATTATGACATCGAAGCTTCCAACAACCATAGGCATGATATCGACGAGAAATGTGTGATTACTTAACTCTATAGTGTAATTCTCTAGTACTTCCTAGGTGCTACTGATTTGAAAATTGGCTACTATATAGGTTTCCTTAAGTTTACTAGATGGATAATTTAATAATTTCCAAAACTCGGGGGTAATATAGCTCCGATCGGCACTAGAATCAAAAAGTATGTTTTCATTTAGATTGATAATTAGGTATGTACCAGTGATCACAGTTGGGTCATGGATGGTGCCCTTTGCTCCTATGACAAATTCCCTTCCTCTGTCATTTTCTTTTCGTCCCTTCAACTTTGGGTTGTCTCTCTCTCATAATGACCTACCTCCCTACATTCATAACAAGCTCTACTTCTTGTTGCTGTTGTGGCTCCTTGGTTTGTCACAAGTGCTGGTGCAGGTGTTGGGATTCTACACCTTTGATCAAGGTGCCCCTTGCTACCATAGTTTATGCATATCTTGTTGGATTAGTGTCTAAGTCCATAACTATTTTGGTATGTACTTGACCCGATGGTGCATGGTCCTTTTGGGTTGCCTTCACCAAAGCAACTTGGTAGGATGAATTATGGAGAGAAAGGATTAACTATGATTTATTAATATATTATGAGAATAATATATTAAAGGAGAAATCGTATTGTTTAATTAATATTAGTCAGGAATTAATGAAAATTAACTATGTGGCTAAAAGACATTAATTAAATAAAGGGGACTAGAACTGTCAATTGTGTGATAGTTGAATATTAGGCTAATGGACTCCATAGAGAATGGAGTGGACGAATTCTAAGGGGAAACCCATTAGAAATCGTCCAAGGCCTCTAAGGAGGGAGTCCATGGGTTGCTTAGGGCATAAGCAATCAAATTAGGGTTTCCTTGTTAGATAACCCTAATAGCCTCGCAATTTGAGGACCCCTAGGGCACCAAAAACGTGGCCAACTGATTCCTTAGGGTTTCACACGTTTTTGGGTGCCTCCTCTCTTATCATTCTTTATCCTCTTGCTCTTGGTGTTTGTGAGCCATTAGAGAAGTCAAACTTGTGACTCTAAGCTTTCTAAAGCCATTACAAGGAGGATTTGTGATTTTTTTTTCAACATAAAAATCAAGTTAAGATCTAAAACCCTTTCACATGTTAATATGATTAATTGTATGCTAGAACTAGGGTTTAAAGTCTTGGATGAATTGCATGTATAATAGAGAAACCTAGATCTAAGCATTAGGGTTGCATGAGCACATAGGATGTTCTTATGGCTAAAACCCATCAGTGGTATCAGAGCCTTGATTGGTTTCTATTGTATTGATGCCTTCTTTATTTGTTCAAGCCTCAAAAATCGATTTTTTGTGCACCTGACTGATGAACTCGGCGAGTTGCTTCAACTCGGCGAGTTCAAAGTGGAACTCGGCGAGTTCGAGTGTTAGTTAGGGCAGATTTCGGAATTTCTTGTTGTTTTGCTTGAGGATACTTGCCTTAATTGCTTTGGGTCATTAATATTCGAATTTTGTCATATATTTGAGTATATCCTTGACCAAACAAAAGATAATTACCATTTGATTGAATAATAATTTCCTTATATGATAATAATTGATTATTTGAATTAAATTGGTAAATTGTCTTGCAAGTAATATTGACTAGGTCAAATTTAGATAATCATTAAATTAATTGTTTAATTTAAATTATTTGAAATTTGATCCTTAATGTTTTGAAATGTTTCAAAACTTGCCCTCAAGTTTTGGAATTTAAGAGTTGATTGAAAGTTTAATTTAGAAATGTTAAATTTTAAAACCCTAGTATTGTTTTGAAAAGTTCAAATCACACCCTTATGGTTTATTAATTAATTAAAGTGTATAATTAAAAGAGATTTAATAAACCCATAAAGTTTTGGTTACATTTAATTAAATTAAATGTCTAGTATTATATATGTATGAGTAAACAGTTAGTCTTACCGTTAGTAGGCCTCATTCACGAAGCTGGTCTATAAGGGGTGTTTAAGGAAATTGCCTATAAAATGGCGATTGAATGGGTATCCACTCTTACCCACCGCACTCTTGACTAGTGGAGGGTCGTTAGCCGAACGGGTAGGATAGGATAGAAACCTTCAATTATAAGTATAATGAAGTACAAAAGTAACTAAATGCTTTTACAAAATTCCCAATCTTAGTTACTTTAGGCAAAAGTGAATTGACGCAATTCCATGAAATTACGCTTTGTGCCCTTGCGAAGACGTTAGTGGAGCGTGTGTGGTTAACCGGCACACTAAATGGTTCTAAGCAAAGGTAGCAAAGGGTGACTCATTGTTTGTCATAGTTCGGTGGAGCGTGTGTGGTTAACCGACACATCGAATTGGTGATTGTAACATTGAGGGCACCATGTAAGTTTGCATGGTTATTCACACCCTGTTTTGTGATCCTCGGCATTCTAGTCACAAAGAGGGTCATATCGAGATTTAAACATGCAATTGAAAAGTTCAATGAATCTCAAAAGATCTAGGAATTTTCAATAGATTTAAAACTTAAGTTTACTTTTCGTTTTTCATGGTGGAAATTGGTAAATCGTCATTTACCTACCTTCAAATATTTTGCAACTAGATTACGGCATCCCTCTTCTAGGTTGTAGAGTATTGTGTTGGATCCTAGCCTCAATGTTTCATTTAGGTAAAATCCATTAACTAACTCTTTTATGTTCCAATTCTAGATTCTTAATACATGATGTGATAAGATTACATTTTGATGTTTTGTAGGATCGAAGAAAAGAGAGGAAGCTTAAGGGAAGAAGTGAGCAGAATCTAATCGTGAAGAAATGGTTTTCGATCGCATTGCTTGAAGATTGGATTTTTGAGCTACTTCTTGGAGTTAGAATAGATTGCTAAGAAATATGTATTAACATAGTTTTTCAAATGAATTGCATTGAAAGGACAAATTTTTCCGCAATAAAATAAAATTTGATTTTTACATTGTTTATTTATCCTTGCAATGGTGTGTATGGAAATTGATGTTTAAAGGTTTCTAGCAATAATAGATTTGATTCTTAATTATGTTAATTGTGGAAATGTCAAGAATTTACTAAATAGGGAGAGTTTCTCATCGCCCAAGTTTCAAGTGGATAGAAACTTGGAATCATGCAACGAGTATTGTATGACGAATGAAAACTTCCATGTTTTGGAATTTAGACTAATTCATTGCCAAAGTGTCAAGTGAAGGACTAGGAGATCGAGTACACAAAGTTGTGTGTTGATCAAGTCCACCACAAGAGTGACAAAGATATTCGTCATGATTTACTAAAGGTTTAGTAAATATGATTATACATTTATACTTATAAGATTAAGTGTAATTCTAAGTTGATTGAAAGAGTTTCAATCAATAGAAGAACGAATAAGAAGAATCAAGTAGGCAGAAGGATAAAAGTTTCTCTATTCTAAGAAGAAGGGAGAGTACCTTTTATTATGTTTTATGATAGGTCTTAATGATTAAGAACCATATCTCAATTGATCCTCTAAGTGAGTCTTAGTGCAATTGTATGTCTAAGAAGAGGAATCAAGAATTGAAGAAATGGTTAAATCAAGAAGTAAATCATACTTCATTCCAAAAACAAGTCTTAAAGCTAAGATTATGACATTGAGTGACAAGTCTTAAGAAGGTTTATAACATTCATAAAATGTGGAATTTGAAAAGGTTTTCTCATTCTTGCACATTTGAAATTGGAAAGTTGTGATGTCTTGGATAAGACAAAGACCAACTAGGACCAATTTTGTGAAGTGTTTTGTCTTGATAAAAGCTACACTAACTCTTGAATATTTGTTTGTCGAGAAATGTTTATTGACAAGAGAATCTTATATGTTAAGGAGTCAGTGGGAGTCTTAATGGTCTTGAAAAGTTTCAAGAACTAATCAAGAATAAACCTTATCATTCATCACTAGCACACGACTTGAGGTTTACAACCTATCGTGTTGACACTATCTTGTTTCTGTGTCGTGCCAATTGAGTTAATTATGCATGTGAGTTCTATGTGTTCTCATTTGAAAGCATAAAAGGAAAGCACCTTGATCAATGAAAAGTACATTGATAGGAAAGGGTGAGCTGCTTAACTACTTGGAAGACATGGTGGGCACTCGTGTTACCATAAGGCAAGAAATCAAGATTGAGAAAGTTCGGTCCATATTAGTTTGGATTTGTCGCAAACTTTGGTTTTGGCAAATTCGCATGGACAGGAACTCATACACCATAAAATCTAAGTGTCATAAGATTACCTCCTTCATGAAAATGATTGTGAGGAAATGCTTTCACTAAGAGAGATTTTAAGAAGATAGTGATTGTGAAATTGTATTCACAAATTCGATTATGGTTACGGTATCCCTTTCCACAATTCGGATTGTGAGATTTGGCAATTAGTCTAAATTGTTTGAACACACATATGAGCTATCTAAGGCAAAGGTGTATAAGTTTAAAAATCTTAGATAAAAGATTATCAAAGCATTAGGTATTAGAAATATGAACTTAAGAAATTCAATAGGTATTGTTTTCTAGAAGTTAAGTTGTTTTCTAAATACATGTCAAAGCTAGTGGGAGCATAAGTGTTATGCTTATATGATAATAATCATCATGATAGTGGGAGCATAAATGTTGTGCTTGTATGATTATTAAGGCAAGTATTTCAAGTTAGCAATATTAATTATAGAAAACAAGAGTTATACTTTGCAAAGTCGTAAGGGTTGAATAGTTGTTTTGCTATAATTAAGGGAGAGAATATTATGCTTCATTTCAAATCTAAAGGCTTAGGTTGTGGAATGTTAATAAATTTAGTCACGGATACATAGTGTGTTCTCAAATTTCGATTATGATTATGACATCCCTCTTTATAGTTCGAATTGTGAGAACGTGGCACATAAAATATTATGGAATAAGATTGATAAAGTATCAGATGCTATAATATTTGACCATACGCTTCGGGTAAAGGATCAATTGCAGATGCTATGATATTTGACCATTCTAAAATTTTCCAAATGTCTGGCGTATTAAGAGGGAAAAAGGACAAGAATCGGTTTTTGACTTAGATAATTAAACAACTATCAAAGGATGATCCAAAGCTCGCTAAGGATTGGTCGCTTGTCAATAGTTGGAAGTATGATATTGGATGGACCATATCGACATTATTATGAATAGATAAGATTCTATTAAGAATGAGTTGTCATATGGAAAATATAGAAATGTTTCCATATAGGGAGTTGGATATTGAGAATCTATGTCTAGATTAGAAACTTTTATGCAAGAAGGATGTTCAAAGGAATGTACTTTGAGTGAGAGACATCATATCTATAGAATTGTTTCTGATAGAGATCGGCCAAGTCTTGATGATTTTGAGCTGTGACTTTACGAAAGGATCATTGCATAAAATGTTAGAATCTAGCATATTCTATAAGTGGCAAGAATTTGATATTCTTACACTTGTGATAAGGATTGGGAGTTGTGAAATGAGTATGATTGGAAATGTGTTCATTTGATCTATTTCACAAAGTAAGGACCGTAGGTAAACATTGTGTGCATGCTGAGAGCATAGGACAAGTGTAGTAATAATTCAAGTAAGAAGTTGATTAACCGAAACAACAAATAATGAGTAATCAATATGGTGATTCAATAAAATGTTTTATTTATACCCAGAGTTTGGGGCCATATGGGATTAGTATTATTCTTTTGTTTCACCTTGCATGTTTTGACTTCCTGAATAATTAAATTGGTTCAGAACAATCAAATTATTCGAATGGTCCACAGTCGTTCATATGTTGGAAGTACGTATGAATGAAGACTGTCGTGAATTGGTGTGTGGATTGTCTAAAGTGTATTATGTTGGATATAGTGTCTAAGTCCATAAATATATTTGGTATTTGCTTGACCCGACCCGGCATGTTCCATTTGGGTTGCACTTCACCCGAACAATTTATGCATAATCTTTTGAGAATAGTATAAGTTAGGATTTATTAATATATTATAAGTTCTAATATATTAATATAAGATCATATTATTTAATTAGTATTGATCTATAATTAATCTAGGATTAATTTAGAGATCAAAAGTATTACTAATTAAATATGGGCTTCTATATTTATATAGTGTAGGCTAATGCTTCTTTGGAATGGGCTAGGCTTGCTTGGAAAGTCCATGGATACTCCATGGAGATTTAACCCATGGATCTCATGGAAATGAAGAGACATGGGTATTAGGGTTTACATGGATGTAACCCTAATCCACCACACTATATAAAGGAGGCTTTGGTTCTTGAAATCACACTAGTTGAGGTGAGTAAAGCAAGAGGGCCGATTTCAAGATAGTAGTGACTATTCTCCCAAAGTTCCAAGTTTGTGGTGATTTGTGATTTCCATTTGAGGCATCCACACTATTGGTGCTAGGCTCTATAACTCCAAGCAATCAACTACAACTACAAGGTAAATATTTCTACTAGCTTTATTTGATTCATGTTCCCCATGCCATGCTAGTTAGGATATGAACCTTGGAAAAAAATAATTATTTGCATGTATCTTAGACAAAAATAGATCCAAGGTTTATTAGGGTTGCATGTACACTTAGGAAGTGTTAGAATACTCAAAACCCATCAGTGATATCAGAGCCTAGGCTTGTTTGTTTGTTATTTGTACTAAATAGTTGAAAAAAGTCGATTTCGTGCAATCTGAATGATGAACTCGCCGAGTCCATGGGGGGACTCGCTGAGTTCATGTGAATCTTCAACCTACCCGCCGAGTAGGTTCATGCACTCGGCGAGTAGGAGGCTCATAATGCAGTTTTTCGACTTTAGTTGCTGGAAATGGACTAGGAACGTTACCCTAAACTGTTTTGGTACTTGAAAAGTTATTTTAGTTGGTGTAATGTTCATGCTAATCCATTTACAACAACAAGTTATCAAAATTACAAAGTTTTAAGTGTAATTTTTGATTCATGAAAGTGTTCATGTTCATGTTCTTGATCTTATGGTGTTTAGATGATCATAGGAATTATTTGTAACCTATGTGGTAGATTAATTCATGATCATTATGTGTTTTAATGGAGTCCATAACTTGTTCTCAAGTTATGGAAAACCAAAAGTCACTTTGTTTTAAAACCATTAAAAGAACACATGGGTTATAAAAATGAAGAGTCTTCATTTTTAATACTCTAATTAACTCATAAGTTACAAGAAATGAAAAGTTTTGAAACTTTACAAAACTTGCCCTCAAGTTTTGGAACAAGTAAAGTCATATTAAAACTTTAGTTCCAACCCTAAGAATTTTAAAAAATTAAAATTCAACCCTTATACTTATAATATTATAAGTTAATAATAATATATATGTATAAGATTAAAGTCGTCTTACCGCTAGTACGCCTCATTCACGAAGCCGGTCTATAAGGTGGGTATAAGGTTGTTGCCTATAAAATGGCAACTTAATGGGTGTCCACTCTCACCCACCGCTTGCTTGACTGGTGGAGGGTCGTTAGCCGAATGGGTAGGACAAGGACTTATCAATTCTCATTAAAAGTATGATGAATATTATAAAGTAACTAAATGTTTTATTAAATTCCCAATCTTAGTTACTTTAGGAAAATGTGAATAAGGTGCTAATCCATGAAATTACACTTTACACATTGTCTAAGTCGTTAGTGGAGCGTGTGTGGTTAACCGGCACGCTAACTTTAACTTAACAACGTAGGTAAAGGGTGACTTAATGTTTATCATAGTATCGGTGGAACGTGTGTGGTTATCTGGCACATCGATTGAGGGGTAAACATTAAGGGTATCAAGTGATTTGCATGGTTAATTCACACCTCGTTTTGTGATCCTCGGCATCCCAGTCACAAAACCTGGAGGGCACACTCGAGATTGAAACATGCCTTTGAAAAGTTCATTGAATCTCAAAAGAATCTAGGAATTTCGGAGTACCAAATTAAAACTTAATATTTAATATTTCGTTTTTGGTGGAAATTGGTGAATCGTCATTCACCTACCTTTCAAATATGTTATTACTTAGATTATGGCATACCTCTTCTAAGTATAATATATTGTGATTGGATCCTAGCCTTAATATTACATTTGGGTGTTTTATTAAGGACTATCTCTATATCTAAACAAATCATGTCTTTCTTCTCTTACAAGATCTCTACAAACTCTTCTGCTTCTGGCTCTAATCCTAGTGGCTCCTTTTCTCTTATGAACTTGTGTGGGAAAGTCACTTTTGATGGATCCAACTTTAATGAATGGATCAGAAACATCAGAATGATTACTCGCTACGAGGACAAGGAATATGTCCTCAATAAGGAGCTTAACGAGATTGATGAGACAGTTGCTACTCCTCAAGAGATTGCTGATTTTAGGGCACATGAAAGGGATGCCACCAAAGTGGCATGCATCATGATGGCCACTATGACAGCCGATCTCCAAAAATCCTATGAAGATTTCTACCCCTATGAGATGCACCAAGACTTGACGGAAAGATACCATCAAAGTGCTCGTCAAGAGAGTTATGAAATCATCTCCTCCATGATAACAACTCGCATGAAGGATGGTGAACCCATCATGGGCCACATGCAGAAAATGCAAAGATTTGTGGAACGTTTGCTGAAGCTTAATGTGAACTTCCCCGAGGAGCTTGTAATAGATATCATTTTGCACTCCTTACCTTCATGTTATGATCAATTCCGCATGACATACCACATGAACAAGGAAGAGGTCACACTCAGCAAACTTCAAGGACTCTTAAAGACCGCGGAAAGTGGTCTTAAGGGTAAGGCGATTGTTACTTCTACTACTACCAACTCTGCCCCTGTCTTGGCAACCGGGAAAGGGAAGGGTAAGAAGAGGAAGAGCCCCTCGAAGGGTACCAAGGCTAAGACCCTTGAAGGCTCCTCTGCTGGAACCAAGACAAGTTTCGTCACTCCTTCGTCTGACCCAAAAGAGGCTGAATGTTTCTATTGTCATCAAAAGGCACATTGGAAGCAGAACTGCCCAAAGTACCAGCAAGATGTGAAGGATGGGAAAGTTAAACCCAACCATGCAGGTATTTACACTATCTTATCTAATAACTCACCCCATTCTAACTCATGGGTCCTTGATACCGGTTGTGGTATTCATATCTATTCTGATTTGCAGGGACTAAGAAGAAGTGAGAATGTGGAGCAAGGAAGAATAAACTTGATCATGGGAAACAGGAAAGCTTCACCTGTCACCAAGATTGGAGTTTATACTTTATCGCTAAGTAGTGGGTTTAGTTTAGATTTGAATAAATGTTGTTATTCTCCAGAAATGGCAAGAAATATTATTTCCTTTCATGCATTGTATAAACAAGGTTTTACCTTTTCATTTAATAATGAAGTTGGTTCTCTTGATGCTTTCTTTAATAATGTTCTTTATTTTAAAGCATTACCTTGTGATGGTGTGTATGAAATTGTATCTGTGGTTGATAACTTAGGAAATAATGTTTTGTGTATTGATTCTATTAATAATAATAACTTGGATAAAGCATCATTATGGCATTGTCATCTTGGACATATAAGCAAGAAACGCATAGGCCAACTCCATGAAAGGATGGAGTCTTGGAGTCATTTGACCTAAAGTCAGATGAGAGTTGCGAATCATGCTTACTTGGAAAAATGACAAAGTCACCCTTCACTGGTTCTTGTGAAAGGGGTGAAGGTTTGTTGGATCTTGTACACACGGATGTGTGTGGACCCTTCAAACATGCCACAAGGGATGCTAATCATTATTATTTGACTTTTATTGATGATTACAGTAGATATGGATATGTCTACTTCATCAAGCATAAGTCAGAGACTTTCGAAAGGTTTAAGGAATTTAAACAGGAAGTCGAGAATCAATTGGGCAGGAACATTAAGATGCTTCAATCCGATCGAGGTGGTGAGTATCTTAGTTCAAAGTTCCTCGACTATCTTAGGGAATGTGGGATTGTCTCACAATTGACACCTCCCAGGACACCACAGTTGAATGGTGTAGCTGAGAGGGATAATCGAACCTTGTTGGATATGGTTCGTTCCATGATGAGTCGAGCTTCGCTACCAATCTCATTTTGGGGGTATGCCTTAGAGACTGCCGCCCATATCCTTAACCTAGTCCCTACAAAGGAAGTTGCCAAAACTCCTCACGAGATGTGGACGGGTAAAGTACTTAAAATAGACCACATCAAGATTTGGGGTTGTGAAGCTTTCGTGAGATGTGAGACTCATGATAAGCTAGAACCCCGAAGCGAGAGGTGTATTTTCATCGGCTAGCCACAAAGATCCTTTGGTTACCTCTTCTACAGACCCAGTGATAATGTGGTCTTTGTGGCAAGAAGAGGAGTCTTGAGAGAGAGAGAGAGAGAGAGAGAGAGAGAGTTTATAAGCCAAGAAGACAGTGGGAGGAAAATTGACCTTGAAGAACTTCAAGAGTCAAGTGGTGAAGGAACTTCAAACCCTAGCCCTCAACTAGAGGAGGAAACTCATGTTGAGACAATTGACGAGTCTGTACCTCTGAGGCGTTCCACGAGAGTTAGGAATGCACCTGAGCATTACTATGGTTTCCATATTACTGTGTAAGGTGAGACACTTATTAGTGATGAGACACTAGTAGGTCTGGATGAACCTAACAGTTACGCGGAAGCCATGGCAGGCCCCGAGTCTGCTAAATGGAAAGAGGCTATAAATAGCGAGATACAATCCATGTATGACAATCAAGTTTGGAATTTGGTTGAGGATGTACCAGGTCGTAAGATTGTAGGGTGCAAATGGATCTTAAAGAAGAAGACTGACATGGATGGTAATGTACACACTTATAAGGCTCGACTGGTTGCAAAGGGTTTCTCTCAAACTCCTGGAGTGGATTATGATGAGACCTTTTCTCCGGTAGCCAAGATTAAGTCTATTAGGGTTATGTTAGCCATAGCTGCATTTCATGACTATGAAATTTGGCAAGTGGATGTCAAAACCGCTTTCATTAATGGAAAGTTGACTGAAGATGTTTACATGAGTCACCCAGAAGGTTTTGTCAGCAACGATTACCCTAATAGAGTGTGTAAGCTTGAGAAATCCATTTATGGATTAAAGCAACCACCTCGCAGATGGAATCTTTGCTTTGATGAAAAGGTCAAGGAATTTGGCTTTTCAAGGAGTGAAGATGAATATTGTGTCTATATCAAGGATAGTGGGAGCATAGTCAGCTTTTTGGTACTGTATGTGGATGACATACTACTCATAGGAAATGACATCCCAACCTTGCAGGAAGTAAAGTCCTGGCTTGGGAAGTGTTTCTCTATGAAGGACCTTGGTGAAGCTGCCTATATCCTAGGGATAAGGATTTTGAGAAACAGGAGTAAAAGACTAATTGGACTTAGTCAAAGCACCTATGTGGACAAAGTGTTGAAAAGATTCAACATGCATAACTCCAAGAAAGGTGAGTTATCCATTCAGAGTAACGCTAAATTGAGTAAGACACAAAGCCCTAGTACTGAGGCTGAGATAGCAGAAATGAGTCAACTACCTTATGCTTCAGCTGTAGGATCGATCATGTATGCTATGACGTGTACTCGACCTGATGTAGCTTTTGCTTTGAGCATGGTTAGCAGGTATCAGGGGAACCCTGGCAAGGCATACTGGACTACGGTAAAGAATATCCTCAAGTACCTGCGAAGGACTAAGGACTGGGTCCTTACCCTTGCTGCGAGTGATAGCTTGAGAATTGTAGGGTATAGTAATGCTAGCTTTTAGACTGACAGGGAGAATTTCTGCTCTCAGTCGGGCTGGGTCATTACCCTAAACGGAGGGGCAATTACTTGGAAAAGTTCCAAGCAGGAGACAGTGGCTGATTCCACTTGTGAATCAGAGTATATAGCAGCAAGCGAGGCAGCAAAGGAGGCTATATGGCTGAAGAACTTCATAGGAGAACTTGGAGTTGTACCAACTATAAAGGAGCCAATGGAGATTTTCTGTGACAACAATAGTGCGGTTGCCTTAGCCAAGGAACCAAGAGATCATGGGAGATCCAGACACATTGACAGAAAATATCACTTCATCAGACATCGAATAGAAAAAGGAATCCTCGTAGCGAAGAGGGTATCATCGGATGAGAACTCAGTAGATCCCCTCACGAAGGGACTGACTCGGGCTAAGCATCTCCAGCATGCTCGGAGCATAGGGCTGAAGGATGATATTAGTTTTAGTACTTAGATAATCTCGAAATTTGTAAAATGCAATTGACATTTGATGAGAAATAAGAGCTGTTATTTATGAGTAAAGTTTTTCTATCACTTGTCAATTGTTTACTATATTTCTTTTGCATGTTTTGACTTCCAGAATAATTATGTTTGGTATATCATATTATTCGAATCTCCACAGTCGGTCATATGTCGGAAGTAGGTATGAAACAAGACTGTCATGATTGGTTGCAGAGGTCTAAGGTGTTGGACATAGGCTACAACAATCATGAGTGCTCATAAGTTTTGAGCATTGGACTCAACCCACACTCACTAGAATCACTTCATGGAATTTATCTTGAGTGATCGTGAGACGGTAATATCATATAAGTCTTCAAACCTAGAGATATGATTTGTTACTTACAAGTTGGTTATGCATTGATTGTACGAAAACGCATTGGTAACTCGATGTTATAAAACGTGTTTTTGTGTATAATTCAATGAGTGTTAGAACAAACATATGAGTCGAAGTTTATCTATTCCTTCTAGGATTAGAAGCGATATCTGGGCCCCTCGATGATTTTGTTTTGACCTATGTACCGGGCCCGGTCAGAACTAAATTGATGTGTTCAGTTAAGTTCTATGTCAAACAAATCGGAAATCGGGAAACAAATGCTGGACAATAAGTAAGACCATGTTCCATGTATTTGTCTGGCTGATATCTAGAACAGAGGATTATATGATCACTTATCTAAAATGCCGCGTTCTAGTTCAACAGAGTTTAAAGAGATACAATTGCTGATCGGTTCCTGAAGTCATACTTGCAACTATAGTTATTAGACTTATCCAAGTGGGAGACTGTTAGATATAGTGTCTAAGTCCATAAGTATATTTGGTATGTGCTTGACCTGACCCGGCATGGTCCATTTGGGTTGCACTTCACCCGAACAATTTATGGATAATCTTTTGAGAATAGTATAAGTTATGATATATTGATATATTATAAGATCTAATATATTAATATAAGATCATATTATTTAATTAGTATTGATCTATAATTAATATAGGATTAATTTAGAGATTAAAAGTATTACTAATTAAATATGGGCTTCTATATTTATATAGTGTGGGCTAATGCTTATTTGGAATGGGCTAGGCTTGTATGGAAAGTCCATGGATACTCCATGGAGCTTTAACCCATGGATCACATGGAAATGAAGAGACATGGGTATTAGAGCTTACATGGATGTAACCCTAATCCACCACACTATATAAAGGAGACTTTGGTTATTGAAATCACACTAGTTAAGGTGAGTAAAGCAAGAGGGCTAATTTCAAGATAGTAGTGACTATTCTCTCAAAGTTCCAAGTTTTTGGTGATTTGTGATTTCCATTTGAGGCATCCACACTATTGGTGCTAGGCTCTAAAACTCAAACAAATCAACTACAACTACAAGGTAAGTATTTCTACTAGCTTTATTTGATTCATGTTCCCCATGCCATGCTAGTTAGGATATGAACCTTGGAAAAAAAAATTATTTGCATGTATCTTAGACAAACATTGATCCAAGGTTTATTAGGGTTTCATGTACACTTAGGAAGTGTTAGAATGCTCAAAACCCATCATATTAGACATAGGCAAATGTTTGCTGCAACGTTCATGAGTGCTTATGAATATGATTTGAGCATTGGATTAAACCCACGCTCACTTGGATCACTTCATCGATTTTATCACGAGTGATTGGTGAGACGATAATATCTTATATTCTTGAAACCGAGATGTGTGAGTTGTATCTTGCGAGTTGGTTCCACATTGATAATATGTAAACGCACCAGTAACTTGGTGATATAAAACATATTGTTGTGTGTGATTTGGTAAGTGAGTGCAAGCAAGCATTGAATCAAAGTTTATCCGTTCCTTTTATCCAAAGTGGGATAAAAGCGATATCTGTAGGCCCCTCGATGATTTAGTGATGACACCTAAGCGTTTGGCCATGCCGGGACTAATTTGATGTGTTCAAATGTAGTCTATTGTCAGTCGTCATAAATCGGAAATCGGGAAACAGTATAGAGAGAATGATTGAAATCCATGTCTCATATCTATACGATATCTAGAATGGAGCAATATATGATCCCTTATCTAAAGGACACGCTTCTGATAGGATCAGAGTTGACAACAGTTTTTGAAAGCTACGATTGCAGATTAGGATCTGAAGTCATATGCATAATAGTTATTAGACTTATCCAAGTGGGAGACTGTTGGATTAGTGTCTATGTCCATAACTATTTTGGTATGTACTTGACCTGATGGTGCATGGTCCGTTTGGGTTGCCTTCACCAAAGCAACTTGATAGGATGAATTATGGAGAGAAAGGATTAAATATGATTTATTAATATATTATGAGAATAATATATTAAAGGAGAAATCATATTGTTTAATTAATATTAGTCAAGAATTAATGAGAATTAACTTTGTGGCTAAAAGACATTAATTAAATAAAGGGGACTAGAACTGTCAATTGTGTGACAGTTGAATATTGGGCTAATGGGTTTTGTCACAACTGTAAATTTTGAGCCATGTAATCTATATATTCAAGTTAATGTGAATCAAAAACTTCAATCAAATACATCATGCAAGTACCACAAATAGTCATCAAACAATTGGAGACCCTAGAAGTCCTTGTTTAAGTCCATTTTGGGCTAGGACTCCCTTATTGGATCCAAAGGGACCAATAAGCTTCCAATTAGACTAACATGGGCTTAGAACCCTAATTGGGCTCTAATTGGACCCACACTTATTTATTTTAACATTTTGGGCCATATTGGGCCTAGAATTAAACGAATTAAAAGCCTTGATACATGAATAACCTAAACTAGTCCAATAAAAATATAAAAATCCTACTACATTCTTTTAGACTAAAAACATACCCAAGGCTAACTCAAATATTGGGCTTAGGAGCAAAAGGCCCAAATTTCTTTTTTTTTTCCTCCATGTTTCGGCCCAATACCCAAGCCCAAGAGGATTTGAAGATAGTTGACTTAAGTGTGCCACCTCACTATTACCCATAGGACTTCCATGCATTATTTCCCATTCTTCCATGCATATCACTTCAAGATCACATCTCTTCTTCTCTCCTCTCTCACTCTCGGCCATACTCACACACACAAACTCACAAAAAAAAAAATCTCTCAACTCCCTCAAGAACTCTCCTTCCTCCCCTCTCCAAAAATCTCGAAAATTAGGGACTTTCAAGAGGATCTTGCAAGTAAATCATCATCTAAGGTAAGATTATGCATAGATCTATGGTTTAAATTCTTTTGTTATCAAAATCCTTTCCTAATCTATGCAAAAATCGTGATCTTGCACCCTAGAACCATCTCAAAACTCGAGATCTTCATCAAAGGGAGCCAAGGCCAAAAACACTTCATTTTTCCTTCCATTTTTCTTGCAAAACCGAATCAACACCCCAAGGTGAGCTTCATACCCCCTATTTTCTGTTTTTATGAGTTTTGTGGGGGGGGGAATACAAGTGAAAGTGTAGATCTATATGTGTTTGTATGCCTTGTATGATTTCCATGCTTATATGTATGCTTTTATGTGTTTTTATGTTGGATCTAGCCTTAAAACCCATCAAAACCGAGATATATCTTGTGTTAAATGATTTTAGCTTCAAATATATTTCTAAACACAAAGTGTTTCAAGAAAAATGGCTAAGTGGTTTAGTAATAATTTTCTTTGGGTTAAAAACACAATTTTTGGGCCTAAAATGTGAAAAATGCAAAAATAAGGGCCCAAATTGACATTTCACAGATTCTGATGGATGAAGTGTGACAAAACAGTTTCCATAAATAAATTTCTGGAAATATACTCATTTAGGGGATTAAAAACATAAATTCCAAGCTTAATGGGCTAAAAATGAAAATTTCGGCCCAATAAGGCCCATTATGCGAATTTTTCTGTTTTGGAGGGCCAAAACTGTAACTTTCTGTAAAACAGTGGACTATAAGTGTTCCAAATCCTTTTCAAAGGTTTAAAATGCTTTTTAAATTTAAAAAGGACCAAAGTTGCAAAAATTTTCCAATTTGGGCCAAAATTGTCAAAGTTGCGAAAAGAAGGGATTAAAACCGAGAAAATTGCATTTTCAGGGACTTAAACTGTTTTCTATGAAAAATATGCTGAAAAATATTAATTTCAATAATTTTTGGTGTTAAAATGTCAAGAAAAATAGTTTAAGGACCAAACCGGGAAGTATTTAATAAAAAGGGTTGAAAATGTAAATTTTACAAATAATGAGGGGCTGAAAACAGGAATATTTCAAGGCTAGTTCAATATACACAATTTGATCAAACAATGGCACCGCGACTATCGACGAAATACAATACATTACAATACCAAAAGTCGTTGTTAAACGAATTGGCTCGGTCTCGAGCCAATAGAAATCTACAACTACTAACACTACGACACTACGATTCATACAAGTAACGTTTGGTAATACATATACATACGAGTGTGCACAGACGTCTACGCACCATCTTTGGGCCCCACAAGTGTAAAATCTTGTTCGTTGAGCCTAGCTAGCCCAATGACCTGATCTTAAGGCCCGAAGACATTTTTTTTACGGAGTGTTGGGTTTTACCAATCCGACACAACGTAAATGGACTTTCAATGGCTTGTATACTACTGGTCCCCAAGGGTCCTTTGGTATTGCTAGTAAAGTCTACATTTCATGCGAGGCGGGTCGGGGACCCCTCGTACATTTTATCCCCAACCGGCTAATGGAGTTACCGGGGTCTTCGTGACCTCTTTCTCTTCGGATGTGGGACTACACCTAGTCAGGGCGATTGGATAACGCGATTAGTACTGACGATGCCTTCGGGGTCGTTAGTATAACTACAAACTGGGCGTTTGTGTAACGCGGGTTTGTAGTAAATAATCCTGCTCGAGAACCTTCCAACGTCGCCTGGGACTGACACTATACGCTATGCAATGGTTTCAATGTAACATCACGTAATTCAAGGAACTAGGAGAACATCGGGTTTTCCTAGGGTTTTCAATACTTACAAATTTGAAATGCATACATTTTCAATGAACATTTTTTTACAAGTATAGAATCAAACAAGCATACCTATGGATCTTCACAAATGTTTTCAAAAGCTTATCTTTTCAGAAAATATCGGATTTTCTGGTGGTTCTTCAAACAATACAAACATTCGATTTCAAACACTACTTATGAACTCACCAACATTTCATATGTTGACGTTTTTCAAAATACTTGTATTCTCAGGGAACCAGTGAATCAAGGGAAATCATATTCAGTGACGGTTGCAGTTTATTTTTGTATGAATTGAACAAATTAATTTTTGGGGAATGTAATGTTTAAACAATGTATGATATGTAAACACTACTGGTTGTACTCTGTTGATGAATGGTGACGAATGTTGTTATGTTTCATATATATTCAATGTTATGGTATTCAATTGAGTCACGACAGCCCCCGGACGTTTCCGCCGTCTGGTTCGGGGGTGTGACAGGTTTCCACACGTTTTTGGGTGCCTCCTCTCTTATCATTCTTCATCCTCTTGCTCTTGGTGTTTGTGAGCCATTAGAGAAGTGACACTTGTGACTCTAAGCTTTCTAAAGCCAATACAAGGAGGATTTGAGATTTTTATTGCTACATAAAAATCAAGTTAAGATCTAAAACCCTTTCACATGTTAATATGATTAATTATATGCTAGAACTAGGGTTTAAACTCTTGGATGAATTGCATGTTCAATAGAGAAACCTAGATCCAAGCATTAGGGTTGCATGAGCACATAGGATGTTCTTATGGATAAAACCCATCATATATAACAAGAAACGTTGTGATGATACTCATATACTACTTTAGGGTGGTAGTCTCGGTTGCTGGTGTTGTAACCACATATATTTGAGTTGCTTCACGAGTCTTTTCTGATGGTTGCCTAGTGTTTCCCCTGGAAAATCTGCCAGCCTTGCTTTTTTACTCCTCTCCTTTGGAAGATCAGCTTGTTGGACAATGGTTCCATGGCATATTTCTTGGTTCCAAAGGATGAAATCTAGCCTTCTAGCACTATCATAGGTGGGCGGATTAGAGGCAGTAACTAATCATGCAATGGGTTATGGTAGACCTCAAATGTATCTTTCTACCTTCTTGTATTCTGGAGTGACCATTTCAGGACACAAGGTAGCTAGATCATAAAAACAGTTCATGTAGGCAATCACATCTGCTCTTTTCATTTCTAAATTCCATAGTTCTTATTCCAACTTTTGCATCTGCTCGTGTGGACAATACTCCTCTATCATGAGCTGCTTTAGTTCGTTCTAAGACATGACATTAGCATTGCTAGCGCCCATCATCTTCACATAACTATTCCACTAGGTGAGGGCTACATATACTAGGGTGAGGGTAGCAAAGTTCACTTGGCAATCCTCAACACAAAAGCTAATCTCAAAGACAAACTCCATTTTCTCTATTCAACGGGTTAAACCTACTATACCTTTGTTTTTATAGAAGGATTTTAGTTTGCAGCTCATAAAATATTTATAAGAACAGGCCCTAGGTGGACCTCGATTGTCTCCTTAGGAAATCTCTCCTCCAGTCCCAAATCCTGATCCCGTATTCCTATTGGCTTTGAAATTAGCAATCCCAGCAACGATTCTTTGGGATACTAGTGCTTCAATAGCTACTGGTTCCATAGATATAGGGTCTGGGTTGTTCTGTGTCACACCCCAAAACCGAGAACGACGGAAACGTTCTGGGGCGGAGGACGTCATGTACAGTATCACAACACAGTATAATAGTAAACAAGTAAACAACATCATCCATTGCATTAACTAAATAATTTTAATACAAGTGTGTTCTGTAGTATATAAGACACCAAAATATGAATCAAAATATAAGAGGCGTCTTGAATGCGCTTCATCTTCTCAAAAGCTGGCATCGGTACCTGTCTACTGATGACCTGAGAATACAAGTTATTTTGAAAGAGTTTATCAACATTAAGGTTGTTGAGTTCATAAGTATTTAGTGTCTATGTTTGTATCAAAATGTTTGAACCGTTGTTTGAAGTACGAGTTTGTAAACGTTCGTAGTAAAAGTATGTGAATATTTGTAAGTGTTTATAAAAGTTTGTAACTCCTAGAAAATTCTATATTTTCTACTAAAAGTAGCCTTCTACCAAGGCACAACTGTTTTGTATGTTTGTTTCTTGTAAAAGTGTGGAATTTTCCAAAGTGTAATTATCATAATCAAGATATAGTTTGTACATTAATGTTTAAGTGAAATGATCACTAAATAAATGTTAAGGGCAAGCTAATGTAGTACTGTAGTGTTGTATTATAGGAACTACTGCTGTACTAATTATCTTAAACCGGATTTATATCAAGGTATTATGTGATTAATTGTACCATACTATCGGCGGAAAGCACGACATTGTAAGTCGTAAAAAGGTATGACGTTTGGCACCCGCAGACCTGCAGGTCCGGCTGTAGCTAGCAGCAAGGTGTAGGATAGTCAATCCAGTATAGATCTATATGCAAACTCACGCTCTCCCTCCAGGAGATTATGGCTACAACTCGGGCCATGACAATGAAGGCATGCTCCAATACAGTGGATCACATTTATGTTAACGTATTCTTGTATATGGAGTGTATTGTTACTCATCATAGTATCGTTATATATGTTCTCATTCTAGTATAGTTGTATATGTTCTCATAGTAATAAGTAATGACTCATGAATGAACTGACTCTTGTACGCTTCATTGAACTAGAAGTAGTAAGTAGTATAACTCTAAACTATACCTATTATAGTTTATTAGTAAACTTGTTGAATGATTGAATGTCCTGAACTGAGATAAAAGTCTTTATGTCTATATATATATACATAATATATAAGTAAGGGTTCAACGACACTCGGACAAAAAACCGGGTATTTTAAGACCACAACCAAACAAGGACAGGAAGTAAAGTAGGTTATCTCTCCTAAGCCCTTCAAACCTTATTTATATAACCATAGACGTAATAGACATGGTTTTAACAATATATAAGTTTGAAAACTGTACAAGAAAGGTTTAGTATACAAAAGTAAATTTGATAAAGAGTTTGATGTGTAAAATAGTTTGATAAACAGTTTGAAGTCATTTGTTTGGTAAAACAGTTTAAAGCATGAAAAATTCAATTGCATGTTAGTTACTAATCACATGCGATTGATCTAATAACTAACATGGTTATACTTGTATTCCCCCCATAAAGCATTTAAAAACATTTAAAAGCATTTCAAAGGTTAATTATGGGGTATGAACTCACCTGCAGTGAGTGGTTTGTTCGGAAGTGTCGGACAAGGTGCTAGGTGTCAAGTGAGGACTTGAACACACACAATGGTCCTAGTTATCACATAACAAACATATATGTAATCTAATTAGTCAATTAATAACTAATTAATCAATTTAAGACACCCTAGGTCATGGAAACACTTTGATTCAAGTGCTATAGGTACCAAAGGGTTGAATCTAAGGGTTATATGACATGGTATTGGAGTTTATGGCCCATGAACCACCCCTTTGTGGAGTTTACGGCCCATGACCATTTACCCATGCGTTTATGGCGGTAAACTCATGGTACTAAGTGCCAAATTGTGTTTTGAGGTCTTACAAGTAATGATTGCACATCTAATGATCAAGTCCAAGCCTTAGGAAAGCATTAGGGGTATAATAAGACCACCTTGTGGAGTTTACGGCCAAATGACCATATTCTTATGTGTTCACGGCTGTAAACTCTCTTAGGGACATGTTTTGATTGTTTTTTAAGGTCTTAAACACTTCTAGGAAGGTTCAAGGTTGGCATCCAAGGCTTAGGAAAGGACTAATGTCCATTTTACCACTTAAAAAGGGGTTTACGTCCCAAGAACATCCTTGGTCGTAAACTCCTTTTTTCTTGTGTTATTTGATGATTTTCAAGTGTTATCAAGTTCATATTAAGCACACAAGAAGATAGGGCAAGTGTACTTACAAGATAGAAGCTTGATTTGGTGTTTAAGGTCCAAGAACACTAGTGTGTGTTCTTGGTGTTTTGAAGAACACTTGAAGATCTAGCTATAAATCAATAATGAATGGATGAAATGATGTATAACTACTAGATGTTAGGTTATAACAACAAATCAAGTCGAGAAAGACTTACGTTTCGAAGATCGGGTGAAGAACGGGATGATAGTTGAGAGAGAATGGAGTGTGTTCTTGAGAATGGAAGTGAAAAGTGAGGAGTTTGGGGAGTAAACTCATGCCTAAGGCATGAGTTCACAGCCACTAGGGAGTTTACCGCCTAAACTCTAAAAGTTTGGCCGTGAACTCTTGGTTAGGGTGCAATAGGTGGGTTTGCTACTTCACGACCCGAGACGGTACTTCCTTTCCTTCGTTTGTTTAAAGAATAAACACTAAAAACGCTCAAACGGACTTTTAAATTGGCTAACAATTATTACAAATGTAATTGACTTTTAATTGAAGTGATTGACTTTAGAGTTTGTCCGAATGAAAATTTTGGGTTGTCACATCATCCCCGCGTTAAAGGGAATTTTGTCCCCAAATTAAAGTTTAATCAAATAAAATAGTTACAAATAACTAAGCGAATAGATGAGGATATTTCAATTTCATTTTATCCTCGCGCTCCCATGTGAATTCCGGTCCTCGCTGGGCATTCCAGCGAACCTTCACAATCGGGATACGACTTTTTTTCGTCTGCTTGACCTCACGGTCCATGATCTCTATAGGTTCTTCCACGAAGTTGAGGCTCTCGTTGATCTCGATCTCGTCAAGTGGGATTACAAGAGTCTCGTCGGACAGACACTTTTTCAAGTTAGAGACGTGGAATGTAGAATGTACGTTATGAAGTTCGTTGGGTAGATTGAGTTTGTAAGCTACAGGGCCGATTCTAGCAGGAATCTCGAAAGGCCCTATATATCTTGTATAGAGCATCCCACGCTTTCCGAAGCGTATCAAGCCTTTCCAGGGTGAGACTTTCAAAAGAACGCGGTCTCCCACCTGAAATTCCGAAGGTTTCCTTCGCTTGTCTGCGTAGCTTTTCTGTCGGTCTCTAGAGGCTTTCAATCGTTCACGAATCTGAACGATCTTCTCTGTCGTTTCCCGAATGATTTCCAGACCTGTGAGATTGCTTTCAGGAACTCGTCCTTTAGGTAACTGGGTGTCACCCACCTCAGCCCAGCATAGAGGGGATCTGCACTTCCGGCCATAGAGGGTTTCGAATGGAGCAGCCTTGATACTCGTGTGATATGTGATAACTGTTATTGTAGGAAAATTTGACAAGGGGTAAGTGAGTATGCCATGCCTTCCCAAAGTCGATCACACAGGCTCTCAACATATCTTCCAGTGTCTGGATGGTTCTCTCACTTTGTCCGTCGGTCTGAGGATGGTAGGTTGTACTCATGTCCAGCCTCGGCCCTAGGGAACTTTGTAGTGACTGCCAGAACCTCAAAGTGAACCTACTATCTCTATCGGAGATAATGGATATAGGAACACCGTGTAGTCATACGATTTCCCTAATGTATGTTCTCGTAAGCTTCTCCATCTTGGCAGTTTCTTTGATAGGCAGGAAGTGTGCAGACTTGGTCAATCTATCAACGATGACCCATATGGTATCAAGTCCACCCGTTGTCTTGGGCAACTTGGTTATTAAATCCATAGTGATCCGCTCCCACTTCCATTCTGGTATCTCTGGTTGTTGTAGCAAACGGGAGGGTTTTTGGTACTCGACCTTAACCTTTGCGCAAGTAAGGAATTTACTTAAGAAGGTAGCAATCTATACTTTCATGTTTGGCCACCAGTATAACTTTTTAAGATCCAGATACATTTTATCTAAAACTGGGTGAACGGAATATCGAGTGTTGTGCGCCTCGGTCATGACCAAGTCTCTGAAGCCACCATGTTTCGGTGTCCAGATCTGGTCCATGAAATATAAGGCTCCGCCACCCTTGGCTTCTAAGTTCATATTCATTCCTCTAAGGGATTCACCTGCCACGTTTTCAGGTTTCAAGGCTTCAATTTGAGCCTCCTGAATTTGTGTAGACAAGTGTGAATGGATAGTCATTGTCAACGATTTGACCCTTCGACCAGAATATATTCTTTCCGACTAAGGGCGTCTGCTACTACGTTGGCTTTACTAGGATGATAACAAATTTCGCATTCGTAGTCATTGAGTAGTGCGACCCACCATCGTTGCCTCATGTTGAGTTCCTTCTAATCGAATATGTGAAGTAGGCTCTTGTGGTCTGTAAATATCGTGCTCTTCGTACCATACAGGTAGCGTCTCCAGATCTTCAGGGCAAATACAACTGCCCCCAGCTCAAGATCGTGTGTGGTGTATTTGGCTTCGTGTGTCTTCCGCTGTCTCGAGGCATAGGCGATGACCTTACCTCGTTGCATCAGAACACAACCAAGCCCTTGGTTGGATGCATCGCAGTATACAACGAAGTCTTATATCCCTTCGGGGAGGGATAGTATCGGTGTGGTGAAAAAGGCTCGCTTCAGTGTTTGAAACGCTCTTTCTTGTTTCTCTTCCCAGTCAAAGGCCACTCCTTTCTGGGTCAGTGTAGTAAGAGGCTTTGCAATCCGGGAGAAGTTATGTATGAACCTGTGGTAGTAGCCAGCGAGACCTAGAAATTGACGAATTTCTGTAGGCGTCTTCGGTGCTGACCAGTTCTCAATGGCCTTAATTTTGAATGGGTCCACGTGGATTCCCTCTTTGCTAACTACGTGTCTTAAGAATTCGACTCTTCGGATCCAAAATTTAGATTTAGAGAACTTCGCATAGAGCTTCTCCGTTCGTAAAGTTCTTAAAACTTGTCGCAGGTGGTCGCCATGCTCTTCCTTTCTGCGAGAGTAGATCAGGATATCATCAATGAAGATGATGACGAACTGATCCAAGTAAGGTCGACATACTCTGTTCATTAAATTCATGAACACTGTGGGCGCATTGGTCAATCCGAATGGCATCACCACAAACTCGTAGTGTCCGTAACGAGTTCGGAAGGCTGTCTTTGGAACATCTTCCTCTAGCACTCATAACTGGTGATATCCGGACCTTAGATCAAATTTGGAAAAGTAATTTGCCCCTTGCAGTTGGTCAAATAAATCGTCTATGCGAGGCAGAGGGTAACGATATTTGACCGTCAGTTTGTTGAGTTCTTTGTAGTCGATACACATACGGAATGATCCGTCTTTCTTTTTAACGAACAAGACCGGTGATCCCCAGGGTGAGAAGCTTGGTCTAATAAATCCCTTGCTGAGTAGTTCATTAAGTTGACTAGATAGTTCCTGCATCTCAACTGGTGCTAATCGGTAGGGCGATATGGCTACTGGGGTAGCTCCTGGGAGTAAGTCGATTTTGAACTCGACTTGTCTTTGCGGAGGTAATCCTGGTAGTTCTTCTGAAAAGATGTCAGGAAAGTCGCTCACTACCGAAATGTTCTTTAGTTCCTTCATTTCTAGGCTCGTATCGACGACGTGAGCAAGGAATGCATGATATTCCTTACGTAGATACTTTTGTGGTTGAATACTTGAGATGATACGAAGACTCGTGCCGGGTTTGTCTGTCACACCCCAAAACCAAGAACGGCGGAAACGTTCTGGGGCGGAGGACGTCATGTATAATATCAACAACAATGTAAAGTAGTAAACAAGCAACAACATCATCCATTGCATTAATAGTATAATTTTAGTTACAAGTGTTTTCTTTCATAGTACAAGACATGATGATAACTTATCAAAATAAAAGACGAGTCTTGACTGCTCCGTCTTCTCTAAACCTTGTATCGACACCTGTCTATTTGTAACCTGAGAATACAAGTTATTTTGAAAGAGTAGATCAGCATTTAAGCTGGTGAGTTCATAAGTATTTAATGTCATTGCTTTGATTAGTTGATATGAAAAACTGGTAAATGAATGATGAAACATTTAGTATAAGTATGAAAAGCTCTAGAAAATCCCATATTTCCTACTAGTATAAAAGTAGTCTTCTACCAAGACTCGAATGTTTTGAAAGTAGTCTTTTACCTAGACTGACTGTTTTGAAAGTACGCATCTCTTGAAAATGTGATGGTTTTTCCTTGTTTAACTCTTATTAGTAGTCTCTTAAGTATACCTGAAATGGTATCAACCTAGAACATCCGTAGACTGTTCATTTACCTCTGTTGCTAACAGTCGGGTTTAGGAATAGTTAGTCCCTTATGTATACCCACGATGGTATCAACCTAGAACATCCGTAGATTGTTCATTCACCTCTGTAGCTAGCAGTGGTTGTCGGAATGGTTAGTCCCTCAAAGTATGATGTGGTACTAGGAGATAAAGTCCCAGTCTACCTCGTCGATGATGTGATTGAATCACAAGGTAAAGATAGAAAGGCGAACAATATAACCGTATCTAGACATATAACATGTAATATTAAATTGCCATATAATGTCTATGTAAAAGTATTCATGTATAAGTATTCATGTAAGAGTATTCCTTCATATAACATGTAGTAGTAATCTGCCATATAGTGTCTATGTAAAAGTATTCATGTATAAGTATCCCTTCATATAACATGTAGTCTGGACTCATGAATGAACTGACTCTGGTGTAATTTCTTGTAGTAGTGAAAATGTTTTGTTTACTCTAAACTATTCCTATAATAGTTTACTAGAATGTAATTGATGAGTGACCAAGTAGGTTTATACACCATTGATATCTATTTGTATCGGAACTAAATTAACTGATGGAACATTTATGACCATATATGTATACATAATATATAACTAATATTTAAACGACTTTCGGACGAATACCCAATATCCCACCAGACCACATCTCAAGGCGCGAAAAGGAAATAGGGTGGATAGCCTTTCTAAGTCTTTTAAACATTTCTTATATAACTATACATATAGAGACATGCAATTTATAATATAAAAACATAAAGAAGTTTTGTAAAACCGTTGAAAAGTCTAATAAAGATTTGTGACTTGATGTCAGTTTATAAAATGATTGAAAGTATTTTGTTTGATAAGACAGTTTAAGTACACGTAAAACCATTGTTTGAAAACACCTTTGTAACCGATTTTGAAAGGAAGCTTACAGTATGTAAGACAGTTTGATAACGAGCTTTAATCATGTAAAAACGTTTAAGAAAGTCATTTGAAGTAATATGTTTGGTGAAACTGTTGAACTTGTAGTGAATCTATTTGCATACTAGTTATAAATCACATATGATTGATTTATTAACAAGAAGTGTCCCAAAATAATCATATGTTTGTAGTATAAAAGGTGGACACATATACATACAGTATAAGCGGAGTGTTTGATTTATATATAAATAACAACACTTTTCAATTTCCGAAAGATATGATATTATCGTGATACATTTTGCACACGAAAGTTTCTTTATAATGATTATAAATCACATGCGATTCCGTTGATAAAAGTATAAAACGAAACTTTATATAACATACGATAATCATCGTGTGTTTTACTTGTATTCCTCCCCTTAAAAGCATATAAAAATATTCATAAAACATTTAAAAGTGTGGATTATAGGGGTATGAACTCACCTGAAAGTTTGAAGATAGCGAGATGGAAAACCGGGCAGAGTTTCGTCTCGGGAAACGGATTTTTCTAGGGATTCTCGGGAATCTCGGGAGTAAAATCGACCCTGGGGACTTGAGTAAAAAGGCCAGAGCTTCGGGTTTGAACGGGCATGGAAAACGAGGCAAGATCGAGAGAGAAAAGAGAGAATTGAGGAACTTTTTCGGAAAGCCTCGCATCCTATTTATAGGAAGGCTGAACCGCCTCCGAACGCGGGGCGTACGCTCGTACGCAGCGCGTACGCGTACGTCATGCATGACCGAAGCCTCGACTGCCTCGGTTCGGATGGGACGGGTTGCTGGGTACGCGGGTCGGATGGGACGGCGGGTCGGACGGGACAGCGGGTCGGAGCTTCGGACGGGTCGGACGGGTTAGATTTCTTCTGATAGTGCGACGTGGACGATCCGAGACCCTCGATCTCAGTACGCGGGGCGTACGAAGGTACGCAGGGCGTACTTCGGTCCAATCCGATGACTCCCCTTCGGATATTACCGGGAATTTATAATTAAATTCTTATTTATTTTAAATAAACTTCAAAAATTCATATCTCCCTCATACGAACTCCGTTTTTGACGTTCTTTATATCCACGCGAAGGTGAGACCATGATCTACAACTTTCGTTTAGATTCCGTTGGCAAATTCCGAAATTATTTTTATTATTTATTAAATAAAATGACGCGATTAAGGAATTTCTTCTAAAATTCATAACTTTCACATCCGAAGACAGATTTGGACGTTCTTTTTATGTACGATCATAGCTTGAGGTTGTCTATAACTTTCATTTAGATACATAAGGCTAAAAACTATTGCATCGAAATTTCGCATTTTACGTTTAATCGATGATGCCGGTTTTGCCTAGAATCTTCGGTTGGTCATAACTTCTTCGTTATAACTCGGATTTTAGGGTTCTTTATATGCACGAAAACCTTGATACGATTCCTACTACTTTACTTAATCCAAACAAGATTTTAGGAAAGTTATATTTTGACCTAAATTTGATTTGCGTCCCAACATATCGTCTTGAAATATCGGGTTGTCACATCATCCCCTCGTTAGAGGGAATTTCGTCCTGAAATTAGAGTTTAAGCAGAATTGATACTACGCTACAGATAGAAGTTTTGTTTCATCTTTTGTATTCCTAAGTGAATTTAGATCCTCGCATGGCCTTCCATCGAACCTTTCACTAGCGGGGAACGGCTTTGTTTCTTTTGTTGGCCTCACCGGTGTGATAACTCCTCTTGGTCGAACGTATGTTGAATGTTTTTGTGGACTGTGAGGATAGTACATCTTGTATCCTACAAGCAGTGCCTCTAGATCTTCCATACAATTATCGCTGTCCCTGACTCAAGATTATGTGTTGTATAGTTAACTTCCTGCGTCTTAAGCTGTCTCGAGGTATAGGCAGTGACCTTTCCTCTTGTATAAGAACAAAACCAATTCATACTGATTATGAAGTCAGAAACTTGCGGTTGATTAGGTGACGTGAAGATCTAAAATAAAGTATGATTACTCATGACTTAAGGAAAAAGGGTAGGTACTTTTGTTCTATCTGACTTTCTTGTCCCAATCGACAGAAAGGGCACGTGTTGGCTTCTAAGTTTATTCGCATGGCAGTATGATCACTCGTAGTCTTAAGTAGTCTCCATCTTGAAGTTCATCTTAGAACTCTTACCTGGTTCATCAAATTTCAGTTTCGCGTATACGAGTCGTATATAATTAAGATTGAAAAGGTAGTCGAATAAATCATTCTTCTTTAAGCTCACATCCCAACGAGGAAAAGAAGTTAGAGTGGAATCATCAATTCTAAACTTGTAGAACCTTGATTATATACTACCCCTATGTATACATTCTTCAACAATAGATCAACCGTATGGGTCTTTGGATGAACTTGACGTATTGAACAAGTGGTACTTCGGGCGGTTTGCTAAATTTCTCTTTGGAGAGGATGAGAAACATGAGGTGCTCTATGAATGAGTACTTTGTTGTTCCGGAATAACGGTTTTGCTAGAAAGACGATTTCTGGAGGAATAGATGTACGTACGAAGCTGCTTTTGTGAGGATAGAATTGAATCAACTAGTATGATAATGTCATAATCATAAGGAAACTTAAAGACATTAGATTTGAACAAAAGATGTTTACAGACAAAACAACCGTGCAACCATCAACAGAGTTTCGGTACTTTAGACTTACCACAAGACTATTGTTGCGAATATGATATACTACAAAAGACAAGTATACGCAGGACGAGAATTCCTATACAGACAGGATCTCGCAAAAAGGTAAGACTCTAGTTGCACTAGTTCTAGATGGTTTATAAAAACATACATATTACTGACGGTTGGAAGTGAACCTATACTATAGTAGGGTCCTTCGTTGTTTCTTTCCATTATAAGGTCAAACTCCTCTGGATTCACCATCATTCTCCTCTGTTGGACAGTCCCTCTTGAAGTGTCCCATTACGCCACATAGATGGCATATTCGAGAGATTTCGACATTGGTGGTTGAAGTAATGTGTTGGATCCGACTCTTGCAGTAACGGACGGTGTGTCCCTTTTTATTGCAGTTCAAGCACTGCATTTTCCGACAAAATCCATGATGGTGATATTTGCATTTGTTACACTTTGGGAGATTGCCAGCATATTGTTTGGCCGGGTTAGGGATGGTAGTATGAGGTACAGAAGTTGTGGCTGCGAAGGTTGCCACATGTTGTTGTCTTTTGCTCGCCCCTTGGGGTGATCTGCCTTTAGTCTTAGCCCAGCACTTTCGTTTGTTATTCTTGGGCTTTGGATTCGGGGTGTCGTGGTAGTTTGTTTCTCGTTGAGGTACTTGACTGTTACTTGGATTGGAATTATTGCTAACGATCCCGCTAACATTCGCGTTGTTAGCGTTAAGGAGGGTCAGAACAGCTGACACGGCAGCCGAGACTGCAGCTTGAAAGGTGGCTGCATCAATCTGAAGAGTTGGTGTTTGGTAGATGGGTTGATCGTTTTTCTTCGGTGACATGATTCTGTTATATGAAAAGAAAAATGATTTTATGAGCGAGTATGGTTGAACCTAGACGTAGTTCGATCGTTCATGTAAATAATAGAAGTATGTTTTTGAAGGATTGACCTACATCCCTATGATGCAGTCCTAGTGCTGGATGGAAGTGTGTGTATAAAGGGTTGACCCTGATGTACTTAGATTGTTCATGTAAAGAGTACGACGATGTTCTCGAAAGTTTGACCTACATCCCTATGATGCAGTCCTAGTACAGAATGAAAGTATGTTCGCGAAGGTTTGACCTACATCCCTATGATGCAGTCCTAGTAATGAATAGAGGTAAGTTCGTAAAATGTTCTCAAGACGTTGGTCGTACTAGTTGAGGTATCGTGGTTTGGTGAATAACAAAATCCAACCACTGAAAGAGACTTGGAAATGTCTCTGTATTTAACTTGCTATGGCCCAATGACTTAACTAAAGCAGGTTTCAGATAGACTCCAATGAGAGTATGATAAGAGTACTTGAATAAAGAATGACACAGAAGTTAGTCGACTGTCAATACCTTTGATATTTACGACATAAAGGTTTGGGAAAATGACTTTGTAAAGGTCTTACATCATATCCATAGGGAATAGTTCTTGACGTCATGAAGACCTAACCAAAAGTACTTACAGTACAAGGTAGTCACATAGAAAGTACTACACAGACATAGACAGGAACACGGTTCTTTAAAACAAAGAGGGAAGTAAGGTATCTCTTACTGGCGACAGTCACCCTCACGGTGAACCCTTAGCTCGGTTAGTTGACGATCCATATCAAGCAGGTAGCTCTCGTACACTCTCTGGCGTACTTGGAGCTATATGACTTTGGCTCTGGTTTTCAGCTAGTGCTTGCAGCAGGTTCTCATGGTTTCACTTTGATCTCTCGTGAGCATCTTCTAGATGAATGGTGCGGAGGGTATGCATTCTTGCATCAGCGACAACTTCGGCAATCTGATGTAGGGTTGTCCTGCCTTGAATCTCATTTTGGGCCACTCTGCGGACCAAGATTGGCAAGATTCTACCTGCTGAGCCCCCATTGCTCAGGTCGTAAAAGTTTCGGTCGCCAATAAATGGCATGGGCTGATCTTGTTCTTGGCTCCATGTTTCCAAGCATTCCACCGAATCAGGCGTCGGGCCTTGAAAAGCAAGACGAGGGTTAGGAATTGGAAAGGGAGTTGCTTGGGGTAGGTTCTCAACCTCTGGTTCGGAATTAGCATCGGTTGAAAGGTTTTTGTCATGGTGATCATCCAAAGGGATAGGATGATCATTCTATGGTTCTTCTCCATACCAACCAGCTATGACTTCGTTCAGAAGATATTGGTTGCCGAGGGGATGGAGTCCAACTATGATTTCTATGCGAGAATTTAGGGTAAGTGGATAATTATTAGACGGACTATCTAGATAATTATTTAGAAAAACCCTTATTAGTTACATCGCTATTTGTGAAGTGCATACCAGCTATGTGTAATCTAAACAGGATAGACCTTCGAATAAGTGACCTTATTTCCAAATTCACACAGAATAGAGGTAAGGCAAAATTATCACTGATTCTAAGTCTATAACATCCTAATTACATGTAGCCATAGTGTATCCACTTAGCAACTATCAACTTAGTAATGAGGATCCTGTTTTAAATTCTCAAGTATAAAGTACTTATAGTAACACCAAATACTCCTATAGTATTTTAATTTTAATGTTATGTTCTATTGTTCTCATTGTGGTAGGGTTGGTAAGATTTTAGCATTGTTGCGACTACACATTTAAACTTAGGCACATGCTAGTCAACCCTCGGATAATATAGGCGATCAGGCTATATCTTCCCAGTTTTGACCATATGTCTCTAAGCCTACTTGTGTTGCCCAACAATCGTAATTCTTTTGTACTGTCCTAGTGGCACTGATTTTAGTATGAATGCAGCACGTATAGTTACTTAAATATCTTATTATTTAAAGTATATACTCTAAATCAGAGTATTTTTAATCCCATTGAATTTATAGTTAGTATATCTTTTATGGGTTGATATACTCAATTCACTATAAACAATGCTCTGATACCAATCTGTCACACCCCAAAACCAAGAACGGCGGAAACGTTCTGGGGCGGAGGACGTCATGTATAATATCAACAACAATGTAAAGTAGTAAACAAGCAACAACATCATCCATTGCATTAATAGTATAATTTTAGTTACAAGTGTTTTCTTTCATAGTACAAGACATGATGATAACTTATCAAAATAAAAGACGAGTCTTGACTGCTCCGTCTTCTCTAAACCTTGTATCGACACCTGTCTATTTGTAACCTGAGAATACAAGTTATTTTGAAAGAGTAGATCAGCATTTAAGCTGGTGAGTTCATAAGTATTTAATGTCATTGCTTTGATTAGTTGATATGAAAAACTGGTAAATGAATGATGAAACATTTAGTATAAGTATGAAAAGCTCTAGAAAATCCCATATTTCCTACTAGTATAAAAGTAGTCTTCTACCAAGACTCGAATGTTTTGAAAGTAGTCTTTTACCTAGACTGACTGTTTTGAAAGTACGCATCTCTTGAAAATGTGATGGTTTTTCCTTGTTTAACTCTTATTAGTAGTCTCTTAAGTATACCTGAAATGGTATCAACCTAGAACATCCGTAGACTGTTCATTTACCTCTGTTGCTAACAGTCGGGTTTAGGAATAGTTAGTCCCTTATGTATACCCACGATGGTATCAACCTAGAACATCCGTAGATTGTTCATTCACCTCTGTAGCTAGCAGTGGTTGTCGGAATGGTTAGTCCCTCAAAGTATGATGTGGTACTAGGAGATAAAGTCCCAGTCTACCTCGTCGATGATGTGATTGAATCACAAGGTAAAGATAGAAAGGCGAACAATATAACCGTATCTAGACATATAACATGTAATATTAAATTGCCATATAATGTCTATGTAAAAGTATTCATGTATAAGTATTCATGTAAGAGTATTCCTTCATATAACATGTAGTAGTAATCTGCCATATAGTGTCTATGTAAAAGTATTCATGTATAAGTATCCCTTCATATAACATGTAGTCTGGACTCATGAATGAACTGACTCTGGTGTAATTTCTTATAGTAGTGAAAATGTTTTGTTTACTCTAAACTATTCCTATAATAGTTTACTAGAATGTAATTGATGAGTGACCAAGTAGGTTTATACACCATTGATATCTATTTGTATCGGAACTAAATTAACTGATGGAACATTTATGACCATATATGTATACATAATATATAACTAATATTTAAACGACTTTCGGACGAATACCCAATATCCCACCAGACCACATCTCAAGGCGCGAAAAGGAAATAGGGTGGATAGCCTTTCTAAGTCTTTTAAACATTTCTTATATAACTATACATATAGAGACATGCAATTTATAATATAAAAACATAAAGAAGTTTTGTAAAACCGTTGAAAAGTCTAATAAAGATTTGTGACTTGATGTCAGTTTATAAAATGATTGAAAGTATTTTGTTTGATAAGACAGTTTAAGTACACGTAAAACCATTGTTTGAAAACACCTTTGTAACCGATTTTGAAAGGAAGCTTACAGTATGTAAGACAGTTTGATAACGAGCTTTAATCATGTAAAAACGTTTAAGAAAGTCATTTGAAGTAATATGTTTGGTGAAACTGTTGAACTTGTAGTGAATCTATTTGCATACTAGTTATAAATCACATATGATTGATTTATTAACAAGAAGTGTCCCAAAATAATCGTATGTTTGTAGTATAAAAGGTGGACACATATACATACAGTATAAGCGGAGTGTTTGATTTATATATAAATAACAACACTTTTCAATTTCCGAAAGATATGATATTATCGTGATACATTTTGCACACGAAAGTTTCTTTATAATGATTATAAATCACATGCGATTCCGTTGATAAAAGTATAAAACGAAACTTTATATAACATACGATAATCATCGTGTGTTTTACTTGTATTCCCCCCCCCCCCCTTAAAAGCATATAAAAATATTCATAAAACATTTAAAAGTGTGGATTATAGGGGTATGAACTCACCTGAAAGTTTGAAGATAGCGAGATGGAAAACCGGGCAGAGTTTCGTCTCGGGAAACGGATTTTTCTCGGGATTCTCAGGAATCTCGGGAGTAAAATCGACCCTCGGGACTTGAGTAAAAAGGCCAGAGCTTCGGGTTTGAACGGGCACGGAAAACGAGTCAAGATCGAGAGAGAAAAGAGAGAATTGAGGAACTTTTTCGGAAAGCCTCGCATCCTATTTATAGGAAGGCTGAACCGCCTCCGAACGCGGGGCGTACGCTCGTACGCAGCGCGTACGCGTACGTCATGCATGACCGAAGCCTCGACTGCCTCGGTTCGGATGGGACGGGTTGTTGGGTACGCGGGTCGGATGGGACGGCGGGTCGGACGGGACAGCGGGTCGGACGGGTTAGATTTCTTCGGATAGTGCGACGTGGACGATCTGAGACCCTCGATCTCAGTACGCGGGGCGTACGAAGGTACGCAGGGCGTACTTCGGTCCAATCCGATGACTCCCCTTCGGATATTACCGGGAATTTATAATTAAACTCTTATTTATTTTAAATAAACTTCAAAAATTCATATCTCCCTCATACGAACTCCGTTTTTGACGTTCTTTATATCCACGCGAAGGTGAGACCATGATCTACAACTTTCGTTTAGATTCCGTTGGCAAATTCCGAAATTATTTTTATTATTTATTAAATAAAATGACGCGATTAAGGAATTTCTTCTAAAATTCATAACTTTCACATGCGAAGACAGATTTGGACGTTCTTTTTATGTACGATCATAGCTTGAGGTTGTCTATAACTTTCATTTAGATACATAAGGCTAAAAACTATTGCATCGAAATTTTGCATTTTACGTTTAATCGCTGATGCCGGTTTTGCCTAGAATCTTCGGTTGGTCATAACTTCTTCGTCATAACTCGGATTTTAGGGTTCTTTATATGCACGAAAACCTTGATACGATTCCTACTACTTTACTTAATCCAAAAAAGATTTTAGGAAAGTTATATTTTGACCTAAATTTGATTTGCGTCCCAACATATCGTCTTGAAATATCGGGTTGTCACATTGTCGCCGTAGATGATGAGAGTTTCGTTAGTAATGAGGTTTAGACTGACTGCTTTCTCGTAACACATGATGTCGGCGCGATGAAGACTCAACCAATCCATGCCGATGATAACGTCGAAGCTTTTAATCGCGACCGACATGAGGTCGATTGGAAATGAATGGCTATCTAGAGTTAGGGTACATCCTATGTATATGCTATTCGTGCTTTCATTTTTCCCATTAGCCATTTCTATAGTGAATAGTTACTAAAGTGTGTGTGCTTTTTGTTTAAGTAGACGAGCAAATTTATTATTCACTAAGCTTCTCTCTGCTCCGCTATCAAACAGTATGCATGTATAAGAGTGTTCGAGGAGAAATGTACCAGTCACCACCGTAGGGTCAGCAACTGCTTCCCTTTGGCCTATAGCCAGAACTCTTCCTGCTCCACCAACATTTCTTGCTTTGGGGTAGTCCCTTTTGTAGTGGCCCACATCACTACATCCATAGCAAGCCTGGGCCACGCCAGCGCCGGGAACTTGGGTGATCGGCCTTGCCGGAGATTTATAGAAACAGACAGTGTGTCCTTTCTTGTTGCATTTGGAGCACTGCATTTCCTGTCAGGGGCCGTTGTGGTGGAAGTTGCATTTATTGCACTTTGGCAAACTTCCAGAGTACTACTTGACCGGAGCAGCAGTGACGGGTGCTATCGTGGCATGAACCACCACAATCTGCTGCTTTTTGGCAGCTTTCTGTTTCTTCTTGTCACCCCAGAACTTCCGCTTGTTGTCAGCGGGTTTGGAGGGTTCTGAGATGGCCATGGTTGTTGGTGACGATGGGGATTGGACTCCATGATCGATGAGTCATTGTGCCAATCTCTTGGCACTATCGAAGGTAGTAGGCTGTGAAGATAGGACATTTCCCTGGTACAGAGGCACCAGCCCCCGTATCTACCTTTCGACATTTTTCCCCTTAGTGGGAACCATGTTGGGACAGAGAGCCACCAGTTCACTGAACCTGGTGGTATACACGACTATGTTCGAGCCCCTCATGGTTAGGCTCCACATCTCCTGTTCCAACTTCTAGATCTTTCCCCTCGGGCAGTACTCCTCAATCATGAGGTCTTTCATAGTTTCCCAGCCCATGTCGTTTGCCACCACGAGAGCCACCGTTAGTGACTTGACATGGCTATTGCACCATGTAAGGGCTTTCCCTTCGAAAGTGCACGCAACAAACTTAACTTTGCTTGCGGCAGGGCAGGAACAAATTTCGAAGACCGACTTCGTCTTCTCGAACCATTGCGAGAGGGCAATGACTCTGCCAGTCCCAGTGAAGGACTTTGGCTTGCAGTTTGTGAAGTCCTTGTAGGAGCACTCTCTCGAGCGCATAAGGAGTTCACCTTGAGTAGAGTTAACAGGGGTTCCACCTCTGTTGGCTTCAGTGGAGTGATATTGAGCCATGACAGTTGCCACTGCTACAGCTACTGCAGCATTTAGAGTTGCGGTATCGATTGCCGAAGGAGGTGGTGGTGGAGGAGGCGGAGGATTTCGCCTTGTTGATTTGCGAGGAGGCATATTTCAACTATAAGTTTAAAGAAATATGTACATGGTGGTTAGAGTCAATTGTGAGCATAATGAGAGTGTTCCATGGGTTAAATCTCCATAATCCAATAGTTGAATGAGTGTACGTTTTGAAATAGCAATATAGTAGAAGAGTAGGAAAACACAAGAGCACAGATTTTTCCAACAGGTTAGATAACTGCCAATATTATTGGTATTACTGATGTAAACGAGTTCGGGAAAATGACCTAACAGTAGGTCTTACATCAAACCATCTGAAGGAAAATGTTTGACAGCTTAGTAGGCTACAAATTGTACTGAAAGATAGGAATATTTTACAGACAAGTGCTTCATAGAGCATAGATACGAAAGGCTATTCCTTCTTCAAAAGAAAAGACGTGATAGACATATTCTAACGGCGATGTGAATTCCTCGGGCGAACCCTAAGATCTGCCACCTGAAAAACCACTTCTTGAAAGTGTCTCTCATGAGCCTTCTGGCGAACTCGTAGTTCGGTGACTTCAGCTCGGGAGGCAGCCAGCTGTTGCTGCAGAGTCTCATTGGTCCTTCTGGTCCTTTCCATTGCTTCTTCAAGAAGGTGAATGCGGACTGTGTTAACACTAGAGTTGGCATCAATTTCCAGGATTTGGCCGATGGCTGCTCAACCTTGCTCGATATTTCGAGCAATCCTACGGACCATTATAGGCAGGACTCGGTCAGCTGAGCCACCCTCGCTTACGTTGTAAAAGCTTCGATCCCCGTTGTAGGGTAAAGTTTGACCCTTCTCATCGCTCCAGCGATTTAAGTTTGTTGCCCACAAGGGTGTGGGACCCTGAAATGCTGGTTGGGGGTTGTTAATTGGGGCTTGACCTTCTTGAGGTAGGTTGTTGACTTCTGGCTCAGAGTCAGATCCATCCAAGAAGCCTTCTGCGAGGTGATCATCCAAAGGGATTGGATGCTCATCTTCGGGCTCTTCTTCAGTCCATCCAGCATTGTCGTGGGGTGGAAAGTACAGGTCGCCATGATGAAATCCAACCATGATATCTACGTGAGAAAAGGGGTATAAGAATCTTATAAAAATAGACGCACTACTTAAGATAATTATAAGATGATCTTTATCAGTTATGTAAATACTTGTGTAGTGTATACTAGTTGTATGAAATCAGAGCAGGATAGACCTTCAAATAAGTGGCCCTAACTCCAAATCCACAACCAAACAAGGACAGGAAGTAAAGCAAAGGTCACAGATTCTGAGTCTATAACACCTAAATTTCATACAACCTTAGCATATCCACTTAACGACTATTGACCTACTTGATAGAGACCTTTTTAGTTCTCAGATATGCAAATATAGTAACAAAAAATACTACGATAGTATTTTAGACTTATGTTCTGTTCTAGTTTTTTCATTGTAGTAGTGTTGGTAAGTTTGTTTAGACTTGTTGCCATGTCACAACCATTCTAGGGCATATGCTAATAATTCCTCGGACCAGCATAGTTGATCAGGCTATGCCACTACCAGGACTGACCATACATCCCCGAGCTTACTTGTGATATTCAACATTCGTAATACTTTTGTATTTTTCATTGTGACACTGATTTTAGTGTGAATGCAGACTAGTATACTTAGTTAAATATTTTATAATTTAAAAGTATAGACTCTTGGTCAGAGTGTTTTAATCCCATTAGGTTTATAGTTAGTATATCTTTTATGGGTTGATATACTCAATTCACTACAAACAATGCTCTGATACCAATCTGTCACACCCTAAAACCGAGAACGGCGGAAACGTTCTGGGGCGGAGGACGTCATGTACAGTATCACAACACAGTATAATAGTAAACAAGTAAACAACATCATCCATTGCATTAACTAAATTATTTTAATACAAGTGTGTTCTGTAGTATATAAAACACCAAAATATGAATCAAAATATAAGAGTCTTGAATGCGCTCCATCTTCTAAAAAGTTGGCATCGGTACCTGTCTACTGATGACCTGAGAATACAAGTTATTTTGAAAGAGTTTATCAGCATTAAAGCTGGTGAGTTCATAAGTATTTAGTGTCTATGTTTGTATCAAAATGTTTGAACTGTTGTTTGAAGTACGAGTTTGTAAACGTTCTTAGTAAAAGTATGTGAATGTTTGTAAGTGTTTGTAAAAGTTTGTAACTCCTAGAAAATCCTATATTTTCTACTAAAACTAGCCTTCTACCAAGGCACAACTGTTTTGTATGTTTGTTTCTTGTAAAAGTGTGTAATTTTCCCAAGTATAACTATCATTATCAAAATATAGTTTGTACATTAATGTTTAAGTGAAATGATCACTAAATAAATGTAAAGGGTAAATTAATGTAGTACTGTAGTGTTGTATTATAGGAACTACTGCTGTACAAATTACCTTAAACCGGATTTAAATCAAGGTATTATGTGATTAATTGTACCATACTATCAACGGAAAGCACGACATTGTAAGTTGTAAAAAGGTATGATGTTTGGCACCCGCAGACCTGCAGGTCCGGCTGTAGCTTGCAGCAAGGTGTAGGATAGTCAATCGAGTATAGATCTATACGCAAACTCACGCTCTCCCTCCAGGAGATTCTGGCTACAACTCGGGCCATGACAATGAAGGCATGCTCCGATACAGTGGATCACATTTATGTTAACGTATTCTTGTATATGTATTGTATTGTTACTCATCATGGTATCGTTGTATATGTTCTCATTCTAGTATAGTTGTATATGTTCTCATAGTAATAAGTAATGACTCATGAATGAACTGACTCTTGTATGCTTCATTGAACTAGAAGTAGTAAGTAGTATAACTCTAAACTATACCTATTATTGTTTATTAGTAAACTTGTTGAATGATTGAATGTACTGAACTGAGACAAAAGTCTTTATATCTATACATATATGCATAATATATAAGTAAGGGTTCAACGACACTCGGACAAACAACCAGGTACTTTAAGACCACAACCAAACAAGGATAGGAAGTAAAGTAGGTTATCTCTCCTAAGTCCTTCAAACCTTATTTATATAACCATATATGTAATAGACATGGTTTTAACAATATATAAGTTTGAAAACTGTACAAGAAAGGTTTAGTATACAAAAGTAAATTTGATAAAGAGTTTGATGTGTAAAATAGTTTGATAAACAGTTTGAAGTCATTTGTTTGGTAAAACAGTTTAAAGCATGAAAAATCCAATTGCATGTTAGTTATTAATCACATGCGATTGATCCAAAACTAACATGGTTCTAGTTGTAGTCCCCCCATAAAGCATTTAAAAACATTTAAAATCATTTCAAAGGTTAATTATGGGGTATGAACTCACCTGCAGTGAGTGGTTTGTTCGGAAGTGTCGGACAAGGTGCTAGGTGCCAAGTGAGGACTTGAACACACACAATGGTCCTAGTTATCATATAATAAACATATATGTAATCTAATTAGTCAATTAATAACTAATTAATCAAGTTAAGACACCCTAGGTCATGGAAACACTTTGATTCAAGTGCTATAGTTACCAAAGGGTTGCATCTAAGGGTTGTATGACATGGTATTGGGGTTTATGGCCCATGAACCACCCCTTTGTGGAGTTTACGGCCCATGACCATTTCCCCCCATGTGTTTATGGCCGTAAACTCATGGTACTAAGTGCCAAATTGTGTTTTGAGGTCTTACAAGTCATGATTGCACATCCAATGATCAAGTCGAAGCCTTAGGAAAGCATTAGGGGCATAATAAGACCACCTTGTGGAGTTTACGGCCAAATGACCATATTCTTATGTGTTCACGACTGTAAACTCTCTTAGGGACATGTTTTGATTTTTTTTTAAGGTCTTAAACACTTCTAGGAAGGTTCAAGGTTGGCATCCAAGGCTTAGGAAGGGACTAATGTCCATTTTACCACTTAAAAAGGGGTTTACAGCCCAAGAACATCCTTGGCCGTAAACTCCTTTTTCTTGTGTTATTTGATGATTTTCAAGTGTTATCAAGTTCATATTAAGCAAACAAGAAGCAATGGCAAGTGTACTTACAAGATAGAAGCTTGATTTGGTGTTTAAGGTCCAAGAACTGTGTGTTCTTGGTGTTTTGAATAACACTTGAAGATCTATCTATAAATCAATAATGAATGGATGAAATGATGTATAACTACTAGATGTTAGGTTATAACAACAAATCAAGTCGAGAAACACTTATGTTTTCGAAAGATCGGGTGAAGAACATGATGATAGTTGAGAGAGAATGGAGGGTGTTCTTGAGAATGGAAGTGAAAAGTGAGGAATTTGGGGAGTAAAATCATGCCTAAGGCATGAGTTCACGGCCACTAGGGAGTTTACGGCCCAAACTCTAAAAGTTTGGTCGTGAACTCTTGGTTAGGGTGCAATGGGTGCGTTTGCTACTTCACGACCCGAGACGATACTTCCTTTCCTTCATTCGTTTAAAGAATAAACACTAAAAACGCTCAAACAGACTTTTAAATTGGCTAAAAATTATTAGAAATTTAATTGACTTTTAATTGAAGTGATTGACTTTAGAGTTTGTCCAAATGAATATTTCGGGTTGTCACATTCTGGGGGCTTGGTTGATTTCGGTTGGCTCTTGTATGAGGCATGATTCTATATAAACGTCTAGGTAATTGTTAGATATTAGAATCCCTTGATCATTCGGTTATTAGTTTGTGAGGGTTAGAAAAATTTGAAAGTCGCAAAAATAAAACATCAATCAAGTAAGTTTGTTATATCTCATACAATCATTTCACAACGCAACATATTCAATTGTGAAACATTTTTCATGCATTAACATAGATTTGATTACAAGTTCAACTGTATACAACACCATTTCTCAAAATCATGCAAAAAGTATGGTTTAAATAGGAAAAGCATCTATTATACATAGAAAAGATATGATAATGTACCATTATTTACCTACAGCTTTTCCATCCTGCAAACCAAAAAATACAGCTCCCAGTTTCCCTTTCCAGACCTACCACTAAATTCCAAAATATACAACCACTAATGCCATCAACTGTGCCATCTAATAATGGAGTAATCAGTAATCACATCTAAGGCAACCATCCTGATCTCAAATACTATCACCCTCTTCTCTAACTCCTTCACACGCTGCTCCAATACTCCTATCTCAAGTTGTTGCGATTGAATATGATCATGAGCCTCCTTGATACAATCGTAGGCATAAAGGAATCTCATCTCATCAATATATCGTCCTCACTCAAGCTCATGAAATCTGTTAGTCAATAATCTAACATCCCTCCTTAATTACCAAAGATCCTCCTCCATATGATGAATGTTATTTGTATGTCGGACAATGCGTGGAACTAATGCATATATCACCTATCAACTGGGGATTCTGGGATGGTATCTTGTAAGGGTTCTTAAGATGACTCAGCAACCTCATAAAATCTAATGATACCTTCCTGAATCCACTCATAAATATGAGGAGTCCATCTATGGGTGGGACAAGGCCTTTTTGAGGCTCTCCCTGATAATGGTGGTGATGATGATATATTATGGGTGGGTATGAGAGAGGACTTCCTAGGGGTATTTTTTTCAGCATAGACCTATGATATGAAGCCTAAATGAATGGTAAGAAGGTGATGGTGTAGATGATATAACCTCTACTGGCTGTAAGGCCTCTGAGTCACTCTCGTAGGCGGTGTCATCCAATATGTACCTCTGTCTCAACATGATTTGTGGGGTCATCATTGGATGATGAATCAAGATATGGGGAACTATCATTTGCACCCTCATCATTCACTCTCTCAGGTGACTCATCCTATTCGAGGGGTTCCTCCTCCTCTAATGGCTCCTCCTTCTCATATGACTCCTCTAACGATATATGTGAAGGCATCACTGGCATCCATGGATTGTAATGTTCATTTGGCTCTAGTGTGTGAGATACTACCTGATTTTCTTATGGTTGGGGAAGTTCCATCCGAATAACCATGTCGACCATCTATCTCCCACGAACCTACATAAGCTGTCAAACAAGTTAGATGTTTATGAAAGGTAGTATATGAATACGTTTAATATTTAATTATAGTATATAATAGATACTACCGCGTCTCTTGTGACTCTCTCTACATACGTATGTCGAATACAAAACTCTAGCCCATTCATCCATGCAACCTAGAAAGTGAAACTCAAACTAAGCGCGAATCCTTGAGAAATAGGTCTCAATATAATACTTAAATCAACTAATCGAACTACGCGAATCCTGGACCATAATAAAACTTAGCTGCACATTCTAGGTCTAGTTGTGGTACAACCACTATATTGTACTAACCCTAAGTATCGATTTTGACCTAAAATCTTGAGTTGTGATCAATATGGATGTTCTTGATGATATTTAGGTATATTTATAAGAGTCTATATAATTGTATATCTCATTTTTGTTTGATTAAAGGTATTTTATAATATCTATGTTTTGTACTTCAAGACTATTAAATATGGATTGGCCAGGTGAGAAGTGTTAAACGACAATACCATTTTAACATATAGTCATTCTGAATCCAACAACACAAGCAACAATTCAAACTAGTCACCTCTCCCATAAGTAGTCTAGAAGTAGTGTTATTAAAAATAATAATTTTAATTATTAGGCTTAAGGCTTAAACCTAATTAAAGTATTTTCCCGAAGTTATATTCAAAGTTCTTAACGAATTACTAGTTTGTTATAACTTTTATCTCTGATATCAACTTGTCACACCCCCGGCCGGTGGCTGAAATGTCGGGTTGTGCGATGTTTAGGGATGTTGGATCTCAAGACAAGCATATTGAACAATAAATGGAAATATAACACAAATAATTCTATTATTCATTACTAAAAAAAAGTTACATTGTTCGATTTCCAAACACTCCCTAAACATAAACTAAACAACAGGAAAACAAAATAAAACTTCCATCGGCCAGTGACGAATTCCTTCGACGCTCTACTTCCCTACTACTCAGTTCCTGAGAATACATGGATCTTGAAAATGTCAATGTAATGTTGGAGAGTTCACATTTTTTATGGTTTTTTTAGAATAGTCTTATAACTCTTTAAAAGGGTATCTATTCTTCGTATTTCCTTTTCCTATGATAAACTACTCTTTTAACATTTATCTTATAGTTGTCTCTTTTATAGATTTATATATCCTTTTTTCTTATATTTTCATACTTTAATTACTCTCTAGGCATTCTCCTCAAGGTAGTTTAATTTATTAAGGTTGGCGAGTAATGTTATAATGAGTTCCTACAACCGAGCTATATGACTTGAGATTTCCCTGCCACGACACTTCATTGGACATCATGAAAAAGACTATAAGCTTATGCCCACTGGGGTTGTAGCTAGCAACCGCAGGTGGGAATGTCAATTCCATATAGATCTATACATACCCTTAACACTAACTTAAGATTAACGATTATAGGTTCAGGGCAGCCGAATATTAATCATCTATGGATGAATAATACGTCTGATTTAACACTTACTTTGATAAACCTTTTAAGTATGATTATTTATCTTTGCTATTCTTTCTTTAGCTTTTCCTATAATATACTTTTCCTTATATAAATTTACACACATATATATATATATATATATATATATATATATATATATATATATATATATATATATATATATATATATATATATATAATTATCTTTACTTTGATATCTTTGATAGGATATTAGGGCATCCTACGGCTAAGTACATTGCCTACCCTTAAGTTTTCTTTTGATATACTTTATTCCATAATCATTCTGATATATATATATATATATATATATATATATATATATATATATATGTGTGTGTGTGTGTGTGTATTATACCATATCTATAAAATTATTATTAGATTAAGTACATTGCCTATCCTTAAGTTTTCTTTTGATATAGTTTATTCCATAATCATTCTGATATGTATATATATATATATATATATATATGTGTGTGTATTATACCATATCTATAAAATTATTATTAAATTCTTGACATTTATAAGATATTAGGGCAGAGTAGCAACTTCATACAATGCTTATCCTAACATTTGGCGAACATGATAACTAGAAACTAGGTTATTCTAGGAAATAGGCTAGCAGAACAACTAGGTATCATCTTTTAGTATAATCTTAGGCGTTACAACGACTAGACTTAATATCATTCTTAATGCTTGGGTAGGGTAACTACCGGGCATAATATTATCCTAACGTTTGCATGCATTTTCAAAACTATTGATATATTACAAGTAATACTCTTTTTGTAAAATCGTTGAAATAGTTTTATAGAATGTATCCCCCCGCCCCCCATAAAAAAGTTGATAATCGTAAAAGTAGGGTTGTGAAACTCACCTAGTACTGTGATACTTTGATATAGGGTAGATTCAGGCTCGGGACCTCAAAGATCACTTTGGGATGGAACGGATTGAACTAGAGGCAGTGAGGAAAGATTGATTGAAGGTGTACATATGGATCTACAAACACTTCTATTTATAGCAGGGTTTTGAGGCGCTCCAACCGCGAGTCGCCACATGTCACAATCTTTCTGAGCCATGTTATTTGCAATCTTCATGAATCTGGGGTCAGAAATGCGTGTCGGGCAAGGCGTGCACCTCTTTAAATTATGTGATGGTCTCAACTAGTACTACAAATTTCATTCAAATTGTTTTGGCTAATTTCGATTTAAACATGTTGGCCTAATGTGGGTATGATTTTAATGATTTATAAAAATCATCTCTTCTTCATATGGATTCCTTTTTTCAGCGTTCTTTGTCTTATTGTTCTCACCGTGAGAAATAATGCGACTTTTCTTTTGGTGCCACTAGCCAAAACTCGACCGATTTCTTAGTCCTATTTCGATGTTAATAACTTTAATTATGCGCTTGATTTTACTTTTTACTAAAATCATAACTTGTGACAACTGGCAAATTTGGAGTCAAACAAAGTCTAAAAATGTATTATGTATAAGTGAAACCACATCTTAACTTTCTTACAATGAAGCACCTATAGCCAAGAGGGCATGTTATATATTGAAAACCATGTTGAAACAAGCTATTATAAGTCAACAAAGGTCAAAATGTTAAGTATAAAAGCATAAAATAATACACTACATTAGGGTTTCAGTTTTAGGAATCTAGGAACATATAGTTTTTGGTTTTGTAGGGCCAAGACCCCATGATATGGCCGAAATCTCCATAAGGCCGAATCTCAAGGCCTAGACGGAAAACTCAAAGCCTAGGACCGAAATCTAAATTATGAGTAGCATTAGGACCGAAATCACCCTTCTTTGGGTGATGTGAAACCGAAATCAAAGTGATTTTGGTCATACCTTGGCCGAAATCACCAAAAAGTGGTTAACTTGTGCCACTTCATTGGTAGTTTACTTTCCCAATGTGATATATTACATTTACAAAAGTAAGCATCACTTCACCCTATCCTTTCCTCCCTATATAAATCACGATTTGGGACTCTTCACAACACTTCTCAGATTAAACAAACTTTCACCACAAATTCTGTCAAAGATCAAGTCACATTTTCCTCTCAAAACTCAAACTCAAACACTTCCAGGAATCCTACTTCAAAGATAAATTCTTAGGATTTTGGTAAGTATTCTTCATAAATCTAGTGTTGATGCAACACTTAAACTACTAGTTTCGTCTAATTCACACATTATTATGTGTTTAAAACTATTAGGATTACATCATCCTTCACGTATTCTAACTCGAAGACCATCGTTTTTACCTCGTCATCTAGCCAAGAACACAGTCGAATTGAGTTCATTGTAAGTCCCCAAATCTGGAACCAACTACTAATCAACAAACAATCAAGCCGAAATGATGAAACAAAAGAGAGAATAGAAACATAATTGATCCAAATTTCACATGTTTTATATCAGCCGAAATAGTCTGGTACAATGGACACTACACACACAGTTGACCGCAACGACTACTAACAACTGACAAGCTAGGACACTATTTATAGGGAACAGTAACAGTAAACTAGTTTGCAGCCAAAAACACCTCATGGACTGAAAACGGGACGTTTTCGGTCCACCCAACAGAAAACCCACAAAACACCTATACAAAGCGTAAAAAAGCCTACAAAACATAAATGCCTAGCTCAAACTAACAAAATATGTCCTAACAATCTCCCCCTTGGTTTGAGGCTAGCATGAACTCAATCCTTCTCGATCAACAAAACATCTAAGTTCCCCATCGTGCCCACCCATATCTTTTTGTATATAATCTAAGCGACCATACCAGTAAACTCGTTGGCAGCAACTTCCAAAAGTTCATTCTTTACCACGATCTGATGTTGCTCTAAAGTATTGATATTATGCTCACCAAATTGCAGGAGATCCTTTGCTTCAATAAGTCGAATCTCACGAGTTGGCAACTTGATGACGGCAGACGCTGTGACCTCATCGAATACCCAAAATTCTATGTTCCGTAGAGAACCATCAGGAAGTTGTGGAATAATAGGAATTTTTATCAATTGTTTTGTAGGAGGCCATATGACATTTTTAATAGTATGGTTGGTGATGGGATCACGAACTCCCTTGTCTTTCTTGACAAAAGACTCTACAGTCTTCATCCCCTCGAACTTTTTCTTTACATGGTTTTCCAAAAAGAGCTTGAAGTTAGTTGCACGGGGATCGTTTGATGGATTGTGGAAATCAGCCTCAGACAATTCCGTAAGATCAACGTTAGTCCAGTAATTGAAGTAACTTTATTGTGCATATTACTCCACATTTCCACTCTTCCTCTTGACTGCCTAAATGTTCTTCTGGTCGTGAAACCCCCACATCAAAATTCCCGACCTGTCTCCATACTTGGCTTTGACCCGTTTTCTATCGAGCTCAGTTACACTCAACTGGGCTGATCACCACGAGCATTTTTATCAGAGTTTTTCATGAAGAGAAATCCTCTTTTTCCCTGAGTGTTTGCTTGTTTCTAAGCTCGCTTCAGAATTGCTCTTGGATCAGCTTGAGCAAGTACCTTTTCAAAGCGATCAATGATACAGGTCGTATTGACATGTTGAGGAGCATCTTGTGAATCATGAGTTACTTGGGCAGGAGCACCTTGTGAATCATGAGGTGCTTCGGCAGGAGCGCCTTGGGAAGTCTCGACTTCATTGGGTTCACCGACTGATGCTTTGAATTTTTCGCCAAATTTACATATCAATTTGTTTCAAAACTCAAAGAAAATTACAACTGAAAAGGTTTACAACCGAAAATGGATTCTAGTCGAAAAGGGTTCACAGCCGAAAATGGTTCTGAGTTGAAAGGGTTTACGACCGAAAATGATTCACAGTCGAAAAGGGTTCACGGGTGAAATGGGTTTTCGGCCAAAAAAGGTTCACAAATGAAAACTAGTTTTCAGCCGAAAACTGATGAACAATGATCAACCAAAAACGCCAAGATTTTGAAGGAAAAGACGATTTCAAACAGATTTTTGATCCTTTTGGCCTTGAATTCATGATCAATAGCAAAAACCCAGCAGCAACAACAACAACAGTTAATGATTTGCAATAAGAAGCTTGCACACCACCGAAAATTCATACTAAATCAGCCAAAAACAAGCTTGATCAAGTTGACACTAGATTTGCTATGATACCAATTGTAAGTCCCCAATTCTGGAACCAACTAGTGATCAACAAACAATAAAGCTGAAATGATCAAACACAAGAAAGAGTAGAAACATAATTTTATATCAGCTGAAAACGTCTGGTACAATGGACACTACACACACAGTTGACTGCAAATGACTACTAACAACTGACAAGCTAGGACAGTATTTATAGGGAACAGTAACAGCAAACTAGTTTGCAGTCGAAACACCTCATGGACTGAAAACGGGACGTTTTTGGTCCACCCAACCAAACAACCAACAAAACACCTATACAAAGTGTAATAAATCCTACAAAACATAAATGCGTAGTTCAAACCAACAAAACATGTCCTAAGAGTTCGTACCCCTACATTTTTACATCTTTTTCTATATTGTAGGGGGGAATAAAAGTGAAACACAAGAAAACTTGTGTTAAAATACAAACCGTTACTTATGTTTTCTTATATCTTATATACATTTTACATGAAAAATGTTAAATACGTACAATAACGTTACTACCAAAATAATAAACTTTTACATGCAAAATTGCTAATAAGTATAGTTTATGGAATATTCACGCTATTTTTATGTTACATAAACACTATGAAAGGGTAATACATACATTTACAAGAAAAATGGATTTTTCATACGCAAACCTATTGATACAAATTTTGTGAGACATTTGGCTTCACCGTACTTTTAAGTACATAACTTATGTCCTATATTATAAACAAGAATCTCTTGTAGCGAGAGCGTGATACTTGTGTATAGATCTATACGGGACTGACAATCCCGCACCTAAACTGTTAGCTACAGTTAGACCGGCAGGTATGGGGTGACAAATGTCAAAACATTCTGACGCCTGAAGAACGTCTGCACAGGCCAACTAGTCGCTAGCATGGTTATAATAACTCATATGGGGGTATTAACAATACATTTTGGTTTATGGGGCTAACGTACATTTAAATGGTTTTATGCAAATTAAAACTACATATTACAAACTTTATGTATAGAAAACTTATACATTTCGGTCTTGGAACATTTAAGACTACAATTCATTTTATAGAAAATAATGGATTTTTTGGAACAAGCACTATCATTTTACGAACAAACGGCTTACAACTTATTTTATGGGAAATATCATATTTTTGGGAAACAGACACGATTACTTTACACGGAAAGGCTTTCAATCATACAAACTCTTATGAACTCACCAACTTAATTGTTGACACTTTTTCAAAATTACTTGTATTCTCAGGAAATCACTAATAACAGCTACCCATCAACTTTTGAGGACGGGACGCTAACACGTCAGTTAAAAACTCATTTTTTCATCATATTGAAATTTATTTGGAAACATGTAACTCATGAAACAATGTAACCTTTTAAATTATATCTATGATGGTTGTGTTGCTTTCTTTACTATTACTCAATTGTTATGATATAGTACAGGACGTCATACACCCCCGATCGTTTCTGCCGTCCTATTTTGGGGGTGTGACATAACTCCTCCATTTGAAGTAAGATTTTTATGAAGCTTATATCCCTAGAATCACATCATTGTGTACTTTCTGAATATATTCACCACCTCAGAAAATGGCATGACTTTTTGGATACTCGCTTTTTGAGCTTTATGAGTCAATTTATTCTTAAACGTAAGAGTATACTCAATCATATTTATTTATAAAAATGAAATATTACATTGATACTCTATTACATTTATTTATCTTAGCTAATATCTAGCGGTGCTCAGTGACTAAGTTTTCCTAGTGTTGAGAGAAAAAATTAAGAAACACACTTGAACAAACGTTAGAACAAGTTTATATTGCGAAGTTTTAAGTTTAACTCAAAGGATCATAAAACTCAACAATAATAAAAGTTAGAGTTAGATATTTAGATGATTAGATGTGTAAATATAAGGAAATATAAATGAAAACAAGTATTATATCAAGTATACACTTAAGTTGATTCTTAACAAGGAATGCAATCAAACCATGTTAGTAAATGAGATCAAACTTAGTGATTATGTCAAGATTGACTTGCTCCGAAGGAGAAATTTAGATCTGTTATATTTCAGATTATGTTTAGTAGAGTTTTGAGAGTAAGAAGGAGATGAGAGAGTGAGTTATGACTTCCAAGAGATATGAAATTTAAGATGCATAGATGTGTATTCATTTAGAAATAGAGAACTCCTTTTTATAGACTCTCAAAGGTTATAAAGGTCCTGTCTGTTTAAAGTTTCCATGCAAGGCACATTGGATAAAACAGTGTACATTTAGACAAATAGATAAAAGACTAAGACTAAGTGCTGATGACGATGACTGTTGTTGCGGTACTTGACTACAGATGAGAGAGAGGTTTCGGATAAGGGAGAGGCTGAGTTTGGGATTAAGTTTAAGAGGGTCACTTCTATGTTTCAACACCTAGTTATCACACATGGAGTTGTTTATATAACTCCTGCATCTTCGAAGGTGCTAAATGTTACGAATCCTTGGCTATCGGTGTCCCGCCCATGATCAAATCAATTCAAAACTAAACCTACCTCTCAGGAGGCAGTCCGGGTAAATCCCTGGGAAACACATCGGGAAACTCCCGAACAATGGGCACATCAACCACGACCTTCATCCCCTCAACTTGAGTATCCATCACATAGGCCAGAAATCCAGAACATCCCTGCTGAAGATATATCCTAGACCTCATAGTTAACAGTGAATCGGTCCATGCAGCGCACCCTCACCACGAATAACCAGTTCTCCCTTACTTTGGGTTCGAACTCTCACTATCTAGTGCTCACAATCAATCGTAACCCTATTCGGGCCTAACCAGTCCCTACCCACAATAACCTTCGACCACCGCAAAGGAATCGAAACCAAATCGATCGAATACTTCTCGGTAAACATATTCACAACACATCCCCGATGAACCCTCGAAGCACTAACTGAATGATTGCCGGCGATCTACACCACCAAAGGATAATCCAACATCTGTGGAGCATCGCTAAACTTCTTGCTAAATGCAAGAGATAAAAAAGATCGGGCAGTACCCGAATCGGACAGAACATGAGCAGTCATACCATTGACAAAGAAATTCCCTATACATGACCAGATGAAACATAAGTATAAAAAAGAAATTAGTAAAAGATATGGTATAGATACATACCAGTAACAACATCCAATGCTACTCGTGCCTCCTCAAATGTCAGCTGGAATTCCTTGCATTTCACCATAAAAGTCGCCGCCTTGCCTTGGCGGCTATCAATAATCCTCAAAGTGGATAGTTCATGTACGACCACTGCTCCTTCCATCAATCTCAAACAATCAGCCCTTTTATGGCCCATCTGATTGCATTGAAAACATATCAGTGCCCCATGAGTGCAATCAATGATGAAATGACCTGATTGGCTACAATTAAAGCAACTCCCTCCCTTCTCATGACAGATCCCCTCGTGAGACCTCCTAAATTTTGCACAATGGCCTTGAACCAGATGTCTTCTCGATCGTAAGTTTGGGAAGGTCCTGAAACTACCACGTTAGATGCTACACCTCGATCATTTGTGCAAACTCTATTCGGAACCTCGACAAAAAATCATCTGTTGTCATGGCTGACACGGCCGCCGATCCCATAGGATGACCAACCTCCTCCTACCAATCACAAGATCGGTCCCTCAGAAAGAAAGATGTGAATACCATCCTCAACTCCTCAGGGCAGAAGCTTATTCCTTGATCATTATCTATCTCAGCGATCCACTCTCATCTAGCAAAAGGGTCCTTCGCCCAAAGAACTTTGGGTCTCCACAAGCCTTGAACTCTCGAAAAGAAATAGTTGGAGCCCCTAACTGTCCTACCATAATATCGACCCGAAAATCCTCAATACGCTTATTGTAAAGCTCTATGATCCCCTCCTTGATGGTACTAAAAATCACAGGGGTCGCCTCCATAATACCATGAGAAATCTCTGATGTGATGAAATCGTACATCCTCTCATTAATCGGTTCTGTTCCAAAGCAGGAACTAGAACCCGATCCAGGACCTCCTCCTCAAGTGGTTACCACACTGAAATGCAAAAATATAAACGATTAGAAAATACTCAAGGGATCTCTAACACCACAAGCTCCTTAGAATATAGAAGAATATCCTTGACTCGATTACAGATCCTATGCTTTCAGTAGTACAGGCCCAATACTACCATCCACACCTATCCGTACTTTCCTCAAGGACCATCCCAAATCATCTAACTCGCTCCATTAAGGAAAATCACACAAACCATATGCTAAACAACATACATATATTCCCACTGTAGAACTCCCTAGGCACTCCTAGGAATCCTCGCCTCTTTGGCCTCTGTAATACTAGGAACTTCTACCAACACCATCGGTTGCCTTATGCATGGATATTGTACACAATACGGGATTAGATAGATGGTCGAATAATGATTCTACCCTAAGGCCACAACCAAAAAAGGAACAAGAAATAAGGCTAAATTAATCATTCTAAGGCTATATTATGCTAACCATATACAATTTTTGAACATACATTTAGCAAGTAACCCTGTCAATATAGATTCCAAGTACACATAACAACCAATCCCACCTAGGCTAGAAGGCATCACACAAATCATACAATCCTATTATGCGATACATGAAGGTATCTCTAGCCCTACTCTAGCATATAAATCACATAACAACATACTAATCATAATGCTTAAATATGGGTATTTTGGGAATCACTTACATGAACTCGACTGATTGCACACATCGAGTCCCTTTGTCTTTATAAAAATCTTTTAAAAAACTTATTTTCTTTTAAAAGAGATTATCAATTCCTCAGTTTGAGTTCATATACACCCGAGAGTATGCCCGGATCTCTCAAACCAAGGCTCTGATACCAACTTGTAATGTCCCAAAAATGGTAGTCAAAATTTCATTTTTCAAACACCGAAAAATACAACCAAATTGTACCAAATCAACCATAGTATAAATATTCTCAACATTATAGTGAATAACATGAAATAAAATCGAGGGTATAGTGTGCGATTATCCCACATATTGGGCCCCGCCTATCTTAACGGGCCCTACCCAACATATAAACAGGCATCGCCCAACATACATGACGAGGCTCACCCAACGTACAAATAGGCCCATCCCACATACACATGCAAGAGTCACAAAGACAACTAGCATCCTACATAACACAATCTAATGGGCCGACATTAGTGCTTTTGACCCACGAGTACAGTGAGAAGAGTCACCTCAAGCTGAAGACAGACAAATCTCACACCTGAGCGTCCGATACTGGAACTTCCCACACTAATTATATACACAATAATGCCTTAATTAGAAATTAAGATAATAATCCATACTCGGTGTTATGGGTTCTTAGATTCTCTACTTAGCGTAAAAGACCATTTCACCCTTCCAAGATTAGAATTTACTCCACTTTAACTAATATCGACTTTGAATAAAAGTTGACCTTCTGGTGCTACACCATGTATAACACGATGTTCTACGCCCAACATAGAGCCTCTGATAGAAAGAAGGGACATCATAAGGCTACGTGTAGGGTAGCCAGCATTACGACCTACTTAATCACGTTGTGTTGACAACTTCTTATTAAGCTCTTTCTTTATAAAGTCCAAATGTCCCATTCTCAATTGTAAACCTAATGAACGTCCTAAGTGATAAATTCTTAGACTTTATGATGTTGCATGGATTAAAAGAGTATAAGAGCAAATCCTAAGTCCATAACACACTCCAATTCTCCAAAGCCCATGCATGGATGGATGTGAGTGACCAACTTCCCATTTTTATGACTCAAACAACCCAGAAATGACAATAATTATACTTATTAAGACCAAGGTTAAGGTGAAAAAATCACATAAAAATCCATAAGCTAACTAGGTCTATAAAAAGGAATCATGAAGATGCAAGCTTTATACCTCTTGGAGAAGGTTGATGAAGTGTGAAGTCTGGATCTTCAAGCTATGGACTCCCACGATCTTCTTCAATGGACTCCTCCTTCACAAAACACAAAACAAACACATATGCGTCAAAGTCCTCAAAATATGGCTAGGGTTTTGAGGTTTCTGAAAATGAGGGTGAAGACTGAGCATGGGGAGGCCCTCAAGGAATTACAGCCTTTAAATAGATGAACAAATATGACAACACCTTGGATAAAAACCTTTAGATATCTAAATCAATCAACTTGCACAAGTCTGCAATATGTAAACTCAAACCATCTTGGCCACCAGGGTTAAACAATAATGGAGATCATACTCATTATGTATAACCAAAAACACACTATCTACCTTCGACAAGTTCCTTAGTAGCCTTTCAACTTTTCTTGATCCCCATACTGATCTTTGCTTTTGGTAGTATAAGCCCATGCTATTTTCCAAACCTATTCGTACTTGTCCCAAGAATCATCTCGAGGTAACCAAGTCAATACACACTACAACTACAAAACTTTTTAATCAAATGAACACACACCACTAATCTTCTTAGAGTCTCTCTCTAGGATTCCTGTTATAGAAATGAACACGTAGCACGAAGCAATCAACATTCAAGCAGTAAAGCCAACAGACAATAAGGCGTCATAACAATCAGGAAACTATAACATGTAATTCCTGAAAGAAACTTAGCCTACACACTATCATGCATCTGTAACAGTTCGTATAACATGCACAAAATACATCTCTCTTAACAAGGCACTGATACGCGTATGGATCTCTGATACCACAACTGATGTGTGTATAGAGGTCGATATCACTTATGATACCCAAATGGTATGAATATGCAGCGAAATAACAACAAAATAACAAAACAAAATAACATGAACAAAGTAACCGGATAGTATGAAGACCAAACTAGACCTATAGCTTGAAACTTCAGTGAAAAAATGAAGACCTATTGATTTGAGTTCTAGGTCAATATTAGGAAACACATCCGCAACAACTCGATATGAACAACTGTTCAACTTTTCATATATTCGACATAACACTACTTTTAAATGATCGACATAAAGGCTTTTTATAGCCTTACAAAGTAACGGTAAAAATAACTAAAAGACACCTAGTTAACTATCCCAACTAATGTCATATTTTAATGCTAATAAAATTAATAAACGTTGGTAAAGAAAGTCTTGCAAAATAACGTCCTGGGAAGTGGAAAAGGCGAATGTTCAATTTCTCATTTTTTCTTCAAAAACTCCCATGTAAAGTAGTCTCGCATCCTAAAGCTTTTCGTCTCACAACAAGTACCCTTTCACATCTAATCAGCCTTTGTTCGCATCCTCATCTGTGACAACCCGAAATTTCCATTCTGTACAAACAATATCACTTCAATAGAAGTTATAACAGTCACAGTAAATTTTCATACTTTTCCGTATAAGTTTGAGTAATTCAGGGTGTACACTTCAGGAGATATCAGGAGAGTGGATGCACTAGGGTTTTGTGCAACTCTGTTATTCCAAAACTCTATTATGTTAGAGATCATTTCGGGAATAAAATATTTTCTGCCAAAAATCTCAGGACTATATATAGAATTCTAAACCAATTTCATTCATTATTTACATTTACAACTAGAGAAAATCCATTTTCTCTCTCACGGATCTTTGGGTTTTCATCCCAACACGTGAGTATCTCTCTCTAGTTGTGTTATATAGCTTATAATGTGTTTAATAACATAGATTACATAGCAAAACAACTAGATTTAGGAGTTTACTCCCCAAGGTGTTCTTGGGCGGTAAACTCCCGAAATGATGCCTAGCCTTTCCCCCGTGATGTCTAACTACCTTAGGCTTGTATGCTAGTGTGTAAATGACATGAAATCACCCCAACAACACCAAAGTTTAGGTGTTCACGGCCCAAGAAGTTCTTGGACCGTGAACTCCACAAACAAGGGCCAAAGAGTGCTTTTAACACTCCTAAAGCCATGGACAATCACCTAGAATTACTCCTACATAATTCAATGACCTTAAAACATCGTAAACCCCTCCCAAAGAGAGATTACGACCGTAATCTCTAAGGGAAAAGGCTCTTGGGCCGTAAACATGAAAGAAGGGCACCAATGTGTGCCTAAGGCCTTCATTAGCCTTAGATAAATGTGTAGAACCTATCCTACATGAGTTTGGGACTTGAAAGCACAAAAATATCCACTTCCATATGAGTTTACGGCAACAAACTCACAAGGAAATGGCCTTAGGGCCGTAAACTCCTCAAAGGAGTGTATCTATGCCCTAAACCCTTCCAAGAATTAAACCACTAAGTTGGAATACTTCTAGGGATCATTTAGAACTTCAAAACACAAAATGACACCAAGCCTAGGAGTTCACGGCCGTAAACACAAGGGTTTACAACCGTAAACTCCTTGTGTGATGGTTATGGGAGAGTAAACTCAAGTATAGGGTCCTTCGGAACCCTAAACCCAATTGCCTTGTCCCACAACAACTTAGATGCAATCCTTAGGGCTTATAACACTTATATAAAGTGTTTATCATGTTCTAGGATGTCTTAACATTCACAATTAGTAATTTAAGACTAATTGGGTGCATATATGTGTGATTATATGTTCATTAGGATCATAGTGTGTGTACAAGTCCTCACTTGACACCTAACAATCCTACACCGTTCAGTTCATCCAAACCACCATCTATAGGTGAGTTCATACCCCTAAATCAATGTTTTAAATCTTTTTAAATGCTTTAATGGGGGGAATACAATTAGAAAAGAACATGTTATTAAATCATTCTGTAACAACCCGAAATTCATATCCCTAAATGTTACCCTACTCGCGACTCGTTCCGATCATCTAATCGCCGTTTCCGATTTCGTTTCCGATTCCGACATTTTATTAAGTCATTAATGCATATTTTATTTTATGACTTAATAAGTGTCTTAATACCCTTAGAACTCATTCTAACGTCTCATATTAATGATCGGAACATTTCTAGAATTAACCATATCGGGTTACGGCAAATTGGTCGGGTGCGACCAAAAGCCCCGTCTAACGCCGGTATCGGGTAGAATTCTACCGTGTCCCGAACTTGGACACTATTTAAAGTGATCCAAGTCTTCATTTTGAAGCTTTTGCTCCATTCTACAACTTTCACTCCAACCTCTCTCCTCAAAGTAGAATTTAAGGTCCAAATCTCAAGTTTAAGCCTTCTAATCACCAAGGTACCTTCCCTAGCTTGTTATGTAACCTCTTTAGCCTTCAAATTCGAGTTTAAACTATGGATTAGGACCATTATCATGTGTTTACAGCCATAGAACTATCCTAGGCCGTAAACTCATTTAAAAGGGGTTTTTGAGCAACAAAACCCTTCCAAACCACAACTAGAGTTTAGATATGGCTAAATGACATCATGGATTGGACTTAGCACACTTTAGACATGGATTTTGAGGGATTATCATGAGTTTACGGCCCAGGAAGGTGCCTAGGCCGTAACCACTAAATTATAAGGGTTTTAAGCCGTTAAGCCCTTCCTAGACTCAAACAAGGCTTAGATATGAATTTTAGAATATTGGTAATGGCCTTAGAACATCATAAACATAATTTTTGGGGAGTAAATAGGAGTTTACGGCCAAGGCACATGCTTGGGCCGTAAACCCCTCAAAAATGGAGAGTAAACTCATTTTTACATGTCCAAATGCCTTGAAACTCAACCAATAGCCTTGAGGTAAATTCTAGAGCCATCTAAAAATAGTTTGGGGACCTTAAACACATCAACCATCATCTTAATAAGAGTTTACGGCCATAGATCATGCTCTTAGGCCGTAAACTCCTAAATGTGAGTTAAATGGTGCCCTAAATTCATAACAAGGCTTGGAAAACTAACTAGAATCACATGTGATTGTCCCTTGTGCCCCAAAATAATTACTCTTGACCATAGGAGATTTTACGGCCGTAAACTCCAAGTTTACAGCCGTGAACTCCCTTTTTAATGGTATAAGTCCCATAAATTTATTCCAAGGCATTTTAGAAGTCCATCCCAACATTTCCCAAGTCCAAACAAGCCATTAAGCACTCAAAATCACACCAACATGAGTTCACGGCCGTGAACTCATGTATGTAGGTGTTTTATGGTTGTAAACTCCCTAAAATTTTTACTCTTGGGGAGTAAAGTCAAATCCCAAGTCCCTCGTGCCATTACACGTTCGTAGATGTCACCCGGGTCACTCCAAACACTCGTTTTGAGGTGTTTAATCTCATTGGAGTATAATGTTCCATATAATTAGTGATTGTAAATCTAATTGGATATATATGGATATTATTTCATTTTACATAGGGACATCACGAGTAATCAGGCCCCGAACCGACGTTTAGTGTCCGAAACCGTCGCATTTTCGAGTCCGGTGAGTTCATACCCCTACCCTTTTTCCGTGTTTTCAATGGTTTTTCAATGTTTTCAGGGGGGGAATACAAGCAAAAGTACAAGTGTATTTTGTACTTAAAACTGATTTTCAACTCAATGGTTTTAATTACTAAATGTTTTGATTTCCAAAGATTTGTGATAACTGACGTTTCGAATTGCAGGTTAAACATAGATTTCTTTTAAGAGTATTATAACTATACTCTCTTTGAATAAGAAATCATACTAATCATATTTAAGATCAATACGAATGTAATCTAGTACGAATACGAATACGAATACGAATACAAATATGAATTACGAATATGAATATGACTACGAATACGAATACGTATACGAATACGAATACGAATGCGAATTACGAATACGAATACGACTACGAATACGAATACGAATATGAATACGAATACGAATACGAATACGACTACGAATACGAATACGACTACGAATGCGAATACGACTACGAATGCGAAATGACACCTTTGGTTGACACTAAGACTTCGAAAATACAGTTAGTGTACTCCTTGAGTGTCACCAGAGTTTCGAATCTAATACGGAAATACGCCTCTAGAACTCTATTGACTTTCAAATATATCCGCCTCAGAATGTCGACAGAGCTTCGAATACACAACTAATATACTCTTTTGGAACTCAGCAGAACTTTGAAAATACAGTAATGTACGCTTTTGTGTGATTCCAAATATTCGAAAATACAACTAAGCTAGTAGATAATAGTCATTCGAATGTAGAATAACTAAGGGTTTAGAACACATAACTAATACTACTCACATGGTAATTACTAGTACTATGAAATCAGAACTAAGAATCAACCACCACGCATAGGAAAATATGGGATTTTCCTGGGATAACATAACAACCAAGTAACGAACCTAGATACAAATAGACAACTCAACACATAGGAAAATATGGGATTTTCCTGGGTAGCACAACAGCACATAAACAGATAAAGTAACAAACGAATAACTAAAACTGTAAGGAAAATATGGGATTTTCCTGGGTAGTACAACAACACATAAACGGATAAAATAACAAACAAATAACTAAAACTATAAGGAAAATATGGGATTTTCCAGGAAAGACATAACCAACCGTTTTCGAAATTGTAATAAAGGATAATCAAATCGTTTTCATAAGAAAATATGGGATTTTCTTGATCAACAACTTTTCCAGAAAGTAAAGGAACTCGTACTTTTCAAAACTAAGCCGCTTATGAACTCACCAACTTTATGTTGATTTTCAAACCGCTTGTATTCTCAGGTTAGCGTTAGACAGGTACACCACAACCTTTTGGAGAAGACGGAGCGTCCCGAAGACTCATCTTTTCTTTTGTTTATATTACATATGTAAAACACTTGTATAACTTTTCTTTCAAACAGATGTAAACAATATTATGTAATGTAATGTTTTGTGTTTACTGTTTTACTATGTGCATTGGATTTGATACTCAACATGGATTCAACCCCGGAAATGTTTCCGCCTTCGGTTTTCGGGGTGTGACAGATTGGTATCAGAGCCCTTGTTTATAGTGAACTGGTATACCAAAGCTTACATGGTATAAGACTATAAACATTAAAGGGCCTAAGTGCTCTGAACTAAAAGTATACTCTACGAATATAAGTATTTTCTAAAAGTATACAAGTATACCGACCATCGAAATCCGTAACTACAAGCAGAAAAAAATATAAGTAAATGGGTGTTGTACGTTGCGGTTAAACCTGGGCAGTTATGTAGTTGTGTCTAGGATCAATATAGCCTGGCCAACTATATTCATTCGAGACACAGCCAACATGTGCTTGGGAGTGACTGTAGTACGCAGCATACCTAAAACTTACCTAATATCCCAAACAACGAGTCGTCATTGCAACGAACCATGAAATACTATGGGAGTATTTCTCGAGCCGATCCTTTGTAGAAATCCTCGTATACGCGTTGTTCCTTGATCATTCCCTTAGCGATAAATCATTTGCTTTGATAACTCTTTCCTGCTTTATCGCTTAATATGGTGCTATATCTGTATTGATGAGATATTCCCTGATCCATATCTCTTGATTCAATTCAGAGGACTTATGATCCTCCCTTTCCTGATCTTTTTAGATCAAGATGCCTCCGAGGAAAAGGCCCAGCTCAAAGAACACCAACAACCCTCCGCCGCCATTACCTCCTCTTCAAATCGATCTAGAAACACTTCAGGCAACCATTTCTGCCACCATATCAGCTCTCCTACCTCAACTAAACCCTAATGGTTCAGGAGGTGGTTCACAAAACCAAAACCAAGAAGGTAATCAAGGACATCGGAAGGAGTGTTCCTATAAAGACTTCATGAACGCAAAACCGACATTCTTCAATGGCACAGGGGGTGTCATTGCTCTAACTCGGTGGTTAGAGAGAATCGAATCTATCTTCGAGATTTGCGCCTATTCGGAATATGATAAGGTGAAATTTGCTGCCTCTACGCACACCGATAAGGCTTTGACTTGGTGGAATGGCCGAGTCAAATCCCTGACTTTACCTGTAGAAAATGCTATGGGATGGGAAGTTATGAAGGAATTACTATGTGCGGAGTATTGCCCTCGGGGTGAAATCCAAAAGCTGGAACATGAGCTATGGAACCTGAAGATGAAAGGTTCCGATATCGCCGCTTACACTTCAAGGTTTGACGACTTGGCACTTCTCTGTACGGGAATGGTTACCCCGGAGAGCAAAAAGGTAGAAAGGTTCATCTGGGGATTAACTCAACCTTCCAAAGGGAATGTTATAGCAGCAAAGCCAGATACCTATGACAGCGCCAAGTGTTTGGCACAAACTTTGATCGATCACAATGATAATCAAGAGGAAGCAGGCACCACTCCCGAGCCAACAGAAAAGAGTGGCGAGAAAAGAAAGTTTTGGAGAAAGAAGAAGAAGAGTCAGTCTTCCCCAGAACCCTCAAAGAAACAACAAATAGTGGCAGTCCATGCTGCCACTACCCCTGCTGCTGTTTCTGTTGTCAATTCCACATCTCAAGTACCTATTACCGGATATGTCGGTACCCTCCCGTGGTGTGACCGATGTAACTACCACCATTGCATCCCTGGCCCTTGTCGTGCAAAGTTCTGTAGAAGTTGTGGCCAGGAAGGTCACCTCGCACAAACCTGCAAAACCCCAACCCCGTCAACTAGTCAAGCTTCCGGAGCTGGTATCGGTCAAACCTGCTACAGCTGTGGAGAGGTCGGGCACTATAAGCGAAACTGTCCAAAGACAGTAACGTATGGCAACACCGGGAGAGTCCTAACTATGAGGCAAGAAAGGACAGCCGCCGATCCCACCGTTGCCACAGGTATATTTTCCCTTGTTAAATTTATATGCCTGTGATTCTTTTCGATTCTAGCACCGAAAGAAATTCGTTAACCATCCATTTGAACATCTTCTAACCCCGTCGTATGCGAGTAACCGAATATGTATATCTTCGAGATGGTTATCACGTGAGAGCGAGAACGCTTGTGTCGTATCCGTAGATTGTATTCTCAATCTGAGCGATATTCTTTTCCCATTCGACCTAGTGGCAAACTTTTATGAGATGTTTTGATGTCACCATTAGCATGTAATGACTGAGCCTCATTCATGTTGTCTTTCCTAGTTTCGAGAAAGCCATTTGTTCCAACCTTCCTCCGACTCGACTTTCATGATCTTCGTACATCAAAGCTTAAAAAGTCTTTCCATGTATTTCTCGTCCGAGTGATCATCGAGAAACGAGAAGTTTACGATTCCTTCCCCGATACTGTTTCCAAAGAATTCTTGGTAATTCTTTCCGAACGTGCAGTCCAGTCTCGCATCGACCTAATCCCAGGAATTTCCTCGTAGCCAAACCTCAGTGAGCACGATGTGTGCAAGTCAGCAATCCGGGCTTGATACGATCACAACGAAGTAGTAGTGGCGCCCTTCGGTCGAACCATTTTCTTGGTCCGTAGATAAGCAAAGCAGTCATACTCGTAAACCCTTCCAAAAGAAAATGCAATAAAGAATTAGTCGACACCGGGAACACCCATGGAAACCTGTCAATTCTTGGGTTCCGTCGACTATAATCGTAGACTCATATAGAAGTTTCCCTTAGAACCATCGGACCCTTAGTTACTCTATCATGTGAAAGTGTACCCACTTGTTAGAGGTTTTACCCTGGAAAGATATAGTACGCCTTGGGAAGTGTGGAAAAACTTAATCTGTGGAACCTTAGACTCTTCGAGATCCTTGTTAGGAATTGATTCCATAGCCCTCTCCGAGCTATCTTCAGAACTCAGTAGCAACCATCTGATATTCCGCATATTTATTCGTAAGGCTTGCCGACCAGACTAAACTCTAGTAATTCCTTTGAGGAGATCAAAACCAATGAAAATCCGAACCTTCAGGTACGAATCAATTGAGATCGTAGATTGAGAGGTTAACCATGCGTAACAAAGCCACACCCTGACAGTGAGGGTTCGCTGGAATGTCAAGCGGAGACCCGATTCCACTTAGGAGCTTGAAGACCCGAAGCAGTAGATTCACTCTCATATCTCTTTTCACTTCGTGATCTGTGTTCGAATCTTTGAATTTCGGGACGAAATTCCCTCTAACGGGGGGATAATGTAACAATCTGAAATTCATATCCCTAAATGTAACCCTACTCGCGACTCGTTCCGATCATCTAATCGTCGTTTCCGATTTCGTTTCCGATTCCGACATTTTATTAAGTCATTAATGCATATTTTATTTTATGACTTAATAAGTGTCTTAACACCCTTAGAACTCATTCTAACGTCTCATATTAATGATCGGAACATTTCTAGAATCAACCATATCGGGTTACCGCAAATTGGTCGGGTGCGACCAAAAGCCCCGTCTAACGCCGGTATCGTGTAGAATTCTACCGTGTCCCGAACTTGGACACTATTTAAAGTGATCCAAGTCTTCATTTTGATGATTTTGCTCCACTCTACAACTTTCACTCCAACCTCTCTCCTCAAAGTAGAATTTAAGGTCCAAATCTCAAGTTTAAGGCTTCTAATCACCAAGGTACATTCCCTAGCTTGTTATGTAACCTCTTTAGCATTCAAATTCGAGTTTAAACTATGGATTAGGACCATTATCATGTGTTTACAGCCATAGAACTATCCTAGGCCGTAAACTCATTTAAAAGGGGTTTTTGAGCAACAAACCCCTTCCAAACCACAACTAGAGTTTAGATATGGCTAAATGACTTCATGGATTGGACTTAGAACACTTTAGACATGGATTTTGAGGGATTATCTTGATTTTACGGCCCAGGAAGGTGCCTAGGCCGTAAACACTAAATTATAAGGGTTTTAAGCCGTTAAGCCCTTCCTAGACTCAAACAAGGCTTAGATATGAATTTTAGAATATTGGTAATGGCCTTAGAACATCATAAACATAATTTTTGGGGAGTAAATAGGAGTTTACGGCCAAGGCACATGCTTGGGCCGTAAACCCCTCAAAAATGGAGAGTAAACTCATTTTTACATGTCCAAATGCCTTGAAACTCAACCAATAGCCTTGTGGTAAATTCTAGAGCCATCTAAAAATAGTTTGGGGACCTTAAACACATCAAACATCATCTTAATAAGAGTTTACGGCCATAGATCATGCTCTTAGGCCGTAAACTCCTAAATGTGAGTTAAATGGTGCCCTAAATTCATAATAAGGCTTGGAAAATTAACTAGAATCACATGTGATTGTCCCTTGTGCCCCAAAATAATTACTCTTGACCATAGGAGAGTTTACGGCCGTAAACTCCATGTTTACAGCCTTGAACTTCCTTTTGAATGGTATAAGTCCCATAAATTTATTCCAAGGAATTTTATAAGTCCATTCCAACATTTCCCAAGTCCAAACAAGCCATTAAGCACTCAAAATCACACCAACATGAGTTCACGGCCGTGAACTCATGTATGTAGGTGTTTTATGGTTGTAAACTCCCTAAAACGTTTACTCTTGGGGAGTAAACTCAAATCCCAAGTCCCTCGTGCCATTACACGTTCGTAGATGTCACCCGGGTCACTCCAAACACTCGTTTTGAGGTGTTTAATCTCATTGGAGTATAATGTTCCATATAATTAGTGATTGTAAATCTAATTGGATATATATGGACTTTATTTCATTTTACATAGGGACATCGAGAGTAATCAGGCCCCGAACCGACGTTTAGTGTCCGAAACCGTCGCATTTCCGAGTCCGGTGAGTTCATACCCCTACCCTTTTTCCGTGTTTTCAATGGTTTTTCAATGTTTTCAGGGGGGAATACAAGCAAAAGTACAAGTGTATTTTGTACTTAAACTGATTTTCAACTCAATGGTTTTACTTACTAAATGTTTTGATTTCCAAAGATTTGTGATAACTTACGTTTCGAATTGCAGGTTAAACATAGATTTCTTTTAAGATTATTATAACTATATTCTCTTTGAATAAGAAATCATACTAATCATATTTAAGATCAATACGAATGTAATCTAGTACGAATACGTATACGAATATGAACTACGAATACGAATATGACTACGAATACGAATACGTATATGTATACGAATACGAATACGAATTCGAATTACGAATACGAATACGAATACGAATACGAATATGAATACGACTATGAATACGAATACGACTACGAATGCGAATACGACTACGAATGCGAAATGACGCCTTTGGTTGACACTAAGACTTCGAAAATACAGTTAGTGTACTCCTTGAGTGTCACCAGAGTTTCAAATCTAATACGAAAATACGCCTCTGGACCTCTACTGAGTTTCAAATATATCCGCCTCAGAATGTCGACAGAGCTTCGAATACACAACTAATATACTCTTTTGGAACTCAGCAGAACTTCGAAAATACAGTAATGTACACTTCTGTGTGATTTCAAATATTCGAAAATACAACTAAGCTAGTAGATAATAGTCATTCGAATGTAGAATAACTAAGGGTTTAGAACACATAACTAATACTACTCACATGGTAATTACTAGTACTACGAAATCAGAACTAAGAATCAACCACCACACATAGGAAAATATGGGATTTTCCTGGGATAACATAACAACCAAGTAACGAACCTAGATACAAAGAGACAACTCAACACATAGGAAAATATGGGATTTTCCTGGGTAGCACAACAGCACATAAACGGATAAAGTAACAAACGAATAACTAAAACTGTAAGGAAAATATGGGATTTTCCTGGGTAGTACAGCAACACATAAACGGATAAAATAACAATTAAATAACTAAAACTACAAGGAAAATATGGGATTTTCCAGGAAAGACATAACCAACCGTTTTCGAAATTGTAACAAAGGATAATCAAATCGTTTTCATAAGAAAATATGGGATTTTCTTTGATCAACAACATTTCCAGAAAGTAAAGGAACTCGTACTTTTCAAAACTAAACCGCTTATGAACTCACCAGCTTTATGCTGATTTTCAAACCGCTTGTATTCTCAGGTTAGCGTTAGACAGGTACACCACAACCTTTTGGAGAAGACGGAGCGTCCCAAAGACTCGTCTTTTCTTTTGTTTATATTACATATGTAAAACACCTGTATAACTTTTCTTTCAAACAGATGTAAACAATATTATGTAATGTAATGTTTTGTGTTTACTGTTTTACTATGTGCATTGGATTTGATACTCAACATGGAGTCAACCCAGGAAATGTTTCCGCCTTCTGTTTTCGGGGTGTGACACATTCATATGTATTTAATAACTGTGTTTTCATTCAGCAGATTTCACATACTACAAAATGTGATGCATGAAATGGTTTTCAATCTTAAAAATACTTTGTTATCAAATGTAATACTTTTGAAATGTTTATTAAAATGACATCAAGTCATTGTTAATTATTGTTCAAAACTCTTAGATGTCTTACAAAACCATTTTTACCTTCTTGAACAAAACTATACTTATACACTTAGGTTCGTATATATGTATTGATGTTATAGTTTACATCTTTCATTCAGTTTCCCACACTCTTGTGTAGTAAGGGTGTATAAACCTACTTGAGCAACCGATTCCATTTCAGTTAACTATCATAGGGATAGTTAGAAGATACAAAACATTATTCCTATTACAAGGAATCACACAAGAGTCAGTTCATTCATGAGTCTATACAAGTACATTACCTGATACATGAGTACATTTACATATACTTACATGATACATGAGTACGTTTACATATGCTTACATGATACATGAAAACGCCTACATGAATACATTACATGAGTACCATTACATAGATACATTTTCCTATATACACTTACATGGATACATGTACCTAGAGTTACGAGGACGATTTATTAGTACTTTCTGTGTAAATTGTCCTGTCTATCCCAGTTCAACGGGATATCTAGACGGGACTAACCACTCTGAATCCCAGTTGATTAGCACCAGTGGTTGATGAACATCTACGAATGCCTACGATTATTACTTATATTAGTCTACAGCTACGGGACTAACCATTCCTCCAGCCTACTATTCACTACAGAGGTTCATGACCATCTACGGAGGTCTACGGTTAATACTTATACTAGGAACATCGATTATGGGACTAACCTTCCTCCCCCCTGCTGCTGCTACAAAGGACAATTGGACAATCTTCGGATGTTCATTAGGTTATACATTTCGCTTATTGTGATGTCGTGTTAGTCCTGGTACCAATGGATAACACTTACATTAGTACATTTTCCTATTTACTTTATTTTGTGATACATTCACACAAACGAGGAGTTAGACTAAGTACTTTTAGTACTAGTCAATAGAAAGGAAAAACTATCATTTTACTTACAAAACATTTGGGTCTTGGTAGAAGACTACATCTCATACTAATAGGAAATAAGGGATTTTTTAGGGTTTTTCATACTTACATCAACATTTTCATTTAAAGATTTACATGGCATTCATAACAGCTTTTCAAAACAAGACAATGACACTTAAATACTTATGAATTCACCAGCTTTAAGTTGATACTCTCTTTGAAAATAACTTGTATTCTCAGGTCACTAGTAGACAGGTACGATGGCTAGATTTTGAGGAGACGGAGCACAGACAAGTCTCGTCTTTTATTTTGATTGTATATTTTTGGTGTCTTATTACAATGAAAGAACACACATGTATTAAAAATTTACTTATAATGCAATGGATGATGTTGTTGCTTGTTTACTATTTTACACTATTGTGATACTGTACATGACGTCCTCCACCCCAGAACGTTTCCGTCGTTCTTGGTTTTGGGGTGTGACAGATTGGTATCAGAGCATTGTTTATAGCGAATATAGTATATCAACCCATAAAAGATATACTAACTATAAATACATAGGGATTAAAACACTCTGTCTAAGAGTTATACTTTTAAATAATAAAATATTTAAGTAAGTATACGTGCCTGCATTCATACTAAAACCAGTGTCACAATGACAAGAACAAAAGTATTACGATTGTTGAATATCACAAGTAAGCCTGGGATATATGGTCAGTCTTGGGAATGGCATAGCCTGATCAACTATGTTGGTCCAAGGAGTGATTAGCATATGCCCAAGAATGGTTGTGATGTGGCAACAAGTCTAAAAACTTACCAACACAACCATAAAGAAATACCATAGGGGTATTTGTTCTTACTGTAATTATCTTAGTCAGTTCGTCTATTTTGCTATTTCTTATATCCCTTTTCTCGCATAGATTAAAATGGTTGGATTTCACCATGGCGATCCGTACTTCCCAAACCAAGGCAATGTTGGTTGGCTAGAGGCAGAACCAGAAGTTGATCACCAAATCCCTTTGGATGATCACCATGCTGAGGGTTTTTCCGATAGTTCTGACTTGGATCCTAAAGTCAACAACCTACCCCCAGCCGCTCAAGACCCAAACCTGAACCCTTGTCCCGCATTTCAAGGACCCACACCTCTGTGGGCCACGAACTTGAATACATGGAGCCAGGAACAAGGTCAGCCCATTCCCTACAATGGAGACCGAAGTTTCTACAACATCACCGAAGGAGGTTCTGCTGATAGAGTCCTACCAATCATGGTTCGTAGGATTTCTCAAAACATGATAATGGCTCAAGCAACTATCTATCAAGTCTTGGAGGTTGACGCCAACTCCGGCGTTAACACTGTCCACATTCGCCAACTAGAGTCTGCTCATGAAAGGACTCTGGTCCGCAATGCAAATCTGCAGAGGGAACTTGCTGAAACTCAAGCTGAGGTTAGAGAACTTCGAGCTCAGCAAGTGAGAGCTGACAGGCGTATAAGGGACATAGAACGTCTACTGTCGGGATCAAGAACTCATGCTAGCAGTTCTCGTCGCCGATAGAATCTCGATGACTCATCTTTTGGATATAACCTAGTTTATGTGAAAACTTTGGTCTAATTTCCTATCTTTATAAATCTTAGACCTGTTAGGTCTTGATCTAGTCTTAATTCTATCAAAAATTTTACTATCTTGGTTGATGTAAGGCCTACTTCTAGGCCATTTTTCCCGAACTTGTTACATCGGTAATTCCAGTATTATTGACAAAGATCTAATCATATGGAAATTATTATCCAAAAGCTGTCATCTTCATTTAGTCATACTATTAATTCTGTTGTTGGACTATGGGGAGTTAGTCCATGAGACACATTCATTATTCATTTATTCTTATCCGTGTCGTCATCTTTTAAACGTATAGTTAAAGATGCCGCCACGCAAAAATCCCAGGCGTAACCCAAACAACGAAGCACCGATACCACCACCTCCACCACCACCTCAACCTCTTCAACCACCTACTCCTTTTGATGCCAATATGTTCCAGGCAGCTTTCACAGCAGCAGTTGCAGCTGCTGTGTCAGCAATCAACGCTCCTGTCCCTAGTGGATCGGGAACAGGTGCACCTCCCTCGAACCACAGCGAAAGCCATGAACACCCTCGGGGATGCACCTATAAGGACTTCACGAACGCCAAGCCCCGTAGCTTCAATGGTACTGGTGGGGTTATGGTGTTAAGACAATGGATTGAAAAGATGGAATCTGTCTTTGAAATTTGCGCTTGCCAAGAAGGCAACAAGGTCAAGTTCGCAGCTTGTACCTTCTCTGACAGAGCACTAACATGGTGGAACGGCCATGTTAAGTACCTGATTTTGGTGGTGGCGTATTCCATAAGCTGGGAAAAATTGAAGAACATGCTGCTGAAAGAGTACTGTCCTCGAGGTGAAGTACAAAAACTCGAGCAGGAACTCTGGGGTCTACAAATGGTTGGATCCGACATCACAACCTACACAAATAGGTTCTGTGATCTGGCAAACCTATGCCCTGACATGGTTGTTCTCGAGAGCAAGAAGATAGAGAAATATATCTGGGGACTGTCGCCCCAGATCCAGGCAAGTGTGTTAGCTTCCAGGCCTATCACTTTCGATAGTGCCAAGGAACTGGCACAATCTCTCATAGATCACAGGAAACCTCAGAACCCAACAATCCCTGCACCTGTACCACAAAAGGTCAACAAAAACAAGAAGGGGTGGAACAAGAGGAAAAGAGAGGCTTCACAAGAATCCTCCAATAGACAACAACTGGTGGCAATCAATGTTGCCACGGTAACTCTCGTTGTCCCTGCAAACCCCTTACCAGCAAAAACATATGCTGGAACTCTCCCGAAGTGCACCAAGTGCAGTTTCCACCACCATGGACCTTGTAGGGAGATGCAGTGCACTAACTGCAATAGGAAGGGGCATACAGTCCGTTACTGCAAGACTCCAACAGCTCAGGCCGCTCAGGTTCCTAACACCGGTATGGGCCAAGCTTGCTATGGTTGTGGCGAAGTGGGCCACTACAAGAGGAACTGCCCTAAAGCAGGGATGGCTGGAGGAGTAGGAAGAGTTATGGCCTTGGGCCACGAGGAAGCAGTAGCTGATCCTATGATAGTTACTGGTACGTTCCTTCTTGATAACTCATATGCTTGCATACTTTTCGACAGTGGAGCAGAGAGAAGTTTCGTAAGTCACAAATTTGCACACCTGCTTAAACAAAAACCATGTGCATTAGATAATTCATTCACGGTAGAAATGGATAACAGGAAAACAGAGAGTACAAACTGCATATACGTAGGTTGTACTTTAACTTTAGATGGCCATACTTTCAAGATAGATCTCATGCCACTCCCAATTAAATGTTTCGACGTTATCATCGGCATGGATTGGTTGAGTCTTCTTCGTGCCGACATCATGTGCTTTGAAAAAGCAGTTCGTCTTAACCTTCCTAACAACGAAACCTTAGTTATCTATGGCTACAAACCTAGTACGAGCCTTCGCATCATTTCGTGCACTCAAGCCCAGAAGTGCTTGTGAAAGGAATACCATACATTCCTCGCACACGTCGTCGATACAAGTCAAGAAATGAAAGACATTCAGAACATCCCAGAAGTACGCGACTTTCCCGACATCTTCCTAGAAGAACTTCCCGGTTTACCCCCACAACGCCAAGTCGAGTTCAGAATCGACTTAGTGCCAGGAGCTACCCCCGTAGCCAAATCTCCTTATCGTCTGGCACCAGCCGAGATGCAGGAACTTTCCAGCCAGCTTAACGAACTTCTCAAGAAGGGATTCATTCGACCAAGCTTCTCACCATGGGGAGCACCGGTCTTGTTCGTCAAGAAGAAAGATGGATCATTTCGCATGTGCATCGACTATAGAGAACTCAACAAACTTACCATTAAAAATCGTTATCCTTTTCCCCGCATTGACAATTTATTTGATCAACTTCAAGGAGCCAACTACTTCTCGAAGATAGATCTACGATCCGGATATCACCAACTATGAGTGTTAGAGGAGGATGTTCCCAAGACAGCCTTCCGAACTCGTTATGGGCACTACGAGTTTGTAGTGATGCCGTTCGGATTAACCAACGCGCCCGCAGTATTCATGGATCTGATGAATAGGGTGTGTCATCCTTACTTGGATCAGTTTGTCAATGTTTTCATAGATGACATACGTATCTACTCTCGAAGTAAGGAGCAACATAGTCAACATCTCCGTAGAGTCTTAGAAACATTGCGATCGGAGAAGCTCTATGTGAAGTTCTCCAAGTGCGAATTTTGGATCCGACGAGTCGAATTTTTGGGCCATGTTGTTAGAGAAGAAGGAATACACGTGGACCCTTCCAAAATCAAGGCCATTGAGAACTGGTCAGCACCGAAGACACCTACAGAAATTCGTCAATTTCTAGGTCTGGCTGGCTACTATCGCAGGTTCATTCAAAACTTCTCCCGCATAGCGAAACCTCTTACAACACTGAACTAGAAGGGCGTAGCCTTTGACTGGGAAGAGAAACAAGAAAGAGCGTTCCAAACGCTCAAGCGAGCCTTGTGCACCGCACCAATACTATCCCTCCCCGAAGGGATAGAAGACTTCATGGTCTATTGCGATGCATCAAATCAAGGACTCGGATGTGTTCTGATGCAGCGAGGTAAAGTCATAGCCTATGCCTCGAGACAGCTAAAGACACATGAGGTTAACTACTCCACCCACGATCTTGAGCTAGGAGTAGTTGTGTTTGCTCTGAAGATCTGGAGACACTACCTGTATGGTACAAAAAGCACGATCTTTACAGACCACAAGAGTCTACAACACATTTTCGACCAGAAGGAGCTCAACATGAGACAACGACGGTGGGTCGAGCTACTCAGTGATTATGAGTACGATATTCGTTATCATCCGGGTAAAGCCAATGTAGTAGCCGACGCACTAAGTCGGAAAGAATATGATGGTCGTAGAGTCAAATATTTGACTCTAACTATCCATTCACACTTGTCCACGCAAATAAAGGAGGCTCAGCTCGACGCTTTGAAACCTAAAAATGTGGCTGGTGAATCCCTTAGAGGGATGGATAAGAACTTGGAAGTCAAGGGTGGCGGAGCCTTATACCTCATGGATCGGATCTGGACACCGAAACACGGTGGCTTCAGAGACTTGGTCATGACCGAAGCTCACAACACTCATTATTCCGTCCACCCAGGTTCAGATAAGATGTATCTGGATCTTAAAAATTTATGCTGGTGGCCTAACACGAAAGCAGATATTGCTACCTTCGTGAGTAAATACCTTACTTGCGCTAAGGTCAAGGTCGAGTACCAGAAACCCTCTGGTCTCCTACAGCAACCGGAGATACCAGAATGGAAGTGGGAGCGGATCACTATGGACTTCATAACCAAGTTGACCAAGACGACGGGTGGACTTATTTCCATATGGGTCATTGTCGATAGACTGACCAAGTCTACACACTTCTTGCCAATCAAAGAAACAGACAAGATGGAGAAACTTACAGGAACTTACATTAGGGATATTGTAAGACTGCACGGTGTTCCCTTATCTATTATCTCGGACAGAGATAGTAGATTCACCTCGAGATTCTGGCAGTCATTACAAAATTCCCTAGGAACTAGGCTGGACATGAGTACAACCTACCATCCACAGACAGACGGGCAAAGTGAGAGAACTATCCAAACCTTAGAAGATATGTTGCGCGCCTGTGTGATTGACTTTGGGAAAGCTTGGGATACCCATTTACCCCTCGTCGAATTTTCCATCAACAACAGTTATCATACGAGCATAAAGGCAGCTCCATTCGAGGCCCTCTATGGCCGAAAGTGCAGATCCCCTCTATGCTAGGTTGTGGTGGGTGATACCCAGTTAGCTAAGGGACGAGTTCCCGAAAGCACTCTCACGGGTCTGGAGATCATTCGGGAAACAACAGAGAAGATCGTTCAAATTCATGAACGATTGAAAGCCTCTAGAGACCGACAGAAAAGCTACGCTGAAAAGCGAAGGAAATCGTTGGAATTCCAGGTGGGCGACCGAGTTCTACTAAAGGTCTCACCCTGGAAGGGCTTGATACGCTTTGGAAAGCGTGGGAAGCTCAATCCAAGATACATAGGGCCTTTCGAGATTCTCACAAGAATCGACCCTATACCTTACAAACTCAATCTACCGCACGAACTCAGTAACGTACATCCTACCTTCCACGTCTCGAACTTGAAAAAGTGTCTGTCCGACGAGACACTTGTTATTCCACTTGGCGGAATAGAGATCAACGAGAGCCTCAACTTCGTGGAGGAACCAGTAGAGATCATGGACTGAGAGGTCAAGCAAACAAAGCAGAGCCATATCCCGATAGTGAAGGTTCGCTGGAACGCAAAGCGAGGACCTGAATTCACTTGGGAACGAGAGGATCAGATGAAACTGAAATACCCTCATCTTTTCACTTAGTTATATGTAATTTCTTATTTGCTTAAATTCTAATTTCGGGACGAAATTCCTTCTAACGGGGGGATGATGTGACAACCCGAAATTTCCATTTTGTACAAACAATATCACTTCAATAGAAGTTATAACAGTCACAGTAAATTTTCAAAATTTTCTGTATAAGTTTGAGTAATTCAGGGTTTACACTTCATGAGATATCAGGAGAGTGGATGCACTAGGGTTTTGTGCAACTCTGTTATTCCAAAACTCTATTATGTTAGAGATCATTTCGGGAATAAAATATTTCCTGCCAAAAATCTCAGGACTATATATAGAATTCTAAACCAATTTCATTCATTATTTACATTTACAACTAGAGAAAATCCATTTTCTCTCTCACGGATCTTCGGGTTTTCATCCCAAAACGTGAGTATCTCTCTCTAGTTGTGTTATATAGCTTATAATGTGTTTAATAACATAGATTACATAGCAAAACAACTAGATTTAGGAGTTTACTCCCCAAGGTGTTCTTGGGCGGTAAACTCCCGAAATGATGCCTAGCCTTTCCCCCGTGATGTCTAACTACCTTAGGCTTGTATGCTAGTGTGTAAATGACATGAAATCACCCCAACAACACCAAAGTTTAGGTGTTCACGGCCCAAGAAGTTCTTGGACCGTGAACTCCACAAACAAGGGCCAAAGAGTGCTTTTAACACTCCTAAAGCCTTGGACAATCACCTAGAATTGCTCCTACATAATTCAAGGACCTTAAAACATCATAAACCCCTCCCAAAGAGAGATTACGACCGTAATCTCTAAGGGAAAAGGCTCTTGGGCCGTAAACATGAAAGAAGGGCACCAATGTGTGCCTAAGGCCTTCATTAGCCTTAGATAAATGTGTAGAACCTATCCTACATGAGTTTGGGACTTGAAAGCACCAAAATATCCACTTCCATATGAGTTTACGGCAACAAACTCACAAGGAAATGGCCTTAGGGTCGTAAACTCCTCAAAGGAGTGTATCTATGCCCTAAACCCTTCCAAGAATTAAACCACTAAGTTGGAATACTTCTAGGGATCATTTAGAACTTCAAAACACAAAATGACACCAAGCCTAGGAGTTCACGGCCGTAAACACAAGGGTTTACAACCGTAAACTCCTTGTGTGATGGTTATGGGAGAGTAAACTCAAGTATTGGGTCCTTTGGAACCCTAAACCCAATTGCCTTGTCCCACAACAACTTAGATGCAATCCTTAGGGCTTATAACACTTATATAAAGTGTTTATCATGTTCTAGGATGTCTTAACATTTACAATTAGTAATTTAAGACTAATTGGGTGCATATATGTGTGATTATATGTTCATTAGGATCATAGTGTGTGTACAAGTCCTCACTTGACACCTAACAATCCTACACCGTTCGGTTCATCCAAACCACCATCTATAGGTGAGTTCATACCCCTAAATCAATGTTTTAAATGTTTTTAAATGCTTTAATGGGGGGAATACAAGTAGAAAACAGCATGTTATTAAATCATTCATATGTATTTAATAACTGTGTTTTCATTCAGCAAATTTCACATACTACAAAATGTGATGCATGAAATGGTTTTCAATCTTAAAAATACTTTGTTATCAAATGTATTACTTTTGAAATGTTTATTAAAATGACATCAAGTCATTGTTAATTATTTTTCAAAACTCTTAGATGTCTTACAAAACCATTCTTACCTTCTTGAACAAAACTATACATATACACTTATGTTCTTATATATGTATTGATGTTATAGTTTTCATCTTTCATTCAGTTTCCCACACTCTTGTGTAGTAAGGGTGTATAAACCTACTTGAACAACCAATTACCTTTCAGTTAATTATCATAGGGATAGTTAGAAGATACAAAACATTATTCCTATTACAAGGAATCACACAAGAGTCAGTTCATTCATGAGTCTATACCAATACATTACCTGATACATGAGTACATTTACATATACTTACATGATACATGAGTATGTTTACATATGCTTACATGATACATGAACACGCCTACATGAATACATTACATAGATACATTTTCCTGTATACACTTACATGGATACATGTACCTAGAGTTACGAGGACGATTTATTAGTACTTTCTGTGTAAATTGTCCTGTCTATCCCAGTTCAACGGGATATCTAGACAGGACTAACCACTCCGAATCCCAGTTGATTAGCACCAGTGGTTGATGAACATCTACAGATGCCTACGGTTATTACTTATATTAGTCTACAGCTACGGGACTAACCATTCCTCGAGCCTACTATTCGCTACAGAGGTTCATGACCATCTACGGAGGTCTACGGTTAATACTTATACTAGGAACATCGATTACGGGACTAACCTTCCTCCCCCCTGCTGCTGCTACAAAGGACAATTGGACAATCTTCGGATGTTCATTAGGTTATACATTTCGCTTATTGTGATGTCGTGTTAGTCCTGGTACCAAAGGATAACACTTACATTAGTACATTTTCCTATTTACTTTATTTTGTGATACATTCACACAAACGAGGAGTTAGACTAAGTACTTTTAGTACTAGTCAATAGAAAGGAAAAACTATCATTTTACTTACAAAACATTTGGGTCTTGGTAGAAGACTACATCTCATACTAATAGGAAATAAGGGATTTTCTAGGGTTTTTCATACTTACATCAACATTTTCATTTAAAGATTTACATGGCATTCATAACAGCTTTTCAAAACAAGACAATGACACTTAAATACTTATGAATTCACCAGCTTTAAGATGATACTCTCTTTGAAAATAACTTGTATTCTCAGGTCACTAGTAGACAGGTACGATGGCTAGATTTTGAGGAGACGGAGCACAGACAAGTCTCGTCTTTTATTTTGATTGTATATTTTTGGTGTCTTATTACAATGAAAGAACACACACGTATTAAAAATTTACTTATAATGCAATGGATGATGTTGTTGCTTGTTTACTATTTTACACTATTGTGATACTGTACATGACGTCCTCCACCCCAGAACGTTTCCGCCGTTCTTGGTTTTGGGGTGTGACATCATCTCCTGTCAGCGCTTCTCATTCAAGGTAGTACCAGAATTGCATCCCAAAGCAAGTTGCAACCAAGCAAACTGTCACATCCAAATATCCCATTGGGAATGAGTAGTCCACCGAAATGTAAGATTTTTTCGGAATCGAAACTAAAAAAAAATCGCCCATTGGAACAAACACCAAGTAATAGCCCACCAGAACCAAGCTATTTGGAATAAGAGTCTAATGCAACCCAAGGATCGTAACTCATCTCACTCCGAGGCTGTTTGAAATCGATCATAAGTTTCGAGGTTCATCGTAGTTGTAAGCCATCGCATCCAATCGCAAATTGATGGGAACTTGAATTTGCATTCGCAATAAAGTTGTTCGCACTCGCAACTGCTCACAAGGGACTCCAACGTCTTCCAGTCATTCACAACTGACCACGAGTGACTGCAATGGCTTGCAATTATTCGCACCTGTTAACATTCATTTGCATCCAACATCCAGTCACAACCTATTGCAATGTGAACTGATGTTTCTGCCGGTGAATCGTCTTCTAAAAGCTTCTGATCCTTCTCATCCAGCTTCGTGTTTCCAATTGCAACCAATAGTAATTGAGTTGGGACTTGAAGATGGAGAATCATAATCCAAGTTCATATCAATTCCTCTCTCTTCAAAAGGAATTATCCTCAGTTCATGAAAGTCATCATTATCGAGATATCATGAAAAGAAGTCAATCTTCCTCAAACAACTCCTGGATCTTGTTGAGTTCAACTCCATCAATGGCTTCCGTCTATGGAACCGATGGATTTTCTAGGTTATAAAAAAAAATTACATGTGGCGGAATGTAACGCTCGTAGATCCGGGCAAGTCAATTTAGAGATAATAGGGGTCGAAAACGACTTTTCGACAAAAGATTATTTATAATAAATAATCTTAACCAAGTTGTAGAATATGTCTCAAGGGTTCCGTACATATAAAGAGCGCCGAAATCCGAGTTATAACGAAGAAGTTATGACCCGTCGAAGTCTCGCGATGGAACCAACACGGCACTGGGAAGACGTAAATAGTGAATTTATGATAGAGAGACTTTTAGCCTTAGTAATCTAAATGAAAGTCGTAGAATATGTTAACCTGAGAGCGTCCATAAAAAGAACACCCAAATCTGACTTCGTATGAAGAAGTTATGATTTTTCAAAGTTTCGGCTTAGCGGTGTACAGCCCGAAGTTCGAGTATTAGATCGAGCGGTTTTTAGCCGACACGACCTAAACGAGAATTGAAGATCTCGTTATTAGTAGCATAACGATAAAGAGACAGGCGAAAATGGACATCGGATGAAGAAGTTATGAGATTTTAACGGACCAATCATGTCCCGGCCTGTTAAAAATATAACTTTAGAGATAAAGTCAAAATGAGCCGACGGAGTTTAAACGAAAGTTATAGAGTACGTCTCCACCTACACATGGATATAAATAACGTCAAAAACGGAGTTCGTATGAATGAGTTAAAAATTATAATAGCATATTTACGTATTAAAATAAAGTATAAATCATATATACGTACACATATATATACATATGTATATATCATTAAAAGGTATCGACGATGCGTTCATTATAAGACTAATGTTGAGTTCTTTCGACATTAGTTTAGTACAAATATCATTCAATCCATTTAAAATAGTATTATAGAGCGGTGTTTAGTTGTTTATATAACTAAAAGGTCATTACGTAATTATGGAGGGTAGTTTTTGAAAATTCAATTAGTATAAATAAGAGCCTTGGGATCTCATATTTCTTGCACCATTCTCTTGATTCAAGAGTCTTTCTCTCCTTATCCCCCGAGCATTTCGGTCCCTCGTGATTCGACTTCTCTTTCTGTAGTTTTTAGTATAGTAAGGTGAGCGCTGAAGCGCTGCACGAATCTTTCTTAGAAAGATTCAGCGACGAAGTTCTGCCCCTGCAGAGCTCGACTCCTAGCTAAAACCCCCCTGTAAGTAAGTTATGCTTACCCTATTTTAATATAGCTTATATTTAAAATTAGTATTGTTATTATGAACTTATAATAAATATTTGAGCAATTATTATATAAGTGTCGTTATAATATCTTTTTAACTACTCTCGGTACGGGGAATCTAGTTTAAATGGCCGCATAAGGTTGTTGGATTTCAGAAGTGCTATATGCCAAAATGGTCCTGCCCTCCGGTGTTTTATTTCTGGCCCTTGTCTGTACATAGTGGTTGGAAAGTATTGTTTAAACGCGTATATAATAATAATAATGAGACTAATAATTAGTCACGATAAATATTAGACTAAAATCTAGTGGTAATAATACTAGGTTTCGTCAAAGGAAATTATTTTAAAGTAAACGAAGCGTTGTCCGAGTACCGAGTCACTACCTTCTCAGGTGAGTGCATAGTTACTTTCATCTTACACATAGATATGAAATATTTTCTATAAACTCCGTGCTGTGTGTGCATATTATCTGAATACTTGTTGTCTATGCTGGATGAATGTTTTTTTATACATGTTTTAAATGATTTAAATTGTATACGTATTTTCTATATATAAATATGTTGGGTATGACATGGGTAGATGAATGATGAGAGATAAAAGATGATGTGAGTAAACATTGGCAGCTATAGACTTAGTGCCTAACAAATAACATCGGCAGCTATGGACTTAGTGCCTATTGGACAAACACTGGTAGCTATGAACTTAGTACCTGTTAGGAACTGGTAGCTATGGACTTACTACCTGTTAGGAATTGGTAGCTATGGACTTAGTACCTATTAGATAAACACTGGTAGCGATGGATTTAATACCCGATGAATATACTATAGCAGCTTTGGAATTAGTGCTTTACGAACGAGCATTGGCAGCTATGGATTTAGTGTCAGTCCTATAACCCTGGAAACAAGGGTGTTCGGAATAAACGAATGCAGGATAGATGGCTCTTAGGATAGATCCTTAAGAGTAAAGAAGATAATGGGGATGGGTAATTGGGTTGATTGTTTGATTGTTTAAACATAATAATTATATTATTGTGGGTTGAAAACCCTATGTACTCACCAGGTTTCCCAACCTGACCCACTCAGTTTATTTATATCACAGGTGTTGATATGAAGTCACATTACACTGAGAGATTAAAGAGATGTAGATCACTAGTGTAAATAAATGTAAGTTCCGTTTATGATTATGTTCATGTATTGACGATGACATCCCAAACGTTTTAAAATGAATAAAATACGTTTCTTCGAAAATGTTTTGATAACGTATTTATCGTGTTTTTATGGGAACAAATTCCGCAACATTTTTATGAAAAGAAGTACTCTGATTTTTACAAAGCATAAACAAAATCGCTCTTTTCTGGCCGTGAAAATGGGGATGTCACACGGAAAAACACTTAAACCCCTAAATTCACATGAAACCTAGAATGGATCTGTGTTTTCTCTATTGATAGCTATTAACTATGAATATCAAGAAAACCCTAGGAGAAAGGCTATGAAATCGAAATTCATACATAAAATTAGGGTTACTTACCTTTTGATTATTAATATAAATAATCAAAATAGAATCCTTCTTCTAGATCTTGGAAAGCTATCACCAAAGGAATTGATGCCTCTAATGGCTTGTACCCAAAAATCTAGTAGCAAGAAGACTTGAGGAGAGAGGAGAATAGATCATGAATTTGGCTCTATGAAACCAAGTAGAAGTGTGTGTAAAATATGGCATCTATGGTGTCCTATTTATACATGCTCAAGGAAACTCCCATGGAAACCAAAGAGTCCTTTGAATGATTAATGCTAATTAATGTTATAATTAAATCCAAATCAATTCTAATTAATCAATTAATCATAAATATTTCCAATTAATATATCAATCATATAATATATTAATAAATCATATATTTCAATTTTCAATTAGTTTATTATTCATATAATAAACTAACAAATTATCCCCTATCTCCAACTATCATTCTAATTAGTTATTAGTTTTGAGGCCAACCCAAAAAGGACTTTGCTTCTAATTCAAGAATATACCAATTTAGTTATTGACTTAGAGAGACACCTTAATCCAACAGTCTCCCACTTGGATAAGTCTGTAACTACAATTGCAAGTCTAGACCTTGAAATACACAAAAAAGAGTGCTTTCCAAAGCCATTGTGTAACATCCCAAAAATACAGGCCAAAAATTTCATTTTTTTTTAAATACCTCATTATAAAACCAACAGTGTACTAAAACATCTGTAATATCATGTCATGTCAAAACCAAAGTAGAAATAATCAAAGATGTTATCAAAAAACAATATCAGAGTATAATCCCAAAGATCTGATGTGCGGAAAACCATAGTGTGATGCGCTGCGATCAAGCCGACTCCTTTCCTTTAAACACGAAGTACTTGAAACCAAAACTGAAAACCGTAAGCACGAAGCTTAGTGAGTTCCCCCATCATACCACATACCACACAAGCACATATAATATATATACTGTCGGGCAATTCTGGGGTGCCTAACCTACCTGGTACGGCCGTTCTGGGGTGCCGACCTACCCGTACGGTTATTATGGGGTGCCGATCTACCCATGCGGCCATTCTTGGGTGCCGTCCTACCCGTGTCAAGACATTCTGGGGCGCTGACCTACCCATGTCAAGCCATTCTAGGGTGCTAACCTACCCGTGTCAAGCCATTCTGGGGCGCTGACCTACCCATGTCAAGCCATTTTGGGGTGCTGACCTACCTGTCGGTCCTAACAACCGACCCTCGGGGACTATTCCACCCCTACTGCTACTATCACGCATATCATAACATAAACATACTATCAGACATATATGGGGTGTCCGAACTACCGTTCGGTCCTAACAACCGAACATGGGGACTATTCCCCTCCTACTACCACTATCACATATAACATATCATGCCAGCATATAAGCATATCATCACATACTGTCAGACATATCTGGGGTGTCTGACCTACCCTTCGGTCCTAACAACCGAACTCTACTACTATCACATTATATACTTATAAAGCTTGCATTTTTTCTTGAACCACATTCATTTGAAACACCCATGTATTTTTTTTCTTTCACCACATTCATTTGAAACTCCCATGAATTTTCAATTTCTTTCTAATAATTATTATAAGTTGGTTAATAAGGTTAATAAATATCAAACCTAAAGTGTAATCATATATAAACTAAATTTCAATATTAAAAAAAAATATATTTTCTTCTAATTATAAAGTTTGTTTTTAACTTTTAACATATTATACTTAATTTATTAGGTCTAATATGTTGTATATAAACCATTATCATTTTAAAGCTACAACTTTTGATCAATTTGTTTAAAATACTTAAATTGTTAATTTAAATATAACCTTACAAGATCATCTTAAATATAAATTTTAGTTCAACTTAAACAACCCAATGAATATTTTGTAAATACTTAAATGTGATAAATTGTAGTGTCTTTCTAATAATGATTTTAAATTGGTTAATAAGGATAAATAAGTATCAAACCTAAAGTGTACTAAAAAATAAACTAAATTTCAATCATTATCAGTTTAAAGCTACAACTTTTGAACCGTCTGGATAAAATACTTAAATTGTTAATTTAAATATAACATTACATGGTCAACTTCAATATAAATTTCAGTTCCACTTAAAAAAACCCAAAGAGTATTTTGTGAATAGTGAAAAGTGATAAATTGTAGTGGTAAATGCAAAAAACTAAATTGTAATATCAATTTACTAAAATATTTCCTAAATATATTTTTATAATCGTTAAAAGTTTTGAAATAAGTAGCTTAAAATAACTTACAATAACAATAGTTAAAAATAACTCTATATAAATGATTATATTGTTACATTTAAAATAAAAGAAATTATTTGATGTTTTAAATAATTACACTGATAGAAATTAAAACGTTAAGCAAATAAATTTTAAAAATGAATTAACAATAACAACTATAAATAATATTAAACCATATATTATATTAATTTTTATTCATGTGTAACCCGCATGTAGAGGTCATTCAAAAGATTAAGATTATTCAGTTTTAATAGATGTATATATTATCATATAATTCAAAAAAATCAATATACTATATCAACTTAGTATACAAATTATTATACCAAATTTAACAACGACATTATTGTTATATTTAAAACAAACATATATTTGTAAAGATTTCAGCTATATAAATGTTTCTGCGCAACGCGCGGACATTCGACTAGTATAACATATCATGCTAGCATATAACATATTAGGTAGTAGCAAACCTAGATGATATCACAAAGACAATCATCTAACATACAACTCCTACTGGTGGGCCGGCATTCTGGCCATAGACCCACCGCTACTGGAACGTAACTCACCTCACACTGCTGAAGTCCCGAAGACACAATCCCCCACTTGCTGAAGTCCCGCAGACTAGACCCCAGCTGTTGGCTGACAGATTCCCGAACTGTCAACACCAAAATAACATCCAATTAATAATTGGGTCCCAATACATAACCATAAGTACATTCTTTGGGTAATTACTACATTACCCCTAGCTTGGCTTATTCAAGCCCAAGGCCCGATCCATAGGCCCAAAGTCAATTATGAATCAAAGCCCAATACATGGCCCAATTTTCTAAATTGGGCCTAGGCCTATACATGGTCTCATTCTAAGGCTCAACATCATATAATCATTAAGGCTCAAACTATGGCCCATCTATGGCCCAATTTTTCAAATTGGGCCCAAGCCCCTTACATGGGCCTTACCCTAGGCCCATTAAATTACTCTAGACCATTTGCTTGATCTTGGATAGCCCATTTAATAACCCAATCATCAAGGCCCAATAGAAAGGCCCAACAATAAACCCAAGTGAAATTAGGGTTTCACATAAAATGATGATTAGGGTTAAGTTTCCTACTTAACCCATTAAGGACTTAATCCATTAAGTCCAATATTGCTTAGATTAATCTTTGCCAATGATTATTACTTAATATTTCACTTATTAAATAATTATTGTGTGTATGTGTGTGTGTCCCGATAACTTCTCAAAATTAGGGTTTTCTCGCTTAGCCCATTAAGGACTTAATCCATTAATTCCTTTACCCTACTAGATAAATGGCATGGAATAGTGTGGGCTTAATTCACAATCCAATCCCAATGGCCCACAAGTGAGCCCAATAAGTCTAAGGCCCAATACTCATAATTAGGGTTTTCCACCCAAACATGGCCCAATAAGCCCAAAACTAATCTCTAGGCCCATTAGGGTTTGCTAGCGGGGCACCACCCACTACCACCTCGGGTAGTGGTGGTCAATGGCAGCTCACGGCGGCGCCACCACCTTACGGTGGTGGTTATTATTATTTTTATTTTTCAATTTGCTAATTACAATTACAGGGCTTTAATCCAAAATACACACACTCACTAACACACCCACACACTAACTAATACACACACACACACACACACACACAACCACACCATGGTGGCCTGCGGTGGCACTTGGGGGCAGCCACCACTTCACGGTGGTGGCAGTGGCTGATCTTCAAAAATCCCGGCTAAACGACACCCAAAACCACATAACTGCAAAGCACATACACACACACCTACACTTTCTGTTGTAAAACGAACTCAGCCACCCCTAGGTGGCGCACGACGGCGGTAGCAGAAGCTTGAATGTCGACAGCCACCATGATTGGCGACCATGGTGGCTCCCTTTCTCTCCAACGAACAACACATGATGACTGCTGTCATACAGACGCATACGCATCCTGAAACACGCACCACATAATAAATGGGGAAGAGGAGGGAGGTCGCGAACCCATCAGGCAAATGACAGCAACGACAGATCGTGTTCTTCTACTTCGTCGTCGGCAGTCGCTCGGGGCTTCAACATATAGGAGAACGAGAGGGAGTCGGGCGGCGGTGGCGGCTAGCTGTACACCCGACGACAAATGACGGGCAGCAGCAACGTCTATCGGTGGCAAAGCAGCGGCGCTTCTGGTGGTTTGCGGTTCACAACGACGGCAGTTTCTCCAAACTCTAACCACTGCAGCTTCATTCGACCGGTCCCGATGGTTTGCTATGGTCTTACGGAGGAAGGAACTCTAAGGAGGAATAAAGGTGGCGGCACCGGATTTGTATGATCGGAAAACGGATGAAGAAATGGGTGGCAGATGGGAAGTCTCACATAACAGCTGAAGGAATGACACTAGGGTTAGGGTTGAACAGAACCTGGAGGTTAAATACCCGGTTCACATAAACTACACTCCATAGTAACACAAACATCCCCTCACTTCCAGATTTATTTTCAAACTTAGTCCATATTTTACACTTTTAACCGAAACCATGGAGATCCCTTACAATTTATGTCCCATAAATTATCAAACAGCCTCCGATATCTCAATTATGACATAATCAGCCCCTCCACCTCATTTCCTTTTAAATTAAATTCAATTAATTACTATGGAGCCCTTGTCTTTATAAATATTTATAAAATGAGTCCCAAACTCACGCTTTTAACCCCCGACTTCTAAAAGTGTGGCAATTAACTCCTCGAACCCAACACCCTACATATATAATTATTTATTTTAGGCTACCATTCGTTCATTAATTTATTTATTTAACTAATAAATAAACGGGTGTTACAACTCTCCCCACTTAAATTAGATTTCGTCCTCGAAATCATTCCTTATCCTTCCTTACACACCCAACCACTCTAGTATCATGGTCACCATTCTAGGCACCCCTAGCCTTCCCAGGGTAGTTGTGACCAATCTTTGCAAAACCCTCATATCCTCATATGAACGAATTCCTTGCAACAGGATCACATCTACTCCGTCTGAAATCTGCTGTCTCGAGATGATCTGAATCCCTAAAAGACCATTCTTATTGAATCATTATCGTTGAATCCAATATGTTTATCCCTCAACTGTTCACCCAACTTCTGATAGTTCAAGGTTCCACTATAACACAGGGTCACAGACCCGCTTATCCTTGTGGGCCACTAATCCTTTTCCAAGGCTCAGATACTCTCTCTGGGAGTGACCTGTCACTCCCCAAATCATCTAACTAGTCCGTCCATACTCGCAACCCGAAACACAAATACTAACACTGCCCAATGCTGAAACTGCTTGAACACTGAACTGCCTGAGGCAGTATACGCTGCTACATAGCTGCTTACTAAAAGTTACCGAGACCTCCTTGGTCTCAATTCACTTGCCAATCCTCTAAAATACTAGGTTTCCCCCCGGCTGCGGAGCCAAGGACTCCCTACTTAGTCGCCTCACACTACTTTTGAATGAAATCCTTCTCTGGAACTAGTTGCCACTAGTTATCATGCTAGTGTGACTCCACTACTTTCTGATCTAACCGATCGGGTCCATGCGTCGAATCCTGTCATCATCAAATCCAAGACTAAAAGTGATTACTACCTGACCAATGGTAGCCTTATCTCACACATCCTGAAGCAGTCCATTGCTTCTCTGATCTTATAACTGTAGTGACGTTTGTACAGTCTTATCACTGGCTCATCCATATCTAATCCATCTGGGTAATACCGAAATCCAATATCTGGATTTCCATATCCTCACTGCTGCACCCGAACTGGTGGGTACTACTATTCCTTCCGCGTTCTAACAACACGCTCGTGCCATCTACCAACCTAGTGAATGCTATGGCTACACCCGTAGACTTACAACACCCTATCACTATCTAGCTGCTAGTGAATGCTATGGCTACACCTGCAGACTTACGACACTCTAATCACTATCTGCCAACCTGGTGAATGCTACGGCTACACCTGCAGACTTACAACACTCCTCACACTATCTGTTGCTAGTGAATGCTACGGCTACACCCGCAGACTTACAACACTCTAGCACTATTTGCCAACCTGGTGAATGCTACGGCTACACCCGCAGACTTACAACACCCCCCACACTATCTACTGCTAGTGAATGCTACGGCTACACCAGCAGACTTACAACACTTTACGTGCTAACTGACCGCTAGTGAATGCTATGGCTACCCCCGTAGTCTTACAACACTTTCCATACTATTTTGACTGCTTGTGAATGCTACGGCTACTCCCATAGTCTTACAACACTTTCCATACCCGGGTCGAGCATACACTCGACCTAGCCCTCAACTGAACTCGATTCCTAACCCGAACACTAACCTGGTTCTCGAAACCTGCTATCACGTGACCCCACTGTATCAGTACCACACTCATTCCCATGATCAAAGCGTCACAGTAAACCACGAAATCATCTACACCCTCTGGCAAGGTGAGAATCGGTGCCTCGCACGACCGATGTCTGAGAGTCCCGGCTGCCTGTTGCTTAGGCCCCCAACAAAAGGTCACCAACATCTTGGTCAGTCGGGTCAAAGGAACCTCAATCTCGGAGAAGTCCCGTAAAAATCTCTGGTAATAAACCGCTATACCCAGGGAATTCCGAATCTCAGATGGAGACCTCGGAATCTCCCACTGCATCATAGCCTCTATCTTGGCCGAATCAACTAGAATATCCTTCTGGTTGAAAAGGTGGTCAAGAGATTGCACCTTGCGCAACCAGAACTCACGGTTGGAGAACTTTATAAAAAGTCTCTCCCCCACTTAGGTTCGACTAAGTCTTCATATCACATGAGAATTGAAGGATTCCCAATCCTTCTCGCCTTCTAATATCCCACTGATGAAAACATGTGCCTACCAATGCTGATGTTTAATCGCTGATTAAACCTTGAGATCTCACATCCTCGGAAATCTCGATGAGTACTCTTGAAATCTGATCCAGTCTGACACCTCAATCCATCTAACATGCTGTCAGTTGAAGAACTTAATCTTCACTTTAGCTGACGAATCCTCGTTCCCTCTCCCAATCTTGCAGTACCACTGAACTCTGACCGAACACGGCCCATGCGAAAACACAATTCTCTTGAACATCCAATGACCAACCACTTATGCATCTAACACCCGCGACTGACACTACCCTCTTCCTGTCACCAGTTCTGTCCTAGCAACGGTAGTGCCTTGAACTCTAAAGTTCATCCATAAACAATTACCGACCATACCTGAACAATGATAGAACCTCTGAACGCTGACTTCATTGGAGGACAATCACTCCAACCCTGATCAAGTATCCTCTAAATAATACTCCTGCATTGATCCCGACAAAGATCCGAACTGATAACGGTATGCGCGGAACCCACTCCGCAAGATGCGTCCCTCTTTGGGTTCATCAAGGACCTTTCAACATGCAGGATGGCATATATGATCCTTGGTAACCCAAACACTAGCAGAAAAACTGATCTGAGGTCTGACTTATCTAAACTCGCTCACAATTCCAAAGTGGTACGTATTCCAAACATCCACCTAATATCATAGAAGATGACATACCCGCAACATTTGGAGGAATACTGACCCCCTTCTGGTGATATGACCAATCCTGCTACCCTGTAGCAGCCTAAACCCTTGGAGTGACAAACTCCCTCATGTACTTTCTCGTACGCGCTGCACTCACTCAAGCCCTGCTGGCCTATCATCCGATGATCAGAAGTTATGGGTCTCTTCCCGGGACCCTCTACTATACGCACTTGGCACGCACCTCTTTTTCCAGGGCGCTCCCAAATCGATCCCGCATCTGCAACTCTTGGAAATCATATCCTTCAGGGTCTGACACCCTGTCACGTGCACTAGCTCGCTTGCCAATGGCTAAGCTGTAACAACTGGAACATCCTCTGTCCCCAAACTGGGTCATACACTCTTCCCTAAAGCTTCTTATATTCTCCAAGACTCTCACTGATTCGAGTAGGGATCCTATGCTTTCAGTAGTATAGGCCCAATACTGCCGTCCACACCTATCCATACTTTCCTCAGCAATCCTCCCTAATCCTCCAAGTCACTTCCTCAAACTGGTATACCCAAGTATCACTGAACCTCACTACTAACTCACTGAAATATATCCTAGGCTTCCCTAGGTTCCCGAACTCACCCAATCGTCAGCTGCAGAAAGATTCCCAGTAATGTCAACTAGCTACCTCATGAATATAGCCACATGCAACAGAGATCAGATAATCCTTCGAGTAAAAGATCCATCCCTAGAACGGTTGGAATCAGACAAGAGTTGCACAATAGGGTCAAGTCTCTCACTCTGAGATTACCCGGCCTCTGTCCCATGTGACCTAGCATATTCACTTAATAGTTAGCTCGCATTACTAAGAGTCCCACAAAGCACAGAGCAAGCAGCATTCAGACAAAGGAAAATCTAACCATCATATTCCAATCAAATCATTTTATCCTCTAATCAGGAATTTGTACATGCAATTCAAAGGCTCATACAATCAAGCATAACCTAAATAGGCCATCCTATCGCTGACTGATCAGTACTAGCATGCAAGTCTACAAGCACATACAATAGGCATATAAGGCATCCTCCTAGATCCTTAGCGCTAATCTTGCATGCAGTTCTCATAGCCATATCATATCATATCATAACATAACATGTATGGGTATCTTGGGGAAAATTTACTTGAGCTCGGCTGATTGCACGCATCACACACTTTGTTCTTCTCAAAGTTCTCTTCTCTTTTCAGATTCTTTTCAACTCCTTTTTATAAAATGGTTTTACTTTTGAAAATTTTTATACCAAGCCCTTAGTTTGAGTTCAGACACACCCGAGAGTATGTCCGAATCCCTCAAACCAAGGCTCTGATACCAACTTGTAACATCCCAAAAATACAGGCCAAAAAATTCATTTTTTTAATACGTCATTATTAAACCAACAGTGTAATAAAACATTTGTAATATCATGTCATGTCAAAACCAAAGTAGAAATAATCAAAGATGTTGTCATAAAACAATATCAGAGTGTAATCCCAAAGATCTCATGCGCGGAAAACCATAGTGTGATGCGCTGCGATCAAGCCGGCTCCTTTCCTTTAAACACGAAGTACCTGAAACCAAAACTGAAAACCGTAAGCACGAAGCTTAGTGAGTTCCCCCATCATACCACATACCACAAAAGCACATAACATATATACTGCCGGGCAATTCTGGGGTGCCTGACCTACCTGGTACGACCGTTTTGGGGTGCCGACCTACCCGTACGGTTATTCTAGGGTGCCGACCTACCCATGCGGCCATTCTTGGGTGTTGTCCTACCCGTGTCAAGCCATTCTGGGGCGCTGACCTACCCATGTCAAGCCATTCTGGGGTGCTAACCTACCCGTGTCAAGCCATTCTGGGGCGCTGACCTACCCATGTCAAGCCATTCTGGGGTGCTGACCTACTTGTCGGTCCTAACAACCGACCCTCGGGGACTATTCCACCCCTACTGCTACTATCATGCATATCATAACATAAACATACTATCAGACATATATGGGGTGTCCGAACTACCCTTCGGTCCTAACAACCGAACATGGGGACTATTCCCCTCCTACTACCACTATCACATATAACATATCATGCCAGCATATAAGCATATCATCACATACTGTCAGACATATCTGGGGTGTCTGACCTACCCTTCGGTCCTAACAACCGAACTCTATTACTATCACATATAACATATCATGCCAGCATATAATCTATCAGGTAGTAACAAACCTAGATGATATCACAAAGACAATCATCTAACATACAACTCCTACTGGTGGGCCGGCATTGTGGCCGTAGACCCACCGCTACTGGAAGGTAACTCACCTTACACTGCTGAAGTCCCAAAGACACAATCCCCCACTTGCTGAAGTCCCGCAGACTCGACCCCAGCTGCTGGCTGACAGATTCCCGAACTGTCAACACCAGAATAACACCCAATTAATAATTGGGTCCCAATACATAACCATAAGTACATTCCTTGGGTAATTACTACATTACCCCTAGCTTGGCTTATTCAAGCCCAAGGCCCAATCCATAGGCCCAAAGTCAATTATGAATCAAAGCCCTACACATGGCCCAATTTTCCAAATTGGGCCTAGGCCTATACATGGCCTCATTCTAAGGCCCAACATCATATAATCATTAAGGCTCAAACTATGGACCAATCTTCCAAATATGGCCCAAGCCCCTTACATGGGCCTTACCCTAGGCCCATTAAATTACTCTAGACCATTTGCTTGATCTTGGATAGCCCAATAAATAACCCAATCATCAAGGCCCAATAGAAAGGCCCAACAATAAACCCAAGTGAAATTAGGGTTTCACATAAAATGATGATTAGGGCTAAGAATCCTACTTAACACATTAAGGACTTAATCCATTAAGTCCAATATTGCTTAGATTAATCTTTGCCAATGAATATTACTTAATATTTCACTTATTAAATAATTCTCGTGTATGTGTGTCCCGATAACTTCTCAAAATTAGGGTTTTCTCGCTTAGCCCATTAACGACTTAATCCATTAATTCCTTTACCCTACTAGATAAATGGCATGGAATAGTTTGGGCTTAATTCACAATCCAATCCCAATGATCCACAAGTGGGCCCAATAAGTCTAAGGCCCAATACTCATAATTAGCGTTTTCCACCCAAACATGACCCAATAAGCCCAAAACTAATCTCTAGGCTCATTAGGGTTTGCTAGCGGGGCACCACCCACTACCACCTCGGGTAGTGGTGGTCAATGGCGGCTCGCGGCGGCGGCCACCACCTTACGGTGGTGGTTATTATTGTTTTTATTATTCAATTTGTTAATTACAATTACAGGGCTTTAATCCAAAATACACACACTCGCTAACACACACACTAACTAATACACACACACACAAACCACGCCATGGTGGCCAGCGGTGGCGCTTGGCGGCAGCCACCACCTCACGGTGGTGGCAGTGGCTGATCTTCGAAAACCCCAGCTAAACGACACCCAAAACCACATAACTGCAAAGCACACACACACACACCTACACTTTCTGTTGTAAAACGAACTCAACCACCCCTAAGTGGCGCACGGCGGCGGTAGCAGAAGCTTGAACGTCGACAGCCACCATGATTGGCGGCCATGGTGGCTCCCTTGCTCTCCGACGAACAACACACGATGAATGTTGTTATATGAACACATACGCATCCTGAAACACGCACCACATAATAAATGGGGAAGATGAGGGAGGTCACGAACCCATCAAGCAAATGGCAGCAACGACAGATCGTGTTCTTCTACTTCGTCGTCGGCAGTCACTCAGGGCTTCAACATATAGGAGAACGAGAGGGATTCGGGCGGCGGCTAGCTGTACACCCGACGACAGATGACGGGCAGCAGCAACGTCTATCGGCGGCAAAGGAGCGACGCTTCTGGTGGTTTGCGGTTCACAACGACGGCAGTTTCGCCAAACTCTAACCACTGCTGCTTCGTTCGACCGGTCCCGGTGGTTTGCTATGGTCTTACTGAGGCAACGACTGTAAGGAGGAATAAGGGTGGCGGCACCGGATTCGTATGATCGGAAAACAGACGAAGAAATGGGTGGCAGATGGGAAGTCTCGCATGATGGCTGAAGGAATGATGCTAGGGTTAGGGTTGAACGGAACCTGGAGGTTAAATACCCGGTTCACATAAACTACACTCCATAGTAACACAAACAGCCCCTCACTTCCAGATTTATTTTCAAACTTAGTCCATATTTTACACTTTTAACCCAAACTATGGAGATCCCTTACAATTTATGTCCCATAAATTATCAAACAGCCCCCAATATCTCAATTATGACATAATCAGCCCCTCTACCTCATTTCCTTTTAAATTAAATTCAATTAATTACTACGGAGCCCCTCTCTTTATAAATATTTATAAAATGAGTCCCAAACTCATGCTTTTAACCCCCGACTTCTAAAAGTGTGGCAATTAACTCCTCGAACCCAACACCCTGCATATATAATTATTTATTTTAGGCTACCACTCGTTCATTAATTTATTTATTTAACTAATAAATAAACGGGTGTTACACATTGCCGAACTCTGATTCAAATCGATCATTATCCCTAAGATAAGTGATCAACTATTCCTTCGTTCTTCAAGATATCACATGAACACGAGACATGGATATGAATCAATCTCATTGTCTAAAATTATGTTTCCCGATTTGTAAAGACTTGATTGCACTTCAAATTGAACACATCAATTAGTCCTGGCTGGGCCCATCACTATATAGTCAACGTCAAATCATCAAGGGGCCTAATGATATCGTTTTTTTCTATTAGGGAAAAAGGAACGAATTACATTGACTACATAGTGATACAATTAACACATTAAATCACACATGGAATTATCCTTTATAACATCCAGTTACGAGAAGCGTTTGAGTAAGCCAATGCATAACTAATTTGTAAATAATGAACCATATATCTCTGTTTTAAGAATAGAATATATGATCGTCTTAGAATTACTTGTGACAAGATCCATGAAGTAATCTCTAATTGTGGGTTTATCCAATACTTAAAATCTCAAATTTCAAAGTACTCATGAATATTGTCGCAATTCCAATTGCAATGTCTTAACCTCAATCAACAATCTACAATCAATTCATGAAAGTCTCAATTCACTACTTACTTCCAGAAGTATGATTGACTGTAGAAGTTTAAATAATTTAAATTACGCAGGAAGTGTAAATAGGAAAAAAAACACAAGAATCAATAATTGAGTGAGGTAGTATGATACTCATAAATAATTCTCTATTATTCATTCACCAAATCAATTACAATTATTTTGTTAGAAGTTTCAAATATATCTGAGGCATATGCTCCTAGTATGCTGGTAGTGTTTGACCCTACTCAGAGCCTTTGTGAAAGGATTTGCAACATTATCTTCTGATGATACTCTCTTCACCAGAAGATGTCATTGTTCTACCGAATGTTGAATGTAATGGTACTTTCTGTTGATATGCTTGGATCTACCATGATCCTTTGGTTATTTTGTCAAAGCAACTGCACCTTCATTATCACAGAAAAGTTCCATTGGCTCATGAATAGTTGGAATGGCTCCAAATCTCTAATAAAGTTCTTCAGCCAAGCCGCTTGCTTTGATGCTTCACTCACTACAATATACTCAGACTCACATGTGGAATCAGCCACTGTGTCTTGCTTAGAACTTTTCCAAGTAACCTCTCCTCCATTCAGTAAGAATACACAACCAGACTACGAACATAAGTTGTCCTAATCTATTTGAAAACTAGCATCACTATAACCACTCACTCTTAACGTATCACTACCGCCAAGAACCAGGAACATGTGTTTTGTTCTTCGCAAATATTTAAGGACCTGGAGTTACTTAAACTCCATCACATAACCAACAAAGGGACCAAAACTAGCAATGCAATCTAGATCTAAGCATAGGAACACAAGAACATCTAAGCTTAAGGACTTATAGAGATCCAAAATATGCTCACTCTACCAATTCTAGCTTGAATGACACCATCTTTCACCAAAGACTCTTCCTTCATCTTCAAGATGCACAAATCAAGGTTGTAAAACTTATAAACTCAAGATATGGAGATTAGGGTTTGCTATGGACAATCTATGGAAATAGAGGCCGAAGATAGAACAAACTATAAGCATCTATTTCCTAAAATAGGGCCCAAGGCCCAAGACTTAGGATTTTGAAACCCAGCCACCACCGTATCGCAGCCTAGCCATGACTGCGTTGCAACTTAAGTGATGTAGCTGCTCCGCGATGGATCACCACCACCGCCCCGTGGCCAGTAAAAATCCCAAAAACCAAGGGTTAAGATAAATAAAGTTCAAAACAATAATACCTAAAAATGGAAGTTACAAAATGTATGCAGTCTGAAAGAAGAAGGGTGCTTATTTTTTAACGTCTACAGATTGCTAAAATAAAATAAAAATTCAAATAAACTTGCTTTTAAACATAAAAGAGCTTTTCTATACTTTTATGATTTTTTTTATAAGAACAAATATATTTGATAAGAACACTAAGATTTGGTAGCAAAGTTATACCTAACGATTGTAATAAGGGATTAAAGAATACAACACGTAAAATAGATGGAAATAAACTTTGATTTCAAAATGATAACAATCAAAATTTTCATTTCATTTTTATTCAATTATACTAGTTAAACTCAACATACATATTTTTTCCAAAGAAAAATCGATGGTGTTGCATTAAATATTTGTTTTAAAAGTATTTGGCTTAAAAATATTAGACAATATTAGAATTGTTATCATACCAATATAACAAACTCTAACGACTATTATCGTAACAAAATATTTATTAAAATTTTGTTACAAAGGTTATGGTTACGTCGTCAAATTATTTTTTCTTGAAGTACTATAATTGTTTTTCAAATTATTTATCATAGATAAAGTTAAAATAAATTTAAGTTTTTAATTTAAAAAATAAATCTAAGTTTTATAATAATTATAAGTTTTAGGCGGCTAGAAAATGTCTGAAGTGGTTACAAGACTCTGCTCTACATATATACGCCAAGAACAAGGTGAACATATCATTTCATTTCAGGTTAACGCTCTTTAAAAAACAATTTGTGAATGTTAATGTATGTGCGACACAGACAAAATAGGCCAAAAAGATATGCCGACAAAAAACAAGCTCCACCTTAATCTAATTATTTTTCTATTTAATTATTAAATATACTATTTTATATTATTTGAATTAATAATTAATAAATTACTTATTTATTATTTTTGTTAATGATAATTTATCTAAAAATATATTATTTATTTTGAATCCCCTCTGTTGATCTTAGCTCTTCATGTATATACACCACTAGAGGGCTCATGGTGTGTGTACACCTCACCATCATCGCCCATCATCTTTCTTCCACAACAAAGCCAGTATACCCGTCATAGTGATTATTGTCGTAGTTGACTGTAACCTACAAGAGAGAAGAAAAGGGGAAGAGAGAATAAGAAAGACCCGGTCGTGGTACTTAATTTGTGGTGGGAAGCACGAGAGGCCACGATCGTGGCTCCAGATTAGCACCACGAGAGGATTGGGGTGGTGTTCACGGAACGTGGTCATTGCCACCTAGACCACGAGCAATCTCGTTGCTGGTAGGTACTTGAATAGCCTTAGCGTTTCTTATTACCATATCGAGTTTTCTTTTATATTGCATAATAAATTCAATATAACTTGGGTTAAACAACTTTTTGAAATAATGATATTTTGTCTTTTTCTCAAAAAATTGATAAAAGCTACGCAACTTTCTATTGGACTAATCTCCTAAAAAGAATAAAGACCTTTAGTGACGGCTACCTTTAATGGTCACATTATTAGCGCGAAAACCAAGAATTTTAGTGGCTACACATGTTGCCACTAAAGATTGCTATTCTTGTAGTGAATAGACAAAAGTGTTTATAGAAAAGCCTAATAGCCTTCACACCCAAGATTTTAAGCATTTGGATCACGCGGATAAAACGAGATGCGGTCAACAACTCTACACTAGAAATGCAGAAAAAATTCCTTTTTTAGAATGATAAATAGTGAATTGATAAATTTATTACTTTGCTAAGGATAGAATATCCATTTGTTTGCTAAGGATAGAATATCCATTTGTTTACAACCCAAGTAATGTTATACACACATAAAGCTCACACACCATTGAAATAACAACCATTATTTTCTATAATAAGCTTCCAATAATCAAACTTGAATTCTTCATACAACTTTTTATCTAAAGCCATTTGCAATTCTTTCTGCAAGGCAATAAGCAGTCGATTGGATGGTAATCATGGGATTAACACCAACAGCAGTCGGTAAAATACTCGCATCACAAACAAAAAGTCCCTCCGCTTCCCAGCTCTCCCCATTCTCATCCACTGCACCTTCCTTCTCACTTTTCCCCATTCTGCAACTCCCCATTTGATGAGCCGAACAATATAGACTCCATCGTTCCACCATTGACATCGGACCAGGTAATGCATCTACTGTCTCCAAGAACTCCTCGATCTCCTCTTTACCTGTCCCTTTGCATTTCAATTTCTGCCCATCGCTTCTTTGAGTACCCACTTCAACAGCCCCAGCTGCAATTAACACCCTTAATGCCTGCCTCAGCCCTTTCTTCATATTTTCTTTGTCATATTTGCTGAAGTTAAAACTTATCCTTCCTGCTGACTTCACTTTCCCAGGTCCACTGTCTCTTATCAATGAAAACACATGAGCTGTTCGAGAGTATCTCAGCATTCTTTCCTTTATGTCTTGCCCAGAAAGCCATGGACATAAACCAGCGAAAGATCCAGGTCCGAGTGCAGTTACTTCCAAGATGTAGTTCTCATCTGACCCCGGTTTATGAACGGATGTCAGTATCCCTCCTTCGTAGTTTGTGCCTGTTAGATCTGTTTCATTCTCTGGAAAGTATCCCCATGCCATTGCAACAGGATGAAGGTGAAGATTCTTGCCAATATTAGGGTTTTTCAGACCACTAGATTTCATTAAAGGTGGCGTTAAAAGAGACCCACATGCAGAAATTGTCACCTTTGCTTCGATGATTAATGTTTTATAGGTTTCTTGATGTAAAGCTTCAGCAATTACTCCTAAACATTTATGTCTTCTTTTCGTCCCATCTGGGTTTCTTGCTAAAATAAATTTCTTGGCTTTACATCCGGTTATGATCACAGCGCCATGATCCACCGCATCAACCAACCAAGTCGAATCGGTTCCCTTTTTGTCTCCTGATCTGCAACCATAACAACAAGAACCACAGTAATGATTCTCGGATGCGTTCTGTGGGATAAAATCGATTTTCAGACCAAGATTCTCACACCCTTTACGAAGAACTTGATTTTGGAATCCTTCTTTTGCACATCTTTCAGTAACACCGATTCTTTCACACACTTTGTTCATTGCAGAAGTATACTCATTGCTCTCATATAACTTAATGTTGTAATCTTCGGCCCATTCTTTTCGCACAGATTGTGGTGTCTTGATGCAACCTGACCAATTAATTGCTGACCCACCTCCAACTCCAGTTCCTGCCTGGATCATCACACTCCCTTGAAGGGTTGGAAATACTCCTTTTGATTCATAGAGTTGATCAAGAGAAGGTCCTTCGAGTTTTGAATAATCTGTCTTATAAAAGTAGTTTCCTTTTTCAAGAACCACAACTTTCTTGCCGGATTTTGCAAGTATGGCAGCTGCAACACCACCACCACAACCAGAGCCGACTATTACAACGTCACATTTTATTCTGCAGATTTTTTCTTTAAGGTCTTCTCTCACATCCATGCCTTTCTTACGGAGAGATTGCACAAGTGTATGACCCTTTTCATTCATAAGCTCCACCATTCCTTTCTGTAGAGGGCGCTCTTTTGGGTTACTTTTGGGTTGTTCTTCATTAAGGTCTACGTGATAGCCGATGGCTTCCCATGTAGGATTATTTGTTTTCCCACCGACCTGTTGGGCATTTTTCAAGAATATCATATCAGCTGCTTTCATTGTATTATAATTATATGCGTTTGCTAATATTTCGTTACTAATCAAATAATCGGACTTATATTTCTGTCTTTTCGTTGCCTATTTTGCATTTGCATCTAGGGGTGGCAAATTGTGTTATCGTTTCGTGTTTACACGACAAGGTTTTTTGTAACACGAACACGATACGACACGATGTCGTGTTTTTTTAATTAACACGAAAACGAACGAATTAAAAAACGACAAACACGACACGACACGACAAATATAACATATACTAAAAACTAGTGTATTTAATGAATACTTTATGAAATATAACACAATAAATACGACAAACACGAAAAACACGATAAAGAACTGTTAAATCGTGTCGATTTCGTGTCGAATTTTGAACATGAAGGTGATACGACACGACATCGTGTTTTTTACAGCTAACACGAACACGATAAAAACACGAATTCAAATTTTAGTTTCGTCCCAATTTCGTTTTATATCATGTATTTTTGTCGTGTCGTGTCATAAATTGCCATCATCCTTATCTTTAACAAAATAAATAAATAAATAAATAAATCTTATGTCTCAAGTAGTGCCATTGTGGGAATTTTTATTCCAAGCTAGAGTGGGGTTTTTTTTTTTCTTTTTACTTTTTTGGAATTACGGTTTGTCTACCTAATTTATCTGCTACATACTTGTTCTCTGTCAGATCAAATGTCGAACTAGATCTTGATTCTTGAACTAAATATTTATGTTTGCATTGGGCGTTGTGTACTTTTTTGCAGAAATGTTGATCTAATGGTCGTTGATATCTATGTTTGCATGTTGATAATGTCTCTTGGACCACTTACATTTTTGCAGAAGACATAGGAAGTACTGGTGGTTGGAGTAAGTATAAAAACTGTTAAAGGTATCTGTTGCTTATTTTTATAATACCTTATAAATATATAACAAAAAAAAAAAAAAAAACAACAACTGTTTATTTATTTATTTTGACCTATCAAATAGGTGGGTCTTATTTGTTTCACACTGGGTTACATAAAAAATATATGAACCAAGCGTCTGTTTTCAAGTATTATGATCCAGAACTGTTTATTTATTTATTTATTTTTTATTTGGGAACAACTGGCCAATAAAGAGAAAGAGGAAGAAGAGATCACCTGAGAAAAGAAGACCAAAAGGCAGATCGACTTGATCAACAACAATCCGAGTCTGATAGGCGATATATACCCATTCTTGAACCATTTCTGCAGAATCTTCTCCCTCTTATGTAGTGAGATTTCGGAGAACTTGTGTATATATGGCCATTTATGAGAAATACAAAGAAACCCAGAAAGTAAAAGGGTGCCTAGCCTGGTGGATAAAAGAGTTGTGACCAATTTCACCACCATCATTTCTTCAAGAAAAGCGGTCGTTACCAGTATGTGAGCTACCTGTTTCCAATTCCGTATTTTTTTTTTCATTTCCACTTCGAAATAATAAAAAAAGAATTCGAATTGAGAATATAGAAGAGTTTTTTTTTTTTTTTTTCTTTTTGATATTATACCTTATTAGGAATTGGGTATTGAGAACCAGAAGCTGTAGAGAACGACTGAATAGATTCTTTAACTTTGTTCTCATGAACATCAAGAGAACTCAGAGGGAGTGGCTGCACGATAACTTCACATATGCTGGAAATAGTCTCCATTTCTGATGAAGAAAAGCTTCCGTTTTTGTACTCTTCATCTCTCCCACCTTGTAACAGAGGGTGACACTCACTCGCACTCCCATCATACATCTCTCTTTTCTCTTTTTAAATATGGTAATGGATATGCCTGCATGTGTTTATATATATATATATATATATATATATATATATATATATATATATATATATATATATATATATATATATATATATATATATATATAAAAGATTAGGTTATTATATTCAAAGTAATTATTATGTTATTATATACATAAATATAAACCAATCAAATTTATTTATTTTAAGAAAACGATTAATATACATTATTGAATTAAATATATAATTGAAAAATAACATCTTAATTAATTACAAGGGTAATTTAGTCAATTAATAGATTTAATAAAGGAACATTGCATTTTTTAAGGAATCATAGATTTTATTAATTTTAAAAATTCGATTTTACGAATTATAATTCTTTTAATTCAGATATTCTGACAGAATATGTTTATGAGTATATTCAAAAATAAAAATATTCTTGAACCATAAATAATAAAAATATTCTTGAACCTATTTCTTGATCTGACTTTAAAAACTTCTTGTAGAATAATAAATTCTTGAACAATCAATTATTTCTTATAGAATACGGGTAACAATTGTTAAGAATTACATTTATTGTTAAAGAATAAAACTAAAAAAAACTTTCAAAATGGGAAAGAAAACATTAAAATCTAACAACAACACTAATACATTCTAAAAGAATAATGTTGCTTAGAATCACTTTCAATAATTCTACCATACTTTTTAATCACACTCGATTTATTCTGTCATAATGGCATTCTTTTTATAATGATATTCTATGAAAATGCAAGCCATAAACTAATAAAGTCACTTACTTCTCGCAGAATAAACAAATTTTTATATACAAGTTAAATTTTTTCTATCACATCCTTAAAAAAATAAAAAAAAAACTTTATATTTTATTCTATAATAATGAAACTCCCTAATAACAAACAAATAGATATGTAGATTATTCTATTGAAATATACTATTACATATACTCTTATCATTCTATTATAGATTAATCTTACAAAATATGACAATGAGTAGTGTATTTTTGTGGAAGATCGGTGACCATTTAGGATTGTTCATGTCTATCCCATACACATTCATCCAACCTTCGGGTCATTAATCATCATGTACTTCATTCATTCTATGAGAATAACTGTCATGAAATTGAATTATATAAGAATAAAACTATGTGAGAATGCTTTTATACGATAAAAATAAAACAAATTTTAGTAATTCTAAGAGAACTCATACTACATGTTAATATCAAGTAACACAAATAACGAACTCATAAATTATTTTTGTGTTCTTCAAGAATTTGAACATAAAAAATCATCACAACACTGATAATAAAAGTTGAAAGTCCACTGTCCACACCATGCATGATAGAGGTTGGATCCACTCATGCTTATAATTTGCATTTTTCTGTAGGAAGTAAGATAATTATAACATATGTATGATAATAGGACATGAAGGCTACTTAAAAATTACTTCTTTAAACCAACAACGAAGATCATATACACATAAATAAACCATATAGTACTAAGAAATTCTATCAACACCAATGTATATGTAAAAAATAAAGAACTACTACTACACAGAAACTCAGATTTGAACTAATTCCTTGTTACAAATTCTAAAACATCAACCCAAAACTCAACTGCTAGTTCGATATAAATCCAGAAATTATCATCAATGGACAATGGTTTTAGTGAATAAATGATCATTCTGGTCAATTTTAGGTACAAGGAGTCAACCAAACAACAACACGGTGCAGTAAAAAGCTTAATCGATGATTTTTAATATGTGTTTAGTAAGTAAATCATACCTTAAATCAAGCCTTACGACTTTCTCTTCCTTTTTGTTGTGTTTTACATTAAATCGTCCCAAATATTTTGAGAGTTCGTGATCGGTTCTTTCAAATCGACTGAAACGAGTAACCTCCATGACCTAATCAAATCCAACAAAGAAATCAAGAGTAATGACTCATTAACTTAGACAAAACAACATCAACTAAACCAAGCTATAGCATAATGAGATGATTACCTGTTAGCATCTTTGATATCATAAATGTAGATGAAAAGGGAACAGAAGAAAATGGAGATACGAAGTGATCGAGAGGGTGATTGAAGACGAAGGAGGTGAACTTGGCCAGGGAAATAGTTGCGATCAACGATGGCTACGTGGTTGGAGAACTGGAATGGTTTAACTGGTGATAAAGATTGATCCTACACCAGTGATGAAGATCGATCAGATCAGTCATAGGTCGTATATAAAAAGGGGGGAATTAGGTTAAAATCAACGTAACTAGCAAAATTATAGGGAATATTTTTGGAAGTTATTTATCAAATTACCTAGTTACCCTTATTGATTTATTTAATTATTGTTTTTTCTATTAATTTTTGATTGGTCCATAATCATGCATACAATAATACAATACTTAGTTAGAATACCTAAACCTATCTCTCTCTTTCTCTCTCTCTCTCTCTCTCTCTCTCTATATATATATATATATATATATATATATATATATATATATATATATAGGAATGTTCAATTGAGAAAAAAAATGTTGAGAATCAGGGAATCATTTTTAGCCACACATTTATTTTGTCGCAAAACACTTAGGCGTACCAGCGGAAATAGATAACGGATACACATGTGTTTTCCAACCAAACATATTTCCTTAAACTATGCTAATCATTACCTTAATATACAAAAACATACCTTTTTTTTGTTTTTTTAATTTTTTGAAAAGTTATTTTTATCGAAAAATTATTATAAATATATCAAAATTCATAATTTTTTATTCTCTATAAATAGACATCTATATTGGTATAATTTTAAGATAAAATAATTTTTTTTTAGTTTCAGACCTCGTTACTCATAAATTAATAACGAATGTATTGTAGTAAAAATCTGATGTCTTTTTATTCACTTATGAATAATGATATCTGAAACTATAAAAAAATAAAAAAATTTAATTTATCTTAAAACTATATCAATATAGATGTCTATTTATAGAGAAAAAAATTATGAATTTTGATATATATAAAATCATTTTTTGAGAAAAATAGCTCCTTAAAAACTTACAAAAAAAAACATATATTAAGATAATTATTAACATGGTTTAATGAAACTATGTTTTCCGCTGGTACGATAGAGGCTTTTGCGGCAAAAATAAATGACTGGCTGAGAATGATTCCCCAATTCTCAACATATTTAATTTTCTCAATTGAACTTATATATATATATATATATATATATATATATATATATATATATATATAAATATATATATATATATATATATATATATATATATATATATATATATATATATATATATATAGAAAAAACATCATAAATGGTCCCTGTGGTTACTCAAAATCTGAAGTTTAGTCCCCGTGGTTTAAAAACCTCATAAATGGTCCTTGTGTTTTCAAAACTTTTGATGTTTGGTCCTTTTTGCTAACTCCGTTAAATTTGTCCGTTAACTGAAGGGTATTTTCGTCATTTCACCAGGGACCATTTACGATGTTTTCTCATATTTTTTAAAAAAAAGAAAAAATAAATATAATTAAATATATAAAAGGTCTCTCTCTCTCTCTCTCCCTCTCTCTCTCCAGACCAACCTTCCCCTTCCTTTTTCTTCACTTACAACCAAGAACCACGGTTGCCGGCCACCGGAGCAGCTCCTCCTCCACTCCCCGTTGCCATGGTAAAAACCCACCACCATGGTGTTTATTTTGTCAAATACAACAACCCCAAACATCCTCGACCTTTACTCCTTCCTCCCCTCGTCTCTCATGTGTCGACCTCACCGTAAGAAATTAACAGAAGCAGTGGGAGTCGCCAGAGTGAGCACCACTCACTGCCACTGTCGTTTTCAGCCCACACCACTTCTTCGACCGCCTTTCATCTTTCATTGACGAGCGATGTCGGACGAACCCATCAGAAGAGGAGGAGGTGGCAGAGCCACCTGCCGCTGCTACCCACTTGGGTTCAAGGTGTTTGTTGTTGTAGAGAAAGGAGGGAGCGGAGATGGCTACCTCACTGTAGGAGTCGGGTAGAAACAACAACAAGGTGGCATCGGGTGGTGGCTGTGGGCGGCGATGGTGGCTCCAGGGGATGAGTGGAGATGAAAGTTTGATTTGCTACATTTGATTTTTTATTTGTTGGGACGAAAGTCTATGTGTATAAAATTCTGAGTTTCTTCTGTGAAATTTTTGGATTTCCCACTGTTCTTAGCTGCTGCCATTGACGAACAAATATCTTCACAATCACAATCACAACAACAAAAGGAGAAAAATGTGAAGTAAAATTTGTCTTTAGCTCTCTGGTAATCACTGAATCAAAGCACAAAAACTCGCTTTCAATCCAGATTTAAGAAAAACCCAACTGAAAAAACGAGTCACATTCCAAAACCCAGATCTTACATTATCGAAAAAGGTAAGAAATAGAAAGAGATTCAGTAGACATGGGTGTTAAAGAAAGAAGACACCATGAATGCTAAAAAGACAATTCATTCTGTAGAATCTTAAAAAGATGAGAGCACGAGCGGCTAAAATTGAAAATTAAAAAAAGAAATAAACAGGGAATCCAAAATGGAATTTGTTGTTTGTGATTGTGAGTTGTGATTGTATATGATTGAACGAATTGAATGAGTTAAGCTGTAGATGTGGAACAGAGGAATCAAAGAAGATGAAAAGGCAGAGAACTTTGTGAATGGTGAATTCGAGATGTGTGTGACAGTGTGTGTGTGTGTGTGTGAAATGACATAAGTGGTCCCTGTGGTTGTGAAATGACAAAAATACCCTTCAGTTAACGGAAAAACTTAACCCCAGTTAGCAAAAAGGACCAAACATCAAAAGTTTTGAAAACACAGGGACCATCTATGAGGTTTTTAAACCACAGGGACTAAATTTCAGATTTTGGGTAACCACAGGGACCATTTATGATGTTTTTTCATATATATATATATATATATATATATATATATATATATATATATATATATATATATATATATATATATATATATATATATATATATATATATATATATATATATACGGTGATGTTCAATAGAGAACCATAATTAACCAAGGAACCAATCTTTTTTTCAACTTTTAGAACTTATTTTTTATAAAAAAAAAAAAAAAAAAAAAAAAAAAAAAAAAAAAAAACCTAAAAGTACAGAAATTCATAACCTTTTATCCTTTTTCCAATGATACAAAATTCGATTTTTTTTACGTCAAATTCACAATGTGAATCTTCGAAAATTCACAACATGAATCCGGATTCACACGGTGAATCCGAAAAATATTTTTTACATTCACAATGTTAATATATGAATTTAGATTTTTTTAGATTTTTTTTTCGATAAAGAATAAGCTCTAGAAATTACAAAAAAGATTTGGTTCCTTGAAGAACCCATAATTATGGTTCTCTATTGAACTTTTCTCTATACATACATATATATATATATATATATATATATATATATATATATATATAGAGAGAGAGAGAGAGAGAGAGAGAGATTTAAATGAGAACCACAAAAGACGAAGAACCCTAAAAACCTCTATTTTTAAGTATATATATATATATATATATATATATATATATATATATATATATATATATATATATATATATATATTATGAATACCTATTAAATATATTAAAAATCTTGATGTTTGTTTTTTGTAAGAAAATGGAAAAAAAATCGTAATTTTTAGTCTAATATTTTTATTTATACACTCCTTAATATTTTAATACATAATTTTTACAAAATACAATTTAATACAGACAATTTACAATTTAATATATAAAATTCTCAATTTATTACAATCTATTTTATACTAATTTACATATTATATATTTGGAGAAGTTAAACCAAAACTCTATCACCACCACTACACGCTGTCATCAATCATTTGTGCCACCGCCACCATTCATTCAAAATCATATATGTATATAAAGTCATGCATTTACAGCTTAAACACATCATTCACAGTTTAATAAAAATATTAATTCACGCACTTTGAATTTAATGCAAAACAACTATCTAAAAACTAATACTTTCTTACATACTTATACAATATAAAGATAAATATAGTCATAAGAAAATTAATACAAAAATTTCATACATAATATTTGAACACAAAATTATCTAAAAAAGTCACAACTTAATACAGATAATTCACAATTTAATACAGTAAATTACTGTTTAATACTCAATATTCATAACTTAATAATGTAAATTCATAATTTTATAAACAGAGATGTTATATATTATTAACTTAAAACTTATATTTATAACTTCATATAAAACATTCACAGTTTCATATATTTAATTCACAGTTTAATATATAAAAATGACAAATTAATATAACAAAATCATGGTTTAATACACAAAAATTATATATTCACAGTCATATTCTCAATTTAAAAGTTATATTTATACGTTCATATATGGAAACTTTTATATGTATTAAAATGTGAATTTATTATACTAAGCTTAAATACTACATTCACAATTTAATAAAAATATTAACACTTTGAATTCAATGTAAAACCATTATCTAAAAACCAATACATTCTTACATACTTATATAAAAAAATAAATAAATATATTCACAAGAAAATTAATACAAAAATTCATACATAAATCATTAATGTTTTAACACAAAATTATACTTAATACAATCAATTCACAACTTAATAAAGTTAATTATGGTTTAATACACAAACTTCACAACTTAATATAACAAATTCAAAATTTAATACACATAAATGTTATATACTCTTAACTTAAAATTTATATTTATAACTTTAGACAAAGCATTCACAGTTCAGTACAGTCAATTCCCAATTTAATACAAAAAAGTAATAGTTTAACACTATAAATTCATAGTTTAATACACAAAAATTATATATTCACAACCATATTCTCAACTTAAAATATATATATTTATACCTTCATATCCCGAGGCATTTATGTGTATTAAAATATGAATTTATTAATAAAAATCACAGGTTAATATACAAAATTCGTAGTTTAATACACTACATTCACATCTCATTTACATGTATAAAATTCATATCTAGATAAAAAAAAATCAAAATTCACAGTTTAATAAAACATTTTAGATATTATTTCAAAGCTTAATTAAATATTACAAACATTAAATTTCGCAACTTAATGCCTAAAAAATCAGAATTCATAATATAATACACACTTCAAACACTACTTCACAGCTTAATAAAGAAATTTAAACACTTATTCACAACTTAAAAACTTACAGATCTCGTTGAAGCAGTTGATCAAACACCTTGTGTGCATATTGTTTTCAGATCTGATGTCATTTACAGATCTGAGATTGTCATGTTCCTTAAAGTCTGTGGATATTGAAGATCAGATCAGATCTAACCAAATATGAGAAATCGTTGTGCCTTTGACTTCAGATCTAAAATGTTGATGACAGTTGATGAGTTTTCCAAAAATCTGAGGTGAGGGGTGGTGATGGTGGAAGAGATCTGATATGGTGGTGGAACCATCAGTTGCCACAATGAAATGCTTCACACAAACAAGATCTTTGTATGAAATTAGACCAAATACATCAGATTTCACCAAATCTAACCAAATCTGAGAAATCAATATGTTTTTTATTCAAATCTAAAAGGTTGATGACAGTTGGTGACTTTCCGACATCTTTGGCTTTAGATCTGAAAGTTTGAGGGAGGCGACACGACCGTTTTCTGGTGCTTTGGAGAGGTCAGAGGTCGGAAGGTGGTCGGAAATGAAGCACAACTCATAAATATGAAGTTATAGAATGATGACATCGACGATGAGGGCATATCTGAATGAGGATATTATAGGTTTGAAGTTACCGACTCCAGATCTAAAGCTTGGCGGCCGGTGGTTGCGAGATTAATTTCGATGGCAAGAGGTTGTGGTGAGAGCGATGAACGTAGATTTGAAGACATATGTTCTAGATTTGAAGATGAATGTTCTAGATCGGATCATATTTTGACAGATTTGGACTAGAAACACCACCATAAATGAAAAAAAATACCAGAATCCTTCAGATTTATTGGAAGTCGATGGAGAATGACGTAACGATGATGCTAATGAGTTTTTTCGGCAGTAGGAGACATATATATATATATATATATATATATATATATATATAGACACACACACACACACACATATAGGAAAAAGATCATCTGAGAACTTATAGTTTCCAAAGAATTAAACAATATGCGTTAGATCAAGATGATAAAAGATTAAAATGTTTTGTAACACTTTTTTAAATAATTGAAAATATAAAGCACATGGATATGGTAGTGAAATTAATCGAGGGGCATTTTTGGGATAACACAATCCATTTAATTCCCCAAATTAAATCCCTCATTCAAGTCAAACTCTCTCTCTCTCTCTCTCTCTCTCTCTCTCTTTCTCTCTCCCCGCTTTCATTGCACCTCCTTGACGACCAACACTTCCTGATCTTCGATGATGCCCCCTCCTCTCTCTGAAGCCTTTATTCTTTTGTTCTTTCGACTTTAGTGTCAAAATAAGATAATCAAATTAAAGAATCAAAGATTGTTTTGGTCCATCAGATACCTAGCTGCCAGTGGACTCCTTCCACTATGATAGATTACTCCAGGCTCCTGTGTTGGATATCTTCTTTATCCCGCCGGCCGTCGCACCACTAGGGAACTCGCTCGTACATAGATCCAAATTTCAAATAATTGTAGTCCAGATCGTATCCTTGATGATGGCAAGGGATCTCTAGTTTTTGACCTAACCTCACCTTCTTCTTTACGACATATTAAGATCGAGGCTGTGATGACACCCTACCTACGTGATTTTTAGGTTTCGTCTACAACCACAAATCTGGCGTTTCTAAAACTGAGGTAAAATTCATTGTTGTTGTGTGATTCTGATTCAATTTTTGTTTATCATTGGTTGAGTTGACCAACAATTGAATGAAGAATCTACCAAACAATTTATTGTGTTAGTAGACTCGATCGAATTGCAATTTTAAATTTATTGATTTTACTGATTGGAAATGTTAGTAGGTATATGTAATTCCCTATGCTCTATCGTTGGTAGATATGTACCTAGAATTGAATGAAAAGTCTATCGAACAATTTATGGTATTGTGTTAGTAGACTTAATAAAATTGCAATATTAAAATTTCCAATTCTATCAAATGGAAATGTCGGTAGCTATATGTAATTCTCTTTGCTCTAACCCTAATTTGATTCCCTTCATCGAAAATATTGAAGAAATAAAAGGATAAGAATGTTTTGTTATCGTAATCTGATTAATTTTCAACTTCATGCTTGGTAGAAATATTAACAAATGTGGTCTTAATCAAATTTGCAAAAAAGTTAAGAAACTAGTCATAGTCGGTTGAATGTTCAGTAAAAAGATTATGATCAAAATAAGCTTTGAATAAATGATGACTCAATTTTCTTTGAATAATTTTCAAATTTTACTTTTTTTTAAATAGTATAACTTTAGTTTTTTTTACTAATGGAATATAAACTCTTCACTATAGATAGTTGGTTTACTAAAGCAAAACCACTTCCATTTATCAATTTCTACAAAATATTCTATTTCAATATGTTTTAACAATTTGTTGTTTTTGGTTTTCAACAGATATTCTAAAAGGGCTAAAGGTGTATTCAAGGAGTTGAATTGGAAACATTGTGTTTTTCAGCTGGATTAAAGAGGACAGTGGTTGGTGACTTTACGATATTATAACACTATCCATATTTGATTAATTATCAAATTATCTTTCTTTCTATTATTTTCCTATGTTTTTTTATAATTATTGTTCTTGAATCACATGTAATTCGTCTACAGAAACCTAGAGGGTTGGTGACATTACAATTTCCAATCCATAAAAGTCACATGTAATTCACAAATGAATCACATGTAATTCACATATGAATTAAACCTGATTCACAAGTAAATCACTTGTAATTCAAATGTAAATCACATATGAATAACATGTAACTCACATGTCAATCACATCTAATTCACATGTGAATCAAGAAATGTATATTGACAAGAGAATCTTATATGTCAAGGAGTCAGTGGGAGTCTTAATGGTCTTGAAAGGTTTCAAGAACAAATCAAAATAGACCTTATCGATCATCACTAGCAAACGAGTTGAGGTTTACAACCTATCGTGTTGACACTATTTTGTTTCTGTGCCATTCCAGTCGAATTAATTATGCACATGAGTTCTATGAGTTCGCATTTGAATGCATAAAAGGCGAGGACCTTGATCAATGAAAAGTACATTGATAGGAGAGGGTGAGCTGCTTAACTACTTGGAAGACATGGTGGGCAGCTGTGCTACCATAAGGCAAGAAATCAAGATTAAGAAAGTTCGGTCCATATGAGTTTGAATTTGTCGTAAACTTTGGTTTTGAACAATTCACATGGATAGGAACACATACACCATTAAAATCTAAGTGCCATAAGCTTCCCTCCTTCATGAAAATGATTGTGAGGAAATGCTTTTACTAAGAGAGATTTTAAAAGGATAGTGATTGTGAAAATTGTATTCTCGAATTCGATTATGGTTACGGTATCCCTTTCCATAATTTGAATTGTGAGATTTGGCAATTAGTCTTAATTGTTTAGACACATATATGAGCTATCTAAGGGAATGGTGTATAAGCTTAGATAAAGGATTATCAAAGCATTAAGTATTAGAAACATGAACTTAAGAAATTCAATAAGTATTGTTTTTCTGGAAGATAAGCTGGTTTCTGAATACATGTCAAAGCTAGTGGGAGCATAAGTGTTATGCTTATAATAATCATCATGATAGTGGGAGCATAAATGTTATGATTGTATGATTATTAAGGCAAGTATTGCAAGTTAGCAATATTAGTTATAGAAAAACAAGAGTCATACCTTGCAAAGTTGTAAGGGTTGAATAGTTGTTTTGCTATAATTAAGGGAGAGAATATTATGCTTCATTTCAAATCTAAAGGCTTAGGTTAATAAATTTAGTCAAGGATACATAGTGTGTTTTCAAATTTCGATTATGATTACGACATTCCTCTTCATAGTTCGAATTTTGAGAACGTAGCACATAAAATATTATGGCAGAAGATTGATAAAGTATCAAATCTTTATGTAAGACATTATGCATCGTGTCCCATACGCTTCGGGTATAGGATCGATTGCAAATGCTATAATATTTGACCATTCTAAAATTTTCCAAATGTATAGCGCATTTAGAGGGAAAAAGGACAAGAATCAGTTTTGACTAAGATAGTTAAACAACTATCAAAGGACAATCCAAAGTTCGCCGAGGATTGGTCGCTTGTGAGTAGTTGGAAGCATGATATTGGACGGACCATATCGACATTATTATGAATAGATAAGATTCTATTGAGAATGAGTTATCATATGGTAAGTATGGAAAGTTTTCCATATTGAGAATTGAATATTGAAAATCTATGTCTAGATTAGAAACTTTTATGCAAAAGGATGTTCAAAGGAATGTACTTTGATTGAGAGACATCATATCTAAGGAATTGTCTTGTAACAATCTCCGATAGAGGACTTTGTAATTTCATTGGCAATAATCATTGTGACTTTAGTGCAGTGACATTACAAAAGGATCGTTGCATAAAATGTTAGAATCTAACATATTCCATAAGTGGCAAGAATTTGATATTTTTCCACTTGTGAAAAGGATTCGGAGTTGTGAAATGAGTATGATTGGAAATGTGTTCAATTTGATCTATTTCACAAAGTAAGAACCATAGGTAAACATTGTGTGCATGCTGGGAGCATGGGACAAGTGTAGTAATAATTCGAGTACGAAATTGATTACCCGAAACTACAAATAATGAGTAATCGATATGGTGATAAATAAAAGGTATTTTATTTATGCTCAAAGGTTTGAGGCCATATGGGATTAGTATTATTATTGTGTTTCACTTTACATGTTTTGACTTCCTGAATAATTTAATTGGTTTAGAACAGTCAAATTATTCGAACGGGCCACAGTCATTCATATGTTGGAAGTAGGTATGAATGAAGACTGTCGTGAATTGGTGTGTGGATTGTCTAAAGAGCATTAGACATAAGCAAATGTTTGCTGAAATGTTCATGAGTGCTTATGAATATGATTTGAGCATTGAATTAAACCCACGCTCACTTGGATCACTTCATGGATTGTTATCACGAGTGATTGGTGAGACGATAACATCTTATATTCTTGAAACCGAGATGTGTGAGTTGTATCTTGCAAATCGGTTGCACTTTGATAATATGTAAACGCACCAGTAACTTGGTGTCATAAAACATATTGTTGTGTGTGATTCGGTGAGTGAGTGCAAGCGAGCATTGAATCAAAGTTTATCCGTTCCTTTTATCCAGGGTAGGATAAAAGCGATATCTTTGGGCCCCTCGATGATTTAGTGATGACAAACGTAGATGCTCGGCCGGGCTAGGGCTAATTTGATTTGTTCAATTAGGCAGTCGTCATAAATCGGAATTCGAGAAATAGTACAGAGAGAATTATTAGAAATCATGTCTCATACGATATCTAGAATGGAGGAATATATGATCCCTTATCTAAAGGACATGCGTATCTGATAGGATCAGAGTTGACAGCGGCTTTGGAAAGCTACGATTGCAGATCAGGATCTGAAGTCATACACATAATAGTTATTAGACTTATCCAAGTGGGAGACTGTTGGATTAGTGTCTAAGTCCATAACTATTTTGGTATGTACTCGACCCGATGGTGCATGGTCCTTTTGGGTTGCCTTCACCAAAGCAACTTGATAGGATGAATTATGGAGAGAAAGGATTAAATATGATTTATTAATATATTATGAGAATAATATATTAAAGGAGAAATCATATTGTTTATTAATATTAGTCAAGAATTAATAAGAATTAAGTTTGTGACTAAAAGAGATTAATTAAACTTAAGGGACTAGAATTGTAATTATAAGATAATTGCAATTGGGCCATGGATTGCCTTATATTACAAGGTTGGACGAATTCTATGGGGAAACCCATTAGAAATCGTCCAAGGCCATTAAGGAAAGGAGTCCATGGGTTGCTTAGGGCTTAAGCATCCAAATTAGGGTTTCCTTGTTAGATAACCCTAATAGCCTCACTATTTAAGGAACCCTTATGCCCAAAAACGTGGACAAGCTTCCTTCTAGGGTTTCCACATGTTTTGGGCAGCCTCCTTCTCTTCTCCTCTTCATCCTCTTGCTCTTGGTGTTTGTGAACCATTAGAGGAGTGACATTTGTGACTCTAAGCTTTCTAAAGTCATTACAAGGAGAATTGTGATTGTTATTGCTACATAACAATCAAGGTAATATCTTAAACCCATTCTTATGTTAATATTATTACTTGTATGCTAGAATTAGGGTTTATAGTCTTGGATAACTTGCATGTACAATAGAGAAACCTAGATCCAAGCATTAGGGTTTGTATGAGCACACAGGATGTTCTTATGACCAAAACCCATCATTATTGAATTTTTAAGTGTGTTCATAAGATCAACATATCATTGCAAAATGTAACACAATGTTGTTAATAGTTCGACAAAAATGTAAATGCATATATGCATAATTAAGGACAACATTAAATAATATGTTCAATATCGTGATTTCACTACATAAGTCGTCTCTTGCTGGTAAATCTACTTTCTTTTAAGATAGAACTTTTAAACCTATTGGCTCACGAACAAGTTCTCCTAAAAAACTAGCAAACACTGGTCAATTTGTACGTGATATCCTATGTCTTCGATTATGATATGGATCTTTACTCGTTTACCATGCTGATTATGAAAGTTATATAGCCTGGTTGTGCCTCTATTAACTACATTTGTCGCCACTATGTCATCGTTTGCAACCGCATCTTTAACTTCATACTCTAAGTTATAGTCCAGATCCTCGTATATTGTAGTGTATGCATTATTAGCCATCGGTTCCATGAATATTGACAAGATATATTAGTAAAAAAAATAAGACTCGTTTATGGTTTTAGGAAAGGATCAAATATTTGGTAATGGTGTAAAAAGCTTCTAACGAAATCTCGTTTCAGAGTAATTAATAAGTAGGTTCATGACCGACATTGTGTGTTGCATTCAAAATTATAATCTAAAAACTTGAAACTTTGGTTGGCGCCTGGTAATTTAGAGAGTGTTCTTGAAATTTTTGGCATATAAAGTGAAGAAATTGAATTTTTATCGCCGACTAATGATACAATAGGTTGAGGATTGTAAAATTAGGAATCAGAATCGTCAGTTAGTGTTGAGTTCAAAATTTTTATCCAAATTTTGGTTCGAAGGCATAATTAGCATTTACCATTTTTGATAATATTAATATTTTAATATAAAAATATATAATAAATAGATGTACATTTAAAAATAATAATATTGTAATAGAAAAATTATAATTAACATTTATAGTGTAATGTATGACCCATGGATGAAATATGGGTCATTGGGAATGTGGTAGTTGCTGATAGTGTCTTGGTGTGACCCATGGATGACATATGTGTCATTGTTCATGGTGTAGTTGCTTATAATTTCATGGTATGACCCATGGATGACATATGGGTCACTGGTATGAGTAATGGATGATATATGGGCCATTGATCATGTGGAAGTTGCTTGTAGTATCCTGGTATGACCCATGGATGACATATAGGATTATAGATCATTGGTAATGTGGTAGTTGATTATAATGTCATGGTGTGGTCCATGGATGACATATGGGTCATCAGTCGTGTGGTTGTTGCTTATAGTGTCATGGTATGACCCATGGATGACATATGGGTCATTGGTCATGTGGTAGTTGATTACAGTGTCATAATATAACCCATGAATGACATATGGGTCATTGGTCATGTTCTGTCACTCCCCTAAACCAGGATGGCAGAAACGTCCTGGGGTGGATGAATTTCATGTACATTACCATAACAATGAGTATAATAGTGACTAAAGAAAACACAACCATCATAATTATAATTGAAAAGGTTATATTGTTTCACGAGTTACATGTTTCAAAATCGATTACAATATGATGATAAAAATGATTTGTCTGACGCCTTAGCGTCCTATCCTCAAAAGCTAGTAGTTACATGTTTTAGTGATTTCCTGAGAATACAAGTAGTTTTGAAAAAGTGTCAACAATTAAGTTGGTGAGTCATAATCATTCGTATGAAGAGTTGAAATCCTTTCTTTATAAAAGTAGTGTTTGTTCCAGAAAAATCCATTATTTTCCTTATAAAATGAGTTGTAGTCTTAAGACCCAAGGACCGCAATGTTCAAGTATTTTCCATACTTATAATAGTGTATGCAGTTTTAAACTATATAAAACCGTTTGAGTAAAAATATCCCTATAAACTTTATGTATCTTTGTTTCCCTATGTTAGTTATTATAACCGTGATAATCGACATAGATGGCCTGTAACGACATTCTTCAAGCGTCAGAATGTTATGACATTTGTCACCGCAAACCTACTGGTCTAGCTATTGCAAGCAGCTTAGGTGCGGGATTGTTAGTCCCAATAGAGATCTCTACACAAGTATCATGCTCTCTTACTTGAGACTCTAGTTACAATACAGGACTTTTGTAGGCACACTAAAGTTGTACGTGAAGAATTTAACTCACAAATTTGATTCAACGAGTTTACATGATGCGCAAATGAAAACCTTTTGTAAGTGGAATGATAACTTTCCATAGTGAATTTCATAGTGAAAATGACCCATAAACTATACCTATTATAGTTTATCATAAATGTTTTGTAGTGAGAGAAACCTTTATAAGTATGATTATCACCTTTCCATGAAATAAAATAGCATGAAAAATAATAAATATACATCTCCTTAATTTTATACACTTCGCTCAGCATGTTACAAAGTGTTGAAGAATCATAAACCATTATTAAAGAGTTTATTATAGTATTTTGTTCAAGATGTTCATTTTTCTATTCTTTAACTTTTCTGTTCATGTTGTTAGAAAGTTTATAGAAAAATTATCGTAAGTCGAAATCTAGATCCATAAACTTTGAGATCCTATAAAATGAGTCTACTTTGTCCACAAGTTTTATTATGACCTTTAGTGGTCTCTAACCAGTGTGAAAATGTTCATTTTCACTGACTAGTCCGAAAACTGTTATGAAATGATAGGCAATTTTGTAAAAATCACCAAAAATTGTAGATTAATCGTACAATCACATCCAAGTAGTCCTTAGAAAGGTATGAACCTGAACTACTTGCGTATTATACAGTTTTGAAAAATATTAAGTTTAAGATGGGTAAAACAGTTCGTGAACAGATCATAACTTTTCTGTGGAAAGCTGATGTTTAAGTTTAGGTCATGTTTTTGTTGGATTAGTGTCTAAGTCCATAACTATTTTGGTATGTACTTGACCCGATTATGAGCATGGTCCTTTTGGGTTGCCTTCACCACAACAATATGCAAGATGAATTAAGGAGAGAAAGGTTTAATTATGATTTATTAATATATTATAAGAATAATATATATATATTAAAGGAGAAATCATAATGTTTAATTAATATTAGTCAAGAATTAATTAAGAATTAATTTAGTAACTAAAAGAGATTAATTAAATTAAGGGGACTGATATTATAATTATAAGATAGTTGCAAAGTTGGGCTTAGGATCCATTAGATTGCAATGGACGAATTCTATATGGAAGACCATAAAGAAATCGTCCAAGGGCCTTCTGGAATGGTCCATTGGACTGCTTAAGGCTTAAGCAGTCAGATTAGGGTTTCCTAGTTTAAAACCCTAATAGCCTACATGTATATAAAGGACCCTTAAGCCCCAAAAACGTGGACAAGTCTTCCTTTAGGGTTTCCAGCCGTTTTTGGTGCCTCCCCTCTCTTCTCTTCTTCATCTTGTTGCTTAGTGGTGTTTGTGACTCCATTAGAGGTGAAACACTTGAGGCACTAAGCTTTCTGAAGCTAAGGATTGATTGTTATTGCTATATAACAATCAAAGGTTAGATCTAAACCCTATTTTATGTTAATATGATTAATTGTATGCTAGATATAGGGTTTATAGCTTTGGATATTCAATTGCATGTTCATTAGACAAACTAGATACAAAAGCTATTAGGTTTTGCATGTATACCATAGGATTGATGTTTTGCTCAAATCCCATCAGTGGTCTCAGAGTCTAGGTCGTTTTTCTATTGAATAGATGCATAATTGGACTGCCAAAGATCTGAAAATCGAAAATTTCTGCTCACTGCCTAATGAACTCGCCGAGTTGCTCTAAGAACTCAACGAGTTGCATGAACTCGACGAGTTAGCTGTTCTGTTGACGGGATTTTCAAATTTCTAGCTAGATTTTGATGGGGATAATTACAAAAACTCGTTTTTATTGCCTAAAATCGATTTTTTATGTTTGGAATGTTCATCCTGATCATAATTGATGGATTTGGTTAAATATGGATAATATAGGATTATTATTAGACAAATATTTGACCTGGTAAGTTTGAAAAGTTTCAAGTTACACCCTTTAGGTTTAATAGTTTAAATTTGAACTTAAAAGGTTTTGTTTTTGAAATTTAAATAGTTAAACCTTAATGTTCTGAAAGGTTTCAAAACTTGTCCTCAAGTTTTGGATTTTAAAGTTTAATTAAAAGTCGTAATTTGAAATTTTAAATTCTAAAATCCCAGTATTTTGAAAAGTTCAAATTACACCTTATGGTTTTGTTAATTAATTAAAGTGTATAATTAAAAGTGAATTAATAATCCCATAAAATTTTGGTTTACATTTAATTAAATTAAAAGTATAATTTACTAAATTAAACCACCTAGTATTTTAAAAGTGTAAAATACACCCTATAATATATATAACATTAGAAGTCTAATATTATATATATGTATGAGTAAACAGTCAGTCTTACCGTTAGTAGACCTCATTCACGAAGCTGGTCTATAAGGGGTGCTTAAAGACTTACCTATAAAATGGTGATTAAATGGGTATCCACTCTTACCCACCGCACTCTTGACTAGTGGAGAAACCTTCCATTATAAGTATAATGAAGTACAAAGTAACTAAATGCTTCTACAAATTCCCAATTCATAGTTACTTTAGGCAAAATGTGAAACTGTATGCTAATCCATGGAATTACACTTCGTACCCTTGTCAAACGTTAGTGGAGCGTGTGTGGTTAACTGGCACACTAATTTGGGGATGACATTCGTAGCGAAGGGTGATTCGATGTCTGTCATAGATCAATGGAGCGTGTGTGGTTAACCGACACATTGATTAGGTGAGCAAGACGTTGAGTGCACCAAGTGATTCGCATGGTTATTCACACCTTGTTTGTGATCCTCGGCATCCCAGTTGCAAACTTGAAGGGCATAATCGAGATTTAAACATACCATTGAAAAGTTCAATGAATCTCAAAAGATCTAGGAGTTTCAATTCATTTAAAACTTAAACTTCCTTTTCGTTCATGTTGGAAATTGGTAAATCGTCATTTACCTATCTTCAAATATTTTGCGACTAGATTATGGCATCCCTCTTCTAGGTTGGAGAATATTGTGTTGGATCCTAGCCTTGATGTTTCATTTGGGTGTTACATCAAGAATTCTAGTCAACTTAACTTGAATTTTCTCCCGTTTTGTAGATGTCTAGATCTAACAATGGTCTTCCCAAATCCTTTGGAACAAGCTTTCCATATGAAGATGACGTTCCGAGATACGATCAAGGAAATAAGAGTCATGCTTCACTACCTCCACCTCCTCCAATTGTTCTCCCTGACCCACAAGTTCAAAGGCTTGAAAAATTCAAGCTCACTCAAGCCCTTTTGGCAAGTAAACACGAAGATGGGAAACCTGTGTGTGCACACGTCTTAGAGATGAAGTCACACATTGATAGGTTAAGAGTGTTGGGTGTCCATATCTCAGAGATGTTGGCTATTAACTGGGTTATTCAGTCACTTACTGACTCGTATAGTGAGTTCGTAAGAGAGTACTATACGATGGTTCACGACGTGACCCTCATTGATTTGACCTATTTGCTTATTGTTGTTGATTCAGTGATGTTTTGGCATAGTGGTCAAGCAAACTTGATTGGTCGATCAAACTCCCATACTTCATTGGACACTGGCAACATTGAAAGTCCAGAAAGGACTAAGCATGAGATTGTCCCATGTGCTGTGCCAAAGGAGTCCATTTGCTTTTATTGCCAAGAGAAGGGGCAATAAAAGCATGCTTCACTACCTCCACCTCCTCCAATTGTTCTCCCTGACCCACAAGTTCAAAGGATTGAAAAATTCAAGCTCACTCAAGCCCTTTTGGCAAGTAAACACAAAGATGGGAAACCTGTGTGTGCACACGTCTTAGAGATGAAGTCACACATTGATAGGTTAAGAGTGTTGGGTGTCGATATCTCAGAGATGTTGGCTATTAACTGGGTTCTTCAGTCACTTCCTGACTCGTATAGTAAGTTCGTAAGAGAGTACTATACGATGGTTCACGACGTGACCCTCATTGATTTGACCTATTTGCTTATTGCTGTTGATTCAACGATGTTTTGGCGCAGTGGTCAAGCAAACTTGATTGGTCAATCAAACTCCCATACTTCATTGGACACTGGCAACATTGAAAGTCCAGAAAGGACTAAGCATGAGATTGTCCCATGTGCTATGCCAAAGGAGTCCATTTGCTTTTATTGCCAAGAGAAGGGGCATTGGAGACGAAGCTGCCCTATTTACCTAGGAAATCTAAGAGATGGGAGAGTCAAGACGTATGGCTCTACTTCAGGTAAAATCCATTAACTAACTCTTTTAAGTTCATATTCTAGATTCTTAATACATGATGAGATAAGATTACATTTTGATGTTTTGTAGGATCGAAGAAAAGAGAGGAAGCATAAGGGAAGAAGTGAGCTGAATCTAGTCGTGAAGAAATGGATTTCGATCGCATTGCTTGAAGATTGGATTCTTGAGCTACTACTTGGAGTTAGAATAGATTGCTAAGAAATATGTAATAACATATTTTTTCAATTGAATTGCGTTGTAAGGATAATTTTTTTCCGCAATAAAATGAATTTTGATTTTATCTTATTTATTTATCCTTGAAATGGCATGTATGAAAAATTGATGTTTGAATGTTTCTATTATTAGCAAAAAAATGGAATTGATTCTTAATTATGTTATTTGTGGAAATGTCAAGAATTTACCAAATAGGGAGAGTTTCTCATCGCCCAAGTTTCAATTGGACAGAAACTTGGAATCATGCAACTTGGTTGCGCGATGAATGAAAACTTTCATATTTGGAAATTAGACTAGTTCTTTGACAAAGTGTCAAGTGAAGGACTAGGAGATCGAGTACACTGGGTTGTGCGTTGATCAAGTCCACCACAAAGAGAGATAAGATATTCGTCATGATTTACTAAAAGTTTAGTAAATATGGTTATGCTTATAAGATTAAGTGTAATTTTGAGTTGATTGAAAGAGTTTCAATGAATAGCAGAACGAATAAAGAAGGATCAAGTAGGCAGAAAGATAAAAGTTTCTCTATTCTAAGAAGAAGGGAGAGTACCTTTATTGTGTTTTATGATAAAGTTTTAATGATTAAGAACCATATCTCAATTGGTCCTCTAAGTGAGTCTTAGTACATTTGTATGTCTAAGAAGAGGAATCAGGAATTGTGGAAATGGTTAAATCAAGAAGTCAATCATACTTCGTTCCAATATCGAATCTTAGAGTCATCCTCCAAGATTGCAAATTGAGTGACAAGTCTTAAGTAGGTTTATAACACTCATCAAATGTGGAATTTGGAAAAGTTTTCTTATCCTTGCACATTTGAAATTGGTAAGTTGTGATGTCTTGGATAAGACAAAGACCAACTAGGACCAATTTGTGTAGTGTTTTGTCTTGATAAGAACTACACTAACTCTTGAATATTTGTTTTGTCTAGAAAAGTTTTCTGACAAGAGAATCATATATGTCAAGAGGTCAGTGGGAGTTTTAATGATCTTGAAAAGGTTTCAAGAACAAATCAAGAATAAACCTTATCAATCATCACTAGCACACGACTTGAGGTTTACAACCTATCGTGCTGACATTATTTTGTTTCTATGCCATTCCAATTGAGTTAATTATTTATGTGAGTTCTATGAGTTCTCATTTGAATACATAAATACAAAGCTCCTTGATGGATGGAAAGTACATTGATATGTAAGGATAAGTTGCTAAACTACTTGGAAGACATGGTGGCAACTCGTGTTACCATAAGGCTAGAAATCAAGAAAGTTCAATCCATATGAGTTTGGATTTGTCACAAATTTGGTTTTGGCAAATTCACATGGATAGGAACTCATACACCAAAAAATCTAAGTGTCATAAGATTCCCTCCTTCATGAAAATGACTGTGAGGAAATACTTTCACTAAGAGAGATTTTAAAAAGATAGCAATTGTGAAAATTATATTCTCAAATTCGATTATGGTTACGACATCCCTTTCCATAGTTCAAATTGTGAGATTTGGCAATTAGTCTAACATTTGGGACTTATTGATATATGTTCTGAATTGTTTAGACACACATATGAGCTATCTAAGGCAAATGTGTATAAGTTTAAGAAGCTTAGATAAAGGCTTATTGAAGCATCTGGTATTAGAAATATGAACTTCAGAAATTCAATAGGCATTGTTTTCTGGAAGTTCAGTTGTTTTCTGAATACATGTCAAACTAAGTGGGAGCATAAGTGTTATGCTGCTTATATGATAATAATCATCATGATAGTGGGAGCATAAGTGTTATGCTTGTATGATTATTATGGCAAGTATTACAAGTTAGCAATATTAATTACAGAAAAACAAAGATTCAATTTGCAAAGTTGCATGGGTTGAAAAGTTGGTTTGCTATAATTAAGGGAGAGAATATTATAGTTCGTTTCAAAATCTAAAGCTTAGATTGAGAAATTTTAATAAATTTAGTTGAAGGATACATAATGTGTTCTTAAATTTCGATTATGATTACGGCATCCCTCTTCATAGTTCGAATTGTGAGAACGTGACACACAAAATATTATGGCAGAAGATTGATAAAGTATCATATCTTTGAGTAAGACATTATGCATCGTGTCCCATACACTTCGGGTATAAGATCGATTGCAAATGCTACAATATTTGACCATTCTAAAATTTTCCAAATGTCTAGCACATTAAAAGGGAAAAAGGACTAGAATCGGTTTTGACTAAAATAATTAAACAACTATCAAAGGACGATCCAAAGTTCACTGAGGATTGGTCACTTGTGAGTAATTGGAATTATGGTATTAGATGAACCATATCGACATTATTATGAAAATATAAGATTCTATTAAGAATGAGTTGTCATATGGAAAATATGGAAATGTTTCCATATTGGGAGTTGGATATTGAGAGTCTATGTCTAGATTAAAAAATTTTGTGCAAGAAGGATGTTCAAAGGAATGTACTTTGAATGTGAGACTTCACGTCTATGGAATTGTCTTGTAACAATTTCTGATAGAGTACTTTGTAATTTCATTCGCCAAGTCTTGGTGACTTTTGAGCTATGACTTTGCGAAAGGATCGTTGCATAAAATGTTAGAATCTAGCATATTCTAGTAGTGGCAAGAACCTTGTGTTCTAACACAAATGATAAGGATTGGGAATTGTGAAATGAGCATCATTGGAAAAGTTTTTCAATTGATCTATTTCACAAAGTGTGCATGCTTGGAGCATGAGACAATTGTTGTTGTAGTTCAAGTAATGAGTTCATTATCCGAAACATTAAATGATAAATAATGAGTAATCAATATGGTGGTTAAATAGAAGTGTTTTATTTACTCTCACAAGTTTGGGGCCATATACGATTAAGTATTATTGTTGTGTTTCAATTTGCATGTTTTGACTTCCAGAATAACTAGGTTATTCAAACCTCCACATTCGGTCATATGTTGGAAGTAAGTATGAAGGAAGACTATCATGAAGACTCTATAGATTGTCTGAAGAGTTTAGACATAGCACAAGTTTTCTGCAGGGTTCATGAGTGCTTTGATAAGATTATAGTATTGGATTAAACCCACGCTCACTTGGATCACTTCATGGATTTATCATGGGTGATTAGTGAGTCGATAATATTGTATATTCTTGAAATCAAGACATGTGAGTTGTTATTTATTGGTCGGTTGCACATTGATAATAAGAAAACACACCAGTAACTTGGTGTTATAAAACTTATTATTGTGTGTGATTCGATCAGTAAATGCAAGTGAGCATTTGAGTCGAAGTTTATCCATTCCTTTTACCCAAAGTAGATAAAAGCGATATATGTGGCCCCTCGATGATTTAGTGATGACACCTAAGTGCTTGGCCAAGCCGGGACTAAGTTGATGTGTTCAATTGTAGTCTATTGTTAGTCATCATAAATCAGAAGTCGGGAGACAGTATAGAGAGAATGATTGAAATTCATGTCTTATGTCTATACGATATCTTGAAAATGGAGAAATATATGATCCCTTATCTAAAGGACACGCGTATCTGATAAGATCAGAGTTGACAGCGACTTTTGAAAGCTACGATTGCTGATTAGGTTCTGAAGTCATACGCAAAATAGTTATTAGACTTATCCAAGTGGGAGACTGTTGGATTAGTGTCTAAGTCCATAACTATTTTGGTATGTACTTGACCCGATTATGAGCATGGTCCTTTTGGGTTGCCTTCACCATAGCAATATGTAGGATGAAGGAGAGAAAGGTTTAATTATGATTTATTAATATATTATAAGAATAATATATTAAAGAAGAAATCATATTGTTTAATTAATATTAGTCAAGAATTAATTAAGAATTAACTTAGTGACTAAAAGAGATTAATTAAATTAAGGGGACTGATATTGTAATTATAAGATAGTTACAAAGTTGGGCTTAGGATCCATTAGATGGCAATGGACGAATTCTATATGGAAGACCATAAAGAAATCGTCCAAGGGCCTTCTGGAATGGTCCATTGGACTGCTTAAGGCTTAAGAAGCCAGATTAGGGTTTCCTAGTTGAAAACCCTAATAGCCTACATGTATATAAAGGACCCTTAAGCCCCAAAAACGTGGATAAATCTTCCTTTAAGGTTTCCAGCCATTTTTGGTGCCTCCCCTCTCTTCTCTTCTTCATCTTATTGCTTAGTGGTGTTTGTGACTCCATTAGAGGTGCAACACTTGAGGCACTAAGCTTTCTGAAGCTAAGGATTGATTGTTATTGCTATATAACAATCAAAGGTTAGATCTAAGCCCTATTTTATGTTAATATGATTAATTGTATGCTAGATCTTGGGTTTATAGCATTGGATATTCAATTGCATGTTCATTGGACAAACTAGATCCAAAAGCTATTGGGGTTTGCATGTACACCATAGGATTGATGTTTTGCTCAAATCCCATCAGTTTTGGTGTTATAACTTGTATCCCCCCTTAAAACTTGAAGAAACTTGAAAATGTAGGGGTATGAACTCACCATATGTGATTTCTTGTAGAGTGGAAGGTTGAGGATGAAGAGTTTCAAGCAAGAACACTTGAAGATGCTTGGAGAATTTGATGATCCTATGAACGATAATATGTGAATATGTGTGTAAAAGATTCAAGATTGTTATGGAGTTACGTAGGAATATTAGAAGTTTGAAGAAATACATACCAAAATGAGGAAAATATCCCAAGAAAACCTCCAAAATGTTGCTAAAATGGAGAGAAGATAAGAGATTTTTTGTGGAAAGGAAAGTGGGATTTTGGAAGAAATATAGAAAAGTGAGAAGTGATTTTGACCTTCGGGAGATTTCCTTATATGGAAGGAAGGATGATGCAAGTGGATTGGTTGGTATGTGTGAAGGGATAATGATTTGTCCAATGGAAAGTGAAGAAGTGACATAAAGGTGACAAGTGGGGATCCACTTGACCCACTTGTGCCCAGTTGCATAATATAATATCCATTTATCTTTAGATATTTTTTAATGTGAAAGTATGATTTATATATAATAAATCTTCAAGATGTGGGTAAAATATGAGTTTAGGGGTCTAAGATGTGAAAAAATATGAGTTAGATGAAAATCCCATGTCAAAAACTCCTAAAACTGACGAAAAATTCGAAACTGCCAAAAATCCGCAATAAGGTCCGAAGGTGCGAACGCTGTTAGCCTGTCAAATAACAATCTTAAAGGATGTATGGCAAGGTCGTGCTTCTTACCTACCTTGGCCTAGCATCTTATCACCACCATTTGTCACATTAGCAGTCCAACTCATCATAACATCATTAGCAACCCATTTCTGCATAACATCATTACCAACCTTGCTCTACATAAAATCATTAGCAGCCTTGCCCCGCATCACATTACCAGCAACAACTACGTTGCATCACATTGATCAGATCATACTCTCGAGAAGAAAGGAGTATCAAGCCAGTTGGCAGCCAGTGTTGCACAAGTCCATGTCTACCTTATTGCACAACACCATGTCTCTCGTAGCCGAGGTTCGATCATTCTTTCTATTTCTTTAATGCATTGTCGCCTTGACTATGTCTAGTCCGGTGTCATTGGTCGCTCACCAATCACATCAGACTGGGGGAGTTGTTGGCGTATGGTCCATTAGCATGGCCCAAACGTCCATACTTGGCCCGCCAGCCTTGCATAATGCTCTCCTGGCGCTTACCTGCTAGCCTTGTTTAGACCACGCGCCCGACGCTCACGTAGCCCCTGAGTGATCTTTCCCAGCTACTTGCTAGTTGGGCCTGAATTGAGATGGCCCAAGGCTTGAACTAATTCTCCCTTGACCTAATTATCATATATAAATAGAATGCTTCCTCCTCCGTGAGGAGGCAACTTCTAACAATCTTCTAAAGATCTGAAACCCTAGAGCTTCAAAGCTCTACATATCAGCCACCATGACTAAGCACACACGCGCTACACTAAGATGGTTCTCTCCAACTATGGAGAACCATCTCATCTCTACCAACCGATCGAACTTGATCGTCGGAGCTTGCTCCCGGGGCACAGTCCCTGGGGCAACTTTAACGACTTTGTTGTGACGCCAACTTATGTATCTCATCGGAAACTTGCTGACGGCACCACCTCTAAATCTCTGATCTGGATCCAACATAGAAGACTTGGCTTCCTGAGCTTATTTCGGAACACACACACACACACACACACACATATATATATATATATATATATATATATATATATATATATATGGGAAAAATCAATAAAAAAAAATGCATAAACCTTCAGAAACTTTAACATCTAGAAAAACAATAGAAATACATAGAAAAAAAATACTTTGAGATATCTAAAATCACAACTATTTATACCATTTCGCTGAATTTAAATAAAAAATGGGGATTTTAAGCCCTATATAATAAAAATAGATATCTTAAAGTATTTTTTTATACATTTCTAGGGTTTTCAGGGTTTTTTAGGTTTATACATTTTCTATTGGTTTTGCTTATATATATATATATATATATACTCTAATAAATGAAAATCTTTTTGACAAATGTCACACTCTCATTGATTTGGCCATATGTCATTTTGTGGTTATTTTCAATTAAATTTTTTCCACATAGCATTTTGTGTTTTTTTCATTTTATCATATTCCACATAATATTTAAATGTAATAATAAATGCATATCAGTTTCATTAATTGATTTTCCTTTTAATTTTAAAATTTCTAAATTAAAACCTTATTAGTTTCCTTTGTTTATTTATCTAAATTATTTGTTTAAATTAAAAAAAACATGATAATTATAATAATTCAATATTTTTCTTTCAGACTTTTAAATGTTTAGAATTTCATATTTAATTTTTCTTTTAAATGAACCCATGTAATACATGGGTTTTACACCTCGTATATTTATAAACAATAAGTTTATTATTCTATTAACAAGTGTCGTACTATTACAACTCCTCATTAATATTATATCTCACATATCATGCCACTTATCAACCCACTAATTATCCATTTCAAATTTTAAATTTCCACTCTAATTACATTAAATTAATAATTAATTATCCATTTCAATTTTCAAATTTTAAATTTCTCACTTTAATTACATTAACTTAATAATTGAGTCTTCATTTTAAATTTCAAATTTTAAATTTTCTCACTCTAACTATATTAAATTAACAAAATTAGATTAAAAAATAAAATAAAATTAATACAAATTATAAGGTGATATAACTTCATAGATTTATTTAAATCAACGATTATAATTTTATATAATTAAAAAAATATCTCTTAAGTAATAACTTATTTAAAATAATCGATTAATAATTTTGATTTTTTAATATAAATTTAGTTAATTTTATAACCGTGGTTCTCACAGGTTATAAGCTAATATATATATATATATATATATATATATATATATATATATATATATATATATATATATATATATATATATATATATATATATATATATATATATATATATATATATATATGGAAAAATTCAATAGAAAACCATAATTATTAGTTTTTTAACGAACCAAATCTTTTTTTTTTCAATTTTAGAGCTTATTCTTTATCGAAAAAAAATCTAAAAATATCTAAATTTAAATATTAACATTGTGAATGTGAAAAATATTTTTCGGATTCACTGTGTGAATCCGAATTGACATTGTGAATTTGACGTAAAAAAATAGAATTTGATATCATTGGAAAAAGGATAAAAAGTTATGAATTTCTGTATTTTTAGTTTTTTTTTTTTTTTTTTTTTTTGTTTTTTTTTTTGATAGAAAATAAGTTCTAAAAGTTGAAAAAAAAGATTGGTTATTGGTTCCATTATTAATTATGGTTCGTTATTGCTATATATATATATATATATATATATATATATATATATATATATATATATATATATATATATATATATATATATATAGGGGAGAGTTCAATTGAGAAAAAAAAAAAGGTTGAGAATGGGGGCCGCAAAAGCCTCCGTCGTGCCAGCGGATATGGAAAAAGAATAGACATGTGTTTTCCAACAAAACATATTTCCTTAAACTATGCTAATCATTACCTTAATATATACAAAAACATAGTCTTTTTCGTTTTTTTTTTTTTTAATTTTTAAGAAGCTAATTTTATCGAAAAATCATTTTAAATCTACCAAAATTCATGATTTTTTATTCTCTACAAATAGACATCCATATTGATATAGTTTTAAAATAAAATAAATTTTTTTTTTTTATATTTTCAGCTATCGTTATTTATAAGTGAATAAAAACGAATCAAGTTTTTTCTACAGTACATTCGTTATTCACTTATAAATAAAAACTAGGGATATATACAGTAAAGTCCCAATATTTTTCATCGATTTGACAAGAAAGTCCTAAACCTTATTTTTTTTACAGTAAAGTCCAAATTACCGGCAGTTTTTGACACTTTTACCCTTTTTTCCCGGTTAGCCGGTAATTAGGACTTTTTTATCAACAAAATAAAGTTTAGGACTTTCTTGTCAAATCGTCAATTAGGACTTTACTGTCAAAAAAATAAAGTTTAGGACTTTTTTGTCAAATCGTTGAAAATATTGGGACTTTAGTGTATATATAATTTTTTTGGTTAGAAATTTAATGGTATGATACTCTTTAAGCATAAGAGTTATTGAAACCTTCTCTAATCAGCTAGATCCTATAGAAATCCTTTACGTTTGCTTCTTGATAAATCATTTTTTTAATCTCAACAAACAAACATTGAAAAAAATTGAGATAATCAAGAAAGAAAGAAAGAACCAGAGTTGTGTTGGCTTTTTGCAGTCTCAAAAATGGAGAAATTAGAAACCTAAAAAAACGAAATTGCCCTGGCTTTACACAAACACAAACAACACATGTCTAGTCAAAAGGGTGTGAATGTGGAGAAAGGAAAGAATGACAATTTCGTTTTTTTTGGTTTCTTATTTCTCCATTTTTGGAGTTGCAAAAAGTCAACACTACCCTGGTTCTTTCTTTCTTTCTTTCTTGATTATCTCAATTTTTTTCAATGTCGGTTTCTTGAGATTAAAAAAACGATTTAACAAGAAGCAAAACGTTAAGGATTTCAGTATGATCTAGCAGATTAGTGAAGGTTTCAATAACTATTATGCTTATAGAGTATCATACCATTAAATTTCTAACCAAAAAAAGTTATATATACACTAAAGTCCCAATATTTTCAACGATTTGACAAAAAAGTCTTAAACTTTATTTTTTTGACAGTAAAGTCCTAATTGACGATTTGACAAGAAAGTCCTAAACTTTATTTTTTTGACAAAAAAATCCTAATTACCGGATAACCGGGAAAAAGGGTAAAAGTGTCAAAAACTGCCGGTAATTTGGACTTTACTGTCAAAAAAATAAAGTTGGAGTGCATACAAGTTAAGTATTTTAAAAATGTTAAAAACATCAAGTTATCAATTCCAAATCATCATATACTTCCGATTTCAACTTCAGATGCGACACCTATGTCTGATCGATTTCTCATTTTGATTTTGATTTCCGAAAATCAGATTGGGAACCTGTGAGTATCGATTCTGAGTCCTTCAAATGTCGACCGTGACTGCGAGTTAAGAACTCCGATTCCAATTTCATGAACATCGAAGAAATTCCGATTCCAACTGATTTCGTTTACGAATCTGGGAAATTCCAGTTCCAAACTTTAACTAATCAATGAAATTGATGAATTTGGATTGCGAATTTGTCTTGAACGACGAACCTCCCATCTACGAATATTGATGACCGATTAACACTAGATGACATTGATGATGGTTTAGTTGAAGAAATTTGGATGATTGTTGAAGGTTGGAGGAGAAATTTTGAGGATGAACGAACTGTTATCGAAATCTCTATAGTTACGTATTTGACATTGAAGGTTATTAACATATTTACAAGTTTGACACCGTGTCTTTTTATACTTATATAAATGAGTGGCTGAGAATGATTCCCCCATTCTCAACCTTTTTTATTTTCTCAATTGAACCCACCTCTCTCTCTCTCTCTCTCTCTCTCTCTCTCTATATATATATATATATATATATATATATATATATATATATATATATATATATATATATATATATATATATATATAATCAAGCCTAGTAGGCTATCAAGGTGTTAGAGCACGGGTTCACAAAAAAATTACAGACCAATGGATTTAGAAGTGTAAATGTACAATCATCCTATCTAACCTACTAAAATTCCCCATTGAAAATGAATTGCACCAGCTGGATCCATATTATGCTCGGTACACTTTTTCAACAAACCAATGAATCTCGTATAGACGTATATACTTATTTAATTAATCACACTTTCTGCAAAACAAATCGATTTATATAATCGATTAGGTCGATCCTAATTAATTAGTATAAGTTTTAATCAATGTAACCGATTATTTTTCTTAATTTTGATTTTGTTTTTATTTTAGTTGATTAATTTCTCATTTATTTTTATTTAGTAACTAAAATTATTTTTATTTCTATTTAAATTTAAAAAAGAAAAAGTGAGGGGAGAAGAGAGATAGATATTGGTGAAATATGTGGTTAAAGAGGTGACATATACAAAACTATGGGTTGTGTGGTTCAGACCTCTTGCCTAATAAATGTATGTTGTTACTAACCGCTAGAATAACCAATTTCTCAACCATTTGGACGGCAGCAGAATATAAGGTAGATGCTTGTATTTATGGCTTTCATTTAATATAAGTTACCATCTCAAAATCATCGGAAGAAGGTTTCATCTAGACATGTCCATTTGACCCACGCCCACTTATATTTTCAATTACTCTGAAATTGCCATTTTTCTACTATCCTCGTAAAGTCATTATCATTAATACTTTGTTAAATTGCAGGTGGAGCTACGCTTAATGACGATGGCATCAGGTGCATATATACATGTGGTCGCTACAAACGTTGTTGACACTATTATACTATCAAATAAAAAACAAAGTCTCAATAAATTGTAAACTTTTTTTAATTTAGAATTTTGGCCACACTTTTTGTTTTTAGAATTTTAGCTACAAGACTTTTATATATTGGCAGCTTTGGTTCATGTATACAAAATAAATTATATAAACTAGCATATAATTTATAGAAAATTTCGTTATTTTCTCTTATACTAATGGTTCACATGTTTTAAAAAATTACAAAAATGGTCTTTATGTAATAGAAAGTTTAAAAAATAAAAAATGATCCCTATGTAATAAAAAATTTTAAGATTAAAAAATTTGGAGATTGAAAACGGATGAATGATTGAAAACGAATACAATTGCAAGAATGAAGCGTATTAGCCTAATAAATCTAAGAGCATCTTTAACTCATACTTTATTTTTCTCCATTTTTTTTTCTCCATTCTCCACCAACCCTACCCCATTTCCATTTTCATTTTTGGACATATGAATAGTATTTTTCCATAATTGGCGGAATACTATTTATATCTCCAAAAATGGTATTGAACTTTCAGTTGCCGATTTAGTCCATTTCTTTCTAATTTTATACATTTCTAATTTATTTTTATTTATTGGTTATAATTTAAATGAAATATTTTATATTTGTAATATCACGTTAAATACTAATTTATATGAATTAATCATAAATATAAAGTTTAATATTTATTTATCGAATTCATATAAAAAATTAAATATATACTAAATGTTTAAAACATAGTAAGTTAATTTATAAAACCTTATAATTGAAATATATATTACAAACACAATAACATATTCTAATAAAGCATCCTATACTACATGACATAATGACTACATGCATTATCTTGCATAGTATATTAATCAAATATGATCATAATTTAGACATATTTATTATAAGAAAAAACATCATAAATGGTCCATGTGGTTACCTAAAATCTGAAGTTTAGTCTCCGTGGTTTAAAAACCTCATAGATGGTCCCTGTGTTTTCAAAACCTTTGATGATTGGTCCTTATTGCTAACTCTGATAAGTTTGTCTGTTAACTGAAGGCCATTTTCGTCTTTTACTACCACAGGGACCATTTATGATGTTTTCTTATTTTAATTGTTTGTTTATTATTAACTTATTAAAATGAAATTGTAAAAAATAAACTGATTAATATGTGCGGTCCCACACATAAAATCCATATTATTGGCATCATCGGCCTCTTCAATTTCTCCTCCGTTCCAGATATCTCTTTCCCTTTTTCTTATATCATCAGTTGAAGAACATCACACAAATTATGGTATCTTCCACCACCAACACCACATCGGACCTAAAACTTCTGGCCTCCTCACCTCTTGTTTTCGTTTTGCTGATTAACACGAAGGTGGAAAATATTGAGCCGACTAATTTTGATTTTGTGTTTGTTGATTTTTTGATAAATATGGTTTTGCTGAATAATAACCCAATTTATTTGGGTTCATTCCACCATAGCCAGTTTCTTGATAAATTTAGCAAAAAGAATTCATATCTCTTAATAAATCTGAGAAGCTTTTAGGTTTGATCTAGGAACCCTAAATCCATGTAACATGCTCACAGTCTTTACATGGGTTTCATCTGAGAAGCTTTTGGGTTAAATCAGAGGATTTTTCCGACAACATTCACCTTCACCGCCTCCTACACCTCCGACCACCGATCCTCCGACCATCCAATGAATCTGTTCTTACTTCCTTTTTTTTTTTTGGGTTGGGTAAAAACCCTCAATTTGTTACATCTATAAACGCATGGAGTGAACTCCAGGGAAGATATAATATTTCGGAATCAGAACCTCAATTTCTAATTCGGTAGAATATAGGGTTTGGCATTTAGAATCGAAGCTCCTTAACTGATGTTGATGTGTTAATGCTACAAGCTATTGCATTTGAAATCCCTAACTATTGAAGAAGGAAGAAGAACTGATACAAAGGAGCAACCATCGACTATTGCAACTAGGGGGTTGTTCCAACAGCTTCCTTGGCAGTTCCCTTTTTCTGGTTCGACAACACAACACGAAGGGAAAGAAGGGAGTGGGTTTATCGATTCTCTGTCGATCGGAGAAGAAGAAATGAATGAGGGCAGAAAATGGTTCGGAGGTGATTGGGTGGTGTTTCTCGACAATCAAATGTGTGTGTTAGCAACTCTGGTTAACAAGAGGAAGAAGATGAGAACAAGGGTTGTTGCCCCTTTTGATATTGCTGGAATTAGCAACCACTCCGGTGGTTTCTTTGACAGCAATCAAGAAAAAAGGAAGAGAGAGAGAGAGAGAAATAGAGAGAGAGACTTTGTGCACAGTCTTTCCTTTTTTAATAAAAATAAAAGAAAACATCATAAATGGTCCCTCTGGTAGTGAAATGACGAAAATACCCTTCAGTTAACGGACAAAACTTAACAGAGTTAGCAATAAGGACCAATCGTCAAAAGTTTTGAAAACACAGGGACCATCTATGAGGTTTTTAAACCACGGGGACTAAACTTCAGATTTTGGGTAACCACAGGGACCATTTATGATGTTTTTTCTTATTATAAATATAATCTTATTTATTTAATAATGATTTATAATAAATTAATAATTAATTCAAATTTATTATATGTAAACACTTACACTTTATATATGATAATATAGTATATAATATTATTGTAATGAAAAAATATAATATATAGTTGATATAGTTGTTAAAATATAATTAGTAGACATATGTATTTAACTATATATATATATATATATATATATATATATAAATAAAAGTTATAAAAAAATTTTAGGATTATAATTTTTGGAGTAAGGGGGTGTGAGTTGGAGATGAGATGATTTTAGGCTCCTTTTTTTGGTTTGGACCTTATATTTGGCTCTTTTAACCATTTAGTTGTTCAATCTAAATACCTTTTCTATTTATATCTTCTTTTCATTTCATTATAATTGTATTGTTTATTTTTAATAATAAAACCCTAGCAGTATTTAGTTCATTAATTACAAGATATTTGTGTCGTATTTGTTCCGTTTTTTATGATTGTTGGAGATGAGTTGTACGTAAAACCGTATTTGGGTATTTCTTTCTGATATGTTTCTATATTTGGTTTCGTTTGATTTGTTTCGATTGTTCGAGGGTTTAATTATTGTTGGTTTCGTTTGATTTTGGGCTTTTTTCGTGGTTTTTTTGTGTTGTTTTTGTATTTTTCGACACAAAATACCCTTTTCTATCAATTTTCTCGTCGTGATATCTCATTGTCTTCATGAAAGTAGAACAATCGAAAATCATTATGTATGTGCCATTCAATATTTCTAATATTTCTAATATAAATCATTATACAATAGTAAATATTAATTGAATATTTCTTTTGTAGCTCAAATTAATGATGTTGAAGAAGAATTTTATTCAAGCATTGAATTTATTTCAACTCATGGTTCTTTGGTTTGGATTCTAGATATTCTACATATAAGGATATATAGTGTTATACTTTAGTTTGATTTTTTTTGTTCAAATAATCAACTAGTTTGATTTCGTATATGTTTTAGTTTGGATTCTAGATATTCTACGTGGAGAGATATATAGTGTTATACTTTAGTTTCATTATTTGTTGAAACAATCAACTAGTTTGATTCCGTATATGTTGATGTTGTTACATGTCTAATATTATGATATTACATGTCTGGTATTATTATTAGCGTGTAATATTATAAAATCATGTGTAATATTCTAATAAGATTGTGTAATATACTAAAATTATGTATTGAGGGGTGGTATCATACTAAAATTATGAGGGGTGGTATCATTTTATACTGACAATTTTTAATAAATGTATTGTTATGAATATAATTTTTTTAAATCTTAGTTCATGTTAGGTGGAATCACTTATAACAACGTAGTATTTTTATTCAAGTTTCTTTTTTAATTTTTGAAATAATCAAGTAGTGTCATGATAATAATAATTATTTTTGTAATACTTTGATTTTAATTTTAAGAGAAGTTTTAAACCATAATTTTATTCATACAACACTCTATAATACTAATGTTTATCGATCTAACAAGATTTGTAGATTAGAATATTATTCTGTTATTCTACATTTAACATTCAGAATATATATATATATATATATATATATATATATATATATATATATATATATATATATATAGAGAGAGAGAGAGAGAGAGAGAGAGAGCTAGGTTCAGGTATTTAAAGTAATTATTGTGTTATTGTATGTATAAATGTAGGCCAATTAAAATTAAATAAAAAATTAAATAATTAAATAAATAAATAAGGGTAATTTAGTAATTTGTTTAATAACTTCCAAAAATAATCCCTATAATCATGGTATTGACTTTTATTGAATCTCGTTCCCCTCTTTATCTAAAAACCGATTATGAAAACCCTAAATTGAGCAATTGATGGAAACGAGATTTAAACGCAGTACATGTCTCTTGGTCTTGTCGAGCTCGAAATCCTCCTGCGCAGCGGCACTCCGGTCGACACTAGCGACCCTTTTGTGGGGTTGCCCTTCATCGTCTTCTTCATAGATCGGGAGAGGGAAGAATCGAGCGATCAAGCATCGAACAGAGGTGGTCTTGGTGGTGGTAATCGATCAATAACAAAAGTGAAGAAGTCGGGGTCCTTGGTGGTGGTGAATACGTTAAACACCGCCTTCCCCAGCGGTGGAAACCACCATCTCGCTCGTTACGTTATGAATTACATCAAAACCCTAACTGATTTCAGTGATGAATTAAATGCGTGCCTGCGTGACCACCGTGTCGGAGACAATCTACATTCATCATCTTCACCTGACACAAGCCCTGGAAACGAAGACAATTCAAACATTGGAAACACATCTTCATCTCCAATGGCTTTACATTTTTGATCATTAATGTCGATTTTGGAATGCAACCTCGAGGAAAAGTGAAAATTGTACAAAGACGAAGCCCTAGGGCACATTTTCATGATGAACAACATCGACTACATGGTTCACTTCATACCATTATGTCAATTTGGGGGTGTAGGTCTATCCAAGCTTAAGAGCAGAGATCTGGAATAGTACTTTTTTAGTGTCCTGGATAAGAAGTATGGGAATAGGTCATGTACAAATCGACCAACTGAAAAAGGGTACTGGAAGATAATTGGGAAAGATCGTCTGTTTACCATAGGTCTCAACTGGTTGGTATGAAAAAACTCTGGTGTATCATAGTGGTCGGGCACCAAAGCGAGAGAGGACAAACTGGGTTATGCATGAATACAGACTCATTGATCAGGAGTTGGAAAAAGCTGGAATTGTCCAGGTGAGATCCTTGTAATGTTCATAACATAAAAATGCATATGCAATAGGTGCATGAGAAAATTATATGGCTTTGACATCATAGTGATCATACATCATGCTAGTGATCACCTTTGATGCTGGAATGTCTCAACTTGAAGTTTCCCGCAAAATATATTCACAAGTATGTAATCCTTTGGTATGCAGTAATCAAAGAGGGAATGGAATTGAGCATTATAACGGAATGAAATGTGATTCCGGACATTTTTTTCTTATTGTAAGTTTTTGTAAATAATACAGGGATCATCAAGCTTCGGAGAGGTGGGGATGCAACAAAGTGAACAACTCTCTTCCTTCACTTTTTAAAAAAAATGAAAATTAATTTACATTTGTTATATTGTTTTATATTAGGAATTCATAATCCATTGTTAGCAGTCTTTTCTGAAGGTCTATTTTTGAAAATCCCATGGAATGATGGAAGAATCTTGAATTATTCGATGATGTCATGCTGTTGAGAAAACAAAGTGTTAACCAGAACAAGAAAAAAAGTTAGAAAAAGTCAACAAAAGTTAGAAAAAGTCAAAAAAGTCGAAAAAAGTCAAAAAAAGTCAAAAAAGGTCAAAAATTTTATTAAAAAAAAATCAAAAAATCAACCTTTTCTTTTTACTCCATAATTTTCAAAATTTTAAAATCTCAAATACTACACCAAAATGTTCATATTTTCGTATTTTCAAAATTTCAAATTTCAATTTTTCCTATTTTTTAATTTTGAAGTACTTGTTTTTCTTAAGATGTATTAATATTTGATTAATTTTAATATTTTATTAATAATCTAAGGTTCCCGATTAATCCCTGCCAAGATCAATTAATCATTTATTACTAGTTGACCGTCAAGCTACCGTCGAACGATTTTTACAACCTTGATATATATATATATATATATATATATATATATATATATATATATATATATATATATATATATATAATGTCAACATATGTACACAATCATAATATTCCATAATGATATCGTAGTATTACATACAATATCATAATATTACATAATGTAAGTTAATTGTAGACATTACAACATAATTTCACAATATTACACATAATTTCATAATAATACATATTAACAACACAATATTAAATATAGAATATTTAGAATGCCTAGAATAATATCATATCAATGAGTGTTAACAAAATCTAAGTTTAATTAGGCATTATTATATTAGAATATTCTACATATAACTTAGTATATTACAATAAATTATTCTATTAAAATATTCTACATATAGATTATAAAAACATATAACATATAACATTTTCTATTAGAATTTTCTACATATGCATATTATTTTCATGTAATAAATCAACTTATCCAATCAAAAATCTATAACATTATTCTAGTAGAATACTCTATATATTACATTTATGAAAACATACTATTTTGTATTCTCTGCATCAAATACACTTAAACTAGGTAGCAGAAAAATCAATCTATGATATACCTAAGTGTACATACACCGTAGGATCTAGGTTTCATACTAATTACAGCTACCCTATGAAACATAAAAACATAAAGAAGAAAAACGTACCTCTTATGTAGCCCTTGATCTCCATGCTTGAGATCTTGTCCTCTACAAAGTTGCTTGGACGAGAGGTCCCAAACCAGAATCCCTACAATAGTATCACACCCAATAACACCAAAGATTGGAAAAAAAATAACTAGGAGAAGACTCAATTTCATAAACCCTAGTAGGGTTAGAAATCGTCCCTATTGGGGGGGGGGGGGGGGGAAGGTTTGGTGAAACCTAAAGCCAATGTGCAAGGAAGAACGAAATCTCTAATGACCTATTTATAACCTTGGATCCCTTCCTAGGTTTAGTACTCCATCCCACGTGGGATGGAATGCCTAGAACGAAATTCACCCCCTTTCTCGTGTGGGATGGAGTAATTTTTGTCCAACCCTAATTCCATGAGGGTTCTAGAATATTTCTGATTAACCAACTATTTATTAATGAACATTCAATCATTTAATTAATTAAGTTGTTAATTAATTCCCAAAAATATTTTCAAATCGGTTTCTAATTATTATTAAACTATAATAATTAATAAACCAATCGCTCACTTATTTATTCTACTCAATTTAGGTCTTGAGGGAAACCCAAAAGGACCCTGTTATTATTAGAAATAATATTACCAATAATTAATGACATTGGACACACTTTTTAACAGCCTCCCACTTGGACAAGTCATCAACTATACGAGGTCCAATACTTCCCTAATAATAAAAAAAGAGTTAGCCATCCAAGGCAACTATTGAACTCTTGGTCTAGTCAAGATTCAACCCTTAGATAAGTGATCAACTATTTCTTTGTTCTAGATATCTATATGAACTCGAGACATGGATAATAGTCAATACCATAATTCAATATTATGTTTCCTGATATAGATTTGTGACGACTGCATCAGAATACTAAATTGAACACATCAATTTCAGTCAGGGCTCGGCCAAGCACTTTTGATTTCAGTACCAAATCATCGAGGGGTCCATATATATCACTTCTCCTATTAAGGTTGAAGGAACAAATAAACTTTGACTACATAGTTTTTTTCTACTTCATCATGTCACACATGGACATACCCTTTATAACAACAAGTTGTGGATAAAATTGGAGTAAACTAATGCATAATACCATAATCATACATCAAAACACCACATGTATCTTGGTTCGAAGAATAGAAGATATTATCCTCTTAGAATTACTCGTGACTGTATCCATGAAGTAATCTCTATGCACGGTTTGGTCCAATACTTACATTTCTATTAATTACTCTTGAGTGTTAGCGCAATTTCTATGATATGTCCAGTCACTATGGACAATCTACTAATACTCTGTAACATCCCAAAATTTACGACCAAAATTTTCATTTTTAATTTAATAATTATAAAACCTTTTGTCTAAAAAAATCATAGTACTAACTCATATCAAAACCAATGTATCCATAATCAAAACATGTCATGAAAAAATAATATCAGAGTATAAATCCCATAGATCTCATGTGCGGAAATCCTGGTGTGATGCGTTGCAGTCATGCCGACTCCTTTTCCTTCGAAGAGGAAGTACCTGAAACCAAAACTGAAAACCGTAAGCACAAAGCTTACTGAGTCCCCTATCATACCACATACCATAGAATAAACATATTGCCAGGCATATCTAGGTGTCCGACCTACCATGCTGAGCATATCTGGGTGCTCAACCTACCCTTGTTAGGCATACCGGGGTGCCCGACCTACCCCTGTTAAGCATATATGGGTGTTCGACCTAGACTGCCAGGCATATCTTGGTGCCCGACCTACCCTCCGGTTTATTTCAACTGGTTATGGGGACTATTTCACCCCTACCACTACCACATAATAACATAACATAACATAACATATTGTTAGACATATCTGGGTACCCGACCTACCCTCCAATATATCTCAACCAGCTACGGGGTCTAACCTACCCTTCCTACTACTATCACATAATATCATATCATACTAGCATGTAAAGCATAATAGATAGTGGCATACCAGACAATTATCACAAAGACAATCATCTTAACTATAATCAACTACTAGTGGACCGATATTGGGGCCTTCCATCCACTTCTACCGGAAGGTAACTTACCTCAAATGTTGTGAAGTACCTGAACTGTCCTCGACTCTGAAATATGCCCCACTCAAACTCTTACACATAAAGATTTCCTTTAGTTAACCTTTTCATGATCATAACCCCTTAAGGGTCAACTTTGGTCAAAGTCAAAGTCAAGGTCAACACCCTGGTCAAAGTCAACGTTCTGAGTTGACTCAACTCGCCGAGTTGACCCATCAACTCGTCGAGTTCCATAAATCCGAAAACTCTAAACTTGCGATCCAACTCGTCGAGTTCCTTCCCATCCATGGTATCGGTACTTTCCCATCTTACTCATCGAATCATTCTTGAACTCGTCGAGTTTTCCTTTACAGAATCGGGACATTTCAACCTAACTCGTCGAGTTCCTCTATGGTCTCGACGAGTTCTTCAGTCTGTTGAGTCATCTTAATAGATGAAGCTCCTATCCTCTAGATCTAGACTCCACACTTCTTCTACACACTAAAAATGTCCTTTTTAAGGGCAAAGTTTCCAACATTACCTGTTAATAGCTTCCTTTAATGGATTTAGCTAAAACCCTAATTCTTCAAGATGTAGATCTTGATCCAAAAGCCATATATACATCGGACTAAGGCATATAAACTGAGATCCAAACCCTAGACATCATTTGAACACGTAAAGTTTCTGCCTTTATCTCCATGCATGGCCTTTTGGGGTTTAAAAAGGCAAAAATGACATCTTAGAGCTTGCATGCGGGTTCTAATGGGCATAAAGTTTGCACATTTATGCCATAACAACCCTTTAAGGTCCTAGATCTCGAAGTATACACACCTGCGACGTCCATTTCCCAAAGGCTAACATTCTTGGACCAAAAACCCCCATAAAAGTGAAATGAAGAGATCTAAGAAACCATTGAGCAACTTTGAGACTTTCTTACCCAGAAATGCTACAAATGGAGTGAAGTTTATGGATCTACTCTCTTCTTCTTGAGTCCTCTAGCTTCCTCTTCTTCCACAAGCTTCAAAAGCACAAGTTTTCTCTCGAAAAGGTCTTAGAAGCTCACACAAGGCTCTAGGGTTTCATGGCTAGGGTTTTGGGACTCGGAGGCTGTAAATGAGGCCATCCTATAAGGATTAATATACTTAAAGAGGGTGCAAAACACTGAAATTAGGGTTTCACTCTGCCATCCCTACTCATCGAGTTAGGTCTCTCACCTCGTTGAGTAGGTTTCTTAACCCGCATCCCAACAATAATTCATACTCGATGAGTTTGGGCCTCCAACTCATCGAGTTCTCATATAAAAATGAATAAATTTTATTTATAATACATACCAGGAACCGGGCGTTACAAATCTCCCCCACTTATTTTAGACTTCGTCCTCAAAGTCTGCTATCTATGGAAATAGCTCGGGGTAGTGCTCCCCCATCTCGTCCTCCGACACCCACGTCCATTTTGAACCCTTGCGGTGTTGCCATTGCACCTTCACCAACTCTACCCTCTTGTTTCTCAGATCCTTCGTTTTCCTGTCGAGGATGGCTACTGGTCGCTCGATGTAGTTCAGGATGTCATCCACATGAATATCCTCTAGAGGCACCACTACAGAGTCATCTACCAAGAACTTCCACAGCTGGGAGAAATGAAAGGTGTTGTGGATCTAACTAAGCTCGGATGGCAGATCTCGCATATACGCCACCCTGCCCACCTGGGCTATAACCCTAAAAGGTCTGATATACTTGGGGCCCATCTTGCCCCGTTTTCGAAAGCGTATGACATCTTTCCAAGGTGAAACCTTCAGAAGGACCATATTCCCGACCTGGAACTCCAGGTCCGATCGGCGTAGCTCTTCTGCCGACTCTGGGCCGTCTAGAGTCTACTCCGGACCTGCTAGATCCTCTATGTCTTCTTGAGTACCACTTTGGTACTCCCTATGAATCTCTACCCAACCTCACCCCAGCATATCGGGGTTATGCACTACCTCCCATATAACATCTCGAAGGGAGGATGGTTGATACCCACGTGGTAGCTATTATTGTAGGAAAACTCTTCCAAGGGAAGGTAGGTATCCTAGCTACCACTAAAGTCTAATACGTACCCCTGCAACATGTCCTCCATGGTCTAGATGGTCCGCTCACTCTGACCATCTGTTTTCAGGTGAAAAGTCATGCTAAAATGCAGACGAGTATCCAACTCGTCATGAAATTTTTTTTCCAGAATCTGGAAGTAAACCGTACATCTCGGTAAGAAATCATGGAAACTGTCACTCCGTTTCGAGCTACTACCTCTTTGATGTAGATGTTGGCCAGCTTCTCGGACGAAATGCTCTTTAGGATTGGCATGAAATGGACACTCTTGTTCAACCGATCCACGATGACCCACATCGAATCCACTCCCCGTGCAGTCTTAGGAAGCTTCGTCATGAAATCCATAGAAATATCCTCCCATTTCCACACAGTGATATCCAATGGTTGCGTCTTGCCATGAGGTCTCTGGTGCTCGGCCTTGACCTTCCTGTAGGTCAAGCACCTCTCGACGTACCAGGCTACATCCTGCTTCATGCAGGGCCACCAGTAATCAGGACGAAGATCTCTATACATCTCCGTCGCCCCAGGACGGATGGAAAATACAGACTTGTGCGCCTCCTCCATCCGGATCTGACACACACCGCCTACGTACGGAACCCACACTCTACAGTGAATTGTCAACAGCCCGCGACTATCATAGTTGAAGGATCAAATATAGCCCACGATGCGTTCACTCTTTCGGTGTTTCTCCTTCACAGCCTCCCGTTAGGCCTCTCGGATCTTCTCCAGAAGCAGAGTCACTACTTTCAACCTCAGATAAATGTCTCTGATCGGGACTGCAAATGCCTTGCGTCTAAGTGCATCGGCCACTACATTGGCCTTTCCGGGTGGTAGAGGATCTCACAGTCGTAGTCTTTCACCGCATCTAGCCACCGACGCTGCCTCATGTTCAGATTCGGCTGATCCATGAGGCACCTCAAGCTCTTGTAGTCCAAGTCGTGCGTCGGGTAATTCACCTCGTGAGGCTTTAGCTGCCTTGAGGCGTAGCCGAAGACGTGCCCCCTCTGCATCAATACTGCGCCCAAACAAGAGATGGACGCATCACAGTACACAAAAAATCCTCCATTCCTTTTAGCCAATGTGGGATAAAAGCGATATCTGTTGGCCTCTCGATGATTTAGTGATGACAAACCTATGTGCTTGGCCAAGCCTGGACTGATTTGATTTGTTCAATTAGTCGGTCGTCATAAATCAGAAATCGGGAAAAAACAGATGGACCAAGATAATGATTATAATCCATGTCTCAGTCCATACGATATCTTATAGAATGGAGGAATATATGATCCCTTATCTAATGGACGCGTCATTGACTAGGTCAGAGTTCAACATCAGCTTTTAAGAGCTATGATTTCTAGTCGGGTTGTAGAGTCGTACTTGCAATATTAGTTATTAGACTCATCCAAGTAGGATACTGTTGGATTAGGTGTCCAAGCTCATAACTATAATTGGTATGTACTTGAACCGAGAGTAGTCTGGTCCTTTTCGGGTTGCTTATCACCAGGACAATTTGAGGATGGATATTTGAGTAAGAGGTTATTTATGATTTATTAATATATTCATAAGTTCTAATATACCAATATGAAAACATATTATTTAATTATTATTGATCAAGAATTAATTTGGAATTAATTTAGTGATGAAAAGAGATTAATTAAATTAATGGGGACTGATTATGTAAATCAATGATATATATATATATATATATATATATATATATATATATATATATATATATATATATATATATATATATATATATATATATATATATGGTTTGGGCTATTGATCCATGATGAACTAAGCTTATGTAAGTTTCCATGAAGAGTTAACCCACATGAAATATGGATCATAACCCAAAGCGTATGGATTAGGGTTTACCTATGACTCTTGGATTCCAACATATATATATATATATATATATATATATATATATATATATATATATATATATATATATATATATATATAACCGCATGGCTAAAATAGGTGACAAAAAGTGTTCTTGGAGTTGATTACCGATTTGTGTGCCTACTAATCTCTCTCAAGTCATCAAATTTTTCAAGGGTGTGTTGTGAACCGTTTGAGGCATCACATTTGAGGTGTTAAGTTCTTAAAGTCCAAAACTACAAGCTACACAAAAGCGGTAACTCTATAACTCACTTTTATGTTGATTATATCAACTGTATGCTAGTTGTAGGCTTTATGCTTTGGAAACAATATTTCATATATAATTAGAGAAAACATAGATCCAAAGCTTCTAAGGTTGTATGTGCACCATAGGATGTTGTAGTATACAAAACCCAACAGTGATATCAGAGCCTAGGATTGTTTTCTATTATATTTGATGCATGTCTTAATTTTCAAAGTTGAAAAAATCGATTTCTGGCCTCTGATTGATGAACTCGCCGAGTCCACTGGCTGACTCGACGAGTCCACTCAGTAAAAGTTCAACTCGGCGAGTCATGTTCATGTACTCGATGAGTTGATGCTTTTGATGGCAGCTTTTCGACTTTTTTTTTTGGCCTGTTTTGGATTAGGATCATTACCACAAACTGTTTTAGTTCATAAAATTTGATTTTGTTGATATGGTAGTGATCATGCTTATCCAATTAACAGATAATAGTCAAAATTTCAAGATTGGTATTAGTTTATATGACTTGGCTAATTTCTTGCAAATTGTTGATATGAATTATCTTGACCTATGAGTTTAACTCGAACGTAGATAAATTAATTTTTTATTTGTTAAATAATAATGATCTAAATGTTTTTTATAGTCCTCCATAACTTGTCCTCAAGTTATGGAACATGAAAAGTTTCTTCATAAAAACCACATTAAACTAATAAGTTATGGAAATAAAAGTTTTTTCATGAGTTACAAAACATGCCCTGAAGTTTTGGTATTTGAAAAGTTTCAAATTAAGAAACTCTTGTAATTAAAATGTGTAACTCTTGGGTTCATAAATTAAAAAAGTTAATTAAATAGTTTTTTATTTTGATTTTTTTATGTAGAACCTTGATGTATTAAATAGTTCAATTACACCTTATAGACTTTATTCAATTAATTAAAGTGTTTAATTAAAAGAGATTAATAATTCCATAATGACATAGTTTAATTTTAATTAAATTAAGAGTATAATTTATTAATAGATTAAACCATCTGTTTTTTAAAGTTTAAAATACACGCTTATACTATTATAATATTAAAAGTTTAATTATTATATATATGTATAAGACAAGTCAATCTTACTGTTAGTAGGCCTCATTCATGAAGCCAGTCTATAAGGGGGTATAAGGTTATTGCCTATAAAATGGTTGTTTAATGGGTGTCTACTCTCATCCACCACTTCCTTGACTGGTGGAGGGTTGTTAGCCGAACGAGTATGATAGGACATTAATTCTCATTAAAAGTATAATGAAAATACCAAGTAACTAAACACTTATAAATTCCCAATCTTAGTTACTTAGGAAAAATGTGAATTTGATGCTAACCCATGAAATTGCACTTTGCACCTTGCCAAGTCGTTATTGGAGCATGTGTTGTTAAACGGTACACTAACTTCGACTAACAAGGGTGCCAAAGGGTAGCTCAATGTTTGTCATAGATCAATGGAGCGATTGTGGTTAACCGGCACACTGATTAGCTGATAAATGACATCTAGAGTACAAAGCTAATTTGCATTGTTATTCACACATTGTTTGTGATCCTCGGTATCCCAGTCACAAACTTGAAGGGTATAATCGAGATTAAACATGCCATTGAAAAGTTCATTGAATCTCAAAAGAATCTAGGAATTTAAATTCATTTAAAACTTAATAATCAATTTCTTTTTTCATGGTGGAAATTGGTAAATCGTAATTTACCTACCTTCAAATATTTTTCAATTGGATTACGACATCCCTCTTTCAAATTGTAAAATATTATGTTGGGTCCTAGCCTTAATATTTCATGTTAGGTGTTTATATTAAGGACTTAAATCAACTATCTTGAATTTCTCCCATTATAAATGTCTAGGTCAAACAACTATGGTCTTACTTTATCATTTTGGAAAAATATTTCTTCATAAAGATGATATTCCACAAGACAATCAAGGTGAAAGATTAATCCCTTCTTTGTGCTGTAGTGGAACTTCACTTCCTCCACCTCCTCCAATTATCCTCCCTAACCTACAAGTTCAAAGAATTGAAAAGTTCAAGGTCACTCAAAGCCCTATTGGCAGGCAAACACAAAGAAGGAAAGTTTGTATGTGCTCACGTCTTGGAGATGAAGTTACATATTTACAGGCTGGGAGAGTTGGGTGTCGAAGTCTCGAGGAAGTTGGCTGTTGACTGGGTTCTTCAGTTACTCCCTGAGTCGTATAGTGTCACAATTAGCATTTTAGCTAGGAAATTATATTCTCATGTAAACATCATCTAGTATAAGGCATGTACTCTAAGTGCAAATCATACTCTATCCTTAATCGAACCATCCATTTGAATCCAAACTCTTTATCTAAGTTCAAAACCTAATACAATACATCTCATTTGGATTGAAAACCCAAAAAATCTCGGTTCAAGTTTATTATGGACTAAGATTTTCTTATTGGGCCTAATGGGCCAATAAGCCTTCAATTCGAATATTTTGGGCCTAGAATCCTTATTTGAGTTCTAAATGGACCCACATTCATAAAACTTAACATTTTGGGTCATATGGACCTAAAATGATTCATTTTTATCTCTAATGGGCCAAGTTGGGCCACAACAAGCTCCAATAGCCCTAATGGACCATAAACTCCATTTCTTTTATTCAAATGGGTCGTGAACTCTCTTAAGGGCCCAATGGGCTGAAAAATAATTATTTGGGCCACATGATTTCGAGCTAAGTTAAGTAATGGCCCAAGCTATTGCACTCCTTTCCTTCCTAGCCTAAATTCTCGGCCAAAACAAAGAAAAAATATGAATAATGAATGGAAGGAGGTTGATTTAAACATTGCCAACACATGATTATGTAGCATGTATCTAGATAATTACATGCATCTAGACACTTATTACCCTTCATTCAAAACTCCTTATCTCTTATCCCTCTCTTCTTCTACCCCTCGACCGAAACCCCACCACCCCACCTCCATTTTTCTCATTTCAAACTACTTCAAACTCTCTCATGAATACCTTCATCTTCCTCTAAATTTTCGAGAATTATAGTGTGTTTCAAGAGTGTTTTTCACCAAAGACCAACAATCCCCGAAACCTCATAAGCTCGAGATCTACTAGAGGAAAGCTTGCTAGGGCCGAGAATCAAATCATCTTCTTCCATTTCTTCTTCAAACTGAGAACAACAAAGCAAAGTGAGTTCATACCCCCTTTATTTTTGGTTTTATATGATTTTTGGGGGAAAAATACAAGTTGATATGTGCTAGATCTATGTATTTGTGCATGATATGTGTGTTTTACTTAACTATGTGATGAAACACTATAGATCTCGAAAACTATAACCAAAACTAGTGATGTTTGCAGACTAAAACACTTCACACAACTTACTATAAAGATAAATGTGTTAAAAATTGAAGATCCATGAGAAACTAAACAAAATCTTGAAAAGGGACCATTTTTGACAAATAAACAAAAAGTTGAGATTTTCAAGTTATTTTCGGTTCTTAGAGGAACTAAAAGAGTTATTTTATTTCAAAATGGGTCTTGATGATATTCATGACTTCAAAGTGGGCCAAAAGTGAAAATTTTGTAAAGTGGGCCATATTATGGGCCATTATGTTTTTCTTGGGCTTATTTTGTAAAAATCTCGATTTTTAAGGACTAAATAGTCAATTAATACAAATTCGAGACAAAAATGTAAATCTTTAGATTTATGGGCCGAAAATGCCACTTTTATTGAATTTGGGCCTAAAATGCTATTTCTACAAAATTTGGGCCGAAAATGCCATTCTTTTTTAAAAATGGGTTAAAAATGTTATATTTATAAAGATTGGGCCGAAAATGTTACTCTTTTCAAAAATGGAATAAAAATGTGATTTCTTATAGAAATGGGCTGAAAATAACAATATTTAATTAATTGGGCCAAAAATGTCTCTATTCCAAAAGTAGATATTTTGTTGTTTTGGTAAACCTCGAACAAAAACAAAACAACGAAATAATAACAAATGGATGAAATACATCGATTACACTTTTATTTGGCCTAATATTCTTGTTACATGGCCAATGGGCCTTAGGGGACCATTTAAGTGTATATTGGGCCTAATATCTCCATGACATGTTTATTGGGCCTTTATGGCCCATTGATATGTTAATTTGGGCCTGAGATATGGATCACATGTTTATTCGGCCTTAGTGGTCCATTTACATGCCTATTAGGCCTAAATTACCCTATTACCTGTTTATTGGGCCTTAGTGGTCCAATTCCACGCTAACTGGGCTTGGACTAAAAATCACATGCTTAGTGGATCTTAACTATCCCTCTACATATCCATTGAACCTCATATATTCATATACATACTTTTGGATTTGAAAACTTAAAATATAAACGTAAACATTATACTTGGTGAGATACATTACTCGTGAACAAGTTGAGAATCTAGTGAGACTTATCGGTTGACACCTTTGAGTGTATGATCATAGCCTGAAGTTATAACCAGAGTCTCTTGGAGGGAGAGCGGGAGTTTGTGTATAGATCTATACGGGGTGACCCCCCACGCCTTAGTTGTTCGCTACAGCTAGACTAGGTCAGTCTAGGGCGACAAACCTTACCTACATCAAAACCGGCGTCTAAAAACACCAAAACAGGCGAATTAGTCTTTATCAAGCATGGTTGTAACGGCTCACTTAGAGACTAACTCCATCAAAGATTTCAGTATATTTATACCAATCTTGACGATACTAAAAACATCCATACATCAATACTCGGTCTTGGGATTTATGATTGCGATATTTTTATATGCAGAAAATATCGGATTTTTTGGGATAAATACAATTATACATTATTTTACTTACAACAGAAGACACAAGATTTTCTGGGCTGCATTTCATATACATTTCTAAAAGCAGAATACACACATGCAATAATACTTGATTTTGACACATTACTTTCAAACTACTTATAGAAAATATCGGATTTTCTGGTGTTTTACGAACTATTCAAAACTTTTCATTCAAACATGCTTATGAACTAACCAACATTATATATGTTGATATTTTCAAAATGACTTGTATTCTCAGGAAATCGTTAAGTGGAAGGTTAGTAGAGAATGGGAAATTTATTGTATTTTGTTGTCATCATACTTTTAACGCTTTGGTCATGTAACTTAAAATATTGTACTTGATGTAAACAATGACAGTTGTATTATTTTATGCATGATAATGATGATGTTATGTTTCATGTATATTCATTGTGACGATATTTCATGATGAAGTCACGCACAAGCCCCCGGACGTTTCCGCCGTCTAGTTCGGGGTGTGACAGATTGGTATTAGAGCATTGTTTATAGTGAACTAGCATATCTCATTATACATGATATGCAACTATAAATACAATGGGACTAAACTACTCTGAACATAATAATTAAAATACATACCTATGTGTGCATTTTAGAGTAATAACACAACAAGAACAGTAAAAGTCTTTGGAGGATTTGAACATCGCGATTAAACTCGGGCAGTTATGTGGTCGTATTGGGGGTGAATGTAGCCTGATCAACTACATTCATCTAAAATACGACCAACATGTGTTCGGGAGTAATCGTGATGATCAATGAATCAAAAACTTACCATCTAATTATCCAAAGAACTTATAGAACCAAACCTAAACAAAAATTAAAATACAATAGGAATATTTGGTGTGCTATTTGTTTCTAGATTCATACACTTTTTTACAGACACTATGGTCGGGTATCATTAGCCAGGAGATCCCTATTTCCCTAATCAGGGGAATGCAGGGCGGCTTGACCCAGAGGAAGACTCAGAGGAAGAACCAGAGGAGGGACATGAAGTAGAAGTTGAAGATGGACCCGCCGAGCCAGTGGTGGACCTCGAAGAAGAAGAGCTCGAGGGCAATGTCGATGATGACTCGGATGCAGAGTCTGAGGACATCAATCCTCCGTACATGGCCAAAGTACCAGTTATCGTAAGGGCCCCGATGGTCCCACTCCCCCATGGGCACACGATATTTGGAGATGGAGTCGCCAACAGGGGATACAACCACCCTACAATATGAACTGAGGTTCTTCAATCTTAGTCATAGAGGACCAACTGACCAAGCCCTCCAAGTTATGGTCCGGCACACCCGAGACATTGGCAAACGAGCTCAGGACACACCCAATCAAATGGACCAAATGCGGACTACTGTGGAAAGAGTTGAGAGACTAACACAAGGAGTGATCGGGGACTCCCAAGCAAGACAGTTAGTTTGGGAGACACGACTACGAGACACCGAGCGGCAAATAGCTCATCTCCGGGGTGCATCCACTTCATCATCACCACCACCAGACCCTTTCCGCCACAATTAGGATTAGCTTCCCCCCACTATTATCCGTTATGAATCTCTTTCGTGTACTAAGATGGTACTCACTAATGAGACAACTATTTGTTCTTCTTATTTCGTGTTATTTCATAAATTCAGTGGTATGCATAACCGAACCCCGAAACCGCTAGATACTCAAGGATCTCCAAACCAAAACAACCTATATACTCTAAGGATGGATGTAATATTCGTGCCAAATCTATGATTTCCTACCACCATCACTGCATCATAGGGACGTAGATTGAAACATCGTGAATCATACGAAAAAACGCGAAGTTATAGAGTACAACCAGAAATGACCATCGTTACTTACGATCTTTCTTATCATCATGCAATAGAAAATGTCATCCCACAGAAATACCAAGCACACCCGTGAGGCACCAATCCTGCAGATGGACTCTGCTACATTCCAAGCTGCTGTAACAGCATCCGTAACCGCTGCTATGGCACAACTCAACGCAAACAACACCAACAGAGGTGGAAATAGCATCGAGAACTCCAGCCACAGAAACGAGCACAAAAACCAACGAGTGACAACTTATCAAGGCACTCCGAAACCCAAGCTTAAGAGCAAGAAGTGAGAGTCTAGGAATAAGAGAAAGGGACAACCAACTGAAGGGTCCTCGAAGAAGAAATGTGTTGTTGCTGTCCATACGACCATGACACCTACTACATCAACACCAACGATACCATATCTTCCAAAATGCAACAAGTGCAATTTCCATCATAAGGGATCCTGCCAGAAGCTGTATTGTAATATATGCAACCGAAATGGTCACACCACCAGATACTATAGAACTTATCCACAAGAGAATCAATAGCCAAACAACAACAACAACAATCGCAACAACAGTAACAACACCACCAATGCTGGGGCCAGTCACACCTGCTATGGGTGTGGAGGAACTGGTCACTTTAGGCACAATTTCCCCAATGCTAACAATCAAGGACCAAAAGGATCAGTAAGGGTCCTGACCTTGGGTCAAGGCAAAGCAGTCCAAGACCCATCGATTATTACTGGTATGTTCCCACTTAACAACTCTTTCGCTTACATCTTATTCGATAATGGAGCTGAGCAAAGCTTCGTTAGTAACATATTCAAACACTTACTAAAACAACAATCCCAGAAGCTAAACGAAGCCTTCACGGTAGAGATGGCTAATGGGAAAACTGAATCAACCAAAGATATCTATGTAGGGTGCACCTTAATGCTAAACAACCATTTATTCAAATTAGATTTGATGCCAGTAAATATTAGGAGTTTGATGTGATAATCGACATGGATTGGTTAAGCCCCCACCATGCTGATATTATGTGTCACGCGAAGGACATTCGCCTTCACCTCCCCAATCACGAAACCTTGATAATCTATGGTGATAAACCTGGCGCCAATCTTTGTCTCATTTCTTGCATCAAGGCACAGAAGTGCCTGCACAAAAGAACTATGCGTTCCTCGCTCATGTTGTGGATGAAGCCAAAAGAAGAAAATCAACATTAAAGACAATCCCAGTGGCATGCGACTTTCCGGATGTAAATCCTGAAGACCTTCTAGGAATACCCCAAGAAAGACGTGTTTGATTTCGAATCGACCTCATACCAGGAGCCACATCAATTGCCAATTCACCCTACAGGTTAGCTCTCACCGAATTTTAGGAGTTATCCAGTCAATTAAGAGAATGGTTGAGCAAAGGATTCATCAGACTGAACTTCTCACCCTGGGGAGCTCCAGTCTTGTTCGTCAAGAAGATGGGTCCTTCAGAATGTGAATCAATTTTAGGGAATCGAATAAGCTCACTGTCAAAAACCGATACCCACTTCCTCGGACTAACGACCTATTTGACCAGCTTCAAGGAGCTAGTTATTTCTCTAAAATAGATCTAAGAACTGGTTATCATCAACTTCAAGTCCGAGAAGAGGACATTCCAAAGACTACTTTCCGCACTCGATACGGTCATTACGCATTCGTTGTGATGACCTTCGATCTAACGAATGCCCTCACAGTGTTCGTGAACCCCATGAACCAAGTTTTACCAACCATTCATAGTCAACCTTTTTAATTAATCATGAAACAAGAACAAACACTGTTAGCACTTACGACCGGTTTTAGAGGCGTTGAAGCCGAAGAATACCGCGAAGGAAGCATTGCGTGGATTTGATAAAACTCTCAAAGTCAACAAGACGAAGCTTATTATTACAAAAGTTGGATTAGGCACTACCTGGGTAATCATCGATAGGTTAACCAAACCTACTCACTTCCTGCCAATAAAAGAATTGTATAAGATGGAAAGATTAACACGAATCTATACCAAAGCGACTGTGGGATTCTAGGGAGTGCCAACATCTATAATCTCGGATCGGGATAGTAGATTTACCCCATGATCTTTGGCAGTCACTCTAGAAGGCAAAGGGAACACAACTAGACGTGAGCACTGCTTACCACCCTCAAACCGATGGCCAAAGAGAACGAACCATCCAAACACTCGAAGACATGCTCCAAACTTGTGTGATTGATTTCAGCAAGTCATGGGATACCCAAATGCCCTTGATTGAATTCTCATACAATAACAACTATCACACAAGTATCAAGGTTGCTCCATTTGAGGCCTTATATGGTCGCAAATGCAGATCGCCTCTATGTTGGGCTGAGGTGGTGACACCCAGCTGGCAAAAGTGCAATCACCAAGCAACACACTTACAGGACCGAAAATCATTAACGAAACGACATGGAAGATAATCCAAATTAGAGCGACTTCAAGCATCTTGAGACCGATAGAAAAGCTATGCTGATAAACGACGAAAGCCTTTAGAATTTCAAGTTGGGGATTGGGTGTATTTGAAGGGCTCTCCCTAGAAAGGAATGCTCCGCTTTGGGAAACGGGGAGAACTGAACTCGCGATGTATTGAACCTTTCGAGATTCTTGCCCAAATTGGTCGAGTGGCTTATAAGCTGCTGCTACCTGCCGAACTCAGTAATGTACACCCCGTGTTCCACGCCTCGAATTTGAAAAAGTGCTTATCAGATGAAACTCTTTCTATTCCTTTAGAAGAGATCGAAATAAACGAGAATCTTCTGTTCGTCGAAGAACTAGTCGAGATAATGGATAGAGAACTGAAGCGTACGAAGCAGAGCCGCATTCTGATTGTGAAGGTTCGATGGAACGCTAAGCGTGGACCGGAATTCACATAGGAACGCGAAGAACAAATGAAATAGAAGTACCCTCACCTATTCTCTCATTCATGAACCTATCTATCGAAAGAATTTCGAGACGAAATTCCCTCTAACAGAGGGATGATGTCACAACTAGCATTTTAGCTAGGAAATTCTATTCTCATGTTAACATCATCTAATATAAGGCACGTACTCTAAGTAAAAATCATACTCTATGCTTAATCGAACCATCCATTTGAATCCAAACTCTTGACCTAAGTTCAAAACCAAATACAATACATCTCATTTGGATTAAAAACCTTAAAAATCTCGGTTCAAGTTTATTATGGACTAGGATTTTCTTATTGGGCCTAATGGGCCAATAAGCCTACAATTCGACTATTTTGGGCCTAGAATCCTTAATTGAGTTCTAAATGGACCCATATTCATAAAACCTAACATTTTGGGTCAGATGGACCTAAAATTATTCATTTTATCTCTAATGGGCCAAGTTAGGCCACAACAAGCTCCAATACCCCTAATGGGCCATAAACTCCATTTCTTTTATTCAAATGGGCCGTGAACTCTCCTAAGGGCCCAATGGGCTAAAAAATAATTATTTGGGACTCATGATTTCGAGCTAAGTCAAGTGATGGCCCAAACTATTCCACTCCTTTCCTTCCTAGCCCAAATTCTCGGCCAAAACAAAAAAATATGAATAATGAATGGAAGGAGGTTGATTTAAACATTGCCAACACATGATTATCTAGCATTTATCTAGATAATCACATGCATCTAGACACTTATTACCCTTCATGGAAAACTCCTTATCTCTTCTCCCTCTCTTCTTCTACCCCTCGGCCGAAACCCCACCTACATTTTTCTCATTTCAAACTACTTCAAACACACTCAAGAACTCCTTCATCTTCCTCTAAATTTTCGAGAATTAGAGTGTGTTTCAAGATGGTTTTTCACCCAAGACCATCAATCCTTGAAACCTCATAAGCTCGAGATCTACTCAAGGAAAGCTTGCTAGGGCCGAGAATCACATCATCTTCTTTCATTTCTTCTTCAAACCGAGACAACATAGCAAAGTAAGTTCATACCCCCTTTATTTTTGGTTTTATATGATTTTTGGGGGAAAAATACAAGTTGATATGTGCTAGATCTATGTATTTGTGCATGATATGTGTGTTTTACTTAACTATGTGATGAAACACTATAGATCTCGAAAACTATAACCAAAACTAGTGATGTTTGCAGACTAAAACACTTCACACAACTTACTATAAAGATAAATGTGTTAAAAAAGTAAAGATCCATGAGAAACTAAACAAAATCTTGAAAAGGGACCATTTTTGACAAATAAAAAAAAAGTTGAGGTTTTCAAGTTATTTTCGATTCTTAGAGGGACTAAAAGAGTTCTATTATTTCAAAATGGGTCTTGATGATATTCATGACTTCAAAGTGGGCCAAAAGTGAAAATTTCACATAATGGGCCACATTATGGGCCATTACGTTTTTCTTGGGCTTATTTTGTAAAAATCTCGATTTTTAAGGACTAAATAGTCAATTAATACAGATTCGATACATAAATGTAAGTCTTTGGATTTATGGGCCGAAAATGCCACTTTTACTGAATTTGGGCATAAAATGCTATTTCTACAAAATTTGGGCCGAAAATGCCATTCTTTTTAAAAATGGGATAAAAATGTTATTTTTATAAAGATTGGGCCGAAAATGTTACTCTTTTCAACAGTGTACTAAAAATGTGATTTCTTATAGAAATGGGCCAAAAATAACACTATTAAATTAATTGGGCCAAAAATGTCTCTATTAGAAAAAGTAGATATTTTGTTGTTTTGGTAAACCTCGAACAAAAACAAAACAATGAAATAATAACAAATGGACGAAACACATCGATAACAATTTTATTGGGCCTAATATTCTTGTTACGTGGCCAATGGGCCTTAGGGGCCCATTTAAGTGTATATTGGGCATAATATTTCCATGACATGTTTATTGGGCCTTCGTGGCCCATTGAAATGTTAATTTGGGCCTGAGATATGGATCACATATTTATTAGGCCTTAGTGGTCCATTTACATGCCTATTGGGCCTAAGTTACCCTTTTACCTGTTTATTAGGCCTTACTGGTCCATTTACATGCTAACTGGGCTTGGACTAAAAATCACATGCTTAGTGGATCTTAACTATCCCTCTACATATCCGTTGAACCTCATATATTCATATACATACTTTTGGATCTGAAAACTTAAAATATACACGTAAACACTATACTTGGTGAAAGACATTACTCTTGAACAAGTTGAGAATCTAGTGAGACTTGTCAATTGACACCTTTGAGTGTATGATCGTAGCTTGTAATTATAACTAGAGTCTCCTGGGGGGAGAGCGGGAGTTTGTGTATAGGTCTATACGGGGTGACCCGCCATGCCTCAACTGTTCGCTACAGCTAGACTAGGCCAGTCTAGGGCGACAAACCTTACCTACATCAAAACCGACGCCTGAAAACGCCAAGACATGCGAATTAGTCATTATCAAGCATGGTTGTAACGGCTCACTTAGAGACTAATTCCATCAAAGATTTTGATATATTTATACCAATCTTGACGATACTAAAAATCTACATACATCGATACTTGGTCTTGGGATTTATGATTACGATACTTTTATAAGCAGAAAATATCGGATTTTCTGGGATAAATACAATTATACATTATTTTACTTACAACAGAAGACACATGATTTTCTGGGCTGCATTTCATATACATTTCTAAAAACAGGATACACACATGCTATAATACTTGATTTTGACACATTACATTCAAACTACTTACAGAAAATATCGGATTTTCTGTTGTTTTACGAACTATTCAAAACTTTTCATTCAAACATGCTTATGAACTAACCAACATTATATATGTTGACGTTTTCAAAATGACTTGTATTCTCAGGAAATCGTTAAGTGGAAGGTCAGCAGAGAATGGGAAATTTATTGTATTTTGTTGTCATCATACCTTTAACGCTTTGGTCATGTAACTTAAAATATTGTACTTGATGTAAACAATGGTAGTTGTATTATTTTATGCATCGTAATGATGATGTTATATTTCATTTATATTCATTGTGCTGATATTTCAAGATGAAGTCACGCAGAAGCCCCAGACGTTTCCACCGTCTGGTTCGGGGGTGTGACATATAGTGAGTTCATTAACGACTACTATATGACCAATCACGACTTGACCCTTATCGATCTTGCCTATTTGCTTGTTGTTGCTGAATCAACAATGATTTGGCGCACTGGTAAAGCAAATTTGATTGGAAGATCTGGTACCCAAACTTCCATGGACATTGACAATGGAAGCATTGGAAGTCTAGAAAAGTCATCTATTCCCAATGGAAAGGGATCGACCATGGTCAAGTCAGTTGACCGAATGGTAAAGAGAAAGGCTAAGTCTGAGATAGTCCTGTGTACCATTCCAAAAGAGTCTGTTTGTTTCTATTGCCAAGAGAAGGGCATTGGTTGTGAAGCTGCCATATTTACCTGAAAGATCGCAAGGATGGTAAAGTCAATTTTTTTTATTCTGATTCAAGTAAAATCCACTGTCTAACTCTATTAAGTTCCTAATTGGAGATTCTTAATACATGATGTAATGCAATTACATTTTGTTTCTTTGTAGAATCAAAGAAAAGAAAGGAAGCTTAAAGGAAGAGGAAGTTGATTCTGACCGTGAAGAGATGAATTTCGATCGCAGGGTTCGATGATCAGAATTTTGAGTTGCTACATAAGAGTGATGATAGTTTGCTTAGGAATACATTACAACATAGTTTTCATATGTATATGCATTGTAAGGATAAGTTTTCTGCAATTTTATAAATAAAGAAAAGTTTTGAAATTTATCTTATGTTAAGTTTCCTTACAACGACATTTATGAAAATTGTTGTTTATATGTTTCCATTGATAACAATATTGGAAAATGGATTTGATTCTTTCGTTTGTGGTAGTGTCATAATTTACCAAATAAGGAAAGATTCTCATCACCCAAGTTTCAGTGGGATAGAAACTTGGAATCATGCAAGTTGTATTGTGTGATGAATGAGAACCTTCATCTTTGGGAAATTAAGAATAATTCCTTTTTCACATGTATATGTGAGTCAAGTGCAGGAGTAGGGGATCAGGTACACTTGGTTGTGCGCTGGTTAGGTCCACCACAAAGAATGATAAGACTATTCGTTATGATTTACTAAATTTTAGTAAATATGGTTATACTTACAAGATTAAGTGTAATTCTGAGCCATTGGAAGAGTTTCAGTGTATAGCAGAACGAATAAGAAGAATCAAATTAGGCAGGAAGATAAAAATTTCTCCAATCTGAAAGAAAGGAGAGTACTTGAGTATCGTGTTTTATGATTATCTTAGTGATTATGAAACCATGTCACAATTGATCCTCTAAGTTCACTTGTATGGCTAAGAAGAGGAATCGTGAATTGTTGAAATGGTTAAATCAAAAGGTGAATCATACTTGGTTCCAAAATCAAGTCTTAGAGTCACACTCCAAGATCGGGCCTTGAGTGACATAATCTTAAGAAAGGTTGATAACAATTATAAAATATAGAGTAAAATGTTTTCTACTATTTTAAATTTGAAATTGGTAAGTTGTGATGTTTTAGATAAAATAAAGACCAACTAAGGCCAATTGTGTGAAGTGTTTCTCTTGATAAGAAACCACACTAACTCTTGAATATTTGTTTGTCAAGGAATGTTTCTTGACAAGAGAATCTTATATGTCAAGAGGTCAGTGGGAGTCTTAAAGATCTTGAAGAGTTTCAAGAACTAATCAAGAGTAAACCTGTTGTTAATCACTAGCACACGACTTGAGTTTTATAACCTACTGTGTTGACATATTCTTGTTTCTATGCCCACTCCAGTTAAAGTTGACTATGCATGTGAGTTCTATAAGTTCTCAGTTGTTTGCATAACAACTTGGAAGCAATGGTAGGCCCTTGTGCTGCCAGGTGGCAAGAAATTAAGATTAAACAAGTTAAGTCCATATGAGTTTGGATTTGTCACTAACCTTGTCTTGTGATTATGGTTATGACAAATCCACATGGATAGGAACACATATACCATAAAATCTAAGTGTCATAAGGTTTCTCTTCAATTCATGAAAATGATTGTGACGAAATGCTTTCACTAAGTAGATTTTAAATAGTTAGAAATTGTGATATTTGCATTCTCAAATTCGATTATGATTATGGCAAACCTCTTCATAGTTCGAATTGTGAGAAATGGAAAAAGGTCTAAACGTTTGAGACTTATTGTTGTAAGTTCTAAAATTGTTTAGACACACATGTGAGCTATCTAAGGAAAGGCGTAGGAGTTTGAGAAGCCTATATAAAGTCTTATCGAAGCATCTTATATCAGAAATCTGAGCTTTGCTAAGAAAGTCAATAAGTATTGATTTCTAGAAGTCCAGCTGATTTCTGATTACATGTCAAAGCTAGTGGGAGCATAAGTGTTATGCAAATATGAATGTAATTATTATGCTAGTGGGAGCACAGTTATTACGTTAAGTGTTGCGAGTTAGCAATTTTAATTATAGAAAACAAAATTTTCAATTCGTAAAGTTGCGGGTTTGAAAAGTTGTTTTGCTATAATTAAAGGAGAGGAATTCATACTTCATTTCAAATCTAAAAGCTTAGATTGAGATTTTAATCAAATTTATTCAAGGATACATATGAATGTTATGTTGAAAAGATTCGACATAATGAAATTCTATATATGAAATGTTATAGTAAGAGAGTGGTAAAGTATCACATCTTTATGTAAGACATTATGTATCGTATCCCATATGCTTCAGGTATAGGATCAATTATATATGCTATAACATTAATCTGTTCAAAATTTCCAAATGCCTAGGGAATTAAGAGGGGAAAGGGACTAGAACGAGATATGACTAAATAAATGGTTAAACAGTTGTCGAGGACAATCTGAGGTTTACCAAAGTTTGATTACTTATGGACAGTTGGAAGTATATTGTAAATTTTGGAAAGGACCATATTGACATACTATGAGAAGAGGTAACTCTTGTTCATAAGTGATAGTAAAAATAGGAATATGGAAATGTTTGCTTTAGTGGAAGTTATTCTTTAAATCTGTGTAAGATTAGGAAACTTAATGCAAGAAGAATATTCAAAAGAATGTACTTTGAATGTGAGACTTCGTTTCCATGGAATTTCTCTCCATTGGACTACTTTGTAATGTATGTTGCCAAGTCTCTATGACTTTTGTGCGTAGTCATTACAAGAGGATCATTGCATATAAGTTTGAAATCTAATAAATTATAGCGAATGGCAAGAATTTGGTATTCTTACATTTACGATAAGGATTTGGAATTGTTAAATGTGTGTCACTTAAATGCTTTCAATTGATCTATTTCACAAACAAAGGACCATAGGCAAACAAAGTGTGCATGCTTGGAGCATGGCATAGGTATTGTTTTAATTCAAGTATCAAGTTGATTAATTGAAACATTATACAATGAATAATGAGTAATCAATATGGTGATTAAATAAAAGGTGTTTTATTTATATTCATAAGTTTTGAGTTCGTATTGGATTCGATTATTCTTGTGTTTCACTTTGCATGTTTTGACTTCCCGAATAACTAGGTTATTCAAACCATCCACACTCGATTAGACTTTGGAAGTAGGTATTGAGGAAAGGCTATCATGAATCTGACTATAGATTGTCTAGGTGTTTTAGACATAGCACAAGTTTGTTGCAGTGTTCATGAGTACTCCTGTAATAAGATTCGAGTATAGGATTAAACCCACGCTCATCTAAATCACTTCATGGATATTATCACGAGTGATTATGAGACGATAATATCTTATATTCTTGAAACTAAGACATGTGAGTTGTAGTTTGCAAGTCGGTTGCACATTAACATATGTAAACGCACTAGTAATTTGGTGTTATAAAACATATTGTTGTGTGTGATTTGATGAGTAAGTGCAAGAAATCATTTGAGTCGAAGTTTATCCATTGCTTTTACCCAATGTGGGATAAAAGCAATATCTGTGCCCCTCGATGATTTAGTGATGACAAACCTAGGTGCTTGGCCAAGCCTGGACTGATTTGATTTGTTCAATTAGTCGGTCATCATAAATCGGAAATCGGGAAACAACATATGGACGGAGAGAATAATTATAATCCATGTCTCATTCCATACGATATCTTGTAGAATAGAGGAATATATGATCCCTTATCTAACGGACACGTCATTGACTAGGTCAGAGTTCGAAAGTGGCTTTTAGTAGCTATGATTGCTAGTTGGGTTGTGGAGTCATACTTGCAATAATAGTTATTAAACTTATCGAAGTAGGAGACTGTTGGATTAGGTGTCTAAGCCCATAACAATAATTGGTATGTCATTGACCCGAGAGTAGCATGGTCCATTTTGGGTTGCATATCACCATGACAATTTGAGGATGGATATTTGAGTAAGAGGTTATTTATGATTTATTAATATATTATAAGTTCTAATATATTAATATGAAAACATATCATTTAATTAGTATTGATCAAGAATTAATATGGAATTAATTTAGTGATCAAAAGAGACTAATTAAATTAACGGGGACTGATTATGTAAATCGATGATATATATATATATATATATATATATATATATATATATATATATATATATATATATATGTAAGTTTCCATGAAGAGTTAGCCCACATATATCTATATATATATCCATGATGGGCTAAGATTATGTAAGTTTCCATGAAGAGTTAGCCCACATGAAATATGGATCATAACCTAAAGTGTATGGATTAGGGTTTACCCATGACTATTTTATTCCTAAATATATATACATAACCCCATGGATAAAATAGGTGACAAAGAGTGTTCTTGGAGTTCCTAACCGATTTGTGTGCCTAGTAATCTCTCTCAAGTCATCCAATTGTTCAAGGGTGTGTAGTGAGCCGTTTGAGGCATCACATTTGGTGTGCTAAGTTATTCAAGGCCAAAACTACAAGCTACAACGAAGACGTAAATCTATAACTCACTTTTATGTTGATTATGTCAATTGTATGCCAGTTGTAGGCTTTATGATTTGGAAACAATATTGCAGGTATAATTAGAGAAAACATAGATCCAAAGCATTTAGGGTTGTATGTGCACCATAGGATGTTGTAGTATACAAAACGCAATATGAACGTGGTAGGGGAATTTGTTAGCCCAAAGGGCATCACCACGAACTCGTAGTCGCTATAGCGAGTCAGGAAAGCAGTCTTCTATACATCCTCATCTCCGACTTGCATTTGGTGGTAGCATGAACGCACATATATCTTGGAAAACCAAGATGACCCCTGTAGCTAGTTGAAGAGATCATCAATCCTCGTAGTAGGTAGCAGTTCTTCACCGTTACCTTGTTTAGCTCCCAGTAATCTATACATATATGATGCAACCGGTCCTTCTTCTTCACAAACAGGATCGGGGATCCCCAAGGTGAACTACTCGGCCTAATGAACCCCTTGTCTAACAGCTCCTATAGCTGTGTAGACAACTCCATCATCTCGGGAGGAGCCAATCGATATGGTGCATTGGCTATCGGAGCCGCTCCAGGGACTAGGTCGATCCTTAACTCCACATGTCTCTCTGGAGGTATCCTAGGAAACTCCTATGGGAATAACTCCGGGTAATCTCGCACTATTGGCACATCTCTCACGGCCTTACTCGCCTGCCGGGTATCTATAACGTAGGTGACATACCCCTACGCAACCTTGATGAAGGTAGTGCCTATCCCTTGCTGCTGAGTAGAAATCAGGTCTACACTGTGGCCTCTCACCCTGAATCACCAACTCTCCCCCGCTTGGGGTCCTGACACGTACCAACTGCTACGCAAAATCAATCTCTGCCCCATTAGGGCTCAACAAATCCATGCCTATGATAACCTTGTTCCCCCCTTAAAGGAATGGGAACCTAATCCACATGATACTGCTTAGTCGTACAACCTCAAGACGCAATCTCTGAAAACCTATGATGCCCGAATAGATCGGTCATTAGCAATCTCGACCTCTGAAGGACAATCCAATATGCCTGAAGACCCAAAAAACCTCTTGCTAAGTGTAAGAGAGACAAATGATCGGGTAGCCCCCGAGTCAAATAACACATATACTGGGATGTCGTTCACATGGAACGATCCTAAACAAAACACATTAAAAGATATAACATAAATATCATAACCGACATGTAATAAGATTTAGAGAGAAGAAAACATACCCGTCACCACATCCGGTGCGGCACGCGCCTCCTCGGCGGTAAGCTGGAAGGCTCGAATCCTCACCACTGGAGCCTCTACCTTGCCTTGTCGGCCATCTGTGATCTACAGGGTCGCTGGAACTGGCACCGCCACTGGCGCTCCTGATGTCAGTCTAGGGCAGTTGGCCTTTTTGTGGCCACTCTGATTGTAATGAAAGCAAATCAGGTCTGATGTATGAATAGTGGGGGTAGGGGTAGTACAATCCTTGCTAAAGTGCCCAGTCTTGCCGCACTTGTAGTAGCCGGATCCACCTGCCCTGCACACTCCCTCATGTGGCCTACCATATTTCCCACAACGGCTCCGTCCCTACTGGTGCTTCGAACTCGAGTTGAATCCCTTGGGTTTCTTCCTAGAAATCCCTGTCATCTACCCAGTCTCCGCATTCGTTTTCCTCAGGTGCTCTATGTTAATCTCCCTCTCCCTCGCCCTGGCTATGATATCGTCCAAGGTTGGATATGCTGAATAGGTGACGTGTTTCCGGATATCAACTGTCAACATGTCGTGGTACCGGGTCTTTCTCATCTCTTCATCCCCCGCATACTAAGGCACCAGTAAGGCCCTCTCCCTAAACTTGGCGGTAATCTCTGCCACTGACTCAGCCGTCTATCTCATATCAATAAACTCTCTGGCTAGCTACTGAATCTCTGTAGCTAGTGCAAACTTAGCCCTAAACCTGGTAACAAAATCCAACTATGTCATAACCTTAATGGCTGGGGATCCCAACAAATCACTGACTGCATCCCACCAGTCTTTAGCTCTGTCTCTCAAACAACCCGCAACATACTGGACCTTCGACCCCTTAGGGAAGAAGCTCGTTAACTGTGCAGACTTGATGTTTGCAATCCATCTTGTGGCTACGTTGGCGTCCTTCACCCCGTGAAAGTCTGGCGTACCGCATCCCTTGAAATCCTTAAAGGAGAGTGTGTGTGTTCCGAACTGTCTATTTCTGAAACTTTTTACTTCAAACATGTGTATTTAATCATCAAATTACATCAAAGATTTGAAGTTCGAAATATATCTCAACCTAGTTTTAAATCTACCTGTAGATATTTTCGTTAATTTTTTTAACAATAACAATCGTTGCTACTGCTACCTTCTTTTTATTACCCCCGCACTTGATTTCTTTCTCTTTATCTGGTTTGAGGTCTCACACACCCATAACAAATAACACAATACATGGTCTAACTTTGTTTTTGTGTATTTTGCTTCCCTTCGTACCACATTCGTATGCATATAGACTAGAAGTCTACCCTTTTATTTGGAGCAATTAATACGTGTATATTCATGAGACATAATTTTGACTTGGTCAGCCTTGCTATATTCAACTACAACTCTTATCATATATATTTTGCTTTTATTATGAAATCTACCATAACCGAGTAATCCTTATGTTCATTATTCTTTTGTTGTAAATTTAGATATTTGATTTAAAATGCTCTTTTCATTGTATTTTTCTTACAATTAATACACAAGATGAATACCCTTGTGCTTATCATTTTTCTAAATCTGAAAAGTATATGTGAAGAACATATTTTCTTATGTTTCTTATTTTCTGTAAAAGCATAAATTTTTTTGAATGTTATGATTAGTTATCCTCCAAAATAATGTTGTCTTAGAATCACTAAATTAAGAATGCACCATTTTCAATGACCGATATTTTTACACGTTTCTTAAAATAGCATTCTACTTTGCAATTTCTATTAAGTCCCTAACTCCTAAACTTGTTTTCATAAATATTCTGACTCCTTCTAAATTTGTATGGTTTTGCTTAAACAATTAGATAACTTTTGAAAAGAGTAATCTAAATATTTCTTTATATGTTCCCTCATTGATGGCTTAAGCCATTAATCATAATAAATTTCTTTATTATTTTGCTACTTCGTTCAATCACCGCATATCTGTGTTCATTCTCTCGGAATTAATATACATTTTGTTAACAGTGAGATTACTTATCATTTCAAAATACTCCTAATGCTATCTAGATAATGTGATTTAATTAATCATAAACTTTCATCGCCCAATAGTAATAATGACTCTCTAAATATATATACTATTTAAATATGATTCTATTATAATAAGAGTAACCGTAGTTGTAAATATAGCTTCGGAAATCCTCAAACATTTCGTAATTTATTTTGGTAGACGGCACTTAAACAGTCTTTACCTTTGAGATGTACCAAAATTTCATTGCCTACCCTTGGTACATATCTTTAGGAACTTATCCTTGACTGCTTCTCTTTCATTCGTGATACCTCTTCCTATTTCAGGGTATATCTTTGCTAGACTTAGTAGTCAACCTGGATAAGAGTAAATTGTCTTTAATCTCTTTTTAATTAGGCGGTGAATTTAAACTTAACACGGACTTAGAACTCAATGCAATTGGTGCTTCAACAAATTTTATAACGCTCTCTTAATTAAGAAAATCTCTAATTTGATAATCTTTTTTTTAACTAGGTCACCATGGTTGGTCATGATTTCCATGATCCTAATTTCCCACAATCTAGACTGTAGAACTCGAATTGGGGAAACACTAACCTGATTATAGCTAAAGGATTTGACTCTCCCTTGAGGAATTAATCCAATATGATCAAAAGATTCTTCAAGTCACCACCTCTCCAACTATATACTTGTATCTAACTAAGTTCTAATTGAATACAACACCAGTTGAATTTCAGGACGAAATTCGTTCAACTGGGGGAGATTGTGACAGCCATCAAAATTCGAGTCGGTTCTTGATTGGAATAAACTTAGTTGCACATGCAGGCACGACACATTCTAGACTTAGTAACTATAAGCTAAGTTATAACCTACTAGAAACTTGGAAACAATTAGAATCGAGGGATAGTGTGCTTAGATTTTACATTGATATGTGAATTCTATAACTAGTTTAACTATAGTGACTATCAAATTCGGGTCTTTCCTTGACTCAAGATCCTTTATATATTCACATAGATACATCTTGCACTTGATCTAGTAGTAGAAATTAGGCTAGAGTCGCTTAGGAATTGTGTCAAAGTTAAAACAAGGACTAGTATACTTAATTCCTCAATTTCACTTGAATCTCGGAATCATTACATAGAAATGCCAATAAATCGACAAAAACAAGTTTGAAGTATTATTTAAAACTGTAAAAGAGTTATAAGACTCAAAAACAACTTGCATTATTATAAATTCAATTTATTTTGATATCCAAATATTTAATAAATCCCAAAACCCAAAAAAGCCCTAAAACCCAAATTTATAAACATTAACTTCAAAAACTCCATAAAATTTGTTTTGAACCTCATTATGTGAATTTTACAATCGTTAAGTTATGGAATTTAATAAAAGATAGAAAAAGTTAACTATAAAAAATGAATCATATTTTATGAGTTAAAAACAAAGATTTTTAATAAATGAAGATTTAAATAAGGAAGCCTTTCATAAAAATAAGGATTTTTATAAAGGTTTAGGATTTGAATTATATAAAAAATGGAATGGATTATATTTAAATTAGAGAGAGTGCCTCCCTCTTAAATTTTAGGCCACCATCTCTCTCTCTCCCAAGGTTTATCTTCCCAACATCTACACTTACTCCACCTTTCGTTTCCTCCAACACTCCTTCACTTTCTCTCTTATTTCTGTCCACTGCCATCACCATTTTCTCCCATCCTCCCTCTTAACCAAAAAATTTCTAGCAAATAAGACCCAAGATCACTCCTTAAACTTGAATTCTTCAGAATGTTGTGATGTTCTTGAAGGACATTGGCAGTGGTACATTCGGAACTTAGTTCATGGCATTTTTAACATCATCACGAAATAAGTTGTGAGTATTCACGTCCCTTATTTTCAGTTTTTAATATTTTGGGTGTGGAAAAGCATGTCAGTTATATGATTAAGTTCGTTTTACTTATTTTAAATTGTATAAAATGTGATTTTCTATGTATGTGTTTGCAATTTTCGATTCATGAGGCATGTATCGCGGTTAAGTCCATGGAATCATTTCACATAACTCATTAACTCTTTTGAGCCTATGGTCATTATGGATAGTACTATTCGGAGGTAGGAAACTCCTTACTCGTACAGTTCCTAGAGTGCATTTTACCATATTTCCCCTATGTTAGCGATATACATTGTATTCAAGAGGGCACCCCTCGGTCATTAGGCTTGGTTTGTGAACTCACCGGTTGATCACTTTGCACATACGAACTTTGTTTCATATGTTGGTATCGATCTTTGTTTCTCATGATGCTAATGAACTTTGTTTCTCATGTTAGCATCAAACTTTATTTCTCATGATAGTTACGATATTTATTTCTCATGATAACAATGAACTTTATTTACTCATCTTAGCAACAAAATTTTAATTATCACACTTATTTCCAAAAACTGAATTTCTTGACTTATAATTCTTTTATCTTGTAAGCCTGTGAACTCACCAACTATTTTGGTAGTTGAACGTTGATTTTACATGCTGTTTCTAGAACTTGTCTATAAGATGGCACTTAGGGTCACACCACTTGTATGAGTATTTTCATGCGTTGTTCTTCAAATACATTGATCTTTTTTTTTAAATTGTTCAAACTCACTATAAATTGTAATGCTTTTAATACTATGGTTTGTGTTGTCTTTTCATTTTTTCTATGAGACCCTTTGTACTGTCGTGCCCCGTGTTTCCACCTTAGCGGGTTGTTACATTTTGAGAGTTTTCGGTTTGAGTGGTTCTCACAAGAAGTTGGCTATTCAGTTATGGAGAGAAAGATAGATGCGATTGACTATTTTCAAGTATTTGGGTTGTTTGTTGGCAACTATGGGTTTCTGATTAGTCGCTTGCATTTTATTTATAATATGCATTGATTTCGAAGTGGTTAGTGGAAACTTATGGAATGTGTTGGCATTTTTTCAGACATCCTAACCAAGACAGATTTCGAGGACGAAATCTAGTTTAAGTGGGGGAGAGTTATAACACCTTGTTTTGAGAAGTTTCTTATTCCGGGACTATGGAAAATAAATGGATCAATTAAAGGCCTTATGCTTCAAGAGAATAGTGTTGAGACCTTATTGGATGATGATAAGGTTGGATAAGTGATTAAAGCCTTGGTTTGTGTCTTGGAGTCAAAGGGTAAAATGGGAAAGTGATGCTTCAAACTTCTTTAATGAGATAAGGATTTTAGTTTGGTGTGTTTTAAGTCAAAAGTAATTAGATAGAGTTGTGGGGATCGTCAATACCTTTTCGTGCTTATAAATAACGCCAAAAAGGAGTTGAAACGAAGAAGTTATGACTATTTGAAGTTAAAGTGAAATTGGGTGAAAACCCATTCTCATAGGGTGAGAAGTAATTCTCACAACATGAGAGTCCTCACAAGGTGAGAATATGTTCTAACGACATGAGAACTGTGCAACCTACAACCCACGAAAATTTTAGGGTTTTCAAGGTATTTAAAGGTAATGATTCATATTTTAGGGTATTTTCTTAGCCTCCATCATATCTAGAACCTCTCGGGAGAAACCCTAGTCTCCATTTTCAAGATTTGAGTCTCCACTCTCATCTCTCATATGTTTTTGGAGTTTTTGGTGGTTTTGGAGCAATGTTTTCATACAATATTGATCCTTGAAGCTTGGAAATTGAAGATCTCAACTTTCATCTACCTTTTAGACCTTTGTAAGTTATAAAGTTCAAAGCTTTATTGCATTTCATCTTTGCATCTAAGTGTATTTGGTTCTTTGGTTCATTTTGAATGAGTTTTGAGTGAGAGTTCAGAATAAAGTTTGCAACTTTATTACTCTCCAAGGTTCCAATGACATTGTATGTTTCAGATGTGGAATCCAACATCTTTTGATCAATTTAGAATGTTTTCTTGGACCTCATGGACTAGGAAAGTTTTTATCTTTTTCCTTCCCTTTCAGCTATGCAAGTTATTTTGGTCATTTATGCCATTTTGGTGTATTAGAGTTTAGATCTTGAAAGTTTGAGACATTATTATGGATAATGTTGGAAACTTTATGCATCTAAACATCATGTTGATTCAGATATGAAGGTTGGAGACTTGGACTTAATGGATTTAGCTGAAAAAGATGCATTATTGGTCCCTTTGAGACTTAAATACTAGATCTTAGTTATTTGGACCGTCCTAATGGATAAAGTTATCCATTATGAAGCTATTTAGGAACTAGATCTGAGGTTATGGGGCTTGGTATGAAGAGATTAAGCCCTTAGTGAAGATTTTGGCCTTCTGAACAGAAGTCACGACGTGACATAGGATGTGTCACGACATGATGGTGTCTAGAATTGCGATTTTTTTGTCGTTGCGTTCTCATGACGTGACCAAGGAATGGTCATGACATGACGTTGACTTGGACTAAGCTGACCGTTGACCTTTTGTGCAGTTTGAATTTTGGTTAAACTTGGGTAGAATTGAGTATTTGACTAAGGATTGGTCCCGGTTTGGTTTTGTGAAGTTTGAGTTGGATGTTTAGATGCTGAAGTAGCTGTTGTGTTTCTGTTGAGTAATTCAGGTGAGTCTCTTCACTGTACTCATGGGTTGAAGGTGTCAGATTAGGTGTCTAAGTTCATAACTATTTTTGGAATGTGCTTGACCCGGTTGACATGGTCCATTTCAGTTGCATGACATTGCAACACTTGGATAGACTAAATGAGAGAAAGGACACTTAGGGTTTATTAATATATTTTAAATTCAAATATATTAATAATATTATTTAATTGCTATTGATCAAAGAATTAATTTGTAATTAATTAAGTGATCAAAAGAAGACTAATTAAATATATGGGGTTGATTGTGTAAATCATCTATTCTTGTATAGTGGGCTAATGATGCATGGTTTGTATGAATTGGGCTAAAACCCATAAGGTGCTCCATGGATAGTCCATGGAGGTTACAAACCCATGGATCATGGAATATGAAAAGTCATGCACATTAGGGTTTACATGGAGTAACCCTACTTGTGGCACACTATATAAGAAGCTCTAAGGCAAGCAAAATCGGCCACTAAGACATTTGAGTGATAAGAACTAGAGGGCTAGCCGATTTTGAGTGATAAGTGAACTTCTCTCAAGGTTATTCCAAGTGTTGTGGTGTTGTGTGAGACATTTGAGGCATCACACCTGAGGTTCTAGGCTCACAAGGTTCTCAAGGAATCCAAGCAACAAGAAAGGTATGTTTTCTTACTAGCTTTTAAGATTCAAGTCCCCCTTGCTATGCTAGATAGGTTAAGAACCTTGGAAACCAAAATTGCATGTATCTTAGTAAAACATAGATCCAAGGTTTCTAGGGTTGCATGTACACCTGAGGAGTGTTAGAATGCTCAAAACCCTATAGTGGTATCGGAGACTAGGCTTGTTTTCTTGATACTTGATCTAAACTTGTTTTTCATAACCAAAAACTGCCCAAACAAGAAAACTCGACGAGTTCTGGCCAAAAACTCGCCGGGTTCATGAGTTATTACATGAACACGACGAACTCCTTAGATAACTCGACGAGTTTGTCACCCAGTGAGCAGTTTTTCGAGTTTTGCTGCTTGAAATGGACTATAGAGATTACCCTAAACTGTTTTGGTCTTATAAAACTTGTTTTAGATGGTGTAATGGTCATGCTAATCCATTTTCAATGGCTATTATCAAAATTTCAAGTTTTGTATGGATTATTTATGGTTCTTGAAATTGTTGATATGAATGTTCATGAACTTATGAGTTTAAGAGATCATAGGAATTATTTTCAACTTACTTGTTAGTTTAATTCTTGATCTTGATGTGGTTTAATGGAATCCATAATTTGCCTCAAGTTATGGATTACCAAAAGTCACTCTTTTAAAGGCCATTAAAGAAACACATAAGTTACATAAAATGAAAAGTCTCTCATTTTACTAAACCATTAACTCATAAGTGATGAAAGATGAACAGTTTTGAAAGTTACAAAATCTGCCCTCAAGTTTTGGAACATGTAAAATCACTTTAAAAACTTTAGTTCCAACCCCTAGAATTTTAAAAGTTAAAGTTCAACCTTAAACTTTATAATATCATAAGTTAATAATATATATATATATATATATATATATATATATATATATATATATATATATATATATATATATGTATAAGAACAAGTCGTTTTACCGTTAGTAGGCCTCATCCACGAAGCCGGTCTATAAGGGGGGTATAAGGTTGTTGCCTATAAAATGGCAACTTAATGAGTGTCCACTCTCACCCACCGCTTCCTTGACTGGTGGAGGGTCGTTAGCCGAACGGGTAGGACAATGACTTTAATCCTCACTAGAAGTATGATGGTTATAAAGTAACTAAATGTTTTTATAAATTCCCAATCTTAGTTACTTTAGGAAAATGTGAATAAAGTGCTAACCCATGAAATTACACTTTGCACTTTGCTTAAGTCGTTAGTGGAGCGTGTGTGGTTAACCGGCACACTAACCTGGACTTAACAAGGTAGGCGAATGGTGGCTTAAGGTTTATCATAGATCAATAGAGTGCGTGTGGTTAACCGGCACATCGGTTGAGTGATAGACATTAAGAGTACCAAGTAATTTACATGGTTACTTCACACCTTGTTTTGTGATCCTCGGCATCCCAGTCACAAAACTTGAAGGGCACACCCGAGATTGAAACATGCCATTGAAAAGTTCAATGAATCTCAAAGAATCTAGGAGTTTCAAAACCAATTATAACCTAATAATTTATTTCGTTTTTCATGGTGGAAATTGGTGAATCGTCATTCACCTACCTTCAAATATTTTATAGCTTGGATTATGACATCCCTCTTCTAAGTTATAAAATATTGTGTTGGGTCCTAGCCTTAATATTACATTTGGGTGTCTTATTAAGGACTATCTTTATATCTAATCTAAACTTGTATTTCTTCTTTTTCTGATGTCTTCCAACAATGTTGCTTCTGGCTCAAACCCTACCGACTCCTTCTCCCATGAACCTTTGTGGGAGAGTCATCTTTGATGGATCTAACTTTATGGATTGGACCAGGAACATCAGGATGGACATTCGGTATGAGGAAAAGGAATATGTCCTCGACAAGGAGCTTAAGGAACTTGATGAGTTGTCTGCTACTCCTGAGGAGATTGCTGAATACCAAACTCATGAGAGAGATGCCACGAAAGTGGCATGTATCATGTTGGCCACAATAACAGCCGAGCTCCAAAGGTCCTATGAGGACTACTATCCTTTTGAGATGCACCAGGACTTGATGGATCGCTACCATCAAAGTGCTCGTCAAGAGCGGTATGAAATCATCTCCTCCATGATAACAACCCGGATGAAGGATGGTGAACCCATCACGGGCCAAATGCATAAAATACAAAGGTATGTGGACCGTTTACTGAAACTGAATGTGAACTTCCCTAAGGAGTTGACAATTGACATCATTTTGCACTCCTTACCTTCGTGTTATGATCAATTTCGAATGACATACCACATGAACAAGGAGGAAGTTACACTCAGCAAACTTCAAGGACTCTTGAAGACCGCCAAAAGTGGTCTTAAGAGTAAATCAGTTGTTACCACTCCTACTCCTACCGCGGAGCCTATCTTGGCAATCGGGAAAGGTAAAGTTAAGAAGAGGAAGAGACCTTCGAAGGGTACCAAGGGAAAGTTCCTTGATGGCTCCTCTTCAAGTGGAACCAAGAGAGGTTCTGTCACTCCTTCTGCCAACCCTAAAGAGGCTGAATGCTTCCATTGCCATGAAAAGTCGCACTGGAAGCGAAACTGCCCGAAGTACCTTCAAGATGTTAAGGATGGGAAAGTAAAACCAAACCATGCATGTATATACACTGTAATGTCTAATAACTCATCCTATTCTAATTCTTGGGTCCTTGATATAGGTTGTGGTATTCACATATGTTCTGATTTGCAGGGACTAAGTAGAAGTGAGAATGTGGAGCATGGGAAGATAAACTTAATCATGGGGAATAAGAAAGCTTCACCTGTCACCAAGATTGGAGTTTACTCTTTGTTGCTAAGTAGTGGGTTTACATTAGATTTTAATAAATGTTGTTACTCGTCTGAAATGGCAAGAAATATTATTTGCTTTCATGGTTTGTACAAACAAGGTTTTACCTTTTCGTTTGATAATGAATGTGGTGGTATTAATGCTTTCTTTAATAATGTTCTTTATTTTAAAGTATTACCTTGTGATGGTGTGTATGAAACCGTGTCGGTTGTAGATAATCTAGGAAATAATGTGATGTGTATTGATTCTTCCACTAGCTAGCGTTATTATGGCATTGTCGTCTTGGACATGTAAGCAAGAAACTCATAGGCCAACTCCAAAATCATGGAGTCTTGGAGTCATTTGACCTAAAGTCGGATGATAGTTGTGAATCTTGTTTGCTTGGGAAAATGACAAAGTTACCCTTCACTGGTTCTTGTGCTAGGGGTGAGGGTTTGTTGGATCTCATACATACTGATGTGTGTTGACCCTTCAAAACCGCCACAAGGGACGCTAACCGCTTCTATGTGACTTTTATTGATGATTTTAGTAGATATGGATATGTCTACTTAATCAAGCATAAGTTAGAAACCTTTGAAAAATTCAAGGAGTTTAAACAGGAAGTGGAGAATCAATTGGGCAGGAACAATAAGTTGCTTCGCTTTGATCGAGGTGGTGAGTATCTGAGTACAAAGTTCCTTAACTATCTTAAGCAATGTGGGATTGTATCACAATTGACACCTCCCAGGACACCACAATTTAATGGTGTAGCTGAGAGGCATAATCGAACCTTGGTTGATGTGGTTTGTCCCATGATGCATCGAGATTCACTACCAATCTCATTTTGGGGGTATGCCTTAGAGACTGCCGCCCATATCCTTAATCTAGTCCCTACAAAGAAGATTGCCAAAACTCATCATGAGATGTGGACTAGTAAAGTTCCCAATCTGGACCACATCAAGATTTGGGGTTGCGAGGCTTTCGTGAGGCGTGAGGCTCACGATAAGCTCGAACCTTGAAGTGAGAGGTGTATTTTCATCGGCTACCCAAATAAATCCTTCAATTACCTCTTCTACATACCCAGTGATAATGTGGTCTTTGTAGCAAGGAGGGGAGTCTTTCACGAGAGAGAGTTCAAAAGCCAAGGAAACAGTGGGAGGAAAATTGACCTTGAAGAAATTCAAGATTCAAGTGGTGAAGGAACCTCAAACCCTAGCAATGAACCTGAGGAGGAAACTCCTGTTGATACGACAGTTGAGTCTGTACCTCCGAGGCATTCCACGAGAGTTAGGAATGCGCCTAAGCATTACTATGGTTTCCATATTACTGCGGAAGGTGATACACTTATTAGTGATAGCACACTGGTAAGTCTCGATGAACCTAACAGCTACACAGAAGACATGACAGTTCTTGAGGCTGCTAAATGGAAAGAGGCAATGGACAGCGAGATATAATCCATGTATGACAATCAAGTTTGGAAGTTGGTTGAGAATGTACCAGGTCGCAAGACAGTCGGGTGCAAATGAATCCTCAAGAAGAAGACCAACATGGACGGTAATGTACACACTTATAAGGCATGACTGGTTGCAAAGGGCTTTTCTCAAACTCCGGGAGTTGATTATGATTAGACCTTTTCACCAGTAGCGAAGATTAAGTCTATTAGGGTTATGTTAGCTATTGTTGCATTTCATGACTATGAAATATGGCAAATGGATGTCAAAACTGCTTTCCTTAATGGAAAATTAGCTGACAATGTTTATATGAGTCAGCCAGAGGGTTTTGTCAGCACAAAGTACCTTAATAGAGTGTGTAAGCTTGAGAAATCCATCTATGGATTGAAACAAGCACCTCGCAGATGGAATCTTTGTTTCGATGAGAAAGTCAAAGAGTTTTGATTTTCGAGGAGTGAAGATGAATATTGTGTATATGTCAAGGCTAGTGCGAGTATAGTTAGCTTTTTGGTACTGTATGTGGATTACATACTACTTATAGGAAATGACATCCCAACTCTGCAGGACGTGAAATCCTGGCTTGGGAAGTGTTTCGCTATGAAGGACCTTGGAGAAGCTGCCTATATCCTAGGGATAAGGATCTTGAGAGATAGGAGTAAAAGACTAATTGGACATAGTCAGAGTACCTACTTGGATAAGGTTTTGAATAGGTTTAGCATGCAGAATTCCAAGAAAGGAGAGTTACCGATCCAGAGTAACACCAGATTGAGTAAGACTCAGAGCCCGAGTACAGAGGCTGAGATAGCAGAGATGAGTCGAGTATCATATGCTTCCGCAGTAGGCTCGATCATGTATGCTATGACTTGTACTCGTCCTGATGTGGCCTTTGCGTTGAGCATGGTCAGCAGATATCAGGGGAACCCTGGAAAGTCTCACTAGACTGCGGTAAAGAACATTCTCAAGCACCTGTGGAGGACTAAGGACTGGATCCTTAACCTCGGTAAGAGTGATGACTTGAGAGTATTAGGGTATAATGATGCTAGCTTCTAGACAAATAGGGATAATTTCCGCTCTCAGTCAGGCTGGGTCTTTACCTAAAATAGAGGAGCAATTACTTGGAAAAGTTCCAATCAAGAGACAGTGGTTGGTTCAACTTGCGAATGAGAGTATATAGCGGCAAGCGAGGCAGAAAAGGAGGCTATATGGCTAAAGAGCTTCATTGGAGACCTTGGAGTTGTACCAGCTATAAAGGAGCCTATAGAGATTCTTTGTGATAGTGAAAGTGCAATTGCCTTAGCCAAGGAACCAAGGGATCACGGGAGATCCAGACACATTGACAGAAAATACAACTTCATCAGACATTGAATAGAAGAAGGAATCATTATGGCAAAGAGAGTATCATCTGATAAGAACCCAACAGATCCCCTCATGAAGGGACTGGGTAGGGTTAATCATCTCCAACATGCGAGGCACATAGGGCTGAAGGATGATATTAGTTTTAGTAATTAGATAGTATTTTAAAGGTGTAAAGTGTAATTGACATTTGATGATGAATAAAAGTTGTTTATTTATGAGTAAAGTGTTGCTATCTTTTGTCAATCATTTACTATCATTTCATTTTGCATGTTTTGACTTCCAGAATAATTATGTTATGGTATTTCATATTATTCAAATTCTCCACAGTCGGTCGTATGTTGGAAGTAGATATGAATCAAGACTATCATGAGTTGGCTTGTAGATGCCTAAGATGTTGGACATAGCAAGAGTTTCTACAATACTCATGAGTGCTCATAAGTTTTGAGTATTGGATTCAACCCACGCTCACTTGTATCACTTCATGGTATTTATCTTGAGTGATCGTAAGACGGTAATATCATATAAGTCTTCAAACCTAGAGATATGAGATGTTGACTATGAGTTGGTTATACATTGATTGTACGAAAACGCATTGGTAACTCGATGTTATAAAATGTGCCTTTGTGTATGATTCAACAAGTAGTAGAACAAGCATATGAGTCGAAGTTTATCTGTTCCTTCTTGGATTAGAAGCGATATCTGGGCCCCTCAATGATTTTTTTGACCTATGTACCGGGCCCGATCATAACTAAATTGATGTGTTCGATTAACTTCTATGTCAAACAAATCGGAAATCGGGAAACAAACTGCTGGACAATAAGTAAGACAATGTTCCATGTATTTGTTAGGCTGATATCTAGAACAAAGGATTATAAGACCACTTATCCTAAATGGCGTATCATCATCATCTCAGTTCCGCGAGACCTTGAAAGAGCTATGCTTGTTGATCGGTTCCTGAAGTCATTCTTGCAGTTATAGTTATTAGACTTATCCAAGTGGGAGACTGTTGGATTAGGTGTCTAAGTTCATAACTATTTCTGGAATGTACTTGACCTAGGTGGCATGGTCCATTTAGGTTGCATGGCATTGCAACACTTGGACTATGGAGAGTTAGTCCATGAGTCACTCTCATCATTCTCTCTATTAAACTCTTATCAATATCTTTAACTTTGTGATCTTATAGCTACAAGATGCCTCCACGTCGATCGACGAGGCGCACTACTCCATTAACTCCAAATCAAACTCCTCCTCAATACAACCCAACAACTATCCAAGCTGTTGTGAATGCGGCTGTTACGGAAGCTCTAGAACAATTTACCTCAACCGGTACTAGTGGGAGTGGAACTAATGTGCCTCCTAGTATTTTCGAAGCTCCAGTGCACTCTAGAGAGTGCTCATACAAGGAACTCACCAACTACAAACCCAAGGCCTTCAATGGAACTGGCGGAATCATTTCCCTCTCGCAATGGTTCGAGAAGATGGAGTCGATCTTTGTGATCTGCTCCTGTCCAAAAGGGAGCAAGGTTAAATTTGCCGCCTGCACCTTCACGGACCGAACTCTAACTTGGTGGAATAGCCATGTCAAGTCACTATTTCTTATAGTGGCCAATGCTATTAGCTGGGAAGCTCTAAAGGAGCTCATGATCGAAGATTACTTCCCGAGGGGCGAAGTTCAAAAGCTGGAGCAGGAGCTCTGGAGCCTAACCATGAAGGGCTCCGACATAGTCTCCTACACTGCCAGATTCAGCGATCTGGTAGCGCTATGTCTGGGAATGGTCCCTTATGAAGCAAAGAAGGTGGAGAGGTATATCTGGGGGTTGGTGCCACCATTTCAGGGGAATGTACTAGCTTCAAAACCCGCTACCTTCGATTTTGCCAAGCGATTGGCACAACGGATCATTGACCATGGAGTCTGTACCCTGTTAATAACAACAACCCTAGCCATCTTAGAACCCTCCAAAGTTGCTGATAACAAGAAAAAATTCTGGGATGACATGAAGAAGAACGTTGTACAGAAAGCTGCTGAAAAGCAGCAGGTCGTAGCGGTTCATGCTGCGATAGCACCTGCCGCTGCTGCACTGGTAAAGGAGTACGCTGGAAACTTGCTGAAGTGAAACAAATGCAGTTTCCACCACAACGGACCCTGCCAGGAAATGCAGTGCTCTAACTGAAACAGGAAGGGGCTCACTGCCCGTTTTTGAAAAGCTCCGGCAAGTCCAATCAACCAACTCCTCGACGCTGGTGTGGGCCAGGGTTGCTACGGTTATGGCGAGGTGGGACAATACAAAAGAAACTGCCCGAAGGCAGGGAATGTCAGTGGAGTAGGAAGGGTTTCAGCTATAGGCCACGAGGAAATAGTTGTCGACACCACAGTGGTCACTGGTACGTTTCTCCTCAATAACTCTTATGCATGCATACTGTTTGATAGTGGAGCGGAGAGGAGTCTCGTGAACCAAAAATCTGCTCACTTACTTAAGCAAAAATCACGAGCACTTAAAGAACCCTTCACTATAGAAATGGCTAACGGAAACACTGAGAGCACTAGCGGTATATACATAGGATGTACTCTAACTCTAGATAGCCATTCATTTTCAATTGACCTCATGTCGGTCTCAATTAAAAGTTTCGACATCATTATCGGCATGGATTGGTTGAGTCTGCATCGTTCCGACATCATGTGTTATGAAAATGTTGTTCGCCTTAATCTGCCGTCTGTCGAAACTCTAGTAGTCTATGGTGACAAAACCGGCACAAACCTTCATATCATCTCGAGTATTCAAGCCCAGAAGTACCTACGAAAGGAATGTCGTGCATTCCTTGCTCATGTTGTCGATGTGAGCCAAGAGACAAAAGACATAAAGAACATCCAAGTGGTATGCGATTTTCCTGACATCTTTCCAGAAGAACTCCCAGGATTACCTCTGCAACGTCAAGTCGAGTTCAAAATCGACTTAGTTCCAGGGGCTACCCCTGTAGCCAAGTCGCCCTATCGTCTAGTACCAGTTGGGATGCAGGAATTGTCCGGTCAACTTAACGAACTGCTCAACAAGGGCTTCATTAGACCAAGCTTCTCACCCTGGGGAGCCTCGTTCTTGTTCGTGAAGAAGAAAAACGGATCGTTTCGTATGTGCATCGAGTATAGAGAACTAAACAAGCTTACCGATAAGAATCGTTACCCTCTGCCTCGCATAGACGATTTTTTCGACCAACTGCAAGGGGCGAATTACTTTTCGAAAATAGATCTGAGATCCGGGTATCACCAATTGTGAGTGTTAGAGGAAGATGATCCGAAGATAGCCTTCCCAACTCGTTATGGAAACTACGAATTTGTAGTGATTCCATTCGGATTGATTAATGCGGCCGCAGTAGTCATGGATTTAATGAATAGGGTATGTTGCCCTTACTTGGATCAGTTCGTCATTGTATTCATTGATGACATACATATCTACTCTCGTAGTAAGGAAGAGCATAGTAAGCATCTTCATCAGATCTTGGAAACACTACGATTAGAGAAGATCTACGCGAAGTTCTTTAAATGCGAGTTTTAGATTCGTAGAGTCGAATTCCTGGGTCACGTGGTTAGTGAAGAGGGAATTCATGTGGACCCTTCCAAAATAAAGGCCATTGAGAACTGGTCAGCACCGAAGATGCCTACAGAAATTTTCCAATTTGTAGGCCTCGCTGGCTACTATCGTAGGTTCATTCAGAACTTCTCTAGGATTGCGAAACCGATTACTACATTGACCCAGAAAGGTGTGGCTGGTACTATCCCTCCCCGAAGGGATAGAAGACTTCGTGGTCTATTGCGACGCATTCAATCAAGGGCTTGACTATGTTCTGATGCAACAAGGTAAGGTCATCGCCTATGCCTTAAGACAACTGAAGACGCACGAGGTCAACTACACCACACATGATCTTGAGTTAGGAGCAGTTGTGTTTGCTTTGAAGATCTGGAGACACTACCTTTATGGTACCAAAAGCACAATCTTTACAGACCACAAGAGCCTACAACATATATTCGACCTGAAGGAGCTCAATATGAGACAATGACGGTGGGTTGAGCAACTCAGTGACTACAAATGCGAAATTCGTAATCATCTGGGTAAAGCCAACGTAATAGCTGACGCCCTAAGTCGGAAAGAATATTGTGGTCGTAGAGTCAAATCTTTGACTATGAATATCCATTTACACTTGTCCACACAAATTAAGAAGGCTTAACTCGAAGTCTTAAAACCTGAAAATGTGACGGGTGAATCCCTGAGAGGGATGGATAAGAAATTGCCATTTTTAGCGCCTTTTTCCATATTTTCTTCATCTTAACATTCCCCAAAGCCCCGGTATCGATTATAACCCCTGGAATACGCCACGAAGTGCTCATGAAGCCCGAAGAATTTATCTTTTCGGTTTCAAAGCCCAACCCTCGCAGAGCTGGATTTATCAATAAAACTCCCGGTTTTATTAGAAACGATCGTTTTAGGAAACAAATTGATGCCCGATTTTCATTAAATCAAGTGAGTGTGTAGTTACTTTCACCTTACACATAGATATGAAGTATTTTACATAAAATACATGCTGTGTGAATATATATTGTTTGTTTATTTGAGATGGGTGTTAAAGGAATGATTTATACAGGTTTTTAAATAATTTACACTATATATGTATTTTTATCTACGAAAAATATTGGGTAAAACATGGGTAGATGAGATAGTGGGTGTGATAAAAGGTGAGTTGGATAGATGAGATGATTAGTGATAAAGATCATGAGTTGAGAGTGAGTGGTGAAATGAGATCATGATTTGATAGTGAGGGGTCAAGCCCTTACCCAAACGTGTGGCGTGAGTGGTGCAATATGAGAAAAGCCCTTACCCAAATGTTGCCCCCCATCATTCAGCAGAGTATGGATGACAACCATGGACTATTCTAGACAGTCTGTGGAACACTAACAGGCCCGCAACTTGTAGGTGTAATGGACTATATGTTCATTTGTTGTACTCTAAAAACCCAATGACATGTATTGCACGAGGGGAATACCTATAAATAATATTGTCGATAAATAAGAGTTATGGACTTAGCACGTGTTGAATAGACCTTGGCAGCTATGGACTTAGTGCCCATTGTATAAACCCTGGTGACGAGGTGACTTTGTGTCTATTCCTTAGGATGAATCCTTAGGAAGGAGTGATAGTTGATTCTTAGGTTAACCCTTAAGAAATAAATAAGATAGTGGAGTTAGGGTAATTCGGTTGATTGATTGATGTTTAAGCATATTAAATTATGTATTGTGTGTTGAAAACCCTATATGCTCACTAGGCTTTCAAGCCTGACCCACTTTGTCACACCCCGAAACGTAAAGCGGAAACGTTCCGGGGCGGAGGACATCATGAATATCGCAACCAATGTACATAGTAAGTGTAGTAAAACACAAAACATTACATTACATAGATTTATTAAATTTTTTTTGAAACCAAAGTGTTAAAAGAGTCATACATATATATCATATGAAAAAAAGTAAAGACGTGACTTCTACGCTCCGTCTTCGCCAAAAGGATCGCTGGGTACCTGTCTAATGTGGACCTGAGAATACAAGCAATTTGAAAATCAACATAAAGCTAGTGAGTTCATAAGAGGTTTGTTTTCTGAAAATGTACAAGTTTCCTTTGGTTTTCCGAAAAGTTTGTTATCCAAGAAAATCCCATATTTTCTTATAAGTATAGTTGAGTTATCTGTTTATTATACGATCCGGCTATGTACAGTTTGTTATACCAGGAAAAACCCTTATTTTCCTAAAAGTAAAGTTTAGTTATCCATTAGTTACACGGTCTAGTTAAGAACAGTTCAGTTATCCCAGGAAAAACCCTTATTTTCCTAAAAGTGTATAGTTGGTTATCGGTTTCTAAAAGTAAAGTACAAGTGTCTACCATACTTTATGTGTTTATGTGATGTTTCCTGAAAACCTGTTTATCCTAGTAAAGTACATTAGTTTTAACACGTATATAAAACTAATAAGTAAGTATAAAAGAATTCATAATCTAAATTTGCAAGTTCCATAACCATACTATAGAATGGATAAAGCTCGAAACATGGCCAGTATCTTCTTATGACTTTTGTCACCCTTGAACCTTTCAGTTCGACTGTAGGTAGCAGCCAGGTGCGGGGTTGTCAATCCCGTATAGATCTATACAGTCAACTCACGTTCTCCCTCCAAGAGATTCTGGTTACGGGGGTAATCCTACACTCTCGTAAATAGGGGGAGTGTTACAAGGACGTGTCTCCAATATTAAGATTAATGAAATTAAAGACAATTAAACAGGAAAATTCTGATTAATTAGTCCTTCACTCTCGTAAATAGGGGAGTATTATCAAGGACTTCTCTAAAGTTCTATGTTTAATGTTACTATTCCACCACTCTCGCGACTAGGGGGAGTGGTAAGATTCTAAGTTTAATGTTATTATTCCTTCACTCTCGTATCTACGGGGAGTGGTAAAGTTCTATGTTTAATGTTATTATTCCTTCACTCTCGTATCTACGGGGAGTGGTAAAGTTCTAAGTTTAATGTTATTATTCCCTCACTCTCGTATCTACGGGGAGTGGTAAAGTTCTAAGTTAAATGTTATTATTCCTTTACTCTCGTATCTACGGGGAGTTATATCAAGTGCATTTTAAAGTTTTAAGATTCATGCTTTTAACAACAATGATATGGAAATTCATTTGTGAAATATAAAATGTAACATTTAAAACGAGTTTCACAAATAACATGATGGTTTACTCTACAAGTTGACCGATTGGTTAATACAGTTTTCCATGTTAAAAGCATACGAAATATGAAATAGATCAAATGAAATCATGAGTTTGAGTACAAGATTTCGTTGTACTTTTGCTTGTATTCCCCCCCCCCTGAAAACATTGAAAAACATTGAAAAAGGGTAGGGGTATGAACTCACCAATCGCGGAATGTGTCAGTTTGGAAGCTAAACGTCAGTTCGAGGCTTGATTACACACGAGGTTCCTATGTAATATGAAATGATAAACAATTGTATCTAATTAGACTTTGAACCACTAATTAGATAAGATTATACACTCCAAGACGCGAAAACACTTCAAAATAAGTGTTTGGAGTGACCCGGGTGACATCTAGGGACGTATATGGCTTAGATATGGAGTTTACCCTTAAAGAGTAAACCCATAAGAGAGTTTACGGCCCTAATGACCCACTCCCCATGATTTTACAGCCGTAAACTTATGGTGGGGTGTTCTAGGGTGCTAAATGGCCTTATATCACTTGGGAAAATTGGCTAGGATCAAATCTAGGGTATAGGAATGGATTAAACCTACATATGGACCATCTAATGGAGTTTACGGAAGTAAACTAAGCGTTTACGTCTGTAATCTCCCCCACACACCCTCCTTTGATGTTTTGGTGGTCGAAGGTCATTACAAGTATTTCTAGTTAAATCTACAAGCCATGGAATGAGTTGAAGGCATCATTTGACTAAGTTTTAGGAGTTTACGACCTAAGAACCCATTCTTGGGGGGCTTTACGGCCGTAAGCTCCTATGGGGGTTGTTTTAGCATGTTTAAGGCCCTTAACTTGATTGTGGTTGCTTCTAGACTTTATTCCAAGGCTTATGTTGTGTTTAAGTGGCATCTTAATACTTTAAATTGAGTTTACTCCTTATGAATAGGTGTTTATGGTCCAAGCATGTGCTTGGGCCGTAAACTCATGTTTACACCCTAAGTTAAGAGTTTAAGTTGTTCTAAGTCCATGCAAATAAGTCCTTAGGTCATTTCCAAGCTCCAAGAGTGATTTAGGAGGGTTTTAAGGCGCAAAAACCCCTTTTATGTGAGTTCATGGCCTAGGGCTGTTCTAGGACCGTAAACTCATGCTAATGGTCCTATTTCATAGATTAACCACGAATTTGAAGGCTAAAGATGTTATACTAGGAGCTAGGATAGTTACCTTGATGATTTGAAGCTTGATTTGGATGATTTTGGCTCAATTTCAAGTTTTAGAGAGGGAGTAGAGAGAGAGTGGAAAAGGCTTCAAATGAGGCTCTCTCAACTTTATATATGCTTAAAGTTTGGGACATGGTGGAATTCTACCCGATAATGACGTTAAGCGAGGCTTTTGGTCGTACCTGATTTAATTGTTTTATAACTCGACGGAATAAAACTAAAATTTTTCCAAATAATAATTTGGAGCGTTTTCATGAGTTTCTAACGTGTTTGGACAACCATTAAGTGATAATAGAAAACTCAAAATTAATGACTTAATTTAGAAATGAAACGGAAACAATTCAAGACGACGAATTTTTAATGACGGAACGGGTTACGATGACAGAACGAACTTCGGGTTGTCACATTATCCCCCCGTTAGAGGGAATTTCGTCCCGAAATTCAAACTTTAAATACGACTCAAGGATATGGAAAGAGATACGGATACTTCTGTTTTATCGGATCATCGTGCTCCCAAGTGAATTCGGATCCTCGCAAGACATTACAGGGAACCTTTCACTTATCGGGATACGGCTTGTTTCATACGTTTAATCTCTTGATCTACGATTTCGATTGGCTCTACCATGAGGTTCAAACTTTTGTTGATTTCGGTCTCATCAAAGGGATTACTAAGGTTTCATCGTGTAGGCACTTCTTGAGGATAGAGACGTGGAATACCGGATGGATGCTGCTAAGTTTTGAGGGTAGTCGGAGTTTGTAGGCTACGGGATCGATCCTAATGAGGATTTCGAAAAGTTCTATGTACCTCAGGATACACGTTTCAGAATGTAACATGCCTTCTTCGATTGCTACATGACTAAAGAAAATGGTTAGACCGAAGGGCATCACTACATCTTCATAGTGACCATATCGAGTCCTGAATGCTGTTTTGAAAACATCATTTCTGTGAACTCGTAGCTGACTGGGTAACTCCTGCATTTCTGTAGAAGCCTATCAATACGAAGATTTGGCTACAGGGTTTGCTCCAGGAATTAGATCAATGCGAACTCTACTTGACGTTCGGGAGAAATTTCCAGGAGCTCTTCGGAAAGACATCAGGAAAATTGTAGACTTCGAGGATGCAACTTCCTGTTTCTCGATGGTCACATAGACTAGGAATTTATGGCACTTCCTTCGGAGAAGCCTTTTGAGCTTTGATGTGCGAAATGATGCAACAACTGAAATTAAGTTTATCGTCACAGATTATAAGAGTTCGACTGGGGGAATGGTTGAGATGGATAGATTCTTCGGAACAAAATCAGCACGATTGGGACTCGATCAATCCATGCCAATGAATACTTCAAAGCTCTTAATTGAAATACCAGCATAAGATCGATGGGAAAAGGATGATCGCCGAGGGTAAGGGTTCAACCTATGAATATATCACTAATGTCCTCTTTCTCGTTATTAGACATCTCGGCGGTAGGCATTTCGGTTGCTAATGGAGGACTAAGGTTAAGATAATGTTTGATTGAATAGATAACAGATTCTTTTTCAACAATATAATCGAAAAGGATTGCAAGTATAAGAGCTGTCGAGGAAGAATATACCTGTGGCAACGGTAGGATCAGCGGCTGCCTCAACTTGTCCTATAGCTAGGACTCTTCCAGTGTTACCAGTTGTTGCTGTCTTGGGGCAGTTTCGCTTGAAATGCCCGACTTCGCCGCAACCATAGCAGGACGGACTGATTCCCGCTCCGGAAGCTTGATTGGTTGATTGGGTTGGTGTCTTACAATTTTTCGCAGTATGACCCTTTTTGACACAATTGTTACAAAATACCTCTCGACATGGGCTGGAAGTGAGGTGATGATAGTTGCACTTGTTACACGGAGGGAGGGTACCAACATGTGACAAGCTAAAATTTATTTCGTCATTTTTAACCCCTTCTTTCCGTTAATAAGCCTCATTTTATTTAACTGTCCGTTAACTTTTGGATTGGTTAATTTATTTGGGACTTTTTGACTTGGTAAGGGTTGAAATAAATTAGAAACACTACAATATTCCCTTGAAAATTTTTAGTTTCAACCAAGTCAAAATACGACCGTTTAATCGGGTGCGACCAAAAAGCCCCGTTTAATGGCAGTATCGGGTAGATTTCCACTGAGCCCCAAGTCTAACCCCTATATAAGGAGGAGTAAACTCCATTTCCACTCTTTCCACTCTCTCTCCACAACTTATTTTCGAGCAAAAGTCGTTCGTTTCGAGCCCCAAACGAGTAAGAAATCTATCCTAACTTGTTGTATAGCTTATTTAGCATGCAAATTCGTGTTTAAGGCATCAAATAGGGGCTAGATCATGTGTTTACAGCCCAAGAACACTCTTGGACCGTGAACACCCCTAAATGGGTTTTTTAAGCCCGAAACCCCTCCAATTTGTCCCTAAGGCTTAGATATGACTTGTGGACTTACACATTCGGGCTTAGAACACCTTGAACTAAAATTTTGGGGAGTAAACTTGAGTTTACTGCACAAGAACATACTTGGTCTGTAAACTCCTGTTAGTCCCAAAACTGAGGATCCAATTTAGTAATCAATGAAGTTAATTGCATTTAGATTGAGATTGAGATGAAGAAGAAGTAGAATCAAACATGCACACATCTATTGCCATTAAATGTCAAGTACATCTTCACAAAGTACAACTACTGCAGAGTTCTAACACCAAGCCAAAAAGTACAAACTGACACAACACAATTGCTATAAATAGTACTCCTTCTACCAGCACAAGAGTGTGCAGCCGAACACATGAGTGCGGCCGCACACACTGTGTGTGGCCGCACACACATGTGTGGCAGCACACATTGCAAGACAACACATAATCACTGCAAAAAATGACACTATCACCTATACAAAATGATGCCTAGCTCAAACCACAAAATTATGTTCTTTCAGTCTCCCGCTTGGTTTGAGACTAGCATAGCCTTTTCTTCACTCCTTTGGCTCCTCAGCAGGCTTCTCAAACAACCTCAGATCTGATCTCCCCATCGATCCCATCCACAATCTTCCATTTATGATCGTAGCCACCATTGTAGTGTATTCTTTAGCAGCAGCTTCCATTACGTCTTTTCTGCAAATTATCTGGTGACGAGCCAGAGTCCGGATATCCCTTTCTCGAAAATGAAGAAGATCTTTTGCATTAATCAGCCTCAAAACATGTTTTTGATTCTTGAATTTGATAGCAGCAGTTGCAGTTTCGTCATCGTATGCCCAAAATTCCATATTGTCAAGATATCCCTCCTGGAAGTGCTGAGGGATTGGAATTTCTTTTTTCTTTTTTGTAGCAGGCCAGAAAATAATCTTCATAGGTTTTCCTGTTTCTGGGTCGAGAACATCCTTGTCCTTTCGATAAAGGGCTTTGGCAGTCTTCATACTGGGAAAATTTTCTTTGACCTGCCTATCAAGGAACCTCTTAAAGTTAGATGCACTTGGATCTTGCAAGGGATTGTGAAAGGGGTCCCTAGATAATTCTGCTAGATCAGTCTTAGTCCAAGAATTGAAATCATGGGTGCTTTTGTAACACTCATATATTCCTGAGTTTCGCTTTACCACCCACAAATTCGTTTCTGGATCGAAAGCCCACATACGGATACCAGATCTGTCACCATACTCGTCGCTAAACTTTCTCTTTTTCAAATCTATTACAGTCAGAACAGGGTCTTTTGCTTTGCGATTTTCATTGGCATTTTTCATGAATAAAAGTCCTTCGCCTTGATTTGTAGTCACAATTTTTTTGCCCTGTTTGATTGTGATTCTAGTTCTGCTTCCTTCTGGTTCATTTTCAAATCTGTTAACAATTGTAGTTGTTCTTAGAGCAGGTGGGTCAACAGGCAGATCATCAGTTGCAGGAGGTGATTGAGCAGAAGGAGGATCAACTACTCCATGAGGCTGTTGGAAGAGGGCTTTGACTTTTTCACCAAAAGAATCATACAACACATTCTTGAGATTGAAATAATTAGCTAGAACAGATCTAAGACTCGTTTGTAGATATTTGATTTGTTTGGTCTTTTCTTCATCCTTTGCCCTGAGCTCAAAGATATATGCAGAAAGCTGATCCATTTGAATTGACATTTCAATGAGCTGTTGGCAGAGAACTCCAATTTCCTCTTGAAGATCAGACAAAGAGAATTTGTCATCATCTGTCCGACCCTCGTTAAATGATATTCCTTTCCCGCGTGAAGAGGTTGGACTAGATTGATCCAGATGTCTTACTAATCTGATAGAAGCTTCATCTAGAGAAGGTCGAGTTGGAGAATATTCTGGAATAGAAGAGGATCCACCAGTCTCGAACATGGTACTTGGACCTTCATCAGTCTGCTTTGGAGGAGAGTAAGCAGAGGCTGCAGTGATTGTTGAAATAACTTGAGGAGCACATTTTACAGAAGGTATCTCCAGACTTTCAAGAGATTGGCTTGTTCTTATGGAAGTCTGAGAAGTCTGAGGCTCAGATAAGTAAGAAATGATTGGAGCTGATGTTGAGACAAGTGACACAGAGGGAGGAATCTCTGATGTCACATCTCCTTGGCTTGTTGTGACCTCCAAGGGCTTTGAAGTAGAGAGTAGAATTTTGAGAAAATTTCCTTCATATCTAGTCTTGGTTGCTAGAGAAGCAACTTCATTGACTTTATTTACACGGCTGCTAGGAATATCAAGAAAAGGATCAAAATCTTCATTACCAAAATCAAACTCTATGTTTGTTGGAATGTCGTCATTGATTCCTATAAAGTCGATTTCTTTCAAAAACTCCACATCTTCATAAAGATCATCATCATCATCCCCTCGTGAAGATTTTGAATCATTTGCTTTCTGATAATCATGCTCATCAGGTACATAAGCTGTGGGAGAGTGATGAATCTCCTCCACTTCAGGCTCGGAGGGAGAGTGATGAATATCTTCATTTTCCATTTGCGTAGATTGTTCTTCTGATTTTTCTCTATCATCTTCTTTGAAAATTCCAAATTTTATCAATGGGAATTTCCCTTCAAATACAAATTTCCCGCCCCTCTTTTGTTTCATTAGCCTAAAAGCACTTGGACCAATGGATTTGAAATCCAAGATATCATTTCCTCTCTGCAGCTCGGGGTGATTCACATTAAAGATGATTTGCAAAAATCTTGGATACATCCAGAATTTGTCCCTTTTTCTCCCTTCAAGATTTAAAATCATTTCATTCATTATGAACTTGGAGAAATTAAATTGAAAACCTGCCGCCAATGATGCAATGGTACCAGTGTTGACCATAGAAATCTCGTTTGCTCCTGATCTTCGGCCGGAAATGCAGCTCACGAACACATGAGCCAAGTACTTCCAGCAAGGAGGAAGCAGCTTCTTAGATGTAGGAGGAAAAGTTCCCTCGTATCCCATATGCTCTAATACTTCCTGAGTTTGCTGAACATCAATCTCCATGGGGTACTCAGGTCTGTCCTCAATTTGGAGAGATTCTCTAATAATGTTTTCTGTTACTCGAATTTTCTTGTCTTCCATTGTTGCTTCAATGAATTTTTCTCCCTGACCATTCTTCTTTACAACAACATTCCTCTAGAATTCCTTAATCAAACTTTGGTAGATAGCAGGACTTGTAGTTAGAGCATGAACCAAATAGGATTTCTTCAAGCCATCCACAATGAATTCCATGTCTCCCATGTTAATCTGAAAGTTAACACACAAAGTTATTAGGTCAAAACAATAAAAAATTGAAGCCGCACACGAGATTTCACACAACCACACACGTGAATACACACAGCCGCACACATGCAAGTGTGCGGCCGCAACCGCACATCCACAAAATCATGCAGCCGCACACGGTCAGCCGCACATGCCTGTGTGCAGCCGCACTCATCGTGTGCGGTTATCTTCGAAGACAAACAATTTTTTATGAAGATCCAGTAGTAAACAATCAAGATTCAACAGCAAACATTGAAAATTTTCACCGAGTTCATAACAATTTACCGAGTCAAAGCTTTGAATTTAGAATGAGATTAAGAGAGAAACAACGTGCGTGTGCGGTTGAGGCAAAAGTAAATGACGGTGAAAAAGGCTCACTGCACACACGCTATATATATGCACATAATTTACACTTCCTCCCCCTTGTCCGTTAATTATTTATCCCAAAGCCCCTTTCACTCATAATTTTCTCAAAAATGAATTATTTTGAGAATTAATAAAATATTAATTTCAAAGTTCCAAAAAAAATTTAAAATAAAATAAAAATAAAAAATAAAATAAATAAAATGAGATTGAAAATACTATTGACGACAAGAATCAATTTAAACCTATATAAATTGTTTTAACCTGTTGAGGTTTAGGGATCAAAGTTTTTAGACAACCATTATCTGCTTGTCGGTACCTTTCATATTCACATCTTTGTCTGGTCGATTGTCGGTATTGTTGTCCACTTAAACACGAAAAATTTGTGACAAAATTAGGACATACTATAAGTGACAAGACAATGTGATCTTAAATTCCTAGATATTATATCTGATCCTAAGTTGCTAGATACTATATCTTACGGACCATTCAACTCACGACGACCAGGGATATTGTTGTCCACCTAAATTGAGCAGCGAGATCTATAGACAATCTACATGTGTTCAATTTTAAGAGTACTAGAACGTGTTTCCCGCTTCCTGATATGCCCCAGCCATCAAGGACAAATAGAGTACTCCTTACACCGGGTGAGCAGACAACCATGCAGAGAGAGGATAGATTCAGAATTCTATTACTTATTATTTATTTCTTCAGAGGGGTTGAGAAGTAGAAGGTTGCATATGCTGTGTACCAGGTCGGATTTGAAGTCGCGCAAAGGAGACAGCATATGGCTAACAGATAAAAGTCTTTCACACACACACACACACACACACATATATATATATATATATATATATATATATATATATATATATATATATATATATATATATATAACCTGCAAAGAAATAGAGTTGCATATGTTGTGTACCAGGTCGGATTGGAAGTCGCGCAAAGGAGACAACATATGACTAACAGACGGAAAGAAAGAAAATGATATTCTACAGACCTAATTTATCGGAATTTACCAATCGCTCCATCCAACCGGAATTAAGGACAGAATCCGCACATCGAGGAAAAGTTAAACCACGGTTCCAAGTACGGGTTCAATTAATGTGACGAGTAGATTCCCATATATATCTCCCTCCTCAACCTATCCAAGCGTCGTATTGTCAGTCTAAACAGAACTATCTAGGTCAAGATTTGTCAAGTCATTTGATTTCCTAAGTTCAATTCTGCCTAGTCATGTCCATTTAGAATCTTTCATGCCTACCGACACATCAAACTAGAGCATAGACCCTTCAACTTTGGGTACGTTACACAGACTCAGGTTGCCTGTTATCACATTATCAAATCACTTCCCAGAACATCTCCCTCAAACATAATTTCTAATTTTTAATGTTTTTGGATTTTTTTTTTTTTAATGTTTTCGGATTTTCTATTTTTAATGTTTTTGGATTTTCTAAATTTTAATGTTTTTGGATTTTCTATTTTTCTCCCCCTAAATTTGTGCATAAAAAAGAAATAAAATAAAATGCGCAAATTTATACAAAAAAATTAATCCTCAAAACGAATCATTTTTAGAAAATTAACCAGAACATCGAATCGAGCTTTGTTAAAGGGCTTGGTGAACATATCTGCTACAGTATTATCAGAGCGGACCTGTTGTAGCCAAATGAGCAAACGCTCATAACATTCTCAAATAAAATGAATCTTGATGTCGATGTGCTTGGTTTTTTAGTGCTGGACCGGGTTTTTGGCAATTTGGATTGCAGCCTCATTATCACAAAAAATAGGGGTTTCTTGAAAATTCAAACCGTAGTCCAACAACTGATGTTGGATCCAAATGACTTGAGAACAACAAGTAGATGTAGCAACATATTCCATTTCTGCTGTTGAGGTTGAGATTGTGTGCTGCTTCTTGCACTGCCATGACACCAGTCTATCTCCCAGAAATTGGCATCCTGCTGAAGTCGATTTTCTATCAAGCTCTCACCCACCATAATAGTTGTCTACAAAAGCATAAAGATCAAATTCGATATTTTTCGGATACCAAAGACCCAGTTTTGGGCACCCTTTGAGATACCGAAAAATCCTTTTAACAGCAATTAATGAGAGAGTTTAGGATTAGCCTGGTAGCGAGCACATTGACAGACCGCAAACATGACGTCTGGGCGACTAGCAATAAGATACATGAGTGATCCGATCATTGATCGATAATGAGTTTGATCTATAGATTCACCCTCAAGATCAGGAGTCAGAAGAGGCCGTTCCACCATGGGCGTAAGAGCAGGTTTTGCGTCTCGAAACCCGAACTTCTCCAGTACATCTTCCACATATTTTGATTGATGAATAAGGATTCCGGTTGAAGATTGTTTGACCTGAAGCCCCAAAAACGTGGTCATTTCCCTAAGTGAACTCGTCTCAAAGCGCTTCATCATCACCGCTTCAAACTCTTTGCAAAGTTGTTGGCTTGTCGACTTGAAAATGATGTCGTCCACATAAATTTGAACGAGAATTTGATATGGACCGACATGCTTGAGAAATAAGGTTTGATCAATGGTGCCTCGGGAATAGCCGTGATTGAGCAAATGCTGAGTAAGAGTAGCATACCAAGCTCGAGGAGCTTGATGCAATCCATACAAAGCTTTGTCTAACTTGTAAACATGATTTGGAAGAGATGAGTTAACAAAACCAGGTGGTTGGTCAGCGTAAATCTCCTCCTTGAACTTGTCGTACAAGAAAGCCGTCTTAACGTCCATTTGGTATACAGTAAAGTTCATGTAGGAAGCATAAGCAAGGAAGATGCGAATGGCTTCCAAACGAGCAACTGGAGCATAAACTTATGTATAATCAAGACCCTCAATTTGCCGAAACCCTCGAACCACAAATCTTGCCTTGTTGCGCACAATGACACCTGAATCGTCTTGTTTATTTTGAAATACCCAACGAGTATCAAGAGATTTCTTTCCTTTTCCTAGCTCCACCAATTTCCAGACTCCGAGTTTCTCAAATTGATTTAATTCATCATGCATGGCTTCAACCCAGCTGGGCTCATTCAGAGCCATTTCAACAGATTTAACAGCAAACACCAACCGCACACAACAAATATCAACAGCACAAACTTCAACAACAAACGCCAACCGCACAAACTTTAACAACAAACACCAACCGCACACAACAAATATCAACAGCACAAACTTCAAAAGCAAACACCAACCTCACACAGCAAATATCAACAGCAAACATAGTAACAACACACACTCAATCAGCAGCAAACACAATAACAGCACACACTTAACCAACATCAAACACAATAACAACACACACTCAATCAGACACGCTCCACCGCACACTCACTTTAAAAACAAACCTTCAAAGTCAGCAGCAAACCTTCAAAGTGAGCAGCAAACCTTCAACAGTTCTTCGATCAAAATTCTTAAAAACAGTGAAATTTTTGCACTCTCACCTCAAAAATTGTTGGAATAGTGTCTAAGGCTGCAACTATATTAGGCAAGTATTTGATCCGGTTGTGCATGGTCCTTTTGGGTTGCCTTCACCATAGCAACTTGATAGGATGATTTATTAAGAAAGAATAAATATTATTAATATATTATTAATATATTATGAGAATAATATAAAGAATAATAATGTTGTTATTTGATTAATATAAGTCATAGAATTAATTAGAATTAATTTGGTGACTTAAAGAGATTAATTAAATAAGAGGGTATAAACTGTCAATTGTTTGATAATTAAACTTTAGACTGTAAATCCATATTGGATAGATAGTGGACGGATTCTAGATGCTATGGATAGCTTCAAATCGTCCAAGGTTATCTAAGGAATGGATTTGGATTGCTTTAAGAGAAGATTATCCAATTAGGGTTTAAGCTGTAACCCTTAAGGAGTCTACAAGTATAAATAGACCCTATGGCAAAGGCAAATCGGCACTTCATCTAAAGTAGAGAACCCCTGGTCGATTTCCTCCCCTCTCCTCTCTCCCAAATCATCCTCCTTGCTATTTGGTGTTTGTAAGCCATTAGAGGAGTGACAATTGTGACTCTAGAAGCTCCAAGACATCAAGATCAAACAAGAGATTCAAAGTTATGATTCTAGATGTGTTTTAACATTGTTCTTATACCTAAATAGTCATTAGAAGTATTGGATTCAAAGCATGTTTAATTAGAAAGCCTAGATCCAAGCATTAGGGTTTTGCATGCGCACATAGGAAAGTTCTTATGGCTAAAACCCATCAGTGGTATCAGAGCCTAGCTTGGTTTTCATTAAATTGTTGCTTGTTTGTTTGAAACTTAACTGCAAAATTCGAATTTTGTGTTTCTGAGTCATGGACTCGGTGAGTTTCATAGTGGACTCGGCGAGTTGGCCAGACGCGGCGAGTCCCTTGGTGCACTCGGCGATTCCAAGCATCAGGAATGGCCAGATTCGGGATTTCTTCATGATTATCTTATGGAAACTTACCTTAATCATATTAGATCAACCCTAATCCAATTTTTTGATATATATGACGATTATCTTAATCTAATTAAAGATATTTATCAACTAATAAAATATTTAATTTCCTTATATGATAATTAATTAATTATTTTGATTATTTTGGTAATTATCTTGAAAGAAATCTTGAATAAATCAAATATAGATAATTAGGAAATTAATTGTTAATTGAAATTATTTTTTATTTGATCCTCCATGTTTTAAATGTTTAAAACTTGCCCTAAAGTTTTGAAATTTATATTTTGTGATTAAATATTTTAATTTAGACAATTTAAATTTCAAACCCTAGATTTTAAAAGGTTTAAAATACCACCCTTTACTAATATGATATTACAAGAATAATATATATATGTATAACTTAAATGCTAGTCTTACCGTTAGTAGGCCTCATTCACGAAGTCGATCTATAAGGTGGGTATAAGGTTGCGGCCTATAAAATGGCGCTTAATGGGTGTACACTCACACCCACCGCTTGCTTGATCGGTGGAGGGTCGTTAGCCGAACGGGTAGGATAGGGCAACCTCATCCTCTCATTAAAAGTATAATAAGTAATACAAAGTAACTACACATTTTAAAAATTTCCCAATCCTAGTTACTTTAGGAAAAGTGAATTGATGCAATCCCATGAAATTACACTTTGCACCCTTGCTAAGAAGTTAGTGGAGCGTGTGTGGTTTACCGGCACACTAATTGGTTCTAAGCGAAGGTGGCAAAGGGTGATTCATTGTTTATCATAGTTCGATGGAGCATGTGTGGTTTACCGGCACAACGAATAGGTGATCGTTACAATGAAGGCACCATGTGAATTTGCATGGTAATTCACACCCGCTTTGTGATCCTCGGTATCCCAGTCATAAACAAGAGGGGTATATCGAGATTTAAACATGCCATTGAATAGTTTCAATGAATCTCATCCGAACCTAGGAATTCTCAATACATTTAGGACTTATAGTTAGTTTTTATGGTGGAGAACTAGTGAATCGTCATTCACTTACCTTCAATTTATTTGCATGTTAGATTACGGCATCCCTTTTCTAATATGTAAATGTTGTTGTTGGATCCTAGCCCTAATTTTTCTTATTGGGTGATAATTAGGGATTCATATTCTAATCTATCTTTGTCCTTTCTATTTGTCGATGTTGAACGCAAACAACGTTGTTGCTAGTTCTTTCACGTTGATGAGCCTTTGCCAAAAGGTCACCTTCAATGGAACAAACTTTAGCGAATGGATAAGATACATTCGCACCATTGCTCGCTATGAGGATAAGGAGTATGTCCTCGATGAGAAGCTCGAGAAAATCAATCCTAAAATCGCTACTCCGGCTGAAATTACCACTTTTGAAACGCATGAGCGAGATGTAACGAAGGTACATTGCATCATGATAGCCACCATGAACTCCGAATTCCAAAAGTCCTATGAGGACATGTAACCGTACGAGATGCATCAAGACTTATTGGAGAGATACCACCAGAACGCGAGACAAGAGCGGTATGAGATTTTTACCAAGATGATTTCCGCTAAGATGGGTCATGGAGAATCTCTTACTGTGCACCTGCAAAAGATGCAAAGGTATGTCGACCGCCTTCGCAAGTTAAATGTTGACTTTGGGGAAGACTTGGTGATCGACATGGTGCTTCACTCTTTGCCTCCGATGTAAAATCAATTTAGGATGACCTACCACATGAACAAAGAGGAGGTCACCCTAAGCAAACTCCAAGGTCTCTTTAGGGTCGCTGAGAGCAACTTCAAAGACAAGTCTGTTGCACCAACTCCCAATCCACCCGCTGCTCCTATCTTGGCTATTGGTCAGGGAAAGGGAAAGAAGAGGAAGGCTTCGTCTAAGAACTATCGCAAGGTTAAAGCCCGAGATGGTGCCTCTTCTAGTGGGACCAAAGTTGATCCCACTAAGCCCTGCCCTAACCCTAAGGAGGCAGGGTGCCACCACTGCCACAAGATAGGACATTGGAAGAGAAGCTGCCCAGAGTACCTGCAAGCTATCAAGGAAGGAAAGATCAAGCCATCTTTCGCAGGTATATACACAATTAAATCTAACGATTCTAATCATGCTATTTCTTGGGTTCTTGATACCGGTTGTGGTTACCACATTTGTTCTAATGTGTAGGGACTAAGAAGAAGTAGGGATGTGGAGCAAGGAAGGATCAATCTAATCATGGGAAACAGAAGATCGTCGCCTGTGACTAAGATTGGAGTGTATTCTTTAGTGCTTAGGAATAATTTATGTTTAGATTTGAACAATTGTTGCTATTCGCCAGAAATGGCTAGAAACATCATTTCATTTCATGGTTTGTTTAGACAAGGTTTTAGATTTTCTTTTAATAATGAGAATGGTTCTATTTTGGCTTATCTAAATGGTGTCTTTTATTTTGAAGCTATACCATGTAATGGAATTTATGAAGCTGTTATGATTGTTGATAACTTAGGAAATGATGTTTTGAACATAGATTCTTCCTATAGTATGGATAGAGCATCCTTGTGGCATTGTCGTCTTGGACATGTCAACAAGAAGCGCATAGCCCAACTCCAAAAGGATGGAGTGTTGGATTCATTCGACCTTAAGGAAGATGACTAAGTCACCCTTCACAAGTACGTGTGAAAGGGGTGAGGGTCTATTGGACCTAATACATACCGATGTATGTGGACCATTTAGATCAACAACGGAGGATGGGAACCGCTTCTACGTGACTTTTACCGATGATTATAGTAGATACGGGTATATCTATTTAATCAAGCAAAAGTCAGAAACCTTTGAAAAGTTCAAAGAGTTCAAGAATGAAGTGGAGAATCAATTGGGCAGGAAAATCTTCGATCTGATCGAGGAGGAGAGTACCTAAGTCTTGAATTCCATGATTATCTCAAGGAGTGTGGAATAGTTTCACAATTGACGCCTCCTAGGACACCGCAGTTGAATGGTGTGGCAGAAAGGCGTAATCGAACCCTATTGGATATGGTTCGCTCTATGATGAGTCGTGCTTCACTACCTATCCCTTTTTGAGGGTATGCCTTAGAGACTGCCGCCCATATCCTTAACCGAGTCCCTACTAAGAAGGTTGCCAAACACCTCACGAGATATGGACAGGGAAAGCTCCCTCGTTAGCACATATCAAGGTTTGGGGTTGCGAGGCTTTCGTAAGATGAGATACTCACGACAAGCTCGAACCTCGAAGTGAGCAATGTATTTTCATCGGCTACCCGCATAAATCCTTTGGATATCTCTTCTATAGACCGAAGGACAATGTTGTCTTCGTTACCGAGGAGAGGAGTTTTCCGAGAGCGAGAACTCATAGGCCAAGGAGACAGTGGGAGGCAAATCGAGCTTGAAGAGATTCAAGAGTCGATAGATGAAGGAACCTCTACCACTGGTACTCAACCTGAGGAGGAATCTCCGGTTGAATCGATTGACGAGTCCTTACCTCTTAGACGTTTCGATAGAGTTAGATTTCATCCCCAGTTTTATTGTTTTCATATTACTACCGAAGGGGACACGTATATTAGTGATGGTACACTAATAAACCTTGATGAACCTAATAGCTATAAGGCAGCCATGGCAGGCCCGGAGTCTGCGAAATGGAAAGAGGCAATGGATAGCGAGATCCAATCCATGTATGATAACCAAGTTTGGAATTTGGTTGATAATGTGCCCGGACGTAAGACCATTGGGTGCAAATGGATCTTCAAGAAGAAGACCGACGTGGATGGAAACGTACACACATATAAAGCGCGATTGGTTGCGAAGGGCTTTACTCAAACTCCTGGAGTTGACTATGATGAGACCTTCTCACCAGTTGCGAAGATAAAATCTATTAGAGTGATGCTAGCTATTGCCGCATTTCATGATTATGAGATTTGGCAAATGGATGTCAAGACCGCTTTCCTTAACGGAAACTTGGCTGAGGATGTTTACATGGCTCAGCCAGAGGGGTTTGTGGATCCGAAGCATCCAAATAGAGTGTGTAAGCTTGAGAAGCCCATTTATGGACTTAAGCAAGTGTCTCGCAGATGGAATCTTTGCTTCGATGAGAAAGTCAAAGAGTTTGGATTTGTACGAAGCGAAGATGAATCATGTGTATATGTCAAAGCCAGTGGGAGTATAGTAAGCTTCCTCGTTCTATATGTCGATGACATATTACTCATAGGAAATAACATCTCCACTCTGCAGGAGGTTAAGTCCTGGCTCGGGAAGTGCTTTGCTATGAAGGACCTCGGAGAGGCTTCTTACATTTTGGGAATAAGGATAGTAAGAGAAAGAAGTAAGAGACTAATAAGACTTAGTCAGAATACTTACTTAGAGAAGGTACTAAAACATTTTAGTATGGAAAACTCGACGAAGGGAGAATTACCGATACAAAGTAATGCCAAGTTGAGTAAGACTCAATGTCCGAGTACCGAAGCTGAGATAGCAGAAATGAGCCGAGTACCATACGCTTCCGCAGTTGGCTCAATCATGTACGCTATGACTTGTACTCGCCCTGATGTAGCCTTTGCTTTGAGCATGGTTAGCAGATATCAAGGGAATCCTGGCAGAGCCCATTGGATTGCGGTGAAGAATATCCTTAAGTACCTTTGGAGGACGAAGGAATGGTTCTTAGTCCTCGGAGGGAGTGATGACTTGAAGGTGCGAGGGTATAGTGACGCCAGTTTTCAGACCGACAGGGACAACTACCGTTCGCAGTCGGGCTGGGTCTTTACCCTAAATGGAGGAGCAGTGACATGGAAGAGTTCCAAGCAGGAAACCGTAGCTGATTCAACGTGCGAATCAGAGTACATTGCAGCGAGCGAAGCATCGAAGGAGGCAATATGGCTGAAGAACTTCATCGGTGATCTTGGAGTTGTACCTGCCATAAAGGAGCCCATGGAGATTTTCTGTGATACCGAAGGAGCGGTTGCCTTGACCAAGGAACCGAGGGATCATGGTAGATCAAGACATATCGACAGAAAATATCACTTCATTAGACATCATGTAGAAGAAGGACAAGTCATAGTAAAGAGGATATCATCAGAAGATAACCCAACAGATCCGCTTACGAAGGGACTGAGTAGGGTTAAGCACTTGCAGCATGTTAGGAGTATTGGGCTGAAGGATGATATTAGCATAGATTAGATAGTATTAGAAACGTGTAATAGATAAATGTAGTTAATATTTGATGATTAAATAAAGGAGTTTTATTTATGAGTAATGTTACTATCTTATGTTAATTGTTTAACTATTGTTTCACTTTGCATGTTTTGACTTCCAGAATAATTGAGTTTATTAGGAATAATCGAATAATTCAAATTGTCCACAATCGTTCATATGTTGGAAATAAATATGAATGAAGATTGTCATGAATTGGTGTGTAGATTGTCTAAATGGTGTTAGACATAGCAAAGGGTTGCTGCAACGTTCATGAGTGCTTATGAACTAGTTTTGAGCATTGGAACAAACCCGCGCTTGCTGGAATCACCTTATGGAATATGATATAAAAGGGGTGATCGCAAGACGATAATATCATATAGTCTTAAAAACTAGATATATGGTTTGTTATTTGTTAATTGATTGTACATTGATAATGCGAAAACGCATCAGTAACTCGGTGTTATAAAACGCATTGTTGTGTATAGTTGGTTAATGAATAAGTAAGTGCATATAAGTCGAAGTTTATCTGTAACTTTTATCTAAGAAGGTAAAAGCGATATCTTGGCCGCTCGATGATTTGATTTGACTTATGTGTCGGGCCTGGTTAGAACTGAATTGATGTGTTCGATTAAGTTCTATGTCAAATAAATCAGAGATCGAGAAACCTAAATGCTTGACTAACCATTCCATAGGATTGTCAGCATGATATCTAACAGAGGACTGTACGATCCCTTATCTAAAGGACAAGATGATTAGATCAGAGTTTGACAGCGTCTTTGAGAGCTACGATTGCAAATCGAATTGTACTTGTGCATATAGTTAGTAGACTTATCCGAGTGGGAGACTGTTGGAATAGTGTCTAAGGCTGCAACTACATTAGGCAAGTATTTGATCCGGTTGTGCATGGTCCTTTTGGGTTGCCTTCACCATAGCAACTTGATAGGATGATTTATTAAGAAAGAATAAATATTATTAATATATTATGAGAATAATATAAAGAATAATAATATTGTTATTTGATTAATATAAGTCATAGAATTAATTAGAATTAATTTGGTGACTTAAAGAGATTAATTAAATAAGAGGGTATAAACTGTCAATTGTTTGATAGTTAAACATTAGACTATAAATCCATATTGGATGGATAGTGGACGGATTCTAAAAGCTATGGATAGCTTCAAATCGTCCAAGGTTATCTAAGGAATGGATTTGGATTACTTTAAGAGAAGATTATCCAATTAGGGTTTACGCTGTAACCCTTAAGGAGTCTACAAGTATAAATAGACCCTATGGCAAAGGGAAATCGGCACTTCATCTAAAGTAGAGAACCCCTGGCCGATTTCCTCCCCTCTCCTCTCTCCCAAATCATCCTTCTTGCTATTTGGTGTTTGTAAGCCATTAGAGGAGTGATATTTGTAACTCTAGAAGCTCCAAGACAACGAGATCAAACAAGAGATTCAAAGGTATGATTCTAGATCTGTTTTAACATTGTTCTTATACCTAAATAGTCATTAGAAGTCTTGGATTCAAAGCATGTTTAATTAGAAAGCCTAGATGCAAGCATTAGTGTTTTGCATGCGCACATAGGAAAGTTCTTATGGCTAAAACCCATCAAAAATAACTTCAATTGATACCAAATTGGCTCTGATACCAATTGTTAGTCCCAAAACTAAGGATCCAATTTAGTAATCAATGAAGTTAATTGCAATTAGATTGAGATTGAGATGAAGAAGAAGTAGAATCAAGCATGCACACATGTATTGCCATTAAATGTCAAGTACATCTTCACAAAGTACAACTACTGCAGAGTTCTGACACCAAGCCAAAAAGTACAAACTGACACAACACAGTTGCTATAAATAGTACTCCTTCTACCAGCACAAGAGTGTGCAGCCGAACACATGAGTGCGGCCACACACACTGTGTGCGGCCGCACACACATGTGTGGCAGCACACATTGCAAGACAACACATAATCACTGCAAATAATGACACTATCACCTATACAAAATGATGCCTAGCTGAAAGCACAAAATTATGTTCTTTCAACTCCCCTTCATGGGGAGTAAACTCAAAATCAAGTGTTAGAAATTCCCTCAAACACCTCCTATGGCCTTGGAAAAATGTCTAGAAGCAATCCCATTAGTGTAAATGCTTTAAAATTCAATAAATCCAAGGAAATACGAGTTTACGGCCGTAAACCCCCCTAGGAAAGGTCCATGGGTCGTAAACTCCTAAAAGATGCCCAAATGATGCCCTAAACTCCCCATTTGACTTGGAAAAATACATAGGATTTTATTCTCTACCATTTAAGACCTTAAAACACAAAAGAAATGAGCACATGAGAGCTTACGGCCATAAACTCCTTATTTAGGGCCGTAAGCTCCCTAAAATGGTGCATTTGAGGCCTTAAACCCTTTATAAATCCTAGATTGGAGCCTAGCATAATTCCACAAGTGATATAAGACATTTTGGCATTCTAGAACACCCTCACCATGAGTTTACGGCCGTAAAATCATGGGGAGTTAGTCCTAGGGCCGTGAACTCTATAAAGAGTTTACTCTTGAAGAGTAAACTCCCTATCTAAGCCATACACACCCTTAAATGTTTCCCGGGACACCCCTAGCACTTAACCGAAGTGTTTTCCGCGCTTTAGGATGCGTATAAGTGATTAATTAGTATTATATTTACTAATTGTATGTAAACATATGTCATCATATGTTAATAGGTCACTAAGTGTATTCAAGTCTTTACTTGACACCGCGCACCCAACTGGCACCTTCGTCGGATCCACTTACATCAGGTGAGTTCATACCCCTGAATTAACCTTTTAAATGTTTTTACGTGCTTTTATGGGGGGGGGATACAAGTTAAACATGCCAGTTATCATATCAATCACATGTGATTGATAACCCGCATGCACAAGTATTTATTACACTGTCAACTGTTTTACCAAGTATGATATTGTAAATGGTTTTCCAAAATGTTTTCACTTGTTCCAAGCTCTTCTCAAATTGTCCCTCACGCGGTATGTTTTAAATTCAAACTCAGTTACAACAGCGTTTTAAACAAAGGTTTTCTGTATTTATATTGTTTTATCAAAGTTATAATCTAAACTTGTTTATGAATGATTTTCGAGGGTTCCTAAAGGTTTTCACACTTATTTTACAAAAGAATATGAAGTCATGATTTTCTTAAGTATAAAGGTTTTCTAAAGTTTTTCATCAAAGTTTTTCTTCTATGTTTATATACTCCTACTTTGTTAGATATTACTGCTTCGTTATACTTCCACTTAGTTAATGCAACTACTTCGTAACGCTTTTACTTCGTGATACACTTTTACTTCGTGATACGTTTTTACATCGTGATACGCTTTTACTTCGTAATACGCTCCTACTTCACGACACGCTTCTACTTCACGCTACACTTCTACTTGTTAAACACTTCAACTTCGTTAAATGTTCCTATTGGTTAAATGTATGCCTGTTTTTGTATAGATATATATAAATAATGTTTGAAGGACTTAGGAAGGCTTGTTAGCCTTATTTCCTTTTCCTCGTTGAGATGTGGTCTGGTGGGATCAGATATCTGTCCGAAGGTCATTTGATCATTAGTTATATATTATGTATACAAGCATAGACATATAGGATTACATCGATCAGTTTACTTCCCTTGGGTAGCAAGGGCATCCTCCCACTCGTCACTCGTAGATCAGAAACACTAGTAACTATTATAGGAATACTTAGGAGACTCTACCTCTCACTCTTTCTCTCTCTCTCTCTCTCTCTCTATGTCTCTCTCTTACTTTAGAATGTGACACACTATTTCCCTCTACGGCGCTTCATTGCGCCAACGCCGTGTAACCAGAGTCTCCGGGAAGGAGAGCGAACATCATGTGTATAGATCTATACGGGACTGACACTCCCACACCCTGACTACTAGCTTCAGTCTGCGCCGGTAAGGCCCATGGGTGACATGAAGCCACTAGTACTACTGCCACTACCTCTATGCGTGACCTGGAGGGTCACCAGATACTCTATTGTCGATCAGCATGGTTACATACGAGTTCACATTCACTCTTTGTTTTAGACCTTGCTAGACATATCATTCAGTTGATACTGTCTGGGATCTATGCTCACTGTTTTTTTAGGCCTTGCTAGACGTATCTTTCATTTGATATCGTCTAGGGTCTGTGTCTCCTTTTGTTAGACTGAGCCAGACGTGTCGTTCACTCGATACTCTCCTGGAGTCTATGATTTCTTTTCCTTAGGTAGCAGTATCTTCTGCTGAGGCAAGTGCTATCTTCCCTTGTATTTTACTAGTGACATTCTTCTACTTCCTTTAAACTCAAATACCGTATTTTGTTAATGATAATATTTTAGGGAAATTCTCTTTAAAACATAACACTGTTGGGTCTTGGTAGAAGACTACTTTTATTTAAGAAAATATAGGATTTTCTGGAAAGGACTCTAATACACTCTTGATTCTAAACTACTACTACTTATATAAAGTTATTTGAACAAAATGACACTAAATACTTATGAACTCACCAGCATTTGTAAAAATGCTGATACTCGCTTTTCAAATAACTTGTATTTTTAGGTCAGCACTAGACAGGTACATCTCGGGCGCTTTTGATGAAGATAGTTTAGTACCAAGCTGCACCTATATTACCACTTGTATTACTTTGATGTTTCTCTGTAATGTAAATCCTGTAAAACCATTACTATTAATGCAATGGTTGTTGTACTTTGATTACTATACTGCATATATTGTGATACTTGACATGACGTCATCCACCCCAGAACGTTTCTTCCGTTCTGGTTTTGGGGTGTGACACAGCATACCTACTGGTAAGAGTTTGAGCTGTGGATCCGACGGCAGAGACAACAGCAGGAACAGTAGTAGCGCGAATTTCCACCGTTTGCTGCTTCTTCGAGGACTCCTGAGAAAGCTGACTCTTCTTCTTTTTCCAATATTTTCTTTTCTCACCATTCCTCTCAGTCGACTCAGGAGTGGTGGCTGCTTCCTCTAGGCAATTGCTATGGTCGATCAGGGTTTGTGCTAGGCATTTGGCGTTGTCATAGGTGTCTGGCTTCGCAGCCAATACATTTCCTTTGGTTGGCTGGTTCAACCCCCAAATGAACCTCTCAATCTTTTTACTCTCCGGGGTAACCATTCCCGGACAAAGTAGCGCCAAGTCATCAAATCTTGAGGTGTAAGCGGCGATATCGGAACCCTTCATCATCAGGTTCCAGAGCTCGTGTTCTAGCTTATGCATTTTGCCCCGAGGGCTATACTCTGCAAGCAGAAGTTCCTTCATGGCCTCCCAACCCATGGTATTGGCTACATGTAAGATTAGGGATTTGACTCGGCCGTTCCACCAAGTTAGGGCTTTATCGGTGAACGTGCAGGCAGCGAACTTCACCTTATCCGATTCAGAGCAGGCACATATTTCGAAAATAGATTCGATTTTCTCAAACCATCAGGTTAGGGCAATGACACCTCTAGTGCCATCGAAAGATGTGGGTTTCGCATTCATAATGTCCTTATAGGAACACTCCTTCTGGTGTCCCTTGCTACCTTCCTGATTTTGGGGTTGGGGACCACCTCCTAAACCACCAGGGTTCATTTGAGACATGGCGGCTGCCACTGCGGCAGTAACAGCTGCCTGGAACATTACGGGATCAAATTGGGGAGGAGGTGGTGGCGGAGGGTTGTTGTTGTTCTTTGAGCTTGGTCTCTTTCTTGGAGGCATCTTGATCTAAAAAGATCAAGAAAGAGAGGATGGTAACTACTCTGAATTGAATCAAGAGATATGGAACAGGGGATATCTCATTAAGACAGATATAGCATTCTATTAAGCGATAAAGCAGGAAAGAGTTATCAAAGCAGATAAACTATCGCTAAAGGAATGATTGAGGAGTAACGCTGGAATGAGGATTTCTATAACAGATCTGGCTCGAGAAATACTCCCATAGTATTTCATGATTCGCTGTGACGACGGCTCGTTGTTTGGGTATTGGGTAAGTTTTATGTCGCATACCACAGTCACTCCCAAGCACATGTTGGCCGTGTCTCGAATGAATATAGTTGGCCAGGCTATATTGATCCTAGACACGACTACATAACTGCCCAGGTTTAACCACAACGTACAACATCCATTTACTTATGTTTTGTTCAACTTGTAGTTACAGATTTCGGCGGTTAGGTATACTTTTATACTCTTGAAAATACTTATATTTTAAGGTATAATTTTAGTTCAGAGCACTTAGGCCCCTTAGTGTTTATAGTCTTATACGATGTAAGGTTTGGTATACTAGTTCACTATAAACAAGGGCTCTGATACCAGTTTGTCACACCCTGAAACCTAAGGCAGAAACATTCTGGGGCGGAGTACATCATGAATATCGCAACCAATGTACATAGTAAGCATAGTAAAACACAAAACATTACATTACATATATTTATTACATTTGTTTAAAACCAAAGTGTTACAAGTGTCATACATATATATCATATGAACAAAAGTAAAGATGTGACTTCTACGCTCCGTCTTCGCCAAAAGGATCACTAGGTACCTGTCTAATGTGGACCTGAGAATTCAAGCAGTTTGAAAATCAGCATAAAGCTGGTGAGTTCATAAGAGGTTTGTTTTCTGAAAATGTACAAGTTTCCTTTGGTTTTCCGAAAAGTTTGTTATCCAAAAAAATCCCATATTTTCTTATAAGTATAGTTGAGTTATCTGTTTATTATACGATCCGGTTATGTATAGTTTATTATCCCAGGAAAAACCCTTATTTTCCTAAAAGTAAAATTTAGTTATCCATTAGTTACACGGTCTAGTTAAGAACAGTTCAGTTATCCCAGGAAAAACCCTTATTTTCCTAAAAGTGTATAGTTGGTTATCGGTTTCTGAAAGTAAAGTACAAGTGTCTACCATACTTTATGTGTTTATGTGATGTTTCCTGAAAACCTGTTTATTCTAGTAAAGTACATTAGTTTTAACACGTATATAAAACTAATAAGTAAGTATAAAAGAATTCATAATCTAAATTTGCGAGTTCCATAACCATACTATAGACTGGATAAAGCTCGAAACATGGCCAGTATCATTTTATGACTTTTGTCACCCTTGAACCTTTCGATTCGACTGTAGGTAGCAGCCAGGTGCGGGGTTGTCAATCCCGTATAGATCTATACACTCAACTCACGTTCTCCCTCCAAGAGATTCTGGTTACGGGGGTAATCCTACACTCTCGTAAGTAGGGGGAGTGTTACAAGGACGTGTCTCCAATATTAAGATTAATGAATTAAAAGACAATAAAATGGGAAAATTCTGATTAATTAGTCCTTCACTCTCGTAAATAGGGGAGTATTTAACAACAATGATATGGAAATTCATTTGTGAAATATCAAGTACATTTTAAAGTTTTAAGCTTCATGCTTTTAACAACAATGATATGGAAATTCATTTGTGAAATATAAAATGTAACATTTAAAACGAGTTTCACAAATAACATGACCGTTTACTCTACAAGTTGAACGATTGGTTAATACAGTTTTCCGTGTTAAAAGCATACGAAATATGAAATAGATCAAATGAAATCATAAGTTTGAGTACAAGATTTCCTTGTACTTTTGCTTGTATTCCCCCCTGAAACCATTTAAAAACATTGAAACAGGGTAGGGGTATGAACTCACCAATCGCGGAATGTGTCAGTTTGGATGCTAAACGTCAGTTTGAGGCTTGATTACACACAAGGTTCCTATGTAATATGAAATGATACACAATTGTATCTAATTAGACTTTGAACCACAAATTAGATAAGATTATACACTCCAAGACGCAAAAACACTTCAAAATAAGTGTTTGGAGTGACCCGGGTGACATCTGGGGACGTATATGGCTTGGATATGAAGTTTACCCTTCAAGAGTAAACCCATAAGAGTGTTTACGGACCTAATGACCCACTCTCCATGAGTTTACGGCCGTAAACTCATGGTGGGGTATTCTAGGATGCTAAATGGCCTTATATCACTTGGGAAAATTGGCTAGGATCAAATCTAGGGTATAGGAATGGATTAAACCCACATATGGACCATCTAATGGAGTTTACGGCAGTGTACTAAGAGTTTACGGCTGTAAACTCCCCCACACACCCTCCTTTATTATTTTGGTGGTCCAAGGTCATTACAATTGTTTCTAGTTAAATCTACAAGCCATGGAATGAGTTTAAGGCACCATTTGACTAAGTTTTAGGAGTTTACGGCCTAAGAACCCATTCTTGGATGGTTTACGGCCGTAAGCTCCTACGGGGGTAGTTTTAGCATGTTTAAGGCCCTTAACTTAATTGTGGTTGCTTCTAGACTTTATTCCAAGGCTTATGGTGTGTTTAAGTGGCATCTTAATACTTTAAATTGAGTTTACTTTTTATGAATAGGTGTTTACGGTCCAAGCATGTGCTTGGGTCATAAACTCTTGTTTACACCCTAAGTTAAGAGTTTAAGGTGTTCTAAGTCCATGCAAATAAGTCCTTAGGTTATTTCCAAGCTCCAAGAGTGATTTGGGAGGGTTTTAAGGCTCAAAACCCCTTTTATGTGAGTTCATGCTAATGGTCCTATTTCATAGATTAACCACGAATTTGAAGGCTAAAGATGTTATACTAGGAGCTAGGATAGTTACCTTGATGATTTAAAGCTTGATTTGGATGATTTTGGCCCAATTTCGAGTTTTAGAGAGAGAGTAGAGAGAGAGTGGAAAAGGATTCAAATGAGGCTCTCTCAACTTTATATATGCTTAAAGTTTGGGACACGATGGAATTCTACCCGATACTAACGTTAATCGAGGCTTTTGGTCGTACCCGATTTAATTGTTTTATAACTCGACGGAATACTAAAATTTTTCCAAATAATAATTTGGGGCGTTTTCATGAGTTTCTAACGTGTTTGGACAACCATTAAGTCATAATAGCAAACTCAAAATTAATGATTTAATTTAGAAATGAAACGGAAACAATTAAAGACGACGAATTTTTAACGACGAAACGAGTTACGACGACGAAACGAACTTCGGGTTGTCACACACTTAGCTATTTATATTACAGGTAGAGGACCCCGAGCATAGTCGGATGATGATGAAGAGTGATTTTGGATTATAGGCCAGTAGTTATAAATAACTATTGTAAGGCTTATAATGTCTTGCTTATGCTTTTGATCTGTATCGGAATATGACATACTGAGGTTTTGATATAAAAGGAAATGATATATTTATTAAAGAAAGGTTTTGACAAACTTTTATCAGATTTTGTTTTGGGGACCAATTCCGCAACCTGTATTATAATGATTTCTCTGATTTGATTTTAAAAAACATAAATTAAATCGGTCTTTTCTGGCCGAGAAATTCGGGTATGTCACAGTTGGTATCAGAGCATTAGTTTAAGCGAACTAAGAAATTGTAGGATTTCTAGACTTAAACTTAGAATGCTAGTGATGATTGTGAGATGAGTGTCTACCATAATTTAGACACGAGCACTAGTTTATTTTAGGAAAGATTCCTAAAATGCTTTTATGTGCTAAATGTTATATGTTTGCCATATATGCCATTATTTGTTCGGATCTATGGTCTGTTGCCGACCGGATCTGGAAACCTTATGTGTGTAGGATTCTGAACGTATGACTACGATATTAGAACTCGCATATAAACGTTTCAGAGTAATAACGAAGATTTAACGCCTATCAAAATAAAGATCTAAATTCACCTACGAATGGTGTATAGATTGAAATGGCAAGTACTCAAAGTGAATTCGGAAACGATAATCTACAGCTTGAGCCAATCACGATGGCGGGGATGCAGGCAATGGTGCGGACGATGTTAGATGAATAGATGGAAGAAACCAAATGTTTACTTCAACAAAGTAAGGATGAACTTACCGTGCCATTATGTCAGGCATTTGTTCTTGAGGCAACTATTAGGGTTTCTATGTCTATCGAAGAAATGATCAATGACAGAACCGCCAACAAGGTTGAAGTTGACAAAAAGAGGAAACTTGAGGGGTCATCAAGGCCCAACAAGAGCAACATATCCTCAAAGTCTGGCAAAAGAAGAGATAAAGGAAAATGATGCGGGAAGTGGAAAAATAAACACTATGGGAATTGTGAAGGGAAGGTGAAGTGTTTTAGGTGTGGAGAAATAGGACATTACGCCAATGAGTGTACGACTCCCAAGGGGGTGTGTTATGTATGTAAAGAAGAAGGCCATATTTCTAAGAACTGTCCGATGAACAATGAGGTAACAAGGCCAAGTGCACCACCAACGCCAAGGGAACTTCAGAATATCCTTGACAAAGCAATTAATAATGCTAGGAAGTAGAAGTAAAGATTTGGTACCCGAAGATCAAGTTACAAAGTAGTAATGTGAATAGTAACAAGTGGTTTAGCCTATTAGAGGCATAGTATAGGGTAAACTTGAACCTTTGTGTAATCGTTTCAAGGAAATAATATAAACCCTGGTTTTGTTATCTAATGAATGGAATGGTTGGTGTAAATTTTGAAGTTGTCCCAATCGTCTGGAATTTCCATCACCAACCAAGTTGAAGCAAAATTGATAATTGAAGATACGCATGGAAGAAGTCCTAGTAGAGTCTAGGAAAATTTTATGATTGATTGGAAACATTCGTATGTGTTAAATTGTTTTGTGATTTTAGGACTTGGGGACTACGAGATAGTACTTGGGACGAGTATGAGTAGGTGTGAATAGTAGTAGAGATGTATACTACTGGAAGAATAGGACTCACGCTTGGATCAGGGAAAGTCACAAGGTTACCAAGAAACTCGTAATTGATTCCGTCTTATTCTAGTCTGTCGTTACCATTGTTTGGTAATGACTAAGAAGATGACTGTGATTCCGACCCTAGTGGTCATATCAAATTGAGTCCGACTACAATGAGTTTATTATGTGGTTCAGAGAACGAAGTTCGATGTAGCATTTAACTTAAGCCAGAAGATTGAAGTGAAAGATGATCAAAGCGATCAACAGAAGTATCGCACTCATTGTTAAAGAAGTTGGTTGTTAGAAATGAAACATGTTGAACTGTGATTGTATCACATTAGAACATGAATGAAAGTATACTTTGCTCCGAAATTTGTCCCTAGGAGATCTGAGTCTAAGTAGTGCAATATACAATGAGAGATCATTAGAACATGACCCATCGGTCTATTACAATAAATAAAGGAAAGTACTTATTCCAAGAAGAAGAAGGGGTCTTCAATAAGGATTTATTTTGTAACTCGAAGGTTACAATTGAAAGTCCTACGGAGATCTGAAGCTTTTTTAGGATTCGTCGGATATTACCGAAGGTTTATCCAAGGCTTTTCTTCGATCGCGACTCCATTAACAGCTTTGACCCACAAAGGAGCTATTTATACTTGGAATGAGAAGCATAATGAAGTTTTGAGAAGTTAAAGAAGAAGTTGTGTGAAGCACCGATTCTTTCGTTACGTGAAGGAGTTGATGACTTCACAGTTTATAGTGATGCCTCTGGAGTTGGGTTAGGGTGTGTTTTGACCCAAAGGGATAAAGTGATAGTGTGTATATCGAGGTAATTGAAAGAGCATGAAAAGAACTACCCCACTCATGATCTGGAGTTGGCAGTAGTAGTATTCGCCTTAAAGGTATGGGGAAGGAATTGAACATGAGGCAAAGGCGTTGGCTAGAGTTACTCAAGGACTACGACTGTGAGATACTTTACCACCCTGGTAAACCAAATGTTGTTGCTAATGCTCTCAGTCGGAAGGTAAATCTTGAAAAGAAAAAGCCAAGAGCGTTGAGAATTGAAGTTGTCTCGACAATTGTGAAAGCTCATGAGGAAGCTTTAGAGAGAAATGACCGAAAAGAGGAACGTTTGGGCAAAACGTTGGTGTTTGATACAAACGGTCAAGGACTGAAGGTATTCAAAGATAGGATTTGGGTACCTAAGGCGGTAGGAGTAAGAGATTTTCTGATGGAAGAATCTCACAAAACCATGTACTCGATTCATCCCCGGCAGTACGAAAATGTATAGGGATCTAAAACCCAATTACTGGTGGCCGACGATGAAGCTCGATGTTGCAAAGTATGTGGCCGATTGTGTAACTTGTGCTAGGGTTAAGGCACAACATTAGAAACCGTATGGGAGTTAGAACCTTTGCCTATACCCATGGGCAAATGGGAAGACATCACTATGGATTTTATGACTAAACTGCCCAAAACAAGAAACGGTCATGACATGATTTAGGTGTTCGCTGATCGCTTCACTAAGAGTGTGAATTTCATAGCAGCCAATGAGAAATGGTCTATGGATAAACTTACGAATTCTTACGTGAAGGAAATTGTGAGGCTTCACGGTGTTCCGTTAACAATTGTATCTGATCGTGACAGCTGTTTTACCTCAAGGTGTTGGAGAAGTCTGTAAGAGGAATTGGGTACCAAGTTGTGTTTGGATAGAACTTACCATCCGCAAACCGATGGTCAGAGTGAATAAACGATTCAAACGTTGAAGGATATGCTGAGAGCATGTACCCTGGAATTCCAAGGTAACTGGGATGAAAGTGTTGAATGCCGTCAAGATGGCACCATATCACGATTTGTATGGGGAAAAGTGTTGAATGCCGTCATGTTGGCTGGAAGCTAAGGAAAAGTAGTTTATGGGACTTGAAATAGTCCATTAGACTACTGAAAAGTTGAAAGTGATTAGGGAAAGGATGTTAGCTGCTCAAAAGAGCTATGCTGACAAGAAAAGACAACCGATATCATTCGAAGTTGGAGATTCGGTTTTACTTAAAGTCTCGTCGTGGAAGGGACTTATAAGGTTTGGTAGAAGGGGAAAGTTAACTCAAATTTTAGATCAAGTGATTTTTAGCCGACACGACCTAAAAAAGAATTGAAGGCCTTGTCATTAGTAGCACAACAGTAAAAAGTCTGACGAAAACGGACGTCGGATGAAGAAGTTATGATTTTTTAACGGATTTCCTGTCCCGGTCTGTTAAAAATAATAATATTGAAATTAATGTCAAAATTAGCCGACGAAGTCTAAATGAAAGTTGTAGAGCGTAATTTTGCCTACGCGTGCATATAAAGAACGTAAAAAATGGAGCTCGTATGCGAAATTTATGTATTTTAGAAGTTTTGGCGCGAAAAATGAGAAAAATCCCCAAAACCGAGGAATTTCGCACACGTGGACTTCGGCCACGTTTCCTCACTTCGCATCCGACGCATGTCTGAGCTGCTGAGTCATCCGATCTCGTGAGTTGATCCGGTGTGGTCCACTAAGAAGGCGACACGTACCCTCTTTCACGTGACCGAGCCCTCGCAAGAAGCCACAGACACCCCTACTTCGGACCTAGACCTCGGTCTAGTAAGAAGCCGCCAGCAAGCCTTCGCACGCGCAACCCACGTGCGAGCCCTCCCCTGCGAGCCTCGGATCTTCGCCACCTGGTGGCTTCTCAGCCGTCCGATCAGAAGCTCCTCCCAATAAATAGAAGGTTGCGAGCCTTCTCGGATATTCTTATGAAATTGCCATTTTTAGCCCCTTTTCCCATATTTTCTTCATCTTAACATTCCCCAAAGCCCTAGTATCGATTATAACCCCCGGAATACGACACAAAGTGCCCGTGAAGCCCAGGAAATTTACGTTTTCAGTTTCGATGCCCAACCCTCGCAGAGCCCAGTTTCTCAATAAAACTCCCGGTTTTATTAGAAACGATCGTTGCCCGATTTTCATTAAATCAAGTGAGTGTGTAGTTACTTTCACCTTACACATAGATATGAAGTATTTTACTATTTTACATAAAATACATACTGTGTGAATATATATTGTTTGTTTATTTGAGATGGGTGTTAAAGGAATGATTTATACAGGTTTTTAAATAATTTAAACTGTATATGTATTTTTGAAAGGCCCTGTAAAATGGTTTGGTTTAGGTATAGTAGCTAGTGATAAGGGTTGTGTATGAAAAACAATTTTGTAATAGTTCGCGGTTGTACTTAAGTTTACGGCCGTAAACTCCTTACGACCGTAAACTGCTCACGGTCATAAGGACTATAAATAGGGTGTTGTGTCAGATGTTTTAGGTTGTTGATACTTTTTGTATTTTCCAGTTCCACCAAGTTGTATCCGACGTTTTAAGGCTATAAAGTGTATGCAAGCTTGGTTTGTTCTTTCTTTGCTTATTATTTCGTATTGTGCGGTTGCTATTTGTATTTGATCATTGGTAGATCCAATTTTGGACTTTACAATTGGTATCAGAGCAAGACCAGCATCAAAGGCATCTTACAGTTGCGTATTTGTGCTTATCGTTCTTCACAGCGAAAAAGGTTTTTTGTTCCGGTCGAAATCTGAGTTTTAAGAAGCTTTCGGTCCAAGCTTACGGCCATAAACATCGAGTTCACGGCCGCAAGCTCTTCAAGTTCCTTCACCGCAAACAGAGTTCTTAACCAGTGAATCGAGTTTTGATTTAAGACTGCTAATATTAAAGATCATAGTTCAGAAAAGTAAACAATTGACGTAAATCCATTTCTGATTATTTACCGTTGAAAATTTTGTTCAGAAAATTGCCGAGTTCACGACCGTAAACAAGGAATTTACGGCCGCATGCATTTTTCGGCAGTAAACTAAGTTTTGCTCGACTGTAAACAAATTTTGGGAAGTTAAAATTAATTTTTTTTGGAGCAGCAAATTAACTTTTATTAATTTCATTTTTATTTTATTTAATAATTAATTAATTTTTATTTAAATAAGAAATGGAATCACAAAATCACAACCAATATCAAGAACTCGATGCTGTGATGGGTACAACCACGTGCATTCCAAGGCTTATGTCCGCTGATGGTTTCCCTGAGTGCAAATATAGAATTGAGAAATATATAAAGATGAAGGACTTCAAGATTTGGAAATGTGTCATAAAGGATCCAGTCAGAATCACCACTACAGTTGGGGGGCAGGTGGTTGACAAGAAAATCAAAAACTACACTGATGAAGATTTTGAGAGTGTAGAAGAACAAGAAAAGGCATTGGCCATTTTGACTATGGCCCTATCTCCAAATATTGCTCAAGGGTTCAAAGAGTATACTTCTGCTAAGGCCTTATTGAGGTGTATGAGGGAAATGAAGACATGCGAGAGAGTCGCCAAGATATGCTGAGGCAATGGTTTAACATGTTCAACTATGTGCCTGGAGAGACTCTCGAGGCTCAGCTGCAGTGATTCACAACTCTTAACACGGAGATGGCTGTGGCAGGGATATTTTATACAAAGTCAGAAATTAATAAGAAGCTACTAAATTCTCTCCCAAAATCTTGGGACATGAATGGAGCTGTGATTAAGAAGACTAAGGATCTCAATCGTCTCTATCTAGCTGAAGTGATGGCCGTCATCAAAGCATGTGATATTGATGACAAGCAGTGAGAGATCAATCATGTGAACTCCTACTCGGCTGCCAATCTTGGCATTTCAACTAACAATGCTCTTTCTTCTCTCTCCTATTCCTCTGCAGGTTTATCTTCCTCTGCACCAGTCACACCCTACCCACAAAGTCAATCATTTATGTCTACTCAAACCGCTCCATCTTCAAATGTGGCCTCTTATTCAAAAGGAAAGGAGGGTGATGAAAAACTTGTCTTTGCAGCAGGGCTAGTTAATTGCTACAATGCACTTGTAGCTGGGAAGCTTCCACCTCAATTGTCTTTTGCAGATCTTGATCAAATTCATCCAGAGGACGTTGAGGAAATGGACATCACATGGCAAACTGCCATGGCAGTATTTAGGGAAAAACAGTTTGCCAAAAAGAAAGGGAAGAATAATTGGGGAATGAGCGCTGATAAGAAGGTTGGATTAAACAAGGGAAAACTTCGGTGCTTCAATTGCCACGAGCCAGGGCATTTTGCTTGTGATTTCCCACATCCCGATAGAATAGTTAATAATGACAGAACGATGGTTGCAGTTGGGAACAGCCGAAGCAGTGGTCAAGAAAAAAATGAAAAGGCTATGGTTGCGCAATCTTTCGACAGGGATGATCAAATACAAGCTCTCAACTTATCTGGACCAGAAAATGCTCATCTGGTACAGGTAAGGGATGATGCTCCAGCAGGGATTGTAGCAGCAGAAGACAGTGTGTTGTAGCTACAGTTTGCTTTGATGGTATCCTCTTCTCATGAACCTAATTCGTCCAAGGTAAGTCTCCCATCATGATCTAAGGCTTGTATAGATTATGTAAAAACTCTACATGACAAAATTGAGACATTAGGCAATGAAGTAGAAAATCTTAGGATTCTTCGTGAACTTAATGAAAAATTAATAAGAGACGTAGAAGACCTTAGATATGAAGGGTATCAACTTCGAAAAGGACAAAAACCACTTAAAGCTCAACTGGAATCGAAAATTAAGGACTTTAGGAGACTCCAGGAAGACTACAGTAATAAATGTGAAAACTATGATTATGTAGTCAAACAAAATGCTGAGCTAGTGGCTGAAGTTGAATCTTTGAAAGGAAAGTTTGAAGCCGCCAAACTTGATGTTAGAAGATATGATTTCTCAAGTGAGGTGGTTGCAAACATGATAGACTAAAGCATGCAGTTTAAAAGGAATCAATCGAAAGGTCTAGGGTATAACCATGTACCCCCTCCTTTCAATCATTCATATGTGTCCAAGCCTTTGTCCAAAGAAGAGATTGCCAATGAATCATTTATGGTTTATGGCAAGCCCTCCGGTTTTCTTTCGGGAGGATTTATTAATGTTGAAAGTACTAACATTTCTACTTCTCCTGCAGATCAATCCTTGAATCAGTCAAAGCACGAAGTTGAAGGATGTGTTTCTGATAATAAAATCGAGTCTAAACCTGAAGCTTTAGTTTTTAATAAAGACAATTCGTTTTCTGATATTTCTGAAGACAATGTTTTTTGTGATTGTGTTTTTATGACTTCTAACACTAGTTTGAATGTTTTGAAAAAGTCTGGTTTGAACTTTGTGGTTGAAAATTTTAATGTTTGTGATAAAGATGTTGAAACACCACTAGTTTCACAACCCTCCCCATCTAACGCACCCTCACTTGCCTCTCAACCTTATAATGTTGCTTGTTCTTGTGAGAAAAGCAAGGGTGCAGATAGGGAAAACAAATCTAATCAATGCAGTACAAGTTCTAAAAATAACAAGCAGATTTGTTTTAATTGTGGCACTAGTGGTCATATTGCTAGAAATTGTCTAAATCGTATGTTTGTGAGTTATAGTCTTCCAAGAGGGGAGAACGAGTTCAGAGGAAGGTCTTTAAATAGAAACTTCTCTAGAAGTCGTTCTCGAAATGATGATTGGGCAGCTGAACAAAATAGAAAAAGGGTTGTTTTTCAAATACATAAAAAGGTTTTTAATCACCCTGTCCTAGGCAGTCTGCCGAAAACGAGCAAAGCCAAGCCAAGGTCGAGCTCGTCACGAAGCAGCAGTGGGTCTTCAACCAACTCTGGTAGAAGTCACACATATTTTGAGCAGACTGTCAAACACTCAATGACTAAATCAACTGGGACACTTAGAAAACCTAATTATAAATGGTTGCCCAAACTTGCTCCCAATACATCATTTGTGTCCTCAGAAAATTTTAAATATGATAAATCTGAAAAGGCATCAGGATCACCCATGAAGATCATGACGTGGGTGCCCAAATCTAATTAAACCCGCACATCTTGCAGGGACTGTTGCCGGGAAATGTCGTCAGACCCTGGTTCGTCGACAGCGGCTGTTCCCAGCATATGACGGGAGATATCGCCCAACTACACAACATTCAATCATTTAATGGGGGATATATCTCTTTTGCGGGTGGAGATGGTGGTAAAATCACTCAAAGAGGAACCGTCTCAAATGGAGTTTTAAGTTTCAAAAACGTCAATTTCGCTCTCGAGTTGAAACATAGTCTGTTAAGCGTTTCTCAGATCTGTGACAAGGGCTATTCTACGCATTTCACTGACAAGGAATGCATGATTCTAAAGCCAGGCTTTATCATCCCAGAAGAATGGATTCTCATAAAATAAAAACGGGATGGGAATGCCTATATCATTGACATGACTAGCAATCTACCAGAACTTACGTGTCTTTTCTCCAAGATCTCCGAGCAAACTGCCATGCTGTGGCACCGAAGATTAGGTCATGCTAACGCCAAGAACCTAAATTGTCTTGCGAAGAATGAGATGGTCCGTGGGCTGCCCGTCAAGGACTTCATTACGTTCGAGAAATGTGTGTCGTGTGCTCAAGGAAAGCATCATAGAAAGCCGCACTTGCCAAAACAGGTCAATTCAATTAGCCCGGTTCTTCAATTACTTCACATGGATTTGTTTGGTCCAGTAAACGTTTTAAGCATAAACAAAAGCTCTTACTGTCTGGTTGTGATTGATGACTTCTCTCGATTTACATGGGTCTTCTTTCTATCCAACAAAGCTGGCGTCTCTGAATAGATCAAGAAGTTCATAGTATTAGTTGAGAACCAAACCAACAATCGGGTGAAGGCGCTTCGTACCGATAACGGAACAGAGTTTAAGAATTCCGTTCTCGATTATTTCTGCGCGGAAAAGGGTATTTTGCGTCAATTTAATTTGGCTCATACACCTCAGCAAAATGGTGTTGCTGAAAGGCGGAACAGAACGCTAAAAGACGCCGCAAGAACAATGTTGTGTGATTCAAAGCAACTAGTTTTCTTCTGGGCTGAGGCGATAAACACTGCTTGTTATGTTCAGAATCGAGTACTTATCAACAAAGCTCAGATGAAAACTCCGTATGAAATCTACTATGGACACATGCCATCAGTCAGTCATTTCCGTGTATTTGGCTGTCCTTGCACTCTCCTTCACTTAGATGCCAACCTGAAATTTAATGCCAAGGCCGATGACTGCTACTTTGTAGGGTATGCTGCTCGCACTGCCTATAGAGTCTACAATAAGAAAACCAAACAGATTGTGGAATCTTATGACGTGCGTTGGTTGGAAGAGAATGAGATAGATGCTAGAGTGGGTCCGGATTGGTTGTTTGATTACACATCACTTTTCAAATCCTTAAACGTGTATTCAAGTGATATGTCTAGAACTGATTCGCACTGGAAGAGTATCTCTGAAGATGAAGATGAAGAAGTTGTGTACAAGCCTGTGTCCAAATCCTCTACTTCATCGAAAGGAAAATCTAAAGCTTCACTTGAGGGGGAGTCTTCTGCTGCATCTGAGGGAGAGCCTTCTGCTGCAACTGAGGGGGAGCCTTCTGCTGCAATTGAGTGGGAGTCTTCTGCAACATCTTCGGGAAAGTCCTCTGCTACTCCTCAAGGGGGGGGGCGTTCTTGGAACATAATAGTCCTCAATCAGTCCATACTACTTCTTCTAATGCTGAAACGACACCTCACATATCTACAGAGATAGAGTTCGTTCCAAATGATGCTTCCGCTGTCTCTTCAACCTTTATGGAATTACTCTTTCCAGATTTTATTGCAGATGAGTATGTCGTAGAACCATCTGGTGCTACTCAACCAGCAAATGAAGGAGGTCTCAACATTCACACTCTACCTGTTTCTCTCAATGACATCAGCCAAGAAATACCTTCTAGGGTTCAACGGGATCATCCGATCGAAAACATCATTGGCCAGCTAGATGATGGTGTTAAAACTAGAAGTCAGAGTGGAGACGTGAATACATGTCTGTACTCTTGCTTTATTTCTCAAATTGAGCCCAAGAATGTAGAAATGGCTCTAAACGAACCTAGCTGGGTGGATGCAATGCATGAAGAATTGCACCAATTTGACAAACTCGGTGTTTGGAAGTTAGTTGAGTTACCAAAGGGCAAGAAGTCTCTTGACACACGATGGGTCTATCGCAACAAACAGGATGATTCAGGGGTTATTGTGCGAAACAAAGCTCGATTGGTAGTTCGTGGGTTTCGAAAAGTCAAAAGTCTTGACTACACTGAAGTTTATGCTCCAGTGGCTCGCCTGGAGGCTATTCGTATCTTCCCAACATATGCTTCTTATATGAACTTTACCATCTTTCAAATGGATGTCAAGACTGCCTTCTTGTATGGCAAGCTGAAGGAAGCAATCTATGTTGATCAACCCACATGAGTTGTTGACTCAAAGTATCCTAATCATGTCTACAAGCTGGACAAGGCGTTATATGGGCTGCATCAGGCTCCTAGAGCATGGTATGCAACTCTAACAAAGCATTTGCTTGAACATGGTTACTCTCACGGCACTATCGATCAAACCTTGTTCATAAAGCACGTCGACAAGGATCAAATTCTCTTACATATATACGTCGACGACATCATCTTTGGATCAACCAGTCAACAACTTTGCAAGGCGTTCGAAGGTGTAATGAAGAAACGATTCGAAATGAGTTCTTTGGGAGAAATGACAATGTTTTTGGGACTTCAGGTTAAACAGAATTCAACCGGAATCCTGCTACATCAAGCCAAGTATGTGGAGGATATTCTTAAGAAGTTCGCGTTTCATGATGCTAAACCTGCGTCAACACCGATGGCTGAACGACCTCTTTTGACTCCAGATCCTGAAGGCGAGTCCGTAGATCAAACTCTATATCGATCGATGATCGGATCGCTGATGTACCTTACTGCAAGTCTACCTGACATCATGTTTGCAGTTTGTCAATGTGTAGGGTATCAGGCTAATCCTAAACTTTCTCATCTTATTGATGTCAAAAGAATTTTTCGGTATATCAAAGGAAGCCCTAAATTGGGTCTTTGGTATCCGAAGAATTCTGAATTTAATCTTTATGCTTTTACTGACAGTAACTATGGAGGCTGCGAGCTTGACAAGAAATCAACCTTAGGAGGATGTCAGTACCTAGGTGACAGATTAGTCTCATGGCAATGCAAGAAGCAGCACACTGTATCGACTTCAACATCAGAGGTGGAATATGTTGCTGCATCAGCTTGCTACTCTCAAGTTATCTGGATCCAACATCAGCTGTTGGACTACGGTTTGAATTACTTTGAAACCCCTATCTATTGTGATAATGAAGCGACAATTCAAATTTCTAAAAACCAGTCCAACACTCTAAAACCAAGCACATCGACATTAAAACTCACTTTATCAGAGACTGTTATGAACGATCTTTAATCCTGCTAGAACAGGTCCACACTGATAATAACGTGGCAGATTTGTTCACAAAGCCTTTTAACAAAGCTCGCTTCGATGTGCTTGTGGGATTTCTGAAAATGATACGTTTTGAGGATTAAGTTCTTTTTTAGATTAAGTCTGTTATTTTTTTTTAATTTTTTTTTTATTTTATCTTATTCTATTTTTACCTTTTATTTATTTTCATTTTGATTTCTTGTTTTAGGTTAGTTTAAATTCGCACATTTTTTAATTTTCTTTAATTTTTATTGCGTATTCTCAACCATGCACAAATTTAGGGGGAGAAATATAATTATTCGAAAACAACAAAAAAAATAGAAAATAAAAATCCAAAAATGGTGTCATTTCTTCGATTGTAGGTATTGTGATGGGAAATGAAATTAACAAGTGATAAAGGACAACCTGAATCAGCGTAACGTACCTAAGTTGAATCGTCTACGCTCTGTACTCGATGTGCTGGTAGGCACGAAAGATTTTAAATGGACTTGACATGGAGAGTTGAACCTAATGAATTTAAGGACTTGACAATCTTTGACCTAGTTAGATCCGTTTAACCTGATGTCACAACGCTCGGATAGGTTGAGCAGGGAGATATACATGAGAATCGTACCAGTCACATTAATTGAACCCATACTTGGAACCGTGGCTTAACTTTTCCTCGATGTGCGGATTCTGTCCTGAATTTCGGTTGGATGGGGCGACTGGTAAATTCCGATAAATTAGGTCTGTAGAATATCGTTTTCTTTCTTTCAGTCTGTTAGCCATATGTTGTCTCCTTTGCTCGACTTCTAATCCGACCTGGTACACAACATATGCAACTCTATTTCTCTGCAGACTATACATATATGTGTGAGATACTTCTTATATGTTAGCCATATGCTGTCTCCTTTGCGCGACTTCTAATCCAACCTGGTACATAGCATATGCAACCTTCTTGTTCTCAACCCCTCTTAAGTAGTTAGCAATAGAATTCTGAATCTCTTCTCTCTTTGAATGGGTGTCTGCTCACCCGGTGTAAGGAGTACTCTAGAAGTTCTTGATGGCTAGGGCATATCAGGAAGCGGGAAACACATTCTAGTACACCTAAAATTAAACTCATACAGATTGTCTGTAGATCTCGCTGCTCGATTTGGGTGGACAACAATATCCCTGGTTGTAGTCAGTTGAATGGTCATAACGTGAATTTATTTAAGATTTAGGAGTTATCATAATTACAGAAATTTACAATTAGATATATGCCTGAATCATGTCATTGGTAAAATATCCAAATCTGTCACAAATCTTTCGTGTTTAAGTGGACCACAATACTGCCAATCGGTCAGACGAATATGTGAAGATAAGGGTACCGACAAGTGGAATAAGACCGTCCAACAACTTTGATCAAAGCATCACAAAAGTTATAGTGGTTAAGTTTTGTTGTATTTTTTCTCAATTTTATTTTTTAATTTTTTTTAAAATGTTATTTTTAATTTTTAATTTTAATTTTATTATTTTTACTATTTTAGTTTTATTTTTATTTCGTTTTATTTTTCTAGCAATTAAATTTTGTTTTGTTAGCTTTTATTTATTTATTTTTTTTTTCGAAGTTATTTTAAAAATAATCCTCAAATTTTTTAAAAGAAATTTTGTATTGTTGGAAGTTGAAAAATACTGGGTAGTTATCAGGTAAGAGGGTAAGTGAGGGTGAAAAAGCGCAAAAAGGAGTTCACTGCCGGAATCTCCTCATTCACGAGATTCCAGCCGCAAAAACCTCTTAAACCCTCTCTAAAGGCTCAAAAAAAATTCTTTGATTTTCGGAAAACCGTTTACATCATCACAAAGGTAATCACTTCTAGATCACGAATATGTATTTTGTTTCAATTTTCACCGAGCCATTTTATCGGAAATCGCAAAAAGGTGTTCGACGGAACTTACGACCGTAAGCTCCGGCCGTAAACTCCGTTTGGCTATTGTTTGGACTTGTTTTGAATTTATTTTGATGCTACTAATCCCTACATTTGCATATATCTAAATGTTTTACATCAATTCGTCGTGTAGGTTTGTTTTACGTGGTTTTTTGGACTAAATGTTTTTTGGCCGAAAACTCGGTGTTTACGGCCCTGGAACAATCCGTTTACTGCCTCGAAATTGAATTAAATAAATAAGGAATTGCAATGTGATGAGTTTACAAAAGGGTTCTTAGGTCGTAAACTCCGAGTTTACGGCCCAAGAACTTAGTTTACTGTTTTCTTTTAAAATAAAAAAAATTCGTGATTTTTTTATAACTTTGTCCGTAACTTGTTTTTCCAACTCAATTTTTTTTAATAGATATTTTGTTTTGATCATATTTTTAACTAGAATATTTTTTGTTCAAAATAAAATTTTATTTTGAGGTTTCTCACAGTTCGTGTTTGAGTGCAGAAAATGACGAATTTGAAATTTGCAGACATGCACAACCTTGCAATCGTGCTTGCAGACCCTCCAGCAATTCACTCTGATATGCGTTCGATGATTCATCGGTTGCGGGAATGTTGTTTAGCATCCGCGATCACAGTTAATCCGGTGGTGTATCAAAATTTGATTCGGGAGTTTTGGGCGACCGCTCAGTCGAACATGGATGATGATGATGGCAATTTTACTATGAAAGCCAAAGTTCAGGGACGGGAGATTGTGATTGATGAAGGTTTCATTCGCTAGGCACTGCTTATTGACGATCAACCCAATTCCCCAACTGAAATCGGAATTGAAGACGCTCAACGGATTCTACGCAGAATGAGCTACGAGGGAACTTTTCCGCCGACACTGAAGAAGTTGCTGCATCCATACTGGAGGTTCTTAGCGCATGTTTTGGGCGACCGCTCAGTTGAACATGGATGATGATGATGGCAATTTTACTATGAAAGCCAAAGTTTAGGGACAGGAGATTGTGATTGATGAAGGTTTCATTCGCGAGGCGCTGCTTATTGACGATCAACCCAATTCCCCAACTGAAATCGGAATTGAAGACGCTCAACGGATTCTACGCAGAATGAGCTACGAGGGAACTTTTCCGCCAACACTGAAGAAGTTGCTGCATCCATACTAGAGGTTCTTAGCGCATGTTTTTGTTAGCCACATTTCTAGCAGAAGGTCTGGAGTCGATGAGATTTCACAGCGCACAACTGGTGCATTGGTATCCCTTGCTGCTGGCATAAGATTCAACTTCTCGAAGTTCATCTTGGATGAATTTGTTATTAACATCAGAGCCTCTACCTGAGATACTTTTCTGCTGTATCCTCGTTTTATCCAAGCATTCATCAACATTCAGTTTCCTGATGTAAGGAAGGAGGGCGAGACTCTTGATATGAAGTCCTTGGGTCCCCACACGGTGGGACTCATCAAACAAAATCGTAAAGGCAATGTTATTTTTCAAGGAATGTATCCCCTAGAGAAGTTTGGAAAGTTTACCGAGTTGGATGAACCGACAGAGTCATACGATTCGTCTGAACAAACCTCATCAGAGCAGGCATCTGTAGAAAAATCGACTCTAAACAACATAGTTATTGATGTATCAGAGGATGAAGGAACTAAAAGGGATAATTCACCAACTCCTGACGCTCAATTCGCTGCAGAACATGAAAAAGAGTTGAGCCAAGATCAAGATGATCCGGAAATGCATGTCGGTGAAGAAAGAAATGATTCATTTAGTGATCTTGATTTAATAGGATTTGATCGTGATGACATTGTGGCTTCCCTAGCTAGCAGTGAAAATGTTATGTCGCATGAAAACCTTGACACGATTTTCAACAATGTCGATGACGTTGTTTTGCCAACAACCGAGACCAGGAAGTCAAGTGAAACGTTGGCAACTCAAACTCCAACATTAGAACAAATGGTGTCTGCTTCAGTTCCCATGGAGATGGTTATAGGATGTTCCCTTCTGATATCCACTTCTCCTACATCTGAACTATTTATGAGTGTGTTTACCCCAGATTCTGACCAATCTCAGTCTAGGAGACAAAGACTAGACGTGAGGCAATCTGAGCTAATTGCAAACTTGATTAGCGGTCTTCCTACCCCTCCTGTCACTACTACTACCACTAGACTCACAACCACCAAGATGTTTTCAACAGGTCCGAGTTCAGCATTTATTGTGGGTGGTCCCTTTACACCGCCTGGTTTCCCAGTTCCAAGGTATAATCGGGATGTTGCTTCTGAAAGGTTGGCGTTGCACTTGGTTGAAGAACAACTTCTATCGCCAGACCCTCGAGGAAAATGTGTTTCTATTAAAGAATGTGGTGTTAGGGATGACAATCTCACTCTTTCTGGTTTGCAAAAGGAGATTTCAGTTCTAAGCCAGAAGAATATTGAGCTAGATATTCAGGTAGCGGAACTTCGTGCTAAGAATGTCAATCTTAGTATTCAAGTTTCTAAGTTGCAATCAGATAAATCTAATCTTGGAGTACAAGTGGCCGAGCTCATGAAGGATAAAAAGATGAAGTCTAAGAAGATTTCCGACTTGCAAGATCATTTCAATCTGCTAACTTCAAGCTACTTTGAATTGAAGAAGAAACTTGAAGTAGACCTTGGAGACAAATATCAAACATCTGTTGAAGAACAAAAGATTAATCTTCATGTACAAGCTTTCCCGGTTGACCTACTAGTAGGTCAGTCTTCTAGTACTACTGATTGTAGTGTTGACGAACCTCCTCTGGCTCCTCATATTGCAGAAATCATTCGTCGTGGTCAAGAAGAAGAAGTGAAGAAAGGTTAGCTGCTATTCAAGAGGAATACTAATCTGAATGCTTCTCGGGGTGAACCGTTAATCACAGTTACTGATCTTGAAGTGGTTTGGTTTCGAGATACGTTTAGAGACAGATCGGGAGTTGCTTCTTGGGGATTCCATGACCCTCTTAAGATGTGGATAGTCATTCGCAAGAGCGGTAATTCTGAGTTATACAAGAATAGTCATGACTTTAGCTCATTCACGGGGATTGATTTGATAGAGCTGTCTCGAGTTCCCTTCATCAATTTAATGAATGATCCACAAGTTACTCAATTCAAGCATTTCCTTGAAGATCAAGTGAAAAAGGGGTTTCCGTCTATGCCAACAGCAAAATCTGTTGTATTTGAACATAAAGATGTTTTGGAACAATCCACCGACAAGCCATTACAGGTAGTAATGTGGCCTGCAACGAAACAAGTCAAGCAGTTTCCGGTGCTTCAAGGCTATTCAAATGGGTCTCTTAGTTCATTGGAGTGCTGGGTTTTTGATGAAACTACTTCTGGTGCCGTCATTAAGCTTAAGAATGGGTGCATTAGGCTCTATGATCGCAGAGACTTGTTACAGTTCAGGAAATGGGATATTCACTATCTCAGCAACTTTCAGATTAAGGTTGTTGAAGATATATATGAAGAAGCTGCTAAAGTGTACACGACGATGGTGGCTGAGATCTTAAGCAAGCGTATGTGGAATGGAGCCATGGGACAAATGGACGTTATGATTGTTAACAAAGGGATGGCCTCGAGCTAGTCCAAACCAAGGGGGAGATTGAAAGGCCCTGTAAAATGGTTTGGTCTAGGTATAGTAGCTAGTGATAGGGGTTGTGTATGAAAAACAATTTTGTAATAGTTTGCGGTTGTACTTGAGTTTACGGCCGTAAACTGCTCACGGTCATAAGGACTATAAATAGGGTGTTGTGTCAGATGTTTTAGGTTGTTGATGCCTTTCGTATTTTCCAGTTCCACCAAGTTGTATCTAATGTTTTAAGGCTATAAAGAGTATGCAAGCTTGGTTTGTTCTTTCTTTGCTTATTATTTCGTATTGTGTGGTTGCTATTTGTCTTTGATCATTGGTAGATCATATTTTGGACTTTACAATTTTTATCTACGAAAAATGTTGGGTAAAACATGGGTAGATGAGATAGTGGGTGTGATAAAAGGTGAGTTGGATAGATGAGATGATCAGTGATAGAGATCTTGAGTTGATAGTGAGGGGTGAAGCACTTACCCAAACATGTGGCGTGAGTGGTGCAATATGAGAAAAGCCCTTACCCAAACGTGGGCCCCCGTCATTCAGCAGACTATGGAGGACAACCATGGACTATTCTAGACAGTCTGTGGAACACTAGAAGGCCTGCAACCTGTAGGTGTAATGAACTATATGTTCATTTGACGTACTCTAAAAACCCATTGACATGTATTGTAGGGGGGGAACACCTGTAAATAATAATGTCGATAAATGTGAGTTATGGACTTAGCACATGTTGAATAAACCTTGGCAACTATGGACTTAGTACCCGTTGTATAAACCCTGGTGACGAGGTGACTTTGTGTCTATTCCTTAGGATGAATCCGTAGGAAGGAGTGATAGTTGATTCTTAGGGTAAATCCTTAACAAATAAATAAGATAATGGGGTTGGAGTAATTCGGTTGATTGATTGATGTTTAAGCATATTAAATTATGTATTGTGGGTTGAAAACCCTATATGCTCACCAGCCTTCCAAGCATGACCCACTCAGCTATTTATATTACAGGTAGAGGACCCCAAGCATAGTTAGATGATGATGATGAGTGATTTTGGATTATAGGCCAGTAGTTATAAATAACTGTTGTAAGGCTTATAATGTCTTGTTTATGCTTTTGATCTGTATCGGAACATGACATCCCGAGGTTTTGATATAAAAGGAAATGATATATTTCTTAAAGAAAGGTTTTGAAAATTTTTTATCATATTTTTGTTTTGGGGACCAATTCCGCAACATCTTTTATAAAGATTTCTCTGATTTGATTTTAAAAAGCATAAATTAAATCGGTCTTTTCTGGCCGAGAAATTAGGGGATGTCACAATCATCCCCCGCTTCATACATCTTCTTTGAACTTCAAAAATTTAAATACACAGTAAATAACAAATAAATAAAGTTGTATTTCATCAAATATACATTCATTAGTTGATGTTTATCGAGAATTACCAAAGTCTTGCAGAGACGATGTCTTTCGCAGATTCTGCCCCTAATACTACAAATATCCTACTCAAAATCTCTAGTGGGAGATCATCTAATGAACGGCGACTTCTAGTATTTGACATTCTACTTACAAAATACACATTGGAGTAGTTGATTTTATTTTTTAAAAAAAATTAAGCATAACTATGAAAGACAATGTAATGGGGTATGGAAAAAAACTTACTCTCTACTGATCTGGTCGAGAGGAGTACATGAGTCTCTATTATAGAAGAAAATCGTGTTTGAGAACGATTATCCTTTGACGATTTGGGAATTTTAGTGTTTGTATGCAGATTTATCGTCCGGAAAAGTTGAGATGTTCTGAATGGTTGAAGAACTGGAATGCTGACGTGACGTCAGAGGTATGATGGCACCTTAACAATTTCGAGTGAAAAAAGACCAAATTGCCCCTGAAATCATTCCAAATATGTGAATACTATGGGTATTTGTTTCAAAACACATTATTCAAATATTGTAACCATTTATAGCTAGGTAACAGTGGACTTTTGATTGTTGAAATGAAAAAGACAAAAATTACATATATATATATATATATATATATATCTATATATATATATATATATATATATATATATATATATATATGTATGTATATATATATATGTATGTATATATATATGTATGTATATATCATAATCCATAATGTAATACATTTATATTAACATTTCACCAAATTACTAGTATATATTCATATATTACTGTATATATTAAAAGTGGAACAAGATTTTAACAGTAAACTTTTTTACGTTAGATTTTAGACACAATAGTTATCTTTTGTTGCTACTTTTAGTCACTATGTTTATACTAACTTTTTTTACTTTGATTTTAGCCACAACGCTTTTTCTTTGTTGCCACTTTTAGTCCCTATGTTTATGCCTTTACAATTTTACCCCATGCAAAGCATGGGTTCTCCACTAGTTGATATTAAACCAAATTACCAAATCCAAAATAAAATACATGTATGTTTATGCCTTTACAATTGTATTTTATATGTATTTAATACTAAGAAAGAACAAAAATTTGCTACGTACAGCTATAATCACAATACAATATAAACACTAATATTGAATGTCCAAAACACATCATTCAAACATCCTTCAAACATCATTCCAAACTATTACTCTTTTAGTCCCTTATTAACAACACAACATATTTACTAATCAAGTAACAACATCAAGTAATTACTTATCAAGTAAATTACTATATATTCGTATATTAAACCAAAAGAATGTACATAGCATTAATTTTCATAATATGAAAGTGTTAGCGTCAAATATGTTGTAATGTCTCGAAGTTATTTGAGTCAGTTTCAAAAGTCATTTTATCTATTTACTAAGGAATAATAGTTTCGAAGTCTTGATGTTCAGCCCTTAGTATATACTTTCTTATTCTTCTATAAATAGGAGTTGTACTCAGAGGTCGATAGAACTTTTCCAAGTCATTCTGTCTAAAATTCTCTCTGTATTCGAAAGTATAATTAAGCTATAAACAAGATCTTATTTACTCTTCGTGTTCATACTAATTTGATTACTCTGATTACATTCATACTCGATTAAATCACTACTTCAATTGGTATTAGAGCATGAATCATACTGCAATGATCTGATTTTCATTCTGTATCAATCGCTTTTTGAGTCGCATCTTTGACTCTAAAAATTCCGCATCATTGATACTGAAAATCATCCTTGATCTTCAGTTGTGATTCGATTCTGCAAATAGTTTGTTTAATCGAGTGTTCTTCTTGTTCTTTCTGTTCAACTGATCCGTAAATTCTCAAAATTTTGAAATTTCTATGAGAATTCGTCCGTACATTCATGGAAAATTTTAACATGAAAACGACGACGTCGTATTATCATCTCCATGGGTCGTCTACGAAGATTTCGATGCTGATTCCAGAGTATTACAATTAGTGGGTTGATCGGATGGAGGATTACTTGAATGGTATAGATGAAGAGCTATGGAAATGCATAACTAGTGATGTAATTCCATCTTCTTCTGTTGAAAGCATAGGTACTTCTTCATCAACTCCGAGTATAACTGAACAAAATGATAGGTTGAAGAATTATGAGAAGAAAGGCATGAGAGAGCTTCATGGTGCTCTTCCTCCTATGGTGTATAATCATCTTCGCACTTGCAAAACTTCAAAAGAGATCTGGAATACGTTAAAGGAAAAGTACCAGGGGAGTGAGAAGACTAAAATAAGCTCTGTCAAACAGTTTCTGATTGAATTAAGAGAATTCAAGCAGAGAGATGGACAAACGATTGAAATGTATTATGATCGCCTGAACGAGCTTATCTACAAATGCTCAAGGTATGGAATCAAAAGGAATAACATGGAGTACAACATTACTTTTGTTTATGGGTCTTCGCAAAGAATGGAAGAGTGTTAGTTTGATGATTAAGAGACAGCATGGCTTCGATTTTTCTACCTTGAATGATGTCTATAACCAAGTGAAAACTCATGAAACAAAAGTGAATGAAATGGAAAAAGAGTCAAGGATCAGTCTGGGTGGCCCTTTAGCTCTAGTATCAAAGGCCAGTGGTAGAGAAATTGAGAAGGAAGTTGTTGATAATGAAGGTTTTGAGGAAGAAGGCCTTATTGTCAACTCAGACGATGAAGCTATTGCTTTTTAGTTTAACAACAAGGTGAAAAAGTTTTACACGAATCCATTTAATGCAAAGATGAATTCTGGAGAAACAAAGGGAAGTTATTCTAGGAAAGTGAGTGACGAGAAGAGGTTTAAGAAGAAAGAGGTTAAAGCTGAGGATAAGAAGCAAGAAAAGAAATTGAAGGGTGATTCAGTGATAGATTGTCATTATTCTCATGGAGCAAACCACATGGCTATTGACTGTATGCTGAGCAAGAAAGAAGAAAAGAAGAATAAAGTGGAGGATGAGGCTTATTACTCTGAGAAGTTGGAGGAAATCAAGAAAAAGTTGAAAAATCTTTAACTTGTGGCTAGAGGAGAAGATGAAGATGAGGGAAAGTATCAGATATGGTCATCGGGGTCTGATGACGAAGAGATGAGAAATCCGAACCATGGAGCCATGTATGCAAGATACGAGGATGTCGAAGAAGAGAAAGTAACATGCATATGCTTTGTTTCGAAGTCAGGAGATAATGAACCAATAAACTGCAAAGGTACGTTCTCTACTTCAATCTTTTAACATTCCTTCATCTGCATATGATTTTGTATTAACTGAGTTTGATGCTTCTGTTACTTATGTGAATAATGTTGTTATTTCTGTTGGCAATGAAGCTAAGAGAGCTAATACTCAGTTACCAGAAACTCAAAGAATCTTGGAAACAAAGAAGACTAAGATAGATTGCTTAGAGTTGCAGATTACAAATATTATGGTAGATAGAGATAATCTTAGCACTGACAATAAGATTTTATTGAAACTAATAAACATATATTGTAATTCTGCTAGGAGACTCTATGGAAAATTAACTGAATTACATCATTCATGTGAAATAAGTAAAGAACAACACAGGAATCTTCTACCATTTTTAGCTTTTGAAAGAGAAAAAGTAAATGAAACTTCATATAAATGGGAGATGAATATTTTAGATTTTGATCAAGTTCCAGATAATAAATTTACATATGGAATTGTGAAAATTGATGAATGTTTGGATGCTAATGAATTAGTTGACATTATGAATGACACCTTAACCAAAAACGAACAATTTAAAATTTTGAAAAGAACTAAGAATTCAAAATATGACAATCAATCTAATTTTGCTGATATTGAAGATAATTATGAAAATTTTAGCGAAATCAGTGAGATTGAAGATGTCGATTGTTCTCAGTTATTTGTCATTAATGTCACATCTTTGAGTAAAGGAAAAAAATATAATAATTCGTTAGCTAAGACAGACACTAATCAAGCCTCCACTTCGAAAGTTTATGATTTTGATCATGTACGGTTAAAGATAGTCAAACTGACAGTAGTGATGTTGAGGAGGATGATGATGAAATTTCGAAAAACACAACCACAACAAAACAAGTTTCGAAAGAAAATGAAATACCAAGAGTTGTTGTTGATCAGGTGTATGGTGAAATAGAAAAATTCGACAAAGTGTTGAAAGAAAAAGGTGCTTATTATCTCGAAACAAATACGGTTGTGTATCAAAATTTCAAATGCACAGATGATGTCATTTTTCCAAATCAAGTATTTGTTACGACTAGAAATGTTGAAAACATCAAACCAGAATTTAAGAAATTGATAGATGAAGATAATAATCAAATTTCGAAAGAAGGATTTTTCTCAAATCAAAGCGTTGTCGAAAATAATCTAACAAAGAGTTCATACATTTTTCAAAGACAATGACATCAACGAAAATGGGTTGAAAAATCAAAATTTTCGAAAGAGGATGACACACAATTGGAAGTCGAATTACAAAACGTGAAAATAAATTCAAAAGAATTTAAGGATCTAATTGACAATTTTTCGAAAGAAAATGGAATTTCAAAGAGACAAGCAAGAAAGAAAATCTTTTGGCAAATTGCTGAGTCTCGAAAGAAACAAAATGATTTGCAAAAGAAAAGCACTGAAAAGGAATTGTCTGAAAAGGTTAAGATAATGTCTTCATCAAGTATAGTTATAAAGAACAATCCCGCTCTGTTAAAAAAGCAATTATCTCAATCAACATCACATACTGACTTTTCAAAAAAAAAAAAATCACGCAACCAAGTTTTTATCACAACCTCAAAGTTACACAGCTCATAAAAACAAATTTTCAAATTCGACAAATTCATCATCTTTGAAGAAGTATAATTATATTAAAGCTCATTCTAATAATCAAACAAGGTTTTTCAATAATGGTTCTTCAAAATCATTTCCATCGAAAACCAATTCATTTTCATTAAAGAGGTATCAACAGCGTTTTGAGTCAAAGGTTGAAACACAAAGGTTTGATCAAATTCATTCAAAACAAAATGCCAAATTCACACCACAACAGCCAAATTGTCTAAATCCCCCAGCAAAACAAGCTTTTAAAATTTCATATACCAAGGGTAGATAAAATGTGAAAAATATTGATCATTAGCTTGAAGGCAGAGGAAAGTCTCATCAAACATGAAAATACTCTCAAGAACAAATCAAAAATGCTTATGAAAAGTGTTTGAACGAAATGTCGAATGTCAGTTCATCATCAAAAGACTCGACATCTTAAGTTAAGGCATGACGCCCTGTTTCAAAGGAAAAGACAACAGAGCCACCAACTGAAAAGGCAAAGGTGAACGTCAGTGAAAATCCTAAACTGTCCAAATATTATATGTCTGAGCCTTTACCAAATGAAGTGGACTTAATTGATAGTGTTAAATCTAAAGTTTGTAATTGGCTTATAGGATCTACATTTCACAATGTGTTTCAAGCTAATCACAAAGGACCCAAACTACCTTGGGTACCTAAATTTTTCTATTGATTGTAGGTTTTATGTGACGATCAATATGATGAAAAATGGTATATCGATAGTGGTTGCTCGCATCACATGATTGGAAGGAAAGAGATTTTACGTGATTATCGAAGTTTGGAAAATACTAGTTGTAACATCCCGGAATCAGGTATATTTCCTTGGGCCTTCTTCTTTCCTTAAGTTGTCAACTTTAGCCGTCGAGTAGTTTGTGTAACGACCCAAGAATCATGACTAAAATTTTTTGTTTTAATATTACTAAAAATTGCAACATCAACTATTAGATAATAAAACCATGAATTGTATGTCTCAAAATGCCATAGTAAATGTATCAACTCGCAACTGAAGTTAATATCCTATCAGAATATCTAAATAAAGCTCCCAAGAATAAACTGCAACTGTGGTGTGTGCCATGCCATCAATCCGAGATCTTCCCCTTGCTTGCGGAAGTACCTGAAACCAAAACTGAAACTGTAAGCACAAGACTTAGTGAGCTCCCCCAACTACCACATACCATATAATAACATATAAAGCACATACTGGGCCTTGCCCACTGCATCGGACCAAAGTCCGGACTAACCGGGGCCTTGCCCCCTGCATCGGACCGAAGTCCGGCTAACTGCATCGGACCGAAGTCTGGACTAAATGGGGCCTTGCCCCCTGCATCGGACCAAAGTCCGGCTAACTGCATCGGACCGAAGTCCGGACTAACTGGCTGAACATGGCATAGCATAATCATAACTACTAGCATAAACACATATACTGCCTAATGCATCGGACTGAAGTCCGGAACACATAACACAAAACATGCTTGAACAAAAAGACATCAAGCACACTAGACTACTGCATCGGACGGAAGTCCGGATCTACTGCTAGCTAGAAGGGTCGGCATTGTGGCCGTAGACCCGTTCCTACTGGAAGGAAACTCACCTGAACTGCTAAACTCGGCCGATAACCCTCTGGCTACTATCCGACGACTCTATGAAATGCTGATCCTCTATCTCCCTGAGCTACCATTGCCAATAATAACACTTAGCCTGAGTTGAACTCTAGAAGTCAAATTAAGTCAACTCTGGTCAAAGTCAAAGTCCTGGTCAAAGTCAACCTTCCAGTTGACTCTACTCGCTGAGTCAACTCGTAAACTCGCCGAGTTCTTAAACACATAATCCTTCAAAATACCGCTCAACTCGCCGAGTCACCCCAATACTTGTCGAGTTCAACGATCTCCGAGTCCCATCCTAACCAAACCCAATGAGTCACCCCTCAACTCACTGATCTGCGTCTTAACCAGAGAAGATTCAGGTTCTGCGACCAGACTCGCCGAGTCCAAGAACAGACTCGTCGAGTCCAAGGCAATCTTCAACAGACTCGCCGAATTGTTCTTCCAACTCGTCGAGTTCCTGCCCATCTTCATACAACTTGCCGAGTCCACCCATGTGACTCGTCGAGTCGCTTTAGTTCTTAATCCATACAGTGACTTTTCGAGCCATGTAGGGGCTCCAAACTGTAGATCCACACTTCTAAGGCCCGCCCTTCACGTAAAGTTGCAAACTTTACAACCAAGGAGTTATAGGCTTGAAACACTCTAGGGCTAGGGTTTGAGACAAATATGCTTCACCAATACACCAAAGACAGATACTTTATGGGTTTCTAGGCCAAGACAAACCTAGATATGAAGTTCTCTTTACTCACCATGGCACAATACACGAATTGGCCTTGGAAATCGCCATAAAAATGATAAAATACAACTAGGAAAGGGGATCTAAATGAATAACAACCAAGGTATGAGCTTCATACCTTCAAATGGTCTGGAATATCCCACCAACTCAAAATCTATGGCCAATTCTTGAATCACCAAAGGTTCCTTTCTTCATTCTAGCTTCAAAGCACCCAAAAATGGCAAAGAAAGCTTGAGAGCACTACAATGGAGGCTTAGGGTTTCGAGAGTAGGTAAAGGGAATGATGAAGGCTAGGGTGGAAGCCTGAAATGACCCTTAAATAGGGTACCAAGTCTGTAAATTAGGGTTTCCCAACCCATACCAGACTCGCCGAGTCGGTCACTTAATTTGCGACACGAGTCACGCTCCGACTCGTCGAGTTCCTCCTTGGACTCGACGAGTTACTCCTTTGACTTAGGGCTTTTCTTTCCTTTCATGGTCTTCCTTTCCTGGGTGTAATAGAGAGTACGCCACGCGTACTCATGAGCATATTCATGACGCGGAGGTTGCCTAGTACACGGGGCGTCCAAGGTGTATGCAGGGCGTACTAGGCCCATAATGAAACCCTAATTCTAAATGAGCCCCCTATTTAAAGAACGTTATGGCCTCATTGTTGGCCACCATTTCCAGAGACTTGTCCATCCAAACCCCTAATCCTCGTTCTTGTAGCTAGAGAGTGCCTTTGAGAGCTTGTTGGTTTGTTCTTGAGCTTTAGGAGTGGAAAGGAAGATTTGGAGAAGACGGAGTAAGAGCCCAAGCACTTGGATCTGAGTTTAGCAATATGGGAAGCTTCACTTGGATGTATAAAGCTTCAAACTTTCTTGCTTTTCTGTTGTGTGTACATATATGGGGTGTTTCAGGGTTTTTGTCACAAAAGTTGATGGCTTTGTGAGTTGATGAGCCCTAACAACCAAGATTTCTCCCTTACTAGTGTATTTTGTGTTATAAGGTCATAAAAATCCAACTTGGTCATTAAGAACTAGCCATGCATGGGATATGAGCTTAAGGATGAAAAAGGATGAAGGTTTTGAGTGTTTTATTCCAATCCAGCCATGCAAAGGCAAAAATCTTCGACTTTATGGATTAAGAGATGGTGGGGGTCCGGATCTGTATTTTGAGCTAAGGTCTTAACTGATTAAGACCATAAGTGAGATAAAAGTAGAACTGGGACGTACATCGAGCGTAAATCGTAGTATGCGGGGCGTAGGGGTCAAGCAGCCTGATAACTGCGTAGCGGTCGAGTACGCCCAACATAAGGATCTGGTATGCACAGCGTACTCACAAGCGTTGACTTTTGTTGACTTTTAGGATTTGGTCAACAAGTGGACTTTTGGACTCATGAAGAGGTAAAATGGTCTTTTACCCTTCTATGAGAACATAGGGAGGGTTGTCTAGCATAATGAGTGTTGTTATTAAATGAGAATTTCGTTTGTGCGTATTAAGCAGGAGCTAGACTGGAGATTTGAGTCCGAGATTATTCCGAGATAGTTCGAGGTGAGTCTTCTCACTATATATTACCTAGTGTGGTAGTTATGTGTGGCCAGAGGGTCTTATGTGCTTGATGAGTTATGTATGATTGTGTGATATGTATTGTATGCTATATTATTGTTGCTTAGACCAGATCGGAGGGTCCAACGAACTATGAGGCCAGAGGGTTCTCAATCAGACCCGATCGGAGGATCCAACGAGCTAGACCGGACTAGAGGGTCCAACGAGCTACGGGATTAGAGGGTCCCGCTGAGACACATGGGCCAGAGGGTGCTACGGAGTATAGCCTCGAGTGGTTAATTTGTTGTATGTGGTATTTGGGGAACTCACTAAGCATTCGTGCTTACCGTGTTATGTGCTATGTATTTCAGGTACCTCGGGAGATAACGGGAAGGCGCCAGTATGACTGTACACACACACACACACATAGAGTCAAGATGGAACATGTTAGAGGATCCTGGATTTGAATAATTGTTTTGAAAACTTGTTGGTTCTTTTTGAGAATTTATGATGAGACATATGTTTTATGAGTTTTAAAATTGAAAATTTTGCTTTGAAAAATCATGTCGTTACAAGTTGGTATTAGAGCCTTGGTTTGAGGGATTCGGATACACCTTCAGGCATATCTGGACTCAAATTGAGGATTGGAGAAAAGTTTTCAAAAAGAAACGATTTTTCCAAAACGAGTAAAAGATTTCAAGAGGAAGTGGAAAAGAGCAGTGTGTACAATCAACCAGCGCCCGAACGGTGATTTCCCAAAACACCCTTACGTTATGAGTTATGAGATGTGTTATGCATGCTAGAGTAGGATAGGTATTCATATTTAGGACTAGAGTGGCCTGACCTGTGATGCGTTAACCTAGAAGTTACTGCTGCTGTGAATTATTTCGAGTGTGAGTAGGTAGTAGAGAGGAGCTTATGAGAGGTCTACTGGAGGGTAGCCTGCGTTCAACAAGATGTAGAATACTTGTGATCTGGAATCCTAGGAGGAGGACTTGGGGTGAATACCGATGTAGTGTGGAAGGTAGTATAAGGCCTGTACAACTGGAAACACCGGACACTTAAGCAGTCCAAGTAAGAATCCTTAGGGTACTAAGGAACATGTAGGATTGAGTGACTGAGTGCGAGAATATTTGAGCGAGTCTCTGATTTCTTTTATGTTGTGTTTCAGAGACACCATGGTGGGTATGTGCCACATCCTAGAGAGCAGCGGTGTTAGCGATGATGAGATTCGCAGGATGATTCATGATGAGGTGGTTGCAACCATTCGAGCTGAGATACCAGATATGTTTAGGTCTATCAAGACCATGCTGATTGAGACATTTGACGAGCGATACGCTGATCTTACCGATGTTGATGTTGATGCGGCCACAGCAGTCGTCGCTGCTGATAGGCCACAAGGGGGTGACTCGTTGCTGTACCGGGAGTTCAGCAACACGAAGCCACCAGAGATTGATGGGACTCAGGATCCGATAGCCGCAATGATATGGATCTCTGACATTGAGGGATGCTTCTACACATGTTCTTATCTGGAGCATCTGAGGGTGCGGTTCGCACTGAACCAGCTTCTATTGGGAGCGAAGGACTTGTGGAAGTTTGTGACAGCTGACTTTACTACTGTAGAGCTTATCGCAGTAACTTGGGAGAGGTTCAACGCTATGTTTCGAGACAAGTACGTTCCCCCGGTGGAGAGGGAACGGCTGGCCCAGGAGTTCTTGTCCCTCAAACAGGGGACGGTGTTTGTGACTGTGATCACACGAATGTTTCATTAGAAGATCGACTTCCCAAAACTTTATGGACATTGACAATGATGGCACTGGAAATCCAGAAAAAGCATTCTTTTCCCAATGGAAAGGGATCGGCCATAGTCAACTCGGTTTACCAAATGGTAAAGAGAAAAGCTAAGTCTGTGATAGTCCTATGTACCATTGCCAAAGGGTCCATTTGTTAAAATTTCCAAAGGAAGGGGCACTGTTTGCGAAGCTTCCAAATTTACCTAACGATGTTAAAGTCAATAAGTTTGACTCTACTTCAGGTAAAGTCCATTGTCTAACTCTGTTAAGCTCCTATTTGGAGATTCTTATTACATAATGTGACTGAGTGACATGGTGATGTTATAAGAATCAAAGAAAAGCGAGAAAGCTTAAAGGAAGTATCTGCTGCTTCTGATCGCGAAGATGGACTTCGATCGCATCAAAATTTTGAAGCTGTTACTTAGGAATTATGACAAATTGCTTAGGAATATATAATAACAAGGTTTTCATATGGATTGTAAGGATAAGTTTTTCCGCAAAGTTTTTAAAATAAAAGGAAAATTTTGATTTTATTTATTTTAAGTATCCTTACAATGACAACCCGATATTTCAACTCTTTGTAATGACCTAAAAAGTCAAGTATTGTAACCACTTTTGAGTTCATAAAATTAACTTCGATAATAAAAAGTCCAAAAAGTTCCTATTTAAATTTCTTCTATGTTTAAATGTCATCAAACCATGATCGTACGTAAAAAGAACGCCCAAATCCGACTTCGTAGATTGAAGTTATGATTTTTCCAAATTCGGCTTAGCAACAGACAACTGAAAACTCGAATCGGAGATCGAGCGACTTTTGGCCGGAATGACCTAAACGAGAATCGAAGGTCTCGTCAATGGTATTTCAGCGGTAAAAAGTCTGGCAAAAACCGACGTCAGATAAAGAAGTTATGTATTTTTAAAGAAATTCCTTAATCACGTCATTTAAATAAATAAATAATAAAAATAATTTCATAATTTGCCAACAGAATCTAAACGAAAGTTGTAGATCTTAGTCTCAACTACGCGTGGATATAAAGAACGTCAAAAACGGAGTTCGTATGAAGGAGATATGAATTTTAGAAGTTTATTTAAAATAAATATAAAAATAAATAAAAACTCTTGATAATATCCGAAAGGGAGTCAGCAGATAGGACCGGAGTACGCCCTGCGTGCCCTCGTACGCTCGAATCAAGGGCTCCGAACTGTCCACATCGCTCCGATGTTTCTTCCGAGGATACGGTAAGCAGTGACGTCTCGTATGCCCTGCGTACAAGCGTACGCCCCGCGTACGCGAGGCCTCTCAGCCCCTATAAAAGGGATGCGAGGCTTTCCGGAAATTTTGCTCATTCTCTCTCTATTTTCTTGCGTTTTGCCTCGTTTTCCGTGCCCGTTCATACCCGAAGCCCTGGTCATTTTGCTCAAGTTCCGAGGGTCGATTTTACTCCCGAGATTCCCGAGAATCCCGAGAAAAATCCGTTTCCCGAGACGAAACTCTGCCCGGTTTTCCATCTCGCTATCTTCAAACTTCCAAGTGAGTTCATACCCCTAATCAATATTTTAAATGATTTTAAATGCTTTAATGGGAGGGGAATACAAGTAGAAACAAACATGTTATTAAATCATTGATATGTATTTTATAACTGTGTTTGTCATTTAACAGATTTCACATGCTACAAAATGTGATGCATGAGATGGTTTTACATCTTAAAAGTGCATTGTTACCAAATGTTTTATCTTTGAAATGTTTATTAAAATGACATCAAGTCATTGTTAATTATTGTTCAAAACCCATAAAATGTCTTACAAAAACCATTTTTCATTCTTGAACTAAACTATGCATATACACTTATATATTCTTATATATGTATTGATGTTATAGTTTGTATCTTTCATTTAGTTTCCCACACCCTTGAGTAGTAAGAGTGTGTAAACTTACATGATCAACTAGTTAGATTACAATAAATTATCATAGGGATAATTTGAAGATAACAAAACATTATTCCTATTACAAGGAATCACACAAGAGTCAGTTCATTCATGAGTCTTTACTAGTACCTTACCTGATACATGAGTACCTTTACATATGTTTTCCTGATACATGAACACATTACATGAGTACCTTTACGTTGATACCTTTACCTGTGTATACTTATTTGAATATTTGTATCACAAATTGCGAGGATAATTTATTAGTACCTTCTGTGTAAATTATCCTGCATATCCCCAATACCTCGGGATATCTAGAATAGGGCTCTATCCCCAGTACCTCGGGATATATGGAAGGGACTAACCATTCGGGAACCCATCTATTAGCAACAGTGGGTAATGAACATCTAAAGATGCCTACGGTTATTACTTATACTAGGAGTACCTTTACAGGGACTAACCCTTCCTCCCACCTACTGCTGCTACAGAGGACAATTGGACAATCTTCGGATGTTCATTAGGTTATATAGGTAGTGTTAACCCTAGTACCTCGGGATAACAGTTACCTAGGTTGTGTTGGTCCTAGTACCCAGTGACAACACTTACAATAGTATATTTTCCTGTTTACTTTATTTTGTGATACTTTCACATAAACGATGAGTTAGACTAAGTACTTTAGTACTAAACAATTAAAGGAAAACTATCATTTTACAAACAAAACATTCGGGTCTTGGTAGAAGACTACCCTTCATACGTACAGAACATTCGGGTCTTGGTAGAAGACTACATTTCATACTTATAGAAAATAAGGGTTTTTCTAGGGATTTCATACTTACCTCAACATTCTCATTTAAAGGTTTACATGGCCTTCATAACAGATTTTCACAAACAAGGAAACAACACTTATATACTTATGAATTAACTAGCTTTAAAGCTGATACTCGCTTTCAAAATAACTTGTATTCTCAGGTCATCAGTAGACAGGTACGAAGGCCAGGTTTTGAGAAGACGGAGCAGACAAGTCTCGTATTTTATTTTGATTGTATATTTTTGGTGTCTTACTACAATGAAAGAACACACATGTATTAAAACTTTACTTATAATGCAATGGATGATGTTGTTGCTTGTTTATTTTATTACACTGTTGTGATACTGTACATGACGTCCTCCACCCCTGAACGTTTCCGCCGTTCGCGGTTTTGGGGTGTGACAGATTGGTATCAGAGCATTGTTTATAGTGAATTAAGTATATCAACCCATAAAAGATATACTAACTATATATACATGGGATCAAAACACTCTGTCTAAGAGTTATACTTTTAAATAATAAAATATTTAACAAAATATACGTGCCTGCATTCATACTAAAATCAGTGTCACAACGACAAGAACAAAAGTATTACGATTGTTGAATATCACAAGTAAGCCTGGGGATATATGGTCAGTCTTAGGAATTGCTTATCCTGATCAACTATGCTGGTCCGAGGAGTCATTAGAATATGCCCAAGAATGGTTGCGATATGGCAACAAGTCTAAAAACTTACCAACACAACCATAAAAAAACATCATATGGGTAACTGGCCTTACTATCAGTACCTTAGTCAGTCTTCTATTTTAATTATTCCTTCTGTTGTTGGACTATGGGGATTAGTCCATGAGACACATTCATTAATCATTTATTCTTATCCATGTCGTCATCTTTTAAACGTATAGTTAAAGATGCCGCCACGCAGAAGTACAAGGCGTAATCCAATCAATGAAACACCGATACCACCACCTCCACCACCGCCTGTACCTGTTCAAGCACCTAATCCTTTCGATGCCAACATGTTCCAGGCAGCTTTCACAGCAGCAGTTGCAGCTGCTATGTTAGCAATCAACGCTCCTGTCCCTTGTGGATCGGGAATAGGTGCACCTCCCTCGAACCATGATTGAAAGCCATGGACACCCTCGGGAGTGCACCTATAAGGACTTCACTAACGCCAAACCCCGCAGCTTCAATGGAACTGGGGGTGTTATGGTGTTGAGACAATGGATTGAGAAGATGGAATCTGTCTTCGAGATATGTGGATGCCAAGAAGGCAACAAGGTCAAGTTCGCAGCTTGTACCTTCTCTGACCGAGCACTAACATGGTGGAACAGCCATGTTAACTATCTAACTTTGGTGGTGGCGTATTCCATCGGCTGGGAAAAGTTGAAAGACATGCTGATGAAAGAATACTGTCCTCGAGGTGAAATACAAAAACTCGAGCAAGAATTCTGGGGTCTACAAATGGTTGGATCCAACATCACTACCTACACAAATAGGTTCTGTGATTTGGCAAACTTATGCCCGGATATGGTTGCTCTCCAGAGCAAAAAGATCGAGAGATATATCTGGGGACTGTCGCCCCAGATCCAGTCAAGTGTGATCGCTTCCAGGCCTATTACCTTTGATAGTGCCAAGGAACTGGCACAATCTCTTATCGATCACCGGAAACCTCAGAACACAACAATCCCTACACCCGTACCCCAAGAGTCCAGCCCTAGCAACAACCAGAAAGTGTGTTCTAAGAGGAAAAAGGGGGCTTCGCAAGGATCCTCCAAGAGACAACATGTCACAACTAGTATTTTTAGCTAGGAAATTCTATTCTCATATAAACATCATCCATTGTAAAAGCATGCAATCTATGAGAATACTATACTCCATTCTCATTTAAATGTATCTCATATGCTCAAATAAGGGTTGGAAACCCTAGATATCCCCTTTCAAGTCCACTACGGCCTAGGATTCTCTTATTGGGCCTAAAGGACCAACAAACCTTCAAGTTGACTATTTTGGGCCTAGAAACCCTAAGTGGGCTCTAAATAGACCACATTCATAAAACTTTAGTATTTTGGGCCATGTGGGCCTAAAATAATCCATCTTACCTCTAATGAGCCTTGTTGGGCCATAAAAGATTTCATTTGCCCCAATGGGCCGAAAATTTATTTTTGGGCTTTATAAATTCAAGTATGGGCCCAAGATGATTCCTTTCTTTTCTCCTTAGCCCAAATTAGCCCATTTTAAAAAAAAGAAAAGAAGGGATAAATGAAGACTACACATGCATGTGACAACTCATGTTTAACCACCATGTATCTAAGGTAGCATCTCATGTTTCAAGACAAACTATTAGCTCACAAATAACAAGGCTATGATCTCTCTCTCCCTTCTCTCCATATTCTCGGCCAACCCTCTCACCACCTTCATTTTTCATTCAAAAACTCTCTTAAACACTCTCAAATACCTCTTCCCTCTTCCATCAAAAATCTCGAGTTGGTGTGTGCTTTCAAGAGGATTCTCCACCAAAAATCATCATCCTAGGTAAGTTTTTACTTATATCCATGGTTTAGCTTCTTGATTTCTTCAAAATCTCCTCTTAAACCTTTCCATTTCGTGAATCATACATCTTAGAGCCATCTAAGTTGTGAAGCTCCTCAAGAAGCTTGCTAGGACCAAAAACCTCTTCACATCTTCATCAAAAACCGAAACCTTCAAACAAGGTGAGCTTCATACTCCCTATTTTCTGTTTTATAAGTTTTGTGGGGGGGGGGGAATACAAGTGAAAGTGTAGATCTATATGTGTTTTGTATGCCTTGTATGATTTCTATGCTTATATGTGTGTTTTTGTGTGATTATGATGTTGGATCTAGCCATTAACTCCTAAAAATCGAGATATATTTTATGTTAAATGATATTACCATAACTTATATGATTACATACAAAGTATTCCAAGAAAAATGGCTAAGTGACTTGATAACATCTTCTTTGGGCTAAAAACTCAATTTTTGGACACAATATGTTAAAAATATAAAGTTAAAGGGCCCAAATTGTCATATTACGAATTCTGATGGATGAGAGGAGTCAAAACAGTTTTAATAAAATATTTTCTGGAAATATACTCAATTGGAGGGTTAAAAATACAAATTTCAAGCTTAATGGGCTAAAAATGACATTTTCGGCCCAATAGGCCCCAATATGCGAAATTTTCTATTTTGGAGGGCTGAAACTGTGTTTTTCGGTAAAACAGTGGACTATTAGTGTTATAAATCCTTTTCAAGGGTTAAAAATGCTTTTCATAACTAAAAAGGACCAAAGTTGCAAAATTTTTCCAATTTGGGCCAAAAGTGTAAAAATTGCGAAAAGAGGGGGGTTACAACCGAGAAAACTGTATTTTCATGGACTGAAACCGTTTTCAACTAAAAATATGCTGAAAAATATCAATTTCAATAAGTTTTGGTGTTAAAATGTCAAGAAAAATGGTTTAAGGACCAAACCGGAAATTTATTTATTTAAAGGGTTGAAAAAGTAAATTTACAACAAGAAGAGGGGCTGTAACAGAAAAGTTGAAATGTTAATTCAATACATCCGTTGTGATCAAACACTGGCACTACGACTACCGACGAATTATATTACACAACAACACCAAAAATCGTTATCAAACGAATTGATTCGGTCTCGAATCAATAACAAACCCGAAACTATTAACATGACGATAACTCGACTCATACACGGAAAATTTGGGAAATCATTACACACGTGAGAGTGCACAGACGTCGACGCACCACCTTTGGGCCCAAAAGTGTAAAATCTTGTTTGTTGGGCCTAGCTAGCCCAATGACTTGATCTTTAGGCCCGAAGACTTCAACCTTACGAGTTGTTGGGTCTTATATGATCCAACACAACGTAAAAGGACTTTCAATGGCTATTATAGTATTGGTCCCCAAGGGTCCTTTGGTACTGCTAGTAAAGTCAGTTATGCTAATGCGAATCGGGTCAAGGGCCCTTCACACTCTTTTTATCCCCAATCGACCAACGAAGTTATCGAGGTCTTCGTGCCATCTTTCTCTTCGGATGTGGGACTACAAGAAGTCAGGGCGGTTGGATTACGTGAATAGTACGGACGATGCCTACGGGATCGTTAGTATAGTTGTAAACTGGTCGTTTGTGTAACGCGTGTTTATAGCAATTCACCATGCGCAATAATCCGATATCGCCTGGAATCAATGACTTCGCACGCCGCGATGGTTCTACAAATACATGGAATTCAAAGTGTTAGGAAAACATCGGGTTTTCCTAGGGTTTTTCAATACATACGGTTTTCGAAATGTACACAAGTTCAATGAACAATTTTTACAACCATAGAAATAAACAAGCATACTTATGGATGTTCACAAACTTTTTCATAAACTCTTTTCAGAAAATATCGGATTTTCTGGTAGTTTTTCAAAACAATACAAAACGTTGCTTTTCAAATACCGCTTATGAACTCACCAACATTTCATATGTTGACGTTTTTCAAAATACTTGTATTCTCAGGTAACAAGTAAACCGAAGGAAAATGTACTCAGTGATGGCTTGCAGTTTGTTTATCTATGAACCGAACAATTTATTTTTGGGAATGTAATGCTAAAACAATGTACTCAGTGTAAACTTTATCAGTTGTACTATATTAATGCATTGTCATGAATGATGTTATGTTTCATATATATTCAATGTTATGGTATTCAATTAAGTCACGATAGCCCTCGGACGTTTCCGCCGTCTGGTTCGGGGGTGTGACACAACAACTTGTGGCAATCAATGCTACCACAGTGACACCCGTTGTCCCTGCGAACCCCTTACTAGCAAAAGCTTATGCTGGGTCTCTCCCGAAGTGCACCAAGTGCAACTTCCACCACCACAGACCTTGCAAGGAGATGCAGTGCTCTAACTGCAACAGGAAGGGGCACACCGCTCGTTACTACAAGGCTCCAACAGCTCAAGCCGCCCAGGTCCCAAATGCCGGTATGGGCCAAACTTGCGACGGTTGTGGCGAGGTGGGTCACTACAAGAGGAACTGCCTGAAGGCAGGAATGGCTGGAAGGGTAGGAAGAGTTATGGCCCTAGGCCACGAGGAAGCAGTAGTTGATCCTACGATAGTTACTGGTACGTTCCTCCTCGATAACTCATATGCTTGCATACTTTTTGATAGTGGAGCCGAGAAAAGTTTTGTGAGTCACAAATTTGCACACCTGCTTAATCAAAAACCATGTGCATTAGATAATCCATTCACGGTAGAAATGGCTAACGGGAAAACAGAGAGTACAAACTGCATATACGTAGGTTGTGCTTTAACCTTAGATGGCCATACTTTCAAGATAGATCTCATGCCAGTCACAATTAAATGTTTTGACGTTATCATCGGTATGGATTGGTTGAGTCTTCTTCGTGCCGACATTATGTGCTTCGAAAAAGCGGTTCGTCTTAACCTTCCTAACAACAAAACTTTAATTATCTACGGAGACAAACCTAGTACGAGCCTTCGTATCATTTCGTGCATTCAAGCCCAGAAGTGCTTGCGGAAGGAGTACCATGCATTTCTCGCACATGTCGTCGATACCAGTTAAGAACTGAAAGACATCCAGAAAATCCCAGAAGTACGCGACTTTCCCGACATATTCCCAGAAGAACTTCCCGGTTTACCACCACAACACCAAGTCGAGTTCAGAATCGACTTAGTGCCAGGGGCTACCCCCGTAGCCAAATCCCCGTATCGTCTGGCACCGGCTGAAATGCAGGAACTGTCTAGTCAACTTAACGAACTTCTCAAGAAGGGATTCATTCGACCAAGCTTCTCACCATGGGGAGCACCGGTCTTGTTCGTCAAGAAGAAAGATGGATCGTTTCGCATGTGCATCGACTATAGAGAACTCAACAAACTTACCATTAAAAATCGATATCCTTTGCCCCGCATTGATGATTTGTTTGATCAACTTCAAGGAGCCAACTACTTCTCGAAGATAGATCTGCGATCCGGATATCACCAACTACGAGTATTAGAGGAGGATGTTCCCAAGACAGCCTTCCGAACTCGTTATGGGCACTACGAGTTCGTAGTGATGCCATTCGGATTAACTAACGCACCCGCAGTATTCATGGATCTGATGAATAGGGTGTGTCGTCCTTACTTGGATCAATTTGTCATCGTCTTCATTGATGACATACTCATCTACTCTCGAAGTAAGGAGGAACATAGTCTACATCTTCGTAAAATCTTAGAGACATTGCGATCGGAGAAGCTCTACGCGAAGTTCTCAAAGTGCGAATTTTTGATTCGGCGAGTCGAATTTTTGGGCCATGTGGTTAGTGAAGAAGGTATACACGTGGACCCCTCCAAGATCAAAGCCATTGAGAACTGGTCAGCACCAAAGACACCTACTGGAATTCTTCAATTTCTAGGTCTAGCTGGCTACTATCGCAGGTTCATTCAGAACTTCTCCAGCATAGCGAAACCCCTTACAACCCTTACCCAGAAAGCCATGGCCTTTGACTGGGAAGAGAAACAGGAAAGAGCATTCCAAACGCTCAAACGAGCCTTGTGCACTGCCCCGATACTATCCCTTCCCGAAGGAATAGAAGACTTCATTGTCTATTGCGATGCATCCAATCAAGGACTCGGATGTGTTCTGATGCAGTGAGGTAAAGTCATCGCCTATGCCTCGAGACAGCTAAAGACACATGAGGTTAACTACACAACCCACGATCTTGAACTAGGAGCGATTGTGTTCGCTCTGAAGATCTGGCGACATTACCTGTACGGTACAAAAAGCACGATCTTTACAGACCATAAGAGTCTGCAACACATTTTCGACCAGAAGGAGCTCAACATGAGACAACAACGGTGGGTCGAACTACTTAGTGATTACGAGTGCGAAATTCGTTATCAGCCGGGTAAAGCCAATGTAGTAGCCGACGCCCTAAGTCGGAAAGAATATACCGGTCGTAGAGTCAAATCTTTGACTCTAACTATCCATTCACACTTGTCCACGCAAATAAAGGAGGCTCAGCTCGACGCTTTGAAACCTGAAAACGTGGCTGGTGAATCCCTTAGAGGGATGGATAAGAACCTAGAAGCCAAGGGTGACGGAGCCTTATACCTCATGGATCGGATCTGGACACCGAAACACGGTGGCTTCAGAGACTTGGTCATGACAGAAGCTCACAACACTCGTTATTCCGTCCACCCGAGTTCAGATAAGATGTATCTAGATCTTAAAAGGTTATACTTGTGGCCTAACATGAAGGCAGATATTGCTACCTTCGTGAGTAAATGCCTTACTTGCGCAAAGGTCAAGGTTGAATACCAGAAAGCCTTTGGTCTTCTACAACAACCGGAGATACCAGAATGGAAGTGGGAGCGGATCACTATGGACTTCATAACCAAGTTGCCCAAGACAACGGGTGGACTTGATTCCATATGGGTCATCGTCGATAGACTGACCAAGTCTACACACTTCCTACCAATCAAAGAAACAGACAAGATGGAGAAACTTACCAGAACTTACATTAGGGAGATTGTAAGGCTGCACGGTGTTCCTTTATCTATCATCTCAGACCGAGATAGTAGATTCACTTCGAGGTTCTGGCAGTCATTACAAAATTCCCTAGGAACTAGGCTGGACATGAGTACAGCCTACCATCCACAGACCGACGGGAAAAGTGAGAGAACTATCCAAACCTTAGAAGATATGTTGCGTGCATGTGTGATTGACTTTGGAAAAGCTTGGGATACCCATTTACCTCTTGTCGAGTTTTCCTACAACAACAGTTATCACACGAGCATAAAGGCAGCTCCATTCGAGGCCCTCTATGGCCGAAAGTGCAGATCCCCTCTGTGCTGGGTTGAGGTGGGTGATACCCAGTTAGCTAAGGGACGAGCTCTCGAAAGCACTCTCACAGGTCCGGAGATCATTCGGGAAACGACAGAGAAGATCGTTCAAATTCGTGAACGATTGAAAGCCTCTAGAGACTGACAGAAAAGCTACGCTGACAAGCGTAGGAAACCATTAGAGTTCCAGGTAGGGGACCGAGTCCTACTGAAGGTCTCACCCTGGAAGGGCTTGATACGCTTTGGAAAGCATGGGAAGCTAAATCCAAGATACATAGGGCCTTTCGAGATTCTTGCGAGAATCGGTCCTGTAGCTTACAAACTCAATCTACCACAAGAACTCAGTAACATACATCCTACCTTCCACGTGTCAAACTTGAAAAGGTGTCTATCCGACGAGACTCTTGTTATTCCACTCGACGAGATCGAGATCAATGAGAGCCTCAACTTCGTGGAGGAACCAGTAGAAATCATGGATCGAGAGGTCAAGAAAACCAAGCAAAGTCGCATCCCTATCGTGAAGGTCCGCTGGAATGCAAAGCGAGGACCTGAATTCACCTGGGAACGCGAAGATCAGATGAAACGCAAGTACCCACATCTATTTCCCTAATCCACAAGTGTTTTCTTACTTTAAATTTCAGGACGAAATTCCCTCTAACGGGGGGATGATGTGACAACCCGATATTTCAACTCTTTGTAATGACCTAAAAAGTCAAGTATTGTAACCACTTTTGAGTTAATAAAATTAACTTCGATAATAAAAAGTCCAAAAAGTTCCTATTTAAATTTCTTCTATGTTTAAATGTCATCAAACCATGATTGTACGTAAAAAGAACGCCCAAATCCGACTTCGTATATTGAAGTTATGATTTTTCCAAATTCGGCTTAGCAACAGACAACTAAAAACTCGAATCAGAGATCGAGCGACTTTTGGCCGGAATGACCTAAACAAGAATCGAAGGTCTCGTCAATGGTATTTCAGCGGTAAAAGTCTGGCAAAAACCGACGTCAGATAAAGAAGTTATGAATTTTTAAAGAAATTCCTTAATCACGTCATTTAAATAAATAAATAATAAAAATAATTTCATAATTTGCCAACGGAATCTAAACGAAAGTTGTAGATCTTAGTCTCAACTACGCGTGGATATAAAGAACGTCGAAAACGGAGTTCGTATGAAGGAGATATGAATTTTAGAAGTTTATTTAAAATAAATATAAAAATAAATAAAAACTCTTGATAATATCCGAAAGGGAGTCAGCAGATAAGACCGGAGTACGCCCTGCGTACCCTCGTACGCCCCGCGTACTCGAATCAAGGGCTCCGAACTGTCCACATCGCTCCGATGTTTCTTCCGAGGATACGGTAAGCAGTGACGTCTCGTATGCCCTGCGTACAAGCGTACGCCCCGCGTACGCGAGGCCTCTCAGCCCCTATAAAAGGGATGCGAGGCTTTCCGGAAATTTTGCTCATTCTCTCTCTATTTTCTTGCGTTTTGCCTTGTTTTCCGTGCCCGTTCATACCCGAAGCCCTGGTCATTTTGCTCAAGTTCCGAGGGTCGATTTTACTCCCGAGATTCCCGAGAATCCTGAGAAAAATCCGTTTCCCGAGACGAAACTCTGCCCGGTTTTCCATCTCGCTATCTTCAAACTTCCAAGTGAGTTCATACCCCTAATCAATGTTTTAAATGATTTTAAATGCTTTAATGGGGGGGATACAAGTAGAAACAAACATGTTATTAAATCATTGATATGTATTTTATAACTGTGTTTGTCATTTAACAGATTTCACATGCTACAAAATGTGATGCATGAGATGGTTTTACATCTTAAAAGCGCATTGTTACCAAATGTTTTATCTTTGAAATGTTTATTAAAATGACATCAAGTCATTGTTAATTATTGTTCAAAACCCATAAAATGTCTTACAAAAACCATTTTTCATTCTTGAACTAAACTATGCATATACACTTATATTCTTATATATGTATTGATGTTATAGTTTGCATCTTTCATTTAGTTTCCCACACCCTTGAGTAGTAAGAGTGTGTAAACTTACATGATCAACTAGTTAGATTACAGTAAATTATCATAGGGATAATTTGAAGATAACAAAACATTATTCATATTACAAGGAATCACACAAGAGTCAGTTCATTCATGAGTCTTTACTAGTACCTTACCTGATACATGAGTACCTTTACATATGTTTACTTGATACATGAACACATTACATGAGTACCTTTACGTTGATACCTTTACCTGTGTATACTTATTTGAATATTTGTATCACAAATTGCGAGGATAATTTATTAGTACCTTCTGTGTAAATTATCCTGCATATCCCCAGTACCTCGGGATATCTAGAATAGGGCTCTATCCCCAGTACCTCGGGATATATGGACGGGACTAACCATTCAGGAACCCATCTATTAGCAACAGTGGGTAATGAACATCTAAACATGCCTATGGTTATTACTTATACTAGGAGTACCTTTACAGGGACTAACCCTTCCTCCCACCTACTGCTGCTACAGAGGACAATTGGACAATCTTTGGATGTTCATTAGGTTATATAGGTAGTGTTAACCCTAGTACCTCGGGATAACAGTTACCTAGGCTGTGTTGGTCCTAGTACCCAATGACAACACTTACAGTAGTATATTTTCCTATTTACTTTATTTTGTGATACTTTCACATAAACGATGAGTTAGACTAAGTACTTTAGTACTAAACAATTAAAGGAAAACTATCATTTTACAAACAAAACATTCGGGTCTTGGTAGAAGACTACCCTTCATACGTACAGAACATTCGGGTCTTGGTAGAAGACTACATTTCATACTTATAGAAAATAAGGGTTTTTCTAGGGATTTCATACTTACCTCAACATTCTCATTTAAAGGTTTACATGGCCTTCATAACAAATTTTCACAAACAAGGAAACAACACTTATATACTTATGAATTCACCAGCTTTAAAGCTGATACTCGCTTTCAAATAACTTGTATTCTCAGGTCATCAGTAGACGGGTACGAAGGCCAGGTTTTGAGAAGACGGAGCAGACAAGTCTCGTCTTTTATTTTGATTGTATATTTTTGGTGTCTTACTACAATGAAAGAACACGCATGTATTAAAACTTTACTTATAATGCAATGGATGATGTTGTTGCTTGTTTATTTTATTACACTGTTGTGATACTGTACATGACGTCCTCCACCCCTGAACGTTTCCGTCGTTCGCGGTTTTGGGGTGTGACATGTAATGTTTTGGATAAAACAATGACCAACTAAGACCAATCGTGTGAAGTGTTTGTCTTGATAAAGAATCTAAACTATCTCTAGAATATATGACAAGATAGTCTTATATGTCAAGAGAACAGTGGGAGTCTTAAAGATCATGAAAAGTATTTGAAGATCTAATCAAGAAAAAAAACCTGTAGTTTAACACTAGCACAGTACTTGAGGTTTGTAACCTATTGTGTTGACATACTGTTTTGATTAAGGTTATGACAAATTCACATGGATAGGAATACATACACCATAAAATCTAAGTGTCATAAGGTTTCTCTCCGATTCACGAAAATAATGGTGAGGAAACGCTTTCACTAAGTAGATTTTAGGAAGATAGCAAGTGTAATATTTTCATTCTCAAAGTCGTTAGTGGAGCACGTGTGGTTAACTGGCACACTAACATAGACTTGTGAGAAATGGCAAAGGTCTAAACAATTGAGACTATGATTACGGCATACCTTTTCATAGTTCTAAAATTGTTTAGACACCCATGTGAGCTATCTAAGGAAAGTTGTATGGTTTTGATAAAGTTTTATCAAAGCATATCGTATCAGAAATCTGAACCTTGGTAAGAAATTCAGTAAAGTATTGATTTCTAGAAGTCTAGCTAATTTCTGAGTACATGTCAAAGCTAGTGGGAGCATTGGTTTTATGCTAATAATCATCGTGTTAGTGGGAGCATGATTATTATATTAAGTGTTGCAAGTTAGCAGTGTTTATTATAGAAAAACAAAAGTTTCAATACGAGTTTGAAAAGTTGTTTTGCTATAATTAAGGGAGAGGATTTTATACTTCATTCCAATTCTACTAGCTTAGATTGAGATTATAATCTACTTTAGTTAAGGATATATATGAATCACTAGTAGTAAAAACGCCTTTTACGACGCTCATTGCGCGTCGTAAAATGCTCAGACGACGCGCAAATACGCATCAAGAAAGGCCCTGTCATAACGAGAGATGACGCGCATTTATGACACACAATGCGTATCATTAAAGCCGTTGTCAAGAAAGGCCATGTCATAAATGAAGATGACACACATTTATGCATATCGTAATTTTTATTTTTACTTTTTTTTAAATTATTTATAGATTTACTAATTTTCAAATTAAATTTGAATTTCATGTCTCATAATAGAAAATAAAATAACATATACAAAAAATACAATCATATACAAATAATAAGAAAACAATTCGTTTTGATACGATAAATGTATTAACATTTAAACTGACATTCAATAATCTCATTATACAAAAAATAGTGTATACAAATAATTTCTCTACCTAATGGAACATGTAATGGGATTAAGATAAATGAATCAACTTTCACCAAATCAGGAACCACCATCACATCATCATCAAGCATGATCTGTGTGAAAATATAACCATAATTGTCAACCATCATAAAAACAACACAAATTATGAGAAACAATGACATAAAAACTTGTACTTACCAAGTGTTGTCTTGTGTATTGATGTTAAACTGCTTGATCATACCAAGTGATATAAAAAAACACAAAAATATTTAAAAAAACACATTTTCCATACAATGAGGGTATAAGCATATTGATGTCATTATCAAAGAGTAACATACCATTTCATTTTGAAGATTCCTAGAGATCCCATCTCTCTAATATTGATGCCATCTCTCTAGCACTTGAGTCAAGGGGCATGTTGACTCTCCCATGAAAATTAAAAAAAAAAATCAAAATTTTTAATACTCTTCACTCTAAATAATGTTAAATTGTTACCTTGTTTGATCTTTTGGATCGATTGCTTTCATGGGTGTATCCAACAACATCTGATATAACCTCTTCAGTGTATGAGAAGGTGAAGAATTTTCCAAGTCATCTGACATACCAGATGAAGCTCTTGATAAGTAAACTTTACCAATCATATCCAAAAAACTTCTCAGGTCCATAAATATTACCTGATATGAATTGACTGCTACTTTGAGGCTGGAAGGTTTGAATCTTATGGTGCAAGTAGCTTAAACAATGCCAAAGCTTCCTCAAATATCCGGATGCTGTCAATTGTACAATCTGCATTTTGATAGAATATTTAGGCACTAATAAAATTACATAAATGGCCATTGCTCTTGTAAAATAACTGTAGCATAAGGCTTCTGAATAAGAAGAGGCTCATTACTAATGTGCTCAATAAGGCGAGGCTCTAAATTTCCTAACTTCTCTAGAAGTTCACCATCAAGACCACATAGTGCATCCATGTTGTAATCATAGTTAAAAAAAAGTTAATATGAACAGAAGTTACAGAACCATGTTTGATTTTGCTTTATTATGTTAACATTTAACAACCAAGTATTGAACTTACTTACCATCTTTTTGTTGAATCATCTAATGCATCCCCTTACTTGTGAAAAGTTACCCCTGGATCTCTACCAGCTTGCTCAAACGCTTGACTCTAGTGACATGTTGCAGAAACAATGGATAAACATGAATAACCCAAAAAAAACCCTTAATAAACCTTAAAAGTATTTTACTTCGATTATCATAAGTATAACTAAAATTCTCTCTTGCATAAGTTCATTAGGTTGTTGTTTATCTCCTGTTCATAAAAAGGGTTTGTTCAGAAATGTCATGTCTACTTGTTAAAAGAGTGCATAAGACTTTGAAGTAGAAAAATGTTGTTTACCATATGTTTCATCTAGGCTGAGTTCATTAGTATCCACAGGTGAATTATCTAAAATAAATCGACTCACAAGTGCTTGAAAACAGCAAGGAGAACAAGGAATAAAACTACAGGTTACACTAAATTTAGAGATTGAAATTTCTGTAAGCTTTAGATCCTTATGAAGATACTAAGTAATGTTTTAAAACAGTCCTTGGATTTTTTGTACCCAAGGAATCCCTTATGAATTTACTTAGTGCAATGAAACAACAATTTTTACAAGGATAAATCTTTAATAACATAGTTAGAAAGTTGACACATCAGATTATCCCCTCTCCATCTTCCAATTCAATTGAGGGCACTGGTTCTACAATAGGTGGAATACAATCCACTTTGTAGCGAAGATCCTGTTTTTACACATCCAACAAAATTAACTACATTATAGTTGATAACAATGATAAGGGTATTCATGTCTTTTGAGCATTCAAGAGAAAAAAATGTTCCATGAAGTCATTTTCAGAAGAATAAAACAACCAACCATCTTGAAAAAGGTTGAATACGAATTGTCCCATACAAGTGTGTAGTTGCCAGCCATGACTGTGTAGAAATTACCCTGCAAAAAGACATTTTTACCCTCTGAATTAACTTTTGGTTTAAATGGAAATTATAAAACTTGCAGGAAGATGTTGCTTACTTGGTTAGACTCGTATCACCTGTAGGGCAAGATAAGCTATATGAAAACAAACAAAGAAAGTATGACTTAATCCAGTAAGTTATATATTATATATAAAGTGTTTCTTTTCTCCAAAAAGTTTTAAACATTATTTATTTAAACATTACATAATGAGAAAAATAAAAAATTATAAGACATGAACTTACTGTTTTCTGTCCAGTAGAACTTGTGTGCTCCACACAAAACCCAATGTCCTATAACAAGATAGATATACTTTCTAAATTGTCATATCGTATCCATAGAAATAGACATTTTTTCCCAATATTTGACCTTTTTCCTTCTGTTTCTTAAATATTTCTTAGTTTTAAAGAATTTGAGCTATTTGAGAATTTACACAAAAGGTCAATAATCATCTGCTAATCTTAAGAGAAATTGACACTTTTATGCAAAATCCATAGGTCATTCCACAACTTCCAAAAAAGTTTGAGCCCATTATGAAAAGAGTGAAAGTACATGAAAGTAGAGGGACTGTTGCTTAATTTACAAAAAATCCAAGGACTATTTTGAAACATCCAAATAAATTCATGATTATCGTGCTTATTTTCCTTTGCAGTATGGAGAAATCCCAAGCAATGTATGAATTTACTTAGTATCTTCATAAGGATCTAAAGCTTTATTCCTTTAAAACATTACTTATGAATTTACTTAGTATGGAGAACAAGGAATACCTAAAATCCTTTGCAGTGAACTCGACGATAGGGTTGATTGTACCCAAGAGATGGTGTGGTACTCCTACATAGACAGAGAATGACAGATGATTAGTGATGATACATTGAGGAAGAAAGAACGAAGACATTGACTTGTGAAATGATATGGATGCATAATCAATTTGTTTTCTTGCGAGAAATCAATCGGACCTTTCTGATCGTCAAGTGGAACTTTATTAGTGAGAACATCCAATCCTTCGTACACCTAATAAAAAAGTTGACGAGACAAGAACAAATTAGGTAATACCAATACATATATGTTCGTACTTGTGTGCTTGTGTTCAAACTTGCATGGAATCGGCGTTAATGATTTCGATAGGGAATTGTGAAGTTAGGTCAATGGCGAGACGAGATTTTCCAGAACCTGTTGCTCCCATTATCACTACTACTTTTGGCTTGGCATTCGAATTTTTTGGGTTTTCTTCTTCTTTCGGGTTCGGAATGCCATTAGGGTCTCTGCAACTATCACTTTCCATCTCGCGCTCGCCCTCTCCTCCGATGTGGTAGCAGAGTGGTAGGAATCTCAAAGAGGAGATGATCAAAAGAAAAGAGGGAAGACCGAGACAACAGAAAATCAAAATAATTCAAATGCAAAAGAAAAGAAAGACCAAATGAAATCGAAATCAAAATACAAGAGCACCTGGAGGAGATATCAATGGAGATCGATGTATACCTGGATGAAATGGACATAGAACACACATCAGTATGTGGATTGGTTGTCACATAAAAAACCTTAAAGTTGACCTGAATGCATTTCTCTTTAAAAATTTTTAGACAAAATCAGAAGGCGCGTGGGTCGGCGACGGTGGCGGAGAGGAGAGATGAGTGATATTGTAATCCCCAAAAATCGGACCCAAAAATCTCTATATCGGGTTTACAGATATGAAATATCGACATGTGAGTAATGGAGTAGTAGTAGTGGCCATCATCTCCATTGTCGATCGCAGACATTAAGGGAGGGGGATAACGAAGCAGAAGGGTGAAGTGGTGCATTGGTGGCTATTGTTTTAGTGATCCGGTGGGGGACTATGGTGGTCCGATAGGAGCGAAGGCAAGAGCTGATGAAACTAGATCAGAAAACCAAAAGGGTGATTAGGGTTTTCCAAAGAAAGAGGAGAGAGAGAGAGAGAGAGAGAGAGAGAGAGAGAGAGAGAATGTAGAGGTAGAGGAAGAGGGTTGCTTCAAAAGGATTATTAGGGATTTTTGTTTGAGGATTTTAGAAGGAGAAGAAGGAGATGAATCAGACGAACAAGGATTATTAGGGTTTTTTGTTAGAGGATTTTAGAAGGAGAATAAGGAGATGACGGAGATGAATCCGGCGGCTGTTTCATTTTTTGGAATTTCATTTCCCACCATATATTATTAAAACAACGCAGAACACGCCTTTCTAAAAAATATAAAACAACATATTTACACAACACGCCTTTTATGATAGGTGCCCTCCGTTTTTTTTGTTGGACACTAATTTTAGGGCGCGCCCAAAATGCGTGTCTTTTATCCTTCAAATTTTTGAAAACTGACATTAATTTTTAGGGCACGCACAAATGCGCGTCCTCTATCAGTGTGTATCATTAATTGCACATCGTAAAAGGCTGTTTTTCTTGTAGTGAATGTTATGTTGGAATGGTTCAACATAAGGAAATTCTATATATGTGGCGTTCTCAAAATTCGATTATGATTACAGCATCCCTCTTCATGGATTGAATTGTGAGAACATGGCAAATAAAATTTTTACATCATGAATCGTGTCCCATTTACTTTGGGTACAAGATCAATTATATGTGCTATAATATTTATCCTTTCTGAATTTTTCCAAATGCCATGGGGCATTAAGGGGAAAATGTCAACAATTGGATATGACTAAAGTGATTAAGCAATTGTCGAGGACAATCTAATGTTTACCAAAGATTGGTTGCTCAAGGACAGTTGGAAGTATAGTTGATTGTCTATGATTTTATGGTTTGGGCAAGGCATTCTTTTGTATAGGTCTTGGTATGATGTTGGGGAGTGTTGTAGTAATTATAGCTTGGTTGTGGGTGTGAGTTGTCGTTACTGTGTGTGCGGTCGTACACGTGTGTGCAGCTGCACTATTGTGTGCTACCACAGGTGGTATAAATAGTTTTAGTTTTTTTCAGTGTGTCAGAAGTGCGTGACGAATGAACAGTGATTTATATGTGTGTACTTTCAAGGTGTACTTGACATTTATGGGCTATAGATGTGTGCATGCTTGATGTTATTTCTCTTCTACTTCTTCTACACTCTATTTTGATTGTTATTACTTTACTAATTACTGATTTGGATCTATAGTTTTTAGGACTAACAATTGGTATCAAAGCCATTTCGGTATCAATTGAAGTATTTTTGACTGTGCGGTTGAAGAAAATTGTGGTTTTTGAGATACATTCATACTTTAGAATTGAAGAACAGCTACTAAATCATTGTGTTTACTAGTTTGGAATTAAAATTTGTCCAAAATATCCAGTTCTTTTGACTGTGCGGTTGTGTTTTTTGAGTGTGCGGCTACAGTTTTTGAAGGTGTGCGGTTGGAACTTTGAAGGAGTACGGTTGCATGTATGGTTGACTTTGCTGTTGTGTGTGCGGTTGAGTTTGTTGTTGCGTGTACGGTTGAGTTTGCTGCTTCGTGTATGGTTGAGTTTGGTGTTGCGTGTACGGTTAAGTTTGCTGCTGTGTGTACGGTTGTGTTTGCTGCTGCGTGTACGGTTGAGTTTGCTGCTTTGTGTATGGTTGTGTTTGTTAATGAGTGTATGATTGTGAAGATTGTGTGTGCGGTTTCAATCATTTAATTTGTTCAAAGTTTTAAACATGGAATCTCAAAGCATGACAGTACATCAAGAGCTTGAATCTATCATGGGAAAAACTTCTCGGATTCCTCGACTTTTGAATGTTGAAGGCTTTCCAGAATGGAAATACCGAATTGAAAAGTATATTAAAATGAAAGACTTCAAGATTTGGCGCAGTATACTTAGAGGACCAATTCGAATCACTACAGTAGTGGATGATGTCATTGTCGACAAACGAATTGAAAATTATACGGATGAGGATTTTGAAAGGGTTGAAGAACAGGAGAAAGCCCTTGCTATGCTTACAATGGCATTATCTCCAGAAATTGCTCAGGGTTTTCGTGAGTATACATCTGCGAAGGTACTTTGGGAAGCCCAAGTTGAAGTCTATGAGGGTAGTGAGGATATGAAGCAAAGTTGTCAAGACATGCTTCGACAAAAGTTCAACATGTTCAACTATGTCCTGGGTGAAACTCTTGAGAATCAGCTCCAAAGGTTCATTACTATCACTACAGAAATGAGTTATGCAGGTGTTTCAGTAACAAGATCATAAATCAATAAAAAAAATTTAAACTCTTCCAAAATCCTGGGACATGAATGTCTCGGTGATTAAGAAAACAAATGACTTAAACAGGCTGAGTTTGGTAGAAACAATGACCATCATCAAGGCTTGTGATCTTGATGACAAGCAGAGAGAGATTAATCATGTTAATTCTTATTCCACTACAAATCTAGGGATCCAAACCTCAGACAACAATGCTTTGTCAAGCTTCACAGTTGCACAAGCTCCTCAAGTTACCCCAACTACACATGTTCCACAAGTTTAAGCCTTCATGACTCATCAATCGATTGAACCTACATCCTATGTTCCTCTTTCCATTCAACAAGTTCAAGTCTCTCAACCTCAGATCATGCCTCAGCAAGTTAATCTCAATGCTGGATCATCTAAAGTTGTACCTTCTCAGTCTCATGTTTTCAGCTCTTAGATGTCAAACATTAAAAAAAAGGAAGAAAATATGGCTCTTGCTACAGGTTTGGTAAACTAATATAATGCTTTCATGGCTGGAGAACTCTCCCAACAACTTTCGTTTGCCGTTCCTGATCAAATTCATCCTGAAGATATAGAAGAGATGGATATAACCTGGCAAAATGGCAATGGCTGTGTTCAGGGCAAAGCAGTTCTCCAAGAAAACTGGTAACAACAACTGGAGTGTGAATTTTGACAAAAAGGTTGGGTTTAACAAAGGCAAACTTCGCTGCTACAACTGCCATGAGCCAGGGCATTTTGCTAGGGAATGTCCAAAGCCTGAGAAAAGGGAAAATTCTGATCGAACCGTGGTGCCAGTTACCTACGTCCACAACAACAACAACAAAGGATCGTCATCAACCGATCAATCTGCAAATTTGGCAAAGGTGGCCCAATTCTTTGATTGGGAAGATCAAATTCAAGCCCTGAATATCTCAAGACCTGAAAATACCTTTCTGGCCCAGATCGAGGATTGCAAGGAGAAAGAGACGGAGGCAGATCCCGAAGAAGAAATGATGAATCTCTAGTTTGCCTTCATGGTGAAAACTACTTCTGAGCCATCCAAGCCCGAGGTAAGTGAATCTGGTTTTTCTCCATCTTGCGCTAAAACTATTAAATATTTGCGAGAATCAATAAAATTAATCAAGAGAGAGAACGAGGACTTGAAATATGAGGGATACACACTTAGAAAAAACCAAAAGCCCTTAAAAACTCAATTAGAAAATAAAATAAAGGATTTTAGGAAATTGCAAGAAGACTACAACAACAAATGTGAGAACTATGATCATCTCAAACGAAAATTTGAAGTTGTGTCCACTGAACTTGACTCATTCAAAACACATTATGAAAATGCTAAATTTAATTTTAAAAAATATGATGGGTCATGTGAAACAATTGCAAAAATGATTGAGGGGCAAATGCACTGGAGAGATATCACTCACGGAAATCAAATAAAAGTAGGATTAGGATTTGAGAGTGTCCCCCCTCCCTTCAATCAAAACTACACTGCTATTCCCTTGTCTCAAGAAGAAATTGACAGAGAATCTTACATGGTATATGGAAAGTCAGCTTCTGAGCAAGCAATACAGTCAAATGATAAGGTTTTGGGTACTAACGTTTCCAATTTGAGTGCAGATAAGTCCATAGCTTAGGGGGAGCAAAGAGATGAAAAAATTGATGTTCTTGAGTCTAGTGATAATGATGTGTCAAATTTTGGTGTTAGTTTATGTAATGAGTCCACATTAAACTCGAAATTAGACAACTTTGTGTCTGGTGGTATTGTTTACTTTGATAAGACTGCAACTAATAATAATATGCTTGCTAATGTTTCTATGTTTGATTCAAATGTTTCTACACCTTCCACATCTGCTTCAAAATCTTGTGATCTTTCTTGCAAATGTGAAAAGTGTTGGAAACAACAATAAACGAAAGAAATCTATCAATAGCAGTGCCAAAATCATTGATAAGAAACAAACCTGTTTTAACTGTGGCACTGCTGGACATATTGCAAGAAACTATTTGAATCGAATGTTTGTATCTCACACATCAAGAAGAGGAGAAAATGAATTTCAGGGACGATCTTTAACTAGAACATTCCCCAGAACTCGTTCTCGAAATGGTGACTTAAACACAAAAACAAACAAGAAAATGACCAATTTTCAAAAGAATAAACAGGTTTTTCATAAATTCAACAATAGTTTGCCAAAATCAACTCAGGCTAAGCCCAAGTCGATTTTGTCAAAAAGTAGGAACGGATATTCAAACTCTTCGAGTAGAAAATCCAGCGGCTCGAAGCAAACTACTAAAATTTTCAAAACCTAACTTTCAGTGGATACCTAAACTGAATTAAGATCAGTAACCATTTACCTCGAAATCTCATGAAAATGAAAAATCAAATGAAAAATATGTGAAAGTGAAGGGTAAACCTAGGCCTGTGATGACCTGGGTCCCCAAATCTAAATAATTCGCTCATCGTGCAAGGAAAGTTGCGGAGGAATGTCGTCAGACCCTGGTATGTTGACAATAGCTGCTCCTGACACATGACCGGAGATATATCCCAATTGCACGACATTTAGACATTTAATGGGGGATATATCTCTTTTGCAGGAGGCGAAGGACGAAAGATAACTCAAAAGGGAACAGTTTCAAATGGAGTGCTGAATTTTGAGAATGTTAACTATGCCCCTGAATTGAAACACAGCCCGTTGAGCGTGTCCCAGATCTGCAACAAGGGATATTCAACTCATTTCACAGATAAAGAATGTCTGATCTTAAAGCCGGGTGTTGTCATTTTGGAAGAGTGAATTCTTGTAAAATCTAAACAGGATGGGAATGCCTACATCATAGACATGAACAGTAATATCCCCGTGAAAGTCACTTTCCTATTCTCCAAAGTTTCAGAACAAAATGCAATGTTGTGGCATCGTCGTATCGGTCATGCTAATGCAAAGAACCTGAATCGGCTTGCAAAGAACGAACTAGTCCGAGGTTTACCTGTCAGAGATATCATTACATATGAAAAATGTGTTTCTTGTGCTCAAGGAAAACATCATCGGAAACCACACCTTCCAAAGCAGATCAACTCCATTTTTCATGTGCTCGAGTTGTTACATATGGATTTATTTGGTCCGGTTAACGTTCTCAGCATCAATCGCAATTCATACTGCCTCGTTGTAATAGACGACTCCTCTCGCTTCACCCGGGTTTTCTATCTGTCCAACAAAGCTGGGATCGTTGACCTCATCAAAAGGTTCATTGTAATGATCGAGAATCAGATGAACAACCGAGTGAAAGCGTTGCGTACTGATAACGGAACAGAGTTCAAGAATGCTATTCTTGACCATTTTTGCACTGAGAAAGGGATTGTGCGTCGATTCAGTTCTGTTCGCACACCACAACAAAACGGTGTTTTCGAACGCAGGAATCGAACTCTTAAAGACGCCACAAGGACGATGCTTTGTGACTCCAAACTTCTTGTGTTCTTTCGGGCGGAGGCGATTAACATGGCATGCTACGTTCAGAATCGTGTGCTGATCAACAAAGACAAAATGAAGACACCGTACGAAATTCTATACGTACATAAGCCATCTGTTAGCCATTTCCGAGTGTTTGGCTACCCTTGCACCCTTCTCCACTTGGAATCCAACCCGAAATTCAATGCAAGAGCCGATGATTGTTATTTCCTTGCACCATTCTCTACTTGGAAGACAAAACAGATTGTGGAGTCTTTCAACGTTCGTTGGCTTGAGGAAAATGAGAAAGACGCTAGAGTGGGTCCAGACTGGCTATTTGATTACACATCTCTTTTCAAATCCTTCAATTTGTCGTCAGAGAATCAAGCAGGGTCTACGTATAGTTCGAAGATCATTACTGAAGATGAAGAGGAGGAAGTTGTCTACCGACCACCACTGGTTTCTTCTGATCCTCCAATGGTGCCCTCTGTTCACACTGATTCTTCTAAGTCCTCTCCTCAACAAACATCTCCTGATGCTGTTGCTACTCCTCTAACTCTAGTGGAAAAAGAGTTCATGAACCAAGAGACTTCCGATGTAACTTCAAATCTGATGGAACTTCTCTTTCCGGAAAGAAACGCTAAAGAGTTTGTAGCAGATCCGACAAACAAACCTAGTTCATCTACCGTGGATCATACAACAAATGACGAAGCGGTTAACATCCATAATCTTCCAGTCTCTATCAATGACATCAGCTACGAGACCCCTACACGAATTCAGCGTGACCATCCAATAGAAAACGTCATTGGCCAGCTGGGCGACGGTGTTCAAACACGAAGTCAGAGTGGAGACGTTAATACATGTCTCTACTCTTGCTTTATTTCTCAGATAGAGCCCAAAAATGTCGAAATGGCTCTGAATGAGCCCAGCTGGGTTGACGTCATGCATGAAGAACTTAATCAATTCGAGATGCTTAGGGTTTGGAAGTTGGTGGAGCTGCCAAAAGGAAAGAAATCTCTTGACACCAGATGGTCTTTCGGAACAAGCAAGACGACTCAGCCACTCAGGTGTCATTGTGCGTAACAAGGCGAGATTAGTGGTTCGCGGGTTTCGGCAAATTGAGGGTCTTGATTATACGGAGGTTTATGCACCGGTGGCGCGATTGGAGGCTATTCGTATCTTCCTCGCATATGCTTCCTATATGAACTTTACAGTATACCAAATGGACGTCAAGATGGATTTCTTGTATGGCAAGGTCAAGGAGGAGATTAATGTTGACCAACCACCTGGTTTCGTTAACTCAAAACTTCCCAACCATGTCTACAAATTAGACAAAGCTTTGTATGGGCTGCATCAAGCTCCTTGAGCTTGGTACGCTACCCTAACACAACATTTGCTTAAACACGGCTATTCCCGAGGCACCATTGATCAAACCTTATTTATCAAACATGTCGGTCCGGATCAAATTCTTGTTCAAATCTATGTGGACGACATAATTTTCGGGTCGACAAGCCAATAGCTTTGCAAAGAGTTCGAAGTCGTGATGAAGAAGCGGTTCGAGATGAGTTCGCTTGGGGAAATGACCATGTTTTTGGGGCTTCAAGTCCAACAATCTTCAACCGGAATCCTTATTCACCAAGCAAAGTATGTGGATGATGAGCTGGAGAAGTTCGGGTTCCCAGATGCGAAACCTGCTCTTTCACCCATGGCGGAGAGACCTTTACTGACTCCTGATCTTGAAGGTGAATCCGTAGATCAAATGTACTATCAATCAATGATCGGATCACTCATGTATCTAACTGATAGTCGCCCAAACGTAATGTTTGCGGTCTGTCAATGCACTCGCTACCTGGCTAATCCTAAACTTTCTCATTTAAATGCTGTTAAACGGATTTTTCGGTACCTCAAAGGTTGCCCAAAACTGGGTCTTTGGTATCCGAAAAATCCAAAATTTGATCTTTATGCTTTTGCAGACAGCAACTATGGCGGGTGTAAGCTTGATAGAAAATCGACTTCTGGAGGATTCCAATTTCTGGGAGATAGCTGGTCTCATGGCAGTGCAAGAAGCAACATACCGTCTCAACCTCAACAGCAGAAGCGGAGTATGTCGCTGTGTCTGCCTGTTGTTCTCAAGTGATATGGATCCAACATCAGCTGTTAGACTACGGTTTGAATTTTCAAGAAACCTCTATATTTTGTGATAATTAAGCTGCGATCCAAATTGCCAAAAATCCGGTCCAACATTCCAAAACCAAGCACATCGACATCAAAATTCATTTCATTAGAGAATGTTTTAAGCGCTCGCTCATTCGGCTAGAACAGGTCCGCTCTGATAATAATGTAGCGGATCTGTTCACCAAGCCATTTAACAAAGCTCGATTCGATGTGCTGGTTAATTTTCTGAAAATTATTCTCTTTGAGGATTAATATTTGTTAGGTTAGTTTAAATATGCGCATTTTAATTTCATTTTCACCCATGCACAAATTTAGGGGGAGAAATAAACAAAAATCAAACAAAAATTAAAAAAATCTATAAAATCCAAAAACATCAGAAACATCAAAAAAAATCAAAAATAGTTCTGTGAAGTGATCATTTGGAAAGTGATGTCCACAAGTGATAACGGGCAATCTGGATCTGTGTAAAGTACCAAAGTTGAATTGTTTAGGCTCTGTGTTCGATGCGCTGGTAGGCACGAAGAGTTTAACGGACTTGACTAGGTGCAGATGAACTTAAGGAATCTAGAGACTTGATAAATCTTGACCTAGATAGATCCGTTTAGCCTGACAATACGACACTTGGATAGGTTGAGCAGGGAGATATACATGAGAATTCACCAGTCACACTAAAGAACCCGTATCTAGAACTGTGGTTTTACTTTTCCTCGATGTACAGATTCTGTCCTTAATTCTGATATTGACGGAGCGACTGGGGAATTCGATAAAGTAGGTCTGTAGAAAGTTATTTTCTCTCTCTCTCTCTCTTACTGTTAGTCATATGTTGCCTCCTCTGCCTGACTGGAAAAGATCCGACCTGGACTGCAACATATGCAACTCTGTCTATATGGATTTTATATATGTTATTCTTCCTGTCTGTTAGCCATATGTTATCTCCTTTGCGTGATTCATAATTCGACCTGGTACACAACAAATGCAACCTTCTACTTCTAAATCCCTCTAAATATCTGATTAACAATAAAAATTATAAATTTCTTCTGTCTCTATGAATAATAGTCTGCTCACCTAAAGTAAGGAGTATCTCGGAAGTTCTTGATTATTGGGGTATATCAGGAACCGGGAAACATGTTCTAGTACATCTAAAGTTGAACAATTGTAGATTGTCAGTAGATCTCGCTGCTCAATTTAGGTGGACAGTCGTCAGATAAATGGTCCTTAGGAATTTTTATCTAGTAACTTATTATCAGTCTGTCCTGTCACTTATAGCATGTCCAAAATTTGTCACAATTTTTCGTGCTTAAGTGGACCACAATACCAGCGATCGACCATATCTATTCATGAAAGGGGAGGTGCTGATAAATTGAAAACGATTGTCTAACAACTTTGATCCCATATCTCGAAAGATTAATCAATTTCAAGATAGAGGATTAAAATCTATTAAAATTAAAATTTTAATATTTTTTATTTTTATTTTTAGAAAACGTTTTTTTTATTTTATTTGTAGTCTTTAAATTTTTAAGGTTAATAATATTTTGAAAATTCTATTCTTTTTTATTTTTATTTTGAAATTAATCCTCAAAATGATTTGTTTCGAAATATATTGAGTTTTGGGCTTTTATTGGCAAAAGATGAAAGATGAAGGGCCGGGGCAACATTTTTAGACCATATAAAAGGAAGAATGTGCGGTCATAATTCACTTTTTACCATTACTCGACCACACACTCCTCTAATTCTCTCTCTTTCTTATCTTCAAGATCTCCCCTCATTTTCGTTAAAACTTAAGGTTAATACTCGTTTGTATCATAAAATCGACTGCCATAATAATGTTCTTGATCAAAAATGACATTGAAATCGATATCATATATGCGTGTGCGGCGGGCTGTGTGTGGCTGACCGTGTGCGGTTGCTCTGTGTGTGGTTGCCACGTGTGGAGTTGACCTGTGTACGACCGCACCATCCGTGTGCAGTTGGACTCGTGTGCTATTTGAAATTAGTATGCAACAATACACCGTGTGCGGCCGCACACCATGTGTGTGTGGCTGAATCTAGGTACATGGTTGTCTATCTAATGTTGATTTAATTTTTATATGGGAAACTTCTTAATTTTCTAATGTATTTTTATTTGATTTTATTTTTAGAAAAGCCTGGGAGACTCTGAGTTCACAAAAGTGTACAACTTGGCCATCTTACTAGAAGATCTCCTATGGCCCATCTCGATCTCAAATTTATTGTTGATGGTCTGAGAAGATGTTGCTTGGTCTCTGCTCTCACATTCAGTCCAGCAATTTATCAATGTCTGATTAAAGAATTTTGGGGGAGAGCTTCTGTAAAGAAGAACAATAACGATGAGGAATATCTTCAGGCATATATACAAGGAAAGAAAGTTATAGTCACGGAAGACATCATTCGAAAAGCCCTTCAAATCGATGATAAGCATGAATATCTAAGAGAGATTAGTGATAATCAGATTAAGGAAATTCTTGGACAAATGGGCTATGAAGGAAACTTTCTGCCAACCCACAAGAAGCAGTTGTCACCTTGTTGGAAATATCTGGCTCATGTTTTTGTGAGGTGTATTTCAGGAAGCAGATCTGGTGCTAACGAGATATCTCTGGCAAATACTGGTGCCATCACTGCTTTGGCCTCTGGAGTAAACTTTAACTTTCCAAAATTTATCTTGCATGAGATGATTTTGAATGTCGAAAGAAACAAAAGGGACAAGTTTCTAATGTAATCAAGGTTTATCCAACTGATCCTTAACGTCATGCATCCTGAGATTGAAAGGAAAGGAGAGACTCTGGATATCAAGTCAGTTGGCCCAAGTGCTTTTGGTTTAATGAAGCAAAAGACATCAGGGAAGCTCAAATTTGAAGGAAAATTTCCTTTAATCAGATTTGGTATCTTTGCTGAGGAGAATGATCAATCAGAACCCAATGAATCTTCTTGTCCTACAAAGACTGACGATGTGGTCATCTCTACTTCTGAACTTGAAATTGAAGGAGGTTTAAAATCTAATGTGGCCAGAGTTGCATCAGAACATGATATGATACAGATTGTGGAAGATGAGAGTGATTCTGATGGAGATAGAGAAAAACATGAAGGAAATGACGAATTTCTAAACGATATGGACTTCTTAGGCCTTGACAAAGTTGCCATTCCCCACAACTTTGATTTTGAACAGGAAAATGAACTTGACACAGATCTGGACCTCTCTAACAGGTTTTTCGAAAAGGTCGATGAAGTTGCATAAACTGCAACCAAGACTAGGATTGCAAAGAAGACTCTCAATCCTATGCCTCCTTCGTCTACCCAAATGGAAGAAAATTCAAGTCAACAGGGTACAGATTGAAGGATTCCTCCCCTAGACTCTGCTACTCCTACATTTATCTCGACACAGGCACAGACCTCTCTGCCTCCTGTACAAGGAATGGATCAGAATTTGAGGCAGGGAGTATTCCCTCAAAACCAGTCACCACCTGTTTTAGCCACTGTTATCACCACAGCTGTTGCAACACCACCCCTCCAATCCCATGAAAGTCCAAGTACCGTGCATGAGACAGGCAGACCATCTAGTATTCCGGCATATTCCCCAACAAGACCATCGCTTGATGAGGCCTCTATCAGATTGGCCAAGCACCTTGCTCAACACAGTCCAACCTCTTCCTCTCGTGGCAAAGGTATATCTTCAGAGAAGAGTATTCAGGTGATGACAAGTCTGTTGTGTCAAAACTTCAAGAAGAGATTGGTGTTCTCAGGCAAGAACGGATTGAAGAGAACATTCAAATGGATCAACTCACTTCTCACATAGAAGTGCTTAGATAAAAGGATGAAGAGAAGTCAAAACAGATTAAGGATCTGCAGACGAATCTTGGCTCTGTGATTGGCTTCCACTTCAATTTGAAGAACGTTATATATGATGCTTTCGGGGATAAAGTTAAAGCGTTATTTCAGCAGCCGCACGGAATTGAGGATCCTCCTATGGCCCCCACACAATCTAATTTAGGCAACCTTCCAGTTGATCCACCTCCTCCTAGGACAACTACAATTGTCGACAAATTTGAAAAGGAACCTGAAGGCAGCAGAGCCCGCATCACAATCAAATAGGGAAAGAGGACTGTTACTGCTAACAAAAGTGAAGGGTTACTCTTCAAGAAGGATTCAAACGAAGATCAGAAGTCAAAGGATCCTGAATTGACAGTGACGGATCTTAAAAAAAGAAAATTTGGTGATGAGTATGGAGATCGCTCTAGGATTAGAATGTGGGGTTATGATCCTGAGTCTAAGCTATGGGTGGATAAGAGGAATTCTGGTCACTCAGAACACTACAAAAACATCCATGATTTTCACTCCTGGACAAAGGTCGATCTCTATGAACTCTCAAGAGCCCCATTCCATAATCCCTCTAATAATCAAAGCACTACGAATTTCCATCAGTTCCTGATCGGACAGGTTAAGGATAACTTCCCATCAATGAAGACGGCAAAAGCCATGATTGTAAAGGATAAAGATATTCTTGATCCTGAGACTAACCGACCAATGAAGATCATGTTGTGGCTTGCTACCAATCAAGTCAAAGAGATTTCCATTCCACAACATTTTCAGGAGGGATATCTTGATGATATGGAATTTTGGGCTTTGACGAAACAGCAACTGCAACTATCAAGTTCAAAAATAGGGACACTGTTCTAAGACTCGTCTGCGGAAAGGATCTTTTGAGATTTAGTGAGAGAGACATTCGAACCCTAGCTTGTCACCAAATTATTTGCAGAAAAGATGTCATGGAGGTTGCTGCGAAGGAATTCACTAGAATGGTCGCCTCTATCACAAATGGAAAGCTATGGATGGGATCAATGGGAAAAGCTGACATGAAGCTGTCCAAAGCTCCTGAAGAATGATGACCTGAGTTCATGCTAGCCACAAACCAAGGGGGGAGATTGATGGTCTATGATTTTATGGTTTGGGCTAGCCATTATTTTTTATAGGTCTTGGTAGGATGTTAGGGAGTGTTGTAGTAATTATGTCTTGGTTGTGGGTGTGTGCTGCCGTTACTGTGTGTGCGGCCGCACACTATGCGTGCGGCCGTACATGCGTGTGCGGCTGCACTCTTGTGTGCTGCCACAGGTGGTATAAATAGTTTTAGTTTGTGTCAGTGTGTCAGAAGTGAGTGACAAATGAACATTGATATATCTGTGTGTACTTTCAAGGTGTACTTGACATTTATGAGCTATAGATGTGTGCATGCTTGATGTTATTTCTCTTCTACTTCTTCTACACTTTATTTTGATTGTTATTACTTCACTGATTACTGATTTGGATCTATAGTTTTTGGGACTAACAATAGTGTGAATTTTGGAAGGGCCATATTGACATAGTCTGAAAAGAGGCAACTCTTGTTCAGAAGTGGTAGTCAAAATGGGAATATAGAGTTGTCTCCATAGATAGAAGCAATCTGTGTAAGATTAGAAAAAACATAGTGCAAGAATCATGTTCAAAGCAAGGCATACTTTGAACATAAGGCTTTGTGTCAATGAAGTAGGTCTTCATTGGAATACCCTGTAATGGTTGTTGACAAGTCTTTGTGACTTTGTACACATTCATTGCAAGAGGGTAGTGCATTTAAGTTTAAAGCCTAACACGATTTCAATTTAGGATTTTCAAATTAGAATCATTGAAAGTTTGGTCAATTGGTTTATCTCACAAAGTAAGGATCATAGACAAACATAGAGTGCATAGTTGGTGTATGGCAAAGCTATTGTCTAGAAAAACATAGTGTACATGCTTGGAGCATGGGACAACTAGTGTTTTTAATTCAAGTATAAAGTTGATAAAACCGAAACAATGAATAATGAGTAATCAGTATGGTGATAAATAAAAGTGGTCTATTTATATTCAAAGGGTATGATACCATATTTGATTCATTTATTCTTGTGTTTCACTTTGCATGTTTTGACTTCCATAATAACCAGGTTATTCTTCTGGAATGACTAAGTTACTCAAACCATCCACAATCGGTCATATGTTGGAAGTAGATATGAATCAAGATTGTCATGGGTTGGCTTGTAGAGTTCCAAGTTGGTGGATAAAGTTGTGCTACAACACTCATGAGTGCTCATAACTTCTGAGTATTGGATTCAACCCACACTCATTAGAATCACTTCATGGATTTTATCACGAGTGATCATGAGACGATAATATCATATTCTTCAAACCTAGAGATACGAGTTATTACTTATTACTATGAGTTGGTTGTACATTGATTGCACGAAACCGCTTTGGTAACTCAATATTATAAAACGTGCCTTTGTGTATGATTCAACAAGTAGTAGAACAAGCCATATGAGTCGAAGTTTATCCATTCCTTTTACCTTCGGGATAAAAGCGATATATGTGGGCCCCTCGATGATTTCGTGGTGACACATGTGAGTGCTTGGCCAAGCCAGGACTGATTTCATTTGTTCAATCAGTTAGTCATCATAAATCAGAAATCGGGAAACAACAAATGGACAGAGAGAATGATTATATTACATGTCTCAGTCCATATGATATATAAAATGGAGGAATATATGATCCCTTATCTAATGGACAAGTCGTTGACAAAGGTTAGAGATCATCGAAAAGGTCAGATTTTGACAGAAGCTTTTGAGAGCTACGATTGCTAGTCGGGGTTTGAAGTCATACGCAATAATAGTTTAAGACTTATCCAAGTGGGATACTGTTGGATTAATGTCTAAGTCCATAACTATAATTAGTAAGACTTGACCCGACCCGGCATGGTTCATTTGGGTTGCATGGCATCGGGACATTTGGATTGACAAGATGAGGAAAAAGGATACTAGTGATTTATATTAATATATTGTAAGTATTAATATATTAATATACAATCATATTATTTAATTAGTATTGATCAAGAATTAATTTATAATTAATTAACTGATCAAAAATTGACTAATTAAATATGGACTCTTAGATATATATATATATATATATATATATATATATATATATATATATATATATATATATATATATGTGTGTGTGTGTGTGTGGGTGTGTGTGTGTGTGATGGGCCAAGTTCATTTAGGTTGGGCTAAGCTTTCATGGATAGTCCATGGAGTGTTTAACCCATGGATCATATGAAATGAAAGGTCATGGGTAATAGGGTTTAACCCTGAAGGGTCTGATAAATGGTTTGGGCTAGGCGTTCTATGTGATTTGTTTGGTTATGAGTCTGTAACAGTACTTTTGAGTTATTTAGAGTCATTTACTGTTTTATCATGTTCACGACCGTAAACACGTTTACGGCCGCAAACTTCATTTGCTGTCTAGACGAGTATATAAGGGCTAGGAGTTGGTCATTGGTATGGTTGGATGCCAGTCAGTGTATGGCTAGTGTTTGAGTTGTACCAGACGGTTATTTTATATAAACGTGTGCAAGCTCAATTCTTATTCATCTTATTGTTATTCTCGATTTGTGATTGTTTGATTACTAGTAAAATATCCAGATCCGAACCTACAATTGGTGTCAGAGCTTGGTTTGTATCACTCATCTTTGTCAGATCTGGATTCAATTTGATCTTATTTTGGAAAGATTCTTGCGTTTTTGGGTAGATCTCGAAAAATTAGGGGGGTTTGTTCTTCGTGTTTTTCGTAAAAACGAGTTTTTGATCGAGTTTTGGAGCAAAAAGGGTGAAAAAACGTTGTTTTTCGTCAAGAACAGCGATTTCTGAAGAGTTTACGGTCTGTGAAGGGTTTACGGTCCAGAGTTTACGGATAGAAACGAGTTTACGGTCCGGATTTTACGGCCATAAACTCCGGCGGAAACGGGTCGCCGGAGTTTACGGCCAAAAATAGGTCGCCGGATTTTACGGCCGGAAACGGGTCGCTGGAGTTTACAGCCGGAAACGTGTCGACGGAGTTTGCGGCCTCGGCTCAGATTTTGGCTCAGCTCGGATCGCGGCTAGGGAAGTCAGCTTCGCAGCAGCTTCAAATAAAAAAGGGACGCGAAGATAGAGGGAGGCAGGGATCGAACCCACGACCTTTGATTCATCAGTCAGCGCGTATTGCCAACTCCACCATCAGATCCCTTGTGATTTCCTTCCGAAATATTAAACTTAACCTCTCCATGTCGCACCAGTTTCGCAAATTTTACACTTTTTGCCCAAAAAATCAATTTCTTTTATTTTTAAGCTCCATTTTCAACCAAAATTTTAGTTTTTAAATTTTAAATTTTTATTTTTGACTTTTTACTTAAAATTTTGATTTTGACTTGTAAAGTTTGACCTTTGACTTTTAAAATTTCCAATTTAGATTTTCGGTTTGACTTTTAAGTTTGACTTTTAAGTTTGACTTTTAAGTTTGACTTTTGAGTTTGATTTTTTAAATTTGACTTTTAAGGTTGACTTTTGAGGTTTATAGTCAAAGGGCATTTTTAAATTTAACTTTGACTTCTAGTTGTGTTTTTAATAGTTTTTGAAGTTGACGAGGAAATTGAAAACATGAAAGAGAGTCGTCAGGAGACGTTAAGACAAAATTTCAACATGTTCGATTATATCCCTGGAGAAACCCTGGGAGCTCAGTTGCAGCGATTTACCACACTCACTACTGAGATGAATATAGCTGGGATCTTCTTTTCCAAATCTGAGATAAACAAAAAGCTATTGAATTCACTTCCGAAATCGTGGGATATGAACCTGTCTATCATCAAGAAGACAAAAGATCTCAATCGTCTTAGTCTAGCTGATATAATTGAAGAAATTGATGCTTTGAAGTGTGGAAAAACAATGAGTTCCACAAACCTCCCGGTCAATGAAGTTTCATGTTCTCAATCATGTGAAGTTTCATGTACGCTATCTAGTGAAGATACAATTAAATTTCTTCGGGAACAAATTGATTTATTAAAAAGGGAAGTTGAGGACCTGAGATATGAAGGATATCAACTCAGGAAAGGACAGAAACCCCTAAAGGCTGAATTAGAAGCAAAAACCAAAGAATTTAGGAAACTTCAGGAAGAGTATAGCAACAATTGTGAGAACTATAACTATATTAAGAGACAACCTCCTGCTATAACTAAAGAACTTGATGCCTTGAAAATTAAGTGTGGAAAAGCAGATGTTAGTTTCAAAAATTATACTGCGTCAAGTCAAACAGTCGAGTCCTTATTTGAAACCCAATTAAAATTCAAAGATAATCAAAACTAGGGTCTAGGGTATGATAGTGCTCCTCTACCTTTCAATCATAACTACACATCCATCCCTATGACACAGGAAGAAATTGACAGGGAGGGACATCTTCGATATGGCAAACCAGCTGGATTTGTGTCAGGAGGCATTCAAGTTGAAAATACTAATGCTTCTACTTTATGTGCAGGTAAACTAGCAGAGGATGAGAACAAGGAGAACACCATTGAACAAACCAACATCTCCTTGAACTTTGAATCTGTTGCTTCGAACTCAACTGCTTCTGATCAACCTGTCGTTGAGAAATATAGGACACCAATTCCATTGCAATAGAGTTCTTGTTGAAAGTGTGCATGTGGGAACAACAAGAGACAAGTCAAGGATACGCCACCAGGGGCAGGAAGAACAATTTCCCAGTGAAGAAAAAGACTTTTTTTCACTATGGAACACCTAGTCACATTGCCCGAAATTGTCCAAATTGCGCATACGTTCCTTACTACGCACAAGGCTGGCAGAACGCGCCTAGAGAGAGATACTCCAAAAGATACCCCTCGAGATCACGATCAGACATTGACGACTGGAATGCCAAGCAAGCCAAGAATGCAACTCCCAAGGCCAAGAATTCAACTCCCAAGGCCAAGAATCAAACCTCAAAGGATAAGAATCAAAATCCCAAGGGCAAGAAGGGAATGTCGGCCAAGAAGCCAAATCCAAGAGATGCTCCCGTGAAGCCAAAATCAAAGTCATCTCAACGACCGACATCAAGATCAAATGCAAGTACTGAGCCACCCATCAGATCGAAAAAGAAATGGGTTAAACCCAACTACAAATGGGTTCCAAAGGCTCACTCTCCCAAATCAACTAATGACTCTAATATTTCTTCATCTTCTGTGTGTGATAAACAGGATATGTCATGGGAGAGAGTACCGCGCAAGGATGACAAAGGTCGACCCAGTTTCGAAATGGACTAGGTTCCAAAGACCAACTAATCCTACTCTGTGTCGGAGCAGCTATGGAGGCATATCATCAGACTTCGGTTTGTTGCTAGTGGCTGTTCCAGGCACATGATAGGAGGCATCTCTCAACTGTACAACACTCATAACATTGTTTGGGAGAATGTGTCCTTTTGCGGGAAAGGAAGAAAGGAAGAAAGGAAGAAAGGAAGAAAGGAAGAGATCACAAACGGGGTTAGTGCTTAATGACATGAAGAATTTTCGGATCTGTTTTGAGATTACGTGTGCTATTCTCAGACCTTTTGGATGCAAATTCAATCGGTGACTTACGGTTTGAGTTTTCTTCTCTATACTCCTGAGTTTTTCTTAAGCTGATTTGCTTTAAAGACTAATTTTTTTAGGATAGTTTGAATTTGCGCATTTACTTTCGTTTCTCTCTTATGAACAAATTTAGGGGGAGAAATAAAGACAAAACAAAAAATTAGAAAATTTTTAAAAAAATCCAAAAACATTAGAAAATCAGAAAATCAAAAAACATGTTCGTTATGAAATGTGCTTGAGGGAGATGTTATGGGAAGTGATATTATCTAGTGATAACAGGCAATCTAAGTCTGCGTAACGTACCCAAAGTTGAAGGGTCTATGCTCTGGTTTGATACGTCGGTAGGCACAAAAGATTCTAAATGGACATGACTAGGCAGAGTTGAACTTAGGAAATTTATAGACTTGACAAATCTTGACCGAGTTAGATACGTTTATCCTGACAATACGACGCTTGGATATGTTGAGCAGGGAGATATATATGGGAATCCACTCGTCACATTAAATGAACCCGTACTTGGAACCATGGTTTAACTTTTCCTCGATGTGCGGATTCTATCCTTAATTCCAGTTGGATGGGGTGACTGGTAAATTCCGATAAATTAGGTCTGTAGAAAATCGTTTTCTTTCTTTCTTTTTGTTAGTCATATGTTGTCTCCTTTGTGTGACTTCCAATCCAACCTGGTACACAACATATGCGACTCTAATTCTCTGCATGTTATATATATGAAATTCCTCTTATCTGTTAGCCATATGCTGTCTCCTTTCCGCGACTTCAAATCTGACCTGGTACACAGCATATGCAACCTTCTACTTCTCAACCCCTCTGAAACAATAAGTAATAGCAATCTGAATCTGTTCTCTCTCTGAATGATTGTCTGCTCACCCGGTGTAAGGAGTGCTCTGGAAGTTCATGATGGCTGGGGCATATCAGGAAGCGAGAAACATGTTCTAGTACAATTAAAATTGAACACTCAAAGATTGTCTATAGATCTCGCTGCTCAATTGAGGTGGACAACAATATCCCTGGTCATCGTCAGATGAATGGTCCCTAAGGTATAGTATCTAAGGAATTAGGATCAGATATTATATCTAGGATCTTAGGATCACTTTGTTTTACAATTATCAGTATGTCCTAAAATTGTCACAATTTTTCGTTTTTAAGTGGATCACAATACCGACGATCGACCAGACAAAGATGTGAATATGAAAGGTACCGACAAGTGGATAAAGATTGTCTAACAACTTTGATCCCAGTATCACAAGATGAAGTCAAAAGTTTACTTACGCGTATTATTTTGTTTAAAATTTCTTTTATTTTATTTTTGAGGTTATCTTTATTTTTCTTTATTTTTTTTATTATTCTTAAGTGTCAAATTTTTCTTAAATTTTTGAAATTAGGATAATTTTTATTTTTTACATTTACTTTAAATAATCCTCAAAAAGTTTTATTGTTGAAATTCTATTTGGGAATTGGATTGATAATCTAATTGTGTAAGGGAAGTCGAAAAGTCAAGTGGTATATAAGGAAGAGTTGACTCCTGTAAACTCTTTTACCGCCTCCTCTCTTCAGAGCCGTAAACTGCCCTCCCCCCTCTCTCAAATCCTTGAAAATCACATGTTATTTTTCTTGAAATCAGTTAGTACACGTTGAAGGTAAGTCAAATCCGACCCTGAAATTGTATTTTGTTGTTCGAATCGACTACAAATCGAAGGATTAATTTGAGTTTACAGTTTATCAGAGTTTAAGGTTTCGGTATATTCTTGGACCGTAAATTCATGGACCGTAAACTCCTCTTGTGACCATACGACCGTAAACTGGGTTTGGCTTTATGGCCGTAAACCCAGTTTACGGTCGGTTGACCAAGTTTGACCGTAAACTGTCTTTGACCTTGTTTGACCGTAAACTCTTGCTGATTTATTATTAGTGTTTTTATTTAGTAAATATTAATTTGAAAAATTAAGAAAACTTTGAGACTTTTATTTTTAAATTCTTTGTTTTCTTACTTGACTCGTTTAATGCAGATAAATGGTGTATCTTAAAGTTGCTGAAATGCATAACCTTGCCATCGTATTGGATGATCCACTGGTGGCCCACAGAGACTTTATGTTAATGATGTACCGACTACGAGAACGCTGTCTGGCTCACGCTATCGTCGAGTAGGATCGCGTTTTGGGGACCAGTTTAATGAAGGGACTCGACGATTCGGGTATTTGGACTCGCCAAGTCGGCGCTATCAAGGAAAACCCTAATTGTCCGGGTTTGGGACCTATTTAAAGGCCCTTATGGCCTTCAGTGGCGGCCACCTATACCTTTGAGAGACTCTTATCGAACCAGAGAGCTGAGAGAGTGAAGAAGAGCCATTTTGGAGCATTCTTGAGGTGGTTGTGCAATGGAGTAGTCATTTCCAGCAAAGGGAGGTCAAGGGGGGGTGTCGATTCAGAGCTTCTGAGCTTGCATCTTCACCATAGAGGTATCAATTCGTTCTCCCTTTTCTGTTTTGGGTAAGATTGGTGTTTTAGGGTTTTGTAGCTTCTTTTATGGCTTGATTTGTGGAGTATAGTGTCCCATTGAGTGTGAAGCCATAGATCTGGACCCAAAGAGGTCCAAAGAGTCCCTTCCATCCTGCTTTATGCATTCTATTTGGAGTTTTGAGCTAGGGTTGTTATGTAATGAAGGGTTTCACCCAAATGAGCTTGTAGATCCTTGCATAAGTGCCCAGGGTTCGACCTTTTCGTGGTTATTGGCTATGAGGGAGTTAGATCTATGGTTTGGTGAAGTAGATCTGACCGTAGAAGGTCAGATGAGGGTTGTCATGGGAGCAACTCGCCGAGTCCATAGGTAGACTCGACGAGTCGAGTCGGGGTTGCCCCACGATTCGTTGCCGAGTAACTCGAAGAGTGGAGAGGGAACTCGTCGTGTCTAAGAGGTTTAAAATGGATTTAGAGAACCCGCATGGACTCGCCGAGTCTGGTCGGTGTTGACCGTTGACTTGTGTTGTCTTATGTTGACTTTGGGAGTTTTGGTCAACAGAGGTAATAGAGGTCAGGGAGGGGTAAAATGGTCTTTTACCCATTACCTGACTAGAGAGGGAAAGAGTAATCGCCGGTTAATTAGAGTTGGGACTTCGAGTATTAATTAGAGATATTTGCCTTATGTGATAGGCGGTGGCGAGTCTGAGGTTCGCATGTGCAGATAATTGCTTTCTAATTACCGGGTGAGTCTTTTCACTATACTTTACCTTGAATAGGTAACCAGAGTTATGTGACAGAGTATTTGTATGCTATGTATGTTATGTGTTGTACTGCATTATTTCTATGTGATTTATGATGTGCATGTTTGCAGAGTTAGAACCGGAAGGTTCACAGAGTATGGTCCCCGGACCCACATAGTTATAGCCTCGAGTGGCTAATATGTGTTATGTGTGGTATTTTGGGGAACTCACTAAGCTTCGTGCTTACAGTGTTTTGTGCTATGTGTTTCAGGTTTCTCTTAGGATCACGGGACGCCACCGGCTCGATTGTACACACCAGAGAAAGAGTCATGTTTTGAGGATCCTGGTTTATTATGCAAGTGAAAATGGAGTTATGTTTTGTAATTCGATTATGAATGAGATTTTAAGAAAAGTGGTTTTAAGAATTAAATGATTATTTTTAAATGAAAAATTGTTTTGAAATTTATGGTGTTACAAGTTGGTATCAGAGCCTTGGTTTGAGGGATTCGGATGCACCTTCGGGTAAATCTGGACTCAAACTGAGGATTTAAGACAATTTCTTTCAAAAAGAAATGTGTTTTTATAAACGAATAAGAGTTCCAAAGAGAAAGCAAAAAGAGCAGTGTGTACAATCAGCCAGAGCCCGAACGGTGATTTCCCAAAACACCCTTATTTTGTGTTATGAGATATTTGTGATACATTTTATGAGATATTATGCATGCTAGAGACAGGCTAGGCAAATCATATTTTAGGACTAGAGTGGCCTGATTTGTGATGCCTTAGCCTAGGGTTGTTGTTATATGTGATGTGCTTTCGAGTATGTGCTGAGTGAGAGTGTCCAGCAGCAAATTTTTTTAGGGGATTCGAGTAGGGGAGTAATATGGAAGAGGTATCTATATGAGCATATGAGGAGCTTGCCGAGAGGGTAGCCAGATGCCCACGTGGGGTGGAGTTGTTAGAGTTCAGTGATATCCATCACGTATGAGGAAAGCGAGTGGATAAGAACCTAAGGAGGTTTTTTGTGCTGAAGGGGACGCTTCAATGCCCGAATGCTGCTTGCTTCGTGCTTTCTGGAGCTCTCAATGATAGGAGTCAGCTACTAAGTGAATATGATGATATTTAGGAGGTAGATGGCTGGTATCATTAGGAGCTCTTCAGCAGCTGATGGCAGAGAAGTGTGGGAATCTAGGAAGAGCCTAGGGAGTAACCTTAGCCAGATAACTGTACGCTGGCAGAGTAGAGAATTTCGCTGGGGAGCGAGCACGCGCGATGGGATTGGTGAACGAGAAGGTCAAACAGTTACTTAGGAGCTTCGGGATAGTCTGTGTGGAAAGTATGGGTAGATGTGGCAGGTAGTATGGGCACGTACTACTGAAAGCAGAGGACCCATACCTGATACAGGGAGTATTCCGAAGGTTCTAAGGAGCGGATTGAGGATTTATGTTATGGTTCGAGTACAATACATCGAAGCGGATTGAGGAGTGATGTTATGGTTCGAGTACCATACATCGGAACGGATTGAGGAGTTATGTTATGGTTCGAGTACCATACATCGGAGCGGATTGAGGAGTGATGTTATGGTTCGAGTACCATACATCGGAGCGGATTAAGGAGTTATGTTATGGATCAAGTACCATGCATCGGAGCGGATTGAGGAGTGATGTTATGGTCCGAGTACCATACGTCGGAGCGGATGGAGGAGTGATGTTATGGTTCGAGTACCATACATCGGAGGAGATGGATGACAGATGCTATGGTTCGGGTACCATACACCAGAGCATATTGAGAAGAGATGTCATCGGATGAGTACCATGGTTCGTAGTGAATGATGCTTGTGGTTCTCCGGTTATCCAGTCATGATTGATGAGGTAGAGATTGGACGCTATGGGTTTTAGGCCTGTGGGCCATGATTGAGTTCGTAGTGAACGTGTTCACGACCGTAAACACGTTTACGGCTGCAAACTCCGTTTGCTGTCTAGATGAGTATATAAGGGCTAGGAGTTGGTCATTTGTATGGTTGGATGCCAGTCAGTTTACGGCTAGTGTTTGAGTTGTACCATACAGTTATTTGATATAAACATGTGCAAGCTCAATTCTTATTCATCTTATTGTTATTCTCGATTTATGATTGTTTGATTACTAGTAAAAGATCCAGATCCGGACCTTTTCAAACCCTAATCTCCACACTTGGGGCACTAGTGAGAAAACCAAAGTATCCTTATTCTCAAGGTTATTCCAAGTGTTCATGGTGTTGTGAGAACCATTTGAGGTGTCGCACTTGGGGCACTAGGCACTGAAGCTTCATGAAGACAAGTTACATAAAAAAGGTATGTATTCTATCTATTTTATTACCCAAGTATATGATATTTGTATGCTAGTATAGGGTAATATTTTGGAAACTTCATATTTGCATATATGTAATAGAGAAGACATAGATCCAAGGTATTTAGGATTGTATGTGCACCATAGGATAAAACATAACATATATATAACAACGTACCAATCCATTCCTGAACAGAATGTTTGGGTTTCTCATCTCTATGCATTTGTTGACAATTGTATGTTTCAGGTCAAAACAACCACGAAATCGTAATCCATCTACCTCCATATGTTTATATACTTCATCAGTTTTTCCTGCCTCGTTAAAGAATCTGCAACTGCAAAAGAAACACAACATTCACTCCAAAATGTAAAGACAACTCAAATACACTTGTGAAATAGAATGATTGAAGACAAGAATTATATACTCTTCATCCTGAAAGCCTCGACATCTGAAATTTTTCTCAAGTCGACAATTATTTTCTCCGCCACTTCCAATGGCATGTCTGTTAGCGATTTCCTTTGATTTATTGATTGAATCTTCAAAGAAGTACTGGCTTCCATAATAATAAACCTTCACTAAGATAACGATTCTGCGAAAATGACTTTCGGGTTTTTGATTGTCAAAATTTTGAAATTGGGGTTGTTTGCAAGTAACTGAAATAAGAATGAAGAACTGAAACAACGTGTTTCGTCGGAAAACATTATAGTGCCTAGAAGATGTTCCATTATAAAATGATCGTATTGTCCTAATACATACAATGACTCATATTTAATTAGTAAGGTTAGTTTTGTCAAAAGTCATAGATAAAAGAAAAATCAATTTCTATTTTAATACACAACCGGCATAAATGATATATGTTGACCAATGAACCATATGTCATCCATGGACACCATAAGCAGCTAACATGTTGACCAATGATCCATATGTCATCCATGGACACCATAAGCAACTATCATGTTGACTAATTAACCATATGTCATCCATGGACACCATAAGCAACTACCATGTTGACCAATGACCCATATGTCATCCATGGGTGCTACCATGGACACCATAAGCAACTACTATGTTGACCAATGACCTGTATGTCATCTATAGACACCATAAGAAACTACCATGTTGACCAATGACCCATATGTCATCCATGGGTGATACCATGGACACCATAAGCAACTACCATGTTGAATAATGACCCGTATGTCATCCATGGGTGATACCATCACACCAGAAGCAACTACCATGTTGACCAATGACCCATATGTCATCCATGGACACCATAAGCAACTACCATGTTGACCAATGACCCATATTCCATCCATGGGTGATACCATGGACACCATAAGCAACTACCATGTTGACCAATGACGCATATGTCATCCATGGGTGATACCATGGACACCATAAGCGACTACCATGTTAACCAATGACCCCATATGTCATCCATAGGTGATACCATCACACCATAAGCAACTACCATATATATTGACATGACCCATACGTCTTTTATATATAAATTTTGGTTTAAACATAAAAGCATAAAGATGTACAGTTTATTAATGTTTAATCCTCGTTTATAAATTTAAATTAAAATTATACTATGAACACATCATTAGTCTATATTCTTTCTTGACGTAAGCTAGATGTATATACCCTATCTATCAATCTTGAACTACTTTAATAATTTTGAATTACTAAATATTTAGCGGTAATTAGCACAGTTCAAAATTTTCATTAGCGGAGCTTCAAAATATTTAGCAATTACTTTCCCTCCAACCCACACATGATTACACTGCATATTAGGGAAAGTTAACTGATTAGAAATAGGGTTTACATTTTCTATAATCATCATCTCGGGCGGCTAATTGATCGAAATCTTTGTTCATTATACGTTTGTACACTGACTTTGGCGATATAGGTTGTCACTCATCTAAAATTTATTTTTATTTAATTTACTGTTATTGTGATGATCGTTTCTTGTTCTCTGATCATCTTCTTGTAAATTATCATCTTAAATTACAAGTAAATTGGTTTTGATTGTATTCAATAGTTTGCATGCGTAGTAATGCCTTCATATATAACTTATTTTTATTGTTTGTTTGTCTCTTCTCATCAGTGGTTTATCATCTTTAATACGTTGGTATTGACTACAGTTTTTTGTTAATTTTTAAGCAAGAAATATGTCAAACTCGAAAGCTAAAGGAGCATCCGGTGTGAAGCCAACTAAATTCATTTCACCATAGGTTATGACACGCAACATGATTTCAGCTGCAAAATTCATAAACAGACAATTACAAGATGAAGAAATTGACTTCCCAATACCAACAACCACATCCAAAGCACCTATAACATCTACCAACAAAACCCAAGTACCAAAATCATTAACATCAACCATTCCTACCACTTCCTTGGCATCACTTACAACATCCACACCGTCCTTAGAAAATACATCTAAAACTTCAGAAACTGGAACAATACAATCCTCAACACTTACATCAATAACCAAAACTTCAGCACCTACATCATCTAAACCATCCTCAACACCGACACCCACTACCACATCATCAACACCTATATCTATTACCACAACCTCAAAACCTGCATCTACACTACCATCCTCCATAACTATAGTAACTACCACACCCTCATTAAGTAAAGGAACTACCACATCCTCAACATATACATCCATCCCAACACCTACCCTAGAATATACCCCATCAACAACACCTATCCCAAAATCTACCCCATCATCAACACAACCAACCATGAATGGATCTGTAGTGGAAAGTGTAGAAGGTGAAAACAATTCCTCTGAAGATTGTGGACCAAATGGACGTTTAACTGTTCATGTTTGGAAAAAAAAACATAAGTTACCAATAAAATCTTAATTACAAATTTTTCTATGTATAAAATTTTGGTTTACACGTACATATCAATTCATAACTTAACATATCACATGATTACTTGTAGGCTAATGCCACCAGGCCCTTATGCACGCTTTATTAGTCAGTCCTTTAAATAAAGAGTGTACTCCACACCTTCCTTACTTGTTTAATATTTATCAAGAACACCTTTGGTCAACAAAGTAATCCCATTACACTTAAATAATATTAATGACAACAAATCACCAACAAACCTCCCCCATTTAAGTGCAATCTTGATTAATTTAAAATGAAACATAACACCAACAAACTGATGCATAAATGAAATATCGTGACGATTGAATTTCACCTTAGTATATTACACAATCCAAATATTCGAATATCAGGGTGTCGCTAAGGATTGAACCCTTTCTATCCATAGTGAATACATGAAGATAATACACATAACAGTTTACATTCTCATAAGTTCTAACTTGACACTATATTTTACTAGCTTGTGTCCCATCCTTCAATAAGCATATCAAAGCCAAGTCCTAACTTCTTGAAGCAGCTAAACTTAATGCTTATATAGGTAGTCCTTTTATTCTTGCACCTGCAAATGCAATTTTTCAAAAGAACTATTAAGAATATAAATTCAACCTCCTTTACTTGCAGTACTGAACACATACCTTGGGATGATGATAATAATGTGTTCCAATCTTCAAATATCAAGCTTTCCACATTGAATTCAACATCTAAGATCACATTAGATGGGAATTGGGTATCTCAATATAAAAGATTTTAAATGGACTTTAAACCCATCCCTACAGCCGCCTTGTGCACAAGATCTCTTGCTAACCCTTTGGTTAGATGATCGGCTAAATTCAACTGAGTTCTTACAAACTCCACAGATATCACACCAGTCATGATGAGCTCACGAATCATGCTATGTCTAACACCTAAATGTCTAGACTTTCCATTGTATACTTGACTATAAGCCTTAGCCAATGTTGCAGCACTATCACATCTGATTGAAATGGTAGATATCGGTTTAGGCCATAATGGAATTTCATAAATCAAATTCCTTAGCCACTCAGCTTCTTTACCAGCAGCAGACAAAGCAACAAATTCAGACTCCATGGTTGAGTTAGTAATACAAGTTTGTTTCTTAGATGCCCAAGAAATGACACCTCCTCCAAGAAGAAACACCCAACCACTAGTAGAGGAGTGATCCTCTAAGTTGTTAATCCACCTGGCATCTGAATAACCTTCTAAAACAGAAGGATATCCACTATAAGTTAAACCATAATTCATGGTCCCTTTTAAGTACTTGAATACTCTACTCACGACTTGCCAATGATGTGAACTAGGATTACTAGTATATCTGCTAAGCCTTCCCACAGCATATGCTATATCAGGCCTAGTACTAATCATGGCATACATTAGACAACCAATAGCCCTTGAGTATTCTAGTTGAGACACTGGAGATCCTTTATTAGGTAGAAGCTTAAGACTAGGATCTATAGGAGTGTTAACAGGAGAACAATTCTCAAAGTTAAACTTTTTCAATATCTTCTCAATATAATGAGATTGAGAAATTGAAATCCCATTGTTTCCTTTTCTAATTCTTATACCAAGAATTACTTCAGCCTCCCCCATGACTTTCATATCAAAACTAGATGATAAGAATTTCTGGTTTTATCAACTTCTTCTAAATCAATACCAAAAATCAACATATCATCTACATATAAGCAAATCATGACTCCTTTACCAGAAGTATCAAATTTGCTATATACACACTTTTCAGCTTGGTTTAATGCAAAACCATTAGACAAGACAACATCATCAAACTTTTGATGCCATTGTTTTGGTGCTTGTTTCAAACCATATAATAATTTCTTCAAGTTGCACACTTTATGTTCATTTCCAGGCATCACAAACCCTTCAGGTTGTTTCATGTATATTTCCTCATCCAAGTCACTATTCAAGAATGAAGTTTTCACATCCATTTGGTGAATCACAAGATTATGTATAGCTGCAAGAGCTAATAATAATCTAATAGTAGAAATTCTAGCAACAGGAGCATAAGTATCAAAGAAATCAATGCCTTCCTTTTGTCTAAAGCCTTGGATAACCAATCTGGCTTTATACTTATCTATTGTGCCATCCACCTTCATTTTTCTTTTGAGGATCCATTTACATCCTAATGCCTTGCAACCAGGAGGTAAATCAGTCAATACCCAAGTATTGTTATGCATGATAGAATCAATCTCATCATGAATTGCCTCTTTCCAGAAATGTACATCCCTAGAAGCCATAGCTTAACTGAAAGTTTTTGGATCCTCTTCAATATTAAAACAATATTGATGTTGAGAAATAGTCTCATTCCTTGTTCCTTCAACTAAATATAGTTGAAAATCATATCCAAAAGACTTACCTTTTCTAGTTCTGGTGCTTTTCCTAGGTTCGGGTACAGAACTTGCACCACCAGAAACATCTTCAGCTTGAGTAGCACTCTTGCTGGAAGATTGATGAATCATGTCCCTTGGTCTAGGTATAGATGTAAATCTTTCTTCATCAAAAATAGCATCTCTTGACTCTGTCACTGTGTTTATAGACACAGAGTCATTAGATTCTAAAACATAGAATCTATATGCTTTGGAATGCTCAGCATATCCAATAAAGATACAATCTATACCTCTCTCACCCAATGTTTTCCTTTTGGGTTCAGTGAGCCTTACAACTGCTCTACAACCCCAAACCTTGAGATAACTCAAATTTGGTACCTTTTTACACCAAAGTTCATAAAGAGTATGCTTACTCCTTTTATTTGGAGTTCTATTCAAGATGTAACATGCAATTAGCATTGCCTCACCCCAAAACCCTTCACTTAAACCAGAATACGACAACATGGAATTAACCATTTCTTTCAAAGTCCTATTCTTCCTTTCAGCTACACCATTTTGTTGTGGTGTATATGGAGCTGTGGTTTGATGTATTATTCCAGTTGATTCAAAATAAAGTGGATCATAATACTCACCACCTCTATCAGTACGCAATACTTTTATTAATTCATTTTTATGAAAGCTCAACTTGTTGATTATAAATTTTGAATTTATCAAGTGATTCATCCTTAGAATGTAGCAAATAGATATAACAATATCTAGATGCATCATCAATAAAAGTAACAACATACTTCTTGTTTCCAAGGGAAGGTGTTGCATGGAAATCACATAAATCACTATGTATAAGATCCAACACCTTGCTTTCCCTAACAACATCTTTGAAAGGTTTTCTAGTGATTTTAGTTAGTACGCATGTTTTACATTTTTCATTATTTTGCATATCAAAAGCAGGAATTAAACTCATTTTAGACATGTCTTTTAATCTCTTGTAATGAATGTGTCCTAGTCTAGCATGCCACAATTCAGATTTATGAAAATTACTGCTATTACTACTAGAAACCATGCAAATAGAATTATCAATAGAAGGATAATTAATATTAAGCCTAATCATTCCATTACATATATAGCCAAATCCCATAAAAGAACCATGTCTTGACAAGATATACTTGTCACTTTCTAACACTTGTTTGTAACCACAATTATTTAATACAATTTTAGACACAGGATTCTTACGAATCCCTGGAACATATAAAACATTGTTCAAACATAAATATTTCCCAGAAGTAAAAGTAAGTAAAACAGATCCTATGCCCTTGATTGGTTCAGTTGCAACATTTCCCATTTTCACAACAGATCCATCATCAATTGGTTGAAAGTCCTTGAACCAATATAGATCTTTGCAAACATGACTTGTTGCTCCCGAATCAACCCACCATGCAACATTATCATCATGCACATAAAATGCTTCAGAAATCACAGAAATATAATTCTGAATATAATTAAAATTCTGCATGAAAACAGAATTCTGACCTTGTTACTTTTCTGGATCCTTGGATCCACTTGGTCCTGCACCATCCTTGTTTACTTTACGCAAACAGCAATCTTTCTTGAAGTGACCCGGTTTGTTACAATTCCAACACACCACTTTAGCCTTCTTGTTGGAAGACTTGTCATCCTTTCCTTTAAACTTCCTTTTTCCATTAGACTTCTTTTGATTCTTTGATCCTTCTCCATCCACCATGTTCACAGAAGAGGAACCAACTTGGTTCTTGCCTTTGGGATTGCTATCAAGTTCTTGAGTCCTTAAGGACTCTTCAATCCGTAAATGGCTTCCAAGTTGAGTCAAAGTCAATTCCTCTTTGTTATGTTTCAGATTGTGTTTAAAATCCTTCCAAGAAGGGGGCAGTTTGTCAATGATCACAGCCACATCAATGGCTTCATCCATTTTCAGATTGTGTTGAGCAAACTGTCCCAAGATCCTTAACATTTCATGGTATTGTTCCATAACAGGCCTGGAGTCAATCATCTTGTAACCCATAAAGTTACTGACAAGAAACTTCTTGCTAGAAGCATCTTCAGCCATATACTTGGATTCAAGAGAATCCCATAGTTCTTTTGCAGATTCGAAATTTTGATAGATATCAAAAAGAGAGTCAGACATACCATTGAGAATATGACCACGACATATGTAATCATCATTTTCCCACTTTGATCTTCTTCTTGTTGCCTCCAAAGGTTCATCTTCAACAGATTCTGGTAAGACTGGCATGGGTGTACTCATAACATACACCACTTTCAGAGTGGTAAGGAGAAACTTCATCTTCTTCTGCCATCTACAAAAATCTTGCCCTTCAAACTTGTTCAGTTTTTCAAACTTACTAGTCATTTCCTTCACAGAATCACCACTTGTCATGATCACAGAATTGCTTTAATCTTTGTTAGAAATTGGGGTATAGTAAGGCTTGGAATTCTGAGAATTGTGTAAAACACTTTCCGATTAAAGCATTTGGGTGGTACTCCCAATATTCTTTAATCGGATAAGACTCAGAGAGGCAAGAATTTAGAATGCTTTGATGATAGTTTCGTCTGTACCAGAAAAATGAGACCAAAACCGAATTTATGATCCTTGTCTGAAAACTGTCATATGACAGTTTCTAACTGTCATAAACTATAAAAACTGACACAAAACGGAAGTTTGGATAAGGGTCAAACAATGGTCAGCTCGACCCCAGCCAGGGGCTCTGCCCCTTGGACCCCGCTCCCAGGGGCGCTACACCCGGACCCCCGTTCGTTTAGGGGCTTCGCCCCTAAATGACAATGTACTTTGAAAACTTGATCAAACTTAAACAAGTGTGTACTCCACACCTTCCTTACTTGTTTAATATTTATCAAGATCACCTTTGGTGAACAAAGTAATCCCATTACACTTAAATAATATTAATGACAACAAATCACCAACAGAAGGGTACGCTTGGGGAAAAGTAAGCAAAGAAATGCACGAATTATATTGGGTGGAGTTTCAGGTAATTAACTATATGTGATCAATTGTTTTTTGGTAAAAATTTACACTTAAACTTATGTTTATATTGTTAATGTGTAGAAAAAATGTTGTTGGGATGAAACAATACACTCGCTAGTGAGGCAAGCTTGGACAAGGAAAGCGGCAGAAAGTTGTGGTCAATATCTCTTCAACATATGGAGCCCAAAAACAAACAAACATGGCTTTAAACCAGCTCATATTCCACAGGAAGTCTAGAACTCCTGGCAATTAAAATGGAATACAGAAGAATACAAGCTAAAATTTGAGTAGAACAAGAAAAATAGGCATAACGGTGTGGCTGATGGAATAGCAAAACCTACACATAACACTGGATCCGCAAGTCATTTGAAGATAGCTTCTGATTTAGTAATTTTTTAAACGGTACATCGTATCAATGTTTATATATTTTTATCTGTATATTTGACATTTATATGGTATTTATGCAGAAGAGGAAATTAGGGCGTGATCCACCCCATAGTGAATTGTTCCTGTATACACACACGAAGAATCATGATCAAGTCGCTTTCACAAATGAAAAAATTAGACAAATTCATGTAATATTCATTTCAGTGTTAAACTTTTATATTGTAGCTAGTCCATAATATCATTCATAAATTTGATATCTTTTAACTTATATTTTCTTTTTGTAGGCGGCGTATACAGAAAAACTGGAAGAGTTGGAAGCTGAAGGTGTTGAATTTTAGTAGGACAAGCTATTTTATGTTGCTGTTAGCAGTCATGTAAAAAAATGAAGACTTTATGGATTAGGCTCTTTTGCAAAGGCGGTTCCCAATAGGATCGGTAAAACGGATGCATCTTACATTCCAGAAAAAAATGATGGAATAGAAGAAATGAGGGAGCTAGTTGCTAAAGAAAAAAAACAAAGAGCTTAAAGAAATGATGAACGCCGAACAAAAGAAAACAACGCATGGGTCGGACATCTTGAAAAACAACTTCAAACGACATTGGATCTTATTAATGTCTTCACAAAACAACAACAATAGTAGCTTGATATATGTTTATTGTGAGTACTTACTTTAGATTAGCAACTTTCCTTTTTCCATGTAATAAACAATTATTGTATTATTTTATGATATAATGGTTTTGATTTTTTTGTTACTTTTGTTTTTCATATATTACTACAAAATAATTTGGATATAATTTATAAATCAATTATCCATCGGTCCATATGGAATCTGGTATATAATATACCACGGAAATTTCTAGGGATTCATGACCATGAAATTTGCTAGTAAGTCATCGAACGGAATTTGCTGGGGATTCAACACGACAGAATTTGCTACGGAATCACCACCACGGAATTTGCTACGGAATGACCACCACAAAATTTACTAGGGAATGACCACCATAGAATTTACTAGGGATTCACCACCATGAAATTTGCTAGGGAATCACCACCACGGAATTTACTAGGGAATGACCACCACGAAATTTACTAGGGATTCACCACCACTGAAGTTGCTAGGGAATCACCACCACGAAATTTGTGATGGAATAACTACCACGGATTGTGTGACGGAATCTACTACGGAATACACGACGTAATACCATCTACCACGTATTTCATTCCGTTGTCACATTTGTGACGGAAGTATCGTTTCCGTTGCAAACCCTCGCTAAGGCATTTTTTAGGGACAGAAATGGGCCATTGCAAATTCAATAGCAAATCATCTTTTGCAACGGAATTTCAACTTTTCGCAACGGATTCCTTCAGTAGAAAAATCACATTTTTCTTGTAGTGGCGGCCCGTGTCAAAATAGGCTAAACTGGCACAGGTCGTGTTCAGAATGGTCAACAGCTTCTTCTTGGTCAAACATGACCCGTGTTCATTTTTTAGTGCAAATCCAACACGCCCCGTGTTCACTCCTGCTTCCAGGTCCAATCTTGATTTTTCCAACTTTTCCTTTTTGCATCCAATCATCTCGAAATATTCACCCATGCTTCCCGGCACCTCCCGAAGCGCGTTTCAACTTCCGGTGCACCTTAAAAGACCATAAAAGCATGCAAATAAGGTTATTCTACAGACTAACATGACTTTGATGAAATTCAAGAAAAATGAAAAACAACTACGCTAATGGATGTACAAAAGGGAATACAAGGTGTGCAAAAAGGTGCACAAAATGAACCTAACATATCTCCTCAAATTTAGACCTTTCTTGTCCTCAAGAAAAAACAAGAATCGGACAAAACAGGACGATTTCTAGATGGCAAAAAGAAACATAGAACAAATGGGGACAAAAAGATCCTAAAATCTAAGAACGGATGCATGCAATGAAAACCATCAAAAAGAAATATATGTACAAAAGAAGCTTTAGAAAAATGAACTGAAGAAAAATTCAAAAAAACAAATAAATTTATTTATTTTATATATATACGATCAGACTTTACATCGATGGGGCTCCACTAATACCTAGGCGACCATCATGCTACCTTTCATGTATCACAGACTCCCAAAGTGAGGAAGACCACAAAATGGTGTAACCCAATAATCCCACCATAGTTTTATTTAAACTTTATACCTTAATAAGCTTTATGGGCGAAAATAACACAGTCCAGGATCTCATGTCCTTAAGACTAGATGATAAAGAATAAGAATCGACGCATCCTTAAGAACGTGTCATGACAAATCAACTTTCACTGCAGTAGTGAGCCCACCCGAAGGGGCCCAACTCCTATGCTTTCACTTTTTTGGGAGCCACAAGTATCATATCACACAGTTCTTCATTTGCTAGATTGAACTTTGAGATGGCTTTTGATTTGATTGAACTTGGATTTATATCTTTGTTTTGAGGTTAAGTTCTTCAATAAACTTTTGAATTTCTAAATTTTTTTTCGATTGAGTGCTGGATATGACAGTTTTACCCGTTATTCTTTCTTGACTGTGTGGATCTGATACTTAAGTTCTCTTTTACCGTGGCGGTAACGCGTGTCAACAAAAAGGTTTGTGTTATGTAGGGCCAGAGTTATCGATAAAGATTCTTTTTAAACATTCAAAAGCAAATCATCCTAACGCGGTTATTACCGCCTACAAAATGTTTCGTATGCAATTTTTTTATTATCTAAGGATGGGGGTCTCGAATTACGGTGTTTGGGTCCCCTAGTTATGACAGCTGATTCTACGCTTCCGGTAACTATCCGGTCACTTCAGATTTTTTCATTTTGATTTTTTGCTTTCCTACTTCGCGGAGCTATCAAATGTAAAGACTGTCTCCATCTCGTATAAAATTTATTTTTAATTTTTAATTTATTTGTTTATTTATTTATTTATTTTACAATGCATGAAAATGGGATGTAAAAACTTTAAAACTAGAACAGAGAGAAAAATATTTTTGGGTTTTATAGATTTTTAAAATGGAGGATGCAAGAAAAATATGAAAATAAGAAGGTCAAAATCTTTTTTTTAATGCAAGAATATGAACATGAAAATGCATGGATGAACCTAATGTATAACTCTACCCCTCCCCAAGCTTAATGATAAGCATCGTCCCGGATGCTTGGAGAGAGCGGAACAACCTACTGATCAGGAGGAGGATAGTAGCCAGGTTGGGAATGGGTCCAAAATAGTCACAAATGCACACCAATTGGATTTTTAAGCAAAATATGAACGACTAAAGATATGAAAAGAATTTACCAAATCGTTGTTGGAGCCTAGAAGTTGTGGTGAGAACCTTTTCTTCATCTTTCGCAAGCTATCCGTGTAATATTTTTGGAGCCTGAGAGTCATTTTCTAGGCAAAATCAGGTTTAAAACCATTTGGGACATTAAAATTTTGATATTTACCAAAGACTAAAAAGTTTTAAGAGAAAGGACAAAAATACCCCCAGGTTGCCTCCCAGTTAGCCGCCCTTTTTTAAAAGTCGTTGGGTCGACATGACCCCTGAGTATGCATCAATCTATATATGTGGGGCTCTCCGACTTAGTAAACTTTTTGCCACCTCCTTCAATGGAACACTTATCTTGTACTTGATTTTCTTTTTGCGTGGGAACTATGTTAGACTTATACCCCTAATGACAACAATCGTCCAGACGACCCCTTTCTTGTACTTTTCCAATAAGGTGGTCAAATCTTCCTTCTTTAATAAGGTGGTCGATTTGATGACCAGTTGGGTGTCTTCCTTCTTGGGGTACATATCATTTGAAGGGTCCAACAAAATTATTGTTTTCGGCTCTTGTGGTTGGTCTACCGGTGAAAAGAGTTTCTCAATGGTGGTGGGTGGCCCAGCCTCTTTTTTGTCAACCTCCAACACCTCCTCTACAACTTCCATGTCAACATTCTTAATTTCTAATTCTTCCTCGACAACCTTCTCCATTTCTACTTCATCCTCCTCTTCCCCATCTTCTAATTACAGTCTTGGGCCATCAAAGTTTTTCCCATCGTTCAAGGTGATGGCAGAAACAGAATGCCTTGGGTCCACTTCAGTCTGCGAGGATAGTTTGCCTTGAGTTTCCAATATACTCACATATTAAGTAAGTTGTGTAATTTGTTGCTCTAAGCTTTTGAGGCTAGCTTTGGTTGTTTCCTGAAAGATTTGGGTAGTAGTGGCAATGCTTTTCACAATTTCTTCCAAGGACGTGCTCAACATTTCAGTTTGTTAAGGAAGTGGAGTATATGGTTGTTGGAACTGTGGAGTTGGTTGGTATTAGTCATATCCACAAGCTTGGTATTGGTTTTTTCCCCAAACTTGGTTGTTGTCCCACCATTGATCATAACTCCATTTGTTTTGCCAGTAGTAGCTTCCCGTTTCTTGCACTTCTTCGCATTCTCCTTGTAAATATGGACACATATCGGTATGATGTCCATTTTGAGCGCAAAAATCACAAGGAATAGGTGTGGGTTGTGCACTCTGGTCATTTCCAATCATCATAACTAACTAAGATAGCTCAGAAAGTTGGTCTTCAATGTAAGGAGTATTCACTTATGAGTGACACTTTTTGCTTTTTTTTTCTTTTTTTTATAGAGATGGACCTAGTCACAAAAATCTTGGCATAAACAATTAGTAACACCGTGCCCCTGACAACGACACCAATTTGTTAAGGGTGTCAAACCCAACAAATGAAGGGGTAAGATATACTCCAAAAGAACACTACTATGTTGCACTAAGACATAGTACAAGGCAAGCAGGGTCGATCCATAGAGACACGAGACAATTAGTCTATACCTCTTTGCACAAGGTACTTTGTGTTGGATTAATGTCTAAGTCCATAACTATATTTGGTATATACTTGACCCGACCCGGCATGGTCCATTTGGGTTGCACTTCACCAACACAATTTATATGGATAATCTTTTGAGAATAGTATATTTATGATTAATATTAATATCTTATAAGTTCTAATATATTAATATGGAATCATATTATTTAATTAGTATTGATCAAGACTTAATTTAGAATTAATTAAGTGATCAAAATGAACTAATTAAATATGGACTCTTATATATATATATATATATATATATATATATATATATATATATATATATATATATATATATATATATATATATGGAATGGGCCAAGTTCATTTAGGTTGGGCTAAGCTTTCATGGTTAGTCCATGGAGTGTTTAACCCATATATCATATGAAATGAAAGGTCTTAGGTTTAACCCTAATCTCCACAGATAAAGATGTCCTTGGTTGGTGAAATAGTCACTAGTGTGGGTACACTAAGAGGGCTAGCCGATTTCACTAGAGAGAACCAAAGTATCCATATTCTCTAAAGGTTTTCCAAGGTGTTTTGGTGATTTGTGATTCCACTTGAGGCTTTCACACTATTGGGGCTAAGCTCTTAAAGCTTGAAGACATCAAGCTACATGAAAAGGTATGTCATCTAACTAGAACTTTGTAGTATAGGTGCTTCATAATATGCTAGTTAGGATGAAACCTTGGAATAGTTAATATTTGCATGTATAATAGAGAAAACATAGATCCAAGGTTTATAGGGTTGCATGTACACCGTAGGAGTGTTAGAATTCTCTAAACCCAATAATGGTATCAGAGCCTAGGCTTGTTTTTTTGTTCACTTGCAAAAACTGCTGAAAAATCGAAGTTTTTTGCTGTCTGGACAACGGACTCGGCGAGTCCATCTGGGGACTCGATGAGTCAATGCCTAAAAAATGTTCAAAATGATCCAACTCGCCGAGTTGGTTCATGCACTCGACGAGTTAGACCCCCACACAACATATATTCGACTGTTTTGGCTAGAAATGGACTGGGAACATTACCCTAAGTTGTTTTTGAACTTATAAAGTTATTTTTGATGTCGTAATGTTCATGCTAATCCAGTTTCAAAGATAATTGTCAATAGATTCATGTTTTGTATTAGTTTAAGGGTATTGCTAATTACATGGAAAAGTTTGATGTGAATTATCTTTGTTTATATGAGTTGCTTAGATTAATAGAAAATTTAATTGAATAGTTGTTTTCAATCCATTTTAATATAAAAGTTGATTCTAAAATGTGTTTGTGTAACTTGTCCTCAAGTTATATGAAAAGTTATATTTAAGCTTCTTAAAACTCATAAAAAAATTGTCATAGGTTACAAAAATGAAGAGTCTTGTTCTCATTAAATGGTTTTATGACTCCAGAACTTGTCCTCAAGTTATGGAGGTTCAAGAGTCTCTTCATTAAATAAAATATGTGTAACGTTAGTTAAACTCATAAATCTTCCATAAGTTATGAATTATGAAGAGTCACTTTATTAATTAGTTTAAAGTCTTCCATAACTTGTCCTCGAGTTATGGAACTTGAAGAGTTTTTTAATTAAAACTACTTTAAACACATAAGTTATGGAATAGAAAAGTTTTGAAAGTTACAAAACTTGCCCTCAAGTTTTGGAATTTGAAAAGTTTTCTCTTATGAATACTTTAATTCCAAGTTTAGCCCTTAGATTAAGGCATCCCTCTTCCAAGTTATAAAATAGTTTGTTGGGTCCCAGCCTTAATATTTCATATTGGGTGTTCTATTAAGGACTTTAAATCAACTATCTTGAATATCTCTCGAAAGATGTCTAGTTCAGACATCTATGATCTTCCCAAATCTCTTGGAACTTCACTTCCTCCACCTCCTCGAATTATTCTCCCTAACCCACAAGTTGAAGGTCACTCAAGCCCTATTGGCAAGCAAGGTCTATGTATGGTCGCATCTTGGAGATGAAGTCACATATTGACAAGCCGGGAGAGTTGGGTGTCAAAGTCTTGAGAAAGTTAGTGGTTCGATCACTTTCTAAGTCACATAGTGACTTCCTTTGGGACTCCTATGAAACAGACTATGACAAGACCCTTAATGATCTTATCTATTTGCTTGGTTCTGCTGAATCAGCAATGATTTGTAATGCTAGTAAAGCTAATTTGATTAGAAGATCGACTTCCCAAAACTTTATGGACATTGACAATGGTGACATTGGATACCCACTAAAAGCTTTCTCTTCCCAATTGAAAGGGATTGGCCATAGTTAACTCGGTTGACCAAATGGTAAAGAGAAAGACTAAGTCTAATATTGTCCCATGTACCATTACCTAAAGGGTCCATATGTTAAATTGCCAAAGGAAGGGGCACTGATTGCGAAGCTGCCAAATTTTTACCTAAGGATGTTAAAGTCAGTAAGTTTGACTCTACTTCAGGTAAAGACCACTATCTAACTCTGTTAAGTTTGTATTCTGAGATTCTTGATACATGATGTGACTGGGTCACATGTTGATGTTTTAAGAATCAAAGAAAAGTGAAGAAACATAAAGAAAGAGTATGTTGAATCTAACTGTGAAGATGGATTTCTATTGCTTGATTGAAGATCGGATTCTTGAGCTATTTCTTAGGAGTTATGATAGATTGTTGGGAAACATGTAATAGCATAGTTTTTATTTCAAGTTACATTGTAAGGAAAAAGTTTTTTTCCGCACTTTAAAATAAATAAAAATTTGTTTTACTTTATTTTATATGTCCTTACAATGGCATTTATGAAAACTTGATGACTGTATGTTTCTAGCAATATTGGAAAAATGAACTTGATTCTTTCATTTGTGGTAGTGTTTAAATTTACCAAGTAAGGAAATACTCTCATCACCCAAGTTTCAATTGGACCGAAACTTGGAATCATACAAGGTGTTGAGTGTGATGTATGAGAATTTTCAACTTCGGAAAATTAAGACTAGTTCCGTGTTCACATGTATATGTGACTCAAGAGAAGGACTATGGGATCAAGTACACTTTCTTGTGCACTTGTCAAAGTCCACCACGAAAGATGGATAAGACTATTCGTCATGATTTACTAAGGTTTAGTAAATATGATTATACTTACAAGCTTAAATATAATTCTGAAACATTGGAAATTTTTCAATGTTTGAGAAAACGCATAAGAAGAATCAAATTAGGCAGAAGGATAAAAGTTTCTCAAATCTGAAAAGATGGGAGAGTACTTTAGTATCATGTTTTAAGATCATCTTAACGATTTTGAGACCTTATCACAATTCATCCTCTAAGTGCATTATGATAGTTAAGAAGAGGAGTTATGAATTGTTGATGTGATTAAATCAAGAAGATGATTCATACTTCGTTCCAAAAAAAATTCATAGAGTTATACTCTAAGATTGTAACTTGAGTAAAATGTCTTAAAGAAGGTTTAAAATACTTGTCAAATGTAAGAGTAAAAGTTTTCTACTCTTGTACATTTGAAATTGGTAAGTTGTGATGTTTTGGATAAAACAAAGACCAACTAAGGCTAATTGTGTTAAGTGTCTGTCTTGATTAGAATCCACACTATCTCTTGAATATTTGGCAAGAAAGTCTTATAGGTCAAGGAGACAGTGGGAGTCTAAAAGATCCTGAAAGGGTTTCAAGAAGTAATCAAGAATAAAAACCTGTGTTTCATCACTAGCACACAACTAAAGGTTTATAACCTATCGTGTTGACATTTATGTGCCAATTCCAGTTAAGTTGGCTATACATTTGAGTTCTACATGTTCTTAATTGTTTGCATAGCTACTTGGAAGCAATGGCATGCCCTTGGGCTGCCAGGTGGCAAGAAGTTAAGATTGCACAAGTTCAATCCATATGATTTAGGATTTTTCACTAACCTAGTCTTGTGATTATGGTTTTGACAAATTCACATGGATAGGAACACTTACACCATAAAATCTAAGTGTCATAAGATTTCTCTTCGATTCATGAAAATGATGGTAAGGAAACTCTTTCACTAAGTAGATTTTGAGTAGATAGCAATTGTGGGAATGACAAAAGGTCTAAACATTATGATTATGACATCCCTCTTCATAATTGTTTAGACACGCCTGTGAGCTATCTAAGAGAGGTTTATGATTTTGATAAAGTCTTATCAAGGCAATCTAGTATCATAAATCTGAACTTTGGTAAGAAATTCAATAAAGTATTGATTTCTAGGAGTCCAGTTGATTTCTAGGTACATGTCAAAGCTAGTGGGAGCATAAGTGTTATGTTAATAATCATCATGTTAGTGGGAGCATGATAATTATGGTAAGTATTGCAAGTTAGCAATGTTAATTATAGAAAACAAAAGTTTTAATTCATGAGGTTGCAGGGGTTGAAAAAGTTGTTTTGCTACAATTAAGGGAGAGGAAACTATACTTCATTTCAATTCTAAAAAGCTTAGATTGAGTTTATAATAATTCTAAAGAGCTTATATTGAGGTTTTAATCACCTTTAGTCAAGAATATATATATATATATATATATATATATATATATATATATATGAATTTCATGTTGGATCGGTTCAACTTAAGAAAATTCTATATATTGCGTTCTCAAAATTCGATTATGATTATGGCATCCCTTTTCATATTCAAATTTTGAGAATATGGCAAAAAAAAATTATTATGCCAAAAGACTGGTCTAGAACCATGTCTTTATGTGAAACATCATGAATCGTGTCCCATTTACTTTGGGTAAAAGATCGATTACATGTGCTAATATATTTATCCTTTCTGAATTTTCCAAATGCCTTGGGGCATTAAGGAGGAAAATGTCTAGAATTGGATATGACTAATGTGATTAAGCAATTGTCAAGGACAATCTAAGGTTTACCAAAGATTGGTTGCTCAAGGACAGTTGGAAGTATACTGTTAATTTTGGAAGGACCATATTGACATATTCTGAAAAGAGGCATCTCTTGTTTAGAAGTGATAGTCAAAATGGGAATATAGAGTTGTCTTCATAGGTGGAAGCAATCTGTGTAAGGTTGAAGAAACTTAATGCAAGAAGCATGTTCAAAGCAATGCGCTTTGAATCTGAGGCATCGTTTCCATGGAATTGCTCTCCATTGGGATACTCTGTAATGATTGTTGCCAAGCCTTTGTGGCTTTGTACATAATCATTACAAGAGGAACAGTGCATATAAGTTTAAAATCTAAACAGATTTCGATAAATGATAGGAATTTGGAATTCTTACATTTAGACAAGGAATTGGGAGCACTACAAGAAAAAAGGCCTTTTACGACGCTCATTGCGCGTCGTAAAACGCTCAGACGACGCGCAAATGCGTGTCAAGGAAGGCCCTGTCATAAAGAGAGACGACGCGCTTTTGCGCGTCGTCTATAGACGACGCGCATTTACGACGCGCATTTACGACGCGCGGTTACGACACGCAATGCGTATCAAGGAAGGCCCTGTCATAAAGGAAGACGACACGCATTTGCGTGTCGTAACCTTACGACGTGCGTGTTAATGACACGCAATGCGTATCAAGAAAGCCCCTGTCAAGAAAGGCCATGTCATAAATGAAGATGACACACATTTTTGCGTATCGTAATTTTAAATTTAAAAAAAATTATTTATGGATTTACTTATTTTCATATTAAATTTGCATTTTATGTCACATAATGGAAAATAAAATACCATATACAAATAATACAATGCATTACACAAAAGTTAATGTTATACAAATAATCATTCGAATAGTAGACAAATGTAATACTACAAATAATCATTCCAATAGTAGACAAATGTAAGATTTCAATATTTTTTATATAATTAACTAAATTATTAGCCAAATTTCCTAAAATACCAACATACTTTTCTATGAAGAGCATTAACACTATTCTTTTCCATCAAAAACTTCAAAACCTGCATAATTAATTTAATGTTTAATTAGCTACAAGGATTAATAAAAAGCTATTCGGAAGCCAACAATGAGAACCAAATTTATTTAAAAAAAAAAAGGAGATAGAGAAAGAGAGAGACTACTTGCATCTAGCCTCTAAAAATGTGCTTTGTGTAACCATCACCCGGATCAGCACCAATCTGGATCTTTTGATCTGAGGCTCTGTTATGTGTCTCGCTTAAGACATCCAGACAATCTGAATGCTTCTTCTCAGTTTGAAACTGCAATAATTGAGATACATTTCATTTTGAGGGGATAGATAAAGAAAATATGAATGACCATCAATTTATCAGTAATCAAAGGGGACGGTTCTCTTCAGCAGAAAGATAGAGCCTTTGATGGATCCTAGTGAATCAGTTACTAAGGAATGTGACATGTAGATTGGATTGGTAAACCAAAAGGTAACAGTGTCACTGCAGGGTTTTGCATTTTCTTGAGACTCAAAAGGGCAGTGATGTCTTATTCTAGGTTGATTGTTAAAAAAATTAATATGGAATACCTAATATGGAAACAGTAAAAAAATTAATAGTAAAAAAGTGGACTCTTATTCTACTAGGTTGATTGTTAAAAAAGTACATACGTCTCCAGGAGTATCAAGAAGTGGCTGCTAATTGGTGGAGCCAACAATTGGCTCGGGAATATGATCTTCTAGGTAAGCATACCTACACAAAAGTTAAATTACTTTTTAGCCCTTGTGGTTAATTGATAACACACACAGATGCAGGATGAAATAAAGAGAAGGAATAACATACCTTTTTTCAAATACAACAAGTGTAGAAGATTCATAACTCTCAAAGTGATGCTTTGAGTTAGGAGGTAGGTAAGCAAACGAGTCTACCTACAGTTTAATGACAAATATTAACTGTTCAGGAATACATTTACTTGATTGAAGCATTTTTCCCTCTTCTTTATAACAATATCTTTCAGGAATGCTATTCAACTTCAAAATTTGGCACAAAACATGTAACTTTAATGTTCATATAAATCTTACTACACAAGAGAAAATTCATGATTAAATGGTTCTATACCATCAATGTTTGGCAAATTCCTGAAACATTAGTGAGAATCACCAAAACTTGAACCGCAAATACAAACCTAAATGATAAACATAAATTAAAACACAACTCAAGTCACACTATGATTCAAAAGAAACTTGATTTGATTATAAATTGAGGGGGTCATTAATACCTCTCAACATGTTTAGGAGGTAGCCCTGATTTTCAACATGTTTAGGAGGTAGCCCTGATTTTGTCGTTGCTCTCACGGAATGAAAACCCAGATACAACCGGTGGAAGGAACCCAAACACCAGGTACGATAACAGAGAAACCAACATGTGAAGCGGGAAATCCTCTCTTCGCCCCAAAAGTTGTTGGTATCGATCCTCTTCTGAAGAAGAAGATCATCTGCCTTCGTTTCTCAGGTCCCAAAGTTGTAATTGTAAACAAACAACATCAAAGCAAAATACATACATATACACTAATATGCAACTTATTACTTACATTATGACTAATCGCCAACAATCCGCCAAATATGCTAGCCAATTCCAATTCCAACACATTCACTGCAAGCAATAATAAAGAATATAAAGTAAATGATTTGGTAAAATTTCCTTTTATATTTTAAATAAAAATATCACTGGAACGTTTTTCAATCACTGAAACAGCATGAATCAGCATTTCTAACATGTACTGACCAACTTTGGAGAAGAAAGAAATTTTTCTTCTTTCAACCTAATGCAACAAAATGATTTGGTAAAATTTCCTTTTATATTTTAAATAAAAATCACCAAGATTAGAGAATAAAAATACCTTGTAACATACGAACCATACAGGAAATTTGACAAAAAAGCACATCTGCAGAAAATATCTAAGAGAATCATTTTCTCGATCTCTTTATTTTCTAAAACCTTAAGAATGTCGAGTTCTATTTCATGAAGCAGTGAGTCCCTTAAATGACAGGGGAGACGCACAGAAACACTAAATAATCAAGTTTTTAAAATATTTACCTTTGCCATGACAAAGTAAAATAGGCAAGGATGAAGCACGATTTGCAGCTTCCTCCCCTTCCACCTTGTTACTCAGATCCCTAGAGATATTTTTTAAAGATAAATTGTTATTAAAAATAGCAATGTGGTTTAAGTAAGAGGGGTAAAAAGGTAAAATGGTGAAGAGAGTCAAACTTTGCACATGGAAGCCAACCACTAAGGCCAACAATTGCATCCAAATGAGTAGAGTATGAGTTTCCATTTCCAAATTTTCCATGTGAAAAACATGTTGCAGAATATAGAGCAGTTGCTGCTCCCATACTAAACCCTCCTACACCAAGTTTGACTACAAAAAGAAGTCAAACATTTCTTGAATTTATCCAAAGTAGATAAAAGTAAATTAATTTTGAAACTTACTATTAGGAGGCTTAGTAGATAAGAGACTCAATACATGTGCTGCAGAAGCATCCATTGATTCTACATCTTGATGTGCATCTTCAGATAGGTCACTTACATCAAACCCTAAAATCCATCATACATAATTACATTTTACATATTTACCCTTAGGGATACAATTTCACATTATGATAATAAAAAAAAATAGTGTTGTCAAAATTTAAATCATACATGCAGTTGTGGGAAAGCCGCCGAATAAGGTTAATGGTTGAGAAGGTGAAGTAGGGCATATCCATTTGATCTAAAAAACAAAAAAAAAACATTAAATAATCAAGTTTTTAATTTATAAATTATAATTATCATTTATATGTAAAAGACTGAATGATAATTGTTTGCTCACATTTGGAAGAGGAAGAGTCTCCAAGAGCTGGGACCAAAATTTAAATCTAACATGTTTTTTCCTCCTACAAACAATTGATATAAAAACCGTTAGAATCCCATTGAGAGCTTAATGAGAAAATATATATTATGACACTTAATTGTTACCCTTGTAAAAGATATATTCATCAGAGATTAACTTTCCAACAAAGTCAAACAACTTCTGAGCATTTCTATTAAGGCGAACTTCATCATGAGCTTGTTGTAGCCAGAAGATTCTGGAACCTTTTCTACCATGCTTCCAGTGATGCATTATAGCAATCTGTTAATTAATATGTAATATCTCATTCTGTTATAATCAATTATTCAATAAAACATTTATAGAAAACATTGATTTAATAAAATTACCTTCATATCATTTGGACTTACACTATCAAGATTATATAAACGACATATCTCAATATTCTGTTTACAGTACAAAAGTAATTGAACATTATGTCTTTCTTCTTTTAAAAGAATTTCTACTTGAATATTGCCAGGTGTCAGTAACTCTGTAGCATGAGCAATCATCCTATTATCACAAAAAAAATATTATTAGAAAATATTAAAAGTTATGTGATTAAAAATTATTTGCAACATTAGTTATATACTCACCAATAAACTTCACAATTTAACAAAATATAGCAAAGATATAGGATAAAAGCTCAATTTGTTTTCAAATGACATCAAGTGCAAATAAATGCTCATAAAATAAAAATATAAAAAAGCCAAATGAGACTAAGGTATGCAGCCATATACATAGTTTCATTACTAAACTTTGGTAAACATGTAGTCTTTCTTGATTGTTACCACTTACCACTTACCACTTATCACTTACCACCACCTCTTAGTGCAAGAACAAGATGAAGAACAGAACCCCCCTCAATATTGTAGTCTTTTGCAGTCTTATCATCTGCAAGCTGTTTCCCAGCATAGATCAGCCTACAAAAGATTTCATGTCATATTATTAAGTGCTAATCATAAGAAATAGCAATCTACTTTTATTGATTTTTTTATATTTACTACAAAGATAAAAACAGCAACCAATCTGTTACAACTTATTTTAAATCAGCCATTTGTATAAAAGTATAAAAAATAAGCAAATGATTCTTGTTAAAGGGTGTAAATCATCATATCATGTCTTTATGATTAATTCGTTACTTCAGCAAAACAAGTTATGTATACACATATTGCCTTCAATACAATTCGAAGATAATGAAAGAAAGTGGCAAACCTCTGTTGAACTGGAGGAATTCCTTCCTTCTCTTCAACTCTTTCCTTGATCCGATCAATGGAATCAGTTGGTTCAATATCAATTTCAATTTCTTTTCCAGTCAGAGTCTTGACCTTGATCATAGTTCCTCCCCTGAGTCTAAGAACCAAATGAAGCGTGGATTCCTTCTGGATGTTGTAATCAGCAAGAGTTCTGCCATCTTCTAATTGCTTTCCAGCAAAAATTAATCTCTGTTGGTCTGGTGGGATACCTTACTATTCCCTCCTTTTCCTATCATGTTCTCTGAAAAGGTTCAAGAAAAGTAAATCAGCAATGATAATCCACATAAATATTATTTCAAGATAACAAATAGAACACAAACCGGGTTTGAAGTTTGATGTTGCTGATAGAATCTCTCAATACTAAAACAATCTACAAGTGGCTGAGTATTTTTCATGAAGACCCTCTAATTCTTTTGGTAAAAGAATCGAATCATGATCTGGGGAAGAAGATGGATCAGATTGAAATTCATCATCACCCACACAAACAATTGCTCCATTTTCTGGTATTCCGTCATTTTGGTCATAATTTTGGGAATCTGAGTTTGTGATTTCAAAGCAATGTCTAGTGGGAAGCCTCATAGCCCACTGAACCATAGAGATCTGGTGGACATGTGATTTATCAGATGAAATGTACTCACCGGCTCCCCTAAATAAATAAATAAACCTAAATTTAACAAAAGTTTGACCTAAATCACAAAAAAAGAGAGAGCAGGTTTTCCACAAGGTCCATAATCGCATAGCCCTTACTCGAAATATCAAATACTCTTGAATCATCGAGATTGGGATTCAGTATATTACACAAAATCGAAATAAACACGATATATCTCAAGAAAAGTTGTAATCGTTCAAGACAATAAAATTTTAAGCGGCAATTAAATCTATTAGGTAATACTTAGGAACGAAACTAACCGCGATAATGAGCCAGAGATCGAGAGGCCATTGACTCGAAATTAGGTTTTTGCTTCCAAAATTAGGTTTTTGGTCCAGAGCCACTCGTACTTCCTCTTTCGAGTTCTATACCAAAATATACACACAGGGACTCGAAATAAGGTTTTTGCTCGCGGCGATAGTCACAGAGCGCCGGAATTTGATTGTTATCGGAAAGTTATATAAGGATTTTGTAAGGTTTAACAGTGAGGACAGTGTGAGAGAGCTGCAAATGGTGATGATGGATGAAGTGTTAGTCGATAAGGCCGATACGTCGTCGTCGTGCAGGCCTGAAGAGTTGGTGTGGGTTGGAGGTAGTGGAGGTGGGTGAGGGGTGGAGACGAAGGAATGGAGATATTAGAGAACAGATCATTGGAACAAACGTAGGAGAAGAAAGTGGCGTTTAATATTTTTGGGGATTTCATTTTCCCTCTCAGAAGAGAGACGCGCGTTTCTTAAAAAATATAAAACGACATTCATAGAGGACGCATATTTTACATAAAGTGCCCTCCGTGTTTTTTATTTTTTTTACATGAGACACTAATTTAACGGCACACAATAATGCGTGACCTAAATCCTTAAATTTTTTGAACAGATGACACATTGTTACTGTCACTCTCTTTTGTGTAACATAAATCAATGAGTATCGTGGTTTGCGCGTCGTAAAAGGCTCTTTTTCTTGTAGTGGAGTGTGAAAAGAGAATCATTGAAATTATGTTTAATTGATCTATTTCACAAAGAAAAAGATCATAGAAAAACATAGAATTCATACTTGGTGTATGGAAAAGCTATTGTTTAGAAAACATAGTGTACATGCTTGGAGCATGGGATACCTAGTGTTTTTAATTCAAGAACAAAAGTTGATAAAACCGAAACAATGAATAATGAGTAATCAGTATGGTGATAAATAGAAAGTGTTTTATTTATATTCATAGGTTTTGATGCCATATTAGATTCATTTATTCTTGTGCTTCATTTTGCATGTTTTGACTTCCATAATAACTAGGTTATTCTTTTAAAATGACTAAGTTATTCAAACCATCCACAGTCAGTCATATGTTGGAAGTAGATATGAATCAAGACTGTCATGGGTTGGCTTGTAGAGGTCCAAGTTGGTGGACAAAGTTGTGCTACAACACTCATGAGTGCTCATAAGTTCTGAGTATTGGATTCAACCCGCGTTCATTTAAATCTCTTCATGGGTTTTATCACGAGTGATCATGAGATGATAATATCTTATATTCTTCAAACCTAGAGATATGATTTGTTACTATGAGTTGGTTGTAAATTGATTGCACGAAACCGCATTCAGTAACTCGATGTTATAAAACATGCATTTGTGTATGATTCAACAAGTAGTAGAACAATCCATATGATTCGAATTTATCCATTCTGTTTACCATCGGGATAAAAGTGGTATCTGTGGGCCCCTCGATGATTTAATGATGATACATGTGAGTGCTTGGCCAAGCCAATACTGATTTGGTTTGTTCAATCAGTCAGTCGTCATGAATCGGAAATCGGGAAACAACAAATGGACAGAGAGAATGATTATAATCCATATGATATCTAGAATGGAGGAATATATGATCCATTATCTAATGGACAGTCATTGACAAAGATCAGAGTTCGACAGCGACTTTAAGAGCTATGATTGCCAGTTGGTTTTTGAAGTCATACTCAATAATAGTTTTAGACTTATCCAAGTGGAAGACTGTTGGATTAATGTCTAAGTCCATAACTATATTTGGTATGTACTTGACTCGACCCGGCATGGTCCATTTGGGTTCCACTTAACCAACACAATTTATATGGATAATCTTTGAGAATAGTATATTTATGATTAATATTAATATCTTATAAGTTCTAATATATTAATATGGAATCATATTATTTAATTAGTATTGATGAAGACTTAATTTAGAATTAATTAAATGATCAAAATGAATAATAGAGAAAACATAGATCCAAGGTTTATAGGGTTGCATGTACACCATAGGAGTGTTAGAATGCTCTAAACCCAACACTTTGATCACTAACAGTAAAGAGGGGGGATTTTGAATGCAATGATTAAACAAACAAATTTAAGACACAAGTAATCGACCAAAGGAGTAAATTAATTTCAGAATTTGTAAGGACTCCAACTCTATGTATGACAACTTAGCAATGCGATTCAAAGATGACAGGATATTTGTTCTATTTTATCTAAGTTGGTACTTGAAAGTGTTAACAAGCTCTAACACTTCTCATTCACCACATTAATTAACCAAAACAAGATCTTTGATTACCTAACCTTACTAACCTAATCTAAACATGCTCTTAGAATTCGATCCAAAGACTGGATTAAACTTTATGTGAATGTTCCCAACAACACCCAATACTCCTCACAAGCTTGGGAGTGTAAGAGTGTGTGAATAAGATTTACACTAAATTCATTAAATGGAAATCAATTGAGTGCTTGTTACTTAGTCCAATTCACAAAACAATTACGCATTTTGCAATTAGATAATTTAAATGACCTGACCTTAATTCAAAAGGTCAATAAGAATCACAATTAGAATCAAACATTTGATTAAAGCATAATCAAATTCACTAGATAGAAATTAAAAACAAACATCAGGTCATATGATTGAAATCACAACCAAGAAGTCAAAACATGAAGTTGGCGAAACTAGGGTTCTAGCAACACATGACTAGAACAAGATCACAAGTTTAAAGATGAAAATAATGTGCAATTAGAACTTACAAATAAGAGAAATAATGTTTCCAAATGATAAATGATCAAATCCTTGCAAAAGCCTTCGAAATCCCCTCACCAGTAGTACTCTGATATGATGTGTGTGTAAAAATGACCCTAATCCCGTAATATGAAAGATAGGAAAAACTGTCAAAAGGCAGTTTTTAGGCCGAACACGGAACCTGTCGAAATAGGCTAAACTGACACGGGCCGTGTTCAGCATGGTCAACACGGCCCGTGTCAAAATAGGCTAAACTGACACGGGTCGTGTTCAGCATGGTCAACAGCTTCTTCTTGGTCAAACACGACCCATGTGCATTTTTCAGTGCAAATCCAACACACCCGTCGCTCCTACTTCCAGGTCCAATCTTGATTTTTCAACTTTTCCGTTTTGCATCCAATCTTCCCGAAATCTTCACCCATGCTTCCCGACACCTACCGAAGCGCGTTTCAACCTCTGGTTTACCTGAAAAGACCATACAAGCATGCAGATAAGGTTGTTCTAGAGATTAACATGACTTTGATGAAATGCAAGAAAAATGAAAGACAACTACGCTAATGGATGCACAAAGGGACTAGAAGGTGTGCAAAAGGTGCACAAAATGCACCTAACAAATATCCTCTCGCTTAGACCTTTCTTGTCCTCAAGAAAGAACAAGAATTGGACAAAACATGACGATTTCTAGATGGCATAAAGAAACATAGAACAAATGTGACCAAGGTGGAGGTGTCCGGGAAAGGTCAAGATGGTTCGTAGTGCGGGCTATTTTGATTGTAATTGAGTGTTGTTGTGAGTGAATGGTGTGAACAACCGATTAAAGGGTGATTGTCGCTTTAATCAGTTTGTTTAACGGGTCAACGGGCGGTGGGTGAGCGGGTCGTGGATCACGGGTCATGGGTAGATTCAGATCAACATAAAAGTCTTGCTTGACCAGAAAAGTAGGAGCTGAACGTGGTTTTCGATGCTTACCTATTCTTTTGTTAATGTCCTATTTAGTAGCTAATTTGTTTATTTATTTCTTAATTAATGTAAATTGTGAGATCAATGAAAGTGGTTCAAGCGCGTAATACACTATCTACATTAGGTGAGCTTTTAGTGTGTGTGTTTTAAGGGACCTACACAATAAATAGTATTTTATGTCCAATTCAACACCATTTTTTTCATTAATTTTTACATCAAAAGGCAAAAATATATTCCAATTCCCAAAACTACAAAATACTCATCAAACCAATCATCTTTACGTTTGCTGCTAGTAGATTAATGGGTAGTCTGCTTATTCACAAGGAAATTCCCTCTTTCCATGGTGCAGTGGCTCGCTCTGAGCTGGTAAAGAAACAATTAACTTCCTACCAAATCCTACATTTCTTAATTCCCTGTGCAATGAACAAACAGAAACTTTTTGGTACTTAAGAGATGCATAATTTAAATGATGGGGTACTGGTGTTTCTGGTTTGTTTCATATGGCTTGATGCAAGGTGATGTTTTGTGGCCATGTATCAACCACGATTGTAGCTATCAACAGTTCATTACCACACAAATGAAGACTTTACACTTGCATCCGATACCTTCATCAATAAGCCTAGTCCTGCCATTATTACCTTACGAAAGTAGAAATGTGGCAATTTCTTAGTAATAATTGAAAATATGAATGGGTCATGTTCGCTTAAGGGTCATTCTCCAAAGCCAATGCCAATACTGAGAAATTAAAAAGAAAATACTTGATGCCTGTAGTTGGTGAAATGTGATCAAGACTTGACATGAAATGAAAATGAATTCATTTTAATTTACGAGGTGGTGGAATATTGGGATACGACAAGTATGTATACACTTGGCCACTTTGTGAACACCAATATTTTACTATATATATCGCAAGTTCGCAACATACAATACTTGCATATATTTAATTAACAGTATATAGCATGGTGTCCTTTCGTTTTAATGCAAGCACATGCAAGTTCTTTTCTATTACCATGCTCGCTTTTAATATAGCAAAGTTACAACAATATCAAATGCTGCATGCATGCCAATAGACACCCATGAAATGCCGACGATTTGAGAAATTATAGGACATGCTAAGTTTGTTAGTTAAAACGAAAGAAGAAAAGAAGCAATTTCTGAGTAATTGAAATATGAATTGGCATGGGACCATATTTACTTAGGGGCCATTGTCCATAGCTCTACTGGGGACAATTTTGACATGCTTAAGTTCTATATGCTAAATGAAAGCCACAAATATGAGCATTTACCGATGGCAAGATGGTTGAGAAACTAGAAGGAAAACGGTAATTGTTTTGGTTGGTGAAATGTCATCTTTATTATCACTGGACCTGCAATTAAAATGCATTTAATACATGTCTTGTAGACATTAGGAGGTGATGGGATATGGTTGAATATCCCTATTTTAATAAAAGAATAGGTTTAATCTCATATTGACAAGTGTGATACAATTAGAACCCCTGATTAATGTTATATATCATTTATCATGCTATTTATCAACCTATTAATTATTAATTTTAAATTTCAAAATTTAAATTTCCCACTCTAATTTTATTAAATTAATAATTGATTCTTTATTTTAAATTTCAAATTTTAAAACTTCTTCCTTTAATTATATTAAATTAATAACATTAGATTAAAAAATAAAATTAAATTAATATAAATTATAAAATGATATAACTCCACGTATTATTTAAATCAACGATTATAATTTTATATAACTAAAAAAATATCTCTTAAGTAATAATTTATTTAAAATAATTGATTAATAATTTTGATTTTTTAATACGAAAATTTAATTAATTTTATAACCGTGGTTATCACGGATTATAAATTAGTGTATATATATACTTGCCCACTTTCTGAATACCTTTAATGAATTTACCATCACATGTATATGTTGTACTTTAGCTCGAATACAAAGCAAATGTTATCTGTCCTTTTTTTTTCAGCATTCTGGCTTTAAATTAAACAAACTTACAACATCCATGTGGTTGAAACGCTAGTATATTTGAGAAACCAGCCAAGTCAATTATAGTAAAGTTGACAAGCAGTACATATGGGCAAAGGACTTCCGTTCGCCCTAATTTTGGCATTTAGGATCTTGATTCTTGGTGATCCCATCAATTTACAAAATCTTATCAACATTCTTTTGCTTTGTTCTTTACTTAGTAAAAAATTTAATTACTTTAGGTATCATTTTGATGTTAATTTATGTTTTTTTCATGAACTTCCTATACAATGCAAATGGCAACTATATGCTTAAAGACTACTTATTAAGTTTTTCTTGAGTTTATATCATTTTTAGTCACTTAACTTTTGAGTTTGTGTTCATTTGGCCACGTAACTCATTTTAAGTTTTTAAAGGTCAGCGAACTTTTGACTTTATGCTCATTTAGTTACCAAACTTTTAAAATTATGTTTATTTAGTCACATAACTGTAAAATTATGCTTATTTATAGCTTTATGTTAAAATTTAATGACTAAATGAACACAATTTTACAAGTTAGGTGACTAAATGAGCACAAATCCAAAAGTTAAGTAACTAAACCAAACATTTTAAAACTTAAAAAGAGTTAAGTGACTAAATAAGTAAAAAACCAAAAATTAAATGACAAAAATGACGTAAACTCTTTTTTACTCAAATTGTATATATTTTACTGTTTATCATAAGGCTTTGACGGAACATGTCTGGGTGGAATGGGTAAAAGCTTTAGTTTTGCTGCATGGATGCTACCTAATGTGTAGTTTTGTTGCAATTTTGATCCCTAACACATAGTTTTGTAACAATTTCTGTCCCTGTGGCTCATCGAGCTTAACAACCAACCCATTAAATCCAAGGGAGAAGCCAAAAAAAAATTTAGGGTGGTCCTCATAAATTTTAATATATATATATATTAAAATTTATGAGGACCACCCTAAAAAGAATTTTTGGCTTATATATTAAAATTTATGAGGACCACCCTAAAAAGAATTTTTGGCTTCTCCCTTGGATTTAATGGGTATATATATATATATATATATATATATATATATATATATATATATATATATATATATATATATATATATATATATATATATATAGAGAGAGAGAGAGAGAGAGAGGGAAAGGATCAAATGAGAACACATAAAAGGTTGAGAACGCGAGAACAGTTCTGAACCAATCAATAGATAAGGGCATATAGGTAAACTTGTCTTTTAATTAAATGATATTTTCCTAAATTTTTGGGATTCTAATTGACTGTTACCAAGAAAATAATTTTTTTTTCATTTTCTTTACATCATTAATGAAAGAGAAAAAAGTTATCAATTTAAAATGATTTTATATTGTTTTACGTGATTATTGTCCATAAAGGAATAAATATCAAACGAATTTATTGAGTATACAATCGATTAAAAATATATAACAGTTAACTAATTTTGTAATTTAATTTTATCAAATAGTGTCATATTCATAACTAAAAATGTCATCGATTTGTCTTTTTTTTTTGTTTATGAATTGATATCAAAAAATATTTAAGAATTCACCATTTCGTTGCAAATAAATATGCGTTTTATAACAATCATAAATGAATACAACTCTAATCATACATGAATACATTTACAAGAATACAAAAAACGTCTAAATTTCTATATTTTCAGTAGTTATATTCATATAAGAATATAATGTGAATCATAGATGAATTACTACAACATTGTTTTTTTTCTTTATATTTTCTTGTTGCTATCATACATATAGAAACGAAGAGGGATGCCCTATATCATGCTATCAATTTCCATTGTTTACGATTATCCTTATTAGAAACATCAAGCTCTAAATTACACCTGTTCAAAACATAAATCATTAAGGTATGAAATCATGCATTTATAATATACTTCTATTCATTGATTTTAACTACAAATGAGACATTTAACATTGAACTCATATAAGATTACAACTGATTTTTTATCTAAAAACATAGTTCTAATCATCTGCTTCATCAATGATTTGGTTTAGCAACTCTTTCTCTATCTTCTCCTTCTCTTCTAAACGCAATGCATTTTCTCTGTCATGAGAAACATGTTAGGGTTCCGATTCAAAATTCATACAACATATCAGATTACCGTTAGATTAGGGTTGTCAATGAGTCAGATCGAGACTAATCATTCAATGAACTTGATATCAATTATAGTCAGAATAGGTAACAGATATAATCAGAGTTAAATGTCAACTGATTCTCTGAATAATACTACAAAAGCTAATTGATTCTCCTGCCTAAAACTCAAAAGCGTATAACCGATCAAAGCATAAAATGACAATAGAATGAGAAAATTAACCGATGAAATTAATCCATAAGCTTGTGTAATTAAAGAAAAACATAAATAATTAATAAAAATGATAAAGCCCTAACCTCCTCCATTCTTTGAGTGCAAAACCCTCCTCAGGCTGCATCTCCGACAGTGGGGGCAGAATCGATCCATCTAATGCCATATACTCACCTTCGAAGGGCGTTCCATTTTCGTTAAACGATGAAATTTCGGGCTGATCGGGCGATAATCCTCCACCATAAACTAAAATCGGCGTCGGGGACGGATAATTAAATACCTGCTCCTCCTCGGTAACCAAAACCGGAGAGTCTTCAACTACGAAACCATAATCGGAAAGGTGAACTGGATCGGCGACTGAATCATCAAACGAAGAAGACATGGTTGACTTGGTTATCTCGGCGATCTGTTTGTACACGATCGTATTATGTTTGCTTGGTGAACAGGTGAACTGTTATTTTTCTTTTGAATTAAGATTTAAGACTCCTAATATATACGAAAATCGAAGGTGCAAATGATGGAGGCGGTGAACTGATTCAACCCTAGGGAGAGAGAGAGAGAGAGAGAGAGAGAGAGAGAGAGAGAGATGAAGAGGGATACGTAATTGGAAATAAGAGTGGCAATGAGAAATTATAGGATTGACCTAAATTTCATTTACTGTTATACCCGTATGCCATTTTAAAAGTTACACTTTACTACAAATAGTTTTAGAATTAACATAAATTACTCGTTTGATAATAACCTTTGATTTGAATATTTATATGGATCAGATGTGTTCTTGCGTTCTAAACCTTTTTGGTGTTCTCAATTGATCATACTCATATATATATATATATATATATATATATATATATATATATATATATATATATATATATATATAACATAACCACTAATTAATGAAAAATCAGAGAATACCAAGTCACAGAGAAAAAATAACATATATCAATAAGTATTATATTTATTTCGAAAAGCAAAAAAAATTGAAAATGTGAGGGTGGGCCTAGGCCTACCCTGGTCCTAGGGTGACTCTGCCCTTGATTAAATCTATTATGAAAAGAGAAATCGAATATCATCCTATTTTTTTTCTCTTAAGTTCTTTCTACACTTTGGATTGTGACACTTGTCAAATTTAATAAAGTTAATAAATTTTTATTCTATTTGTCATCATCGTAGAGTGGTAGGTGGTAGGGGTGAGCAAAAACCGAACCGTAAACCAAAAAAAACAAAAAAAAAAACCGCATAAACCAAAACCGAAAAACCGAAACCGAACTGAAAACCGATGGTGCGGTTTTTAGTTTTGCAAAAACCAAAAATACTCGGTGCGGTGCGGTTTCTAGTCTCCCAAAAACCGCAAAAAACCGAACTGCACCGTATATATATATATATATATATATATATATATATATATATATATATATATATATATATATATATATATATATATATATATATATATATATATACACACACACACACACACACACACATTAAGTGTTGATATTTATAAAAACCAAGAACTTATGACAATTAAAATTTCTATAAATGTAAATATCTATCTTATCTATCGAAGGATGAATGTATATTTTAAGCATACATTTAGTAGTATTTACAATAGCAAATAATGTTTATGACATTTTTTTTAACATTCAAATATGAAGAGTATTAGTGATATAATATCACTTTTATGAATACATTAATTGATATTATTTTATGTACTTGTGAAATAAATATTATATTAAATTTGTATTATATTGAAGCATTAGAAATATGTTGGATGAGTGGTTATGTAATTTGATTTCAAACCAAGAGGTGGTGGTATCGGTTAATCTCCGATTAATGATTAGCACTCCTCATCTGAACCAAATTAACTCGCTGAGTTACTTGAGTTTGATTAAAATGAAAACCGAAAATAAAAGCTAACAAAATACCGCAAAAAAAAAAAAAAAAAAAAAAAAAAAAAAAAAAAAAAAACCGCAATAAAAAACCGAACGGTGTGGTTTCTAAATTTCAAAAAAACGAAGTTGCGGTTTTCGGTTTGGTTTTGGCAAAAAACCGCACCGAGCCGCACCATGCTCACCCCTAGTAGGTGAAATGGGTAGAAAAAATAATTGGGTGTTTGAGATTGCTTATTTGAAGTGCTTATTGATTTATTTAGGTTTCATACCAATAATAACGATTTTAGTGTTTGGATAAAACAATTTCATAAGCACTTATTAATTTAAATAATGATTTTTTATAAGTCACTTCTTGCTTAGTTACTAACGTATTTAATAAGTTTTCTATAAGATTGTTTTATTATTACATACAAAATAAAAGTTTGCCGAATAACTTATCAACTTATTTTTTTATACAAAATAAACGAATCAAAATACTTTTTTAGAACTCGGTTTTGATTTAATTTCTTTTATAAAAAAGTTGACATTTTAACCATCTGATTCTAATTGGTGTGCTTTCATCAACCAAGTATTCCTTCGGGAATTAACTTAAATCATTTCTTTAACTACTATAATTCTAGTCAGCGACTTCAATATTGATTTGGTAATTAATATCATTTGGTTACAACTAGAGCTAAGTGTTTTACATTTTTTTTGTTGGAATCTACCATTCTTAAAGTTTGCATGTGACTACATGGTATTAACAAAGTTAGTATTAAAGTTACTACCGGTTAAACAATTGTGCTTTTCGCTTCACTATACACACAGCAAGAGACCCTGGCCCATCTTTCCATATTTCAACGTCGAGGAACCTAACAAAACCTTTAATATATAAATATTACCATAGTATATGATACCAAAACATATACAACCTCAATTCCACTTGAAATCAACATAGTATAATTTACAAACACAGAGAGATGTGTGACGAGAGTGAGGGTGAGTGTCACCCTCTGTTACGAGGTGGGAGAACCGAAGAGTACCAAACAAAAAGCTTTTCTTCATCAGAAATGGAGACTCTGAGCAGCTTATGTGACGTCATCCTGCAACCACTCCCTTTGAATTCTCTTGATGATAATGGCAACAAGGTAGAAGAATCAATCCGTTCATTCTCAACTGCTTCTGGCTCTCAATACTCAGTACCAACGAAGGTAACATCAATCTAAATGTTCAATATTTTCGATTCGAATTCTAGTATTGTTAGTTGTTAATTACCAAAGTGATGGAATTGGAAACAGGTAGCTCATCATTTGATGAAGAGGGGGTTTCTTGAAGCAGTAATGGTGGTGAGATTGGTCGTAGCACTTCTTTCCACCAGACTGGGTACCTTTTTACTTTCTGGATCTCTTTGTTTATCTCATAAATGGCCATACGTAAAGAAATTTTCAGAAATTCCCTTACATAAGAGGGAGAAGGTTCTGCAGAAGTGGTTTAATAATAGATTTCTAACTCCTATCAGACTCGGGTTTGTGTTCCTCAAGACTCTCTGCCTTCTGGTATTCTTTTCTCAGGTGATCTCTTCTTCCATTTTTGTCTTTGTTTGCCTATTATTCCCGACTTAAAAAAAAAAAACAGAAAGTTCTGATCATAATCTTAGAAAATAGATGCCTAGTATAAATTTTAAGTAAAAGTGTAAAACAATGTGCATGAGACAAGTATGACCCACATATTTGATTGGCCAAAACCAATAATTTGACGATGAAGACATTGTCTAAGTTATTTTTATAGTACACATGAAACATGCCAACTTTCTATTGAATACTCCAACTACCACTGTCATAATCATGTTAAATGATCTAAGCAATCAAAGAGACCTTTTCAACAAGTAAACGCAAATATCCTTCACCATTAGACCTAGATTTCGGCAGAAGGATTAATTTTCTAATAACCACGAGTTGGCCTACACTGTCCCACCTTCAAGCATTACATTAGAGGTAAATTTGGCATACAGCCGAATGGTAATGTATAAAAAGATCAACATTGAACAAATACAATCGAACAACACAATATAGAGTGGAAGGAAAAAATTCTATGAAATGGCACTATTGAGAAGGTTAAATCACTGATAAATCTCAAAAGAGAAAGGTGAGAAAGATGATTTAGTTGAATGATTAAAGTTAACATTTAAATGTCTTTTTATAATAATCAGAACACAATACTAAAACTACTAAGAATAAGAATAGTTTCCCAACTAGTAAGGACTCCTTAATATCATCTAATACATATTAAATGATATATATTTACAGAGTTAATAATAAAAGAAAGAACATGTAACAGAAAATAAGAAAAGTTGCATATAAGGGAAGTAAATGCAAACACTGCTCAAATCAAAGACAAGTTTATCGACTCCTTCAGAATCTTCACCCAATCTCGTTTTATAACCGATGCATGGGCCTATTAGGGAGGAGGGTGTCATTCCTCCGAACCCACTCAACCACAACCACATCAGTTTTTCTCTTTCATTTTTATTCATCTTTCTTAACCCACAACACACGGAAACCCTATCTTTTTCAACCCATTCAATTAAAAAAAATACAAAACAATCAAGGTAAAATCTTAATTAACAATAGAGTTACCGTCGGTACCACTCTTTTTTCAGCGTGTTGTTTAATTGGTTTCACTAACCCATGTCATCCTTTCTTTCTACTATCACTCTCTTATTTTCTCTTGTACCATGTGTTTTAAGACTTGTACCTTAGTTGTTTTGTATTTTTTTATTGAGTGGGTTGAGAAATACAAGATTTATGTGTATTGTGGGTTGAAAAAGATGAAGAAAAAAGAGAGACAAAAACGGATATGAGTGGGTTCAGTGGGTTGGGAGGGAATGACTCCCTCCTCCCTTAGGGTAAATAGACCACCAAGTAGATTCAATAATGTCGTGCAGTTGCTTATGCTTTCTTGATAATTAAATATCAAAGTAGTCATCCTATAGCAGGTATGGTAACTCTTGCATGTAACCCAAATGAGGGTCAAAGTGGTATGAGAACGTGTTAAACGTTCCATGCAATCTACCATAAAAAGTTTTTTCTTTTCAGTTTTCTTCCGTTGATGATTTTGTTGTATTTAACACCTGACAAACTAACAACTCAACGATTAGTATTGTGTACTGATATCAAATTATTAGAAATAATAAATTCAAACAAGCCAAGAAATAATATTGAGAATTGTATGTGAATTCTTTGCAAATAATAAATCCAATTATAACTACTTAATTACCAAATTTCGTCTAGAAAACCATGTTGATCTTTCGTGATGATATATGAATAAAAGAAATGGTAAAAGTAGATTATCCGATTGTTGTCGGACGAATTACCATACAAGACATAAAACATAAATCAAGTTGAAGATAGTTGAATCCTGACTGATGAACACGACACGAGATGACTGATGTCCTTCAAGGTTTTTATGTTCTTCAATGGCTATAAGTTTTAGCATAAAATCCTAGGATTTAATGAAAATGATGGTTCTCTCCAACATCTATAGAAGAACCAATAAACATATAACAAATACTATGAACCTTAAAGACTATAGTGGCATTGAGAGAGAAGTGAGAGCAAAGTAGATGATTGATTTTTGGGGTATGGACTACAACTGTAGGAGAGCTATATTTATAATCCCATAAACCCGAAGAGGATGCCAAAAAAGGCAAAGTGTAATGCTGACAACCTCCTCTCATGGTTGGTCATGTATCACAAATTGTTTGCTAGGGAAAAAACCCTAGGTGTGACCCGTTTCTCTCCTAGAAATACGTTTTCTGGATGAATCTCGAAGCATCTATGAGTCTATCTATAAAATAAATATGCGATTAACACGCTGACTGGGTTGGTCCAACTTGATCTGACCCAAACCCTGCTGAAATTAAAAGCTTGTTAGTCAAACTGATTGATGTCGCGGTCAAAGTGCAAAGTGCGTCCAAATCACCATAGTTTGCATACCTTGCGTCTTGCCTCCTCAGCACTATTCGCTTCGCCCATCCCGTTACTAGATGATGTAAATACTTAAGATGAGAAAATTCTTATAAACATTCTTAATGTCTTCCCTGCTTATATGGGAGAAAAAGAAAGTAGCACACTTGTTAGTTCCTTCATAACTTTCAACCCCCCCCCCCCTCCACCGCATCCTCATCAAGTTGGAAAGTTTCCATTCACTCATATAAATAAGGTTACATAGATGTCATGAAGATTTAACCCTTGTTTAATGTAGACATATAAAAAGAGATAGATTCTGTTTCATCCACAAACATCACCTCTCATCTTTGCATTCGCACCGAGTGTGGTGACACCATCTCTAAATCATACAAGCATATTTTTATAACATCCTATTTGTTATATGTCACTAAAATTTATTAAGAATTTCAACTCAATCTTGTTCTCAACAATGACATACTATCATACCTCGCATAGATAAATCATTACTGATAGTACATTCTATTGTTACCAACTTCATTATTAACCATTAAACATGAGAATTTGACATACAAATTTCAAGTTGCGTTTCTATTACTAATGATTATATTATTATTTTAGACCAATGAATCTCATGGTGGTTCTAACTAAATACTTTGAGAAAGGTTTGGTAAGTAGATCTTCCAATTGGCTACTTTTCATGACATAAACAACTTTAGATAACACCGTATTCAGTTAGGTGTCACATAATTGTCTCAAAGACCAACATATCTTGACTTTTTTTATGCATAACATTGCATACTTTAGACAACGTGGCTTTCGCTATATGTGGAAATAGATGCCTTAGAATACCCTAGAGTTGGATATCCAAAAGTAGATGTCTAATCTATTGTTTTTAATTTCATGTTTCTACTAAGGCAATAAGCTTGGTCTCTATCGTTGAGTGAGCTATACATTTTTTCTTACATGCCCGCTAAAAAGCTCGTCCATCTAGAGTATCATTCCAACCACTCAAGGATTTCCAATTATTAGTGTGATCTATCCAACTAGAATCATAATACCATTCTAGTATTCTTCTAGATGTCATGTATATCAACTCAAGAGTGTGTGTCCTTTTCGGCTACCCTAGTATGCATATTATTGCCTTCCAGTGATCTATTCTTGGATTGACAATATATTGTCTATGTTTGCTTGTAGTGAATTTAGTTTCAGTTAACTACAATGCATGAAATATATCATGTGGTCAATTGCACTAGCATATTCTAGTTGAGAAACTAAAAAGAGCAAGTTTCAGACACTTGAATCAAAAGGAACGCTGACTTTCTTAGTATTTAATTTTTGAAATTTCATTGTAATTTTCTTTATATAATGAAATCCACTCAGAGAAGTCTCACTACATATCACTTTCACGTTGATACCAAGAATTGTATATATTTCTCCTAGATCTTTTATCTTATAGTTCAAGGATAGGTATTTGTCCATCTCAATTACTTCTTCTAGGTGAGTTTCAGTGATTAACATATAGATAAATAATAATTATGTATATGGTTCTGTATTTGGAATATATACACTTCTCAACACGATTGCTAAGAAACCAAAAGTAGTTACATCGGTGTCAAATCCTGCATGCCACTCTTAAGAGCTTGCTTTAAACTATATGACGTTTTAATAACTCCACACACTTTTTTATTGTGCGGTTAGGAGAAACGATTTTGGTTACTCTAAATAAATCTCCCCATAAAAAAACAAGACAAAAAAAACATAAAACCAACCTAAAGATTGTTAAACCTTGACTGCTAAAAGTTGTAAAAAAAAATACTCATGTCGTTAAAGGTTTTAATGTCGATAAATGCAAAGTAAATATTCTAAAACTTGGAAAATAAATAAACATAAAGAAAGTAAATAGGGAAGAGGACATATATCCAATTATATGTGAAGTTATCAAAAATAATAAATCCAATAATTATTAACTACTTATAAGTTTATTATAGAAATCAAATTGTTCCGTTGTGATCATGTATGAATATAAGAAAGGTAGAAAAAGATTGTCATAGAATTAAAATAAACGACATAAAACACAACATGAAGATCGTTAAATATTGACACTGAAATCGTGTCCTTAAATGTTTTTAAGTTGCTCAATGGTAGAATCGACGATTCCTAAAGGCAGAGAATGGCCCTTACTCTGTCCCACACATTGTATTACTACCGGTCCTACCATACAACATCTACCCACACGGTCCGGAGATAGGGATGATCCAATAGAAATATGAAATTTCGATTGTTCAAAGAATAAGATAGGTTCTATTAAGTACGGGTTGTATTGATGACCAAGAGGACTTTGGAGAAGAAGCAAACTTTCACTCTCCCTAACAAAAACTCTTCCCAACATACCATGGTCATCATTAACGCAACAAAAATACTCGGAAACTTGAAGAATGCAGAGGGTCAGAGAAATCATAGAAACCAAAGGAGATTCTTGATTTTTAGGTGTGGAATACGACTCAATGGAGATGTATTTATAGTTGTAGTGACCCTAAGAGGTTTCCAAAAAATGTGGATTATAAAGTCGACAGCCCTAAAGATAGCTCGTCATGTGTCACACATTCTAAAAATAGGATTATAGGAGAGACCCTAGTTGCGACACCTGGCTCTCTAAGCAACGTGTTATCTATCTGATTCCAACAATGCTTCTATAAGTTACTTAGAGAGCAATGTATTGTATGGGTCGGGAATTTTTCAGATAGATAACACTTTAATCCTTGAAAAAATTATAGTGCATGGGCCGGGAATTTTTCATGTCTCACATCATCGGCGAAGCTAGCTAGACACACATATGGGCTTTTTCCATCCCTTAATATCCATTAATATATTCCTTTGAAGAATTATGGTGAGAAAATCCTTGTAAACTCTCTTAATGTTCTTCCCCATCTATACCAGATAAAGAAAACTAGCATACGTTCTAGTTCCTTATTAAATTTTGATAAATTTTTTATTTTAGTCGATTAGTTTCCCAACCTTACGTCACCAGACATCACTTTAATCATAGAAAAATTCTCGGCCCATCCAATGTTTTATTATTTTTTTCCAAGAATAATCATATATATAAGCCTACAGAAAGATATTATTCAATCGTGAATGAAACGATCATTTCAATTAGGAAAATCAGCCTCTTAGTCCACTTCTCTCTAAGATTATTATAAACCAAAAACCAAGCCCAAAGTCTAGATCAAAAAATAGCCTACATAATCAATTACTTTAGCCTTAATTAATGTCTTCGCATTTATCAATCTTTTCTTAAAGAACTTTTCATACATATTAATCATTTTTTTATGGTCTTATTCCAATCTCTTTATTGATTATATTAAAACCAAATATCATCCACTTTAATTGTTTTTTTATTAATCCATGAAAAACAATAGATTATTCCATGGCTACTGTAAAATACGACCTTTCACTTTTCGATTAATTGTTGCACCCGATTTTTACCTTAGCACGTGAAGATGCAAGACCCATGGCGTGAATCTTATTACACCCCCATAATAACATTCTCAAATAAGTACAAGATAAAAGAATCACGTGGTTGTAGTTTGGTCAAAACTCGAATCATTTTGCATGAAGAAAGATCTTAATAGTAAGATGCATCTTAGGCAACACTACATAAACTTCGAAAATAAGGTAATTTAATTAATCACTTTGATTCTAAAGAAATCTTTGAAATTAGTGTCATATTTATCTTTTGCGTTCTTTCCTTGCCCATCAAGTTAATTATTATTATTATTATTATTATTATTATTATTATTATTATTATTATTATTATTATTATTATTATTATTGTTGTTATTAGTATTATATAAGGACCATAGATAAATTTTTTATTTCTCTTTTTTTTTCGACTTACACGAAACAATTAAGCCAAGTAATCTTTCAAGATTATGGAGACTAATATAGTGTTGTTCAAAGTGATTTTTCCATTATTCTTTATTTTTCTTATCTCTAACGTGTTCTCTGGCTGGAATAACAACCCAATGCCCACAATAAACCCAATCCATGCATATATACCGGAATAGATACTCCCAACTCTACGGCATGGTGATTCTTAAACCCTTCACTATTTCTACAAGTATACCATACCAGAATACCGGAACCAATCCTGTGCCACTGAATCAAGATTTTAATCCATCTAATATTGAAATCACTGGATAACAAAATAAAACTTATTTAGGACTAAACATATTTAAGAAGTCTCTTCACTCTAAGCAAGAGTTAATATACAAATTTTCAACTGATGGAAATTTTGGAATGTTCCCAATAGGTGGGTGAGAAAGCAGATAATCCTGCATGGAAAGCCATCGGCTACCACATAGACATCACCGAAGAACATCCCAAAGAGGACCACAACGAGCGCCCTTTACAGAAAGGAATGGTGGAAATCATGAAAGAAAACGATCAAACTCTTGTACATTCTCTTCTTCAAAAAGGCCTGGATGTAACCGAAGAATTCAAAGAAAACATTTGCAAAATCAAATGCGATGTTGTAATAGTCGGCTCTGGTTGTGGTGGTGGTGTTGCAGCTGCCATTCTCGCAAAATCCGGCAAGAAAGTTGTGGTTCTTGAAAAAGGAAACTACTTTACTCAAAAAGATTATTCAAAACTCGAAGGACCTTCTCTGGATCAACTCTATGAATCAGGAGGAATACTTCCTACCCTTGATGGTAAAATAATGATTCAAGCAGGAGCCACAGTAGGTGGTGGCTCAGCAGTCAACTGGTCAGCTTGCATTAGAACACCACAACCCGTGCTTCAAGAATGGGCTGAAGAAGAAAACATGAAGTTATACGAAAGCCACGAGTATATGTCTGCAATGAACAAAGTGTGTGAAAGAATCGGTGTTACTAAAAAATGCACAAGAGAAGGGTTCCAGAATCAAGTTCTTCGTAAAGGGTGTCAGAATCTTGGTCTAAAAGTTGAAGATGTCCCACAAAACACATCAAAGAATCATTATTGTGGTTCTTGTTGTTATGGTTGCAGATCAGGGGATAAAAAGGGAACCGATTCCACATGGTTGGTTGATGCAGTTGATCATGGGGCTGTGATCATAACCGGATGTAATGCAAAGAAATTTATCTTAACAAGTAACAAAGGAAAGAAAAGAAGAAAGAAGTGTGTAGGAGTAATTGCTCAAGTTTTAAACCAAGAAATCTCTAAAAGATTACACATCGAAGCAAAAGTCACAGTTTCTGCATGTGGGTCTCTTTTAACACCACCTTTAATGATATCCAGCGGTCTCAAAAACCCTAACATTGGCCGGAATCTTCATATGCATCCCGTTGCAATGGCATGGGGATACTTTCCAGAAAGCGATGACTCGGATCTTACAGGAAAAAACCAGGAGGGGGGAATATTGACATCTGTTCATAATCCAGGGTCAGATGAGACGTACATCTTGGAAGTCCCAGCACTAGGGCCTGGATCTTTTGCTGCTTTATGTCCATGGATTTCTGGGAAAGACTTAAAAGAAAGAATGCTGAAATTCTCACGAACAGCTCATGTATTTTCATTGGTGAGAGACCGAGGATCTGGAAAAGTGACATCAGCAGGAAGGATAGGTTATAAATTTAGCAAATTTGACAATGCAAGCATCAAGAAAGGGTTGAGACAGGCGTTAAGGGTGTTGATTGCAGCAGGAGCTGTTGAAGTGGGTACTCAAAGAAGCGATGGACAGAGATTGAAATGCAAAGGGACAAGTGAAAAGGAGATAGAGGAGTTCTTGGAGACAGTAGATGCTGTTGGGGGTCCGATGTCAATGGTGAAAGATTGGAATATTTATTGTTCGGCTCATCAAATGGGGAGTTGCAGAATGGGGAAAAGTGAGAAGGAAGGTGCAGTGGATGAGAATGGGGAGAGCTGGGAAGCGGAGGGACTTTATGTTTGTGATGGGAGTATTCTACCGAGTGCTGTTGGTGTCAATCCCATGATCACAATTCAGTCGACTGCTTATTGCCTTGCTGAAAGAATTGCAGACACTTTCGGATGAAAAGATGTATGTAAGATTTGAAGTTAATTAATAATGGAAGTGTATTATAGAGTATACTGTCAACTGTATTATAGAGTATACTGTCAACTAAATGGTTTGTGAAGTTGATGTAGTAGCTTGTGTATGTTACTTCGCTACTGAATAAAAAGATCTTCCATTGTTGGTGAAGTGCATGGTTGGTGAAACACGAGCATGAAATTACCGAACTGTGATTGGTGGAAACCAACACAAACATTGCCATTTTGGGGATGTACTACTGATCAACCTGATTATGAAGGGCTTATAGGTTTTTAAGTTTTTGTAAGACACTTTTTGTCTATTTATCATCTTCTTGACATTCAACAAAGCAGAACTTTAAATGGCATATAGTAATTAAAAAATGAATAAAAAATCAAAACTCGTCTTAAGAGATAGAAAGAAAAAGAAAAGAAACTGATCTTCAAATGTTGGTTATAACCCTCAAATTTGTAGATGGGTTTTTGTATAAATATTGTAACAGCAAACACTCACTATTGACTTGAACATGGTAGATGTTGGCCGGTGGTAAGTTCCTTCGGGGCAAAGTAACATAGGGATGACTTTTGGAAATCCTTGATGGTTAAGATAAATAAACTCAAGGTGGAAATTGTTAATGTATTCCTTGGAACCTGAGCTAAAACAGGGTGAACAAATTAAAATGTGAATGACAATTTCGAAAAGATAAGTGTTTTGAACGCGCTTTGGGTCGTTAGGCCCTCAGCCATACACGAAAATCAGTTATCCCATCGGGGTGCCAGGGTAAAATGGGAGTAACACTACAACATTAACACCATGTGGCCATGACATTTTCTGAACGTGTACCGATGACAAGTCGTTGAGATGGAGTATACCTACCAAAAAGTCGCCGGCATAGAGTCTTTGGCATAGAGTCGTTGGCACCAACCTGTCGGGATAGATCAAAAAAGTCGTCGACATAGGTGTCATTGGGATAGGTTCCCCTGTACCGACGACATGTCACCAATTATGTGGGAATGATTTCTAAAAAAAAAAAGTTTTATTAATTACATGTGGCGAGGACATGTCGTCGGGATAGGTACCACCTATAGCAACAACATGTTGACGATATAGAGACCACATATAGCAACGGCATGCCATCGCCATGGGTCCGATTGTCAATCGAATAGCTATAAAGACGACAAGTCGTCGGGATAGCCACCTGATGTTTTTTTTTTTAGTTTTATAGATTGTGTAAATTTACCAATCGTGCATTTTTAACAAATCCAAACATTTTGCAGTATATATCAAATGAGATACAATAGCTAGTTACCATTGCTCAAATTCAAAACATCAAATTCAAGTTTAATATTACAAGTCAAATTAGATACAATAAATAGCTAACATAGTTCAAAATAACACAAAAAAATAATACAAAATATCAACCATCATTATCATATTCTTCTTCTTCCCCCATCCTCTCGGGCTCGACATTTTCTTGTGATGCGAATACGGGGAGGTTTCTTTTTGGGTTTTATGAACGCAACAGAAAATAAGATTAACGATAAGAAAACAAGAACAATGGTAACTTGCTCGACAAGAAACAAAAAAACATAGATGCGATAAACAACCTTGACCTATAGATTGAGTATCGATGAAAACAAATCAACACCTACTGATTTAAATTTGAATCAACCTAGAATACGCGTCCTAGAATTGACAAAGGGGCGAGTGCGTAACTCAACAAAACAAAGTTTTTCAAAATTCAATTCATTCAACTATTCTCAAATGTTCAACAAAAAGGGTTATTTATAGTGTAGCAACGATTACAAAATAAAAGGAAACTAATAGATAAAAGGAAAGTAATAAATAAAAAAGAAACTATTAAATAAAGGCTAAAAGTAAGTAACACGTCTCTAGAATCTTCTCGCTCTAGCCGACATCAATAGCCATGCAAGTTCCTCCCAAAAAGCCCTTAGAATTCTGAGAATCACAACCACTTTTCCAACGTTTGCATCTAACCTCACTCCGACGTTGTTCGCATTGACTGAGGATCACAACTGGTCACCAGGAGTTCCAAGGCGTTCTGACAATTTGCAACAGTCACAACGCATCGTTGTTAATCGCACTCCGAAATGGTTCGCATCCTTGTTCGCATCCAAAAACTCTAGGTTGCGATGGATTGCGATCGATCGCATCCCGTCACACCCAGTCGCAACGTGAACCCTTTTTGCGTTCGATTCCACTTTCGCACTCACCCTTCTCACATCCATCGACCTTTTCATTAACATCGCCTTTTCCATTAAAATCACCTTTTTCACTCAAATTACCTTTTGCATTCGCATCATCTTGAGAGGTATTTCCCTGTAAGGTGCTTCCTTATGTGTTTGAATTGAATAGAAATCTTGGAAATGGTGGTGGTTTGAAGTTAGGAATTCATGCCGCCAATGATGCAAGTAAGGCTTTAAGCAAATTAAGATAGACAATACAATAGATGCTATTGTTGCAAGTATTCTTACATTTGTTGTGCATCAAATTGGGATTGAGATTGAGGAGAGATGTAGAAGTGGAATTCCGTTCATTTGGAATTAGACGGAAGTTGGTGGTTGGTCTCCTACTCACTCCGTGAGCATGCACTCGTGTCGTCCCAAGGGCACATGGAAGACATTGTTCCTTATCTACTTCACCGCCTTCCCCGACCTCACTTTGCATTTTCTCATATTCGTCTTGAATTTTCTACTAAAATAAGGAAAGTAATAAGCACACTACAATTAAATAGTGGCGAGGTTATGTTGAACTTTGGTGGGTCACTTGACCCATCTATTTTTTAATTTTATAACAATGTATATACAATAAAAAGTATTGACCCACCTTAAATAATTTTAAATGAACTACCTTAATATTTTAGACAATTAAAATACATGTATTTTTCTAGCCCATATTTTATATTTTAACATCCCAATCCAATATAAATAGCCTAATACAACTTAAGTTAAAAAAAGAAAAAAAAAAACAATAATCGTATGAAAGCAAAACAACATTTCCTCTCCAAGTCTGAGAATTATCGAGCGATCAACATCAGTCACCACTCAACAGCCCATACGCCATCTCAGTTGCGAATCGACATCACTCTCAGGTGTGACGGTGCCATCGCCGGCAGTCGACTCGCCCCTCTGCCATTAGTAATGATACAATTGTAAAAATATATTAAGATATAACACCTCGTCGGATACAATTGTAAAAATTTTAAATCTTTTTTGGCTTATAAGATTCGGGCCGATCAAAACCTGCAACTCGTATTGTTTGATTTTTTTTTTACTTTTCTATCGGTTGCATTTAAATAGTGAACCACGTACTTTTACGTTCTAGCGTCGCCACTGCAATTAAACAAACAACTAAATTTAAACATAATAATAATAATAATAATAATAATAATAATAATAATAATAATAATAATTACCCAAAAAAAATTATAATTAATAATAGTAATAACATATTTAAAAAATGTATTGATTTCGTTTATCACGTACCCAATCTTCTTGTGCTCGACTTGTACGCCAACCTGAAGCATTTGTCCAACTCTCAATATGTTTCGGCTTCAGTCCTAGTTTTTTCCTATAATAAGTCAAAAACAATATATATATATATATATATATATATATATATATATATATATATATATATATATATATATATATATATATATATATATATATATATATATATATATATAAGTGTTAATAAGAATAATAATACTAATATTTTCATTACCTCTAAATGGCGTCGTTGAGCATATGATCTAGATCCATGAGCACTTGTGTGCGGAAGTTCGCGCTAGTAACTTTATTTTTGTCTAATGTGTGTATATTATTTCAAGGTAAATATCAACAAATCAATCATCTTATTCCATGCATCGGGGGACTAATCAGTCGGTGGATGTCTTCTTGACCCTTTCCATACGCCAACCTGAAGCATTTGTCCAACTCTCAATATGTTTCGGCTTCAGTCCTAGTTTTTTCCTATAATAAGTCAAAAACAATATATATATATATATATATATATATATATATATATATATATATATATATATATATATATATATATATATATATATATAAGAATAATAATACTAATATTTTCATTACCTCTAAATGGCGTCGTTGAGCATATGATCTAGATCCATGAGCACTTGTGTGCGGAAGTTCGCGCTAGTAACTTTATTTTTGTCTAATGTGTGTATATTATTTCAAGGTAAATATCAACAAATCAATCATCTTATTCTATGCATCGGGGGACTAATCAGTCGGTGGATGTCTTCTTGACCCTTTCCACATCCGCGTATCCACCGACGTCAAAATGTTTTTTCACTTCATGATTGCAATTTCGATATGCTCTTTGCATATCGACTTGGATCCCCGCTTGAACGGGTTCCCACAAATTTGTACCTCGATACATATGAAGATTAAAATAGCTTTGCAAAAAAACATATTTGATTAGTAAAAGAAATATTTAATAAGTGTAAAATTCAATATATATATATATAAAATATATTGTATACTTACTTCTAGCTCATGATATAAACTATATTTGTACTCAGTAGGAACACGACGCCAAGAATGATAATGCAACCTACCTCTTATCCCACTAGGTTTTAGATCAATCTAAAAAAACAATTGTTTGTTGTCCCCCACGAATCGATACGTCCACCCAGATGTATCAAGGCCCACGACCAAAGGATTCCTACTATTCTGTTCATACTAATTGTACAAATTTAAGTTTATTCATTTGCCATGTACGTACACATTTTTCTCTTTTGCTACATTCAAACATAAAATCGGAAATTTAGAAATTTAAAACTTCAAAAATATTCCCAATACTTAAGAATTTCATGTAACCTACAAGATTGGTAACCCGATGGTAAACCGTGTGCGCCCTTGTGTGGAGGTTTATCCCCACCGTCTCCTCCATGTCCCATCGCGTCTTCTGCGATTTGTTTAACAAATAGTATAAACATTCAAAATATATAATAAAGCTACTTATAAATAAGCAACATTTGAAAATTAAACAAATATTATAAGCAATCAGTGATGGACTTCGAGCCTTACTAGATCAAACAAAATAACAACAGAAACAACAAACAATTTGATCTAAAACTCGAAACCTATGGATCTAAACTCAACTAATTTATGCAACTTATTAGAACTCAATAGATCAAAAACCTACATTTTCTTTCTTCATAAGTTTCTTTTATTCACGAGCCAATTGAAAGGACTAGAGAACCCAACATAGAGTTCCCCTCTTCTAATCGCACCCAAGAAGTAAAAAACAAGCATATTTGAAAGTACCACCGAGAACCAACACAAAACCGATTCAAAACGATGAATCTGATCATCACCACGTCGTGGCATATGAGGTGTCACAACGTGATATCAAGACTTCGGTTTTTCTAGGGTTTTCTCAAGGATTCCGAACTTTGGTAGTAGAAAGGCATTTTTCTCAAATATCAAAACCGGTTTTGGAGCCTTCTATTTATGCGGAGGTAAGTTGAAACTCTATAGATAATCACCAAATATAATAATCATTATCTATGGTATTCAAATCACTTTGTAATATTCCATATTCTTTTATTTACTATTAATTATTTAACAAAAGAAGTCCCTTAAATAAATATCTTTTCAGTTCTGCTTAATTTTGTTCTTACGTGTAACCTAAAAGGACACTACCATTTATAGTAATATTATCGGGCTTTTTATCGCCATGGGCACTATTGTCCATCAATAAGGATATATAATAACTATAACATACTATCAATCAGAATCATCACTAGAACAATATACATGTACAACATCATCATTGATGTCAAAGTTTATGTTATTTATTTCTTCATCTGAAGAGTACGTATCACCACCTGCATTGTTATCGTTTATGAAATTGTCATCATTTATAGAAGGAGCAACATTCCTCCTAGCAACCACACTTGATTCCCCAAATTCACCTAAAATCGTCTTCATAAACAAGGTGCCTAAGTCGATAACCAAGGTAAAATCAGTTAATCAAGTATCATTCGCGACATCTATCTCATTAACAACACTAATACATGGATGATCCCAAAGTTTTCGATGATGAATCTCTTCAATAACACTCCAGTTATTGTTTTGAGTAGGATCTTATAGATAAAACAATTGCTTAGCTTGTGTGGCTAAGATGTATTGTTGATTATCATATGATGTTTTACCGATATACCATTCACGACTGGTATCGATAACAACCATGTCATTTATACTCTTTAAATGTTGTGACGTAATGACACATTAATCCATTTACCATGAAAGACTACAATTGAGTTACCTTATAAATAATGCAACTCTATGATCTCCTCTAATTGACCATAGAATGTACAGTCTTCTCCAAATGTAACAACACCACTATTTTGAGTAGTGTGTTAGAGATCACAGCTACTCGCGACAAATCGAACACCATTTACTATGCACACAGTGTAAGAATATGCATTCAACGGAGCATATGTCAACTCTTTTAATTGGTCATTACAGTCTGAATGCATATCTTTTTGGAGATGGTAAATTTGTAAGGAAATATAGGATTGTATGTTTAAGTAATGAATTACTTTTACATTAGTCTTACTTTATAAGTATATAACATATCTTCCTTTCCTTTGGAACCATGAAGGAAATTCCATTTTGAAATCACTTTCAAGTGATTCTCATTTAAATTCACTAGATGTGGGGCAAAACAATTAAATGAGTTAAAATGTATTATAGGACTATCGAAACTGTAGTTAATAGATCAGAAACTTACTATTTGTAACATCTTATCTCATCATTATCATAGTTGTTTAGTACAAAACAATGTAATATTTTTTTGGCCTCTTTACAAAGTTCGGCAATTTTCTTATCTGACGTTGTTCGACATTGTGATGAGAACATAGAAAATTGCCTTTTTGGAACACCAGGATCATCGTTTCTATCAACAAGTTTGAATTTGGTTTGCATACCCTCAAGATACATAGAGCAAAATGTCAAATCTCCATCTACAACATAACCCTCTACTATTGAACCTTATGGCCTGGCTTTATTTCTGACATAATTTTCAAGTTTTTCTCAGTATATTAGCCATTTTTCGACATAACGATTCTGATTTAAATTCACTGATGATCGTGACACTTCAACCCAACCAAATTTGATTCAGTATCATTAACCTTCTTAAATTTGATCCAAAACCATCAGGTAGTCTCACTCCTTTAATGATTAATAGAAACATTATCGATTAATTGGTTTTAATCAGTAAGAAGCATGTGAGGGTATTTCTTCCTTCTTGTTTTCTTCCTTCTTGTTTGTTGTTTTTGTTGTTGTTGTTGTCATTCTTCTTCTTCTTGACTATCTCTTTTGGCCATTGATCTAGTCCAATGTCCATATTTTTCAAGTCAATCCTTGCTTTTCTCTGTGTTTGCTTTTATCGTTCATCAGTGTAGTATTCAACATAGTCTAATTCACATTTTTCAAAACATGCATAACATCTAAATTGTGTTTTAAGTCGAGGAGAGGCCAATACTTAAGTTCAAAGAAGATACTTTGTTTCATCCAAGTCAACTCTCTCTTTTTTATTTCATCTTCGTTCTTTCTTTGTTCACCCTCGTGATTAGGATGTTTCCCTGGAATACAATTAAAGAGACAAGCTACTTGCTTTAAAATAGTGCATTACTGAATCGTCTAGGATGCGGTGTTGTCTCAAGTTGACCACCAAACAGTAGACTCTCCCTCTAGCTACAGTTCATATTCAAGAATCGTATGTGACCAACACAAGACATCTTGTTGGTCACATAAATGGAAGATGTGGCTTCGTTACAAGTAGGGCATGCTAAATAACCTGGACCACTCCATCCAGACAAACTGACACATGTGGGAATTCATTGATAATTCATAACAACATCGCATGCATATTGAATAGCGTGTTAATTGATGTATCTCTCGTTTGGACTCCTTCGGCCTACAACTGGCCAAATACTATAAATTATATTAAAGTTTCCGAACAGATTCAATCCATCAACAACTAAACCTAGACGAGCATTTCTAGGTTCTTTACCTAACTTTGGATATCTCTTATAAAATTATTGACATGACTTCCAATTAACCGGATGATGCATCATACCATCCATTGACTGTCCAATATTATGCCAACTAGGTATCTTTAGCTGTAAATTTGGAACTATACGTTCATTGAAGCCTTTGAGTCAAAGGAAAGTACTGCGACACTTTTTTTGGTACTCTCTTCCCCTTTGCGGTTGTGTCCATCCATCTACTCTCATTACAAATCGGGCAATTCTGCATGGAATCATTATCCTTCCCAAACAAAGCACAATTATATTTTCAAGCATAGATTGATTGATATCCTAATCCTATCTTTCTTAACTACTGCATAGCTTCATAGTGTAAGGTTAGAATCTTGATTTTCGAGAAAACAACTCTTAGTAACTCTACAAGCTGGAAAAACAAACTATCTATCCATTTATTGATCACTTTAATATGCAACAACTTTTCTATAAAGTTTAAGGAAGATATCTCACAATCAAGGTATAACTCGGTATTGAGCTCCTCAAACAAAGCATCAAATTTTGGGTCTATGCCTCATCCCTCCTCATCAGTATTTTCTTTATTTGTAATTTTTTCACCATAGCATCATCAATTACATCAAACATCTCATTAGTTGTTGGGGTGTTTATTCTTGGAGTCAAATTGTAGCCTAAATCCGAATCAGGATGTTTTTCACCATGATGATGTCATATAGTATACGATTGTAGAAACCCACAATTGTATATGTGGGCATAAATCGTACTCAACAACTATCAATACATATCTACACACTATATGCACGGGCAACACACATTTCCTTCAGAGTCGACATGTTTCCCAGCAATCTCTATAAAGTTTTTCAGAGCTTCCAAGAATTTTGGAGACGTTTCGTTCTCACCAATCCAACTCTTATCGATTGTCATTATTGTTTCATTATTAAATTTAACATTGTATACATAGTTATTGAAACTTAGATTGTATATTGGCTATAGGTGCACAAGTTAGAGTTTAAAGTTCACTCTACAAGGAGTAAAAATCAGATGGAATTGATACAATATTCACCATATATAAATAAATATATACCTGAGAAGTAAAAATCGGACGGAATGTATAAAGTATTCACAAGGATAGACTTTTAAACCCATTTTTAATACCTTATCTCATATGTCAATGTCTATTGCATGATTGCTTGTTTGATAAAAATTCGGCAACATTTCCCCTTAGCTCCCAAATATATAATTAAATATATACCTTATCTCATATGTCACTTCTTTTTCTTATCTATAGTAATTATAGCATGTTATTTTTGGTTTTTTTCAATTATAACAATATACATCAAATAGTATTTTTTTTCTATTATAGCATCATACTTTTAATAGCAACGTACTTTTATTAGTTTGTTTTCCATTATAAATATAAAGAAGAAAAAAATAGAATGTTTTAATAAACAAACTAATAAAATTATGTTGCTATTAATAACCTTTGTAGTTATGTTAATAGAAATGTACTTGTATTACTTTTTTTTTATTAAATCATATTATTTTCACATCTTTTTCATATTTAAAGTATGTATATCGTCTTATTTTTGTTAATTTTCAACTATAGCATTGTTGTTTGAATATTATTTTGTTTATTTTTTCTATTATAGCATCGTACTGTTAATAGCTAAGACAATTACATATTTTATACATCCAAACTAAAAAACCTAAACAACTAAGATAATCATACATATAGATTTTGTACATCCAACTAACAAACATATTATATGTACTTAAACTAGTAAACCTAAAAAATAACAAAATTATACATATTATACATTCTAAACATCTTAATACCAAAATCATACATATTATACACTTTATAAAACCAATTCTAAAACCAGGAAAAAAAAATCATGCATATAATACATATAAATACAAACAGTTTAAGCACTTTATCACTTAATCACTAAAAACATATATCAATTTAAAAATTTATCGCTTAATGACTAACATAAGTATACAATTAACACAAACAAATGATAACTACTTACTTCCATATTTATCTTCGTATACATATGATAACTACACTAACATACATACACAATTGAAAACATTATAACTTAACTAGGCGAATGTCCGCGCGTTACGTGGGATATTAAAAAAGTATTTTATATTAAAAATAACTAAATCATTGTTATTAACAATTAAATAATAATTTCATAAAAAATATAAAAAATAATTTTTAGTATTGGCATTATGTTGAACTATATTATAAGAGAAAAAGTTGGAACTTGAAGTTGTTTTGCATATACAAAGTTATATGATTAAAATAGAAAAAATTAATTTTTAAAAATAAATAAATCGTTATTGTTATCTATTAAATAATAATTTCATATTTAATTAAAACGTTTATATTAAATATTATCATTATGTAGAAAATATGATAATAGAGACATCTTTTTATCTATCTTAAATTTTATCATTATGTACAACATATGATGATAGAGATAACTTTTTATCTTAAATAGTAAAAAAATGTTTTGTATCATAAATATTACCATAATTATGTAGAACATATGATAATAGTGACGTTTTTTATAAGTTTAAAACTTTAAATTGTATTGCATACAGGGTTGTAAAACTTGGCTAACACAACCAAATACTCGACATGTTACTTAAAATCGGCCTCTAATGGAAACGAGTTTGCCTAACTCAGCCAGAAGACACTCGGATCCTTATTAAACTCGATCCAAATCTAAAAGATACGGTCAAAAATCATTTTCGAAATTCTGAAATTTAATTGGTCACTTGTCGACAAAAACAATCTCACCAAAGAATACACTCAACGTCCTACAAAGTTAGATGCAAGGAAGATCTCATGGCTTAGTCCCTTTAAAATATTTCACAACATTTCCTATTTATAGAGGAGAATACATTCTCTTGTTTACTCTCACGATAAATGTGGGATGAAAACATTTTAATTGAGCTCATTTCTTTATTTGCCAAGAATTTCATTTTGTTAAATAAAATATTAAATACTAAAAATAAAACGTTATCCAAAAAATTATTGTTCAATAGTTCCATTTTTCAGTAATCTCGTAAGTTGCTATAAAAAATTAAGTTTTTATTGAATAACTTTTTGTTAAATCCTAAAATCATAAAATCAATTAGGTACTTAATATAGAAAGTTTGTTTATATATATTTTAATAATTCAAAATGTCATTATAAAATGAATTCATTTATAAAATATAATCGAGTATATATTTCGTGCTTTTGAATCAAAGTGATTTTTCAAACAATTATAATTTTATGTTTAGGTAGATTTTTTTATATTTATAAAACATTATGTAACTTATAATATTATTATAAAGAATTTGAATAATCATGGGAGTTTCAAATGTATGTGGTGAAAGGAAAATGTTTCATTTATTGGTCGAAATTGATCAAACTCGAACCGATTCAACTTAATATACCAAACTAAATAACGTTTTTTCTATTAAAACCCGGTTTGTATATATTTTGTGTTTTTGAATCAAATTTATTTTTCAAACAATTATAATTTTATGTTTAGGTAACTTATTTATAATATTATTAGAAACAATTTGAAAAATCATGGGAGTTTCAAATGTATGTGCTGAAAGAAAACTGCTTCCTTTATCGGTCCAAATTGATCAAACTTAGACCGATTCAACTCAATATACCAAACTACATAACAGTTTTTCAACTGAAACTCTGTTTAAACCTAAAAAAAAATCTTGTTTAAAACCATTTTCAGGATTCTAAAACTTAAATGGACAGTTGCATAAAGACAATCTCACCAAAGAATACCCTCAACATCCTAGAAATGTAAGCATAAGGAAGTTCTCATAGTTTGGTCCCTTTAAAACATTTCACAACCTTTCCTATTTATAGAAGATGAAACGTTCTCTTGTTTACTCTCACCATCGATGTGGGATGAAGACATTATAATAAAACACGCTTTCTTGTTAATAAAACATTATTCAACTTAGTTAATAAAACATCATTTCTCTTGTTTACCCTTTCTTTATTGTTCAATAGTTCCATTTTTCTATAACTCGTAAGTTGCTATCCAAAAAAGTAAGTTTTTATTGAATAACTTTTTGTTCAATTCTAAAATCATAAATTCAGCTAGGTACTTAATATAGAAAGTTTGTTTATATGTATTTTCAAGATTCAAAAGTTCGTTATAAAAACAATTCATTTATAAAATATAATTTGTGTATATATTTCGTGCTTTTGATCAAATTGAATTTTCAAACAATTATAATTTTATGTTTATGTAGATGTTTTTTTTATATTTATATAACACTATGTAACTTTTTAAAAATATCATAGGAATCAATTTGAAAAATCATGGGAGTTTCAAATGTATGTAGTGAAAGGAAAATGCTTCTTTTATGATCCAAATAAATTACACTCGGACCGATTCAACTAAATATACCAAACTGCATATTTTTTTTTTCTAGTGAAACCTGGTTTGTATATATTTCGTGCTTTTGAATCAAAGTGATTTTTCAAACAGTTCTAATTTTAGGATTAGGTAGATGTTTTTTTATATTTATATAAAATTATGTAACTTATTTATAATATTATTAGAAAAAATTTGGAAAATCATGCGAGTTTCAAATGTTTGATGTGAAAGGAAAATGATTCATTTATCGGTCCAAATAGATCCAGCTCCGGTTCAACTCAATATACTCAACTACATAATTTTTTTTCTAACTAAAACACGGTTTAAACCTGAAAAAATTCGGCTCAAAACCATTTTTGGAATTCTAAAAGTTAACTGGATACTTGCCAATATAGACAATCTCACCAAATAATACCTTCAAAATACTACAAAGGTGGGCATGAGGAAGTTCTTACGGTTTGGTCCCTTTGAAACATTTCACAACCTTTCCTATTTATAGAAGAGGAAACATTCTCTTGTTTACTCTTACCATCGATGAGGGATGAAAACATTGTAATAAAACACCCTTTCTTGTTTATAGAACATTATTTAACTTATTTATAATATTATTATAAACAATTTGAATAATCATGGGAGTTTCAAATGTATGTGGTGAAAGGGAAATGCTTCATTTATTGGTCCGAATTGATCAAACTCGGACCGATTCAACTTAATATACCAAACTAAATAACGTTTTTTCTATTGAAACCTGGTTTGTATATATTTTGTGTTTTTGAATCAAATTTATTTGTCAAAGAATTATAATTTTATGTTTAGGTAACTTATTTATAATATTATTAGAAACAATTTGAAAAATCATGGAAGTTTCAAATGTATGTGTTGAAAGGAAAATGTTTCCTTTATCGGTCCAAATTGATCAAACTTAGACTGATTCAACTCAATATACAAAACTACATAACGGTTTTTTTAACTAAAACTCTGTTTGAACCTAAAAAAATCTTGTTCAAAACCATTTTCGGGATTCTAAAACTTAAATGGACAGTTTCCAATAAAGACAATTTCACCAAAGAATACCCTCAACATCCTAAAAAGGTAGGCATAAGGAAGTTCTCATGATTTGGTCCCTTTAAACATTTCACAACCTTTCCTATTTATAGAAGAGGAAACGTTCTCTTGTTTACTCTCACCATCAATGTGGGATGAAGACATTGTAATAAAACATGTTTTCTTGTTAATAAAACATTATTCAACTTAGTTAATAAAACATCATTTCTCTTGTTTACCCTTTCTTTATTGTTCAATAGTTTCATTTTTCTATAATCTCATAAGTTGCTCTCCAAAAAAGTAAGTTTTTATTGAATGACTTTTTGTTCAATTCTAAAATCATAAATTCAGCTAGGCACTTAATATAGAAAGTTTGTTTATATGTATTTTCAAGATTCAAAAGTTCGTTATAAAAAGAATTCATTAATAAAATATAATTTGTGTATATATTTCGTGCTTTTGATCAAATTGAATTTTCAAACAATTATAATTTTATGTTTATGTAGATGTTTTTTTTATATTTATATAACACTATGTAACTTTTTAAAAATATCATAGGAATCAATTTGAAAAATCATGGGAGTTTCAAATGTATGTAGTGAAAGGAAAATGCTTCTTTTATGGTCCAAATAAATTACACTCGGACCGATTCAACTAAATATACCAAACTGCATATTTTTTTTTCTAGTGAAACCCGGTTTGTATATATTTCGTGCTTTTGAATCAAAGTGATTTTTCAAACAGTTTTAATTTTAGGATTAGGTAGATGTTTTTTTATATTTATATAAAATTATGTAACTTATTTATAATATTATTAGAAAAAATTTGGAAAATCATGCGAGTTTCAAATATTTGATGTGAAAGGAAAATGATTCATTTATCGGTCCAAATAGATCCAGCTCCGGTTCAACTCAATATACCAAACTACATAATTTTTTTTCTAACTAAAACACGGTTTAAACTTGAAAAAATTCGGCTTAAAACCATTTTTGGAATTCTAAAAGTTAACTGGATACTTGCCAATATAGACAATCTCACCAAATAATACCTTCAAAATACTGCAAAGGTGGGCATGAGGAAGTTCTTACGGTTTGGTCCCTTTGAAACATTTCACAACCTTTCCTATTTATAGAAGAGGAAACATTCTCTTGTTTACTCTTACCATCGATGAGGGATGAATACATTGTAATAAAACACCATTTCTTGTTTATAGAACATTATTTAACTTATTTATAATATTATTATAAAGAAATTGAAAAGTCATGGGAGTTTCAAATGAATGTGGTGAAAGGAAGTTAAAAAAGGGGGTTTCAAATACATGAGATTCAAGAAAAAATGCTAGCTTTATAAGTATGATGATGATGATGATATGATTGATGTATGATTAATCACTTAATGACTTAATATTCTTCAAATTATCAAAAAAAAAAAGAAAAAAAAAAGTTGAAAATTATTTACCTGCAATGACGGAAATGAAGATCATGGTCATCGATAAAGGTTGTGGTCTCTTGGTGGCTATTGTCACCGGAAAACATATCACTCGGCATTTCAGGAAAAAAATGCCTAAATAGTGAAACTTTCTTACATGTAACACGGATGGAAGGGAAGAAGAGCTCACTAGTGGTGGTTGTTGTCACCGGAAAACAAAAAAAGCAACATCTCAGAAAAAAACGCCCAAACAGTGGAACTTTCGTACTTGCAACGACGGAAAAACGACGAAAATAGGGGAAGAGGTGGTCACTGATGGAGTTTGTGGTTGCTGGTGGTGGAAAATGTGAATCGTGGTCATCGGAATTAGTCAAATCAGAAAAGAAAAAAAAAAAAAAAAAAAAAAAAGGAAATATCGAAAATTGAATAGGAAACGAGGAGGTGTTACCCGATATCATCGGTGATATGAATGACTGAAAGAGCGAAATCATCGGACAGAATCAAGAGAGAAAATGAAAAGTTGCGCTGCTACAATGGAGGTCGTGTATGACTTGGATGGTAAAACCCTATCCTGATGACTTGTCGTAAATATAAGGTTTAAATAAACGATGTGCAGAAAAGCTGAGAAGTAAGTAGGCAAATTGAAAGCTAACAAGAAGGCCTTCTTCTCAAATCCCTTCTCTTCCTCAACAGGGCATTCGTGCAGAACCCCTTCTTTCTCTGTCTTGCCATTCTTCATGTGTAGCTCCTTCTTGTGGTGATCGATCCCCAAAGCATTGAAAAAAGGAATTGACTTCTCCCAGATTCCTATCGTTCAAGGAATATCTTGTGTGCCAACCAAACCTGGAAGGTAGTGCCAGATCCCTAAGGATGCCAGACTCTCATTCGAACCCGATTTAGTTAGCTTTCTTAGCTCAATCCCTTATAGTGTTCGTTTGTTTTTCTGGAGAAATTAAAATAATAATAATAATAATAATAATAATAATAATAATAATAATAACTAGAGTGGTCTCCCGTGCGTTGCACGCGACAGAAGGTGTTCGTTTTGTCAAATGAAATATGTTGCTTGCATTGATATCCATAGTAAAATACATTGCTATAATGTATAAACCGCCATCTATCGATGAGCAGAAATGCAATGTAAGTCATGATAGTAAAAGAAGCACAATGCTATATTTGAATAGATTTTCAAAAACAATGAAAACACAGTTTTGTATTCGAGTAGTTTTAAATGAAAGTACAATATAATCTACAACAAATGTAGAAAGAACATTCTATTGATGCGAAAAAAAATCATCTTTTGACCAATTTACCAATCAACTTGCATAAGCTCCTTTTACCCCAGTAGAAACGCCATATGTTCTTCCTTTGTCCAGGGAACTCCTGGAATTCCATAAACAACCATCTTATACTGGTATCACTAATAATAACAATACGAATAATGTAACTGGAACAAACTCTCAAATTAACAATTTTGATTGAATTCATGGCTTGTTCTGTTATGTTGATCCAACATATAACACCTTCCAAAAAACATCAGGGTCTTAATACCTAATTTTTTTTTTATAAAAAACAATACTACAATGGTTGAATCTATGTAAGAAATAATAAGTAATTTCTATTACAGTCCATTAACATCAACCTAAGAACCTTCATACACGCATCAAATAATTAAAAGAAACTGAAAAAAGAATTGAAGACAATAAATTATGGAATCAATTACTAAATAACTTTTTATGAGATCATACGAACATTTGAAAACCAATGATGAACAAAAATGATATTAACAACCTGTAACTTACGCATTCTCACCATCAATGAAAAGAAATTGATTTGCCAAAGATGCAGGAGCCAGCTTATGTGGAAAAAGGGCCGGATTGAAAATGGAAATAACCAAGGGGTAATCTTGTAATTATTTTTGGATTTTTTTATTTGCTTTTGATTACATTTGTTTTTTTTATTTAAGTTCTCATTTCAGCAAGTGTGTCATTTGTTAAACTTGCTATTATTCTTTTATCTAGTAATAAGAAATAAAAAAAAAAAAAACAAAAAAATACATACATCAGTCTTCACAGTTTAGCTTCTTTTCACCATTTAGTATGAAAAATGTCATTGAATATGATTCTCACGAAGATGAAAACTGAATCGAATTATAGGTATTTACAAAACAATATGTATGCACTTGTTTTTGTTGGTCAATGTAACAAAAAAAAAAGAAAAAACAAAATAAGAAAATTAGGATTAGAAATCGAGCTTTCAAAAGTTGAAAATTATTAACAAATTAAACAAAACCAATCTTTTTTAAATGACAACCTTTATCTTTTATCCTTTTTTTTTTTGGCAAATTACTCAATACGGGTGTCTTTAAAAAACATCACAAAATCAAGAATCGAGATTAATGAATGTGAAAAAATAAGATTTTTTATGCTTACTTCCACTGCTTGAAGCTCCATTCCCATCGTCCCTTCATTCCACAGAATTAATGATTTTGTCTGTAGGTTGACTCTAAAGCACCGGGTCCAGGCTTCCCATCCACCTCATCATTGTTATTTGAATTTGTAGCCAAAATGTTCTTGTAAAAAGATGTAACTGGAGGCCAACCCACCACTTGTGCCCTGTAAAAAAAGTTATCAATAGGGGTATTTTAGTGATTTCATTCAAATGGAGTTTCTGTATTTGGATTGCACTTACTTAGCAGCAGGAGGATAAGAACTGTTAACTTTGTTAAGATAACTTCCATTCCTGATTCTACAATCAAAACATCAACTCAAGAATTTTCACCCCCTTACCATGTCGTTGTCGCTTTTGAATTACAGACAATTTTATTCACTTCTTCCCGATCCTTCTATTGTCTGACAAAAGGGGAGAGAAAATGTTGTAATCCACAAAGACCTTTATTATCAGTAAAACTGCACAATATATTAATATTACCCACAATTAGTAAATAAATAATTATGTATCTTTCTTTTTTATTTAAGTTATTTATGATTAAAAAAATAAAAATCTACTTGAAACTTGATCTGCGTAAAAGCCTCCCTCCCACTGCAGCTGGGACTCTTCGTGATAGGGAGTTCCCATTCAGATTCCTAATTAAACCAAATTTGTTAAAACAATAATTCATATGTTTTATATAATTATATATTTGTATTTATTGTTAGAGAAAAGAATCTTACAATATTCGAACTGATGTTAAACCTCCAAGGCTTTCAGGAATGGATCCATTACAGAAATTGTATGAAAGATCCCTGTTTTATATACAATAAAAATACAATAAAATATCTTTTATTTAACCATTTCATAACTAATATATATATATATATATATATATATATATATATATATATATATATATATATATATATATATATATATACACACATATATATAACATCTTTTCACACAACAAATCAAATACTCATTTTTCATTCAAATGTGAATAAATTATACCGACAATACTCACAATAAATTATACAGCAAAATATCTATTATTTAACCACGTTAGCAAACATTCCCTGCAATTAACCATAAGAAACATCACCTGTCATTGAAATGAACAAATGTCAACCACAATGACAGTGTTAAGGTTATAAACTCAAAATTTGTACGTAACCAGTGAATCCTAACCCTCCTTTGGCCCTGATTCACACACATACATCAAGGATGAAACAAAAGATAAGTAACATACAATGGATGATTTACATGTGTACAGTTTGCTAAATGAAGAATCTTACAGGTGTTTCACCCTTTACTACTGGTGGAGCATATTCAGGATCAGTGGGTTCAGCAAAGTGGCTAACAAATTGGGCCATGCCTTTTCAAATGAAAATAGAAGCAAATCAATTAGATTTTTCAACCTACAATGTATGAATTAGAATTTAAATAGTATAACATGTATGACATACCTGTGTATCGTGGACATTTTCTCTTCTCAGGAGGTGGTCTATACTCCAGAGGAGGTCGTGGCTCAAAAAGCTTTAACAGATTACTTCAGACACCCCCAAAATAAGTCAGCAAAGTTGAAAAAATTAGATATGAGAAATTACAAACCTGGAAACTTCAGTAGCATTAGCTGCATGAACAACTGTAGAGGCAGGTCGAGATGCAGATAGAACTGCAGCTTCTTCATTGTTTGACTTTTTAAACTCCTATATAAACCACTAATATTTAAATGGAAGAGTGGCCTTAGTGAAGCAAAGTAGGAAGAGAAGCGATTTAGGATTTAATGGATATTGTGGTTACCGGTTGTTCTGAAGATGGCTCGATTGGTGGCAGACATCCTCGTTCCTGACTTTTAGGTTTTTTTGGTAGCAATGTTTTTGTTGAGAGAAGCTTCCGATGTTGCATCGTCGACGGTGGCGACATGGTGGAGGAGTTGCAGACAAAAATCGATCTCAAAAAGATGAAAATCGTGGCTGTAGAACTTCACATACCTTCAAAATTGAAGCCAAAAATCTGAAAATTATGAAGTCGTCGTCGGTTGCTGAATGATTGGAAATGATTGAATCTTTTTCAATTAATGGTAAAACTTGATGGAGGTGTCTCGATCGTAACAGGTAAGCCAGAAAGTGGAGAAGAAGCTCCTTGGCATCGTGTACTACAATTGTGATCGAAGAAAGCGAAAGTCGAATGAGAAACATGAGAAGAGGGGATAGGAATGGAGAAGCATCTGAGGCGGTTGATCGGTGTACAAATTAACCCCAGATAAGAACACGTGAAGAGGCACTAATCATAATCTGATTGGGTCGAGAAGCGGTGAACCTAAGCAGAAACAACACGTCTCCATCAAGATTATAAAAAATAGCAAAATATACCCCTAAAAGAAAGAGGCCAATAACAAATGAAACTACAGGGACCAAAAGAGACAAATTACCTCCATTTTAGTGTTAAAATTTTTCACAATCTTAATATATATATATATATATATATATATATATATATATATATATATATATATATATATATATATATATATATATATATAAAACTTGTACCTATAACAAGTCGTCGGGATTGATATTTCACACGGGTTGTCATGTGGGAAGTCGATGACAAGTCGTGGTAATAGCTGTCCAAAATCTAGATTGTTTTTATTTTCTACACCATAGAATAAAAATATATGGAAATTACATTTGTGGTAATTAATATCGACGATTTGTTGTTGGCATAGGTTTTTTGAAGACCACAAAAAAATTCATCGTTACCAGCAAATCAGTGGCGACGACATATCATTGGCATAATTATTCAGGTCAAACAAATTTGGTCAAAGTTTGTAGAAGCTACTGCGACGACATGTCGTCCGCATACCCTACTTGTAGCGACGACAATATTCGTGAATAGTCACCATAGGTAGTTATTAGGTGTAAATTTAATAAAAAAAATCCTTATAGGAATGTACTTCTGATCAACCTAAAGGTCATGTGGTCACGTGATCACGAGTTCATAGGTTTTTCTAACGACACTTTTATATATATATATATATATATATATATATATATATATATATATATATATATATATATATATATATATATATAAAAGGTAATGAAACTATCTGATACCATGGTGGGTCACTTGACCCACCTTTTTTGTATTTTATTTATAATAAGTTATATAACATTAAAGTTCGTGACCTATCTAAAAAAATTTAAATGAACAAATTAATATTTTTGACAAAAAGATGTATAAATTAGATTTTTAAAGCACAGATGCTATGTTTCAATATCTCAATGTTTTTAATATATAATCTAATATTATTCATAGTCCAATACAAGTTAAACAAAATAATAATAATAATAATAAGAGACCTGAATAATAATTCATCAAGGCCGTTTCACAGTACATGACGTTTCAACCCTTCACAGTTGTCGATCTAATTTTGTCTATTGGTTGTTGCAACCGCCGATAAGTTATTTTACTTTGTTAACTTTGTGAGCACTAAAAATATGTGGAAGTTATATTTTCAATTTTATGAGCATTAAAGTCACCGTATTGATATGATAGTAATTTAGTTCAATGTAGACCATAGGTTAAATTGCATTCGATCATTGCTATTTTTTTAATTATTGTTTGTTAATACTTATTTCATGATCATCAAAGCTATTGAATGTTTGTTAATATTTAAGAGTGAAAATTTTCACTTTTTTGATTGTTTCGTGATTCCACGATAAGTTTTTTTATTGTTTCAAACTCTCAGTATTATAAAGTATTAATAATGATAGAGTAAATTACTAAAATCGTCCCTATGGTTTGGTCAAAATTGCACGTTTGGTCCCTAACTTTTCTTTTGCACTCGGATCGTCCCTATGGTTTTATTTTGTTGAGTTTTTCGTCCCTTGCATACATAAAGTTAGGGACCAAATGTGCAATTTTGACCAAACAAGAGGGACTAAAAATGAAATAAAGTCAAACCATACGGATGATCCGAGTGCAAAATAAAAGTTAGGGACCAAACATGCAATTTTAATCAAACTATAGGGACGATTTCAATAATTTTGCTATAAATGTGAAAATATATCAAAATATAAGACATCGTTGAGTACAATTGTAGGAATTGTTTTGCTACATTTTGACCTGATCCAAACCCACAATTAGTATTTTGATTTTTTTAGTTTCTATCAGTTTTATTAAAATATTGAACTATGTGGTTTTACGTTCTAGTCTCATTAATGATTAGGAACCTCCATGTTAACCAACTTGTTCTCCTTTATATTTGTTATATCAAAAGTACAAACGCCATCTATAAATTAGAAGATGAATCAAATCTCATAACTCATCCTAAAAGATCGTTAGGAAAAAGAAAAGAAACTGATCTTCAAATCTTGTTCATCATATGAACCTAGAATTTAAGGATAGGATTTTGTTTAAATATTGTAACAAGAATCTTACGTTGTTCTGTATTGACTTGTCGATCGTTGGAAACAAGTTCACGATAGCGACAAAACCTTCATTAACGTTGACTAGTAACCATTTTTTAGCTAAATGATTAAATTTAGCTAGGATCGTAGTTTTTTAATGACTAAACTGCACAAATGGTCCCTGTGGTTAGCTCAAAATTGCTACTTTGGTCCAAAAAGGTTTGGACTAGCACCAGAGGTCCAAACTTTTCATTTTCTTGCAAGTTTGGTCCAAAAATTTTGAAACTTTTTATAATGACGAATTTGCCCCTTATTATTTTATTTTTTTATTTTTCTTTTATTACATTTATTAAAAACAATTAAAAATAATACAAAAATAAAATTCCTCTCTCTCTCTCTCTCTCTCTCTCTCTCTTTCCGTACAGTTTCAAAAAACATCCCTTTGCCTCTAACAAATAGTCGCCTCCTCCCACAATTTGCTTCCTCCTTTGGCCACCATTTATTCAAGAAACCTTTGCATTCAGCCATCATTTGCACATACTGCTTCTAGAAGAAATCGCCTATTGGATCTACGGAGATGGTCAGATCTTGCAAAATCGACTATCCCTCTCCTCCGATATTGGTCCCCTTCACAAACAGAGATCGGGCCACCAACTTCATCGGCGTCTCCATTATGATGATATGAACCCCGATGGATGTCCTAGTCGGAGATAGCCAAGCCGCCGCCGCCTAAACGAACTCTAGAAAATCCTAGCTCTGGTGACGAACAAACCCTAGATTCGGTGAACTCCGATGGTCATAGATTCCCGGGGGGAATTTAATCGAGTGCTCCCATTTGCGGTTTTCTGGTGGTGTCGTGGTGGAGAACAAGGCTAGGCGATTTCCTCCATTGATTTAATTAGGTATGGATATGTCTTTGATTTCATCATGAACGAGTGCTTGTTTGATTTCTGATTTTTGACGTGAATTGGAACCACCAACACATTCTAGCTATAATTTACACATATGCACCTTAATTAAAGGAAATACGAGGATCCTTGAGAGATATGATCGATCTTAGATAGGAAAAGGTTTAACTGCGATTCACGAGATGGAAGGAGGGAAAGCAAACACGCAAATGATATAAGAGAAGAAAGGGGTTAACAAAGTTTGTGGTTCTAAATTTTTAAACTTCAGATCGATTGTTGGTTATTTTTTTTTTTTTTAATTTTAGAGAGTATGAGTTTGATTTATATGTATCGATCCACAATAATGTGTTTTTTTTTTAAATTTCAGTGTGTATCTGTATATGAATAGTGTTTGTGGTTTGAGTTAGAGGAAAAAGATAGAATGAAGAAGACGATGAGAGAGAGAGATCTTTTTAATTTATTTTTTTATTTTTTTTCAATCATAAAAATATTTAAATTAATAAAAAAACAAGGGCCAAATCGTCATTATAAAAAAGTTCAAAGCAAAATGGACTAAAATCGCAACAAAATGAAAAGTTTGGACTTCTGGTGCTAGTCCAAACTTTTTTGGACTAAAGTGTCAATTTTGTGTTAACCACATGGACCATTTGTGCAGTTTTGTCTTTTTTAATTAAATTTAAACCTTTCAACCGAGATTTATATTTCAAAAAAAATTTTCTTTTAAAATACTAAAACTGCTTTATAAAATTAAGAGTAAATTTCAGATCCTTGTGGTTTGCTCAAATTCACACATTTGGTCCTACTATTTAACTTCTGACATGGCTGGTCCTTGTAGTTTTCATTTGCTGCATCACTAGTCCATGACGTTAGCGCTTGTTCACTTCCACCATTAATGAATGGCATGTGGAGCTCACATTAGGGAAAACTGGACATGTCATCAAGATAGGTTTATACTTTATATCAAGACCTTGGGTAATTTTCTAGCATGTTTTTATGATCATGAACCAATTACTTCATATACACCAAACTGTATAATGGTCATTTCACCCTAGGTAATACTAAACATTGTATGAATACATTAGCTAAAATGCTAATGACCATTATACAATGTGGTAAATAACCATTTTTTTTCATCACTTCTTCCATTAATCAACTTCATACATCCATTTATCTAAAGATATCTGCAATTCTTTCCGCAAGACAATAAGCAGTTGATTGGATTGTGATCATGGGATTCACACCAACAGCACTCGGTAGAATACTCGCATCACAAACATAAAGTCCCTCCGCTTCCCAGCTCTCTCCATTCTCATCCACTGCACCTTCCTTCGCACTTTTCCCCATTCTGCAACTCCCCATTTGATGAGCCGAACAATAAATATTCCAATCTTTCACCATTGACATCGGACCAGGTACAGCATCTACTGTCTCCAAGAACTCCTCGATCTCCTCTTCACTTGTCCCTTTGCATTTCAATCTCTGTCCATCGCTTCTTTGGGTACCCACTTCAACAGCCCCAGCTGCAATCAACACCCTTAACGCTTGTCTCAACCCTTTCTTGATGTTTTCATTGTCGAATTTGCTAAATTTATAACTTATTCTTCCTGCTGACGTCACTTCACCGGATCCACGGTCTTTCACCAATGAAAACACATGAGCAGTTCGAGAGTATTTCAGCATCCTTTCCTTTAAGTCTTGCCCTGAAACCCATGGAGTTAAACCAGCGAAACATCCAGGCCCTAAAGCTGGGACTTCCAAGATGTATGTCTCTTCGGACCCTGGTTTATGAACAGATGTCAGTATCCCCCCTTCGTAGCTTTTTCCAGTAAGATCGGTTTCACCTTCGGGAAAGTATCCCCATGCCATTGCAACAGGATGGAGATGAAGATTCTTGCCAATATTAGGGTTTTTCAGACCACTTGATATCATTAGAGGCGGCGTTAAAAGAGACCCACATGCAGAAATTGTCACCTTTGCCTCGATGTGTAATCTTTTCAAGATTTTATCGTTTAAAACTTGAGCAATTACTCCTAAACATTTCTTTCTTCTTTTCTTCCCGTTTTGGTTTCTTGTTAGCATAAATTTCTTGGCTTTACATCCGGTTATGATCACAGCTCCATGATCGACTGCGTCAACCAACCAAGTCGAGTCGGTTCCCTTTTTGTCTCCTGATCTACAGCCATAACAACAAGTCCCACAGTGATGATTCTCTGATGCGTTTTGTGGGACAGAATCGACTTTTAGGCCAAGATTCTGACACCCTTTACGAAGAACTTGATTCTGGAACCCTTCTTTTGTGCATTTTTCAGTAACACCGATTCTTTCACACACTTTGTTCATTGCAGAAGTGTACTCATGGCTCTCGTATAACTTAATGTTGTGTTCTTCAGCCCATTCTTTTCGCAAGGATTGTGGTGTCTTAATGCAAGCTGACCAATTCACGGCTGAACCACCTCCAACTGTTGATCCAGCTTGGATCATTACTTTCCCATCGAGTGTAGGAAGTATTCCTCCTGATTCATAGAGTTGATCCAAAGAAGGTCCTTCCAGTTTTGAATAATCTTTTTGAGTAAAGTAGTTTCCTTTTTCAAGAATCACAACTTTCTTCCCGGATTTTGCAAGTATGGCAGCTGCAACGCCACCACCACAACCAGAGCCAATAATTACAACATCGCATTTTATTTTGCAAATGTTCTCTTTAAGTTCTTCGGTCACATCCAGGCCTTTTTGAAGGAGAGAATGCACGAGGGTTTGATCGGTTTCTTTCATGATCTCCACCATTCCTTTCTGCAAAGGGCGCTTGTTTTGCTCCTTTTTTGGGTGTTCTTCGTTAATGTCTACGTGGTAGCCGATGGCTTCCCATGCAGGATTATCTGCTTTCTTACCAACCTGTTAAGAAATTTCAGGAATATATCATGTTAGATGAAAAATCATATGTTAATTCCTTTTCGAAGTGAAGAAACTATTTGAAAATGTTAAATCTTTACTAAATTTTTGTTACATATCAATAATTAGACTTGAACGGTGTGTTTTAAGTATAGATATTATTTATGTACCCAGTTTATTCTTACCTGTAGCTGGTGTAGGCCAACTCTTGTTTGAAGAATAACCATTTTTTATAAATCTTGATCAAATGATGTTTTATATTTTCGTTTACATGTTGACAAGGCCTCTACGAATGCTTAGGGTATTGATGAAGATGACAACGAAAGTGGTCCTTGGAGTATCGTATGGAATTTTAACAATTCTCTTGCCGTGTATTGAAATAAAATCATAATTGTTCAAGGTACTAGTTGTGTACGTATTTTATAGCAAAAAACTTAATCTAATTAAAAACAACTTAGACAGTCTTTTCATACTCCAAATTATTGATTTTGACCCATCAAATATGTGGGTCATACTTATCTCATATTGTTTTGCATTAAAAGTGTGTACTATGTATCTTTTGCAAGATTACGATAAGAATTATCTACTTTTAAAATCTGGGATTAACAAGAAAACAATTAACAAAACAGAAAAAAGGAAGAAGAGATCACCTGAGTGAAGAACACCAAAAGGCAGAGTGTCTTGATGAACACAAATCCGAGTCTGATAGGCGTTAGAAACCTATGCTCAAACCATTTCTGAACAATCTTCTCCCTCTTGTCTAGCGGAATTTCTGAGAAGTTGTGTACGTATGGCCATTTATGAGAAAGACAAAGAGTTCCAGAAAGTAAAAGGGTACCCAGTCTTGTGGAAAGAAGTGTTAACACCAATTTCACCACCATCATTGCTTCAAGAAACGCCTTCGTCTTCAAAAGATGAACTACCTGTTTCCAATTCCATCACTTTGATCAATTTCAATTTGATTAAAAAAAAACAAAGGGAATCGAATTTGATGATATGTTGAAGAGTTAGGTTGATGTTACCTTATTAGGTATCGGGTATAGAGAACCAGAAGCAGTCGCGAATGAACGGATGCTTTCTTCCACTTTGTTGCCATGATCATCAAGAGAATTCAACGGGAGTGGTTGCACGATGACGTCACATATGCTGCTCAGAGTCGCCATTTCTGATGAAGAAAAGCTTCCGTTTTTGTAGTATTCATCTCTCTCACCTTGTAACAGAGGGTGACACTTTCTCTCACTGTCATCATACATCTCTCTTTCTCTATGTTATGTTGATTTCAGATGGAATTGAGGGTCTATAAGACTATAACTGTATATCGTGTGGTATGATGGGTATCGCATATGTTAATTTATATACAAATTCGAGGCGTTGAAATATGGAAAGTGTCTCTATTTCAAAACTAAAAGCCAATTGTTTAACCGGTAGTACGTAAAACTATTTTTATTAATACCCAAAAGTAGCCGCTGTCTTTGGTATAAAATAAATATTGTCCAAATTTAAAATTTTCTCCATGTATTATTTGAAAAGTTTTGATTCGGTACATATGTATGATATTTTGCAGGGTGACCCTAAAACAATGTCTTCTTGCACTTTTGGTTCCTAAAACTTCTAATTTAACCAAGGTTATCAAGATCGGGATCCTATATAGGATCGTTTTTGGGTTTGTAAGATCGGGATTGTAAGATCCCACAAAATAAAATAGAATTTTAATTTATAATTTTTAATCATGAAAAATATTTCAAACAATCAATTTTTTGTTCAAAAGTTATAAAAACTTCAAAATATTAGTCATAAGTCACAATACAAATGATAAATGATAAATTGGTAAAAGGTAAAAGACATAAAATGGTAAAAAAATTTCATTTGCAAAATAAATAAATAAAAATAAAAAAATCAAAGGAAGGTAGGATCGGATCGGATCTCGATCCTACGATCCTATCTACGATCTTACGATCCTACCCCAAATACGATCCTTTTACGATCCGGATTGTTTTTCATACCTAGGATCGTAGGATCGTACGATCGTATCAGGATCGCGATTTTGACAACCACGAATTTAACAAAGCATTTTCAGGCTTATCTTTAACCATCTACTTCATGTGTTTCTACTTTCTACCTTCACATATTCTTCATTGTTATTCGAATTCAAGAAGTTTCAATTTAAACAAGATTCTATAAAATATATTAAATTTTGACTAATTAAACAAATGATTATAAATTGATTGTAAATAATCAAAATCAATGTAAACTATAAACAAAATATTATTAGGGTTTATTTATTGAAATAAGTAGTCAAATTACAATGAAATGAAAATACTATATAAATAGGAAAGTTTAATTAGGTTAAACCTAGCTAAAAAAAACTAAAGGGGCCAAACCAAAAAAATGCCTAATAGATTTATTAGGCTAACAACATCTCCCTCAAACTCATAATACGACAACAATAAGCATTGATATTTTGTCAAACAAAAAAAGAAACCGATGAACAGTCAAGGCTTTTGTAAATATATCAACAATCTGTAATATGGATGGAACATAAGGAAGAAAAATAGTCCCAAGCTGAAAGTGGTGATGAGTGAAATGAAAATCTTTCTCAATATGTTTTGTACGCTCATGAAACACATAATTTTTAACAATCATTACCTCACTCTCAGGGTTGGCTAAGAAATATGGATACCCATGTCTGCAAGAAACCATCGCAGCCACACAATCCCGCAAGTAGCAACACTATAGCTAGATACTCAGTTTTTGTAGAAGATCGAGACACAGCATCTTGTTTCTTACAATTCCATGAAATCAATGAATCTCCAAGAAACATATAATACCAAGTAGTAGACTTATAATCATAAACATTGTTATCCCATTCACCATCACTATAGGCATGCAACTCAAGATATGAATTGGAAAAAAACACCACACTGCGAAACTGAGTACCAGAAGATATCTCAAAATACGAAGAATAACTCCCCAATGAACCATGGAAGGAGTAGTGAAAAAGTAGCTAACCACATGAACTGCATGAACAATATTTGGTCTAATGATGGTAAGATAGACAAAAATCCCAACAATGGTATGATAAAGACTCGGATATGAGAAAGGAAAATCGTTAGTTAGAGAATACTTGCATTACACTTTAGACAGGTATTAATTGTTTTGCTATCCGAAAGTCGTGTGTGTTTAAACAAATCCGAGATATACTTCATCTGAGATAAAAGATAACCTTTTGGAGATTGTGCAACTCCAATCACCAAGAAATAACATAGTAATCTCAAGTCTTTCATATCAAAATGGTTAGCCAAATCACAATTCAAGGACTCTATACCATCATGATCATCGCTAGTAATAATCATATCATCAACATAGAAGGAAAGAAGGATCTGACATGAAATTGTACATCTATGAAACAAAGCAACATCATGACAACGAGATTGAAAACCAAGGGAAGTAATTATTGTAGAAAATTTCTCAAACCAAGCACGAGGGCTTGTTTTAAACCATACAATGCTTTCCGAAGCCGACAAACTTCACCTGGACGGTGAGTAATACCTTGTGGAGCAGACATGTATAACTCTTGATGAAGATCACCATTCAAAACTGCATTCTTGACATTCATCTAATAGATCTTCCACTATCGAATAGAAGAAACAACAATTAGAGTGCAAAGAGTTGTCATTTTTTTCATCTAGATCAAAAGTATCTTCATAATCCATACCATATTCTTGCAAGTGTCCTTTTGCAACAATTTTTCCTTTATGACATTCAATACACGCATCATACCTCGTTTTGATCTTATATACTCAACTACAACTAGTTATGTGTTTTGCAAGTGGGAGCAGAACCAAATCCAATGTATGAATTTGATAAACAAATGTATGTTCCTTAACCATAGCGTTTTGCCAAAGAGGGTTAGAGACGGCCTCTTTGTAGGATGTTGGTTTATAGAGACGAGGTATATTCCCAATAAAGGAGGAAAAGGTTGTCGAGTAAAAGAAGTATATAAATTCTAGAAGCTTGGTGGACTTTTGAGTACGAGTACGTCTTGATGGTGGGGGATCTTGAGTATGATGGGGATCCTAAGCAAGTAGGGTATCCTAAACAATAGCGGGTGTGTGATAAGAATTTGGAAGGATATCTGAAGTAGCAGAAGCATTAGAAGAAACATCATCATTGTTAAAGCTAACTGGATCAATAGCCTGAACTTCTGACTAAGTCACGTTGTGTGACTGAATAGTAATGTTATGGAAAGGAACGTGTTCCAAAAATGTGACATGTCGAGAAATATACAAATTTTGACTTGTCAGGTCGTAATATCAATATCCTTTTTTACCAATACCATATCCCATGAACAAACATAGAGTAGATTTTGGAGACCACTTGGTTCGCTCAACGTGAGGTTGTAAGAAACATGTACACATAAATACATGATATAAAGAATAATCAAGAAGTTTTCCATACATTTTTTCATAGGGAGACATCCCATAATTGTGTGCAGTGGGAATGAAATTAAGGACATATGTAGCAGTAAGAACAGATTCTCCCCTAAAGATACTAAGCACCTAAGTGGATAAAGCAAGAATGGTGCAATTTCAACAACGTGACAATGTTTTCTTTATATAATACAACATTGCTAAGGGTATCTATACGTGATAATTCGTGCATAGTACCATCATATTCAAGTAATTGAGTAAAACCATTTAAAGTATATTACACTCTCAATCACAATGGATGCATTTTATGAAAGCAGAGTATTGAGTCTTAACATGAACTCTAAATTGGCTATATATTGTGAAGAAAATTAGATATACGCTTCATAAGATAAACCCACATATAACGAATGTAATCATTTATAAAGGAAACATAGTAAAAGGATCCTCCTTTAAAGGAAATCGATGAGGGACCCCACACATCAAAATGTACAAGATCAAAAGGAGCAAAAAAATTGGTGACACTTTGATTAAATAGAAGAGCATAAAATTTTCGTAGTTTACAAACACACCAATAAAAAATATCATGACTGTTAAAAAGACCTAACATACTAGTAAAAGATAAAAACTATAAATGAGATGCAAACACATGACCTAGACAAGAATGCTAAAGATAAAATTCTGAGGACGATTTATTTAAACAAAAAGATGAAAAATCAACACTAGAAGCTACAACATTAAGCACTAGTAGTTGCTCTAAAACATAAAGCCCCCCAAGTCTACGGCCAATCCCAATCACCATTTGAGATTGTTGATCTTATACACAACATAGTGAATCAAAGAAGAAGACCCACTAGCCATACTTACACATCTGATTGACTGAGGCATGAAAGCGTGGAAATATAATAGACATCAGTCAAAGATATATAAGGAATAAAAAAACCCAACATCTTCTACTGACATAGGTGTAACAGTAGTAGGCATAACAAAAACAGGCGAACCAGAAGATAACGAAATAAAAGATGAAAAATGTGGTGACATATGTTGAGATGCACTAGAATTTGATATCCATAATGATGAAGGAATACATGAAGTATTAGATGTTGATAAATGTAAGTGAGATGTGGATGCTACCATGGTAGTAGGATTGGAGGCAAGGAACTGTCTGAACTTTTCAGCAACCCGAGGATCCAAAGTTGATGGCGATATAACAATAGTTTCAGGCTCTACTGAAGGTGAAATGACAATAATGAACTATGTTAGACAAAAAGGTATAAAAGATGGTGTGGTGAAAACTGTCCAGAAGGTCAATTTTGTTGTGGAGGTTGAAACTGTGCAGATGGTCTAATTTGTTGTTGCAACTGATTTACCTTGCTCAATAGCAAGGAGCCCAAATATTTCCAAAAGTTTTTCTTTTTGTAGAAGTCACGCTCATCAGATACAACTCTATGACAATTTTGATTAGAGTTCTAAGGTCGTTGAGGAACATCAAAGACACCTAGAGTAGTAGCAGAATTAGATTTGTTACACATGTGACTTTGTACGAGTTTCTTTAGCAATTAACTCGTGAACAACTGAATCAACAGTTGGTAAAGGTGTACTATGACTCCTATTTTTATAATAGTTGTTAACGAATGATAATGAATAATAGTTAGTAAAAGAAAGTTATAGTTCACTCTGAGATGATTATGTGGATATAAAGTTTATCAAAAAGGGGTTCATATGAGGAAGTTATGTTCGTTCGAAATTGCGATGAAAGTATTTTGCTATTTTAACGAAAGTCAAATTCAAACGGTCAATGGAGACTCTTTGTCGCATAGTGTAGTCCTCACCACGACATGGAAAGGTAGTAAGTCACGAGGACATGTAACGATTATAGAACGACATGTACTTAGGCAATAAGCACGTGGCAAAGACCGAATTCTCCTCATCACCATGGTGCGACGCGTCAATCATATAAATATGAGCCATTTCCGACATTTTAGAAATTTTGGAACATGTGGTCGGGGGAATAGATCGAGAGGTGTTCCTGTAGGCTTATAATCAGAGCAATATACGAGAGTACGAGGGATGCAAGGGTTTGTTACGGGATTATATGAGGTATCTTTTATCCTGTTATTACATAAGTACGTTATTATGATATTTCATAAAGGGTTGATAAACTCGAGTGTGTGTTACGGTATTTCATGATATGATGCTATTACGAACCCTGTGATTTCTTAAATGTTAATATGGTCATTTTAGGTTAAATACTCTATTTTTCCAAGATTTGTCGATTGAGTTAACGGCTTGCGGGGTTAAGCCGTTAGGTGATTGTATTTGAAAACATGACTAGCTTGGTGACAAATGGTTACCGATTCTAGTTAGTTATCAGATAATTGGTCATTATAATGGATATAGTGATGAGATTAGACAAGTTCTAATGAACTTGATATACTGTTTAAATAGGGTTAGACAAGTGATTATTTGAAAGCAGTGTTAAAGCGGAGGCCAGAATAATAGTTAGTCTTCAGTAACTAACAAAGTGAGTAACCTTATCTTTATTTAAATAATTGTTATCATAGATATGTGATAATTATTGGGTATGTTCATAGTAGAGTATAATATCTGAATTTTTATTTATTATTATCATATGAGTTGAGTAAATGTTTTAATTTATAATTATAACTATCTAATGTCATACGAGACATTAAGTGGAGAAATAAGAAATGTAGTACTTTATTTCTATTTGAGTAAATAGACAAAGTAAATAAGATGTATAGCAAAGCATTATACTTTTAGTGAGTACAGTTGAGATATAAAATACAGTATTAAATGATGCATTGATAAGTGACTTTGAGTGGAATATATATATATATATATATATATATATATATATATATATAGGGCTAGGTTATTTTGTTTTTTATATTTATTGTGTGCTAGAATACACCAATAGAAATTTAGTAAATTAAATAATTATTTAATTAAATAATTATAGATATTAAATGATTTCAATAATTATATGTATATTATATGATATCCATAATTATAATTCTCTTTTTATGGAAACTAATTAAATATGTCGTTAATGCTAACAATAACATTTTTTCAGAATGAATTTGCATCTAGGCTTTTATATATGAGTTCGTACTTTGTTTCAAGACTCAATCTGTGACAACCCAAGTTGTTCCGTTACATTTCCCCGTTACTGTTAACGGAATATTCCAGTTTATAAAAGTTCCGTTAATTAGAGTTTGTCAATTTAATAAACATTCCATTTGTTTACATTTAATATGCCGTTAAGTCGTGATAAAAGGAAATAAAAACACATAATACATATTTCCATTTAATTGGAAAAGTTAGTTTTTATTATTACGACCACTAAATCGGGCGCGACCAAAAGCCCCGTTTAACGGCAATATTGGGTAGAATTCCACTGAGCTCCAACTCCCACCCATATATAAAGGGGAGTAAACTCCATTTGGAGACTTTTTACCCTCTCTCTCTCTATACTCTCTCTCTAGACTCGTTTTCGCCCCGAATCCGCAACCAAACGCTTCCAAATCGTAAGTCCGCTTACCCTAGCTTATTCTAAACATTATGATTTGTATTTATAGCCCAAAAATCGGACTTAGAAGCTGTTAGAATGGAGTTTACGGCCTAAGCTCCTCCTTAGGCCGTAAACACCTTAAATGAGGCCAAAATGACCCCAAAATGTCTCTAAAGGCTTGGAAATAAATGAAGGGATTAGCCTAGGAGTGTTTAAACATTAAATCACAAGGATTTAGGGTGTAAAATGGAGTTTACGGCCCAGGCATATGCCAAGGCCGTAAACACCTCTAAACCTTGCAAAAAGCCCCAAAAACACTCCCAAACCACCCTTGGACTTCATACATAAATTAGGGGCTTATCCTCTTGGGTTTAGATCATTTAAACATAAGGATTTGGAGGATTAAAAGGAGTTTACGGCCCAGACATGTGTCAAGGCCGTAAACTCCCCAAACCAAGCCAAAATGTTAGTTTTTACCCCCCAAATGGCCTTAGACTATCATTATAAATTACTAGCAAGGTATTAGGGGCTTGAAACTTCAATGAACTCAAAGAATAAGAGTTTACGGCCGTAAACTCCCTTAGGAGTTGTCCATGGGCCGTAAACTCCATTTTAATGCCCTTAAAGACCTTAAACTCACTCATACTATATAGTTTTGGACCTAGAATAATTCCATGAACAAGTTAGAAGCCTTAAAACACACTAGAACCCCTCACCATGAGTTTACGGCCATAAACTCATGGTGAGTAGTCCCTGGGCCGCAAACATAGCTTTGGGAGTTTACTCTCGGATAGTAAACTCCATTCCTAAGCCATACACACCTTTAGACACTACCCGGGACACCCCAAACACTTAACCAAAGTGTTTTCCGCTCCTTTGAGCGCGTATACTTGTTTAATTAGTATTAAATATACTAATTGTATGTGAAGATATGTTATCATATATTAAATAGGTCATTGTGTGTGTTCGAGTCCTTACGTGACACCGAACGCCCAAACGGCACCTTCGTCGGACCTACTTACACCAGGTGAGTTCATACCCCTGAATGAACCTTTTAAATGTTTTCACATGTTTTATAGGGGGGGAATACAAGTTAAACATGCCAGTTATCATATCAATCACATGTGATTGATAACTCGCATGCACAAGATTTTACCACACTGTATACTGTTTTACCGAGTAGGACATTATAATGGTTTTCAAAAAGGTTTTTCGTTTGTTTCAAGACTCTTATTTATACTGCTTTATTTAAAACTCACTTTAAACTACTTTATAAAGGTTTTACAAGATTTTAATCAAAGTTCTCTTTCACAACGTATACTTTTACTTGTTAGTTACTGCTGCTTCGCTTATACTTATTTTATACTCCCACTTGGTAACGCTTTCACTTCTTGAAACGCTTATACCTGTTATTGTCTCTATTTCACTTATACTTGTAGTCACTTATACCTGATAGACGCTCTTACTTTACTTATTGTTGTCTCTACTTCGTGATACGCTTATACTTGTTCGACACTCTTACTTCCCATGTGACCGCTCTTACTTCACTCATTAGACACTCCTACTTCACAAGAATCACTTCTACTTGATACACACTCAGTCGTAGATAGATGTATCTCTATGCTTGTATAGGTACATATAAATAATGATTTGAAAGACTTAGGAAGGCTCGTCCGCCCTATTTCCTTTTCTTCGTTGAGATGTGGTCTGGTGGGATCGGATGGCCGTCCGAAGGTCGTTTGATTCATTAGTTATATATTATGTATATGAGTATGTACATACAGGAATGCTCTAGTCAATTCAGTTAAGAGTCTCTACCTCTAGTTCAGCACTCTCACACTACCCACTATTTGGAAGTCTCTACCTCTAGTTCAGCACTTACACACTACCTACTATTTGGAAGTCTCTGCCCACTATTTGGGATGCATCTTCAGGACACGACCTTCTCCGTCGTCTAGTTGGTAACCAGAATCTCCTGTAGGGAGAGCAGACATTGTGTGTATAGATCTATACGGGATTGACAACCCCGCACCCAGACTGCTAGCTACAGTCCCCGCCTACCAAGCCAACGGGTGACAAATGTCATATTTTAGACGCTTGTAGGGCGTCTGGTACTCTAGTCAGTATGGTTATGAGTATCCCGGGTTACCTTATAATTCATTGGCCTTAAGGTAACGGTATTTCGCTGGCAATTTACACTGTATGCTGGTATCTCATTTTCAGAGTCACTGTTTTGACCTTACAAGGCGTATCATTCATTTGATACTGTCTGGGGTCTGTATTCACTGTTTTGACCTTACAAGACATATCTTTCATTTGATACTGTCTGGGGTCTGTATTCTCTGTTTTGACCTTACAAGACGTATCTTTCATTTGATACTGTCTAGGGTCTGTATTCACTGTTTTGACCTTACAAGACGCATCTTTCATTTGATACTGTCTGGGGTCTGTATTCACTGTTTTAGACCTTACCAGTTGTACCTTTCATTTGGTGCCTTCTGGGGTCTGTGTCTCCATTTGTTAGATTGAACCAGGCGTGTCGTTTGTTCGATACTTTCCTGGAGTCTATGATTCCTTTGCCTTAGTCAGCAGTCCTCACTGCTGAGGCATATGTATTTCCCTAAGGTCTCTTGCTTTCTTTAATAATCAAATTCAGTATTTTGATAATGATAGCAATTAAGGGAAAACTACTTTTTACCACATAACACTGACCAGTCTTGGTAGAAGGCTGCTTTTATTACAGAAAATATAGGATTTTCTGGAAAGAACTCTAATACACAGTAAACACTTAAACTACTACTTTATAAAGTTATCTGAATGAAATGTCAGTAAATGCTTATGAACTCACCAGCATTTGTAAAAATGCTGATACTCGCTTTTCAAATAACTTGTATTCTCAGGTCAGCAATTAGACAGGTACACTCCCGGAGCTGTTGATGAAGATGGCTTAGTATCTTGTTGTACTTATTATATTTGTTTGTATTACTTGATACATTGAAATGTAAACCATGTAAAATTATTACTATTAATGCAATGTTTTGTTGTACTTTGATTACTATAATGCATGTGTTGTGATACTCGACATGACGTCATCCACCCCAGAATGTTTCCGCCGTTCCGGTTTTGGGGTGTGACACAATCACTTAAAATACAATAAAGTTGTATGAATACACTCTCATTCTGCTTCAATACACTCTCATTCTTCTAGATATGAATTTATTCTGAAAGAATATTATTGTTGACATTAATGACGAATTTAATTAGTATCCATAAAATGAGTTATAAGTATGGATAACATTTAATATACATATAATTAATACTAAATTCCTATTGGTGCATTCTAGCACACAATAGTTGTGAAAAACATTTGAATCTACCTACCTATATATATATATATATATATATATATATATATATATATATATATATATATATATTACTATAAAAATTAAGGTGCGAGTGTTACCGAGATACAAAATAGAGTATTGTTATATGAGTTGATGACCTAGCATGATTGAGATTTAAAGAGATAGAAAGAGTGCGAGTATACATACATACATACATACACACACACACACACATATATATATATATATATATATATATATATATATAGAGAGAGAGAGAGAGAGAGAGAGACAGAAAGACAGACAGACAGACAGACTGACTGACAGACAGAGAGTATGAGTATAGAGATAGAGCGAGCGTCAGTATAGAGAGAGAATATAAGTATAAAGATAGAGTGAGTGTGAGTATAAAGAGAGAATATGAGTATAGAGATAGAACGACCGTGAGTAAAAAGAGAGAAAAAGAAATTATGAATATAGAGATAGAGATAAAGATATAAAGAGAGATAGAGATAGATATAAAAATACATATAGATACAGATATAGATATGGAGAGAAATAGAGGTAGAGATAAAGATAGGGATATGAGAATAGGTAGAGATAGAGATATAGCGAGAGATAGAGTACGAGCATTGATCCATAAAAAGAGAGTAAGTGTATATAGAGAAAGAGCATAAAGTATGAGTATAGAGATAAAGAGATATAGAGAATGAGCATATAGATAGAGAAGGATAGAGTATGAGTATATAAATTGAGATGGAAAGAGTAGAGAGAAAGAAGAACAACGAGTATAGAAATGAGCAGAGAGAATAAGAGAATAAAAAGGAAAGAGAATGTTTATACAGAGACAGAGAGAGAGAGAGAGAGAGAGAGAGAAAGAAAGAGTAGAAAGAGAAAATGGGAAAAGTATAAAGAAAGTAAGGAATGAGAATGAGTATCTTGTGAGAGTCTAATGGCAGCTTCAGTAGTTGTAAGACCATTACTATTATTAGTAGAGAAAATGGTTGAGTTGTAAAACTTTAATTGATAAATGCATTTTAAAAAATTATACCCTTAATGATTGGTATATTTATGAGTTATGATTATTATGTGTCTTGTAATAAGGCATACTCACTAAGCTTTTTGTAGTTTATCCTTTTTGTGATGTATGTTTTGCACGTAAATTTATTAAAGAAGTAAGGATTGAAGAAGAGAGATGGTGATACCCGACTAGGATTTAATTTCTTTGAACTGATCTTGCTGATAACTAATTGTGTTAGATTTTTAATGCAACCGTACACCCATTATTTTTATAAATAACAAGTCAAAATTTTAGTTGTACCTTGTGTTAAAAAGTTGGGTGTTACATGTACGATGCAAGATAGATCTATGTAGACCTTCGAAATCAGAACATAAAGCCATTAAAAACTGTACCAAACGAGGCTTAACCTTTTTTGTAATGTAAAGTTGGAAGGTGTTCAGGTCATCCGGTTCAGTAAAAACCAACCGATCCCATAAATCTTACATAGAATCATAAATATCTTGAGTACTCAAACTGTTCAGTTGGAGGGCTCAAATATAAAAATCTAATTTGATACTGTTTTGAAAAGTTAAAATGTGTGTACAGTCTATCCAAGTGATCCCAAACTTCCTTTGTAGTATCATACTTTCCCAACTATGTGCCAATAGGCTGAATTATAGAATTGTTAATCCAAGTGATAATCTTCGAGTTATTAGTCTCCTATGATGCCAATAAGGTTGCATAATTTGCAGCCTTCTCATCTGTTGCTTTGTTTTATGTACCTGCCATAATTCCTACACGTTCTTTCACTAGAAGAAATTCTTCACAACATATGTGACAACCCGAAATTTCCATTCTGTAAAAACTATATCACTTCAATAGAAGTTATAGCAATCACAATTAATTTTCAGACTTTTTCGTGTAATTTTGAGTAATTCAGGGTTTACACTTCAGGAAATATCAGGAGAGTGGGTGCACTAGGGTTTTGTGCAACAATGTTATTACAACACTCTATTATATTAGAGATCATTTCAGGAATAAAAATATTTTCTGCCAAAAATATCTCAGGACTATAAATAGAATTCTGAACCAAATTCATTCATTATTCGCATTTCCAACTAGAGAAAAGCCATCTTCTCTCTCACGGAACTTCGGGTTTTTATCCCAAATCGTGAGTACCTCTTTCTAGTAGTGTTAGAAAGCTTAATATGTGTTTATAACATGATTTAGAAGGCTAAATCACTAGATTTAGGAGTTTACTCCCCAAGGTGTTCTTGGGCGGTAAACTCCCGAAACAAAGCCGAGACCGACCCTTGTGTTATGCTACTGAATTAGACTCATTTATATGTGTATTAGGGACATGAAATCAAGCAAGAATCACCCAAGTTTGGGAGTTTACGGCCCAAGAGTATCTTAGTCCGTGAACTCCAAATTCAAGCTCAAAATGGTGCTTTTAAGGCACCTAAAGCCTTAGACTTTTAACTAGACTTGTTCCCATTTAATATAAGGCCTTAATCACATCAATAACACATTTAAAGATGAGTTTACGGCCATGACATGGTTCATGGGCCGTAAACATGATTTAAGGACACCAAAGTGTGTCAAGGGTCTTCATATGCTTGGAATAAAAGCCTAGAACCTATACCACATGTGCAAGAGACTTGAAAGCATCAAAAACACCCATACTTAAGAGTTTATGGCCGCAAACTCTAAGGGAAATGGCCTTAGGGCCGTAAACTCCTAAATGGAGTGTTTCTATGCCTTAAACCCTTCCAAGAATTTAACCACCAAGTTGGAATAATTCTAGGAATCATTTGGAACTTCAAAACACACAATACACCCATGGTTGGGAGTTTACGGCCGTAAACTCAAGAGTTTACAACCGTAAACTCCATGTGTGATGGTATATGGGGAGTAAACTCATATATGGGGTCCTTTGGAACCCTAAACACAAGTGCCTTGTCCCACAATAGCTTAGATGCAATCCTTAGGGCTTAAAACACTTATATAAAGTGTTTATTATGTCTAGGATGTCTTAACATTATCAATTAGTAATTTGAGACTAATTGAGTGCATATATGTGTGATTACAGTTCTTTAGGATCATAGTGTGTGTACAAGTCCTCACTTGACACCTAACAATCCTACACCGTCCAGTTCATCCGAACCACCAACTACAGGTGAGTTCATACCCCTAATCAATGTTTTAAATGATTTTAAATGCTTAAATGGGGGGAGGGGGGAATACAAGTAGAAACAAACATGTTATTAAATCATTGATAGGTATTTTATAACTGTGTTTGTCATTTAACAGATTTCACATACTACAAAATGTGATGCATGAAATGGTTTTAAAATCTTAAAAATAATTTGTTATCAAATGTTTTACTTTTGAAATGTTTAATTAAAATGACATCAAGTCATTGTTAATTATTGTTCAAAACCCATAAGATGTCTTACAAAACCATTTTACATTCTTGAACTAAACTATGCATATACACTTATATTCTTATATATGTATTGATGTTATAGTTTACATCTTTCATTTAGTTTCTCACACCCTTGAGTAGTAAGAGTGTATAAACCTACTTGAACAACTAATTACCATTCAGCAAATTATCATAGGGATAATTTGAAGATATCAAACATTATTCCTATTACAAGGAATCACACAAGAGTCAGTTCATTCATGAGTCTATAACTAGTACATTACCTGATACATGAGTACATACACAGATTCTTACCTGATACATGAATATGTTTACATATACTTACCTGTTACATGAACACACATACATGAATACCATACAGGAACACTTTTACATAGGTGCGTTATCCTGTATTCACTTACCTGGATACTTGTACTTAGAACTACGAGGATGATTTATTAGTACTTTCTGTGTAAATTATCTTTCCTATCCCGGTTCAATGGGATATCTCGGCGGGACTTACCATTCCGAACCCCACTGATTAGCACCAGTGGTCGATGACCATCTACGGAGGTCTAAGGTTACTACATATACTAGGTAGATCGATAACCGGGGGCTAACCCCTCCACCCACCTGCTGCTGCTACAAAGGACAAGTGGACAATCTTCGATTGTTCATAAGGTTATACCTTTCGCTTATTGCGATGTTGTGTTACTCCTAGTACCCAGCGATGACACTTACATTAATACTTTTTCTGGACAATCTTCGGATGTTCATTAGGTTACGTTTTTCGCTTAATGCGATGTTGTGTTAGTCCTAGTACCCAGTGACAACACTTACAATTGTATATTTTCCTGTTTACTTTATTTTGTGATACTTTCACATGAACGATGAGTTAGACTAAGTACTTTAGTACTAAACAATTAAAGGAAAAACTATCATTTACTTACAAAACATTCGGGTCTTGGTAGAAGACTACATTGTCATAACAAAACATTTGGGTCTTGGTAGAAGACTACATCTCGAACTGATAGAAAATAAGGGATTTTCTAGGGTTTTCATACTTACATCAACATTTTCATTTAAAGGTTTACATGGCCTTCATAACAGATTTTCATAAGCAAGACAATGACCCTTAATTACTTATGAATTCACCAGCTTTAAAGCTGATACTCTCTTTCAAAATAACTTATATTCTCAGGTCATCAGTAGACAGGTACGGTGGCCAGGTTTTGAGAAGACGGAGCAGACAAGTCTCGTCTTTTATTTTGATTGTATATTTTTGGTGTCTTATTACAATGAAAGAAAACACATGTATTAAAACTTTACTTATAATGCAATGGATGATGTTGTTGCTTGTTTATCAGATTACACTGTTGTGATACTGTACATGACGTCCTCCACCCCTGAACGTTTCCGCCGTTCGTGGTTTTGGGGTGTGACAGATTGGTATCAGAGCAATGTTTATAGTGAATAAAGTAATCAACCCATAAAAGATATACTAACTTTAAATACATCGGGATTAAAACACTCTGTTTAAGAGTTATACTTTTAAATAATAAAATATTTAACAAAGTATACGTGCCTGCATTCATACTAAAATCAGTGTCACAATAACAAGAACAAAGTATTATGATTGTTGAATATCACAAGTAAGCCTGGGGATATATAGTTAGTCTTGGGAATGGCATAGCCTGATCAACTATGTTGGTCCGAGGAGTGATTAGCATATACCCAAGAATGGTTGTGATATGGCAACAAGTCTAAAAACTTACCAACACAACCATATAGAAATACCATAGGGGTATTTGGTCTTACTGTAATTGTCTTAGTCAGTTCGTCTATTTAGCTATTTCTTATATCCCTTTTCTCGCGTAGATTAAAATGGCTGGATTTCACCATGGCGATCCGTACTTCCCAAACCAAGGCAATGCTGGTTGGCTAGAGGCAGAACCATAAGATGATCACCCAATCCCTTTGGATGATCACCATGCTGAGGGTTTTTCCGATAGTTCTGACTCAGAGCCTGAAGTCAACAACCTACCCCTAGCTGCTCAAAACCCAAACCTGAACCCCCGCCCTGTGTTTCAAGGACCCACGCCTCTGTGGGCCACTAATTTGGCTAGATGGAGCCAGGAACAAGGTCAGCCCATTCCCTACAATGGAGATCGAAGTTTCTACAACCTCACCGAAGGAGGTTCTGCTGACAGGGTCCTACCCATCATGGTTCATAGAATTTCCAAAAACACGATACTAGGTCAGGCAACTATTGACCGGGTCGTGGAGATTGAAGCCAACTCTGGCGTTAACACTGTCCACATTCGCCAACTAGAATCTGCTCATGAAAGGACTCTGGTCCGCAATGCAAATCTGCAGAGGGAACTTGCTGAAACTCAAGCTGAGGTTAGGGAACTTCGAGCTCAGCAAGTGAGAGCTGACAGGCATATGAGGGACATGGAACGTCTACTGTCGGGATCAAGAACTCATGCTAGCAGTTCTCGTCGCCGATAGAATCTCTTCGACTCATCTTTTGGATATAACCTAGTTTATGTAAAACTTTGGTTTAATTTCATGTTTTTATAAATCTTAGATCTGTTAGGTATTGATCTAATCTTAATTTTGTCAAAATTTTCCATCTTGGTTGATGTAAGGCCTACTTCTAGGCCATTATTCCCGAACTTGTTACATCTGTAATTCCAGTATTATTGACAGATATCTAATCTTATGGAAATTATTATCCAAATGCTATCTTCTTCATTAGTCATTCTATTCATTCTGTTGTTGGGCTATGGGGAGTTAGTCCATGAAACACATTTATTGTTCATTTATTCTTATCCATGTCGTCATCTTTTAATCGTATAGTTAAAGATGTCGCCACGCAGAAGTACAAGACATAACCCAAGCAACGATGCACCGATACCACCACCTCCACCACCACCTGAACCTCTTCAACCACCAAATCCTTTTGATGCCAACATGTTCCAGGAAGCTTTCATAGCAGTAGTTGCAGCTGTTGTGTCAGCAATCAACGCTCATGCCCCTATTGGATCAGGAACAGGTGCACCTCCCTCGAACCACGGCGAAAGCGATGGACATCCTCGGGGATGCACCTACAAGGACTTCACGAACGCCAAACCCCGCAACTTCAATGGGACTGGGGGTGTTATGGTGTTGAGACAATGGATTGAAAAGATGGAGTCCGTCTTTGAAATCTGTGCTTGCTAGGAGGGCAACAAGGTCAAGTTTGCAGCTTGTACCTTCTCTAACAGAGCATTAACATGGTGGAACAGCCATGTTAACTATCTGACCTTGGTGGTGGCGTATTCCATCAGCTGGGAAAAGTTGAAAGACATGCTAATGAAAGAATATTGTGCTCAAGGTGAAGTACAGAAACTCGAGCATGAATTTTGGGGTCTTCAAATGGTTGGATCTGACATCACGACCTACACAAATAGGTTCTGTGATCTGGCGAACTTATGCCCTGACATGGTTGCTCTCCAGAGCAAAAAGATAGAGAGATATATCTGGGGACTATCGCCCCAGATCCAGTCAAGCGTGATAGCTTCCAGGCCTATTACCTTTGATAGTGCCAAGGAACTAGCACAGTCTCTCATCGATCACCGGAAACCTCAGAACGCAACAATCCCTACACCCGTACCCCAAAAGTCCAAACCCGACAACAACAAGAAAGGGTGGTCTAAGAGGAAAAGGAGGGCTTCGCAAGGATCCTCCAAGAGACAACAGCTTGTGGCAACCAATGCTGCCACAGTGACTCCCGTTGTCCCTGCGAACCCCTTACCAGCAAAAACTTATGTTGGGTCTCTCCCGAAGTGCAACAAATGCAACTTCCACCACCGTGGGCCTTGCAGGGAGATGCAATGCACCAACTGCAACAGGAAGGGGCACACAGCCCGTTTCTGCCAGGCTCCAACAACTCAGGTCGCCCAGGTTCCTAACGCCGGTATGGGCCAAGCTTGCTACGGTTGTGGCGAAGTGGGCCACTACAAGAGGAACTGCCCTAAAGCAGGAATGGCTGGAGGGGTAGGAAGAGTTATGGCCCTAGGCCATGAGGAAGCGGTAGCGGATCCTACGATAGTTACTGGTATGTTTCTCCTCGATAACTCATATGCTTGCATCTTTTCGACAGTGGAGCAGAGAGAAGTTTTGTAAGTCACAAATTTGCACACCTGCTTAAACAAAAACCATGTGCATTAGATAGTTCATTCACGGTAGAAATGGCTAATGGGAAAACAGAGAGTACAAACTGCATATACGTAGGTTGTACCTTAACTTTAGATGGCCATACTTTCAAGATAGATCTCATGCCAGTCCCTATTAAATGTTTCGACGTTATCATCGGTATGGATTGGTTGAGTCTTCTTCGCGCCAACATCATGTGCTTTGAAAAAGCAGTCCGTCTTAACCTTCCTAACAATGAAACTTTAGTTATCTATGGCGACAAACCTAGTACGAGCCTTCGCATCATTTCGTGCATTCAAGCCCATAAGTGTTTGCGAAAGGAGTACCATGCATTCCTCGCACACGTCTTTGATACAAGTCAAGAAACGAAAAACATTTAGAACATCCCAGAAGTGCGCGACTTCCCTGATATATTCCCAGAAGAACTTCTCGGTTTACCACCGCAACGCCAAGTCGAGTTCGGAATCGACTTAGTGCCAGGGGCTACCCCCGTAGCCAAATCTCCTTATCGTCTGACACTGGCTGAAATGCAGGAACTTTCCAGTCAACTTAACGAACTTCTCAAGAAGGGATTCATTCGACCAAGCTTCTCACCATGGGGAGCACCAGTCTTGTTCGTCAAGAAGAAGAATGGATCGTTTCGCATGTGCATCGACTATAGAGAACTCAACAAACTTACCATTAAAAATCGTTATCCCTTGCCCAGCATTGACGATTTATTTGATCAACTTCAAGGAGCCAACTACTTCTCGAAGATAGATCTACGATCCGGATATCACCAACTACGAGTGTTAGAGGAGGATGCTCCCAAGACAGCCTTCCGAACTCGTTATGGGCACTACGAGTTTGTAGTGATGCCGTTCGGATTAACTAACGCGCCCACAATATTCATGGATCTGATGAATAGGGTGTGTCGTCCTTACTTGGATCAGTTCGTCATCGTCTTCATTGATGACATACTCATCTACTCTCGAAGTAAAGAGGAACATAGCCAACATCTCCGTAAAATCTTAGAAACATTGCGATCGGAGAAGCTCTATGCAAAGTTCTCCAAGTGCGAATTTTGGATTCGGCGAGTTGAATTTTTGGGCCATGTTGTTAGCGAAGAAGGTATACACGTGGACCCTTCCAAAATTAAGGCCATCGAGAACTGGCCAGCACCAAAGACACCTACTGAAATTCGTCAATTTCTAGGTCTAGCTGGCTACTATCGCAGGTTCATTCAGAACTTCTCCCACATAGCAAAACCTCTTACAACACTTACCCAGAAGGGCGTGACCTTTGACTGGGAAGAGAAACAAGAAAGAGCGTTCCAAACGCTCAAACGAGCCTTGTGCACCGCACCAATACTATCCCTCCCCAAAGGGATAGAAGACTTCGTGGTCTATTGCGACGCATCAAACCAAGGGCTCGGATGTGTTCTGATGCAGCGAGGTAAAGTCATAGCCTATGCCTCAAGACAGCTAAAGACACATGAGGTTAACTACACCACCCACAATCTGGAACGAGGAGCAGTTGTGTTTGCTCTGAAGATTTGGCGACATTACCTGTACGGTACAAAAAGCACGATCATTACAGACCATAAGAGTCTGCAACACATTTTCGACCAGAAGGAGCTCAACATGAGACAACGACGGTGGGTCGAGCTACTCAGTGATTACGAGTGCGATATTCGTTATCATCCAGGTAAAGCCAATGTAGTAGCCGACGCCCTAAGTCGGAAAGAATATGCTGGTCGTAGGGTCAAGTCTTTGACTCTAACCATCCATTCACACTTGTCCACGCAAATAAAGGAGGCTCAGCTTGACGCTTTGAAACCTGAAAACGTGGCTGGTGAATCCCTTAGAAGGATGGACAAGAACTTGGAAGTCAAGGGTGGCGGAGCCTTGTACCTCATGGATCGGATCTGGACACTGAAACACGGTGGCTTCAAAGACTTGGTCATGACGGAAGCTCACAACACTCGTTATTCCGTCCACCCGGGTTCAGATAAGATGTATCTGGATCTTAAAAAGTTATACTGGTGGCCTAACATGAAAGCAGACATTGCTACCTTCGTGAGTATATGCCTTACTTGCGCAAAGGTCAAGGTCGAATACCAGAAACCCTCCGGTCTTCTACAACAACCGAAAATACCAGAATGGAAGTGGGAGCGGATCACTATGGACTTCATAACCAAGTTGCCCAAGACGACGGGTGGACTTGATTCCATATGGGTCATCGTCGATAGACTGACCAAGTCTGCACACTTCCTACCGATCAAAGAAACAGACAAGATGGAGAAACTTACCAGAACTTACATTAGGGAGATTGTAAGGCTGCACGGTGTTCCTTTATCTATCATCTCGGACCGAGATAGTAGATTCATTTCGAGGTTCTAGCAGTCATTACAAAGTTCCCTAGGAATTAGGCTGGACATGAGTACAACCTACCATCCACAGACCGACGGACAATGTGAGAGAACTATCCAAACCTTGGAAGACATGTTGCGTGCTTGCGTGATTGACTTTGGGAAAGCATGGGATACCCATTTACCCCTTGTTGAATTTTCCTACAACAACAGTTATCATACGAGCATAAAGGCAGCTCCATTCGAGGCTCTCTATGGCCGAAAGTGCAGATCCCCTCTGTGCTGCGCTGAAGTGGGTGATACCCAGTTAGCTAAGGGACGAGTTCCTGAAAGCACTCTCACGGGTCCGGAGATCATTCGGGAAACGACAGAGAAGATCGTTCAAATTCATGAACGATAGAAAGCCTCTAGAGACCGACAGAAAAGCTATGCTGACCAGCGTAGGAAACCATTGGAGTTCCAGGTGGGCGACCGAGTCCTACTGAAGGTCTCACCTTGGAAGGGCTTGATACGCTTTAGGAAGCGTGGGAAGCTCAACCCAAGATACATAGGGCCTTTCGAGATTCTCGCGAGAATCGGCCCTATAGCTTACAAACTCAATCTACCGCACGAACTCAGTAACGTACATCCTACCTTCCACGTCTCGAACTTGAAAAAGTGTATGTCCGACGAGACTCTTGTTATTCCACTCGACGAGATCGAGATCAACGAGAGCCTCAACTTCGTGGAGGAACCAGTAGAGATCATGGACCGAGAGGTCAAGCAAATAAAGCAGAGCCGTATCCCGATAGTGAAGGTGCGCTAGAACGCAAAGCATGGACCGGAATTCACTTGGGAACGTGAGGATCAGATGAAACTGAAATACCCTCACCTTTTCGCTTAGTTATTTGTAACTTCCTAATTGCTTAAATTCTAATTTCGGGAAGAAATTCTTTCTAACGGGGGGATGATGTGACAACCCGAAATTTCCATTCTGTACAAACTATATCACTTCAATAGAAGTTATAGTAGTCACAGTTAATTTTCAGACTTTTTCGTGTAAGTTTGAGTAATTCAGGGTTTACACTTCAGGAAATATCAGGAGAGTGGGTGCACTAGGGTTTTGTGCAACACTGTTATTCCAACACTCTATTATATTAAAGATCATTTCAGGAATAAAAATATTTTCTGCCAAAAATATCTCAGGACTATAAATAGAATTCTGAACCAAATTCATTCATTATTCGCCTTTCCAACTAGAGAAAAGCCATTTTCTCTCTCACGGATCTTCGGGTTTTTATCCCAAATCATGAATACCTCTTTCTAGTAGTGTTAGAAAGCTTAATATGTGTTTATAACATGATTTAGAAGGATAAATCACTAGATTTAGGAGTTTACTCCCCAAGGTGTTCTTCGGCGGTAAACTCCCGAAACAAAGCCGAGACCGACCCTTGTGTTATGCTACTGAATTAGACTCATTTATATGTGTATTAGGGACATGAAATCAAGCAAGAATCACCCAAGTTTGGGAGTTTACGGCCCAAGAGTATCTTAGTCCGTGAACTCCAAATTCAAGCTCAAAATGGTGCTTTTAAGGCACCTAAAGCCTTAGACTTTTAACTAGACTTGTTCCCATTTAATATAAGGCCTTAATCACATCAATAACACATTTAAAGATGAGTTTACGGCCATGACATGGTTCATGGGCCGTAAACATGATTTAAGGACACCAAAGTGTGTCAAGGGTCTTCATATGCTTGGAATAAAAGCCTAGAACCTATACCACATGTGCAAAAGACTTGAAAGCATCAAAAACACCCATACTTAAGAGTTTATGGCCGCAAACTCTAATGGAAATGGCCTTAGGGCCGTAAACTCCTAAATGGAGTGTTTCTATGCCTTAAACCCTTCCAAGAATTTAACCACCAAGTTGGAATAATTCTAGGAATCATTTGGAACTTCAAAACACACAATACAACCATGGTTGGGAGTTTACGGCCGTCAACTCAAGATTTTACAACCGTAAACTCCATGTGTGATGGTATATGGGGAGTAAACTCATATATGGGGTCCTTTGGAACCCTAAACACAAGTGCCTTGTCCGACAATAGCTTAGATGCAATCCTTAGGGCTTAAAACACTTATATAAAGTGTTTATTATGTCTAGGATGTCTTAACATTATCAATTAGTAATTTGAGACTAATTGAGTGCATATATGTGTGATTATATGTTCTTTAGGATCGCAGTGTGTGTACAAGTCCTCACTTGACACCTAACAATCCTACACCGTCCAGTTTATCCGAACCACCAACTATAGTTGAGTTCATACCCCTAATCAATGTTTTAAATGATTTTAAATGCTTAAATGGGGGGAATACAAGTAGAAACAAACATGTTATTAAATCATTGATATGTATTTTATAACTGTGTTTGTCATTTAATAGATTTCACATACTACAAAATGTGATGCATGAAATGGTTTTAAAATCTTAAAAATAATTTGTTATCAAATGTTTTACTTTTGAAATGTTTAATTAAAATGACATCAAGTCATTGTTAATTATTGTTCAAAACCCATAAGATGTCTTACAAAACCATTTTACATTCTTGAACTAAACTATGTATATACACTTATATTCTTATATATGTATTGTGGTTATAGTTTAAATCTTTCATTTAGTTTCTCACACCCTTGAGTAGTAAGAGTGTATAAACCTACTTGAACAACTAATTACCATTCAGCAAATTATCATTAGGATAATTTGAAGATATCAAACATTATTCCTATTACAAGGAATCACACAAGAGTCAGTTCATTCATGAGTCTATAACTAGTACATTACCTGATACATGAGTACATACACAAATGCTTACCTGATACATGAATATGTTTACATATACTTACCTGTTACATGAACACACATACATGAATACCATACAGGAACACTTTTACATAGGTGCGTTATCCTATATTCACTTACCTGGATACTTGTACTTAGAACTACGAGGATGATTTATTAGTACTTTCTGTGTAAATTATCTTTCCTATCAAGGTTCAATGGGATATATCAGCGGGATTTACCATTCCGAACCCCACTGATTAGCACCAGTGGTCGATGACCATCTACGGAGGTCTAAGGTTACTACATATACTAGGTAGATCGATAACCGGGGCTAACCCCTCCACCCACCTGGTGCTGCTACAAAGGACAAGTGGACAATCTTCGATTGTTCATAAGGTTATACCTTTCGCTTATTGCGATGTTGTGTTACTCCTAGTACCCAGCGATGACACTTACATTAATACTTTTTCTGGACAATCTTCGGATGTTCATTAGGTTATGTTTTTCGCTTAATGCGATGTTGTGTTAGTCCTGGTACCCAGTGACAACACTTACAGTAGTACATTTTCCTGTTTACTTTATTTTTTGATACTTTCACATGAACAATGAGTTAGACTAAGTACTTTAGTACTAAACAATTAAAGGAAAAACTATCATTTACTTACAAAACATTCGGGTCTTGGTAGAAGACTACATTGTCATAACAAAACATTCGGGTCTTGGTAGAAGACTACATTGTCATAACAAAACATTCGGGTCTTGGTAGAAGACTACATCTCGAACTGATAGAAAATAAGGGATTTTCTAGGGTTTTCATACTTACATCAACATTTTCATTTAAAGGTTTACATGGCCTTCATAATAGAATTTCATAAGCAAGACAATGACACTTAATTACTTATGAATTCACCAGCTTTAAAGCTGATACTCTCTTTCAAAATAACTTGTATTCTCAGGTCATCAGTAGACAGGTACGGTGGCCAGGTTTTGAGAAGACGGAGCAGACAAGTCTCGTCTTTTATTTTGATTGTATATTTTTGGTGTCTTATTACAATGAAAGAAAACACATGTATTAAAACTTTACTTATAATGCAATGGATGATGTTGTTGCTTGTTTATTATATTACACTGTTGTGATACTGTACATGACGTCCTCCACCCCTGAACGTTTCCGCCATTCGTGGTTGTGGGGTGTGACAACATAACTTTAGTAGGCATAGTTCTTGCCATCAAGTTGGATACTTATGGACTGAAGATAGTCATCTTTCGGAGAAATATTGACAATAACAAACATATGTTTTATCAAAATTTATACTAACAAAAATCGTGATGCGAATATAGAATCATGGCAAGATATCGAAGAAAAGGTTATTTTCGCGACAGTGGCACCCAAATTGCGACGCGAAAAAAAATCGAAAATCATGGAAAAAAAGAGCAACGAAAAAACAAAATCAAACAAGTACTAGCAATAATCAAAATGTAAATCCCTATTTTGAATCGTTTTATAATTCAGGATCGGGACCCAAAGATCGGTTATCATAAGGCTTAGGGCCTTTGGGAAGAGAGAATTAGACCCTTTAAGTGTAGAAATGTAGATTGGATGAACCGAGAATTCGGTTTGTGTTTTAGGAGCCCAAGGGTATATCGGTAAAGTGACATCTTGTTCCTTTTATGAATTTGGGTTTTAGTTCATAAAGTTTTAAGGCAAGGGACAGTTAATAGAAGTGTAGATCTTCTCGTTACCTTTCCGAGGATATAAGGATCGTCGAAAACGGATTTTGAACGAAGAAGTTATGGTCTTCAGATGTTTGGTGGTATTAAGGTTAATCCTAGTACACATGGCGTACATAGGAGTATGCTAGGCGTACTAGGAATAAGGATCGTGGGTGACTTAGGGAGTACGTTGGGCGTACCAAGAGTACGCAGGGCATACTCCAGTTAGGTGAAAACCCTAATTTAGGGTCTTGGGCCCTATTTAATGGCCTTAATTGAGGAGTACACTAGGCGTACCTAGCTTGTACACAACACATACTGGTTCAAATTGGCGTACGTTGGGTGTAGATTAAGTACGCAAGGCGTACTCAGTCTTTTGACTTCCGCTGACTTTTGTTGACTTTCGAATATTGTTCCATATTTTGGACTTTTAGGGTTTGGGTCTTGTTGGGCCAATAGTATTTTGATATTGGTGCCTTATAAGGCTTTGAGGCTTCTTATATTAGACCCATGATGGTTTTTAGGCCCAATTAGGAAGTTGGGCCTTATTGGGCTTTTGGATTAGGCCTCAGATTTTGGGCCAAGAGGGGAGAGGTAAAATTGACTTTTACCCTAAGGGTTGGATATCAGACCAGGATTTTAGTTATGGCATGTGGACCAATTATTAATTGGATATTATTTGATGGTGTTAGTGTGGGGATTTTTTTGGATCAGAAGACCAAGTTTTTATCCGAGAGATTCAGCAGCTTGAGGTGAGTTTCCTCACTGTGTTTGGCAGGTCAAAGGCACCAATGTCGGCGCATGGTTTATTATGATTAGGATGCTAGTTGTCTGTGTGACTCTCTATGTATCTTTTTTCTGATATGTTTACCAAGCGGGGCTTGGTGATTATATTGTATCCTATTTTTTCTTATTCTTGCATGTGTTTATGTGTTTGTATGTATACCGGGAGGGGCCTGATCCTAGACGGGGCCTGATGACTGACAGATCTATTCTGAGCGGGGCTCGATGTTGGGCGGGCCCATTATGTGTTTATTATGTATGGTATGTGGTAGTTTGGGGAACTCACTAAGCTTTGTGCTTACGGTTTCAAGTTTATGTTTCAAGTACTTTCAGATTGAAAAAAAGAGCTTGGGGTGATCGCATTGCACACACCATGATATTTATGTATTTTATTTAACTTTGATGTAACTGGATGATTTTGGCATACTCTAATTTATTTATGTTTTTTACGAAAATGTTTCGGATGATGGCTTAGTTATTATAAAAACAAAAATCTTTTTTTCTTGGTCTTAAATTTTGGGACATTTCAAGTTGGTATCAAAGCATTGGTTTTAGGGATTTGGGCATACTCTACGGTGTGTATGAACTCAAACTGAGGGTTTGGTGGATTTTCATAAAATAAATGTTTCTTCAAAGAATTTTCTAAAGCAGAATGAGGTGTGGTGTGTACAATCAGACGAGCTCAAGTAAGTGATTCCCATAATACCGATACATATTTGTTATTTCATATGTTATAAGAATTGCATCCTATATTAGGGTTAAGGATCTGCTCCAGATTTTATGCTAGGAGAGATGTCATTATATGTTTGATTGTTTTGAGCTTTTGAGTTGTATGCTAGTATGGATTTCAGATGATTGTATGGATTGGCCTGATATGTGATGCCTTCAAGCCTAAGAGGAGTTGAATGATGTCTTATATTCAAAATCTTAATTTGTAGTAAGTGAGCTTGAAATTTCCTCTATTTGTGTGGCAACCCGAAATTTCCATTCTGTACAAACTACATCACTTCAATAGGAGTTATATCAGTCACAGTTAATTTTCAGACTTTTTCGTGTAAGTTTAAGTAATTCAGGGTTTACACTTCAGGAAATATTAGGAGAGTGGGTGCACTAGGGTTTTGTGCAACACTGTTATTCCAACACTCTATTATATTAGAGATCATTTAAGGAATAAAAATATTTTCTGCCAAAAAATATCTCAGGACTATAAATAGAATTCTGAACCAAATTCATTCATTATTCGCATTTCCAACTAGAGAAAAAAGCCATTTTCTCTCTCACGGATCTTCGGGTTTTTATCCCAAATCGTGAGTACCTCTTTCTAGTAGTGTTAGAAAGCTTAATATGTGTTTATAACATGATTTAGAAGGCTAAATAACTAGATTTAGGAGTTTACTCCCCAAGGTGTTCTTGGGCGGTAAACTCCCGAAACAAAGCCGAGACTGACCCTTGTGTTATGCTACTGCCTTAGACTCATTTATATGTGTATTAGGGACATGAAATCAAGCAAGAATAACCCAAGTTTGGGAGTTTACGGCCCAAGAGTATCTTAGGCCGTGAACTCCAAATTTAAGCTCAAAATAGTGCTTTTAAGGCACCTAAAGCCTTAGACTTTTAACTAGACTTGTTCCCATTTAATCTAAGGCCTTAATCACATCAATAACACATTTAAAGATGAGTTTACGGCCATGACATGGTTCATGGGCCGTAAACATGATTTAAGGACACCAAAGTGTGTCAAGGGTCTTCATATGCTTGGAATAAAAGCCTAGAACCTATACCACATGTGCAAGAGACTTGAAAGCATCAAAAACACCCATACTTAAGAGTTTACGGCCGCAAACTCTAAGGGAAATGGCCTTAGGGCCGTAAACTCCTAAATAGGGTGTTTCTATGCCTTAAACCCTTCCAAGAATTTAACCACCAAGTTGGAATAATTCTAGGAATCATTTGGAACTTCAAAAGACACAATACACCCATGGTTGGGAGTTTACGGCCGTAAACTCAAGAGTTTACAACCATAAACTCCATGTGTGATGGTATATGCGGAGTAAACTCATATATGGGGTCCTTTGGAACCCTAAACACAAGTGCCTTGTCCCACAATAGCTTAGATGCAATCCTTAGGGCTTAAAACACTTATATAAAGTGTTTATTATGTCTAGGATGTCTTAACATTATCAATTAGTAATTTGAGACTAATTGAGTGCATATATGTGTGATTATATGTTCTTTAGGATCGTAGTGTGTGTACAAGTCCTCACTTGACACCTAACAATCCCACACCGTCCAGTTCATCCGAACCACCAACTACAGGTGAGTTCATACCCCTAATCAATGTTTTAAATGATTTTAAATGCTTAAATGGGGGGAATACAAGTAGAAACAAACATGTTATTAAATCATTGATATGTATTTTATAACTGTGTTTGTCATTTAATAGATTTCACATACTACAAAATGTGATGCATGAAATGGTTTTAAAATCTTAAAAATAATTTGTTATCAAATGTTTTACTTTTGAAATGTTTAATTAAAATGACATCAAGTCATTGTTAATTATTGTTCAAAACCCATAAGATGTCTTACAAAACCATTTTACATTCTTGAACTAAACTATGTATATACACTTATATTCTTATATATGTATTGTGGTTATAGTTTAAATCTTTCATTTAGTTTCTCACACCCTTGAGTAGTAAGAGTGTATAAACCTACTTGAACAACTAATTACCATTCAGCAAATTATCATTAGGATAATTTGAAGATATCAAACATTATTCCTATTACAAGGAATCACACAAGAGTCAGTTCATTCATGAGTCTATAACTAGTACATTACCTGATACATGAGTACATACACAAATGCTTACCTGATACATGAATATGTTTACATATACTTACCTGTTACATGAACACACATACATGAATACCATACAGGAACACTTTTACATAGGTGCGTTATCCTATATTCACTTACCTGGATACTTGTACTTAGAACTACGAGGATGATTTATTAGTACTTTCTGTGTAAATTATCTTTCCTATCAAGGTTCAATGGGATATATCAGCGGGATTTACCATTCCGAACCCCACTGATTAGCACCAGTGGTCGATGACCATCTACGGAGGTCTAAGGTTACTACATATACTAGGTAGATCGATAACCGGGGCTAACCCCTCCACCCACCTGGTGCTGCTACAAAGGACAAGTGGACAATCTTCGATTGTTCATAAGGTTATACCTTTCGCTTATTGCGATGTTGTGTTACTCCTAGTACCCAGCGATGACACTTACATTAATACTTTTTCTGGACAATCTTCGGATGTTCATTAGGTTATGTTTTTCGCTTAATGCGATGTTGTGTTAGTCCTGGTACCCAGTGACAACACTTACAGTAGTACATTTTCCTGTTTACTTTATTTTGTGATACTTTCACATGAACGTTGAGTTAGACTAAGTACTTTAGTACTAAACAATTAAAGGAAAAACTATCATTTACTTACAAAACATTCGGGTCTTGGTAGAAGACTACATTGTCATAACAAAACATTCGGGTCTTGGTAGAAGACTACATTGTCATAACAAAACATTCGGGTATTGGTAGAAGACTACATCTCGAACTGATAGAAAATAAGTGATTTTCTAGGGTTTTAATACTTACATCAACATTTTCATTTAAAGGTTTACATGACCTTCATAACAGAATTTCATAACCAAGACAATGACACTTAATTACTTATGAATTCACCAACTTTAAAGCTGATACTCTCTTTCAAAATAACTTGTATTCTCAGGTCATCAGTAGACAGGTACGGTGGCCAGGTTTTGAGAAGACGGAGCAGACAAGTCTCGTCTTTTATTTTGATTGTATATTTTTGGTGTCTTATTACAATGAAAGAAAATACATGTATTAAAACTTTACTTATAATGCAATGGATGATGTTGTTGCTTGTTTATTATATTACACCGTTGTGATACTGTACATGACGTCCTCCACCCCTGAACGTTTCCGTCGTTCGTGGTTTTGGGGTGTGACAGTTTGGCTAGTGGTTTGGAGTGTTATTGCTCGAATGCTGCTTGCTTTGTGCTTTGTGGATAGGGATGTCAAAAACCCCCGTGGGCCCCTGTTGTATATTTATGTAAAATATATATTTAATATAAAATACATATACATAATAGATTTTCTAATTTTAGTTTTAGTGTAGGTTTCACTTTCCCGTTTCCAGTTAATGGATGTTGAAGATGTAGCGAATTGATCATATAGTTTTGGACATGTAATTATTTTATATTTGTAATGTTGGATTTGTCATATTTTATATCTATAAGATTGTTGGAATTGTCGTTTTGTAATGTTGGATTTTTAATTTTTTTAGTTTATAAAAGATTAGGTTTTTAGCTTTTAAAGTTATTAAAATTAGTTTTTTAGCCTAAAACAAAGCAGTTTTTAGCAAAAAAAAAATTCAAATTTTAAGCCTATAAATCGGGGGAACCGAGGGAACGGAGGAGGGACTGGGGGTGATGGAGGTGATTGGGGGCGAGACCAGGGGCTATGTAAACGGGGGATCCGGGGCGGGACCGGAGGTGGGGGCAACAACTGATTTCGGGAGCGAGGGCGAGGCAGCTATTTCCGCTCACGTTTGGTCCCGTTGACATCCCTATTTGTGGAACTCTTAGTGATGTGAGTTAAATTTTAAGTGAATATGTTAAGTCACATGTTTCAAAGGTTAAATAATCTTAGAGTGATCTATTTGACCCTATTGCACAACTCTTGTCTAAGTCTAATCGTTGTAGGGATGAGTCTTTTACTCGAAGGATTATCTAAGCTTTGTAACATGTGATTTTATTCATAAAGTAGCTAACTGACATTATTGGGAGCTTTTCAGCAGCTGATGACAAGGTGAGGTCGGGAACCAAGGGGAGCCTAGGATGTGCTGTATTGAGTTGGTTGCACTGTGTAGAAAATATTTGGCGTATCAGATTGAGAAGGTGACTTGGTGGATTCGAGATAATTCTTGAGGAAAGTATGGATATGTGTGGAAGGTAGTATTGGGCCCGTACTACTAAAAGCACAGCATCCATACTCGACTCAAGGAGAATCATGAGAAATCTAAGAATTCGGTAGAGGGATGATGTGCATAAATTTTAAGAAGTGACTAAAGTGTGATGGATTGATGATAACATTTTGGTTATGAGATAAAAATTTGGTCTTATTGTAGAGGATGTCAATGTATGGATGGGGAGAAAAGTCTTCTAAGATGGGTACGGATGACGCCACGTTTCGTGACTGGATTGCCACAGAGATTTCATAGATTTTGCTGGAGGATTTGCTCGGTATCATTGGTCAAATCACTGATAGTTTGATTGTGGAATTAGAGGAGAGAACCACAATCTTGCATGTTACAAGACAACTTTTTGAGGCTACTAAAGAAGGTAGTCTTGATATGGAGGAACAACCAAGAAAGAGAAGGTGAACATACGATTCAGAACAATCACAAGAGGGTGGAGGGTTTGATGTAGCTGACCTGGGTATAGGAAGTCAGGGGAACTATGAGAAATATGGAAAGTATGGGGGAACTCACATGTTTGCTTGTCACAAGTTCAAGTGTTTCAAATGTGGAGAAAGAAGGCATGTGCACTAAGATTGCAAGAAGGATCAGATATGTTTTCATTGCCACCAGCAGGGTCATTTCAAGTCCAGTTGTTTAGCATAGGTAGCAGTGGGGGTGCTGGCCCCAACACCCATCATCCCACAAGAGGTCAAGATTGAGTTTCAGGAAATCATTGGTATGTATGTTAATCCTTAGTTCTGTAATGATATTTATACCTAGCATAAGTATGTTCCTGTCTAGTGTTGTATCATTGGACTAGAAATCTTTTGTACGATAGAATTGTTAGAACCATAATGGAATTTCTACAATTTCTTCAGGATGGGGTTCAGTCCTAGGCACTACATATTTCAGAGGAGTATGGATCACTCTTGCTAGGTTTGAAGTTGTGACATTTGGAAGCTTCCAATTACCCCATCTAAGGTTCAGGGATCCTTTATGATTGACTAAGTAATCATTAAAAGAATTTTCATATTCCATTTTGCATACTGTGGGACATGTTTAGAATAGGTGTGAGCATTCTGCATGGGAGACCAACCACGGTAAGATTCTTAGTGTTATAAGCGAGATTTCAAGGAATTCGCAAGGTAGGCATGTCGGGTTTGAATGTAGGATGTTTAGTTGTGTTCATTGTCTCTGGGTATTTAAGATTTGGTTTGGTCATGGGTGTAAGATCGATAGTTTTAAAGTTCACACATTAGAAGCGAGGTCAGTTGCAAATTTCATGAGAATTTCTCTAAGCATAACTAAGTGGTTAAACAGATAACGTACTTATGCGATGTTGAGATATTGTTCCTCATCTACCGGTCAGTCGCCAATGACTTGTGGTGGATTTAGTCAAAAGTGACTTTAGATCTTGAAATTCGTGAAGTATTGGGAATGATCATTCAGTCTTGGAATGTATAAACGTTAGGTTTGGCTGGTTAAGGAAAATTAGGTGTTTATAAGATCCAGTTGCCAACTTCTACCATCCGTAACATTGAGCAGTGATCAACTAGATTTTTAATTTTTTGTGATTTGAGGAGTGTTCAACTACATTTTAATTTTTTGTGCGATCGAGATCGGCTAGTAGTGGAACACCGGTCATTATAAGCTCATGTTGTCAAAGGTTTGAATTGTAAGGATGTGAGATGGGTTGGAAATCCATCAGATTTTGTGGATTGGAAGATCGCATTCGTATCTAACTAGGGAAGAATTGTTCAGATTTACAAGGATTGGATTAGGTGCGAACCATGAAAAGTACCCCATCCAAGTTGGGAGGAAAGACAACTTATGTAGCAGTCTGGTGAGAGGTTATGTAAGGTTGGGAGTTCAGGAAATCCCCAACATCTAGTTGGCGCATTCATTGTAATGTATGACAAACACGTGAATGGATTTAGGTTGAGGGTTGTGTAAAAGTTTCTTTACCTGTTCTTGTCTGATTAAGGATTTGGGGGTTCGAAGCATGACCCAAACACCTGATTTGGGAAAATTCAGACGTGGGTTTGACTCTTGATGATTATGATTTGTATGGTAGATGAAAGGTAAAACCATCGGTTGGATCCATCGTAGTATGGAAGTGTTGTAAGACTACACGGTGGCCATAGCATATACAAGGATGATGGTCTATCAGGGAAGTGTTGTAAGTCTGCAATCTAATCGTAGCATTCACCAAATTAAGTTAAGCCATGGTAGGATTGGTCGTTAGGCTGAAAGGGGACCAACACATGCTTGGGGAGAGGTGGGCAGTATTGTCGGAGGATTTCTCCTTGTTATGGGAGGATGACCATAGGGCTCCGAGGTGAGGTTAGGCATGTGTAGCACTCGATTAGGTGAGATCCGTGTTTGTGTCGGACCCGTGGGCGAGGCCCGTATGGTTATGATAGTGTCAGTGAGACCCTGTGGAAATTGGTTGGATCGAGTATTGGTTTATGGTTAGAGCGGGATGACTCTATGGCCAGTGATTGCATAAGTATGATGCATAGGCTAGGGTAACCTTATCAGTTTGATCCTCAGTAGGAGGTTGGTGGTGGGATTATGTGTGAGGCTGTCAGTCTCAATGGGGGATTGGCGGATCATATATGTCAATTTACTGGAAGGTTGCACTGTAATCAGAATATTTCGGGGGGGGGGGGGGGTGTAAGTATAAATTCTTTGATCTCGGGATATGGGTTTTGCACCAGGTTGGCAAATAGTCGAGAGTCACATTGAGAGTCATTATATATATATATATATATATATATATATATATATATATATATATATATATAACACTCTTTCATCTGCGAGTTATGGTTAAGGAATCTGCCTGTCTAGGAAATTAGTTGGATGGTTGAGGATCAAGAGGATGTTTCTTAGTTCAGATTGCAGAAGGAGGTCCTCGTGATTGTATTTCAGAATGGTTCTATCTGTGTGGAGGTCAGGCAAGTTGTGAGGCTTTGGAATTATAACAGTAAGTTTTGGGTTCGTCAGGTAAAGGATCAATGATTTGGTCTTCATTTGGATGTTTTGTTTGGACTGTTTGGTTTCCAGGAGGGTGGTGAGGAGTGATTTCGAGGATGAAATCTAATTTAAGTGGTGGAGAGTTGTAGCACCCTGTTTCGAATCGTTTCTTAATTTGGGGTCGGGACCCGGCGTTCAGTTATCATAAGGCTTACGACCTTTGGGAAGAGAGAATTAGACCCCTTTAAGTGTAGAAATGTAGATTGGATGACCTAAGAGTCTGGTTTGTGTTTTAGGAGCCCAAGGGTATATCGGTAGAGTGACATCTCAGGCCTTTTATGAATTTGGGTTTTTATTCGTAAAGTTTAATGGAAGGGAGAGTTGATAGAAGTGTAGAGCTTCTTGTTACCTTTCCGGGGATATAAGGATCGTCAAAAACGAACTTAGAACACAGAAGTTATGGCCTTCAGATGTTTGGTGGTATTACGGTTAAGCCTAGTACGCAGGGCGTACATAGGAGTACGTTGGGCATACTAGACAGAACAAAAGGATCGTGGATGCCTTAGGGAGTACGCATGGCGTACTCCAGTTAGGTGCAAACCCTAATTTAGGGTCTTTGACCCTATTTAGTGGCCTTAACTCAACTCAAACCTATTATGTGTTGTCTATGTATGGTATGTGGTATTTTGGGGAATTCACTAAGTTTTGTGCTTACGGTTTTTAGTTTATGTTCCACGTACTTTCGAATTGAAATGAAAGAGTTCGGGGTGATCACATCACACACACCGTGATTGTTCCGCATTTTATTTGACTCTGATGTAATTGGATGATTTTGACATACTATGATTTATTTATGGTTTTTATGAAAATGTTTCGGATGATGGCTTAGTTATTATAAAAACAAAAATCTTCTTTTTTTGTCTAAAATTCTGGGACCTTTCACAAAAGCCTAGAGAAATCTAAACAAATGAAACCAAACCAAATACGAAAACAAACCTGAAAGACATACCCAAAATCGTTAAAATATTACTAGGGTTTCGTTATTGAAATATAAAACTACAATTACAATGAAATGAAAATACAATATAAATAGGACAGTTAATTAGTTTAAACCTAATTAAATGGATAAAAGGTTCAAACATAATTACCATTCTTAAGCTAACAATCAAAACTAACTTATTAGAGTGACTAGTTAAACAAATGATTTTTAACAAATTTTGCAAGAATACTTTGTTAATCAGAACTCACTTGTTAACATAATTACCATTCTTAAGCTAACAATCAAAACTAACTTATTAGAGTGACTAGTTAAACAAATGATTTTTAACAAATTTTGCAAGAATACTTTGTTAATCAGAACTCACTTGTTAGAATCACAAGGCCAAAATTACCATTCTTCTTAGATTTAAGTATTTAACACTTTGTATGTAAGACCTAATAGATTTATTATGCTAACAATCAAAACCAACTTATTAGAGTAACCAGTTAAACAAATGATTTTTAACGATTTTAGCAAGAATACTTTGTTAATAAGAACTCACTTGTTAGAATCACAAACACAAAATTACCATTCTTCTTAGACTTAAGAGTTTGTATGTAAAGTTATATGATTTTATGGACCAAAAGTGAAATAAAACTATGTTTTAGGGACCACGTATGCCAGAAAATAAAACAACTGGATCAAATGTATAACTTACCAAAAAAAAAAAAACACAAGGAGAAAGTATGAAATATATAGTCTAAAATATTTATTTGTATGAGTTGAAGCTGAGTTCTACAGCTTTTACCGACTACTCCACTGTCTCAAACATGTTCCATCGCATTGTCCCGAGCCCTCTATTAAATATTAAAAATTATCCAATTGGAGTTGAAAATTAATATTTTGATTTTGAGTGGTCTAAAAGCATGACCGTGGTATTTTATAATAAATATTGCGGTCACATAGTCTTCAAATAAAAAATAAAAATATACAACTTGAGTGAAAAATATAACAAACTTAGTCTTTATGTATATATATTTGGTATTTTATAAAAAATCATCATAGGCATGCATATTTTTGAAAATATAAAAATCAAAACCATACGTAAAAGAGTTAAATTCCTCACTAGAGAACAAAACATAAGAATGTCGATAGGATTTTGTAAATCGATGGGAAACAAAAATCAAGATTCCAAACATCCAAATAATGCCGAAACAAAGAAGTTCTATGGCCAGACGTGTTTGTCATCATCTTTACTATAACTAGTCATGCCGCTTTTAACTTTATCCATTTAGTAGTTTGAAGAACTTTCTAATATGGTTTTTCATATTTCTTTTCCATAAAGCCTTATTTGTTATGTTGTGACTCCAACCTATGCCTATGGAAGAAACTTTTTTTTTATCCTACAAAAAAGAGTGAGGCAACGACTCGATCTTGATCTCTTGTCTGTGAAAAACACGTGCATATATATATATATATATATATATATATATATATATATATATATATATATATATATATATATATATATATATATATATATATATATATATATATATATATATATATATATATATATATATCCTACACATCTTTATAATCCAAAATAATCATAAAAAGCTTGTCAAATCTCAATGATTCTAGATGGGTATGGTCCAGTTTAATAAAGTTTACGTAGCTTAATTGAATTGAACAATTTCTCAAATCAATGGGCATTTCAACAGTCTGTCTTACTATGCATAACGCTGATACAAAGGACAGATAACATGTGTTTGCATTAGAGCTATACAACACCATGTTTTTCAACTGTAAAGTATATATATATATATAAAGGGCGTGTTAATTGTGATATTAAATTATGGAAAGTGGGCAAGCATATACATATTTGGCCATATCCTGTCACCTCCTATAATGTCTAGAACACAACTATTAAATGCATATTGAATTATTTCAGTCCCGGTAATGAAGACGACAGTTCGCCAACCACAAGAAATTGTCGTTTTTCTTCCAAATTTATCTTAGCATGTGTATACACTTCAAGGGAACTTCTCATATCTTTGGCTTTCATTTCTATAGATTTGCTGATTTGGCATAGTCATGTCAATGTCGTTTTAGGAGAGGTTCACCTAAATGGCCAATGGTTATTGAGAATAACCACTAAGTAAAACGTATTTGGCCCATTTCCATTCAATATTCTCAGCTACTATAGTGGAAATTTTCTTTTTTCAATTTGCCTCTTAATTAGGCCCATCAATCAATCAATTAATATTGTGTTAAATACCAATTAGGTGAAGGATTATTGATGAAGACATCATGAAATGCATACAAGCATGTGTTGGTATTCATGTGTGGTGTTCATCGCTAAGATCGTTTGTGGTCGATGTGTGGCCACAAAGCATAACCTGGTTCCAACGGATTAGAAGAGGTGAATGGCTTTATAAAGTTTCTTTTTGTTCATTAGAGATGGAGTTTAGTTTGCAAAAATTTTGGAAGGAATCGGAATTTCAAGGATTTGGAACATAAATTATTTGAATTTATTAATGTAATTCGTAAAAGACGTTTATTGTGAAACTTTAGGGTTAAATGTGTATTGTAGTGTTTTTTAACACCTAGGAAATGATGGGAATTTAATTCTATACATTACTATAACGCGAGCTAAATTATGAGATTGAAATATGCCTATAAATAGGCTTCGGCAGCCGGATCATATTCAGCCGAAGTGTATGTGAAATTCTTAAAAATTCCGATTCCAACGTCAAAGACTTAAATTCTCATCAAATCCAAAGGAGTATGTCAGTATGGTGTGTTTAGATTGTGAATTCCGGAGGAATCCGAACAAATTGGAATGTAAGATTCATTTTGATAACGTGTTGGTTGATAGTGGAATTTAATCTCATCAAATTCCCTTAAAATGAAATCCAGTGGAATTTTTTTAAAATGTTTACAAAATATTTTTTATATGTTTGGCAGACTAACTAAAAATTTATCTGGTATTTGAAAAACTGACTAATAGTTGAAATGCTAGTTAATAGCTTCTTAGCTATCTCACAAAAAATGGTATTTGGTAAAAATTAATTGATAAGGTAGTTGGAAGATATAAAATTATATAAAATGACATTTAAAATAATATGTTTCTATAATTAATTAAAGACATATTCGAAATACTTTTAAAAAGCTTCGAAAAAAATAGTTTAAATAGTTTTTTAAAAGCTAGCTTATATATTACTTTCTGTCTTTAAAACAAGTCAATTTAAAAAAGATCAAAGAACAAAATTAGTTTATCAGCTAGTTGTGTGACTCGTCAAATCTCTATTCTAATAAAAGAATAGTTTTAATATTCTTTTGACATGTGTCATCATATTAGGCCTTCTAATCAATATACATTTTATTCTTTTTTTGCCATGTGTCACCCTATTAAACCTCTTAATTAATGCATGCCACTTGTCAACCTATTAATTATCTATTTCAAATTTTAAAATTTTCACTTTAATTACAATAAATTAATAACAATGCAATAAAAATTAAAATAAAATTAATACAAATTATAAGGTGATATAATATTACATATTTATTTAAATTAACGATTATAATTGATTAATAATTTTGTGTTCTAACTATTAAAATTTAATTAATTTTGTAGCCGTGATTTCACGGGTTATAAACTAGTATACCTTATAAATGACAATAAGCTAGTAAACAGTATTTTCATCCATCGTTTAATTTACATTTTAATTCATTTGATATAGTTTCAAATAACCATACGTATCAAAAATTTGTAATTTTCTTCATTTCCAGTCCTTCAAATTGCAATCTCTTCGATAAAATCTTATTTCTTCAAAAAAGAAATATATATTCTACACAAATAACACACCTAATATAGGTTTTAAAATAAGAGACTATGTATAAAAAAGATTCATGATTCATATAATTAGAGCAATTCCAATAGACCTGTAAATTTGTGTTTTGCAAGCCTAAATTCCTTCGACGGATCTCTATATTTGACAACATTTTTGTGTAGTGTTACAGTAAGTCATCAATTTTGTGTGAAAGTATTCATCACCACTAAACATATATACATATTATAATATTAAATATATTTAATTTTATCATTTAATTAATAATAAGAAAGCATTACTTTTATAATTATAATATTAAAAAATATTTTTAGTATTAATGTATAGTGCGTTGTTTGAGTTAAAAATGATTTTTGTGGGATTTTTACACAAAAATAGTATGATTTACAGTGTTAACGTTGGAGTTGGTCTAAAATAAGAGAAAAGTGGCCCCATAAAGTCTAACTAGTAATCAATTGATTACTTGTTAAGCCTAAAGAAATCATTGGCTTTCACCAGGAACTATTTTATTTTTTTAGAAAATTAAACACGAACATACATTTTATAACATACTCTTAAACTATTTATTTTATCTTCAAAAAATTTGAACTATAAACCAACACATGATATCATTAGAGTATAAGTATTTTAGTTCATGAAAAATCATATGCTTTATGATTTGTTACTCAGTAAACTTATAAAATAAAATATATGCTCCAAAATTAAAAATATTATAAAATTTTCAAAATTAAATATGAATAATTATACATTCTGATGTTAAAAATATCATAATAGTAACTAATTAAATTATTATATCTATAATAAACTGTAAAGGATAATAACTTGAAAAGGTAATATATTTTTCGATTCATATATATTTGGTCATTGAGTTTATTTTTGTCTATATTTACCCTTTTAACTTGTTAAGTTGTACACATTCAGTCTTTATGACCAACTATTTCAGGTTAACCGGTAAAAATAACTTAATAGGTAATATATTTCTCATTTTGTACACATTTTGTCCTTAATATTTTTGTACACATTTAGTTTTTAAAGTTTTTTGTTGCAAAATAATTTATTTTTGTTTTTGTACTTATTCAGTACTTATGAATGATTTCTTTAGGTTTTTCTCACAACATCTTATGTGGAACAATCATTAATGAGATATTTTGGGCTTTTGATACGTATGTCCATCACGATCTCGACTACTTGGATGCTTAGGTCATATATTCTAAACGTTATAATTTTTTCATACAATCTCGAATTTTAACAATTTTTATATTCATCCGTTCGTATTTTAGTCTACTACAACTTTATTTAGATTACTCCCGTTAAAAAGTAATATATTTTTACTAACGATCTTTATATCCATACGTTTTTTTATGAATGCAAGTATGGATGTTTTTTATAAAATCATTAGTAAAAAATATATTACATTGTAACAAAAGTAATCTTAACGAAAGTTATAGTAGATTCAAAAAACGAACAAGTAGATAGAAAGATCGTTAAAATTTGATATTGTATGAAGAAGATACGACCTTCAAAACACAAGACCTAAGCCAAACCACAAGACCTATACAATAAAGCAGTTGAGGTCGTGATGGACATAAACATCAATAGCCCCAAACACCTCATCAATGATTGTCCTACGTAAGATGTCGTGAGAAAAACCCTAAAGAAATCATTCATAAGTATTGAATTAGTACAAAAATAAAAAAATAACTTATTTTGAAACAAAAAAAATATTAAGGGTTAAATCTATAAAAAAAAATATTAAGGACTAAATGTGTACAAAATGAGAAATATATTACCATATTAAGTCATTTTTCCCGGCTAACCTGGTGTAACCGGTCATAAGGACTGAATGTGTACAGTTTAACAAGTTGAATGGATAAATATGGATAAAAAAAAATACTCAATGACCAAATGTATACAAATAAAAAAATATATTACATTTTATATCATTATCCCAAACTGTAAAGTTCTATGCCACTTTTTTTGCAATTGGCATGTTGGGATTTGGATGGGCTACCTTATTTATATTTTATAGACAAGATTTAACAAGCTTTTTTTGGTTAAACAAGTTTATTTGCATTTATTTTTCATTTATCTTAAAGCTTTGACAATTTTATTTGTCATAAATGCTTATGTATATAGTTTTTGAAAATCAAATATCTTTCTATTTTTGTTTTTAACCATCTCCATACACATTATATCAAAACAAATGTTGAAATCAAGAAAGTGATTAAAAGAGAATTAATGAATTCGATATGTCCTTTTATATATATATATATATATATATATATATATATATATATATATATATATATATATATATATATATATATATATATATATATATATATATATGAGTAGAAAAATGGATAGAAATAAAAAATAGAAAAGTATTTAAAATCTCTTTTTCCTTAATTTTCATAGTTAGTTTCTTAAAAGAAAAATTATATATTCTTCTACTTTTTGTTTCTAACGGTCTTACTACTCATATAAGATAATGGTATAAGAAACCTATTGAGAAATTAAATTGGTTCCTACCTTTTATTCTTATAATTGTTCCTAACCACACAAATCAACAAATTTGTCACCATTTTTCCATGTCATCTAATTGTATTTGATATGCGAAAACAACACTTAATGAAACAATTAAAAAAAAATCAGGTATTAATCCCCAATTCCCCATTACGACTCTATCGTCTACAAGCCCTTCTTCTTCTTCTTCGTATTATCTGATGTTCCCCACCTGCTGCAATCGACATCTCCCCTCCTGCTTCAATTGACAACTCTCCACCTGCTACAATCGACATCTCCAACCGGCCCCCAACCACATACCAACAACCATCGATACCTAACTAGCTACACTACGCCACGCCACCACCAAACCATCTCCGATGGTCCCACATCTCCAACGAGAATCTAGCAGGATCCAGCTAGAATCAGATAGAAATTTCCATGGAAATTTTCCGAATTTCTTTGTGTTTGAAGAAGTTTATTTAGGTTTATTTAGTAGCAAGTTGCAGTAACCTAACCCGAGTTTTTCAATTTCTGATATTTTCATAACCTGAGTTTTTCAGTAGCAATTTCCTAGAGCATTATTTGATTTTTCATTAGCAATTTCCAATTTTTTAAGAGAAAATATAGCACGCGTTAACCATTTTTTTGTAAATTGGTCGAAATTTCCACCTCCATATCTTTACCAAAATCTACTATTAGAAATCCAGGGATCATATTGTTGTGGGTGTGTGTAATTATAGAGAATTGAACTTCACATTGATCTTTGTTTCATGGTTGCTAGACACAAGAGTTCCAGATCGCTGAACCTGGGAATGTAAGCCTCGATGTTGGATTCCTTGACAGTAAGATTCCACAGTTCCTTCTCTAACTTCTGGACTTCACCCCGGGGGCAATACTCGGCGAACATCAGAACATTGAGGTCCTCCCAACTCATTGAATTTGCTACTGGGAGGGTCAAGGCCTTGACATGGCTGTTCCACCATTTAAGGGCTCTATCCGCAAAGGTACAAGCTGCAAATTTCACCTTGCTCTCTTCGGGGCAAGCGCATATCTCGAACACTGATTCAATTTTCTCAAACCACCATGCTAGGACGATAACCCCTCCACTTCCGTTGAAAGGCTTAGGCTTGCAGTTAGCAAAATCTTTGTATGTGCATTCTTTTGGTTGACCTCGGTTGTCTCTCTGGTTAGAGCTACCTGTACCATTCCCGCTTCTGCCTCCATTGGCACCATTGTTGTTAATATGTGCTAGAGTCGCAGTGATTGTAGCTGAAACTGCTGCCTGGAATGCGGCCGAATCCATCATTGGTGTTGTCTCGTTGTTTCTTCATCGGATATATCTCCTGGGAGACATTCTACTACCACAAGTGGAATTTGATAAGTTTTTGATAAGGTTTATAATGGAATATTGCATTCAGATATGTCAGGTATAGTGATTATCGAATGTTATCTTGTACATACAATTGAAATCTTATTTTACCACATAAAAAATGAATATATAAGACATAGCAGATAACAACATAAAAAAAACACATTTGTTTCATTCATGATAATATTTTAGTACATTCTATGAGAAAATTGACCTTTGAAAAGGTCTACAGTACATCATGATAATAATCCTACAACATAATGACCCTACGAATAGTGTAATCACTTGAACGTAGGGTCGGTCCTATATACATAAAAGAAAAGAAAATGGGTACCACTAACGCATGCCCATCATCTAGTCTAGCAACTGGTGAGGAGGATAGATCCTACTCACGTCGGGTCGTCCCCTGTGGTACCTGGGATGATGTAGAGGTGCCCTGCAACTCGACCAAACAACACTCGGCTACGCGCACCCTCTCCTCTAGGGCACCATGCCTCTCATGGTATTCCCTCACTTCCGCTCGCGCGGTATTAAGGTCCTCGACAAGCTGTTTCATGGGGTAGTAATCCTTCTAGAGATCTCGGGTGCGTGTTGTAGTGACCTCCAGAAGAGCCCTCATCTCCATGACTCGATGGGCTGTCGTCTGCGCCTGGTCTCCAATGACTGTAATCCTCCTAACCATGATAGGAAGGGCTCATTCTGCGGGCCCTCCATGGAGAAGATCATAAAACCCTCGCTCCATCCCGAACGGTGGACGCCGTCCCTGGTGTCGGTTCCATCGCTCCAGATCGTATGCCCAGGGGCGTAGGGCCATTGCAGCCCAATCGATGCGCGGGTGCCCTTGTTATGTAAGGAGGGTCGATTACATCAAACTCAGTGTCCAAAACATCGTCCTACTCCTCCTCGTCGACCTCCACATCGATCTCCTCATCGACCTCCTCTTCTTTGAACTCCTGCATGACCTCTTCTGAATCCTCATCCGGATCCTCCTCTATCCATCCCTCGTTCCCCTAATTGGGGAAGTATGGGTCTCCTGGGTGATGGAAGCCTTCCATGTTGTTTGCACGAGAATATATAAGTACGAGAAAATAGATAGGATACCAAAAATACTCCTATAGTATTTTATTTCTTTTAGTTTTGTGTCTTAGAACCTTTTGGTTTAAAGTCGGTAAGTTTTAGGTTTGTTGTCCACCTTGACCACTCATTGACACTGATGGGTTTGAGCCATAAGAACATTCCTATGTGCACATACAAACCCTAATGCTTGGATCTAGGTTTCTCTATTGTATCTAAGACTTTGATCAATAGACCTAGTATAATAACATAAGAAAACAGATCTAGAAGATTACCTTGAGTTGCTAGCTTGTATCTTCTTGTCCTTGGAGCTTAGAGTCACAATTGTCACTCCTCTAATGGCTTACAAACACCAACTTAGCAAGAGGATGATTAGAGAGAGAGAGGAGAGGGGAGGAAGTCGGCCAGGGTTTCTTCAAAAGCAAGAGTACCGATTTCCCTTGACCCCAAGGGTCTATTTATACTAGTGAGGCTCCTAGGGTTTCACCCTTAAACCCTAATTTGATAACTTAGGCCCTAAGCAATCCAATCTCCCTAATGATAAGCCTTGGACGAATTCTAGGTCTATCTAAAGCCCCAAAACCGTCCACCCCTTATCCATAAGGGATTATAGCCCAAAGTACAACTATCATACAATTGACAGTTTATGCCCTTTTATTTAATTAACTCTTTAAGTCACCAAATTAATTCCTAATTAATTTATGACTTATAATAATCAAATAACAATATTATTATTCCTTATATTATTCTCATAATATATTAATAATATTTCTTCTCTCATTATAAATCATCCTGTCAAGTTGCTATGGTGAAGGCAACCCAAAAGGACCATGCACAATCGGGTCAAATACTTGCCTAATATAGTTGGAGCCTTAGACACTATTCCAACAGTCTCCCACTTGGATAAGTGTAGTAACTATATACACAAGTATAATCCGATTAGCAATCGTAGCTCTCAAAAACGCTGTCAAACTCTGATCTTATCAATCTGTCCTTTAGATAAGGGATCGTACAGTCCTCTGTTTAGATATCATGCATACAATTCTTATGGAATTAACTGTCTGGCAGTTGGTTTCTTGATCTCAGATTTATTCGACATAGAACTTAATCGAACACATCAATTCAGTTCTGACCGGGCTCGACACATAAGTCAAATCAAATCATCGAGCGGCCGAGATATCGCTTTTACCCTTTTAGGATAAAAGTAACAGATAAACTTCGACTTATATGCATTTACTTATTCATTAATCAATTATACACAACAATGCGTTTTATGACATCAATTTACTGATGCGGTTTCGCATTATCAACGTACAACTAATTAACAAATAACAAACCATATATCTAGGTTTTAAGACCATATGATATTATCGTCTTGCGATCAACCTTTTCGTCACATTCCATAAGGTGATTCCAGCAAGCAACGGTTTGTTCCAATGCTCAAAAATAGTTCATAAGCACTCATGAACGTTGCAGCAAACTTTTGCTATGTCTAAAACCATTTAGACAATCTACACACCAATTCATGACAATCTTCATTCATACCTACTTCCAACATATGAACGATTGTGGACAATTTGAATAATTCGATTATTCTTAATAAACTCAATTATTCTGGAAGTCAAAACATGCAAAGTGAAACAATAGTTAAACAATTAACATAAGACAGTGACATTACTCATAAATAATACTCCTTTATTTAATCATCAAATGTTAATTACATTTATCTATTACATGTTTCTAATACTATCTAATCTAAACTAATATCATCCTTCAGCCTAATACTCCTAGCATGCTGCAAGTGCTTAACCCTGCTTAGTCCCTTCGTAAGCGGATCTGCTGGGTTATCTTCTGATGATATCCTCTTAACCACGAGTTGTCCTTCTTCTACTCGATGACTAATAAAGTGATACTTTCTGTCGATATGACGAGATCTACCATGATCCCTTGGTTCCTTGGTCTTGGCAACCGCTCCTTCATTATCACAGAAAATTTCCATAGGCTCCTTTATGGCAGGCACAACTCCAAGATCACCAATGAAGTTCTTCAACCATATTGCCTCCTTCGACGCTTCGCTCGCTGCAATGTACTCTGATTCGCACGTTGAATCAGCTACGGTTTCCTGCTTGGAACTCTTCCAAGTTACTGCTCCTCCATTCAGGGTAAAGACCCAGCCCGACTGCGAACGGTAGTTGTTCCTGTCGGTCTGGAAGCTGGCGTTACTATACCCTCGCACCTTTAAGTCATCACTCCCTCCGAGGACTAAAAACCATTCCTTGGTCCTCCGAAGGTACATAAGGATATTCTTGACCGCAATCCAATGGGCTCTGCCAGGGTTCCCTTGATATCTACTAACCATGCTCAAAGCAAAGGCTACATCAGGGCGAGTACAAGTCATAGCATACACGATTGAGCCAATTGCGGAAGCGTATGGTACTCGTCTCATTTCTGCTATCTCGGCTTCGATACTCGGACTTTGAGTCTTACTCAACTTGGCATTACTTTGTATCGGTAATTCTCTCTTCTTCGAATTTTCCATACTAAAACATTTTAGTACTTTATATAAGTAAGTGTTCTGACTAATTCCTATTAGTCTCTTACTTCGTTCTCTCACTATCCTTATTCCCAAGATATAGGAAGCCTCTCTGAGGTCCTTCATAGCGAAGCACTTCCCGAGCCAGGACTTAACCTCTTGTAGTGTTGGGACGTCGTTTCCTATGAGTAGTATGTCATCGACATACAAAACGAGGAAGCTAACTATACTCCCACTGTCTTTGACATATACACATGATTCATCTTCGCTTCGTACAAATCCAAACTCTTTGACTTTCTCATCGAAGCAAAGATTCCATCTGCGAGACGCTTGCTTAAGTCCATAAATGGACTTCTCAAGCTTACACACTCTATTCGGATGCTTCGTATCAACAAACCCCTCTGGCTGAGCCATGTAAACATCCTCAGCCAACTTTCCATTAAGGAAAGCGGTCTTGACATCCATCTTCCATATCTCATAATCATGAAATGCAACAATGGCTAGCATCACCGTAATAGACTTTATTTTCGCAACTGGTGAGAAGGTCTCATCATAGTTAACTCCGGGAGTTTGAGTAAAGCCCTTCGCAACCAATCGCGCCTTATATGTGTGTACATTTCCATCCACGTCGGTCTTCTTCTTGAAGATCCATTTGCACCTAACGGTCTTACGTTTGAGCACATTATCAACCAAATTCCAAACTTGGTTGTCATACATGGATTGGATCTCGCTGTCCATAGCCTCTTTCCATTTTGCAGACTCCGGGCCTGCCATGGCTTCCGTATAGCTATTAGGTTCATCTAAATTTATTAGTGTACCATCACTAATATACGTGTCCCCTTCCATAGTAATATGAAAACCATAAAACTGGGGTTGAACTCTAACTCTTTCGGAACGTCTAAGAGGTAAGGACTCGTCAATCGGTTCAACCGAAGTTTCCTCCTCGGGTTGAGAGCCAACAGTAGAGGTTCCTTCATCAATCGATTCTTGAATCTCTTCAAGCTCGATTTTCCTCCCACTGTCTCCTTGGCTTATGAGTTCTCGCTCTCAGAAAACTCCTCTCCTCGCAACGAAGACAACATTGTCCTTCGGTCTATAGAAGAGATATCCAAAGGATTTCTGCGGGTAGCCGATGAAAATACATCGCTCACTACGAGGTTCGAGCTTGTCGTGAGTATCTCGTCTTACGAAAACCTCGCAACCCCAAACCTTGATATGTGCTAACGAGGGAGCTTTCCCTATCCACATCTCGTGAGGTGTTTTGGCAACCTTCTTAGTAGGGACTCGGTTAAGGATATGGGCGGCAGTCTCTAAGGCATACCCCCAGAATGAGATAGATAGTGAAGCACGACTCATCATAGAGCGGACAATGTCCAACAAGGTTCGATTACGCCTTTCTGCCACACCATTCAACTGCGGTGTCCTAGGTGGCGTCAATTGTGAAACTATTCCACACTCTTTCAGATAGTCGTGGAATTCAAGACTTAGGTACTCTCCTCCTCGATCGGATCGAAGCATCTTGATTTTCCTGCCCAATTGATTCTCCACTTCATTCTTGAACTCTTTGAACTTTTCAAAAGTTTCCGACTTTTGCTTGATTAAATAGATATACCCATATCTACTATAGTCATCAGTAAAAGTCACGTAGAAGCGGTTCCCATCCTTCGTGGTTGATCTAAACGGTCCACATACATCGGTATGTATTAAGTCCAATAGACCCTCACCCCTTTCACACGTACTTGTGAAATGTGACTTAGTCATCTTTCCAAGTAAACAAGACTCGCACGTGTCATCTTCCCTAAGGTCGAATGACTCCAACACTCCATCCTTTTGGAGTTGGGCTATGCGCTTCTTGTTGACATGTCCAAGACGAAAATGCCACAAGGATGCTCTATCCATACTATTGGAAGAATCTATGTTCAAAACATCATTTCCTAAGTTATCAACAATCATAACAGTTTCATATATTCCATTACATGGTATAGCTTCAAAATAAAAGACACCATTTAGATAAGCTAAAATAGAACCATTCTCATTATTAAAAGAAAATCTAAAACCTTGTCTAAACAAACCATGAAATGAAATGATGTTTCTAGCCATTTCTGGCGAATAGCAACAATTGTTCAAATCTAAACATAAACTATTCCTAAGCACTATAGAATATTAGTCACATGCGACGATCTTCTGTTCCCCATGATTAGATTGATCCTTCCTTGCTCCACATCCCTACTTCTTCTTAGTCCCTGCACATTAGAGCAAATGTGGTAACCACAACCGGTATCAAGAACCCAAGAAATAGCATGATTAGAATCGTTAGATTTAATTGTGTATATACCTGCGAAAGACGGCTTGATCTTTCCTTCCTTGATGGCTTGCAGGTACTCTGGGCAGCTTCTCTTCCAATGTCCTATCTTGTGGCAGTGGTGGCACTCTGCCTCCTTCGGGTTAGGGCAGGGTTTAGCAGGATCAACTTTGGTCCCACTAGAAGAGGCACCATCTCGTGCTTTAACCTTACGATAGTTCTTAGACGAAGCCTTCCTCTTCTTTCCCTTTCCTTGTCCAATAGCCAAAACAGGAGCAGCGGGCGGATTGGGAGTTGGTGCAACAGACTTGTCCTTGAAGTTGCTCTCAGCGACCCTCAAGAGACCTTGGAGTTTGCTTAGGGTGACCTCCTCTTTGTTCATGTGGTAGGTCATCCTAAATTGATTGTAGCTCGAAGGAAAAGAGTGAAGCACCATGTCGATCGCCAAGTCTTCCCCAAAGTCAACATTTAACTTGCGAAGACGGTCGACATACCTTTGCATCTTTTGCAGGTGCACGGTAAGAGACTCTCGATGACCCATCTTAACGGAAATCATGTTAGTGAAAATCTCATAACGCTCTTGTCTCGCGTTTTGGTGGTATCTCTCCAATAAGTCTTGATACATCTCGTACGGGTACATGTCCTCATAGGACTTTTGGAATTCGGAGTTCATGGTGGCTATCATGATGCAATGTACCTTCATTGCATCGCGCTCATGAGTTTCAAAAGCAGTTATTTCAGCCGGAGTAGCGATTTCAGGGTTGATTTTCTCGAGCTTATCATCGAGGACATACTCCTTATCCTCATAGCGAGCAATGGTGCGAATGTATCTTATCCATTCGCTAAAGTTCGTTCCATCGAAAGTGACCTTTTGAAAAAGGCTCATCAATGTGAAAGAACTAGCAGCAGCGTTGTTTGCGTTCGACATCTACAAATAGAAAGGACAAAGATAGATTAGAATGTGAATCCCTAATTATCACCCAATAAGAAAAATTAGGGCTAGGATCCAACAACAATATTTACATATTAGAAAAGGGATGCCGTAATCTAACATGCAAATAATATGAAGGTAAGTGAATGACGATTCACTAATTCTCCACCATAAAAACATAACTTTAAGTCCTAAATGTATTGAGAATTCCTAGGTTCGGATGAGATTCATTGAAACTATTCAATGGCATGTTTAAATCTCGATATGCCCCTCTTGTTTGTGACTGGGATACCGAGGATCACAAAGCGGGTGTGAATTACCATGCAAATTCACATGGTGCATTCATTGTAACGATCACCTATTCGATGTGCCGGTAAACCACACACGCTCCATCGAACTATGATAAACAATGAATCACCCTTTGCCACCTTTGCTTAGAACCAATTAGTGTGCCTGTAAACCACACACGCTCCACTAACTTCTTAGCAAGGGTGAAAAGTGTAATTTCATGGGATTGCATCAATTCACTTTTTCCTAAAGTAACTAAGATTGGGAAATTTTTTAAAAAATGTGTAGTTACTTTGTATTTCATATTATACTTTTAATGAGAGGATGAGGTTGCCCTATCCTACCCGTTTGTCTAACGACCCTCCACCGATAGAGCAAGCAGTGGGTGTGAGTGTACACCCATTAAGCACCATTTTATAGGCCGCAACCTTATACCCACCTTATAGATTGGCTTCGTGAATGAGGCCTACTAACGGTAAGACTAGCATTTAAGTTATACATACATATATATATATATATATATATATATATACTAATCTTGTAATATTATATTAGTACAGGGTTGTATTTTAAACTTTTAAAAATCTAGGGTTTGAAATTTAAATTGTCTAAATTAAAACTTTTAATCACAAAAATATAAATTTCAAAACTTGAGGACAAGTTTTAAACATTTAAAACATGGAGGATCAAATAACAAATAATCTCAATTAACAATTAATTCCTTAATTATCCATATTTGATTTATTTAATGATTTCTTGCAAGATAATTACCAAATTAGTCAAAATAATTAATTAATTATCATATAAGGAAATTAAATATTTTATTAGTTGATAAATATCTTTAATTAGATCAAGATTATAGTCAAATATATCAAAAAATCGGATTACAGTTGATCTAATATGATTAAGGTAAGTTTCCATAAGATAATTATCAGAAAATCCCGAATCTGGCCTTTCCTGACGCTTGGACTCGTCGAGTTCCCAACTGGACTCGTCGAGTCAAACCAACTCGTCGAGTCCGCCATGGGACTCGTCGAGTTCATGACTCAGAAACACAAAATTCGAATTTTGCACACAAGTTTCAAACAAACAAGCAACAATTTAATAGAAACCAATCTATGACTTTGATACCACTGATGGGTTTTAGCCATAAGAACTTTCCTATGTGCGCATGCAAAATCCTAATGCTTGGATCTAGGCTTTCTAATTAAACATGCTTTTGAATCCAAGACTTATAATAACTAATTAGGTATAAGAACAATACAAAATCAGATCTAGAAGTTTACCTTTGAATCTATTGTTTTGATCTTGTTGTCTTGGAGCTCTAGAGTCACAATTGTCACCCCTCTAATGGCTTACAAACACCAACTAGCAAGGAGGATGATTTGAGAGAGAGGAGAGGGAAGAAATTCGGCCAGGATTTTCTTACTTTAGAAGAGATGCCAATTTCCCTTGGCCATGGGGTCTATTTATACTTGTAGACTCCTTAAGGGTTTCACCTTAAACCCTAGTTGGATAATCTTTCCTTAAAGTAATCCAAATTGTTACCTTAGATAATCCTTGGACGATTTTGAGCTATCCCAAGCTCTAGAATCCGTCCAATCCCTATCCCTTAAGGATTTAAAGTCTAAAGTGTAAATATCAAACAATTGACAGTTTATACCCTCTTATTTAATTAATCTCTTTAAGTCACCAAATTAATACTAATTAATTTATGACTTATATTAATCAAATAACAATATTATTATTCCTTATATTATTCTCATAATATATTAATAATATTTATTCTCTCATAATAAATCATCCTATCAAGTTGCTATGGTGAAGGCAACCCAAAAGGACCATGCACAATCGGGTCAAATACTTGCCTAATATAGTTGCAGCCTTAGACACTATTCCAACAATCACTAAATCATCAAGGGGCCCACAAATATCACTTTTATCCCATTAAGGGTAAAAGGAATGGATAAACTTCGACTCATATGCTTGTACTGACCACTTGTTGAATCATACACAAAGGCACGTTTTATAACATCGAGTTACCAATGCGTTTTCGTGCAATCAATGTATAACCAACTCATAGTCAACAACTCATATCTCTAGGTTTGATGAATATAAGGTATTATCATCTCATGATTCACTCGTGATAAAATCCATGAAGTGATTCAAATGAGCATGGGTTGAATCCAATACTCAGAACTTATGAGCACTCATGAATGTTGTAGCAACTCTTGCTATGTCTAATTCACATTAGACAAATCATACAAGCCAAACTCATGATAGTCTTGATTCATATCTACTTCCAACATATGACTGACTGTGGATGGTTTGAATAACTTAATCATTCAGGAAGAATGATCTAATTATTCTGGAAGTCAAAACATGCAAAGTGAAACACATAAATAATACTAATCTTGTATGGCCTCAACACTTTGAGTGTAAATAAAAACCCGTTTATCTAAGCACCATATTGATTACTCATTATTCATGTTTCGATTAATCAACTTAATACTTGAATTGAAACAATAGTCATGCCATGCTCCAAGCATGCATACTTTGTTTACCTATGGTCCTTTGTTTGTGAAATAGATCAATTGAACACGACTCCAATGATGCTCATTTTACAATCTCGATCCCTTTTGTAAATGTAAGAATACCAAACTCTTGCCATTTATTGTAATTTGTTAGATTCTAAACTTATATGCAATGATTATCTTGTAATGACTATGCACAAAAGTCACAAAGACTTGGCAACAGACATTACAAAGTATTCCAATGGAGATCAATTCCATGGAAGCGAAGTCTCATATTCAAAGCACATTCCTTTGAACATCCTTCTTTGCATAAAGTTTTCTAATCTTACACAGATTCAGAGAATAACTTCCACCAATGGAAACAGTTCCATATTACCATTGTGACTATCACTTCTAAGCAAGAGTTGCCTCTTTTCATAATATGTTAATATGGTCCTTTCCAAAGTTTAACACTATACTTCCAATTGGCCACGAGCAACCAATCTTTGGTAAACCTCAGATTGTCCTTGACAATTTGCTTAATCATTTTAGTCATTTCAAGTTCTATTCCTTTTCCATTTTAATGCCTTAGGCATTTGGAAAATTTAGAATGGATTATAGCACATGTAATCGAACCTATATCCGAAGCATATGGGACACGATTCATGCTATAAAAAAAATTTATTTTCCATGTTCTCATAATTTGAAATATGAAGAGGTATGTCATAATCATAATCGAATTTTGAGAAGGCAACATATATAGAATTTCCTTATGTTAAACCATTCCAACCTAACATTCGTATATATCCTTGACTAAAGTTGATTAAAATCTCAACCTAAGCTTGTAGAATTGGAATGAAGTATAAAATCCTCTCCCTTAATTATAGGAAAACAACTTTTCAAAGTGAATTGAAACTTTTGTTTTCTATAATTAACATTGCTAACTTGCAACATAATCGTCATGCTCCCACTAGCCTAATGATTATTAGCATAACACTTATGCTCCCACTAGCTTTGACATGTACTCAGAAATCAGCTGGACTTCTAGAAATCAATACTTTATTGAATTTCTTACCAAAGTTCAGATTTTGGATACGCAATTGCTTTGATAAGACTTTATCAAAATCATACACCTTTCCTTAGATAGCTCACTTGTGTGTCTAAAAAATTATGAAGAGGGATGTCGTAATCATAATGTTTAGACCTTTTGTCATTTTCACAATTTCTATCTACTTAAAATCTACTTAGTGAAAGAGTTTCCTCACCATCATTTTCATGAATCAAAGAGAAAACTTATGACACATAGATTTTATGGTGTAAGTGTTCCTATCCATGTGAATTTGTCATAACCATAATCACAAGACAAGGTTAGTGGCAAATCCAAACACATATGGACTGAACTTGTTCAATCTTAATTTCTTGCCACCCGGCAGCACAAGGGCCTACCATTGCTTCCAGGTTGTTATGCAAACAATTGAGAACTCACAAAACTCATAAGCATAGTCAACTTTTAACTGGAATAGACACATAAATAAGAATATGTCAACACGATAGGTTACAAACCTCAAGTCGTGGGCTAGTGATTAACAATCCTCTTGATTAGTTCTTGAAAGTATCTGAAGATCTTTAAGACTCCCACTGACCTCTTGGCATGTAAGATTCTCTTTGTCAAGAACCATTCCTTGATAAAACAAATATTCAAGAGTTAGTGCAGATTCATATCAAGTTAAACACTTCTCATAATTGGTCTTAGTTGGTCTTTGTCTTATCCAAAACATCACAACTTACCAATCTCAAATGTACAAGAATAGGAAACATCTTACTCTACATTTGACAAGTGTTAAAAACTTTCTAAAGACTATGTCACTCAAGTTATAATCTTGGAGTGTCACTCCAGGATTTGTTTTTGGAACGAAGTATGATTTATCTTTTGATTTAACCATTTCAACAATTGACGATTCCTGTAAGTCCCTAATCTGGTTGTGTATCAATCAGATCCGTTTGATGGTGCGGAATCCCAATCAAATGAATGATGTCAGATCAAATAGAAGTGAAGGAGAAGAAGAAGATGATGAATCTTGTATTATTTGATGATTAGAATGCAGATCCAAATACAAGATTCACACACACAAAATGCTCTCTTCTTCTCTCTAGTTTCTCTCTTCTCACGGTCATCACTCTACTCCTCAACCCTAACACCTATATATACTAAGGAATATGGGCTTGATGAACATGGGTCGTAAATGGGTTTAAGGCCGTAAACCTGTTTACGGCCATAAACACGTATACGACCATAAACACCAAGCTGTTTACGGTCCAAGACACAAAAATACATTTTCCTGGAAAAGTAAAGTATAAACCATATTTTGACCCAACAATCTCCCCCTTGGTTTATAACTTTCTTTTCTTAATTGACCCAACAAGCTCCCCGTAAAAAGTAGCTGGCTTTTCTTGTTAATCTTTAGTTGGAGATTGGCTTCAGCGTTTATCTTCGATGACTTCACAGCTTCAAGATGAACTTGATGAATCTTCAATAAATGACTTCATCTTGAGCAGTTGGGAATTTCTTCAGTATTTGACATTTAATGCACATTAGGTGAGGAGGCTTCTTGTAGAGATTCTTGAAAATTGGTGCTTTCAGCTTGAGAATCTTAAGAGAGAACATTAAAGAGAACAAATCTTCTTGATCACTTCAGCAGGTTTAAGATGGCAGCAGACTAATTGGGGAGGCTTCAATGAAATCCGTCAAATAATCTTCAATTTTAGCTTTTCCTTGCTTCTGGGGTTGAAGGATTGAATGTCAAAAGAATAATCTTCATTTCTTGCTCATTCGAATCAGAATTCTTCGATGCGCACGAATGAGGCCTTGGCTCAGAAAAATTGATATAGTCTCCATGAGTCTCATCTACACCTGAATTCACTCTTCAAGACAAAACAAAACTAAAAGAAAACTTAGCATACAAATTAAAACAGAAACAAAAATATTTTTGGAATTTTGATTTTTTTGAACAAGAAATAAAACAGAAATAAAAATATTTTTGGATTTTTGATTTTTGATTTTTTTTAATTCTCCCCCTAAATTTGTGCATAGAGGAAAACTATGAACAGATTTAACAAAAAGAAAAATATTTGGGATCAAAGTTGTGAGACAGCTCGAACTTGTCAGTACCCTTATTTTCATGTCTTTGTCTGATCGATCGCCAGTATTGTGGTCCACTTAAGCACGAAACATTTGAGACAGAATTTGGACAATTTACAAATGACTTGAGATTTTTAGCCCTTATTCTTAAATAAATTTCTTTGGGACCATTTAACTGACTACAACCAGGGATATTGTTGTCCACCTAAATTAAGCAGCGAGATCTACAGACAATCTGTATGTGTTCAATTTTTAATTGTAGTAGAACGTGTTTCCCGCTTCCTGATATGCTCTAGCAATCAACGACTTCCAGAATACTCCTTACACCAGGTGAGCAGACAATTATTAAGAGAGAAGATAGATTTAGAATGCATATGCTATACATCCAGGTCGAATCTCTTCCAATCACGCAGAGGACGAAACATATGACTAACTGAAGTTTTAGAGGGATTGACAAGAGAATGTTGCATATACTGTGTACCAGGTCGTATTATGATTCACGCAGAGGAGACAATATGTGGCTAACAGATAGAAAGAATTGCATAAAGAGAAGATGCAGAGAGATAAAATTGCATATGTTACAGTCCAGGTCGGATCTCTTGATCACGCAAAAGAGGCAACATATGACTAACAGACAGAAAGCAAGAAAATAACCTTCTACAGACCTAGTTTATCGGAATTCCCCAGTCACCCTATCAAAACCGGAATTAAGGACAGAATCTGCACATCGAGGAAAAGTTAATCCATAGTTCTAGATATGGGTTCTTTTAATTTGACCGGTAGATTCTCATATATATCTCCCTGCTCAACCTATACGAATGTCGTATTGTCAGGCTAAACGGATCTCACTAGTTCAATGTTTGTCATGTTCTTGAATTCCTTAAGTTCAACTCTTCCTAGTCAAGTCTATTTAAAATCTTTCATGCCTACCAGCGCATCGAGTACAGAGCGTAGACAATTCAATTTTGTACATTACGCAAATTCAGATTGCCCGTTATCACTTGATAATATCATTTCCCGATAATAACTACTAATGAAAAACTATTAAGAAAATGAAAATTTGTCTTTAAAACGAATCATAGTAAGATAAACTCAGGAGTATAGAGAAGAAAATGCAAACCGTGATTCACCGATTGAATTTGCATCCAGAAGGTCTGAGAACAGCACGCATAATCTCAGAACAGATCCGAAAATTCTTTACGTTATTAAGCACTAACCCCATGTGATCCCTTCATTTCTTCCCTTCTTTACTTTTCCTCAAAGGACACATACTCTCAAACAAAGTTCTGAATGTTGTACAGTTGAGAGATGCCTCCTATCATGTGCCTGGAACAGCCACTACCAACAAACCGAAGTCTGATGATATGCCTCCATAGCTGCTCCGACACAGAGCGGGATCAGTTGGTCTTTGGATCCTAGTCCATTTTGAAACTGGTTCGACCTTTTTCATCCTTGCACGATACTCTCTCCCATCACAAACAGAAGATGTAGAAAAGTTAGATTCATTAGGTAATTTGGGAGATTGAATATTTGGAACCCATTTGTAGTTAGGTTTGACCCATATCTTTTTCGATATAATGGGTGCCTCAGTACTTGCTTTTGATCTTGATGTCGGCCTTTGAGATGAATTTTACCTAACTGGTCTTTGTTTACCTGGAGCATCTCTTGGAATGGGCTTCTTGGTCGACATTCCCTTGTTGCCCTTGGGATTCGGATTCTTGGCCTTGTAGGTTTGATTCTTGTCCTTCTGCGCGTTCCAATCACCATTATCTGAACGTGACCTGGAAGGGTTTCTTTTCAATTATCTCCCACTTGGCGCGTTCTGCCAGCCTTGTGTGTAGTAGGGAACGTACGTGCAATTTGGACAGTTTCGAGCAATATGTCCAGGTGTTCCACAGTGAAAACATGTCTTTTTCTTCACTGTGAAGTTGTTTCTTCCTACCCCTGGTGGCGTATCCTTGTCTTGACTCTTATTGTTCCTACACGCACAGTTACAACAGGCGCTCTGTTTTACTAGAATTGGTGGCCTGTATTTCTTAACATCAGGTTGATCAGAAGCAGCTGAGTTCGAAGCAACAGATTTAGTGCTCAAGGAGATGTTGGTTTGTTCAATGGTTTTCTCGTTGTTCTCATCTTCTGCTAATTTACCTGCACATAAAGTAGAAACATTAGAATCTTCAACCTGAATACCTCCTGACATAAATCCAGCTGGTTTTCTGTATTGAAGATGTGCCTCCCTGTCAATTTCTTCCTGTGTCATAGGGATGGATGTGTAGTTATAATTGAAAGGTGGAGGAACACTATCATACCCTAGACCCTTGTTTTTATTATCTTTGAATTTTAATTGGGTTTCAAATAAGGACTCGACTGTCTAAATTGACGCAATATAATTTTTGAAACTAACATCTGTTTTTCCACACTTAATTTTCAATGTGTCAAGTTCTTCAGTTACAACAGTAAGTTGTCTCTTAATATAGTCATAATTTTCACACTTGTTGCTATACTCTTCCTAAAGCTTCCTAAAGTCTTTGGTTTTTGCTTCTAATTCAGCCTTCAGGGGTTTCTGTCCTTTCCTAAGTTGATATCCTTCATATTTTAGGTCCTCGACTTCCCTTTTTAGCAAATCCTTATGTTCACGAAGAATTTTAATCGTATCTTTACAAGCTGGAGTACATGAAACTTCATTGACAGGGATGTTTGCAGAACTCATTGTTTCTCCACATTTCAAATCATCAAGCTCTTCAATTACATCAGCAATACTAAGACAATTGAGATCTTTTGTCTTCTTGACGACAGCTATGTTCATATTCCATGATTTCGGAAGTGAATTCAGTAGCTTTTTATTTATCTCAGATTTGGTTAAGAAGATCCCAACTATATTCATCTCAGTAATGAGTGTGGTAAATCGCTGCAACTGAGCCTCCATGGTTTCTCTGGGAATGTAATTGAACATGTTGAAATTTTGTCTTAACATATCCTGACGATTCTCTTTCATGTATTCAATTCCCTTGTTGACCTCAAAAGCCATTAAGAGCACAACTCGAAGCTAAAATAAAACTTAAACGTTAAATTTAAAAATGCCCTTTTCCTCAAAAGTCAACCTTAAAAGTCAAATTTAAAAAGTCAAACTCAAAAGTCAAACTTGAAAAAGTCAAACCGAAAAGATAAATTTGAAAATTTAAAAGTCAAACGAGAAAGTCAAAGTTTAAAATCAAAGGTCAAGCCTCAAAGTCAAAGTCAAAATTTTAAATAAAAAGTCAAAAATAAAAGTCAAAAATATTTTATTATTATTATTATTATTATTATTATTATTTTATTTTATTATTATTATTTTTTTAATTTTGGATGAAAAAGGAATATAAAATTAAAAGAAATTGAGTTTTGGAGTTAAAAGTGTAAAAAATGCGAAAAAGAAACCGAGAAAGCGAGTATTTAAGAATTAAAAGCGGGGGTTACGGAACAACAAGGATGCTAGATGAGTTGGATAAGGCGATGGGTTGTTGAATCAGAGGTCTTGAGTTCGAGCCCCGACACCTTCAAATGCGCTTCCTAATTTTTTTATATATGTGAAGCGAGGCGAGGAAGTAGCTGTGTGGCGAGGCTGCTGCGAGGCGATGCGATGCGAGGACCTAGTGCGAGGTGCGAGGCCTTAAACGTTGTTGAGCTGTAAACCACCGAGGACCACAAACCGAGGCCGTAAACTCCGAGTCGTAATCTCAGACCGTGAACCTCGGGTCGTGAACTCCGGAAACCCTAGCTGTTGGCCGCAAACTCCGCCACCCCCTCGCAGGTTACGACCAAAAACAGTGATTTTTGCCCCTTTTTGCTCAAAAACTCGATCAAAAACCCGTTTTTATGAAAAACGTGAAGAAGAAACCCTTCCTTATTTTTTAGAGATCTATCCAAAAACGCAAAAGTATTTCGAAAATAAGATCAAATAAGCTTCAGATCTGACAAAATTGACTGATACAATCCAAGCTCTGATACCAATTGTAAGTCCCTAATCTAGTTGTGTATCAATCAGATCCGTTTGATGGTGTGGAATCCCAATCAAACGGATGATGTCATATCAAATAGAAGAGATGGAGAAGAAGAAGATGATGAATCTTGTATTATTTGATGATTAGAATGCAGATCCAAATACAAGATTCACACACACAAAATGCTCTCTTCTTCTCTCTAGTTTCTCTCTTCTCACGTTCATCACTCTACTCCTCAACCCTAACACCTATATATATATACTAAGGAATATGGGCTTGGTGAAAATGAGCCATAAATGGGTTTACGGCCGTAAACCTGTTTACGGCCGTAAACACTACCGTAAACACGTATACGGCCGTAAACACCAAGCTGTTACGGTCCAAGACACAAAAAATACATATTTCCTAGAAAAGTAAAGTATAAACCATATTTTTGACCCAACAATTCCTCTCCTTAGGCAAACAAATGCACTAAGGTGTCCTTAGAGGATCAATTGTGATATGGTTCCATAATCACTAAGATAATCATAAAACAAGATACACAAGTACTCTCCCATCTCTTCAGATTGGAGAAACTTTTATCTTTCTGCCTTATTTGATTCTTCTTATTCATTCTGCCATACATTGAAACTTTTCCAATGTTTCAGAATTGCACTTAAACTTGTAAGCATAATCATATTTACTAAAATTTAGTAAATCATAACGAATAATCTTATCAACCTTTGTGGTGGACCTGACTAGTGCACAACCTAATGTACCCGATCCTTTAGTCCTTCGCTTGACTCACATGCGAATGTGAACAAGGAATTAGTCTTAATTTACCAAAGATGAAAATTCTCATTCATCACACAGTACAACTTGCATGATTCCAAGTTTCTATCCAACTGAAACTTGGGTGATGGGAATCTTTCCTTATTTGATAAATTTTGACACTAGCACAAACGAAAGAATCAAATTCATTTTCCAATATTGCTTATCAATGGAAACATATAAACAACAATTTTTCACAAATGCTTTTGTAATGATACTTAAAATAAATAAAATCAAAAGTTTTATTTTATTTTAAAACTTGCGGAAAAACTTATCCTTACAATACAAATTCATATGAAAACTTTGTTGTTATCTATTCCTAAGCAATATCTCATAACTCTTATGCAGTGGCTCAAAATTCTGGTCATCGAACCATGCAATCAGAATCAGCACACCTTTTCTTTAAGCTTCCTATGATTCTTCAAAAACATCAAAATGTAATTACATTACATCATGTATTAAGAATCTCCAAAAGAGACTTAATAGAGTTAGATAACGGACTTTACCTGAAGTAGAGTCAAACTTTTGACTTTACCATCCTTATAAGGTTTAAGGTAAATTCGGCAGCTTCGCAACCAATACCCCTCCTATTGGCAAAAGGAAACATATGGACTCTTTGGAAATGGTACACGGGACTATCACAGACTTAGCCTTTCTCTTTACCATTAGGTCAATCGACTTGACCATGGCCGATCCCTTTCAATTGGGAAGAGAGTTTTTCTGGACTTTCAATGTTACCACTGTCAATGTCCAAATAGGTTTGGGAAGTAGATCTTCCAATCTAATTTGCTTTACCAATGCTCCAAATCATTGCTGATTCAGCATCATCAAGAAAATATGTAAGAACATTGAGGGTCATGTCATAGTCTGTTATGAGGAAGTCACTAAAGAACCCAGTCAATAGCCAACTTTCCCCAAGACTTTGACACCCGACTCTCCCAGCTTGTCAATATGTGGCTTAACCTCTAAGATGTAAACACATATAGACTTTGATTGCCAATAGGGATTGAGTGACTTAGAACTATTCAAGTCTTGAAACTTGTGGGATAGAGAGAATTATTAAAGGAGGTGGAGGAAATGAAGTATGATTTTGTGACAACCCGAAGTTCGTACCATTATTTGTAATCCTTTTCGTAAATCCATTTGTCATTTCCAAGTTCGTTTCCGTTTACGCTATTAAGTTAAGTCATTAAATTGAGATTGCTATTATGACTTAATGGGTGTCCCAACGCATTTAGAACTCATCTTAACACCCCATACTTGTAATCGGTAAAATTTTAGAATCGACCATATGGGGTTACGGCAACTTGATCGGGTTCGACCAAAAGCCACGTCTAACATCGGTATCGGGTAGAATTCCACCGTGTCCAAAACTTGAACCCTATTTAAAGAGGATTAAGCTTCCATTTGAAGCTTTTTCTCTCTCTCACTACTCTCTCTCTCTAACCTCTCTCCTCAAACCAAAGAATTAGGTCCAAAATCATCCAACTTCAAGCCCCAAAACATCAAGGTAATCATCCTAACTTGTTGTTCAACCTTTTCAGCTTCCAAATCCGAGTTTAATCTTTGGAAAAGGACCATATTCATGAGTTTACGGCCCTGGAACATGCTTGGGCCGTAAACACATATAAAGAGGGTTTTTGAGCCTTAAAACACATCCAAACCAACTTTAGGACTTAGATATGACTTAATGGCTTACCAAATCGGACTTAGAACACCTTGAACATCATTTTTGAGGAGTAAACATGAGTTTACTGCCAAGAACATGCTTGGGCCGTAAACTCACCTTCATGGGGAGTAAACTCAAAATCAAGTGTTTAAAAGCTACTTAAACACACCAATAGCCTTGGATTAAATTCTAGAACCAACCACAATCGATTTGGGGACCTTAAACATGATGAAAACCCTCCATTTGAGTGTTCACAGCCGTAAACCCCCCAAGAATGGGTTCCTGGGTCGTGAACTCACATAAACTAGTCAAATGGTGCCCTACATTCATTCTAAGGCTTGTATAATTTGTCTAAATCACATGTGATTGATCTAAGGCCACTAAATCATCAATTTAAGAAAGGTATAAGAGCTTACGGCCATAAACTCCTAGTTTAGGGCCGTAAACTCCCTTTGATGGTTCCTTTGGTGGTATAACTCATTCCTATGCCTTAAATTAAATCATAGCAACCTTCCTCAAGTGTTATTTGACCATTTAGCACCTTAAAACCCATCAACCATGAGTTCACAGCCGTGAACTCATGTGATCATGGTCTTAGGGCCGTAAACTCCCTAAGGAGTTTACTCTTGAAGAGAAAACTCCATTCCTAAGCCATACATGTCCATAGATGCCACCCGGGTCACTCCAAACACTTGATTTGAAGTGTTTTCGCTCATTGGAGTGTATTATCATATCTAATTAGTGGTTTAAAGTCTAATTAGATACATTTGAAAATCATTTCATATTACATAGGAACCCCACGCGTTATCAAGCCCTGAACTGACACCTAGCATCCAAACCGTCACGTTTTCTCGTCTGGTGAGTTCATACCCCTACCCTTTTTCAATATTTTTCACTGTTTTCAGGGGGGAATACAAGCAAAGTACAAGGGAATACTTGTACTCAAAACTTGTTTTACATGTGTTGTGTTTCATATTACATAAGCTTTTAACACTGATAATCATAATAGACAATTGTTTGAACATGCAAAACACGTAAACATATTATTTGTGAAATACGTTATAAAATGTTGTATTTTATATTTTCACATATGGTTTTCCACATTATATCAGTTAAAAGCATGACATTTGAACTTTGAACATGAAACTTAGTACATTGTTTTGTCCTCGGTAACACTCCACAAAGATACGCGAGTGGAGGATTATTGTTCATAACAGTATATTTCTGTATTATTACTAGTAAATTTGTTATTCCTATAAATTAGAGACACGTCCTCGGTGAACACTCCACAGAGATACGTGAGTGGAGGACCGCACCCGTAACTAGAATCTCTTAGATAGGGAGCGTGACTTGAGTGTATAGATCTATACGGGGCTGACTACCCCACACCTGGCTGCTAGCTACAGCCGAACCGAACGGTTCAAGGGTGACGAAAGTCATAAGGTGATGTGGACTACTTATTGCCATATGTAGTCTATCGTATGGTTATGGAACTCGCAAATTGGATAACAGAGATTTCCTTGTTAGTAATAATGGATTTAATAACTAGTTTACTTTGTACATGTTAGTTTTATATACGTGTTAAAACTAATACATTTCACAAGGACAACGGGGTTTTCAGTATACATCTTTCACATTTGGTAACCAACATTCAAGAAAATATGGGATTTTCCTAGGGTAACATTTGTACATAACCAGAATCGTGTAGCAATTCAAATAACTAAACTTTACAATTCACAAGGGTAAACATGTTTTCAGTGTACATCTTTTACATTACATTTTGGATTCGATAACCAAATTTTAAGAAAATATGGGATTTTCTTGGTGTGTAACTTTTTCAGAAAACAGAAAGGAACTTGTACATTTTCAGAAAACAAAACCGCTTATGAACTCACCAGCGTTATACTGATTTTCAACCCGCTTGTATTCTCAGGTCCGCATTAGACAGGTACCCGATGATTCCTTTTGGTGAAGACGGAGTGCATAGAAGACACGTCTTACTTTTGTTCATATATATATATATATATATATATATATATATATATATATATACATATATATATATACTATGTATCACACTTGTACAACTTTACTATTGATACAAATGTAAAATTTTATATGTAATGTAATGGTTGTTTACTTTGCTTACTATGTGAATTGGATTTGATACTCAACGTGGAGTCCGCCCCAGAAATGTTTCCACCTTCAGTTTTCGAGGTGTGACAGATTGGTATCAGAGCCCTTGTTTATAGTGAATAAAGTATCCCAAACCTTACATGGTATAAGACTATAAACACTAAGGGGCCTAAGTGCTCTGAACAAAAGGTTTCTTCTAAATATAAGTATTTTCAAAAGTATACAACTATACCTAACCGTCGAGATCCGTAACTACAAGTAGAACAAAACATAAGTAAATGGGTGTCGTACGCTACGGTTAAACCTGGGCAGTTATGTAGTCGTGTCTAAGGTCAATATAGCCTGTCCAACTATATTCATTCGAGACACGGCCAACATGTGCTTGGGAGTGACTATGGTATGCAACATGCCTAAAACTTACCCAAATACCCAAACTACGAGTCGTCGCTGCAGCGAATCATGAAATACTATGGAAGTATTTCTCAAGCCAAATCCGTTATAGAAATTCTCATTTCAGTGTTGTTCCTCAATCATTCCTTTAGTGATAGTTTATCTGCTTTGATAACTCTTTCCTACTTTATCGCTTAATAGAATACCATATATCTGTCTTAATGAGATATCCCCTGTTCCATATCTCTTAATTCAATTCAAAGGACTTATGATCCTCTCTTTCCTGATCTTTTTAGATCAAGATGCCTCCAAGAAAGAGACCCAGCTCAAAGAACAACAACAATCCTCCCCCCTAATTTGATCTTGTAGTATTCCAGGCAGCTGCTATGTCTCAATTGAACACCGGTGGTTCTGGTGGTTTGGGAGGTGGTACTCAAACCCAAAACCAAGAAGGTAGTCAGGGACACCAAAAGGAGGGTTCCTATAAAGATTTCATGAATGCAAAACCTACATCCTTCGATGGCACTGGTGGTGTCATTTCCCTTTCCCGATGGTTCGAGAAAATCGAATCTATCTTTGAAATCTGTGCTTGTTCGGAATCCGATAAAGTGAAATTCGCAGCCTGTACCTTCATTAATAAAGCACTGACTTGGTGGAACGGTCGATTCAAATCCTTGACCCTACCTGTAGTCAATGCCATGGGCTGGGAAGCCATGAAATAACTCCTCCTAGCTGAGTATTGCCCTCGGGGCGAAATACAGAAATTAGAGCACGAGCTCTGGAACCTGAAGATGAAGGGTTCTGGTATTGCTGCGTACACTTCGAGATTTGATGATCTAGCATTGCTCTGTCCGAGATTGTTTACCCCGGAGAGCAAGAAGATAGAGAGGTTTATTTGGGGGCTGACACAACCAACCAAAGGAAATGTCTTAGCTGCACGGTCGGATACGTATGACAGTGCCAAGAGTTTAGCCCAGACCCTGATTGACCACAGTGATGATGTTGAGGAAACAACCACCACTCCTGAACCGACTAAGAGGAGTGGTGAGAAAAGTAAAATTTGGAAGAAGAAGAAGGGTCAATCTTCCCAAGGATCCTCAAAGAAACAACAGACTGTAGCAATCCATACTGCTATTACCCCCGTTGCTACTGCTTCTGTTGTGGGATCTACAGCTCAAACACCTACTAGCAGGTATGCTGGTATTTATTTACTTATTATTTATCATTATACTTTTAATGAAAGGAGAATTATAGTCCTATCTTACTCGTTCAGCTAACGACCCTCCACCAGTCAAGGAAGCGGTGGGTGAGAGTGTATTTTAAACACTTAAATACTTAGTGGTTTAATCTATTAATTAAACTATACTATTAATTTAATTAAACTTAAACCATGTCTTTATGGAATTATTAACTCTTTTAATTAAACAGTTTAATTAATTTAATGAAGTCCATAAAGTTTGAATTTTAACCTTTTAAAATTTTAGGGTTTGGTATTAAAGTGTACATGGGGGTGACTTTACAAATTCCAAAACTTAAGTGCAAGTTTTGAAACTATTCAAAACATTTCATATTCATAACTTATGAGTTTAATGTACATTAAAGTGAAGACTCTTCATTTTATTTAACTCCTTATTCTTTAATGACATCTTTTAAAGAACTGACTCTTTAACATCCATAACTTGAGGACAAGTTATGGAGTCATAATACTATTTAATGAAAAAGGACTCTTCATTTTTTATGTAACCTATGACACTTTTATGAGTTTTAAGATTCATAAATATGACTTTTCATATAACTTGAAGACAAGTTACAAAAACATATTTTATGAACTAACTCTAGATTAAGTTGGATTAAAAACAACTAAAACATAATTTTTTTTCATTAATCTAAACTAACTCATAAATCAAGGAAACATAAAACTCTTGGTAATCAATAATTTGAGGACAAGTTATGGACTCCATACAATTTCATTGAGATCAAGAATTATACTAACAAACAATTTGCACATAATTCCTATGATCTACCAAAACTCAAAAGCATGAACATTCATAATCAACATTTTTCAAGAATTACATAAACACATATAAAACTTGAAACCTTAATTATAGCATTGAAATTGGTTTAGCATAATCATTACCACCTAAAAAAATAGGTTTTATAAGTCCAAAACAGTCAAATATAATGATTCTAGACCAATTCCAGCACCAAAATTTGAAGATATGGTGTTTGGGGTTCCAACTCGTCGAGTGCACGAACCAACTCGGCGAGTTGGATGAGTTTACAGTTGGACTCGTTGAGTCCTTTCATGGACTCGGCGATTCTACTGTGCAGACAACACCAAAATTCGATTTTTCAGCCAATTTGCATCAAGTATAAGTGAAAACAAGCCTAGGCTCCGATACCACTGATGGGTTTTGAGCATTCTAACACTCCTTTGGTGTACATGCAACCCTAAACACCCTGGATTTATGTTTTGTCTATTATACATGCAAATATCAATTTCCAAGGTATTTATCCTAACTAGCATATTATGAAGTACAAATAATATAAAATCTAATAGAATGACATACCTCTTTGTTGGTGCTTGATTCCATGTAGCTTGAGAGCCTAGTGCCCCAAGTGTGACTCCTCAAATGGTTCACACAACATCAAATGCACTTGGAATAACTTAGAGAGAAATCATCACTTCATGAAATCGCCTTGCCCTCCACACATACACTTAGTGGCCGATTTTGACAATAATAAGATCATTATATAATTAGTCACAATTAGGGTAAACTATAATTGTCATGGATTTCCATTTCCTTGGATCCATGGTTTCAAATACACCATGGAGCATCCTATGGGTTTTAACCCAACTTGATAATCCATGGAGCATTAGCCTACTATATAAGTATGGATGATTTACACAATCAACCCATTTATTTAATTAGTCTTCTTTTGATCACTTAATTAATTCTAGATTAATTGTTGATCAATACTAATTAAATAATATTATTAATATATTAGAACTTGTAATATATTAATAAACCTTAAGTGTTATTTCTCTCATTTTAGTCTATCCAAATGCATGATGCCATGTAACCCAAATGGACCATGTCGGGTCGGGTCAAGTATATACCAATTATAATTATGGACCTAGACACTAATCCAACAGTATCAAGTACCCAAGAATGAGAATATGATGAGTTTTTAGATGAGATAGTGTAAATACATGTCGAGGTTGGATTCACCTTGCCATCCTTTATGTCTTATAAGTACTTAGGGCAGATTCGTTTCCAAATGCCTTTCTCATGGTCATGGCAGTAAAAACAAGTAGCCTCTTTAGGATCAGAGGCGGGAGGAGCATCAGAACTAACCTTTCCTTTGGGTCCATTGCTTGAGGACCCATCTTGGGACTTCCCCATCCAATTCTGTTTAGGAGGACCCTTCCTCTTCTTCCCTTTCCTTTCCTAGTAGCCAAGACAGGAGCAACAACAGGGTTGGATGCAATACCTTTTCCCATCATTCCTACTTCAGTTGTTCGCAAGAGGTTCTGAAGTTGAGTCAATGTGATCTCTTGGTTGTTCAGATGATAAGTTAGTATAAACTGATCACAACAACTAGGTAGTGAGTGAAAGACTATATCAATAGCCAATTCCTCATCAAAGTTCACATTTAGCTTTAGCAAGCGCTCCATGTGTCATTGCATTCTTTGTACGTGGTTACTGGCGGAATCTCCATCTTTCATCTTGCTAGTGATGAGGGACTTTACTACCTCATACTTTTCTTGACGAGCTCATTAGTGGTACTTTTCCACCAAGTCCTTGTACATCTCGTATGGCCAGTAATCCTCATAGAAACTTTAGAGTTCAAGAGTCATAGTAGCCACCATGATGCATGCCACTTTGGTTGCATCATTATAGTGTTTCTTATACACAACCAGTTCTGCAGTAGTAGCTTGGATTTCGTCGATCTTGAGAAATTTATTTTTTAGCAGGTATTCCCTGTCCTCGAAAGATAGAGCCATCTTGATGTTATGCATCCAAATATTATAATTGGTGCCATCAAAGGTAACTCTCGAGTAGATGCTCAGAAGCGAGAAGTTGATGTTGGAGGAGGAGCCAGAAGCGTCTTTGGGAGTTGACATCTGAAAGAAAAGAAAGACAAGTTTTAGGTTAGATATGAATAATCCTCAATATAACACACAAATGAAATATTAAGGCTAGGATCCAAATAGATAATTCACAACTTAGAAAAGGGATGTCATAATGTAATTGTGAAAAATAAAGGTAGGTAATTGACGATTTACCAATTTCACCACGAAAAACGAAATTTGAACAAATTAGGTTTTTAATGAAATTCCTATATCTTTTGAGATTCATTGAACTATTCAATGGCATGTTTAATCTCGATTATGCTCTTCCGTTTTTGACTGGCATACCGTGGATCACAAACAAGATCTGAATAACCATGCAAATTAGCTTGGTACTCTCGATATCATTTATCATCTCTTTTTAATGTCCCGGTTAGCCACACACACTCCATTAATCAATGATAATTTACAATACATCCATTGCCACTCTTTTTTACTCCATATTAGTGTGTTGGTTAACCACACACGCTCCACTAACGACTTATTTATTAGGAGTTTAATAAAAGAATTTAGTTACTTTATAGTTCACTATACTTATTAATTAGGATTATTTGTCCTATCAAACCCGTTCGGCTAACGAACCACCACCAATCAAGGATGCGGTGGGTGAGAGTGGACACTTATTCAACTACCATTTTATAGGCAGTTTCCTCATACTCCCTTATAGACCGGCTTCGTGAATGAGGCATACTAGCGGTTCGGCTGACTTGTCTTATACATATAGTAAATATTAAACATATAATTTTACATATAGTATAAGGTGTATTTTATACTTTTTCAAAATACTAGGGTTTTATAATCTTTTAAATTTCAAAACGAAAACAATTTAATTTATATTTAAAAGAAGTTGATTTAATAATTATCTATTAATTAAATCTTTAGTTAATTTATTAAGCAAATTGAGGATTACCCAATTAAATTAATCAAAATAATTTAACATAATCCTCTCCACGTAATTTTCGAAAAATATTGGAGGGAAAATTCAAATTTTATAATTATCCAATTAATCACATAAAGTGATAATTACCAAAAATAAGAAAACCATATCATGAAACCCTAATTTTCGAAAATACCTATTCTCCGGGAGGAAGGCAAGGATTTCAATCCTTTCCTATTTCGAAAATCAAAAGGGTTTAGGAAACCCTAATTTCGAAACTTGTAGGACAAGGGAAAGGGTTAATACCCTTTTCAAAATTTTGAAAACAGAAAACCCTAGAAGGTATATACTATTTTTGAAATATATAAAATAGGGTTAAGAAAACATACATTGATTATATAACAATAATAATTGAAAACCTAGTAATCTTGACAATCGATAGCAAGCGTCACAAGTGTCATGCCTTTAATATATCACACGCAAACTAAGCAAGAGGATGAGAGGGAGTGAGGAGGAGAAGCTCTTAGAAATTCGATTATCCTTCTGGGATTCAAATGGCCGAAAAGCTCAAGCCCTATGGGTCTATTTATAGTGCATATAGAATATACTAGATAACCCTAATTTGAATAAAATATTATTAATTCAAATTGGTAACTATCCACCTCCTTAATTATCTATATAGGATAATCTAGAAACCCTAATTATCCTTAGTAAAACTTCCCATGCCTTCTTAGGAAGGTTTTGGAACATCTTGCTCAACTATTGAACAATTACACTTTAGTCCTTGCACTTTCAATTAATTCTTTTAATCCCGAAATTAATTCTTATTAATTTATGATTAAATATTAACTAAATAAAATGATTTCTAATTAATATATTATTTTTATAATATATTGATGAATCATTTATTTCAATTTATTATACAAATAATAAATTCAACCTCTCTCCATAAGTCATCATGTCTAGTTGCTACAATCAATTCAAGTATATACCAGTTATGGTTATGGAATTAGACACCTAATCTAACATAGAATAGTCTGTGGTTGTCATCTATACTCTGCTATATGACGTCATCTTTAAAGTCAAGGCTTCTCATCATCTATTTCATCTCTCATATATCATCACCAATATGATCTTTCATCTCCTATCATTTATATCATCTTTCATCTACCCATCTATACCTAATATATTTATAGGTATAAAAATACGTATACAGTTTAAATCACGTAAAACATGTATAAATCGTTTATCTAGCATAGATATCAGGATCGGAACTTAGATAATAGACACGTATATTAATGAGAGGAATAACACTTAAGGTTTGTTAATATATTATAAGTTATAATATATTAACAAGATTATTTAATTAGTATTGATCAAGAATTAATCTAGAATTAATTAAGTGATCAAAAGAAGACTAATTAAATATATAGGTTGATTGTGAATCATCCGTACTTGTATAGTGGGCTAATGCTCCATGGATTATCAAGTTGGGCTAAAACCCATATGATGCTCCATGGTGTATTTGAACCCATGGATCCAAGGAAATAGAAAGCCATGACAATTAGGGTTTACCCTAATTGTAACAACTATATAAGATCATATTCTTTGGGAAAAATCGGCCACTAGAGAAAGTAAGAAAGGGCTAGCCGATTTCTATGAAGTGTGGTGTTTCTCTCTAAGTCTTCCAAGTGCATATGATGTTGTGTGAACCATTTGAGGTGTCACACTTGGGGCACTAGGCACTCAAGCTTCATGAAGACATTCTACATCAAAGAGGTATGTATTCTATCTTGTTATATTCATTGTTTTGTATGCTAGATTAGGATAATACCTTGGATGTTCATATTTGCATGTATAATAGAGAAAACATAGATCCAAGGTATTTAGGGTTGCATGTACACTTAGGAGTGATAGAATGCTCAAAACCCAACACAGGTGTGAATAAAAGAGTGAAATTCGGCCTCTACTTATAGGCTTCAAGTGGTCCAGTACACACAACGTACTCAACTTATGCAGGACGTACTGGGGCCCACATGTTAGCATCATATCGCAAGCCTTGGGGAGGAAGGTGAGTGCCAGATAGTGACATGTGGCGCCCTCCTGTTAATCCGAAAATTAATTATATTGTAAAATCCATAACTTTCGCATACGAGCTCTATTTTTTTACGCTCCGTATATCCACGCATAGCTATCAGTATGTTGGGTCGGATAATACAACTTTCATTTAGACTCCATTAGCTAATTTTGAATTTATCTTAAAATTTTTATTTTAATAGTCTTAGTCAGTTAAAGTCCGTTAAAAATTCATAACTTTGTCATCCGATGTCCGTTTTTGACTGTCTTTATATTGTTGAGCTCCTATTAACGAGATCTTCAATTCTCGTTTAGATTGTGTCAGATAATAATCTATCGATCTAAAATTCGATTTCCGAGTTATACACTGCTACGCTGAATCTTAGAAAAATCATAATTTTCTCAAATGAAGTCAGATTTTGACGTTCTCTATATGCAAGCTCTCAATTTAACAACTACAACGATTTTTCTTGAGATCACTAATGCTAAAAAGTAATTTATAAAAAATTTACTGTTTACGATGCGTGGAGCTGTGTCGGTTTAATCGCGAAACTTCGACGGGTTATAACTTCTTCCTTATAAGTCGGATTTCAACGTTCTTTATATTACGGAATCCTAGTGACATATTCTATAACTTTGGTTAAGAATGTTTATTCTAAATAATCTTCTATCAAAAAGTGTTTTTAATGCTTATTATATTTAAATTAACTAGCCTGAATCTGTGGGCACTACAATCACATAGAAAAAAATTTAACTCCTTTTTTGCATACGGAAAAAATAATTAAGAAGTACCTGAGCATCCCCAAGCCCAAGTCTTAGTTGTCTTACTTTTGCGATGTAAGATCTATAATCTGTCTCACCAAACGGCAAATTGTCATCCAATTTCGCTTCAACAACTAACGAATGAAAACTTTTGTTAAACGGAATTCCAGCAAAATCATTCAACTCAAGTCTTCTCTTAGAATATGAATCCATTTTCTTATGGGATCGTTGGAAAGGAGATTTTTTGGGACTAAAAGCATTGTTATGTTCAAGAAAAACACTAAAGATAATGCATCTTCCATCACCATATGCAATTACACTAATTTTCGCTTTACAATTTGTTTTAGAAGACTTTTGATATGGTTTGTTTGTTTTAAGAACATATACACCTCCTCTCGCACATCCAAGTGAATAGTATGTTTTAGCACAAGAATCTTTTGTTCTTGGACTAGTTTTCCATATACCAAATCCAATCTGGAATGCATATGCTTTAAAGTAATCGTAAAGGTCATCATTTGAATTAAATTTCATTCCTTCTTTAGGAATGTTTTGATCTTGAGGATTGAGAATTGTATGCCCTTCAAATGCATTTCATCCTCCATACGGATCAAAGACTTTATAAACAATAAGACTAAGATTTTCTTAACAATAAACAAACAAAACAATAAACCAACAGAACATACAACATGGAATGAAATAAATATTTGATTAATGCTGCTCTATGATGTTTGTTGTTGTTTCAGACTATAGAATCAAACATTTGGAGCCGTAATTGGAGCCTAATTGTTGTTGTTGTCGCTACAACAGAGTAGACGACATGAAAGGGTTGGAGTGGTAAATGGATTCGCAAAAAATTCATTCTGATCTTGATCTTGCGTGATCTTTTTTCTCTTTGGTTTACGTGATGCTTTTTTTTCTTTTTCTTTTTTATTTTTCAATTAACTCATTAAGAGTAGTTTTGGGATACCAAATACAATTAGATGACATGGAAAAATGGTGACAAATGTCTTGATTTTAATACTTTTCTTGATCTAATAAACAGAAAAAATATATAAAAACAAAATATAGAAACATATATATATATATATATATATATATATATATATATATATATATATTTGATTTCTCCTATTTATTCTTATCCTGAATAAGTCCAAATTGATTAATTGACCAAATAAATGTTCTTGATATTTCAATAATTGAGTTCTTCTTTAATAATATTAAAATTTGAAAATATATAATATATGATCTAAATAATAATTACAAAAAGCTAAAAGGTAAAATGCAAGGGGTCTATAAATCCTCATCCCCTCCTTTTTATTTTTCACTTAATGTGAAATCAATGTTAAATTTTATTCTTTTTTATTCTTTTATTATTTTTTTTGTTTTTTGAATATATATATATATATATATATATATATATATATATATATATATATATATATATATATATATATATTAAGTGGGTTTTTTAGAAATTTTCCGTTTTAAGTATTTTAATTTTTAATCCTTAAAAATAATTTATATTTTATATAGCCCTATTAATTTATTGTATTTATTTGAAGGTTTTTATACATTTATTTTTATATAATAATTTATTATTTTCTACAGCTTGAAAATTTTAAAACTACAAATATACATACTTTTTCCATATAACTTTTACACATTTCGAAAAAAATAATTCATTAATTTTTTATAACTTGCAACTTAAAAGAATAACACATCACTTCATTTAAAACTTTTACAAAATTTAAAAAATAATTCATCACTTTTTTTACAACTTGCAATTTGAAGGAATAAAACATCACTTCCTTTATAATTTTTACAAATTTGAAAAAATAATTCATCACTTTTTTTTTTCAAATTGCAATTTCAAAGAATAAAACATCACTTCGTTTAGAACTTTTACAAATTTCAAAAAATAATGCATCATTTTTTTTTACAACTTGCAATTTGAAAGAATAACATATCACTTCATCTATAGCTTTAACAAATTAAAAAAAATAATTCATCTCTATATAAATTTCAAGTACTATACAAATATACTTACCATTAATACTCCTATAGAACTTATATAACAATTTTCATCAATATAACGGCGAGTTTTAAACCAAACGAAGGAAATGAAGGTGTCAACAACTCGTCAGAATTTTTTTACAAAAGAGGTATTAGCATATATTTTATCTTTATAAACTGTCAAATGATATTATAATTTTTAACCAAAATGCAAGGTCTTTTGTCATCTTTGAAGAAATGAAGTTATATTTGTTATTATCGCAAAAATAATTTGTCTAACGACTTGGAAGATTTATTCTGTATTCATCCGACATCAATGGAGATACGACAATCATTTCCACAAGTGATGTTGATGGATGCAACTTACAAAACGAACAAGTATAAAATGCCTCTTCTCAAAGTTCTCAACATAACTTCAACTCAGTTAACATTTTGCATTGCATTCATATTTGTGCATGAAGAAAAAGAATTCAATTACACGTGGACATTAAGTTGTTTAAAGTCGATAATGAGTGGATCTCTTTGCCCTCAAGTTATCGTCACAGAAAAAGAGTTGGCGTTGATGAAAGCATGCCACACTGTATTTCCAAATTCTAAGCAATTACTTTGTGGGTGGCACATCAATCAAGGTGTTTGGAAAAAGGCTAGACAAAGTATACTAAGGGAAGACTACCGGAATTCCTTTTATACTGGTTGGAAATCATTAGTTCTGTCTCAAATAGAGGAAGCATACAACTTTAATCTGACACAACTCCAAACAATATTGTTCAAATATTCAGGTACATTTTAAATAAATATGTATATTTTAAATTATTATGATACAAGTAAACAATCATTATGCATAATTTTTTTTCAAAAATTTTAGGTGTTCGTGATTATCTTCATGATGTGTGGTTGCACAAATCTAAACACATGTTCATAGCCTCTTGGACTGAATAAATTCTTCATTATGGATATAGCACATGTAACAGAGTTGAAAGTTAGCATGCCAAGCTAAAACTATACTTGGATACACCAGAATCTGATTTATGGAAATATTCACCTATTGTTCATAACATCGTTGAGTCACAGGTGACGGCTATTAAAGCAAGCTTTGAGTATAACAAAGGTCGCATCAACCATTGGGTAAACGCGAAACTGTTCGAACTATTATGGAATTGTATTTCATTAGAAGCATTAGACATGATCATCAATGAATTTGAACGGTGTAAAAGCGGTGATGTTATTTGTGGTTGCCAACTGCGTACATGTTACGGGTTACCATGTGCACATGAACTAATCACGTATTTTAATGCTCGTAAGTCTCTTCCACTTGATTCAATTGATAGTTTTGGAGAAAAATTACTTTGTCATCGCCCATAAATATGGGAGATGATGATGATATTGATTATGATGACGAAGTGAAAATAATTACTGAGAACTTTGAAAAGCAACCAAGCTCTATAAAGCATAACATTTTGAGGAATTTAAAAGAGTTTATCAACCCATCAAAAACTTTATTTTAGGAACCCGCTTTTCATAACACTACCCGTAGTCGACCAATTTTGAAGAAAAAACCTCTCAAGGATAATCGAGCTATTGCACCAATCGAAGATCCCCATAGACATAGTTGTTCAAACACTTATGAACTTGGGTTAGTTCCACAAATATTCATGAACCAACAAGACATAAATCGTATGCAGACCAAAAAACTATTCATATTCATATATGAATGAATTTACAAATGTACTACATCCTTACATTAAGTAGGTACACAATGTAGAAGGTGATGGACATTGCAGATTCCATGCAATCGCTTCTTGTCTTTGTCTTCATCAAGATGAATGGTACTAAATTTGAGTTAATTTAATGGAAGAGTTACAAATGCATACTACTGAATATGGTGACATGTTTGGAAGTGAATATCGGTTTCAACAACATAACTCTTTGAATTTCTTTGGCAAAGAAGCGCCGCTTCAGAACTGGATGATTATGCCTAATATAGGTGTCGTAATTGCTACAAGATATAACATGGTATTGAAAGATCATGTATGCCCAAGAGTCTTTATATAATGATATTGCTAATAACATCTGATCCTATAGGGTCACGCTAACAACAACTTGATGAAAATATATTATTTATAAGAATTTGATTATTGATAAATAAATATATATCTTGTAATTAACTGGAAATTATTTATTTCATGGAACTATTAATTTTCAGTGTTAAGTATCAAAATATATCATAATATATTATAAGGTATGGTTTATTATGTCATGTACATCTTTTTGGACCAAAAGGGGTTTTTGTCTTATATAGATTTATATGTTTTATAAGTTATAAAAATTAGAAGAGTTTTTATAGAAAAACTAGCTTCTTCCTTTTATAAAATATTCAAGGAGACAATAAAGGGAAAAGGAGACATGCTTGCATTTATTTAATCATAAAGCCATGTTCTTACACTTGTAGCCTTTCGTTTCTAGATGCATGTTGTATTAAATCATCAAGACTCAATGGGTAAGGACTTGGATTAAGATGATTAAAAGGCTTGAATGTATTTCTTCTTTTACTAGCTAAAAGCCACGAAATTTTGTGCTTCCTATCTCCATATTATCTCTAGTTTTTGTCTCTTAAAGTGTTAAGAACATAAAGATGAAGATGATACATGAATACTCTCTTTGAAGACAAACTAGTTTCTTTGTCTTAAGAGCATAAGAGATTCTTTTATTACAAGAAGAAGACTAGCATTCTATCAAGTTGATTTATTGTTGGTATATATCTCTAGAGAACTTCTACATTGAAGTTGCATGCCATACTTCATCAACTTCTAATCTCTCATGAGAATCAAAGTTTTCAAAGGTTGTAACACTTTTCTTCTATCGTTGTTTTAATCTTTCTAAGTCTTGCAAAAGATTCTTGGTGTGTTAAATTGGTTTTTGTTTATTCAACAATTTTAAAGCTTTCGTTACCGTTTGTGAAACCGGATTTTTGAATAAACACCCAAAAATGGTATCATAGCAATCTTTGCAAGATTACTTAGATTATTTGTTTAGTTGATGAAATCTTTGTTTTTGGAAAACATAGATGGTTTTCTCTTTACAAGAAAAATTCATACATATTTTCTATGACAACACTAAAATGTTTATAAATCTTATTTTTTGACCAAAAGTTTACATGCATCTTTTTGGTCATAAAAGTTGTCTTAGAAAAACAAAGACTTGTTTTATATAATTTTGATTGTATAAAAATGTTTGATGTGTATAATCTAGCCATGGACCTTTGTGTTGTTGCATCTGTTGATTTATTTAAAATGATTGTAACTATTTATTTATTCATATGGTATGTAATAATTAAATAGATAGTTTTCTTTTGTTAATTTTTGTAAGTAATAGATTAGTTTTAGAAAGAGTTTATTTTTATAAAAATGTAACAAGAATGAAGATGGTGGCCATTTTGAAGATCAAAATTTATAAACTTGATTTTATTAAAGTTTCTCAAACTATATAAAATTATTTTATAAACTTGCTACAAGGTGTTGAAGCAAGTAGGAGCACATGAAGACTTTACTAGATAAAGGCCCTTATGTCCCTTTAGGAATGGACTTGAGAATTTTGTGATGGATCACAAAATTATTATTAGTTTATGGGTTGGTTTATGCACGTATGTTATAATTGTTAGGCATGTTTGTGCTATTTTATATTTATGTTATTATTATGTTATGGTTGATAAACTAATTTTCAAATGATAGATAATATTTTGAACATAAATAAACATGACAACGAGTTTGGTTTTAATGAAATTTACCTTTTAACATAAGATGCTAAAAATAGTTTTAAAATAAAAACAAACTTTATTGTTAAAACTAGTAACCGGTAAAATTTTGGGATTAAAATTATATAAGTTTAAAATTTAGATTTATAAACTTATCAAACTCCAAACCTTATTTTATAAAAGAAAGTTTCATTAAAAGGTTTCCAAATCTTCTAAAGTGTTCAAACGATATAACTTAACACTAGCTATTAATTTAAAACTTTGATCGCGTCATTTATATAAAACCGGGTTTTATATATAAAACATTGTTAAAAATGTGATTTTACATGAAATAAGATTTTTGAAAGTATACCATTGTTTGTTGAATGCATGCAATAACCATGATATAACATGTTTTTTAAACTAGAATTATAGAACATCAAAGACCCCTTACAAACCTCAAATCTATGTAATCCTTTTTTAAAGAACACTTACAAGTCTCTTCTATGCACTAGTGAGATAAATGATACCTAACCGCTTAGTGTTATCCTTTGATGGTCGGGGTGTTTTTCGCGATTCCTAAAATCAAGTTATAGGCCGATTACACAAGTTTTTCAAATTGGATGATTTGATCGGAATTCTCTTGTGATAAAGGATACCTAAGCAAGAGAGTTATGAGGCATAGATTGGATCAAACATGTCTACTTAAATTTGTTACTAGTGATCCCATAAATCTAGGAATTATATGGTAAGATATAATTGGTAATCGATATCTATGGTTGAATTCAAATGGATGAGATAAAAGATACCTAACCATTTATTTGTTTTGTAACTTGGATCCTAGACTTTGATAATTAATGTTTTTAGAAACTAAAAGGGTATTAATTATTAAAGATTAAATATTGAAAATACTAAATGATTTTTATTAAAATTTTGTAGATATTTAATCCACTTTCATAACCATGAATTGTCATTTTTTTCAAATGACTTAATGAAACAATAATATTCAATAGATACAATTTTAATGAATGGGTTCATGTCTTAAGAGATAATATCGTGAGAGATGTGAAATTGTGTACACTTAAAGGTCCTATTCCTAAACAAAATGCTTTGAGAAATAAACTTGAACATAATACCTAGTAAATGCATCACAGTGATGCTCAAGATGCTTCTAACATCATATTAGGAACAATTATTCATGACTTCTAGGAAGTTTTTGATAATTTGGATATATATATATATATATATATATATATATATATATATATATATATATATATATATATATATATATATGATAATATAACAGGTTAAGCTATATTACAGTAAATACAGTGATAATTTGTTGGAATAGTGCAAGGCTAAAAGAGTCATCTTGTGTGATCTAAGAGGCTCATGTTTTATGGACTGAAACACATTTAAGCCCAATAAATCCAATATGACCCACATAGATGGATCTTGTTTCTTTTGTGAAGAAACTGGACATTGGTAGAGGAATTGGTCCCTTTATCTGGAAAAAAGTCTGGAAGAGACTAGTACTTCAGGTATCTACTAGATAGAACTCATAATTTTCATGTAATCATCAAGTACTTGGTACTTAAATGTTAATCTAATATTTGTAATTTGATTGTAGATATTTACAGAAGATTAACTAACTGAGCACAAGCAAGTTGGAACTACACTCCTGAAGTTTACTTTATGATTTATGCTTGGAACATAATATACTTGTATTGAAAAATAATTTTTGTTTTGGAACAATGTATGTTTTAAATTTAGCATGTGTACATACATGTCTCAATTATTTTATTTAAATGTTTGATTGTTTACTTGATTGTTTTTCATAATGATAATATTCATATTCTAAAATGATTAGCTTCTATTTATGAGACCCAATCTCTTAGTGGAATTATATGTTTTAAGTTTAGCATTTCTAAATATATGTCTCAATTATTTTATTTAAATGTTTGATTATTTACTTGATCGTTTTTCATAACGATAATATTCATATTCTGAAATGATTAACTACTATTTATGAGACTAAATCTCTTAGTAGAATTATAAAGTTAATATCAATATTTTAATAAATTAAATTAAGTTCTATATAAAAGGCACTTTTGAATTAAACTTGTTTAAATCAAACTTATATATGACATTGCTATCGTTATTATATAAACGAAATACACATATTCCAACTTCAAGAAAAGGGATTTTTGAAGGAAAATAATCTAGTTCATTTGACATTTGTGAATCTTATTTATATATAAGAGATTCCTAATGATATTTTCACTAAAGTGTAGAGAAAATAATTATTAAGGAACGATACACTTTGGTGTATGACTTCCTTTCTAATGAATGGCTATGATTTAGCACAAGATATAACTCAGTAATACCATCTAAAGCCTTCATGATGATAAATGGTGAATTAAACTTTACTTGACATACTTTACTTTCTAATCGGTAGAAATGTCCTCCTTTAAATTTTTGGGATTGTACTTCAATCACTATTAGTTGTATCTTGAATACAAACACCAACTAATTACATAATTATTGAATATTCTAAAAGGGCATTTAGATTATCATATACAAACCCACCAAGAATAAGATCCTTTATTCCTCTGAAAGTTGAGTTAGCAGAAAGAAAGCTTCTAATGACAAAACAAGTGGGAGGCACGTGGAAGTTGAAGTAGCTTAAGAACCATAGCCTGATGTAACAATTGTTGGCACTAGTTTTAACAAGAAATTGTTAAACATGAATAGTAGTTATTCATAAACACAAATTGTTCACAATAATGGTAGAAATCATCTATCACTTGAGAAATACGGAATCTCTCATTGATGATTCTTGATGGTTTCTAGTTAAACCATCAACTACCAAAATGTTATATTATATCTTGAATTTGACAAATGACTTAGAGTCATGAACATTGAGATGTAATCCATGTTTAATAATCAATTATTGGCTTGATTAATCTTCCTCTTTATAGCAAGGCTAAAAGGAGTAATAGATTCTTATAGAAAGAATATATACATGGATATATATATATATATATATATATATATATATATATATATATATATATATATATATATATAGACATTTAGTAATACTTGTTTATAAGGATTTTCTCATACTCATGTCATTAACTATTATCCTTATCATACTCATGACATTGAATATGATAAAAAAAAATTCACAAGTAGCTATGATTAGATTAACAAGGATATTATTTACTATAACTTTATGTTCTTAATATGAGATATAGCAAATAGATTTCAAGAGAGACTGCTTTTCTTAATAGACATATACAAGGATATATATATATATATATATATATATATATATATATATATATATATATATATATATATATATAGATAGATAGCTTAGCCTGGAGGTTTTCTTAATCCATGTTATCCTAACCAAATGCTTAAGATCAACTTGTGGATATAAAGAAAACATCTCAAAGTTGGAATAGTCATTTTAATATAAAGATACAACGTATGAATGAAAAGAACATGTGTGTTTACTAAGAACTAGTAGGAGGATAGTGATATTTCTAATCTTGTATGAATGATAATCATTTGAAATAACATTCCGACTATGCAAGTTCGTTTTCACCTTGGCTCGAAAGGTATTTCTAAAATGAAAGACTTAGGAATGACAAGATACATTCTTGGAATGTAAAATCTACATAAATAGATAAATATGAATGTTGAAAGTTATAAACTCTTTTGCATGAATTAACATTATCTTAAATGAGGTCAAGATACAAGATTAATTTGGATGATTCTTTGCATTGTTACATGACACCTTTTTGAGTTTGTCTCAAAGGACCTAGCACATAGGTTTGAGCTAAATGAAATGATTTTTATTTTATTTTTTTGGAAAATGAATCCGTCATTTATTTCATATCATGAGATACAAAATTGAATACATGGTTATGTCACTAGATGATTGCGAGAAAATTCTAAGAGTACTTAAGAAGAGCTAAGAGAATGTATATGAGATAATTAGTTTAGAATAAAATCTAAATGTAAAGAGCTACATATGATTTTGATTTCTAACTAAATATAGATAATTATGAATTACAATTGGCTTATGACTTTAGTGTGGAATGAAAAGTAAATTTAGTTGGAATGAGGTCCACGAAAAACATAATGACACAGTCTACTACAAAATAAGAATACACAACTTTTAAAGTTGAAGTCAAATATGATTGGATGAATAAGTTCATTGAAACACTATGTTGATATATGCCATTCAAGTATCACATAGAAATCTTTGTGACTTCGAGAGTTCACTTAATCAAGCTAAGAGACTCTATGTCGCGAAAGAACGCCAATCATATTCTCCCAGATATTTAACTATACCTAAAGTAAAAGTCAAATATGGATATGATAGTATTCACAAAAAATAAATTTAGTCAGACCCATTAACAAAGTCCTTTCTTTTAATTTAAGTATGAATGGTCACACATCAGCTATAGGACTTCATTATTCTAGAAATGAGATTTAATTTGAATTTAGTATTTGGATATTGGAACACTAAGACAACAAGTATTAAATTGTTTATGATATATTGGGATATGATCATTACTTCAATACTTGTTGTGTTCTATATTAACATGTTTAACCCGTGAATAATCTTATTATTCTAAAAATTCATAGTCAGTCAAGATTGTGAGAGCATTTATGAAGTATGACTAATATGAATTGGATTGGTTGATTCTCACCAGATGAAAGTGGGTAAGTAGTTGTAACCAAGTTTCATAGGTACTTGTTAGAGAACTAGTATTTAACGGACCCACATCAAGATCAACTCATAGATCGCAGTTATGAGTGACACTTGATTAAAAGGTACTATCTTTGTATCCTTAACACCTGAGATACATAGTAGCACTTAAGTATAAATAGTGTTGTGCTTTGATATGGTCAAATGTGGATCCTTAACTGGGCGGTTATAAAATCCATTTTCAGGTATGGTGTGAACTATGCAAGAGGCTTATGTAGTCAAGATGGGATTTGTTCCTCTTATGTGTTGAGAGTTAGACATCTAACGCGCGTTACCCGAAGTTGAACACCAAATGAGATTTATTGTGATCCAAGTCTCATGTTCAACAGGATATCTGTAACAAACGGATAACTGATAAAGTTACCTTAATACATCAATTGAAGCTTGAGGGTTTTGGGAATTTCATGTTGATGAATGGCATTCTTTGTCATGTGTTATTGGGTGTAGTGAAATGTAGCTAGACATTCACAACTGTTTATATCAATCTATGACGATTCTTGTGCAAGTGGGAGATTGAAAGATCTTTTATGCCCAAGAGTCATTATATAATAATATTGTTAATAACATATGGTCCTATAGGGTCACACTAACAACAACTTGATGAAAATATATTATTTATAAGAATTTGATTCTTGATAAATAAATATATAACTTGTAATTAATTGGAAATTATTTATTTCATGGAAATATTAATTTTCAATGTTAAGTATCAAAATATATCATAATATATCATAAGGTATGGTTTATTATGTCATGTACATCTTTTTGGACCAAAAGGGGTTTTTGTCTTATATGGATTTATATGTTTTATAAGTTATAAAAATCAGAAGAGTTTTTATAGAAAAACTAGCTTCTTCTTTTTATAAAATATTCAATGAGACAATAAAGGGAAAAGGAGACATGCTTGCATTTATTTAATCATAAAGCCATGTTCTTACACTTGTAGCCTCTTTTGTTGTTTGATGTGTGGTGTATTATAGAATCAAGACTCAATGGGTAAGGACTTGGATTAAGATGATTAAAAGGCTTGCATGTATTTTTTCTTTTACGAGCTAAAAACCACAAAACTTTGTGCTTCCTATCTCTATATTCTCTCGAATTTTGTCTCTTAAAGTATGAAGAACATAAAGATGAAGATGATACTTGAATACTCTCTTTGAGGACAAACTAGTTTCTCTGTCTTAAGAGCTTAAGAGATTCTTATATTACAAGAAAAAGACTAACATCTTATCAACTTGATTTATTGTTGGTGGATATCTCTAGAGAACTTCTACCTTAAAGTTTCATGCCATACTTCATCAACTTCTAATATCCCATGAGAATCAAAGTCTTCAAAGGTTGTAACACTTTTCTTCTATGGTTGTCTGAATCTTTCTAAGTCTTCAAAAAGATCCTTGGTGGGTTAAAATGGTTTTGATTTATTCAACAATTTTAAAGCTTCTGTTGTCTTTTTTACCGTTTGTGAAACCGGATTTTAGAATAAAAACCCAACAATTGCATTGTTTTAGCCAACAAGCCATCACAATGTACTTCGATCTACTCCACCACCCGCTCATGAACGCATTGCTATTGCAATTGGCCTCATCTATGTTAATCACTATATCAAGCTAGAGCTAGAAGTAGAGTACTCGATGCCTCCTATTACGCCACACGGATTCATTGCAAACATCCATGTGCAGCTGAATGGGTCACCCCATATACCGAAAGGCTAAATATGTATAATCATTATTATCGTCTAGTTTTAACGACTAAATATATATAATCATTACTATCTTTCTTGTTTTAACGACTAAATATGTATAATACTTGTTATAGTTCTAATTTTAATGGCTAAATATGTATATATATTATTATGTTTTAGTTTTATTGTTTGGAAATTTAATTGCAATGTTGACTAATTATTTAGAATTTTTATTTATTTATAATAATATTTATTAAAAAAATATATTTATATAATTGAAATGTTTTCCCAATAATTTATTCACAAAGTCGCCTTTTGGGTAAAGGTAATCCCCCCCTCCCCTTCCCTTTTTTATCCCTTCCCCTGTAGATTTGATATTTGACATAACCCTTTATATATATATATATATATATATATATATATATATATATATATATATATATATATATATATATATATATATATATATATATATATATATATATATATATATATATATATATATATATATGTATATGTGTGTGTGTGTGTGTGTGTTCAAATCAGAACATTTTTTAGAATGAGAACAATTGAGAACAAATTTATATCACTCATTTATTTTTTCTATACCATACCCACCCCCACCCCACCCCATCCTACTATTTCACTTGTCTTTATCTTCACGTTGGACCACCATTGAGACCACTGGACTTCCGCCGAATCACATGACCTCCACTGAACCACTGTCGACATCTCACAACCACCATACCACCTACACTCTTCTCCGATTTTCTTGTCTGCGCCTCCGTCTTCCTCACTCGTCCCCTCATCGGAATCCACTTTCATCTACTTTCATCAAGCTCCCTTCCTCCATAATCTCCAAACTTTCCATCCTCGCATTCTCATTTCTCCTCTCATAAATGCCATTTCTTCTTTGGAAGACAATCCCCTTGTCAAACAAAAGATTGATTTGATTTCTGAATTGTGCAGGTCAAGTGATTCTTCAGTATACAACGAGTTTCTTGCTAGGGTTTCAAATCTAGATTATATCTTGGTTCCTTATTTTGGAGCAGGCGTCAAATATATTTGGTAATTATCCTCTATTCCTTAAATAAATTTGTTCTTATGAGTTCTGAATGACATCAAATACATACTTGTTGGATGATGACTGATTCTTGTTGTTATTGTTGCTTCATTACTTTTTCATTTTGGGTAATTAACTTCTATCTTGTTTCATCTAATCTCATAGACATTGTGACAGCTTATAGGTTTTTTTATGAACACCAAGTGTTCGATGAAATACCTCAACGAAAAACCTCTACAAATAAACCAAGAACGAGGTGGTGTATTTATTGATGCAGTCTGTAGGTGCTTGTCGATTGTTTTTTTTCCTAAAACAACATCATTTTGATGTCTCTGTTTAATTTTCCTCTGTTTTTTTGCTGGACTTCATTTCCCCATACATATTCAAAACTTGAATGTTTGGTTGTTGAGATTATAAACATGATTTTATATTCTTGCATAGTTTCCCAGAACATATTTCGATGTCTTTGTTTAATTTGTGATTGTGTAGGACTCGAAAAAGGTGACTTAAAGAGCTTAATGGGTTAAGTTGGCAACTTAACCCTAATAAGTGTCAAAGTGGCATGTTATGTGAAAATCCTTAACTTTGAACCCTCATTAAGCCAAGCATTAAGGCCTTTAGCTTAAATTAAAATTCACATCTCAATAGCCTAATAAGTAACCAACAAACATATAAAAAGTGATAAACTTAAGGGTTAATCATTAAGTCCTTAATAGAACACCAAAAGTGATTTAAAAGCTATTATGATCAATTTTCCCAAATCTGTCATCCAACTTCTAAAATTCGTGCAAGCCAATAAAAGCATATAAAAAACATGAGATTTAATTTTCTGTAAATCTTAGTGTGTCTAGTTTCTTCAAACTTTGAATCACATTTCGAAATTACAACTCCTTAAGGGGTAAAATTGGCAATCTTCTCAGGCTGTTCCATGCTGTCACATATTTTATGCATTGTCTTCAAAAAAACTCAGAATAAATTCATTAGAACTCCAAATGCCAAAATTCCAAATCCTATAGTTAGATATGTATGTATAGTTTCCCACATATAAAGGTAATGATGTAATTCATAATAGATTGGTGTAGTTTATTCCAATAGTGTTGAGTGGTCCAGAAAGTGACAACTTAAAGTTACTAACTTGTAAATTTAATATAAAATCAACCAAAAATCATTAGCACGATATCTTTATATTTATGAAAATATAAAATGGGGAACTTTATAAATATTATTTTATCGAAATTTAAGAATGGGTTGAAAGGTAAGAAAATTGATGTCAAAAAGAGCACTAAAATAAACGAGAAAATAAGAAAATATATACATAAGTTTTATAAGAGTAATACAACAAAGCACATGCTAAATAATGTCATAATTGTTGTGCAGATTCTCGGAAAGGAAAGGATCCATCTTGCCAATGCTAGCTTATTTTCAAGTTCAAGGAGGTGAGTTACACTAACTCTCCTATTATGTAGGCATTACTTGTTTTATGTTATCGTTCACAGATACCCTAATCCAGTAGAGTGAACAAGGAAAGGCATAATATAGTTTATTTTCTAGTGAGACAACCAAAAAAGATTCATTTCCGCATTTTCGATTCGTTAATTGTTCTCATGTATTAAATCACATGTGATTATATAATCTAATCACATATCACTTATATGCACAAGATTTATTTTTGTGTTTTCGATTCAATAGTTGTTCTTTGTCCATATTAATCATATGTGATTAAATACATGATGACAACTATTGAATTGAGAATGCGAATTTGAATCTTATTCACATAAATAATATGCGATTAGATATGTATAATCAAATATGATTAAATAGATAAGAACAACTATTGAATCAAGACACAAAGATAAATATTGTCCACATATATCATATGTTATTAAATGTATATAATCACATGTGATTATATGTATCCAATCACATAGAATTTATGTGGAAAATATTCATTTTCGCGTTCTCGATTCAGTTGTTTTTCTTGTGTATTTAATTACATGAGATTATACGTATCTAATGAAATATGATTTATATGGACAATATTCGTTTTCACATTCTAGTTTAATAGTTGTTCTTGTATATTTAATCACACATGATTTCTATACATAAGATTCATTTTCGTGTTTTCGATTCAGTAGTTTTTATTTTTCCACATTAATCATATGTGCTTGAATACATACAATCACATATGATTAAATACATGAGAAAAAAAATATTGAATCAAAAATGCAAAAACGAATATTATCATTATAAATCACATGTGATTTGATATATATAATCACATGTGACTGAGTACATGAGTACAAGTATGGAATTGAGAAAGAAATAATGAATCTCATCCACATAAATCATATGTGATTAGGTACATATAATCAAATGTGATTATATGTATTTAATGACATATGATTTATATGGACAATATTAATTTTTGCGTTTTTAATTCAATAGTTGGTCTCGTGTATTTAATTACATATGACTTATGTGAAATATATTTGTTTTCACGTTCTTGATTCCATAAATCATATGTGATGAAATATATATAATCACATGTATCTATATACACGCGAACAACTATTGTGTGCACATTAACTATATACGATTAAATACTTATACTCACATGTGATTAAATATATAAAAAATTATTGAAACGAAAACTCAAAAATGAATATTGTTCATATAAATCATATGTGATTGGATACATATAATAACATGTGATGGTGGTGGGTGGTGGTGGGGATGATGATGGCGGATGGTGGTGATGGGTAGTGGTGGAAAATGACGGTGGTGAGTGGTGGTCAGTGGTGATGGATAGTGGTGGTGGGTGGTGGGTGGTGGTGATGAGTGGTGGTTGTCACACCCCAAAACCAAGAACGGAAGAAACGTTCCGGGGTGGAGGACGTCATGTACAGTATCACAACAGTGTAAAGTAGTAAACAAGCAACAACATCATCCATTGCATTAAAAGTAAATTTTTAATACATGTGTGTTCTTTCATTGTAATAAGACACCAAAATATACAGTCAAAATAAAAGACGAGTCTTGTCTGTACTCCGTCTTCTCAAAAACCTGGCCATCGTACCTATCTACTGGTGACCTGAGAATCCAAGTTATTTTGAAAGCGAGTAGCAGCCTAAAGCTAGTGAATTCATAGGTATTTAAGTGTCATTGTCTTGTTTTGGAAAGCTCTTATGTATGCTATGTAAATCTTTGAATGAAACAGTTGATATAAGTATGAAAACCCTAGAAAATCTCATATTTCCTACTAGTATGAAATGTAGTCTTCTACCAAGACCCGAATGTTTTGCTACTAAAATGATAGTTTTTCCTTCCTTTTGACTATTACAAACAGTACTTAGTCTAACTCATCGTTTATGTGAATGGATCACAAAATAAAGTAATAGGAAAAATGTAAACATGTAAGTGTTATCCTTTTGTATTAGGATTAACACGACATGGAGTCAAGCAAAATGTATAACCTTTGAACATCCGTAGATTGTTCAATTTTCCTCTGTAGCCGCAGCAGGTTTAAGGAATGGTTAGTCCTGTAAAGGTACTCCCAATATAAGTATTAACCGTAGGCATCCGTAGATGGTCATTTACCTCTGTAGCGAACAACAAGTTAAAGGAACGATTAGTCCCGTAAAGGTACCCCTAGTATAAGTAATAACCGTACGCATCCGTAGATGTTCATCTACCACTGTTGCTAACAGGTGGGTTCCGGAATGGTTAGTCCCGTCTAGATATCCCGTTGAACTGGGATAGGAAGGACACTTTACACATAATGTACTAATAAATCACCCTCGTGAATCTAGGTACAAGTATCCATGTAAGTGTATATAGGTAAATGTATCTATGTAAAGGTATTCATGTAAGTGTATTTATGTAGACGTATTCATGTAACATGTAATGTATAGTATAGACTCATGAATGAACTGACTCTGGTGTAATTCCTTGTAATAGGAATAATGTTTTGTATCTTCTAACTATCCTTATAATAGTTAACTGGGAGGTAATTGGTTTTCCAAGCAGATTTATACACCCTTGCTACACAAGAGTGTGGGAAACCGAATGAAGGATGAAAACTATAACCTCAATACATATATAAGAACATAAGTGTATAGATATAGTTTTGTTCAAGAAGATAAAATGGTTTTACTAGACATCTATGAGTTTTGAACATTAATTAACAATGACTTGATGTCATTTTAATAAACATTTCAAATGTAATACTTTTGTTACCAAGGTATTTTTAAGACAGAAAACCATTTCATGCATCACATTTTGAAGTATGTGAAATCTACTGGATGAAAACACAATTACAATTACATATGAGTGATTAAATAAAATGCTATTTTCTACTTGTATTCTCCCCCTCCCCCCCCCATTAAAGCATTTAAAATCTTTAAAAACATTGATTAAGGGGTATGAACTCACCCGAAGATGGTGGTTTGGATGAACGGTACGATGTAGGATTGTTAGGTGTCAAGTGAGGACTTGTACACACACTATGATCCTAATGAACATATAATCACACATATATGCAACCAATTAGTCTTAAATTACTAATTGAAAATGTTAGGACATCCTGGAACATGATACACACTTTATTTAAGTGTTACAAGCCCTAAGGATTGCATCTAAGTTGTTGTGGGACAAGGCAAATGGGTTTAGGGTTCCAAAGGACCCTATACATGAGTTTACTCTCCAATAAACCTCACACAAGGAGTTTATGATCGTAAACTCTTGAGTTTATGGCCGTAAGCTCCTAAGCTTCATGTCATCTTTTGATTTGAAGTTCTAAATGATCCCTAGAAGCAATTCTACTTGATGGTTTAATCCTTGGAAGGGTTTAGGGTATTGATACACTCCTTTGAGGAGTTTACGGCCCCAAGGCCATTTCCTTTCGAGTTTACTGCTATAAATTCATATGGAAAGGGGTGTTTTTACGTTTTCAAGTCCCATGCTCATCTAGGATAGGTTTTAGACGTTTATCTAAGACTAATGAAGGCCTTAGGCACACTTTGGTACCCCCCCTTTGATGTTCACGGCCCAAAGACCAAAACCATAAGAGATTACGGCTGTAATCTCTCTTTGGGATGGGTCTTTTATGTTTTAAGGTGCTTAATTTAACTAGGAGTAAATCTAGGTAATTGTCCAAGGCTTTAGGAGTGTTTAAGGCACTCTTTGGCCCTTGAGGTTGGAATTCACGGTCCAAGAACTTCTTGGGCTGTGAACACCTTACTCTTGGTGTTCATGGATGATTTCTAGTCTTATTTACACTAACATACAAGCCTAAGGTACTTATATAACAAGGGGAAAGGACTAGGCATCATTTAACCCTTATAAAAGAGTTTACTCCCCAAGGTGTTCTTGGGTGGTAAACGCTCGAATCTTGCTGTTTTGTTATGAAATCTATGTTATTAAGCACATTACTAGCTATATAATACAACTAGAGAGAGTTACTCACGATTTGGGATTAAAACCCGAAGATCTGTGAGAGAGAAAATGACTTTTCTCTAGTTGGAAATGTAACTAATGAATGAAAATGGCTCAGATTTCTATATATAGTCATGGGATTTTAGGCAGAAAATATTTTTATTCACGAAATGAACTCTAATATAATAGAGTTTTGGAATAACAGAGTTGCACAAAACCCTAGTGCGTCCACTCTCCTGATATCTCCTTAAGTGTAAACCCTGAAATACTCAAACTGATATGGAAAAGTCTGAAAATTTACTGCGACTGATCTAATTTCTATTGAGTTGATAAAGTTCGTACATAATGGAAATTTCGGGTTGTCACATCATCCCCCCATTAGAAGGAATTTCGTCCTGAAATTAGAATTTAAGCAAATAAGAATTTACAAATAACTAAGCGAAAAGATGAGGATATTTTAGTTTCATCTGATCCTCTCGTTCCCAAGTGAATTCAGGTCCTCGTTTGGCGTTCCAGCGAACCTTCACTATCGGGATACGGCTCTGATTTTTTTGCTTGAGCTCTCGGTCCATGATCTCTACTGGTTCCTCCACAAAGTTGAGGCTCTCGTTGATCTCGATCTCGTCGAGTGGAATAACAAGAGTTTCGTCGTACAGACACTTTTTCAAGTTCGAGACGTGGAAGGTAGGATGTACATTACTGAGTTCGCGCGGTAGATTGAGTTTGTAAGCTACAAGGCCGATTCGGGCAAGGATCTCGAAAGGCCCTATGTATCTTGGATTGAGCTTCCCACACTTTCCAAAGCGTATCAATCCCTTCCAGGGTGAGACCTTCAGTAGAACTCGATCGCCCACCTGGAATTCCAACGGTTTCCTTCGCTTGTCAGCGTAGCTTTTCTGTCGGTCCCTAGAGGCTTTCAATCGTTCATGAATTTGAATGATCTTCTCTGTCGTTTTCCGAATGATCTCCGGACCCGTGAGAGTGCTTTCGGGAACTCGTCCCTTAGCTAACTGGTTATCACCCACCTCAGCCTAGCACAGAGGGGATCTGCACTTTCGGCCATAGAGGGCCTCAAATGGAGCTGCCTTTATGCTCGTGTGATAACTGTTGTTTTAGGAAAATTAGACAAGGGGTAAATGGGTATGCCATGCTTTCCCAAAGTCAATCACACAGGCTCGCAACATATCTTCTAAGGTTTGGATAGTTCTCTCACTTTGTCCGTCGGTCTATGGATGGTAGGCTGTACTCATGTCCAGCCTAGTTCCTAGGGAGCTTTGTAACGACTGCCAGAACTTCGAAGTGAATCTACTATCTCTATCTGAGATAATGGATATAGGAACACTGTGCAGTCGTACAATCTCCCTAATGTAGGTTCTCATAATTTTCTCCATTTTGTCGGTTTCTTTGATTGGCAAGAAGTGTGCAGACTTGGTCAGTCTATCGACGATGACCCATATCGAATAAAGTCCACCCGTCGTCTTGGGCAACTTGGTTATGAATTCCATAGTGATCCTCTCCCACTTCCATTCTGGTATCTCCGGTTGCTGTAGAAGACCGGAGGGTTTCTGGTATTCGACCTTGACCTTTGCGCAAGTAAGGCATTTACTCACGAAGGTAGCAATATCTGCTTTCATGCTACGCCACCAGTATAACTTTTTAAGATCCAGATACATCTTATCTGAACCTGGGTGGACGGAATAACGAGTGTTGTGAGCCTCGGTCATGACCAAGTCTCTGAAGGCACCGTGTTTCAGTGTCCAGATCCGATCCATGAGGTATAAGGCTCCGCCACCCTTGACTTCCAAGTTCTTATCCATCCCTCTAAGGGATTCACCTGCCACGTTTTCAGGTTTCAAAGCGTCGAGCTGAGCCTCCTTAATTTGCGTGGACAACTGTGAATGGATAGTTAGAGTCAAAGATTTGACTCTACGACCAGCATTTTCTTTCCAACTTAGGGCGTCAGCTACTACATTGGCTTTACTCGGATAATAACGAATTTCAGACTCGTAATCACTGAGTAGCTCGACCCACCGTCGTTGTCTCATGTTGAGCTCCTTCTGGTTGAAAATGTGTTGTAGACTCTTGTGTTCTGTAAAGATCGTGCTTTTTGTACCATACAAGTAGTGTCTCCAGATCTTCAGCGCAAACACAACTGCTCCTAGCTCAAGATCATGGGTGGTGTAGTTAACCTCATGTATCTTCAGCTGTCTCGAGGCATAGGCTATGACTTTACCTCGCTGCATCAGAACACATCAGAGTCCTTGATTTGATGCATCGCAATAGACAACGAAGTCTTCTATCCCTTCGGGGAGGGATAGTATTGGTGCGGTGCATAAGGCTCGCTTGAGCATTTGGAACGTTCTTTCCTGTTTTTCTTCCCAGTCAAAGGCCACGCCTTTCTGGGTCAGGGTTGTAAGAGGTTTCGCTATGCGGGAGAAGTATGTCATCAATGAAAACTATGACGAACTGATCCAAATAAGGACGACACACCCTATTCCTCAAATCCATGAATATTGCGGGCGCGTTAGTTAATCCGAACGGCATCACCACAAACTCGTAGTGTCCAGAACGAGTTCGGAAGGCTGTCTTGGGAACATCCTCCTCTAGCACTTGTAGTTGGTGATATCCGGATCGTAGATCTATCTTCGAGAAGTAGTTGGCTCCTTGAAGTTGATCAAATAAATCGCCAATGCGGGGCAAAGGATAACGATTTTTAATGGTAAGCTTGTTGAGTTCTCTATAGTCGATGCACATACGAAACGATCCATCTTTCTTTTTGACAAAGAAGACCGGTGCTCCCTATGGTGAGAAGCTTGGCCTAATGAATCCCTTCTTGAGAAGTTCGTTAAGCTGACTGGAAAGTTCCTGCATCTCGGCCGGTGCCAGACGATAAGGAGATTTGGCTATAGGAGTAGCTCCTGGCAGTAAGTCGATTCTGAACTTGACTTGGCGTTGTGGGGGTAATCCGGGAAGTTCTTCTGGGAAGATTTCGGGAAAGTTGCGTACTTCGGGGATTTTCTGAATGTCTTTCACATCTTGGCTCGTATCGACGACGTGCGCGAGGAATGCATGATATTCCTTTCGCAAGCACTTCTGGGCTTGGATGCACGAAATGATGCGAAGGCTGGTACTAGGTTTGTTGCCATAGATAACTAAGGTTTCGTTGTTAGAAAGGTTAAGACGAACTGCTTTTTCAAAGCACATGATGTCGGCGCGAAGAAGACTCAACCAATCCATGCCGATGATAACGTCGAAACATTTAATTGGGACCAGCATGAGATATATCTTGAAAGTATGGCCATCTAAAGTTAAAGTACAACCTAAGTATATGCAGTTAGTACTCTCTGTTTTCCCATTAGCCATTTCTACCGTGAATGAATTATCTAATGCACATGGTTTTTGTTTAAGCAGGTGTGCAAATTTATGACTTACAAAACTTTTCTCTGCTCCACTGTCGAAAAGTATGCAAGCATATGAGTTATCGAGGAGAAACGTACCAGTAACTATCGTAGGATCAGCTACCGCTTCCTCGTGGCCCAAGGCCATAACTCTTCCTACTCCTCCAGCTATCCCCGCTTTAGGGTAGTTCCTCTTGTAGTGGCCCACTTCGCCACAACCATAGCAAGCTTGGCCCATACCGACGTTAGGAACCTAGGCGTCCTGAGCTGTTGGAGTCTTGCAAAAACAGGCTGTATGCCCCTTCCTGTTGCAGTTAGAGCACTGCATCTCCTTGCAAGGTCCGTGGTGGTGGAAGCTGCATTTGTTGCACTTTGGGAGAGTTCCAGCATAAGTTTTTGCTGGTAAGGGGTTCGCAGGGACAATAGGAGTTACCATGGCAGCATTGATTGCCACAAGTTGTTGTCTCTTGGAGGATTCTTGCGAAGCCCCTTTTTTCCTCTTGTTCCACCGCTTCTTGTTGTTGTTGACCTTTTGTCGTCCGGGTGCAGGGATGATTAGGTTCTGTTGTTTCCCGTGATCTATGTGAGATTGTGCCAGCTCCTTGGCACTATCGAAGGTGACAGGCTTGGAAGCTAACACACTTGACTGGATCTGGGGCGACAGTCCCCAAATATGTCTCTCTATCTTCTTGCTCTCAAGAGCAACCATATCAGGGCATAGGATTGCCAGATCATAGAACCTATTTATGTAGGTTGATATGTCGGATCCAACCATTTGTAGACCCCAAAGTTCCTGCTCGAGTTTTTGTATTTCACCTCGAGGACAGTAGTATCTCATCAGCATGTCCTTCAAGTGTTCTCAGCTGCTGGAATAAGCCACCACTAAAGTCAGATACTTAACATGGCCGTTCCACCATGTTAGTGCTCTGTCAGAGAAGGTACAAGCCGCAAACTTGACCTTGTTTCCCTCTTGGCAAGCACAGATTTCAAAGACTGATTCCATCTTTTCAATCCATTGCCTTAACACCATAACCCCACCAGTCCCATTGAAGCTGCGGGGTTTGGCGTTCGTGAAGTCCTTGTAGGTGCATTCCCGGGGATGTCCATGGCTTTCTCCGTGGTTTGAGGGATGTGCACCTGATCCCGATCCACTAGGGATAGGAGCGTTGATGGCTGACACAGCAACCGCTACTGCTGCTGTGAAGGCTGCTTGGAACATAGTGGCATCGAAAGGAGAAGGTGGTTAAGGAGGTTGAGGTGGTGGTGGAGGTGGTGGTATCGGTGCTTCGTTATTTGGGTTACGCCTGGGATTTCTGTGTGGCGGCATCTTTAACTATACATTTAAAAGATGACGACATGGATAAGAATAAATGAATAATGAATGTGTCTCATCGACTAACTCTCCATAGTCCAAAAACACGATGAGTAGTATAACTAAATGAAGATGATAACATTTGGATAATAATTTCCATATGATTAGATATATGTGAATAATACTGGGATTACAGATGTAACAAGTTCGGAAAAATGGCCTAGAAGTAGGCCTTACATCAACCAAGATAAGAAAATTTTGACAGAACTATGACTAGATCAAGACCTAACAGGTCTAAGATTTACAAAGATAGGAAATTAGACCAAAGTTTTTGCATAAACTAGGTTATATCCAAAAGATGAGTCGTCGAGATTCTATCGGTGACGAGAACTGCTAGCTGAGTTCTTGATCCCGACAGTAGACGTTCTATGTCCCTTATACGCCTGTCAGCTCTCACTTGCTGAGCTCGAAGTTCCCTAACTTCAGCTTGAGTTTCAGCAAGTTCCCTCTGCAGAGCTGCATTGCGGACCAGAGTCCTTTCATGAGTAGACTCTAGTTGGCGAATGTGGACAGTGTTAACGCCAGAGTTGGCGTCAATCTCCAAGACTCGATCGATAGTTGCTTGACCCAGTATTGTGTTCCTAGAAATTCTACGAACCATGATGGGTAGGACCCTGTCAGCAGAACCTCTCTCAGTGAGGTTGTAGAAACTTCTGTCTCCGTTGTAGGGAATGGGTTGATCCTGTTCCTGAGTCCATCTAGTCAAGTTAGTGGCCCACAGAGGTGTGGGTCCTTGAAATGCAGGACGGGGGTTCAGATTTGGGTCTTGAGCAGCTGGGGGTAGGTTGTTGACTTCAGGCTTCGAGTCAGAACTATCGGAAAAACCCTTAGCATGGTGATCATCCAAAGGGATTGGGTGATCATTTTCTGGTTCTACCCCTAGCCATCCAACCATTAATATCTACGCGAGAAAAGGGATATAAGAAATAGCTAAATAGACGAACTGACTAAGATAATTACAGTAAGATCAAATACCCCAATGGTATTTCTTTATGGTTGTGTTGGTAAGTTTTTAGACTTGTTGCCACATCACAACCATTCTTGGGGATATGCTAATCACTCCTTGGACCAGCATAGTTGATCAAGCTATACCATTCCCAAGACTAACCATATATCCCTAGGCTTACTTGTGATATTCAACAATCATAATACTTTTGTTCTTGTCATTCTGACACTGATTTTAGTATGAATGCATGCACGTATACTTACTTAAACATTTTATTATTTAGAAGTATAAACTCTTAGACAGAGTGTTTTAATCCCAATGTATTTACAGTTAGTATATCTTTTATGGGTTGATATACTATATTCACTATAAACAATACTTTGATACCAATCTGTCACACCCCAAAACCAAGAACGGCGGAAACGTTCCGGGGTGGAGGACGTCATGTACAATATCACAACAGTGTAAAGTAGTAAACAAGCAACAACATCATCCATTGCATTAAAAGTAAAGTTTTAATACATGTTTTGTTCTTTCATTGTAATAAGACACCAAAATATACAATCAAAATAAAAGACGAGTCTTGTCTGTGCTCCGTCTTCTCAAAAACCTGGCCATCCTACCTGTCTACTGGTGACCTGAGAATACAAGTTATTTTGAAAGCGAGTATCAGCCTAAAGCTAATGAATTCATAAGTATTTAAGTGTCATTGTCTTGTTTTTGAAAGCTGTTATGTATGCTATGTAAATCTTTGAATGAAACAGTTGATATAAGTATGAAAACCCTAGAAAATCTCATATTTCCTACTAGTATGAAATGTAGTCTTCTACCAAGACCCAAATGTTTTGCTACTAAAATGATAGTTTTTCCATCCTTTTGACTATTACAAACAGTACTTACTCTAACTCATCGTTTATGTGAATGGATCACAAAATAAAGTAATACGAAAAATGTAAACATGTAAGTGTTATCCTTTTGTATTAGGATTAACACGACATAGCGTCAAGCGAAATGTATAACCTTTGAACATCCGTAGAGTGTTCAATTTTCCTCTGTAGCCGCAGCAGGTTTAAGGAACGGTTAGTCCCGTAAAGGTACTCCCAATATAAGTATTAACCGTAGGCATCCATAGATGGTCATTTACCTCTATAGCGAACAACAGGTTAAAGGAACGGTTAGTCCCGTAAAGGTACCCCTAGTATAAGTAATAACCGTACGCATCTGTAGATGTTCATCTACCACTGTTGCTAACAGGTGGGTTCCAGAATGGTTAGTCCCATCTAGATATCCCATTGAACTTGGATAGGAAGGAAACTTTACACATAATGTACTAATAAATCATCCTCATGAATCTAGGTACAAGTATCCATGTAAGTGTATACAGGTAAATGTATCTATGTAAAGGTATTCATGTAAGCGTATCTATGTAGACGTATTCATGTAACATGTAATGTATAGTATAGACTCATGAATGAACTGACTCTGGTGTAATTCCTTGTAATAGGAATAATGTTTTGTATCTTCTAACTATCCCGATAATAGTTAACTGGAAGGTAATTGGTTGTCCAAGCAGTTTTATACACCCTTGCTACACAAGAGTGTGGGAAACCGAATGAAGGCTGAAAACTATAACCTCAATACATATATAAGAACATAAGTGTATAGATATAGTTTTGTTCAAGAAGATAAAATGGTTTTACTAGACATCTATGAGTTTTGAACAATAATTAACAATGACTTGATGTCATTTTAATAAACATTTCAAATGTAATACTTTTGTTACCAAGGTATTTTTAAGACAGAAAACCATTTCATGCATCACATTTTGAAGTATGTGAAATCTACTAGATGAAAACACAGTTATAAATACATATGAGTGATTAAATAACATGCTATTTTCTACTTGTATTCCCCCCATTAAAGCATTTGAAATCATTAAAAACATTGATTAAAGGGTATGAACTCACCTGAAGATGGTGGTTTGGATGAATGGTACAGTGTAGGATTGTTAGGTGTCAAGTGAGGACTTGTAAACACACTATGATCCTAATGAACATATAATCACACATATATGCATCCAATTAGTCTTAAATTACAAATTGAAAATGTTAGGACATCCTGGAACATGATAAACACTTTATTTAAGTGTTACAAGCCCTAAGGATTGCATCTAAGTTGTTGTGGGACAAGGCAAATGGGTTTGGGGTTCCAAACGACCCTATACATGAGTTTACTCTCCAATAAACCTCACATAAGGAGTTTACGATCGTAAAATCTTGAGTTTACGGCCGTAAGCTCCTAAGCTTCATGTCATCTTGTGATTTGAAGTTCTAAATGATCCCTAGAAGCAATTCTACTTGATGGCTTAATCATTGGAAGGGTTTAGGGCATTAATACACTCCTTTGAGGAGTTTACGGCCCCAAGGCCATTTCCTTTTGAGTTTACTGCCGTAAACTCATATGGAAAGGGGTGTTTTTACGTTTTCAAGTCCCATGCTCATCTAGGATAGGTTTTAGACATTTATCTAAGGCTAATGATGGCCTTAGTCACACTTTGGTACCACCCTTTGATGTTCACAGCCCAAAGACCAAAACCATAAGAGATTACGGCCGTAATCTCTCTTTGGGACGGGTCTTTGATGTTTTAAGGTGCTTCATTTAACTAGGAGTAAATCTAGGTAATTGTCCAAGGCTTTAGGAGTGTTTAAGGCACTCTTTGGCCCTTGAGTTTGGAGTTCATGGTCCAAGAACTTCTTGGGCCGTGAACACCTTACTCTTGGTGTTCATGGATGATTTCTAGTCTTATTTACACTAACATAAAAGCCTAAGGTAGTTATATAACAAGGGGAAAGGACTAGGAATCATTTAACCCTTATAAAAGAGTTTACTCCCCAAGGTGTTCTTGGGCGGTAAACTCTCGAATCTTGCTGTTTTGTTATGAAATCTATGTTTTTAAGCACATTACTAGCTATATAATACAACTAGAGAGAGGTACTCACGATTTAGGATGAAAACCTGAAGACCCGTGAGAGAGAAAATGGTTTTTCTCTAGTTGGAAATGTAACTAATAAATGAAAATGGCTCAGATTTCTATATATACTCCTGGGATTTTTGGCAGAAAATATTTTTATTCACGAAATGAACTCTAATATAATAGAGTTTTGGAATAACAGAGTTGCACAAAACCCTAGTGCGTCCACTCTCCTGATATCTCCTTAAGTGTAAACCCTGAAATACTCAAACTTATACGGAAAAGTCTGAAAATTTACTGCGACTGATCTAACTTCTATTGACTTGATAAAGTTCATACAGAATGAAAATTTCGGGTTGTCACAGTGGTGGCAAGTAGTGGTGATAGGTGATGGGTGGTGGTTTGTGGTAGTGTTGGGTGGTGGTCATAATTGTGAGTAGTGGCTAGGTGATAGTGATGAGCAATAGAGGTGGGTAGGTGGTGGTTGTGGTGCGTATAGAGATGATGGCGTGTGATGGGTGGAGGTAATTGTGGCGGGTGGTGGTGGTCGATGGTGATGGGTGGTAGTGATGGGTGGTGGTAGTGACAGGTGGTGGTATGGTGGGTGGGTGGTAGTGATGGGTGGTGGAGATGGGTGTTGGTGCTGGGTGGGTGGTGGTTGTGGTGGGAGGTAGTGATGGTGGTGGGTGGGGTTGGTGGTGGTGGGTGGTGGTTGTGGTGGATGATGGTCGTGGTTAGAGGTGGCAGATGGTGGTGATCATGTTGGGTGGTGGTTTTCGTGGGTGGGGGTGGTGGTGATGGGTAGTGGAGGTGGGTGGCGGTGACGGGTGGTGATGGTGGATGGTATTGTTTGGGTGGTGAGTGGTGTTGGTTAGTGAGGTTTTTTTTATTTTTTTTTTACTTATTTCTTGGTTTATATTAATACTCTATGATAATTTTAATTTAAAAAAAAATGTGTGGTCAAATTTGTCCTCAAATGTTTTCACAATAAAAAATGTTTTCGATTGAATGTTCCTATATATATATATATATATATATATAGACAGAGAGAGAGGTTGGTTTAATTGAGAAAATAAAAAAGGTTGAGAATGGGGGAATCATTCTCAGCCACTCATTTAATCTAAGCATAAAAAGACACGGTGGCAAACTTGTAAATATGTTAATAACCTTCAATGTCAAATACGTAACTATAGAGAATTCGATAACAGTTCGTTCATCCTCAAAATTTCTCCTCCAACCTTCAACAATCATCCAAATTTCTTCAACTAAACCATCATCAATGTCATCCAGTGTTATTTAATCATCGATATTCGTAGCTGGGAGGTTCGTTGTTCAAGACAAATTCGCAACCCAAATTCATCAATTTCATCGATTTGTTAAAGTTCATAACGGATTTGGAACTAGAATTTCCCAGATTTGCAAACGAAATCAGTTGGAATCGGAATTTCTTTGCTGTTCATGAAATTGGAATCGGAGTTCTGGACTCGCAGTCATAGTCGACATTGAAGGACTTAGAATCGGTACTCACAGGTTCCCTATCGGATTTTTGGAAATCAAAATCAAAATGAGAAATCGATCAGACATAGGATATCGCATCTGAAGTAGAAATCGGAAGTATATGATGATTTGGAATTGATAACTTGATGTTTTTATCATTTTTATAACAGTTAACTTGTATGCACTCCAACTGTTTAATGAAATGCATCAACTAAATTACCACGTTATATTCACATATGAATATGTTTTCTCACCTGAATCAGTATATGATTATTAAAAGCACAAAACAAATATGCAAGTCTGTATGTCATTCATATGTGAATAACATATAAAAATTATATATATTTGTGAAAATACCTTCTAATATTCATAAGTAAATATATTCACAAGTGAATATATCTTGTAATATTCATATGTGAATATACTGTGTAATATTCATAAGTGAATATATCATCTAATATTTACAAGTGAATATACTATGTAATATTCAAATGTGATATACCATTTAATACTATGTAATATTCACATATGAAAATATCATTTAATATTCATAAGTGAATATATCATCTAATATTCACAAGTGAATATACTATGTTAATATTCACAAGTGAATGCATCGTCCAATATTTAAATCTGAATATACTATGTTTATTATATGCTATATTCATATATGAAGGATACTTAAATTGTAAAAAAAAAACCATACTTTTTATTCATAAGTGAATAACGAATGTACTGTAATAAAACCTGATGCATTTTTATTCACTTATGAATAACGATAGCTGAAAATATAAAAAAATTAAACTTTTTATTTTATTTTAAAACTATATCAATATGGATGTCTATTTGTAGAGAATAAAAAATCATGAATTTTGGTATATTTAAAATCATTTTTCGATAAAAATAGCTTTTTAAAAATTAAAAAAAAAACAAAAAAAAACTATGTTTTTGTATATATTAAAGTAATAATTAACATAGTTTAAGAAAATATGTTTTGTTGGAAAACACATGTCTATTAATTTCTCATTCCCGCTACTACGACGGAGGCTTTTGCGGCAAAAATAAATAAGTGACTAAGAATGATTCCCCCATTCTCAACCTTTTTTTTTTCTCAATTGAACCCTCCCCTATATATATATATATATATATATATATATATATATATATATATATATATATATATATATATATATATATATATATATATATATATATATATGGGCTTAGATAATATGTGGCTGTCATGTACATATACTTATATATAGAACCCTTCAAACAATGTAGTTTTGATCTATTTATATTCAAACTAATCATGATATCTCTTTTACTATTCTTCCTTAATCATGTGACTTACTAAATCGATTAAATTTATGTTCTTTTTCTTCGTTGTGTCTAAGAACTTAAAGCATTAAAAGTCGTGACCATTTAATCAACCTTACCAATTTCTAAGTGAAAACTAATAAAATAAAAGATAAAAGAAGAACATATCATAACTCAATTAAATTTTTTCACAAAATCATTGGATATAGTCTTTCAATTGAAATACAAAACATTTGAGTAATATTTGTTAAAAAATATTGAATTTTTTATTTTCTCTATAAGCTTCAATAATTATTTGAGATAAAAATATATAAAATTGATCGTTTTAATTCTGTAATTGAACTTAATTCAATGGTATTCTATTAAAACAAAACTAAGAGAAAATGAAATTGGATTTGTTTTTGTTTAAAACTACGTCGTTCAAAAGGTTATATACCTAAGCTTAAGTACATAACAACCACATATTCACTTTTCCATATATATATATATATATATATATATATATATATATATATATATATATATATATATATATATATACACACATATATATAGAGTTAGGTTCATATATAATCCATAATTATTGTGTGAATGTATGCCAAAATTTTAACTACTAGATTAAAAGAATGAAATGTTGTGATCTTAGGGTACATCTTATTTACATAGACTCGCATATACTATATAATTACATCCTCTCTCTCCTCCGCCGGATCTCCGACTTATCTATCCTTATATTCATATCGTTCCCTCTCCTATCTCTCTATCTATCTTATTTAAAAAAACAACAAAAAGAGTTGGGAGTTTCTACGGTTTCTATGGTTTGCTTTGTTCGGAGTTGGAAAGGCTTTCTGATTTGCAGGCTATTTATCTATCTAGGTTTGGATTCATATCAATAAAGGGAGAGGGAAGTTAAAAAAGCCAAAAAATCAGAAAATTTGGGGAAAAGGTAAATATTTCTAGGGTTTTGAGATGGCGGCTCAGTTTCAAATTCAACCTCAGGCGGTGAGTGTTGGTGTTGGTGGTGCTGCTCCTGCTGGTGCTCAGCAGTTTGTGCCGACTTCATTGTATGTTGGGGATCTGGAGTGGAATGTGACAGATTCACAGCTGTATGATCTGTTTAACTAGTTAGGTCAAGTGGTTTATGTTCGAGTTTGCAGGGACTTGTCGACTCGACGATCGCTTGGTTATGGCTATGTCAACTATGCGAATCCTCAAGATGGTTAGTGTTGTTTAACAAATTCACCTTCTCATAGTTAGATATTGCAATTCCTTATGATGTCAACATTGTTGAAAGCATTAGTTCTTACTCCTCTTGTTATGTTGATGACAACTGCAAGGGCAATGGAGGTACTGAACTTCACACCTTTGAATGGGAAGGCGATCAGAATAATGTATTCTCATCGAGACCCAAGCGTACGCAAAAGTGGCTCTGGAAACATATTTATCAAGGTATTCAAAGCAGAAAAACCTTAATCTATTAATCACTGTTTCCACTTTCTTATAGTCTTCTTTACCTACTGACTTGTATGAACAATCTAAAAAAAACAGATTCTTGATAAGGCAATCGACCAAAAGGCCTTACACGGCACATTCTCTACATTTGGCAATATTCTCTCCTGCAGGATTGCGACAGATTCAAGTGGGCAATTAAAGGGGTATGGTTTTGTTCAATACGACGCTGAAGAATCTGCACAAAAAGCCATTGAAAAACTGAAGGACATGCTTTTAAACGACAAACAGGTATACGTGGGACCCTTTTTGCGCAAACAAGAAAGAGAACTAGTTGTCGACAAGACAAAGTTTACTAATGTCTATGTCAAAAACCTGTTCGAATCAACAACATATGATGATCTAAACAATACATTTAGTGAATTTGGAACTGTGACAAGTGTTGTTGTGCTGAGGGATGCTGAAGGGAACTCCAAATGCTTTGGATTTGTTAATTTTGAGAATGCTGAAGATGCTGGTAAAGTAGTGGAAGGGCTTAATGGTCAGAAATTTGATAACAAAGAATGGTATGTTGGAAAAGCACAGAAGAAATACGAAAGGAAATAGGAATTGAAGTAAAGATTTGAACAGAGTATGAAGGAGGCAGTTGATAAATCACAATCCATACAACTTTAGTTTTTCCGTTTCTATGGTCATTGAGGAATCGAAGCAAAGATTTGACAACATATTCTTTTAGAATGATAAAAAATTCTTTAAGAATGTTTTATATTTTATAAATTTTATGTATATTCTTCACAAATGATAACAGATTCTTATAAAATGTAGTATAAAAGGTTATTTATATTTTTTTAATTTTTGTATATATTCTTGTTTTGTGTTATAAAAATGATTCTCATTTTATAGAATATATTAGAGATTGTATTGCAATATATTTTTCTTAAATAATGATAGGTTATTGTCTAATATTTGAGTATATTCTTTAAGATTACTTAATGGATCTTTTAAAATCAAAGAATCAAAAAATTAATTAATGAAATCATATTCTTTATAGAATGTATTAGAGATTGTATTGCAATATATTTTTCTTAAAAAATGATAGGTTATTGTTTAATAATCGAGATATATTCTTTAAGATTACTCAATGGATTCTTTTAGAATCAAAGAATAAAAAAAAACTAATTAATGAAATCATATTCTTTAAGAATGAATGAATAAAAATATGTGTTGAATGCAGTCGTTTTATAAAAAAAATCCGATTTAATTTAAATACATTGAATAAAATATGAGATTTGATTTAATTTTCATTAATTAATTTAACTTACTTGCCTAAAATGTAGATAATTCTCATTTCTCTCTCTTTATTAAATGTCATATTTTCCTTTATACTTAATTAAATGTAATTATATAGTAAATGCTAGTCCATGTAAATAAGATGTACCCTAAGATCATAACATTTTATTCTTTTAATCTAATGGTTAAGATTTGGTCATACATTCACACAATATTTGTGATTCATATTTGATCCAAACCCATATATATATATATATATATATATATATATATATATATATATATATATATATATATATATATATATATATATATATATATATATATATATATATATATATATATATATATATATATATATATATAGGGGAGGGTTCAATTGAGAAAAAAAAAGGTTGAGAATGGGGGAATCATTCTCAGCCAATCATTTATTTTTGCCGCAAAAGCCTCCAACGTACCGGCGGAAATGAGAAACGAATGCACATGTCTTTTCCAACATAACATATTTCCTTAAACTATGCTAATCATTACCTTAATATATAGAAAAACATAGTTTTTTTCGTTTTTTTTTTTTAATTTTTATAAGTTATTTTTATCAAAAAATGATTTTAAATATACCAAAATTCATGATTTTTTATTCTCTACAAATAGAGATCCATATTGATATAGTTTTAAGATAAAATAAAAATTTTATTTTTTTTTATATTTTCAGCTATCGTTATTCATAAATGAATAACAATGCATCAGGTTTTATTATAGTACATTCGTTATTCACTTATGAATAAAAAATATGATTTTTTTTTTACAATTTAAGTATCATTCATATATGAATATAACATATAATAAACATAGTATATTCATATTTTAATATTGGACGATGAATTCACTTGTGAATATTAACATAGTATATTCACTTGTGAATATTAGATGGTATATTCACTTATGAGTATTAAATGATATTTCATATGTGAATATTACATAGTATTACATGGTATATCACATGTGAATATTACAGAGTATATTCACTTGTGAATATTAGATGATATATTCACTTATGAATATTACACAGTATATTCACATATGAATATTACAATGTATATTCATATATGAATATTGAAGGTATTTTGACAAATATATATAATTTTTATATGTTATTCACATATGAATAACATACAGACTTGCATATTTGTTTTGTGTTTTTAATAATCATATACCGATTCAGGTAAGAAAACATATTCATATATGAATATAACGTGCTAATTTAGTTTATGCATTTCATCAAACAGTTGGAGTGCAAACAAGTAAACTAATTTAAAAATGTTAAAAACATCAAGTTATCAATTCCAAATCATCATATATAGTTCTGATTTCGACTTCAGATGCGACATCCTATCTCTGATCGATTTCTCAATTTGATTTTGATTTCCGAAAATCCGATTGGGAACCTGTGATTACCGATTCTAAGTCCCTCAATGTCGACTGTGACTGCGAGTCCATAACTCTGATTCCAATTTCATGAACAGCGAAGAAATTCCGGTTTAGTTGAAGAAATCTGGATGATTATTGAAGGTTGGAGGAAAATTTTTGATGATGAACGAACAATTATCGAATTCTCTATAGTTACGTATTTGAGATTGAAGGTTATTACGATATTTACAAGTTTGCCACCGTGTCTTTTATGCTTAGATTAAATGAGTGGCTGAAAATGATTCCTCCATTCTCAATCTTTTTTATTTTCTCAATTGAACCCACCTTAACGCTATAGATTTGACATTTGATATACGCTTTATTTTATATATATATATATATATATATATATATATATATATATATATATATATATATATATATATATATATATATATATATATATATATATATATAAAATAAAGCGTATATCAAATGTCAAATCTATAGCGTTAGGATATAAAATGAGGATAAAAGGGGGGAGGGCGGATGGATTACCTCCACCGAAAAGGCTATCACTCTGATTAAATTATTGAAAAAACATTTAAATTATTCAATTTTGTTTCAAAATCATTAACTTCTCGAATATTAAAGAAAAAACATCAACAATCTCTTATTGCCTTTAGTAAATAACTAATAAATTCTAAATCAATTTTAATGCACAAAACCAATAATTGAGGTTCTATATAATAAAAACTATTATGATTTTGATTTCTTGTCGTTATTCAAGTAAATTACATGAATTGTCTTTCATACATATGTTAAAATACACGTTTAGTCTATATTTTCAAAAATTAACTCGGTCGTGTTTCATGCCGTTAAAACTTATACGCTTCATCCCTCGTTAGTTTAAATTTGCATGTTCTATCGTTTGTGACACATAAGAAGACTATAATGTCATTTTCCTTTAATTTTTCAGTTTTTTTTAACATGTTGACATTTTTAATTATTAAAAAATTAATTTTATTATTTTTCTATTTTTTTGAAGAAGGCCTGACCAACACAACAACATGTAATCTACACCACCGCCAGAAAATAGAGCACCACCGCCATCCATCATCGGAAAATAGAGCACCACCTGTTACACCGTGAATTTCAAAATAATTTTTCGCAAGATAAAAAAAACATTTCTCATTTAATTTCATAAAAACATTAAGTTCCAAATTCCAATCTGTATCATACAAATCCCAAGATCACATAAATATATCAAAGTCCCCTGCGTGTGTACAGATCAAGCCGACGCCTTCCCACGGTCATCGCTAGTACCTGAAACAACAACACTAACACTGTAAGCATGAAGCTTAGTGAGTTTCCCAAAATACCACATAAAACACATATTAGCCACTCGAGGCTATAACTCTATGGGTCCGTGCACCCAACTCTGTGAACCCTCAGGTTCTAACTCTAGGAACCCTCCGGTTCCAACTCTGTAATCATGCACAACATAAATCACATAGAAATAATGCAGTACAACACATGGCATACACATAACATACATATACTAACACATAGCTCTGATTACCTACTCAAGGTAAAGTATAGTGAGAAGACTCACCTCGCGTGTCTCGGTATCTCACGAACCCTGGAAACCCCTCGTGCTCGATCCTCCGAGCTCTAATCCTCCTATAACATCACATGAATCTAATTAACACTTTTAATCTCTAAGGTTGACTATCCCTAAGAAGTCAACACAGGTCAACGGTCAACGGTCAACTTTGACTGGACTCGGCAAGTGCACACGGCAACTCGGCGAGTCTAGACGTTCTCACCAACTCTCTAGGATTCCCTTTCTACACGTCGAGTACTCCCCCCCTGACTCGACGAGTTCACCTGGTAGAAATCGCGGGGCCACCCCGACTCAACTCGCCGAGTCTCAAGAACGACTCGGCGAGTCCTAGCTCGACTCAGTCCACTTGACAACCCTCTCTAACTCGCCCTGACTCACTGAGTCAACCCCTGACTCGATTGGACCACTCACTGGCCGGTCCAAGGTAATCTTCAAGCTACTCGCCGAGTCTGCTCATCGGACTCGGCGAGTCCATGCCATGCAATCACTCAAACTTGCTTCTAAGGTCAGATCTACTCCAACAATTCATAGATCTGGCCCTCCTAGACTGATTCACCACGTAAAGCCCCAGACTTGGTGCATAAACAACCTCTATATGACCATATATGAAGAATTATCATCAAATCTCACTACTCAAGGTCATAACCTCCATTGTTCTCTATAAAGCTTGATGAATGAGGCTCTCTGGACCTCTATGGATCCAGATCCGAAGTCTCATCACTAGCAAGAGACTATTTGGCCATCCAATCAACTCAACAAGGTCACAAGAAACCCTAAAATCAATTATACTTCACAAAACAGGAGATGAGCCGAAATCATACCTTTAGATTGAAGGGCTAAGCTTCAAATCCACCGAATAGCAGTCTCCTTTGCCTCCTCTTGGCTAGAACCTCCCTCTTCTTTGCTAAACAACACACAAATGTCAAGAAATGCTTTCCTTCTCTCTCAAATCGCTAAAGCACTCTAGGGTTTCTCTCTATGGACTGTTGGGTGCAAATGACGACCATAAGGCCCTTTAAATAGGTCCCAAACCCGAGAAATTAGGGTTTCATTAAACAGCGTGGACTCGCCGAGTCCATATCCTGGACTCGCCGAGTCCAGACGAATCCCGTGTCCAGAATCGCGACCCTACTCGGCGAGTCTGAGCTCCAACTCGCCGAGTCCCCTCTCAAAACACAAAAAAAAACAAAACAATAAAATACCTGGAATCCGGGCTGTTACACCACCGCTACCCCACACTTCACTCCACCCATTACTTCATTTAATGTTCATTTGTTTCACTGAAAATAACCACAAACCACCACCTCATTCACCGAACCAGCAACATATACTCAAATCACCATCGAACCAACCACATTTACTATTAACACCATACTAACCTTTATCAAAAAACCCACCTGCAAATTAAGAAAGAGAAATCATGGAAAATCAAGAAGGAAGAATCAGGGGATGACAATGTTTAATTCGAAATCAACAAAGGTTTTGGGGTTATTAAACTGAAAGAAGATGACGACAGAGATAGAGGAAGAGATCAGTGGTAGTGATGCAAATTTGATTTCTACGTCAAATGTCTCAAGCAAGGCTTCGATAATCCTTTCTTTGTTGCCACTAACATCATTTTATTCCATGTCGACATCCGTCTATGGCACCATCGCCTCAGATGGGTTTGAAAAGAAAGAAGCATATGTCCCCTGCTTCTTCCATTTCAAATGTTTCAATCTCGACTTTGAAAAGCCCCCTTCTATGTGACATAAAGAACCGACATAATTGGTGATGGTGGTCGTGTTGCGTTACAAAGAGAGAGAGAGAGAGAGGGAAAAACGAGACTCAAATGGAGACGTCGTTGCTACCTGTGCGCTCCCATCTACACTTCTCCTGGTGGCCAGGGGAGGTGAAAGGCGATGTTGGTGGTGGTCTGGTGACTTGGTTTCTAGAAGGAGGCAGACGGAGAATGGAAAAAGGAAGGAGAATGAGTAGGGTTGGACGTGTGTACGTGTGTGTGGGGGGGGGGGATATTTCTATATTTATACAAATAATAAAAATATAAAAAAAATTATTAAGGGAAAAATAGTCGTTATATATATATATATATATATATATATATATATATATATATATATATATATATATATATATATATATATATGGAAGATCCGAATTAATTTTTGAAAATAATAACTAAACGTGTAATTAGATGTTTGGACCAAGGACAAATCTTCTAATTTACTCTAACTAATTTTACAATTATTTCTTCTTTCTTCGTAGTTTCATTATTACTTATTTTTTATTATTATTTTTTTTTAAGTTTTGCTCTTTTAAAATAATTTATTTTTTTAGTTTCTTTGTTTTCTCGTTGATTGTTTTTATTTTCAAATAAACCGTTGTTTCCGTAGAAAAATCTTATTCTCTTGTGTACTTTTAGTTTTTCGTTTTATGTCGTTTGTTTATTTAAACACCTCGAATTTGAGGGTGTTTAGTTATTCGGCCTCTTGATCTCATATTTTTTTTTCTTGTATCCCATAATTTTCTTATCCACAAGTTTATAGATATTTATCACATTTACTGTTGGATCTATATACTCAAAAATAATTTTAGAATTTATTTTTGAATGATATGTAACATCCCTGTTTATCACAAAACATATATATATATATATATATATATATATATATATATATATATATATATATATATATATATATATATATATATATATATATATATATATATATATATATATATATATATATAAAAGGGATGGGATTTAGAATCGGAAAACTTGACCGGAACCGGAACCGGAACCGTTAGAACCAGAATATGTAGAACCGGGTCTGGTTTCGGGTTTAAAAATTGACTTTATCCGGGTTTCGGGTAATCCGGGTTTGGGTCCATCGGGTCTGGGTAAACCGGGTCTACAAATCGGAACCGGTTTTTGGAACCGGAACCACTTTTAGAGCCGAAACCGGTTTTTGTGAAACGTTTAAAAGATGCATATCTTATTCGTTTCAACTCCAATTAACATACGGTTTTTTCCAACATGTAGTTTAGAGTTTGTACATGATTCTAGAATATTAATTTTTCATTTTTAGTTTTATATTCATTGACTTACAGTCCTCCAAAGTTGAGATATCAAAGCTGGAAGTTTTTAGTTTTTCAGTTTTTTTGTATTCGGTGAAAGTTTTAAAACATACATATCTAATTCGTTTGAAGTCGGATTGACATGTGGTTTTTTCCAACTTCTAGTTTATAGTTTGTACATGAGTTTAGACTATAATTTTGTCATTTTTGGTTTAATATTCAATGATTTACAGTCCTCCGAAGTCGGGATATCAAAACTGAAAATTTTCAACTTTTCAGCTATTTGCTTTTGTACTTTGTATTATGTGAAAATATTAACACAAGCATATCTCATTCGTTTAAAGTCGGATTGACATGCGGGTTTTTTCAGAGTGTATTTTAGAGTTTGTACATGATTTTAGACTATAATTTTGTTAATTTTGGTTTCGTATTCAATGAGTTACAGCCCCCCAAAGTCGGTATATCAATATGAAAATTTTCAAAGTTCAACCCACTAAGTAGTAAGTAATTACCAAAAAATTCCGGTTTTTCCGGTTCTAAACCCATTTTATCCGGTTCCAACCTACCCACTTTACCCGGAACCATACCCGGAACCGAACCGGAACCGGTTCCTATATACCGGTCCGGTTTCCGGTTCTATAAAATCTCATTAACCAGTTCCGGGTTTTCCGGGTCCGGGTCCATCCGGTTCGGGTTTGGACCCACTTTCATCCCATATATATATATATATATATATATATATATATATATATATATATATATATATATATATATATATATATATATATATATATATAGGGTTAGGTTCATGTGAGACGGCCTAATTTTATGAGACCGTGAGATGCATTTTTTTATTTATTTTTTATTTTTTTAAAAATTTTTTAGTTAATTCAAGTTCTGAAAATAATATTTTAAAAAAAGAATTTTTGGATTTTTTCATTTATTTTGCATTTTAAAATTATTTTTTAGAATATGTACAGTGTAATATTTATATTAGAATATTTCACGTACTTTTAAAAAAAATGGAATTTTTTTTAGTTAATTCAAGTTCCGAAAATAATATTTAAAAAAAGAATTTTTAGATTTTTCCATTTATTCTGCATTTTAAAATTATTTTTTAGAACATGTCAGTGTAATATTCTATTAAAATATTTTACGTATTTTTCAAAAAAAATCGGAATTTTTTATTTTTATTTTTATTTTATTTTTGTTTTTTTTTTAGTTATTTCAAGTTCTGAAAATAATATTTAAAATAAGAATTTTTGGATTTTTCCATTTATTTTGTATTTTAAAATTATTTTTAGATTTGGTCTCACGGTCTTACAAAATTAGAATGGTCTCAAATGAACCTGAACCTATATATATATATATATATATATATATATATATATATATATATATATATATATATATATATATATATATATATATATATATATATATATATATATCGTCTAACGATTGATATTTTATATGAATAATTAACCGAACAAAATAAAATTACGCTTCCCGAATATGAAATGTTGATTATTCCAAAATACTTGTCAAAACAAAAATGTGCATTTAACTAAATAAAGTTATATATATATATATATATATATATATATATATATATATATATATATATATATATATATATATATATATATATATATATATATATATATATATTTTATATGAATAATTAACCGAACAAAATAAAATTACGCTTCCCGAATATGAAATGTTGATTATTCCAAAATACTTGTCAAAACAAAAATGTGCATTTAACTAAATAAAGTTATATATATATATATATATATATATATATATATATATATATATATATATATATATATATATATATATATATATATATATATATATATATATATATATATATATATATATATATATATATATATATATATATATATATACTAGAAATTTTTTAGGCCCGTGGTAAGCACGAGCCACGGAGGATAATTGAGTATTTCTTTTACCGTTATCTAAAGTATATTGTGCACATAACTAAAAAAGTAAAAAAAAAATGCTATAAATGGATGGATTTTTAAGAGTTAGAAGTCGATTCAATGTAGAGGGAGCGTGTTGGTCAAGTGCATTTGTAGTAAAATAGTGCCCGAACTAAGACATCAAAAACAAATCAAGGTAAATCTATGGATAGGCCTTTGTATGTAGGCGTAGCTTAGGTTAATCACCATGATATATAAAGACTCTAGACATTTGTGGAAGGCAACACATATCAAGATTTTGTGAACCACCTCTTACGGCTAAACAATGGATTTTTGACATTGATTGACCTCATAGAAAATAGAGTTATTGATATATATCCAATAGTCTTGCACAATCCAGATTATAGCCTCAAAACCTTTTTTTGAAAACTTAAAAAAACGTCAATCAAATCTTAAATATCACTCTACATCGTAATCATGTATAAATACTTTGAATGCTTGAGTATAATTATCCTAAAAAGGATAAATGTCAAATAATAACAAATACAACATGTAAAAAGTAAATATATTGCTTATTAAAAAGATCAACTACTTTTGAATCTCTACACTCCTGTATGTATGTAGATGAATATCTACCCTGATCACAATAGTCACAATATGTGTAGCTCAATCTCTACACTACTGTATGAATTTAAAACTCATCATTTACATATAATTATTCATAGTTGATGAATCTTTACAGTCCTGTATGAATTTAAAATTCATAAATTACGTATAAATCTTCATAACCATGTCGAAACTACCTTAAGTTCAACGAAGAAGCAAAGTATCAGTAATGCATGACATAAACTAATTTAAACACACTTTGAGCTTCACATTGTAACTGGGTTTTGAAGAACATATGATGTTTAATAACAAATTGTCTTGCATTTCCTGTTTCTTTTGATCAAATTTTCTTAGCTTAGAGACGAATAAAGGATTATAATGGTGATTTTTTTTCATAAAAACAATATAGAAACAACTTTTCTTTGGGTTGGATTGTGCAAAAATCTCTGACCACCGAGGTAAAAAAAATGAAAAAAAACTTAAAACAGGGGGTTCCTTTTGATGTGTTTAAGCTTTTAATAGACCTTTCATTGGCTTTTCTTACCATAAATTTGTATGTTTTCAACACTTTACCTTGCAAAAACCAGAAGCATCTTGCCAACCACCTTTTATGGAAGCCATTTCGATAATGAAGTTTCCAATTCAAAATTGGATTTTCTTACAACTTCTCTTAGTACTATATAGCGAACCTGTTGACTATAATCTAGAAAACCAAGTAAATCAGAAAAAGCTAAAAGAAATTGAATGATTGTGTTTGTTTTAAATCAAAAAGGAATTGGCTAAGCTTCAAACCGCCATAAAAAAAGCAATGTGGGGGTAGAGATTAGAATAGACCTACATGCATAAATGTGCCAGCAAAATCCTTCACCCTTCAAGATGACTACATAATTACTTCATATTAAGGTCAATCGTTAGCTTTCTAACAAGCCAAAAATTATGATTTCCACAAATAAATTTATTAAAGGCCTTTCGTTAAATAGATTATAGGCATCCAAAAAGAGCTCCTATTTATGTAGGAACATCTAGTGACTAACTTCTATATTAGCATTTTTTAATGTTCTTTTTCATGAAATTTAATCACTTATACATCGAAATTTCCTTAACAAAGATGCATCCATATTGTTTCATTACTTACAAACTTGTTTGTCTTGTAATACTCGCCGATAGCTACAGGTGGATATATAGAACATCGAAAATGGACCTCGTACGAAGAAGTTATGGTTTTTTGACACACCTCTGACACATAATACCCAGATTTCGCTACATGTCACACTTTGTATGGAGCCACATCACCTTTCTCTGACTACCCTATAAACAGTGCTTTTTCTGCCAATTTCTCTTCACACATTCCTCCTAAATCTCTTTAAAACTCTCTCAAACCTTTATCCCTTTAATCCCTAATTCCCGATAACTTTAGTGAGGCCCTACGACATCAGAGAGCTAGAGAAATAGAAGTTCTCGAGTCAGAGTTGTGCTCGCACTGTTACCAGTTCTCATCAAAAAGCTCTGTATGTTAAGCTGCACTTGTGTTAATTTAAGTGTAACTTATATTTATAGTCATAGTCATTATTATGAAGCTACAAACAAGAATTATCATTGATTCTAAGTCATTATACTGATTGATCTACTTACAGAAGTGATGTCTAGGTTGGATTTAGTGAGGTGTTTCAATTGGAATTTCCAAACAATATACTCTATATACCAAACAGACCCTACCTCCAATATAATCTTACCTGGTTATTCATTTTCTGAAAGATCTTGATGTAGACATTAGGAACATTGAGGAATATAGACTATTATTATTATAGTCACAAGGAATATGAAAATAGACTGAGACTTATTACTATATACTTCTAGGTCTTTTTTAAAGGTGTTAAGGTGAAGCGCTACCCTAACCTCGAACCACCCACTTTTTTCAGGTGAGTACATAATTACTTTCAATAGCATAATTTAATAAAAGTATTTACTAACTGTTAATTTTATTAATTATACTATGTGTTCTTTGTATACTATTATAGTACTGCTTATTAAGAATTGATTTGGAATCTGATGTGCCTTTAGTTATGGTCTAGGTTAGTTATAGACTTACAAAATGTGCTTAGTCCCAAACAAGATGTTATCAGATATTGTATCATTCTAAGGTACAGTGTGAGATTAGAGCGGAGTGTAGTAGTCCTCATCTTTTTGGATGACCAGAAATGGTGGGTCTAGATTAGACAACAGACAAGTATGTATGGGTCATCGAGTAGAGTAGACAACAAAACTTGAGTATTCTAGGAGGTCTAATGGATTACGTTGACAATGTCGACTTATAACCCACCGACGTAGATAAAATGGATACCATATTTATCAAATACTATGTATATTGGTTGCCTTAATATGGCTTACATTGGCCAATTTCTCCCTAGCTGTGTAGTTAAATAGTTTCTTAAATGATTCATTAGGCAAGGTAATTCTTCCATGTGGTTGTTACATTAGGATTTGTGAGAATCGATTGGGCAGGATAGGCGGTCTTACTTCAGATTTTGCACACCTGTAATGTTTGTTTGCAGGAATGTTATTATTTATTATGATTAAAATATTATAGGCTTGAAAACCCTATGCATCTCACCTAGTTTCCTAAACTTGATCCACTCAATTTATATGCATCATGGGCAGCAAATCTAATGTTGTTGGAAACTAGTTAGGATGCCGAGTGAAATAAGAGAGGTGTATGTAATAGTATTTCAAGACCTTTTTAATATTTTACGTTGTAACCATGTTTGGATATTAATGGTGACATCCATGGTATTTTAATAAAACGAAATAACTTATGTTATCTCAAATTGTTTTAATTAAACTAGGATTTCTTGTAACACACTAACTCAAAGCGTAAAATAAAAAAGAATTAATCAGTTATGTGAATAAAGGGATGTCACAGTTGGCATGAATGGTTTAGTATAGATGCTAAGTATGAACGGTGAGTTATGCAATGGAATGCTTTAGGATAGATGCCTAATTGCTATAGACTTAAGAATTATCAAGCTATAGGAAGATGCCTTAATTGCTAATATGCCTTAACTGCTATATATATATATATATATATATATATATATATATATATATATATAATAAAATAATACCATTCTAAAATAATCATATTCTATAGAACGACATGATGACCACAAGGAGTGTTAGATTCGTCAATACTGAAGGAGGTCCATCACCTCAGAACGTTATAACATGAGTTGCTTAAAATTTGAAAACTCAAGCATGGGAAATGATGCAAGATCTGATTAATCAGCAACGAATTAAGTTTAGGAATCTACGAACTCAAGAGCTAATGAATGCTAGAAGTGGAGCGCTAGTGATCAATGAACTAATAGTCATTGAGCAAGTCATAAATGGACCGATTCCTTCTCATCAAATGACGGTCTAGGAAGGAAACAATGACTGTGAGAGTTATCAAGGACCAAAAGAACCAGAGGTCTGAAGGAATGACGAACTCAGAGGCAACTGTAAGTATAAAGACTTCACCTTTTGCAAGTCGTCATCCTTTAGTAGGAAAGAGGATCTAGTTGGAGTCATGGAGTGGATATATGAAATGAAACTAGATTTCATCACACGAGGTTTCACTTTCAAGTTGTGAACCACCTATGTTGTAAGACAATTCAAGGGTGCAACGATCCGTTGGTGTAATACGTCAGAAAAAACGTTAAGTCATAACAAGCCATTTCAAATGACATGGGAAGAGTTCTTGACCCACTTCAAGAACAAATTTTCCTCAACTGAAGATATGTTTGAGTTAGAAAATCAACTCCTAACACTGAAAAAGGGAAGTATGACGGTTGATGAGTATACTAATGCTTTCACTGACAAAATGGAGTTCGACCTACGTGTGGTCCCCGAAAGAGCTAAAGTCGGTGAGAAGTAGAGGACCGCCGAATATTCTATGTCGGTTAAGCATGCACCAACTTTTGAGGCAGCTATCTAGGCTGCAATGATTAAGAAGAGGATTGCTGAAAGAGCTAAAGTTGGTGAGAAGAGGAAAGCTGATGGGTCCTTAGGAACTAATAACAGAAAGAAGAAGAAGAAGAAGTTTTCAAAGTAGAGCAACAACCCTAGGAGCAACCAAGAAGGGAAGTGGTAGGACCAGTGAAAGAAGAATCATTGGCGACCGTGTCGTCTGCTACAAATGCAAGAAGCTAGTGCACATCACTACAAATTGACCAGTGAAAGGGAAAGTTTGCTTCACTTGCAGGGAGGAAGGCACATGAAGGCTGAGTGCCCAAATGCTGAAAAGCCAAGCCTGAAGATGCTGTCAATAAAGCCGAAGGGTAGAAGCTACCAAATTACCCTTAATGAAGTTATGTAAGAGGTTGATGTTGCTTCAGGTACATTCCTGGAAAACCATATTAATATCAATAATTTATTTAATTTGGGAGCAGATCATTCCTTTATATCGCATGAATTTTGTAGAAAGCTTAAAATATCACCACGTAGGCTAGGTACCCCTATTATGGTAAAAGTAGTTGGTGGTACGAATGTAACCGTTAGCTTAAATAGAAATAAATTTAGTGAAAAGTTATTATGCTTCGAGTTAAACGAATTCAACATAATTATGGTCATGGACTGGTTGGGTGAAAACCTCGCAGAAATCTTATGCAGAAGGAAGATGGTGCACATCAATCCTCCTAGTAGAGAGAGCCATTCGTGGTGTATGGTGATAAGAGTAGAATAAAGTCTTGAATCATTATGATGACGTAAGCCAGAAAATGCCTAACCAAGGGATGCACAAACTTCTTGGCATATGTGATCGACGCAAAGAAGGAAAAAAGGCAATGACTGATATACCTATGATGTGTGACTTTCCTGAGGTATTTCTGGATGAATTACCATGATTACCACCAGAGAGGCAGGTAGAATTAAGAATCAACTTATTACCAGGCATGACGTCGATTGTGAAAGAACGATATCGCTTAGAACCTATATAAATAAAAGAGTTGATGACACAACTCCAGGAAGAATTGGATAAATGTTTTATAAGACCTAGTTCATCACCTTAGGGAGCTCTCGTACTGTTTGTAAAGAAGAAGGAAGGTGTGATGAGAATGTGAATTAATTATCGATAGCTAAACAAAGCTATGATAAAGAATCAATAACCCCTACCTAAGATAGATGATTGGTTCTAAGATAGATGACTTGCTCGATCAATTGCAGGGAGCAATCGTCTTCTCCAAGATTTATCTCAAGACATTTTATCATCATTTGAAGGTAAGAGAGAAATACATTGAAAAGATAGCATTTAGAACAAGGTACGGCCTTTTGAATTCCTTGTTATGTCCTTTGTACTAACAAATGCTCCAAAAAATTCATGGATTTGATGCATCGATTTTCTAAACCTTTCCTCGAGAAATCAATAATAGTGTTCATAGATGACATCTTGGTCTACTTGAGGAACAATCAACATCATAGTAAATGTCTCTGAGAAGTATTAGAAGTCCTGAAAAAGGAGAAGTTGTATGCAGAGTTCTCTAAGTGTGACTTTTGGATTTGGGAGATACTCTTCTTAGGTCATGCGGTTCGATAGAAGGCAATGATGGTCGACCCAACAAAGATAGAAGTTGTTATGAAATGGGAGACACCAAAGAGTCCAACAAAATTCGTCGTTTTCTACGATTGATGGGTTACTATCAAAGAATCATCCAAAATTGTTCTTTTATTGTGGCTCCACTGACAACCCATACCAAAAAGGAAGTTGCATATACTTGGAATGAGAAGCAAGAAAAGGCTTTTGGTGAATTGAAGAATTGGTTATGTAAAGCACTAATCCTCATCCTACTGAAAGGAACTGATAACTTTTTAGTTTTTAGTGATGCTTCTGGAGTTGGATTGGGATGTGTTCTTACCTAAAAAGACAAAGTGGTAGATTATGCATCGAGACTAATGAAGATCCATGAGCAAAGCTATCCAATACCTGATCTAGAGTTTGTAGCAGTGGTTTTTTCCTTAGAGATCTGGAGACATTATCTCTACGAAACCAAATGCAAACTATTTACAGATCATAAAAACCTTCAATATCTCTTTACGTAGAAGGAATTGAATATGAGGCAGAGACGATGGTTGGAGCTACTCAAGGACTACAATTGTGAGATACTTTACCACCCCGATAAAACAAATATTATAGCCGATTCATTGACTAGAAAGGTGAATATAGAAAGGAAAAGAGTCGAATCATAAAGATTATAGAAAGGATCAAAGAGGCTCAGACTAGTTCCTTAGCTAGAAGATGAAAAGAAGGAAGAACGTCTAGGCATGACATTAGTGTTCGAAGAGAACGATCAAGGGTTAAATTATTAAAAAATCGCATCTGGGTGCCAAAGATGGGTGGAATATGGGATCTTTTTATGGGAAAGTCTCATATAACCATGTATTCTATACACCTAGGCATCACCAAGATGTATTCGGATTTAAAACCCTAATACTAGTGGCCAACTATGAAATTTGATGTAGCAACTTACGTAGCTAAATGTGTGACTTGTTCAAGAGTAAAAGCACAACATCAGAAGCTATATGGAGGCTTGGAACCTTTACCAGTACCCATGGCTAAGTGGGATGGCATTACCATGGACTTCATAACTAGATTTCCAAGAGACAAGAAGGGCCATGACATGATTTGGGGTGTAGTAGACCGGTTGACAAAGAGTGAATTTCATAGCCAAACGAGAAATCTGGTCTATGGAGAAGTTGGTAGAAGCCTACGTAAAAAATATTGTTAAAATTCATGGAGTAACCTTATTGATCGTGTCAGAAAAAGACAGTCGATTTACCTCCATATTTTGGAGAAGTATGCAAGAAGAAGGTACAAAGTTGTGTTTGAGTACTACCTATCATCCACAAACAGATGGGCATAAGGAAAGAATTATCCAAACATTGTAATATATGTTGCGGGCATGTGCTTTTGAATTTACTCGTACTTGGCATGACTACCTACCATTAGTAGAATTTTCCTACAACAACAATTATCACTCAAGCATCAAGATGCATCCTTACGAAGCATTGTATGGAAGGAAGTTTTGTACACCATCGTTGATTGGAAGCAGGAGAGAAACACATTTCGTGTCCTAAGATTGTTCAATAGACAGCTGATAAAGCAAAATTCATCCGAGAGACAATGCTAGCTTCTCAAAGTCGGCAGAAGGGATACGCAAATAAGAAGTGATGACCTGTAACATTTAAGGTCGGTATCAAGTGCTACTTAAAGTATCTCCATGGAAATGACTTATCAGATTCATAAAATGTGGGAATTTAAGTTCTCAATTTATTAGTCCATTCAAAGTACTTCCGAAGATTAGGAAACAAGCTTACAAACTTGAATTGCCACCTGAACTGAAGGTATCCACAAAACCTTTCATGTATGTTGTTTCAGAAAGTGCTTGGGAGAATAACCAGACATCATTCCACTTTCGGAATTAAGGATTGATAAGAATAGGCTGATAGAAGAGCCTGAAGAATTCGTTGACCGCAAAAGGAAGAAATTACGACATAAGATGATTAACTTAGTCCTGGTGTGATGGAAATATTCTGTAGGGCCAAACATCACAGGTGAAATAGAAAGTGACATGAAGAGTCGCTATCCACATCTGTTTGCCAATGTATGATTTTGGGATGGAATCATCCTAAGGGGGAGATAATTGTAACGCCCGCATTTATCGTTAGGCATAGTTATGAATCTCTAAGTATGTCGCTCGACGATTGAAATCTTCTATGAATAATTAAAAGTAAATTATTCATATATATATATATATATATATATATATATATATATATATATATATATATATATATATATATATATATATATATATATATATATATATATATATATATATATATATATATATATATCAAGATTGTGAAAATCGATCGGCGGTAGCTTGAAGGTAGATTAGTGTTAAGCGATTAATCGGATTAGGCGGCGCTTAATCGGGGACCCTAAATTATTTAAAAAATTGATATATCCTAAAAGTATAAGTATTTGAAAATTCTAAATGTTAAAATTTTGAAAATTTGAAAATTTTAGTATGATAATTTAAATTTTGAAAACTTACAAATTTGAAAATTTAAAATTTTGGTGAAATATTTGAACATTAAAAATTTTCAATTTTTAAACTTTTTCCCACCTATGACTGCCGAGGACCGCCAAGTCTGAGTTTGACCGACTTTGACCAATTTCCGCCAAACAGCTTAATCGTAATCGGTTGAAGGCCGTCAAGCTATTAATCGCAGATTAATCGGCTGCCAAGCTGATTTCTGCAACACTAATATATGTATATATATATATATATATATATATATATATATATATATATATATATATATATATGTGTGTGTGTGTGTGTGTGTGTGTTTATGTGAATTTCATAAATATAGGTGTATATGATATGTGTGTGAAAACTTACGTCAAAACGTAATAAGTAGAGTTAAAACAGAAATAAGAAATAAACGGTTATTTAAGATAAATAATCTAAACAAAATTCATAGTAGTCGGAAAAGCGAACTTGTGCATTTATAGAACGCTTAAATATGATTTCGTGAAATTAAGTTATAATTTTTCGAAGTTTTAGCATATGAGTGTGTGACACAGAAACCAAAATTTGAATCGGTCAATTATTAGAAAAAAACAATCTAAATGAGAGTTAAAGATCTCGTCAATACCTATCTGTCAATATAAAGACAGTTGATAACGGATAGCATATGAGAAAGTTATCATTTTTACACATACTTTAACACTCTAAGCTCCTTAAAAATATAACTTTAAAAATAAATTAAGAATTACCTGACGAAGTCAAAATGTAAGTTGTAGAAATTGTCGGTAGCTACGCGTGGACACGCCTTTGACACACCACTTAGATTACGCCACGTGTCACACTCTAGATGGAGCCACCTCACCTTCCCCAACAAAGGGCACGGAAAGCCTAGATAAGGGTCACATTGCACCTCCTCTTCCAACCCTATGTTTTTTCAGCCATTTCTCTTCACACCTTCCTCCATAGTCTCTCTGGAACTCTCTCAAACCTTTAGCCCTTTACTCCCTAATTCCTGATTACTTTAGAGAGGCCCTACATCATCAGAGAGTTGGAGAAATTGAAGTTCATGGGTCAGAGTTCTTCTTACGCAGTTACTGGTTCTTCTTAGAAAGCTCTATAAGTTAAGTTGCACTTATGCTAATTTAAGTGTAACTTATATTTATAGTCATAGTCGACATTATGAACCTATAAATAAGATTTATCAGTGATTCCAAGTCATTATGTTGATTGATCTACTTACGGGAGTGATGTGTAGGCTGAATTTAGTAAGGTGTTTAAAGTGGAATTTCCAAACAGTATACTTTGTATACCAAACAGACCCTACCTCCGATATAATCATACGTGGTTATTCCTTATTTGAAAGATCTTGATGCAGATATTGGGATGATTGAGGAATCTATACTATCATTATTATAGTCACAAGGAATATGAAAATAGACTAAGACTTAGTACTATATACTTTTAGGTCTTTTTAAAAGGTGAGTGAAGCGTTTCCCCTAACCTCGAACCACCAACTTTTGCCAGGTGAGTGCGTAGTTATTTTCAAGAGCATAATTTAATAAAAGTGTTTATTAAATACTAATTTTATTAATTATACTATGTGTTATTTGTATACTATAACAATACGGCTTATTAAGGACTGAGTTGGAATCATATTTGCGTTTAGTTGTAGTCTAGGTTAGTTATAGACTTATAAAAGGTGCTTAGTTCCAAATATGTTGTTACCAAATAGGTCTAATTGTGGGGTAGAGTGTGAGATCAGAGCAAAGTGAAGTAGTCCTCCTCTTTTTGGATGACCGGAAATGATGGGTCTAGATTAGACAGTTGGCAAGTATGTCCGGGTCATCGAGCAGAGTAGAATACAATACTTGACTATTCTAGGCAGTCTAGTAGAATATGTTACTTGTGTGGACTTATAACCCATAGATGTAGATAAAATAGGATACCATATTTATCATATACTATATACATTGGTTTCCTTAATATGAAATTACACTGGCCAAGGACTCCCTAGCTGTGTAGTCAAACAGTTGCTCAGATGATTCATCGAGTAAGGTGATTCTTCCAGATGGTTGTCAAATTAGGATTTGTGATAATCGATTCGAGAAGATAGGTGTTTTTACATCATATTATTTACACCTATAATGTTTGTTTGCATGAATGTTATTATTTATTATCATTAAGATATTATGGGCTTGAAAACCCTATGCATCTCACCAGGTTTCCTAAATATTACCCAATCAATTTATATGCATTACATGTAGTGGATCTAAGGCTGTTGGAAACTTGTTAGGATGCCGAGTGAAATAAGAGATGTTCTTGTAATAGTCTTTCAGGACCTTTTTTAAATTTTACTTTGTAACCTATGTTTGGATATTAATTGTGACATCCATGGTATTTTCATAAAATGAAATACCTTATGTTATCTCAAACTGTTTTAATTCAAATGGGATTTTCCGCAACAAAATAACTCAAAGCATAAAGAAAAAATTCTAATCGGGTATGAAAATAAGGGGATGTCACATGATGTCTTCCAATAACATATGATCCTATATGGTGGCACCGTACGAAAGTTGTCACTTATTGATTACTTTTTAAGAATTTGATTATTAATAAATATATTCAACTCTTGTAATTAATTAGCAACTAATTATTATTTTATCAAAGTAATAATTCAAGAGAGTCTAAATTAATTATTATATCACATTATAAATCTTGTATAAGTTTTTGGACACTAAGTACTCCACTATAATTAACATGATACATTAGTTTAATAAGTTAGTGAGCTAGTCACTTCACTCCTTCTCTTATCTCCTATTGTGACTATAATTTTGGGATTGCAAATTTCCTAAGATCTCAGGATTAAAAAACATTAGGAATATGTTGACTCATTATTAGTTACTAACTAATTTAAGGGAGTTTATAAAGTTAAAAATGAAAGACTAGCTTCATACCTGAAGATAGTAAAAGATTTGGCCTCCAAGCTTAAAATTTCTGACATAAAACTATTGGATTAGGTATCTAATCCCATAACTATAATTGGTATATACTTGAATTGATAGTAGAATAGTCATTTTGGGTTGCCCTCATAACTAGCAACTAGACAGGATGAATTTTAGAAAGAGGATGAATTTATTATTATATCCTGAAATAAATGATTTATTAATGTCTTATGAAAATAATATATTAATTAGAAATCATATTATTTAATTAATATTTAATCAAAAATTAATTAGATTAATTTTGAGATTAAAAGAATTAATTAAAGGTACATGGGTTTTTTGGCAATTTATTGATAGTTGAGGAAAGAGGCTCTAGAACCTCCCTAGAAAGGCTTGCACGAAAACTTTTAGGAATGACCTAGAATTTTCATCCAAAGGGTCTTGGATAGGGATGATTGGGATGTTTGGTCCTTAAGCTAAGGAATTAGGGTTTCCTCCTAAAACCCTTGCTTTAGCTCTAAGCTACCTCGTTATATAAGAAACCTAACCCCTTCACAATTCCGGCCACCTAAAACCCTAAGAAGAGCAGTAGAAATTTCTAGCTTCCTTCTCCTTTCTCTTCTCTTATCCTCTTCCCAAGTTTGGGTGTGATCTACTTGAGGTGTAACGCTTGTGACACTTTCTCTCAAAGTTCAAGAACAATATGAATTCATTGTTATTACAATATAACAACTAAGGTATGTATTCTAACCCTAGTTTTATGATTTTCGAAAATAGCATATACCTCTAAGGGTTTTCCATTTGATGTTCAATAGTTGTGTGTTCAATTAGAGAAAACATACATCCAAGATTAGTCTTGTATGCACATATAGGATTTTTTGTATGTTATGCTCTAAACCCATCAGTGGTATCAGAGCCTTGGTTTGTTTTCTATTGAATTGAATGCCTTTGTTTGAAGTTGATCAATAAGGTTTTATGGCAAGTAAACCCTTTGGACTTAGGGTTTTTTTCGCAATTAGGGATTCTTAACCCTAGATTTCGAAATTTTGGAAAACGGTTTTAACCCTTTCCCTTGTCCTACAAGTTTCGAAAATTAGGGTTTCTTATCGCTCTTGATTTTCAAAATATGGCAAGGATTGTGATCCCTGTCTTCCTCCCTGAGATTTGCCTTTTTTAAAAATTAGGCTTTCATGATAGGGTTTTTTCTTTGATAATTATCTCTATATGTGATTAATTGGATAATTATAGAATTTGAATTATCCCTCTCATGTTTTTTTTTTTAAATTATGGGGAGAGGATTAGGTTAAATTATTTTGATTAGTATAATTGGATAACCACAATTGGTTTAATAAACTAATTAAAGGTTTAACTAATAGATAATTATTAAATCAATTTCATTTAAATTTAAATTAAATTTTTTTAATTTCGAAATTTAAAATGGATATAAAACCCTAGTGTTTTGAAATATTTAAAATACAAATTATACTATATGTAAAATTAAATATTTAATATTTACTATATGTAGAAGACAAGTCAGTCGAACCGCTAGTACGCCTCATTCACAAAGCTGGTCTATAATGGGAGTTTAAGGAAGCGGCATATAAAATGACTGCCATTGGGTATCCACTCTTATCCACCGCTCCCTTGATTGGTGGAGGATCGTTAGCCAAACAGGTTTGATAGGACAAATAATTCTCATTAATAAGTATAATGAAATTATAAAGTAACAAATTTTTTTTTTAAATTCTCAATCTTATTTACTTTAGAAAAACTGTGAATTTCATGCTAATCCATGAAATTGCACATTGCACTTTATATAAGTCGTTAGTGGAGCGTGTGCGGTTAACCAATACACTAATATGGACTAATAAAGGGTAGCAATGGGTGTCTCATAAATTATCATTGATTAATGGAGCACGTGTGGCTAACGGATACATTTATTAGATGATAAATGACATCGAGAGTACCAGACTAATTCGCATGGTTATTCACATCTTGTTTGTGATCCTCGATATCCCAGTCATAAATGGAAGAGCATGGTCAAAATTAAACAAGCCATTGAATATTTCAATTAATCTCAAAATATCTTGGAATTTCATTAAAAACCAAATTCGTTTAAATTTTGTTTTTCGTGGTGAAATTGGTAAATCGTCATTTACCTACCTTTACTTATTTTACAATTAGATTACGACATCCCTTTTCTAAGTTGTGAAATATTTAGTTGGATCCTAGCCTTAATATTTTAGTTGAGTGTTATATTGAGGATTACTTTTATCTAACCTAAAACTTGTCATTCTTCTTTTTTAGATGTCAACTCCGAACGATGCTTCTAGTTCCTCCTCCAACAAAAACTTCACGCTTCTGAACATTTGCTCGAGAGTTACGTTTGTTGGCACTAATTATAATGATTGGATGTTTAACATCAACATGGCTCTACATTTCGAGGATAATGAGTATGTGCTAGAAAAGGAACTTCTCGAGATCGATGAAACCCAAGCTACTGCCGTAGAACTGGTTGAGTATAGGAAGCACTACAATGATGCAGCCAAAGTGGCATGCATCATGGTGGATACGATAACTCTTGATCTACAAAGGTTCTACGAGGATTATTGGCCATACGAGATGAACAATGACTTGGTGGAAAAGTACCACCAACAAGCTCGTCAAGAGAAGTATGAGGTAGTAAAGTCCCTCATCACTAGCAAGATAAAAGATGGAGAGTCCTCTAGTAGCCATGTGCAAAGAAGGCAACGATACGTGGAGTGTTTCTAAAGCTTCATGTGAGCTTTGATGAGGAATTGCCTATTGATATAGTCTTGCACTCATTGCCCAGTTGTTCTGATCAGTTTATCCTAACTTATCATCAGAACAACCAAGAGACCACTTTGGCTCAACTTCAGAACCTCTCGCTAACTACTAAAATAGGAATGAAGGGAAAAGTGTTTACTCCATTCCTCCTACTGCTCCTGACTTGGCCATTGGGTCAGGAAAGGGAAGGAAGATGAAATATCCTCCTAAACAGAATTGGAAGGGAAAGTCCCAAGCTGGTTCCTCAAGTAATGGACCCAAAGGAAAGGCCAATTCTGATGCTCCCCCTGCCTCTGATGGAAAAGAGGCTACTTTCTTTTACTACCATGAGAAAAAGCATTGGAAGCGAAGTTACCCCAAGTACTTGCAAGACATAAAGGACGGCAAAGTGAAGCCAACCTCGGCAGGTATTTACACTATCTTTTCTATAAACTCATCATATTCTCATTCTTGGGTCCTTGATACAGGATGTGGTTTTCACATTTGTTCTGATGTGCAGGGGCTAAGAAAAAGTGAGGATGTGGAGCATGGAAGGATGAAGTTTATAATGAGAAATAGGAGACCATCACCTGTTACCAAGATTGGAGTTTATATCTTAGTGCTTAGTAGTGAGTTGTATTTAGATTTAAGTAATTGTTGCTGCTCTTCATAGATGACATGAAACGTCATTTCATTTCATGATTTATATAAACGAGGCTTTAGATATTCTGTTGATAATGAGAATTGATCTATTTATGCTTTTAAAAATTGTGTATTTTAGTTTGAAGCTTTACCTTGTGATGGCATGTATGCAATTGTGATGGTTGTAGACAATTTAGGTAATAGTGTTTTACAAATTGATTCAGCTAATGGTTTAGAAAAAACATGCTTTTGGAATTATCTTCTTGGACATGTTGATAAGAAACACATTGCCTAACTCCAAAAGGATGGAGTGTTGGAATCGTTTGACTTGAGGTCAATTGATACGAGCGAGTCTTGTTCACTTGCAAAGATGACAAAATAACCTTTCACTGGTTCTTGTGAAAGATGTGAAGTATTGTTGGATCTCATACGCACATATGTGTTTTGGCCCTTCAGATCCACCACAAGGGATGCAAATCGGTTCTATGTGAATTTTACTGATGATTATAGAAAATATGGCTATATCTACTTAATAAAACATAAGTCAGAAACCTTTGAAAAGTTCAAAGAGTTAAAACAAGAAGTAGAGAATCAATTGGGCAGGAAGATGAAGATGCTCAGATCCGATAGAGGTGGTGAGTATCTTAGTATCGAATTCCATGACTACCTCAAGGAATGTGGAATAGTTTCACAATTAACACCTCCTAGGACACCATAACTTGATGGTGTGGCTAAGAGGCGTAATCAAACATTTTTAGACATGGTTTGTTCCATGATGAGTCAAGTTTGACTTCTAATCTCATTTTAGGGGGCATGCCTTAGAGATTGCCACCCACATTCTTAATCTTGCCCTAACAAAGAAGGTTGCATAAACACCTCACGAGATGTGGACAGGTAAGGTTCCCTCGTTGGTACATATCAAGGTTTGAGGTTGTGAAGCTTTCATTAGATGAGATAGTCACAACAAGCTTGAACCTCGAAGTGAGAGATATATTTTCTGTCACAACTAGAAATTTTGTGTCTTGTAATCACAACACTCAAGTAAAATGTTGAATCAAAAACTTAAGAGCATGTAAGATACTTACTTCATGGCAACAAAATTTCAATCAAGTACACCATACAAGCATTTCAAATAGTCAACAAGTAATTGGAAACCCTAGAAGTTCTTCTGTAGGTCCATTTTGGACTAGGACTTCCTTATTGGGCCCAATGGGCCAATAAGCTTCCAACTTGACTATCTTGGGCTGAGAACCTTAAATGGGCTCTAATTGGACCCACTTTCATTTATTTCCAACATTTTGGGCCATATTGGGCCTAGAATGAAATAAATCAATTATATGAACTACTATGGACCATAATTAACCTAATCTAGCCTAATAAAGCATAAAAATCACACTTATATTTTATAAGGCCAACAATCATTCAACCTAACTCTAATATGGGCTTAGGGGCAAAAAGCCCAAAAATCCTTTCTCTCCTCTCTCTATTCTCGGCCCAAGACAAGCCCAAAAGAAAAGGAAGAGTTGACTTATTTCATGACACCTCATTTTTGTCCTTAGGTTTTCCATGCAACACACATATCTCCATGCAACAATCTTGTCAAGCTTCTCACTCCTTCCCTCCCTTCTTGTTTCGGCCGAGAGCACACACACACACACACACATAACTCACAAAAACACTCTCTAAATTACTCAAGAATCACCCACTCTCTCCATCCAAGATCTTGAAAATTTGGCTAGAAGCTTAAGGATCTTCATAAAGTGATTCATCATCTAAGATAAGTTAACGGCTAACTTATTATCTAACTCCCTTCACTTCATAAAAATCTCTTCTAAATTCATTCAATCTTGTGATCTTGCAGCTTAGAAGCTCCTAAACTCGAGATCTTGAAGGAAAGGTTGCTAGGGCCGAAAATCACCTCATTTCTTTCCATCTCTTCTCCAAAACCGAATCCACACCCAAAGGTGAGCTTCATACCCCCTATTTCTCGGTTTTTATAAGTGTTGTGGGGGGAGAATACAAGCAAATGTGTAGATCTATGAGTATATGTATGCTTTGTGTGATTTCTATGTTTATTTACATGTTCTTATGTGATTATGGTGTTGGATCTAGTCAAAAAGGAACTCAAAGCCGCGATCTACATTATGTTGAATGAAATAAGTATAAATCATATTATTTCATACAAATCAACTCTAGAAAAATAACCAAGTTGGTTAATATGAACTCCTTTGGGCTAAAATCCCATTTTTGGACTTTAAATGTTAAAAGTATAAAGTTAAAGGGCCCAAAATGTCAAAATACAAATTCTGATGGTTGAGATGAGTTAAAACAGTTTCAACAATGTATTTTCTGGAAAATTACTCTTTTGAAGGACAAAAATGGAAATTTTTAAACCTAATGGGCCAAAAATGCACTTTTTGGCCCAACAAGGCCCAAATTGCAAGATTTTCAAACTAGAGGGGCTGAATCTGTATTTTTCTGTAAAACAGAGGACTACTAGTGCTCCAAGTCCATTTCAAGGGTTAAAAGTACTTTTCATATTCAAAAGGGACTAAAGATGCAAAAAATTTCTATTTTGGGCCAAAAATGTAAAAATTGCGAAAATTGAGGTTTCAGCTGAGAAAACTTCATCTTGAGGGACTAAAACTGTTTTTCAAATAAACTTGAGCTAAAAATACCCTTTCAATAATTTTTGATACTAAAGTGTCAAGAAAAATGGTTTAAGGACTAAAACAGAAGTTCTTTTATACAAAGGGCCAAAATTGAAAATTTATCCAAAAGAAAGGGGCTGCAAAAGAAAAATTCTAGTGATTTTAAACAATAAATCTGTTAGGATGGAATACTAGTACCACGACTATCGACGAAATATAATACACCTTCAACACCCAAAATCGTTATCAAACGAACTGATTCGGTCTCGAATCAATAACGAATCCGAACTTAATAACACGGCGCTACTTCAATACACACGCGGAAATTTCGGGAAGTCAATACACACGTGGGAATACACTAGACGTCGATACACCATCTTTGGGCCCGAAAGTTTCAAATCGTGCTTGTTGGGCCTAGCTAGCCCAATGGCATGATCTTTAGGTCCGAAGGAAACTCGCTTACACGTAGTTGGGTCTTATATGACCTAATTCCGTGTAAAAGGACTTTCAATGGCTTTTGTGCTGTTGGGCCCCAAGGGTCCTTTGGTACTGCTAGCGAAGTCGAGAATTGACCAATGCGAGTCGGGCTAAGGGCCCTTCGTATTCACGATAGCCTTGAACGACTTATGGAAATATCGGGGGCTTCGTACCCTCTTTTCCTCCTCGGTTGTGGGGCTATGAGAAGTCAGGGTGGTTGGATTAAGTGAATAGTACGAACGACGCCTAAGGGATCGATTGTATAGTTGTAAACTAGTCATTTTCATTAATGTGTGTTTATAACAATTCACAATTCATAACTAATCCAATGTCACCGGGACTCATCGAATACACACGTCGCAACGAAATAACAAAATATAAAACGCTTAATTCAAAGTATTAGGAAAACATCGGGTTTTCCTAGGGTTTTCAATTCATACACCTACGAGATGCATACCAAGTTTAACAAATTCCTTTTTTTTTTTACATTTATAGAAACAAACAAGCATACTTACGAATCTTCACACTTTTTATACTATGCTCTTTTCAGAAAATATCGGATTTTCTGGTGGTTTTCAAAACAATACAAAACATTATATTTCAAACATTACTTATGAACTCACCAACATTTCATATGTTGACGTTTTTCAAAATACTTGTATTCTCAGGTAACAGGTAAATCGAAAGGGAAAAATGTACTCAGTAATGTCTTGCTGTTTGTTTAATTAGTATCGAACAATTTACTTTTGGGCATGTAATGTTATGGATCAATGCACTGAATGTAAACGCTACCAGTTGTAATATTTCAATGCTTGGTGATGTATGATGTTATGTTTCATGTATATTCATTGTGATGGTATTCAATTGAGTCACAATAGCCCTCGGACGTTTCCGCCGTCTGGTTCGGGGGTGTGACATTTTCCTTGGCTACCCACAAAAGTCCTTTGGATATTTGTTCTACAGACCTGGTCACAACGTGGTCTTCGTAGCACGAAGGGGAGTCTTTCGCAAGAGAGAAATCATATCCAAATAGGACAGTGGGAGTATAATTGATGTTGAATAAATTCAAGAGTCAAACGATGAAGGAACTTCTGGAAAGGCTATGGCTTAACCCGAGGAAGAAATTCCAGTTGAACCAATTGAGGAGTTGTTACCTCTTAGACGTTCCAGTAGATTTAAGTACCCTAATAGAGTGTTTTTTGGATGCTAAGTACCCCAATAGAGTGTGTAAGCTTGGGAAATCAATCTATGGATTGAAACAAGCTTCTCGCAGATGGAATCTTTGATTTAGTGAGAATGTTAAAGAGTATGGATTCTCTAGAGGTGATGATCAATCTTGTGTATATGCCAAAGCTAATGGGAGTATAATGACCTTCCTGGTATTGTATGTTGATGACATACTTCTTATAGGAAACGACATTCCAACCTTACAAGAAGTTAACTCCTGGCTTGGAAAGTGTTTTGCTATGAACGATCTACGAGAGAGGTTGCCTATATTCTAGGAGAAAAAGTCTATTGGGCTTAGTCAAACTACATTTTTGGATAAAGTGTTAAAACGTTTTAGCATGGAGAATTCCAAGAAAGGAGAGTTTCCTATCTAGAGTAATACCTAACTGAGTGAGACTCAGAGTCTAAGTATTGATGTAGAGATAGCATAAATGAGTTGAGTTCCATATGATTATGCCGTTGGATCGATCATGTATGCTATGACATGTACTCACCCTGACGTGGCTTTTGCTTTGAGACTGGTTAGTCGATATCAGCGAAATCCAGGTAGAGCTCATTGGATAATGGTTAAAAATATTCTTAAGTATCTAAGAAGAACTAAGGATTGGGTCCTTCTGCTTTGTTTCAGTGATGACTTAAGAATAACTGGGTATAGTGACACTAGTTTCCAAACAGACAGAGGCAACTTCCGTTCTCAACCTGGCTGGGTGTTTACCCTTAATGGAGGGGCAGTGACTTGGAAAAGTTCCAAACAAGAGACCATAATTGATTCTACCTATAAATCAGAGTACATAGCAGTAAGCGAAGCATCGAAGGAGGCTATATGGTTGAACAATTTCATCAGAAACCTTGGAGTTATGCCAACCATAATGGAGTCAATGGAGATTTTATGTGATAATGAAGGAGCGGTTGCCATGACAAAGGAACCAAGAGATCATGGCAGATCGAGACATATCGATAGAAAATACCATTTTATCATACAGAGAGTAGAAGAAGGACACCTCGTCTTGAAGAGGGTATCATCAGAAGAGAATCATGAGGTTCCCCTCATAGAGGGTCATAGTATGATTAAGCACGTTCTACATAGAGATGGCAAAAAAACCCGTACCTGATGGGTAACCGAAACCCGAACCCGAATTGATCGGGTAAATCCTTGGATTTATCGGGGATGGGGACGGGTATGGGTATTACCCGAATGCGAAAAACGGGGATGGGGGCGGGGATGGTTCTACATATCGGGTACCCATACCCTTACCCGAAACCGTACCCGATGGGTACCCGATATATATATATATATATATATATATATATATATATATATATATATATATATATAATTCATTTATGTTATATTTTTAATCCATTCAAAACATCATATACATAAATCAAATTGTGAAAGTGAGAATTCATTTATGTCATGTTATGTATGGATTCAATCAACCTTCTCTCAAGTGTAAATTCATTTACGTTATATTTTTAATCAATTCAAAATTCTCTCCGATTCACCTCATTGTGAAACTAAGTCAAACAGTCAATACTCAATAGGGTTTTTTTATTCCTTAATCAACTTATCGTCTCTTCAAGTCTTCAACGAGTCCCGCTCCCGCTCCTAAATGTGACATTGTTTGCCCTCGCTCCTGCCTTGCCTTATCTGCGAGACTGCGAATTTACATTTCGACTTCCAAGTTCTAACCGGCGCCCAGCAAGGAGGCAACCATCTTCATTCTCCATCAACGCTGTGCTATACCACTACTCCAGTGTAACCATCAAACGACAGATAATCGGCGGTCAGTTGAGTACATTGACGTTCAATCAGGTTTGTCCGTTCGATTTTTAACTTGCTCGATTTTTTAACTTTCTCGATTTTTAACTTTTGAGTCCGGTTGATGATTTTGCATCCTCCCCATGTTCAGTCGATTGTGTATGAATGTATATGTATCAGTGGAGATTAATTGTTGTCTATTGTGAATATCTATTTTGTATTTGTGTATGATTGAAACAATGAATATCTATTGTGATGAATGTTTATATGCTGAACTCTCATGTGATTAATTTGTTTTGGGCAGAAAAATGGAAAAGATTGACTCAGGGAGTGAACAACCTTCAACGCCAATTGGTTCTACAAATGTTGATGTTGAACATGATAATACAAGTCCAAATGTTCCTTCCTTTGAAGAATCACATCAATCAGATGCGGTAAATCCTCCAAACAAAATACAAAAAAGCATTGCTTGGGATCAATTTGTTAAAGTTACTGTTAATGGGAAACTAAAGGCACAATGTAAAACTTGTAATGCATTATTAGGAGCAGATCCAAAAAATGGCACTAAACATTTGTTAGTACATAGGGAGAAATGCATAGCTAAGGGCCAAACCGGTATTCGCCAAAAACTTTTGGTATCGAACTCGAAAACCGATTTGTCTACATATGTCTACAATGAGAATGATAGTAGAAATGCATTGGCTAAAATGGTTATATTACACGAGTATCCTCTTTCTATTGTTGATCATGTTGGTTTTAAGAATTTTACAAGGACCATTCAACCTTTATTCAAATGCCCTTGTCAGAATACATTGAAAAGTGACATTAAAAATGTGTATGCAATGGAAAAAAGTAAGGTTATCCAAAAGATTGAAAATTTGCAAGGTAGAATTTCCATTACAACTGATATGTGGACTTCGACCAATCAAAAAAAGGGTTCATGGCTATCACAGGTCATTATATTCATGATTGGTGTCTTCAAAGTAAAATATTAAGGTACTGCTTCTTTTCAATTTTTTTTGTTGTATGTTATATGAATTTTTTTTAACTTTATGATTATTATGTTTGACAGGTTTGTTTATGTGCCTTGCCCACACACAAGTGAAGTTCTCACAGATGTTTTGATCGATGCATTGATGGAGTGGAATGTGGGCACCAAATTGTCTACTATCACAGTGGACATTTGTACTACGAATGATGCATTAATCGGTAAGATTAAAGAAAAGTTGCAAATAAATAAGTTGATACATGATGGCACACACATTCACATGATATGTGCGGCTCATATTCTTAATCTTGTTGTCAAAATTGGGTTAAAGGTCATTAAAGGATCAATTGAAAATGTACGTGAAAGTGTAGCTTGTTGGACAGCAACCCCCAAAAGGGTTGATACATTTGAGAGCTCATGTCGACAACTCAAAATACCTTACTCAACTTACTTGATGTTGAAAGTGGCATTAATGTATAAAGAGGTCTTTGGGCGTTTAAAACAACGTGATAGTCAACACAAAACATTGCCCAGTTCATTAGATTGGGAGAACGCACAAGAAATATGTGGGAGATTGGAATTGTTTTATAATGTCACCGCGATCTTTTCTGGAACAAAGTACCCCACAGCCAACTTATATTTTCCCAAAATATGTGAGATTAGACTTGAATTATCTAAATGGAATTCTTGTTCTAATATAATCGTGCAAAAAATGGCAACGCAAATGATTGCAAATTTCAATCATTATTGGGGTAGTATTCATGAGTTGATAGGTGTTGCTGCAATTTTTGATCCACGTTACAAGATGGAAATGATAGAATTTTATTTCCAACTTCTCTACCCAAAAGACTATGTGAATCAAGTTAGTAGAATCAAAAGTTTTTGTGATGATTTGGTTAAAGAATACAAAGAAAAGAGTATGGAAAATTCACATAGAAGTCGTGATTATATGGGGTCGGGTTCTACAAATGAAATGGATGGTGATGAAAATTTGTCGGCTTGGTATAAGTATGTGAAGGCCAAGAATAGAGTTCCTCAATTGGTTTTGAAAACCGAGTTTGATCGTTATTTAGAAGAAGGTATTGAGCCTGAATCTCAAGACTTTGATATTTTGATGTGGTGGAAGTTAAGGGCAACGAAATATCCTATATTGCAAGCAATAGCTAGAGATATATTGGCTATTCCCGTCTCTACCGTTGCCTCCAAATCTGCATTTAGTACTAGTGGAAGATTGATAAGCCCACATCGAAGTCGACTTAAACCAAACACAATTGAAGCTCTAATGTGCGCACAAAGTTGGTTGTGGGAAATTATTAACAAAGTTAATCATCTATTTTATTATTATTTATATTTGTTTTTAATTTACTAACTTTTTTGTTCTATTTAGATGAAGGTGTTCAATTTACCTCGGATAATCATGCAACTATTTTTGATGATTACGACACAGACAGTGAAACTTGATGGTAATAATGAAACCATTTTTTCATGATTATAATCGATTAAATTAAAGTTTTTTGTTTCATGCATTTGTTTATACTTTGTCTTTCTTTTGTTGGTAGGTGAATATATGATAAATGATGGTTTGATGTGAAAGTTGGAATTGAAATTTGGTGAACTTGATTGTTATTGTTTGGATGATAGGCGATGTTTGACTACTTTTTGGATGAGTTTTTATGTTTATGTTTTTTTTTGTTGCAAAAAATTAGTCTAATTTGTAAACTTGAAAGTTATTGTTCGTGTTTGAATACATTCGATGATTGAAGTGCTTTATATTATTTCTATAAGTTTTTTTTTTGTTTGTTAATATATATATATCTATGACTTATTTTTTCATAAACTTTCAAAACCTTGTAATGGGGAAAATTCCCCGATTACCCGCTGGGGATCCCCGTTCCCCATTGGGGATGGGGATGGGGATGGATTTTTAATCCCCGATGGGGATGGGGTCGGGTATGGGTATGGGGATGGGGATTCGGGTATGGGGATGGGGAACATGAAACCCGGTGTATCCGTACACATTGCCATCCCTAGACTTCTACATGCAAGGAGCATTGGTCTGAAGGATGATATTAGTTATTGTAGTTAGATAGAGATTTAGAAACTTGTAAGAAGTAAATGTAATTGACTTTTGATGCTTCAATAATATAGAATTTATTTATGATTATTATTTACTGTCATTTGTGAATTGGTTATTATTGTGTTACATTTTGCATGTTTTACTTCCCGAATAATTGGATTATTCAAACATCCACAGTCGATCATACTTTTGGAAGTAAGTATTGAATCAAGACTATCATGAATTGGATTGTAGATTGTCTAAAGAGTTTTAGATATAGCGATGGATTTTCTAAAATATTCATGAGTACTTTTGAAATGGATAATTTAAGTATTGGATTAACCCGCGCTCAGAGAATTACTTCATGGAGTTTATCACGAGTAATTATGAGATGACAATATCTTATAATTTTTAATCAGATATATATGAGTTGTTGTTTACAAGGTGGTTGTGCATTGATGATACGTAAACGCATCAGTAACTTGATGTTATAAAACGTATTGTTGTGCCTGATTTGATGAGTAAACATTGCAAACATATAAGTCTAATTTTATCTGTTCCTTTTTCCCTAACAGGAAAAGCGATATCTTGGGCCCCTAGATGATTTGGTGTTCACTTATAGTGTCGGGCCCGACCATGACTAAATTGATGTGTTCAATTAGTAGTTCTTTGTCATTAAAAATCGGAAATTGGGAAACCAATATTGGACAATGAGATTTCTTTTGTTCCATGTCGTTTCTCCATATGATATCTTGCAAAACGGATGATTATATGATCACTTATCTTACGACACGTAACTGACTTGGTCAGATTTGACAGTAGCTTTGAGAGCTACAATTTGCTAATAAAATTTTGAAGTTATACTGGCAACTATAGTTATTAGACTTATCGAAGTGGGAGACGGTTGGATTATGTGTCTAAGTCCATAACTATAATTGATATACACTTGAATTGATAGTAGCACAGTCCTTTTGGGTTGCCCTCATAATTAGCAACTAGACATGATGAATTTTGGAGATAGGTTAAACATATTATTTGAATAATAAATTGAAAAAAATGATTTATTAATGTAGTATGAAAATAATATATTAATTAGAAATCATATTATTTAACCAATATTTAATCATAAATTAATTTTACTACTTTTAGGATTAAAAGAATTAACTAAAAGTGTTGGGACTGTTTGGCAATTTACTGATAGTTGAGGAAAGAGGCTTTAGAACCTCCCTAGAAAGGTTTGGATGAAAACTTCTAGGAAGGCCCTGTAATTTTCATCCAAGAGGTTTTGGATAAGGATTCTTGGGCTGCTTGGTCCTTAAGATAAGGAATTAGGGTTTCCTCCTACAACCCTAACTTTGGCTCTAAGCTACCTTATTATATAAGGAACGTAACCCCTTCACAATTTTAGCCACTTGAAACCCTAAGAAGAGCAGCCGAAATTTCTAGCTTCCTCCTCCTCTCACCCTCTTGCCTAGTTTGGGTGTGATCTACTAGAGGTGTGGCACTTGTGACACTTGCTCTCAAAGTTCAAGAACACTAGCAATTCATTGTTATTACAATATAGCAATTAAGGTATGTATTCTAACCCTAGTTTTATGATTTTTGAAAATAGCATATATCTTCTTGGGTTTTCCATTTGATGTTCATTAGTTGTATGTTCAATTAGAGAAAACATAGATCCAAGATTATGGTTACATTCAAACATAGGATTTTTTGTATATTATGCTCAAAACCCATCAAAAACAGATACCTAGAGAAGATAATACATAAGTAGATGCACTACCCAATATTGGTTCTTCCTTCAACTTTCACTTGGACATAAGATACCAATATCTTATGTCATAAAACCTGCATTAGAAGACATCAAAGAAGAATTGACACCTGACGCAATCTTAGATCCGATGATATCAAAGTCGATGATCTTGAGCCTGAAGGATTAGTACCTCCCATCACATCTTGTACCTTGACCATATTTTTAATTCTTAAAGATGCATCCATTCTTGAAAATGAAAAATACCCAATAACTTTTAGAATTAAAGCTTCTAGGTTGAACATAATTGAAGGAATCTTGTTCTGAAAAACTCATTTGCAGGCCCTATCTTTCGTGTCTTAAGGATGATGAAGCCAAAGAATCCATGAAGAAGAATTTGGTAACCATACAGGCGTAAGGCATTTTCTCTAAGGTTATAAGAATCGGGTACTATTGGCCAACAATGAAGAAGGATGTAATAGACTACACCTAAAAATGCAATGCATGCTAAAGGCACAACAACATCTTGCACCAATTATATCTCCATGGCCATTCATGAGATGGGGCATGGATACTATTGGAAAACTCCCACCAGTACCAGGAGGTAGAGTCTTCATGCTAGCAATGAATGATTACTTATCTATATGGATAGAAGTCGATGCCTATATTCAAATTAGAGAAAAAGAAGTAATATCCTCATCAAACGCAATATCTTAACAAGATTTGGCGTCCTATCCAAGATCATTTGTGATAATAGATCTCAATTCATAGGTAGAAGGACTCAAATTTTTATACAAGTTGGGCAATCAATATTATCACTTCCACACCTGTCCACCCTCAAGCTAATGGTTAAGTCAAGAAAAAAGATCATCATCAATAATTTGAAGAAAAGAATCGCATAAAAACAATGTATTCTATATTAAGAATATTTTATCATAATGTTATCTATGAAGTAAATCTTTAAGTTTTCATTAAATTATAGTTCTAAAGAATAAACCTACATAATAAAATGATATTTGATCTATGCCATTATCATCATGACTTTTTAAATATGAAACACATATACCAACTTCAAAATGATGGAATTTTGAAGGCAAATGAGTTTGATTCATTTGATAAATATGAATCATGTTTATATAGGAAGATGATTTATATGTGTCTTTATCTATTAATAGTTAAAGAAAAAAAGGCTTGACAAAAAATTATACACAGTGATGTATGTAATCTTTTCAATCCACGAATAGATGTGGCGATAGACACTTAGTTAATTTCACTGACGACTTTTATTTGTTATGGTTGAAACTTCTAATTTGCTCAAAAAAAATTTACAGTGAAGATTGAAATACAAATTAATGAGAATATTGTTAAACTTTTGTTGTGATAAAGAAAATGAGTTTTATAAACCATGTCTTCTTGGAACATCTTAAGAGTTTCAAATCGATTCACAACTCATTCCGTCAAAAACACTTACTTTTCATTCGTATAGTTCTGGTGGCACAAGATCACTTGTTCTCTTAGATTTGCCTTATGATGTTCGAGGTAGCTTTTGTATTCTCTAGTAGGATAGGGTCACCTAGCCACTGGCTAAATATCAATAGTACATGTTTTTAAAGAGGATAAATCAGACCTTAAAATCTGTTATATGATGCTTGTTAAGAACTATTTCCTTTATAAATTTGTGGAGTTATGCTCATTGCAACCAATATATATTGAATATATATTTTGAAACAAACAAGTAGATTAAATACTTTCATTATACTGTGGATGAAATATTCTATCCTTATCTAAAAGATATGGAGTTATGGAGCTTATGTTAGACAATAAGCTTAACCACTCTAGCATCTACTAATTGCATTTATGTAGACTATCCTAAATGATTGTTTAAGATGAAGTTTTCTACAGCCCTACTGATTGTCATTCTAGAAGACAACTACCTACAAAAGCATTTTTCCAAATGGGAGCAATATGGAACTTTAAGAGCTAAATAACCATAAACTAAGAGAAATATGGAACTTTAAGAGATAAATAGTTTGGAACCAGTAAGCTTTTCAACACTTGTTGACCCTGTTTAATACTTGATTATAAACTAGTAGAACACATAGAGATGCATTCATGTATGATTATCAAGTATGGGCTTGATTAATCTTCCTCTATATATTATGAATATAAATAGTAAATGAGTTTTTAAAGGAGAAAACATACATGAATGGGAATCTTTTCATATTTAAGCTAACATCTCAAAGTAAGAATCTTCTTTCTTATAAGATAATTAGATAGAGTGATTTCTTTATAAATTAAGATGACTCTTGTGTTTTCTATAAAGCTAGTGGGAGCACAGTAACGTTCCTAGTCTTATATGTAGTCAACATACTAATTCTTGGAATATATATATATATATATATATATATATATATATATATATATATATATATCATGGAAAATTAAAGATTAAGTAAAATTGCATTAATTGTCAAATATCTTAAAGAGCTTAAGATAAAAGACTCTAAGAGAGTTATCTTGCCAATACCATATGACATGATTTTGAGCATTCCTCAAAATCCTAATACAATATTTTGAACTATATAATATGATTGTATTCCATATGCTACTGCAATTAGATTAATCATATATGTTATGATTATACATGATGGACAGATATTTCATATGCTTAGAGCATGTTAAATAATACCAGTAGAATCCAAGAATAAGTCATGGTATAAATTATAGGAACATTCTAAATTCCTTGTGAGAACTAGAGAAATATTCCTAATCTGCAAAGTATTTGAAAGAGAGTTGTTGTTAAGCTGTTACACATGTGAAAACTTCCAAATAAATTGAGATGATTCTCAATCAAAATCGGGTGTGTCCTCATGTAGATTTTAATTATAACTACACATTAGAATTAGAATACATTATTGTTAGGGAACCACATATGAAGATAGATAAATGTTTAGTTCATTTATGATTGTGAGTAATCCCATTATGCAAGTATTGATATCTAAGACATATTTAAGCATCTACAACATTCTCAAGAGTTTTTCTCTATATATGAGTTACATATAACTAAAAATGTTGGTATTTGTAACTTTTATACACATCAAGTTTGTCGAATCAACTTAACTAAGTTCCTTCATTAGCTAAAGCATGAACGTTAAGTTGGTGATATAGGAGCTTGTTGATATAACTGATTGAAATTTAGTATTTGGATATTGGAATAGTTCAAGCAACTTGTACTGTAATGAGTGGATATATTGGGTATAGTCTTTCATCGAATAATTGGTGTGTTCTACATTAGCATGTTTAATCCTTGAATAACACGGTTGTTCTAAATGTCCATAGTCACTCATAGTTGTGGGAGCATCTATAAGTTAAGACTAATATTAATGGATTTATTGATTTTCGTGGAGATGAAAATAGCGAAAGTTGCTACCAACTTCATAGGTACTTGATTGGAGAACAAGTATTGGACCTGACCCACATCAAAATCACTTTTTAGATCGTAGTCATTAGTGATCTTTGATAAAAGGTAGTATCTTTGTATTCTTCGACTTGAGATGCATATTTGGGACTTGAGTGTAGGAATTGTTGTGCCTTGACATGGTTTAATGTTGTTCCGTAAAAGGAAGTCATAAGGGCCATCGTTGGGGATGATATGAACTAGATGATGAGAATATGTAGTCAAGATGGGATTTTTCTCTCTTATTCGTTGAGAGTTACACATATAAGGTCTTAATAAAAGTTGAATACCTCATGAGATTGATCGTGATCCATATCTTATGCTCAACATGATGTATAGGAAAAAAGAATAACTGGTACCACACCTTTAGTAAAAATTGTACCTTAGAGCTCCTGGAATTGGCTATTGATGAGATGACACCCTTCGTATGTCGTTAGGGGCATTAGCCTGTTGCTAGATGTCAACTACTGTCTGTGTCTATCTGTTATGAATCTTGTGAAAGTGGGAGATTGTTGGATCTATATGCCCAAGAATCATTATTGAATGATATTACTAATATCATATGATCCTATAGGGTCACACATTTATCAAGTTGGCACATTTTAAATATTTATTATTAATATGATTATTAATAAATAATCAACTCTTGCATTTAATTAGGGAATATTTTTTTGTGAAAATAATAATTAAAGAGAGTAAAACTAGTTCTTATATCATATAGTATGATTTAGTAAGTCATACACAAAGTTTTGGCCACTTTGGCTAACTTTATAATAACTAGTTGGTTACTTTCATTTGGTTTAAGAAACTAGACAATGATTTTGTCTTCTTTCTACATCGTGGCCGAATTTTTAAGGGCATGGGAAGCTGCTTGTCAACCTCCCTCCTTTGTCCTCCATGCTGATGAAAGGATATTATTACTTTATATTATTATAATGTAAAGGCCTTACTTGTCATGTGACTATATAAAAAGTACATGAGGCTTGCATTTTTGGTTAATGAAAACTCTTTTCTCCTTCTTTTCTTCAGCAAAACCGTAGCTATCATAAGCTCTTCACTGTTGCTTTCTTTTGAAGATTTGTTTTAACTTTCTATTACTTAATGTGCTTCTCCTTTGGTTTTTACCAACGTTGAGAACTTAAAGGCTTAAGAAGTACTTTATTCAAGATGGGAAGTAGCAATCCAAGTGCCTTAATCTTGATGTTGGATACATTGTAGAGAAATTATATTCTTGAAATTTTGATATCTTCATCAACTCCCTAATTTCAAGTGGGACCAAAGGATTCAAAGGCTATCTCTTAAAAATCCTATGGTTGTTATTATCTTTCTAGTTCATATATTTGGATCCTTTTGGTGGTTTTGTTAAAATGATCTAAAAATAAACTAGTTATTTTAAAAGTCTTCTATTTTCCGTTAAAATTGTTTTATTAAAAATGATTGTTTTTTTCTCAAAACCCATCAGATTCAAGATTCAACGAATAAAGAGCCTATAGTTGACACTAGCACTCAACCAGAGGTTGAAACATCGGTTAAGGATACTAGCGTCTGTACACCCGCTCTTTTAAAATCCAATAGAGTTCGACTCCTTCCTGAGTTTTATGGCTTTCATATTATTACATAAAGTGACGTGTTAATTAGTGATAAAACAGTAGTTAGTATGGATGAACTTTCTACCTATAAGGAAGTGATGGCAGCCCTAGAGGCTTCCAAACGGAAAGAGAGCATGGAGAGCAAGATTCAGTCCATGTATGATAACCATGTTTGAAATTTGGTTGATCTTTCACCTTGGCATTAAAACCGTTGGGTGTAATTGGATCTTCAAGAAGAAGGTCGACAAGAAGGGGAATATACAAACATTCAAGGATAGAATGGTTGTGAAAAGTTATACTTAAGCTCAAGGTATTGACTATGAGGAAGCTTTCTCACTAGTAGCCAATATTAAATCTATTAGGTATTTCTTACCATAACTACTTTCTGTAATTATGAAGTATGGCAAATAGATGTGAAAACTACTTTCCTTAATGAAATACTCACATATGATGTGTATATGGCACAACCCAAGGGTTTTGTACATTATAAATACCCAAATAGAGCATGTAAGCTTGAGAGATCCATTTATGGACTCAAACAAGGATCTCGTAGGTATAATCGTTTTTTTCATGAAAAGGTCAAAGTGTTTGGAATTTAAAGAAGTGAAGATGAGTCCTACATATATTTCAAAGATAATGAGAGTGTTGTAGTTTTCCTAGTGCTGTATTTTGATGTTATGCTATTTATAGGTAACGATATCCCAATGTTGCAAAGTATGAATACTTGGCTTGAGAAATGTTTTGCTATAAAGGATTTAGGAGATTCAACATAAATGCTTGGTATAAGGATCTATATAGATATATTAAACCATCTAATTAGACATAGCTAAAGTACATACTTGGATAAGATCTTGAAGTGGTTCAAGATGCAAGATTCCAAGAAAGGATTTCTACCCACGCAACATGGTATAAGATTAAGTAAAGATCAATGTCCCAGTACTAGTGGAGAACTAGACATAATAAATCGAGTCCCATACGCTTCTTCTATAGGACTCATCATGTATGTCATGACATGTATTGGACCTGATGTCTCGTATGCTTTGATCGTAGTGATTCGTTATCAGGACAGACCTGGCGATAGTCATTAGAAGACAGTAAAGAACCTTCTTAATTATCTAATAAAAAAGATATGTTCTTAGTCTATAGAGGAAAAGAAGATATGAGACTAATAGGTTACAGTTATGAGAGTTTCCAAACAGATGGGGATGAATTTTGTTCACAATCTAGATGGTTGTTCCTGATTAATGGACGAGCGGTAACTTAGAAAACTTCCAAGAAAAATAAAGTGGCAAACTCCATGTATGATTCTGAGTATATAGTAGCTAGCGAAGCTGCAAAAGAAGCCACATGGTTGAAGTATTTCATAGGTGATCTTGGTGTTTTTCCTAGATTCAATGAATCCCTTGAAATATTTTTTGATAACAAGGGTGAATTCGCTTTGACTAAAGAACCTAAGGATCATGGGAAGTCGAGACATATACTCAAGAAGTACCACTATGTTTGGAAACAATTTCAGGAAGGAAACATCATCATGAATAGAGTATCATCGGAGGAGAATCCGGATGATCTCTTCATGAAGCCATTGTCACGAACCAAGCATGAAAGTTGTTTTAGTAAAAAATTACACAAGTGAAACTCAATCAAATTGTATGAGAAGCTATGATGTTCAGGGTAAAACAAGTACAAGACGATGATCAAAGTGACACATGTGGTTTACAAGGAAAGCCTTTGATCTTTGCTAGGATCTCCAGCACAAAACATTGGGAGGTGATAATGATCACCTGCCTTGATGATTTTATTGAATGAAAATATTGATTATAGAGATGAATGTGTAAATGTAAGTACAAGTATCGTAGATGACCTAATCGCATGTGTAGTGTGATGAATACAAGTGTTATTTATAGTCTAATGCTAATAACAAGAAGTCTAATAATACGGGATCTTCCGAGAATCAGCATATGAACGTTGTTTGACTTGGTATTTTAGGTCGTTTTCCTTGTTGAGACGATTATCTGTTGAGAATAAGTCTTTCATTAACTAATTCTGCACATGTGTCAATAAGAAATGAGAATATTACCATTATATATGTTAGTAAATAATAACAATAATAATCAGGATCCTAAGATGTGTTTGAGGATCCTAAGGCTTTGATGATTCTGAATGTGATTTTGGGATCCTGGCCATAACAATTGTCCCCAAATTATTCCTGCGAAATATTTGCGGTTAGTTTATCAATATTTAAAGGAATAATTTAGGTAAATTTAAATTAATTAAAAGAAAGAGATAGGAAAATTGAATTTCAAATCTTAAGTGGATAGGATTTATCTGATCAAGGGTAATCGTTGCTGAGTAAAATCATATATTTTTTCTTCCGCGGCTAGGTTAAGTAGGGTGAGAAACCATCATTTTCTTTTACCTTATTTTCCAATCCCTACGATCATCTATAATCGCCTTCAAAGTTAATTCCCTTTTTCGTTGTTTTTCTTTGTTTTTTCTACAGTCATCCATGGGAAAAAAGATGACCTGTTCGCACGCCAACATTATTGCTCCGTTGGAAAGTGATTTCATTGATCAGGGGATCCTGACCTACAATGAGGTCTGTTCCTTTGATGATGAGGATATGCAATAACTTAATTCTATAGGAGCTTTCCCTTCCGACGTTGTTTTCAAACCTTTCGATGCATCTATTCAACTAGATTTTACACCTTCCTCATGGGTATGTTTTCTGGAATACCCTTTTTCCCTTGGTCTAAAGTATCAGTTTTCCGGTATTGTATCCAAGTTCTATCAAGCCACTGGACTTTCATTTGTTCAAACCATGCATTTAATCTGGAGGATAGATTGACCGAGTAAATCTTTCCCATGATCAAGAGATAGGTCTTCCTAAGTTGGCATTCGTTTATCAAATTTATAGCTTTGGAAATTCTCATTTGTTACTCAAGATCAAGCCCAATCGGTCCCCTTTGATTCTAAAATCAAAACACAATGACGGAGCCTGGAAGGAGAAGTATTTCTTTTTGAGACGTGATTCTATCGTCGGTGAAGAGTTTGGTCCTAAACCTTGGGCTAAAAATGGTACGGTTTGTTTGTTGTTTTTGAGGATCTTAAAATTTACCCTTCTTATTTTGTTTGTTTGAATGCAGGTTTGAAGTTTGGGTAAGCTTTTTCTGAAGCTAAAGATACCGAGGCAAAGGTTGCAGGCTTTCATGATTTACCAGCTGGTGTTAGGACGTTCAAGTTTGATTGTGCAAATCTTTAGGAGGGTTCATCCACGACTGCTTGCATGGCTACCGGTTAGGATACTTTTCTATCTGTTTACTTCAATATTAGGATCCTAAATTTACAAGGATCCTTCGATGTTTGTAGGATCTAAAACTACTCGTTCCAATGCTCGCTTTGCTTTGGCTGATCTTGAGGATGGCATGTCTAGTGGTTTTCTCGCTGTGAAGAAGGAAAAGATCCCACCTTTTGCTCCCACCAAGAAGACCCAACTTGACCTTCCTCAGAATCCTTCATGATCTCGCAACAGAAAATCTTCCGATATCTGGGATCTTAAGAATCTAGGGACAGATGAAGCACTAAAGAAGCTGATTTCTTTCTCCCATTCTGTAAGTGTTTTTGTGTTCCCCTTGTTCAAATTTGATTTTATACTTATTGTCGATTTTTACAAGTGGCTGATCATGTCTCCCGTTCTAATGAGGATTCCAAGGCAAAGTTGGCTCAAACAGATCGTGCCTTGAGGGAGCAAGAGGAGATCAACAATGTGCTTTTGCTGAGGGTGGAAATGTTGCTCAAGGAAAAAGCTGATAAGGAGGAGGAACATGCGGCTGAGATGAATGAGGTCATAGTTGAGGCGTAAGCTAGTGTTGCGGTGGCTGTTTGGGAGACGATGATTAAGCTTATGGAAGATCTGGGGAATCTGGGGTCTTAGAATGTGGCTGGATGGCATGAGGCCCTGGCCAAGTTGACTGGCAAGCCTATCAAAGCCAATCAGGATCCTGCATTGTAGTTGGAGGAGGGAGAATAAAAGGGCAATACGGAGGTCATTCCGGGTGGTGGTGATCAATTTGTGGTTAAAGATTGATTTGGATTTCTGAAAACAATATGAATGAATTTAGGTTTGTAAGACAATATTACTATTTTCTTTTTTATGGGGTTGGTGGGAAACCCTTTCAATGCTATGGTTATTTTATACTTCTTTGCATGCTTGATTGAATTACATGGTTGTAGCCGTAGGATTTCTGAGGATCCTTTTAATCAGGATCATAAAGAGTTCGGGATTTGCAAAAACTCTCATGATCTAAATAACCTAAAAATAGTTAGTAGCCTACTTAGGATCTCAAAGTAGTTGATATCCATTTAGGATGATAAATCTTCAATTATCACACAAGGAAGACAACTTTTGAGGAATAAGGATATATAGAACCTAATTATATTTAGGCTTCATGACCTTTAGGATTCATTTTCTTTTGACTTAGGAGAAGTGTACAGTTACGATTCTCTTAGTTCCATAGGATCCTGAAGTTTGTATTGTTGGAACTTTGCTCTACAAAATTATTGTGTTGGACTTATCCCACATTGGAGGAAGAGAAAACCTTTTCCCACCTTATAAGGTTTGTCCCACTCATTTAATCAAATGGATCAAGTAATGCATTAATAAAATTGGGTTTGGTTTGTGGTGTTGGACTAGTCAAATTAGGCTAGTAGTAGGTTTGGATTATTAAATATTAATGGTCAAAGATAGCGCCTTGGGCCTTGAGGCTCTTGGGCTCTTCTTGACTAAATAATATTTTTTTATATATAATCCGAAATTAACTAGACATTAATTAATTTTTATTTATTTCGTACAAAACAAATTCTGTTAAATAAAGGATTAACTGCAGTCAGTTTTTTAGCAGTTAATTTCGGTTGGTGTTTACTAGGGGTGTTTGTTTGGATGGATCGGTTTCATCCGATCCAATCAAGTGAATCCAAATTAATTTCGATTTTCAAAACATGGATCTGAATAGTCCAAACTAAATTCAAATCTGATCCAATCCGATCCAATTACAATTCGGATGGATCGGTTTTTATAATTCGGTTTTCAAAAACCGAAACATTTTAAAACGACATATAATTATAATACTACCCAATTTACACAAGAAGCGAAAAAATTTATTTAGTTGTGATTTGAAATTTACATACAAACAACTACTAAGCATATATATTATAGTTAAATATTTTTATAAATAGAAAACTTTTGAGAGATAATATATATTTATGTTTTTTTATCGGGTGAAATGTTTTGAACCTATATGAAAAAATAAATTACAATATCAATAGATAACTATAGTGTGACAACCCGGAATTTCCATTCTGTACAAACCATATCAAGTCAGTAGAAGATTAGAACAGTTACAGTGAATTTCCAGACTTTTGGGTATAAGTTTGAGTATTTCAGGATTTACGCTTAAGGAGATATCAGGAGAGTGGATGCACTAGGGTTTTGTGCAACACTGTTATTCCAAAACTCTATGATATTAGAGTTCATTGGATGAATAAAATATTTTCTACCAAAAATCCCAGGACTATATATAGGATTCTGAGCCATATTTATTCATTAGTTACTTTTCCAACTAGAGAAAAGTCGAATTCTCTCTCAAGGATCTACGGACTTTCGTTCCAGAAAGTGAGTACTTCTATCTAGTGTTGTTTTAAAGCTTCTTATATGCTTAAGAGACTAGAAATCATAAGAAAACACTAAGATCTGAGAGTTTACCGCCCAAGAACACCTTGGGGAGTAAACTCTTTTAAAAGGGCCAAAGTGTGCCCAATGTCCCTCCAAACCTTGGAACTGAACCTATAAGCTACCCATGGCTTGTTTAGACATCAAAAACATTAAGAATCAAGGGCTAAAAGTGAGTTCACGACCAAGGGTGTTCTTGGGCCGTGAACTCCATTTTAAGGTGCCAAAATGCCCTAAATGCCTTCCTTAAGCCAAGAGACTAGTTTAGACTTTTACCCTAATGTGTTTAGGACTAGCAAACAGCATTAGAACACCAAGAGTAAGGTGTTCACGGCCCAAGAAGTACCAGGGCCGTGAACTACAAACAATAGGGCGAAAATGTGCTATAAACTCTCCTAAAGCCTTGTACACTAGCCTAGTTTAGTTCCCAGTTAAACTAAGGACTTGAAAACACCAAAAACACCCTTCCAAGGGAGATTACAGCCGTAATCTCCATGGGGTTTGGCCCCAGGGCCGTAAACTCCTAAAAGGAGTTATATAATGCCCTAAACTCTTCCATAGAACAAGCCATTAAGTAGAAATGCTTGTTAGAGTCTTGTAGAGCATCAAAAACAAAATGATCATATAAGTATGAGCTTACGGCCGTAAACTCATGATTTTACGACCGTAAACTCATTTGTTAGTGATATTAGGGCCGTGAACTCCCTTATGGAGTTTTCCTTGAACCCTACACACAATAGCTTCCCCTACAAACACTTAGATGCAATCCTAGAGGCTAATAACACTTGATAAAGGTGTTTAGCATGTCCTAGGGTGTCTTAACTTGTTTATTAGTCGTTTATACACTAATTTGATACATATATGTGATATTCTATGTTAAGTAGGATCATAGAGTGTGTTCAAGACTTCACTTGACACCTAGCCATCCTACCTCTTCAGTTCATCCGTACCACTCACAACAGGTGAGTTCATACCACTTAATCAATGTTTTAAATGTTTTTAAATGCTTTATGGGGGGATACAAGTAGAATTATGCTAGTTATTATATCAATCACATGTGATTAATAAGCAGCATTCACATGATTGGCTACTCATTAGCCGTTTTACCAAAAAGTTTCCTTCAAATGATTTTCATAAACATTTTATATGTTTAAAACTCCTTATTAAACTATTCATTTTACACTGTATGTTTCATTTCAAACTCATTTACAATTGTGTTTCAACCCAATGTTTATTTATACTTAAACTGTTTTATCAAACACATGCTTTCAACCCTTTTTATAGATTGACATCAAGTCAATCTTTTCTTAGATAATAATTATGTTCAAGGGTTTTACAAAACTTATTTTATGCTTTTATATTATCAAATGCATGCCTATATATGTATACTTATATAAGAAATGTTTAGAAGACTTAGGAAGGCTATCCACCCTATTTCCTTTTCGCGCTTGAGATGTGGTCTGGTGGGATATCAGGTACCCGCCCGAAGGTCGTTTAAATATTAGTTATATATCATGTGTACATATATAGTCATAAAGGTTCTCCTAGTTCATTCAATACCCTTGGGTAGCAAGGGTATACATCCATGTTCATACGTACCAGTTATATTACTAGTAAGCTACCATATGGGTAGTTTAGGAAGATACTAATATGTTTACTAGAACAATGAATCACACAAAGAGTCATTTCATACATGAGTCATAATACATAGTGATGAGAAACAAACATAATACTTAGTGATGAGAAACAAACATAATACATAGTGATGAGAAACAAACATACATGCTAGACAGAGGAAGAACATACAATACAGCTAGCATATACATTACATATACATTACATTTAGTTAAGTGAGCCATTAAACGGGTCATGGCACTACCTGCCATGACCATTTTTGTGTCCATAATCTCCTTAATTGGAGAGTGTATGAGTTTGCATATAGATCTATACTAGATTGACTATCCTACACCTTGTTGCTCGCTACAGTGGGACTTGCAAGTCTACGGGTGCCAAATGTCATTTCTTACGGCGTCTTACAACATCGTTTTACTATAGTCGGTAGCAGGATACATGTCGATCACATGTTACTTTAAATTACATTAGATTTAAGGTAGTTAGTACGGTTGTAGTTAGATACTACACAATAGTACTGTTTCATTTTCCCATTACATTCACTTCGTGAACATTCACACGACGCACGATAATGTAGAAACTATATTTTTGGATAATGATAGTCAGATTTGGGAAAATACACACTCTTACAAGAGACCCACACACAGACACTAGATGCCTTGGTAGAAGGATACAATTAGTAGGAAACATAGGGCTTCCTAGGATCATTCAAAACATTTTCATGCTTACAGTTCATATACATTTTCAACACTTACAGTTCATATACATACAAATACTTACATACAAATTAAGACACTAAAATACTTATGATCTCACCAGGTTTAAAGCTAATACTCTCTTTCAAAATAACTTGTATCCTCAGGTCAACCATAGACAGGTACCGATGCTAGGTTCAGAGAAGATGGTGCTTGTTCAAGAGTCATCTTTCATTTTGATTTATACTTTAATGTTTATTATATATTAACGGAACACACTTGTAAAAAAAATTATATTATTAATGCAATGGATGATGTTGTTGCTTGTTTACTACTTTTCATTGTTGTGATACTGTACATGACGTCCTCCACCGCAGAACGTTTCCGTCGTTCATGGTTTTGGGGTGTGACATATAGATATATATTATAAATAAATAAATAATAAATGTTTATACGGTTTTTTTGGACTATTCGGTTCTTATTTTATAAACCAAAACCAATCCAAAATCCAAAATAATAATTCGGTTTTGTTGAAAACCAATCCAAAAATCCGAATATCCAAACCAAATAGTCCAATCCAAATTGTCCAATTGGACAATTCGGTTTTATCCAAATAGTGAACAACCTGTTTACAACCACTATTGCAAGCCTATAAATGAAGGATTTCAGATAGAAATTGAGGGTTAATGAAACACACAAACCTTCTCTCAAGAATCCTTCTTGTATCAAAGGGATCATGGTGAATTTCGACAGATTCAGGATTTGTTCTTTCATTGGTTGTTGTATCCTCAAGACATACCCATTCTATGGAGATTTCTGTCTCAGGACACTGCAAAAGTAGGTCTCAATACGTACAATTTCGTGATTATATTTTTTGTGTAGTCAACATTCAAGTATATTTTTTGTAATCTAATTCTTGTATATTACATATATTTGAATTTCATTTGTTTTATTTCTATTGGTTTTGTTGATTCTATACTTTTATCTTAACAACCTAAGACAGAAATAAAAAGTGGAAGAATAGATCAACAATCCATCATCAAAACACATGTGGAAAAGCCTGAGAAATTCAAATATTCATATTTTCGGAGATGGAAATAGAAGATGTTTTATTTGACAACTCTTCATATTTCTAATGTTCTCACTGATGATTCTCCCTCTCCTCCCACTGGTGTAACCACTGCAGAAGGAGTAACACCACCCACTTCAACCCAATTGATAGAACACCTAAGGATTGTGGAAACTTGGAGCACAAATGAATATAATTGTAGAAATTATTTTCTGAATGCCTTGGATGATTCCCTCTATGATATCTACTCTACCATTCCTACTACAAGAAAGATATTGGAATCACTGGAAAAGAAATACTAAACAAAAGTGGCATGTTCCAAGAAATTCGTGATTGGAAAGTTCATGAATTTGTAGATGGTGGATACCAAATCTATCCTCAAACAAGTGGATGAAATTCAAGTAATTACACATGATCTTGAAGGTAAAGGTATAGGTATAAAATCTAATTTTGTTGTTGGTTCAATCATTGAAAAACTTCCTCCTTCATGGAAGAATTTCAAAACTATACCTTAAGCACTTAACTGATGACATGAGTTTGGAGCAACTTGTGTTGAGAATTCGTGTGGAAGAAGATAACAGATTGAATGAGAAGGTTGATGCAAATTCCTTGGAAACCTGTGCAAACTTTGTAGGAGAAGCAAATTCTTCAAGGACAAAGCATAACAACAAGAAAGAAAAACAAGGATCCAAAAACTCTTCCAAAGACAGCAAAAGTCATGGCCCTAACAAGAAGAATTTCAAGAATAATTCTACTCCATGCTATGTTTGTGGCAAAAATGGACACAAGGCCAAATATTTCAGATTCAGGAGGGGTCAAGGAGGAAACAATGGAAACAATGGTGGAAATTCTGGTGGAGGAAATTCTGGTCAAGCCAACATGGTTGAATCACCAAATCAGTTTGTTGTTGTGATTCAAACCAACATGGTTTGCAATTGTGTAGATTGATACTGGAGCCACAAGGCACATTTGCCACTCCCAGACCATGATTTCTACACACCAGAAACTCTCGGATTTTGAACCAATGTTTATGGGGAATGGCTCTACTGCAAAAGTTGAAGGAAGGGAAAAGTGAAGCTACAACTAACTTCTGAAAAAGAACTTTTTTTAAGTGATGTCTTGCATGTTCTTGAAATTACTAAGAATCTAATTTCTGGTCCTATTCTTAGTAACAAGGGATTCAAACTTATATTTCAGTCTGATAAGTTTGTTCTCACCTAGGGTGGGATGTATGTTGGAAATGGATACCTTAGTGAGGGTCTCTTAAAAGTAAGTATCTTACCTTTGTACTATGGTGTTGAAACACCAAACAATGATGTAACCAATGTTAATGGTAATGCAATAATGGGCACTACTAGCCCATCTTCTATGTATATGCATGTTCCTTTATTTTTGTGGCATTCTCATTTGGGACATGTCAATTTCCGCTCTATTCAAAGAATGGCTGAACTTGGCATGTTACCAAAATGTTCATTAGATAAAAACATAAAATGTGAGGTTCATGTAGAATCAAAATTTTCACAACATCCTCATAAATCAATTGAAAAATCTAATAAAATACTTGGCTTAATCCACTCTGATTTATGTGATTTTAGAGCAACACTAACAAGAGGAGTAAATAATTATTATATTTCTTTTATTGATGATTGCTGCAAGTATTGCTATATTTATTTGTTAAATACCAAGGATGAAGCCTTGAATTCTTTTAAGAATTAAAAGGCTGAAATTCAAAATCAACTTGACAAAAAGATCAAAATTCTAAGGTCTGATCGAGGAGGAGAATCTGAATCTAATGACTTTGTTGAATTTTGTTCTTTAAATGGTATTATACATCAAACAACTACTCCATATACTCCTCAACAAAATGGAGTGGCGGAATGAAAGAATAGAACCTTGAAAAACATGATTAATTTAATGTTAATTACTTCTGGAGCACCACATAATCTATGGGGAGAAGCATGTCTTGTAGCAAATTCAATACTTAATAGAATTCCTCATAAAAAGAGTGATAAATCACCCTATCATCTGTGGAAAGGGAGGTACCCTCTTACAAAAGGATGAAAGTGTGGGGTTGCCTTGCTAAGGTACAAGTACCTCTTCCTAAGAGGACTAAACTTGGGCCACAAACCATAGATTGCATCTATCTTGGCCATGCCATGAATAGTGAAGCCTATAGGTTTCTTGTGTATAAATCACATGTTGATGATATCTATAGTCAAACCATCATGGAATCAACAGAGGCTAAATTCTTTGAAAATACTTTTCCTTTTAAGGATAAAGGGAAAGAGGTTACCTGCTCTAGGAAAAGACCTCTTGATGATGGACTGAATGAAACCATTCTTGACAAAAGTTAACAATCAATTGAAGAGAGTTCTTCAAAGATTCAAGAAGAGAACTTAGAACCTAGAAGAAGTAAACGGGAAAAAATAGCCAAAGATTTTGGACCTGATTATATGACCTATGTAGTAAATAAAGAACCACAAACTTATAAGGATGATATGGATTCTTCTGAGGCTCCCTTTTGGAAAAAAGCAATCAAAAGTGAGATTGGCTCCATTGTGTAGAATAACACTTGGAAATCGGTAGATTTCCCACCTGGGCAAAAACCAATTGGGCACAAATGGATATTCAAGAAGAAGTTTAGAACCGATGGTATCATTGAGAAGTATAAAGCTCGTTTAGTAGCTAAAGGGTATAGTCAAAAGGATGGTTGAGACTTCTTTGACACCTATTCACCTGTTACAAGAATTACATCAATTCGCACATTAGTAGCAATTATAGCCATTCACAATCTGGAAATACACCAAATGGATGTGAAAATTGCCTTCTTGTATGGTGAACTAGATGAAGAGATATATATGAATCAAAAGGGTTTGTGGTTAAAGGTCAAGAAAACAAAGTATGTAAGTTAGTTAGATCACTTTATGGACTAAAACAAGCTCCAAAGCAATGGCATTAGAGGTTTGACAACACATTACTCTCTAATGGATATAGAATTAATGAATGTGATAAATGTGTTTATGTCAAACAATACAAGAATGCTTGTTTCATCATATGCTTATATGTGGATGATATGCTTATAATGTGTACTAATTTGGATGTGATCAATCAAACCAAGAAAATTCTACACATCCTTTTCCATGAAGGACTGAGGAGTAGTCGATATGATCCTTGGTGTAAGAGTTCAAAGAAGACCAGATGGATATACTCTTACTCTGTCCCATTATATTGAAAGTGTACTCAAGAAGTTTGGACATCATGATGACAAGCCGGTAGTCACCCCTTTTGATCCTTCAAGTCATCTTAAGAAGAATAAAGGTTATAATGTAGCTCAGTTAGAATATACTCAAGTTCTTGGTAGCTTAATGTATATTATGAATTGTACTAGACCGGAATAGGCTTATAGTGTAAGTAGATTGTGCAGTTACTCCCATAATCCTGGGAAAGATCATTGGTATGCATTAGTGAGAATGATTAGATATTTAAAGCATACAATGAATTATGGATTGAATTACACGAAGTATCCTCCTGTTCTTGAAGGGTATTGTGATCCAAATTGGATTTCCAATACTTCCGCGGCAAAATCCACAAGTGGATATGTGTTCACTCTTGGTGGAGCTGCTATCTCTTGGAAATCATCTAAGAAAACTATGAATACTCGTTCTACAATGGAATCAAAGCTTGTTTGTGACAACCCAAGTTGTTCCGTTACATTTTCCCCGTTACTGTTAACGGAATATTCCAGTTTGTAAAAGTTCTGTTAATTAGAGGTCGTCAAGTTAATAAACATTCCATTTGTTTACATTTAATATGCCGTTAAGTCGTGATAAAAAGAAATAAAAACACATAACACACATTTCCATTTATTTGGAAAATGTTAAGTTTTATTCTTACGACCACTAAATTGGGTAGAATATCACTGAGCTCCAACTCCCACCCATATATAAAGGGGAGTAAACCCCATTTCAACCTTTTCCACCCTCTCTCTCTCTATATATATACTCTCTCTCTAGACTCGTTTTCGCCCCGAATCCGCAACCAAACGCTTCCAAATCGTAAGTCCGCTTACCCTAGCTTATTCTAAACATTATGATTTGTGTTTATAGCCCAAAAATCGGACTTAGAAGCTATGGAAGAGGAGTTTACGGCCTAAGCTCCTCTTTAGGCCGTAAACACCTTAAATGAGGCCAAAAAGACCCTAAATTGTCCCTAGAAGCTTGGAAATAAATTGGGGGTTTAGCCTAGAAGTGTTTAAGCATTAAAACACATGGATTTAGGGGATAAAAGAGAGTTTACGGCCCAGGCATATGCCAAGGCCGTAAACACCTCTTAAGCATGTTAAAATGTCCCAAACACATTCCTAAAACACCCTTAGGCTTAATACAAAATTTAGGGACTTGATATTTGGGTTTTGGATCAATTAAACACAACAAAATGAGGGGACTAAAGGAGTTTACGGACCAGGCATGTACCAGGGCCGTAAACACCCTTAAACATGCCCAAAACATTTATTTTGTCCCCCAAATGACCTTAGACTATTACCAAAATGCTTAGAAAATTACCCTCTACCACTTAAGCCCTTAAAACACCAAAAGAAAGAGGGTATAGGAGCTTACGGCCGTAAGCTCCCTTGCTTAGGGCCATAAACTCCTCAAAGGGGCCATTTAATGCTTTAAACCCATTCACACATTTGATACTTGAGCCTAGCATAAATCTACAATTGATATGAGACACTTTAGCACACTAGAACCCTTCACCATGAGTTTACGGCCGTAAACTCATGGTGAGATGTCCATGGGTCGTAAACTAAGTGATAAGAGTTTACTCTCGGAGAATAAACTCCATTCCTAAGCCATACATACCTTTAGACGCTACCCGGGACACCCCAAACACTTAACCAAAGTGTTTTCCGCTCCTTGTCGTTTGTTCGATACTCTCCTGGAGTCTATGATTCCTTGCCTTAGTCAGCAGTCCTCACTGCTGAGGCATATGTTATTCCCTGATGTCGTTTGCTTTCCTCAGTAATCAAATTCAGTATTTTGATAATGATAGCGATTTAGGGAAAATGACTTTTTACTACATAACACTGACCAGTCTTGGTAGGAGGCTGCTTTATTAAAGAAAATATAGGATTTTCTGGAAAGAACTCTAATACACAGTAAACACTTAAACTACTACTTAATAAAGTTATTTGAATAAATGTCACTAAATACTTATGAACTCACCAACATTTGTAAAAATGCTGATACTCGCTTTTCAAATAACTTGTATTCTCAGGTTAGCATTAGACAGGCACATCCTAGGAGCTGTTGATGAAGATAGCTCAGTACCACGCCGTATTCATTCTATTATCTGTATTACTTTGTTGTACTGTAATGTAATCGATGTAAAACTATTACTATTAATGCAATGTTTTGTTGTACTTTGATTACTATAATGCATGTGTTGTGATACTTGACATGACGTCATCCACCCCAGAACGTTTCCGCCGTTCCGGTTTTGGGGTGTGACAGATTGGTATCAGAGCATTGTTTATAGTGAGCTAAGTATATCAATTCATAAAAGATATACAACCTATAAATGCAAAGGGATAAAACACTCTGACCAAGAATTATACTTTAAAATATAACCATATTTTACCAAAGTATAATAACATCTAGAATCTGAACACTTGAACAAAAGTATCACAAGAAGAACAATAATAAAAGTCTTCGGATGTTGAGCATTGCCGTCAAACCTGGGCAGTTATGTAATTGTAAGCTGGAATAAATGTAACCTGATCAACTACATTTATTCGAGATGCGATGAACGTGTGCTTGGGAGTGATAGTGGTGTTGCAACAGGACCTACTCCGCGAACTCAGTAACGTACATTTTATCCTTCGCTTCTCGATTTTGAACCCATACCTTTCCGTTAGGACTCTTGTAAGTCCACTTGTCGAGATCCTCACCTTCGTATTAGAACCGTAGTGACCCTCGACCGAGAGGTCAAGCGGACGAAGCAACGCCGTCGCTCGTTAGTGAAGGTTCGTTGGGATACCAACCGAGGATCCGATTTCACTTAGGAGCGCGAGAACCAATCGATTAGGAAGTTCCCACCTCATGACTCGATCATTCGTACCTACTTCCTTACCTAAATTCTAATTTCGGGACGAAATTCCCTTTAACAGGGGGTTGATGTGACAACCCGAAATTTCCATTCTGTACAAACCATATCAAGTCAGTAGAAGATTAGAACATTTACAGTGAATTTCCAGACTTTTGGGTATAAGTTTGAGTATTTCAGGATTTACACTTAAGGAGATATCAGGAGAGTGGATGCACTAGGGTTTTGTGCAACACTGTTATTCCAAAACTCTATGATATTAGAGTTCATTGGATGAATAAAATATTTTCTGCCAAAAATCCCAGGACTATATATAGGATTCTGAGCCATATTTATTCATTAGTTACTTTTCCAACTAGAGAAAAGTCGAATTGTCTCTCATGGATCTTTGGACTTTCGTTCCGGAAAGTGAGTACTTCTATCTAGTGTTGTTTTAAAGCTTCTTATATGCTTAATACACTAGAAATCATAGGAAAACACTAAGATCTGAGAGTTTACTGCCCAAGAACACCTTGGGGAGTAAACTCTTTTAAAAGGGTCAAAGTGTGCCCAATGTCCCTCCAAACCTTGGAACTGAACCTAGAAACTACCCATGGCTTGTTTAGACATCAAAAACATTAAGAATCAAGGGCTAAAAGTGAGTTCACGGCCAAGGATGTTCATGGGCCGTGAACTCCATTTTAAGGTGCCAAAATGCCCTAAATGCCTTCCTTAAGCCAAGAGACTAGTTTAGACTTGTACCCTAATGTGTTTAGGACTACCAAACACCATTAGAACACCGAGAGTAAGGTGTTCACGGCCCAAGAAGTACCAGGGCCGTGAATTACAAACAATAGGGCCAAAATGTGCTATAAACTCTCCTAAAGCCTTGTACACTAGCCTAGTTTAGTTCCCAGTTAAATTAGGGACTTGAAAACACCAAAAACACCCTTCCAAGGGAGATTACGGCCGTAATCTCCATGGGGTTTGGACCCAGGGCCGTAAACTCCTAAAAGGAGTTATATAATGCCCTAAACTCTTCCATAGAACAAGCCATTAAGTAGAAATGCTTGTTAGAGTCTTGTAGAGCATCAAAAACAAAATGATCATATAAGTATGAGCTTACGGCCGTAAACTCATGATTTTACGACCGTAAACTCATTTGTTAGTGATATTAGGGCCGTGAACTCCCTTATGGAGTTTTCCTTGAACCCTACACACAATAGCTTCCCCTACAAACACTTAGATGCAATCCTAGAGGCTAATAACACTTGATAAAGGTGTTTAGCATGTCCTAGGGTGTCTTAATTTGTTTATTAGTTTTTTATAGACTAATTTGATACATATATGTGATATTATATGTTAACTAGGATCATAGAGTGTGTTCAAGACTTCACTTGACACCTAGCCATCCTACCTCTTCAGTTCATCCGTACCACTCACAACAGGTGAGTTCATACCACTTAATCAATGTTTTAAATGTTTTTAAATGCTTTATGGGGGGATACAAGTAGAATTATGCTAGTTATTATATCAATCACATGTGATTAATAAGCAACATTCAAATGATTGGCTACTCATTAGCCGTTTTACCAAAAAGTTTCCTTCAAATGATTTTCATAAACATTTTATATGTTTAAAACTCCTTATTAAACTATTCATTTTACACTGTATGTTTCATTTCAAACTCATTTACAATTGTGCTTCAACCCAATGTTTATTTATACTTAAACTGTTTTATCAAACACATGCTTTCAACCCTTTTTATAGATTGACATCAAGCCAATCTTTTCATAGATAATAATTATGTTCAAGGGTTTTACATAACTTATTTTATGCTTTTTATATTATCAAATGCATGCCTATATATTTATACTTATATAAGAAAAGACTTAGGAAGGCTATCCACCCTATTTCCTTTTCGCGCTTGAGATGTGGTCTGGTGGGATATCGGGTACCTGTCCGAAGGTCGTTTAAATATTAGTTATATATCATGTGTACATATATAGTCATAAAGGATCTCCCAGTTCATTCAATACCCTTGGGTAGCAAGGGTATACATCCATGTTCATACGTACCAGTTATATTACTAGTAAGCTACCATATGGGTAGTTTAGGTAGATACTAATACGTTTACTAGAACAATGAATCACACAAAGAGTCAGTTCATACATGAGTCATAATACATAGTGATGAGAAACAAACATAATACTTAGTGATGAGAAACAAACATAATACATAGTGATGAGAAACAAACATACATGCTAGACAGAGGAAGAACATACAATACAGCTAGCATATACATTACATATACATTACATTTAGTTAAGTGAGCCATTAAACGGGTCATGGTACTACCTGCCATGACCATTTTTGTGTCCAAAATCTCCTTAATTGGAGAGCGTATAAGTTTGCATATAGATCTATACTAGATTGACTATCCTACACCTTGTTGCTCGCTACAGTGGGACTTCCAAGTCTACGGGTGCATGCCAAATGTCATTTCTTACGGCGTCTTACATCGTCGTTTTACTATAGTCGGTAGCAGGATACAGGTCGATCACATGTTACTTTAAATTACATTAGATTTAAGGTAGTTAGTACGGTTGTAGTTAGATACTACACAATAGTACTGTTTCATTTTCCCATTACATTCACTTCGTGAACATTCACACGACGCACGATAATGTAGAAACTATATTTTTGGTTAATGATAGTCAGATTTGAGAAAATACACACTCTTACAAGAGACCCACACACAGACACTAGATGCCTTGGTAGAAGGATACGATTAGTAGGAAACATAGGGCTTCCTAGGATCATTCAAAACATTTTCATACTTACAGTTCATATACATTTTCAAGACTTACAGTTCATATACATTTTCAACACTTACAGTTCATATACATTTTCAACACTTACAGTTCATATACATTTTCAACACTTACAATTCATATACATACAAATATTTACATACAAATTAAGACACTAAATTACTTATGATCTCACCAGGTGTAAAGCTGATACTCTCTTTCAAAATAACTTGTATCCTCAGGTCAACCATAGACATGTACCGATGCTAGGTTCAGAGAAGATGGTGTTTGTTCAAGAGTCATCTTTCATTTTGATTTATACTTTAATGTTTATTATATATTAACATAACACACTTGTAAAAAAAATATATTATTAATGCAATGGATGATGTTGTTGCTTGTTTACTACTTTTCATTGTTGTGATATTGTACATGACGTCCTCTACCCCAGAACGTTTCCGTCGTTCATGGTTTTGGGGTGTGACATATAGATATATATTATAAATAAATAAATAATAAATGTTTATACGTTTTTTTTGGACTATTTGGTTCTTATTTTATAAACCAAAACCAATCCAAAATCCAAAATAATAATTCGGTTTTGTTGAAAACCAATCCAAAAATCCGAATATCCAAACCAAATAGTCCAATCCAAATTGTCCAATTGGACAATTCGGTTTTATCCAAATAGTGAACAGCCTGTTTACAACCACTATTGCAAGCCTATAAATGAAGGATTTCAGACAGAAATTGAGGGTTAATGAAACTCACAAACCTTCTCTCAGGAATCCTTCTTGTATCAAAAGGATCATGGAATATTTCGACAGATTCAGGATTTGTTCTTGAATATGTTGTTGTATCCTCAAGACATACCCATTCTATGGAGATTTCTGTCTTAGGACACTGCAAAAGTAGGTCTCAATCCGTACAATTTCATGATTATATTTTTTGTGTAGTCAACATTCAAGTATATTTTTTGTAATCTAATTCTTGTATATTACATATATTTGAATTTCATTTGTTTTATTTCTATTGGTTTTGTTGATTCTATACTTTTATCTTAACAACCTAAGACAGAAATAAAAAGTGGAAGAATAGATCAACAATCTATCATCAAAACACATGTGGAAAAGCCTGAGAAATTCAAATATTCATATTTTCGGAGATGGAAATAGAAGAAGTTTTATTTGACAACTCTTCGTATTTCTAATGTTCTCACTGATGATTCTCCGTTTCCTCCCACTGGTGTAACCACTGCAAAAGGAGTAACACCACCCACTTCAACCCAATTGATAAAACACCTAAGGATTATGGAAACTTGGAGCACAAATGAATATAATTGTAGAAATTATTTTCTGAATGCCTTGGATGATTCCCTCTATGATATCTACTCTACCATTCCTACTGCAAGAAAGATATGGGAATCACTGGAAAAGAAATACTAAACAAAAGTGGCATGTTCCAAGAAATTCGTGATTGGAAAGTTCATGAATTTCAAGATGGTGGATACCAAATCTATCCTCAAACAAGTGGATGAAATTCAAGTAATTACACATGATCTTGAAGGTAAAGGTATAGGTATAAAATCTAATTTTGTTGTTGGTTCAATCATTGAAAAACTTCCTCCTTCATGGAAGAATTTCAAACTATACCTTAAGCACTTAACTGATGACATGAGTTTGGAGCAACTTGTGTTGAGAATTCGTGTGGAAGAAGATAACAGATTGAATGAGAAGGTTGATGCAAATTCCTTGGAAACAAGTGCAAACTTTATAGGAGAAGCAAATTCTTCAAGGACAAAGCATAACAACAAGAAAGAAAAACAAGGATCCAAAAACTCTTCCAAAGACAGCAAAAGTCATGGCCCTAACAAGAAGAATTTCAAGAATAATTCTACTCCATGCTATGTTTGTGGCAAAAATGGACACAAGGCCAAATATTTCAGATTCAGGAGGGGTCAAGGAGGAAACAATGGAAACAATGGTGGAAATTCTGGTGGAGGAAATTCTGGTCAAGCCAACATGGTTGAATCACCAAATCAGTTTGTTGTTGTGATTCAAACCAACATGGTTTGCAATTGTGTAGATTGATACTGGAGCCACAAGGCACATTTGCCACTCCCAGACCATGATTTCTACACACCAGAAACTCTCGGATTTTGAACCAATGTTTATGGGGAATGGCTCTACTGCAAAAGTTGAAGGAAGGGAAAAGTGAAGCTACAACTAACTTCTGAAAAAGAACTTTTTTTAAGTGATGTCTTGCATGTTCTTGAAATTACTAAGAATCTAATTTCTGGTCCTATTCTTAGTAACAAGGGATTCAAACTTATATTTCAGTCTGATAAGTTTGTTCTCACCTAGGGTGGGATGTATGTTGGAAATGGATACCTTAGTGAGGGTCTCTTAAAAGTAAGTATCTTACCTTTGTACTATGGTGTTGAAACACCAAACAATGATGTAACCAATGTTAATGGTAATGCAATAATGGGCACTACTAGCCCATCTTCTATGTATATGCATGTTCCTTTATTTTTGTGGCATTCTCATTTGGGACATGTCAATTTCCGCTCTATTCAAAGAATGGCTGAACTTGGCATGTTACCAAAATGTTCATTAGATAAAAACATAAAATGTGAGGTTCATGTAGAATCAAAATTTTCACAACATCCTCATAAATCAATTGAAAAATATAATAAAATACTTGGCTTAATCCACTCTGATTTATGTGATTTTAGAGCAACACTAACAAGAGGAGTAAATAATTATTATATTTCTTTTATTGATGATTGCTGCAAGTATTGCTATATTTATTTGTTAAATACCAAGGATGAAGCCTTGAATTCTTTTAAGAATTAAAAGGCTGAAATTCAAAATCAACTTGACAAAAAGATCAAAATTCTAAGGTCTGATCGAGGAGGAGAATCTGAATCTAATGACTTTGTTGAATTTTGTTCTTTAAATGGTATTATACATCAAACAACTACTCCATATACTCCTCAACAAAATGGAGTGGCGGAATGAAAGAATAGAACCTTGAAAAACATGATTAATTTAATGTTAATTACTTCTGGAGCACCACATAATCTATGGGGAGAAGCATGTCTTGTAGCAAATTCAATACTTAATAGAATTCCTCATAAAAAGAGTGATAAATCACCCTATCATCTGTGGAAAGGGAGGTACCCTCTTACAAAAGGATGAAAGTGTGGGGTTGCCTTGCTAAGGTACAAGTACCTCTTCCTAAGAGGACTAAACTTGGGCCACAAACCATAGATTGCATCTATCTTGGCCATGCCATGAATAGTGAAGCCTATAGGTTTCTTGTGTATAAATCACATGTTGATGATATCTATAGTCAAACCATCATGGAATCAACAGAGGCTAAATTCTTTGAAAATACTTTTCCTTTTAAGGATAAAGGGAAAGAGGTTACCTGCTCTAGGAAAAGACCTCTTAATGATGGACTGAATGAAACCATTCTTGAAAAAAGTTTACAATCAAATGAAGAGAGTTCTTCAAAGGTTCAAGAAGAGAACTTAGAACCTAGAAGAAGCAAACGGGAAAAAATAGCCAAAGATTTTGGACCTGATTATATGACCTATGTAGTAAATAAAGAACCACAAACTTATAAGGATGATATGGATTCTTCTGAGGCTCCCTTTTGGAAAAAAGCAATCAAAAGGTAGATTGACTCCATTGTGTAGAATAACACTTGGAAATCGGTAGATTTCCCACCTAGGCAAAAACCAATTGGGCACAAATGGATATTCAAGAAGAAGTTTAGAACCGATGGTATCATTGAGAAGTATAAAGCTCGTTTAGTAGCTAAAGGGTATAGTCAAAAGGAGGGTTGGGACTTCTTTGACACCTATTCACCTGTTACAAGAATTACATCAATTCGCACATTAGTAGCAATTGTAGCCATTCACAATCTGGAAATACACCAAATGGATGTGAAAATTGCCTTCTTGTATGGTGAACTAGATGAAGAGATATATATGAATCAAAAGGGTTTGTGGTTAAAGGTCAAGAAAAAAAAGTATGTAAGTTAGTTAGATCACTTTATGGACTAAAACAACCTCCAAAGCAATGACATTAGAGGTTTGACAACACATTACTCTCTAATGGATATAGAATTAATGAATGTGATAAATGTGTTTATGTCAAACAATACAAGAATGCTTGTTTCATCATATGCTTATATGTGGATGATATGCTTATAATGTGTACTAATTTGGATGTGATCAATCAAACCAAGAAAATTCTACACCCATCCTTTTCCATGAAGGACTTAGGAGTAGTAGATATGATCCTTGGTGTAAGAGTTCAAAGAAGACCAGATGGATATACTCTTACTCTGTCCCATTATATTGAAAGTGTAATCAAGAATTTTGGACATCATGATGACAAGCCGGTAGTCACCCCTTTTGATCCTTCAAGTCATCTTAAGAAGAATAAAGGTTATAATGTAGCTCAGTTAGAATATACTCAAGTTCTTGGTAGCTTAATGTATATTATGAATTGTACTAGACCGGAATAGGCTTATAGTGTAAGTAGATTGTGCAGTTACTCCCATAATCCTGGGAAAGATCATTGGTATGCATTAGTGAGAGTGATTAGATATTTAAAGCATACAATGAATTATGGATTGAATTACACGAAGTATCCTCCTGTTCTTGAAGGGTATTGTGATCCAAATTGGATTTCCAATACTTCCGAGGCAAAATCCACAAGTGGATATGTGTTCACTCTTGGTGGAGCTGCTATCTCTTGGAAATCATCTAAGAAAACTATGAATACTCGTTCTACAATGGAATCAAAGCTTGTTTGTGACAACCCAAGTTGTTCCGTTACATTTTCCCCGTTACTGTTAACGGAATATTCCAGTTTATAAAAGTTCCGTTAATTAGAGGTCGTCAAGTTAACAAACATTCCATTTGTTTACATTTAATATGCCGTTAAGTCGTGATAAAAAGAAATAAAAACACATAACACACATTTCCATTTATTTGGAAAATGTTAAGTTTTATTATTACGACCACTAAATCGGGTGCGACCAAAAGCCTCGTATAACGACAGTATTGGGTAGAATATCACTGAGCTCCAACTCCCACCCATATATAAAGGGGAGTAAACCCCATTTCAACCTTTTCCACCCTCTCTCTCTCTATATATATACTCTCTCTCTAGACTCGTTTTCGCCCCGAATCCGCAACCAAACGCTTCCAAATCGTAAGTCCGCTTACCCTAGCTTATTCTAAACATTATGATTTGTGTTTATAGCCCAAAAATCGGACTTAGAAGCTATGGAAGAGGAGTTTACGGCCTAAGCTCCTCTTTAGGCCGTAAACACCTTAAATGAGGCCAAAAAGACCCTAAATTGTCCCTAGAAGCTTGGAAATAAATTGGGGGTTTAGCCTAGAAGTGTTTAAGCATTAAAACACATGGATTTAGGGGATAAAAGAGAGTTTACGGCCCAGGCATATGCCAAGGCCGTAAACACCTCTTAAGCATGTTAAAATGTCCCAAACACACTCCTAAAACACCCTTAGGCTTAATACAAAATTTAGGGACTTGATATTTGGGTTTTGGATCAATTAAACACAACAAAATGAGGGGACTAAAGGAGTTTACGGCCCAGGCATGTACCAGGGCCGTAAACACCCTTAAACATGCCCAAAACATTTATTTTGTCCCCCAAATGACCTTAGACTATTACCAAAATGCTTAGAAAATTACCGTCTACCACTTAAGCCCTTAAAACACCAAAAGAAAGAGGGTATAGGAGCTTACGGCCGTAAGCTCCCATGCTTAGGGCCATAAACTCCTCAAAGGGGCCATTTAATGCTTTAAACCCATTCACACATTTGATATTTGAGCCTAGCATAAATCTATAATTGATATGAGACACTTTAGCACACTAGAACCCTTCACCATGAGTTTACGGCCGTAAACTCATGGTGAGATGTCCATGGGTCGTAAACTAAGTGATAAGAGTTTACTCTCGGAGAGTAAACTCCATTCCTAAGCCATACACACCTTTAGACGCTACCCGGGACACCCCAAACACTTAACCAAAGTGTTTTCCGCTCCTTTGAGTGTGTATATTTGTTTAATTAGTATTAATATACTAATTGTATGTGAACATATGTTATCATATGTTAAATAGGTCATTGAGTGTGTTCGAGTCCTTTCATGACACCGAACGCCCAAACGGCACCTTCGTCGGACCTACTTACACCAGGTGAGTTCATACCCCTGAATGAACCTTTTAAATGTTTTTACATGTTTTATAGGGGGGAATACAAGTTAAACATGCCAGTTATCATATCAATCACATGTGATTGATAACCCGCATGCACAAGGTTTTACCATACTTTACACTGTTTTACCGAGTAGGACACTATAATGGTTTTCAAAAGGGATTTCAATTGTTTCAAAACTCTTACTGATACTGTCTGGGGTCTGTTTTCTTTGTTTTGACCTTACAAGACGTATCTTTCATTTGATACTGTATGGGGTCTGTTTCTCACTGTTTTAGACCTTACCAGCTGTACCTTTCATTTGGTACCTTCTGGGGTCTGAGTCTCTACTTATTAGACTGAACCAGGCGTGTCGTTTGTTCGATACTCTCCTGGAGTCTATGATTCCTTGCCTTAGTCAGCAGTCCTCACTGTTGAGGCATATGTTATTCCCTGATGTCGTTTGCTTTCCTCAGTAATCAAATTCAGTATTTTGATAATGATAGCGATTTAGGGAAAATGACTTTTTACTACATAACACTGACCAGTCTTGGTAGAAGGCTGCTTTATTAAAGAAAATATAGGATTTTCTGGAAAGAACTCTAATACACAGTAAACACTTAAACTACTACTTAATAAAGTTATTTGAATAAATGTCACTAAATACTTATGAACTCACCAGCATTTGTAAAAATGCTGATACTCGCTTTTCAAATAACTTGTATTCTCAGGTTAGCATTAGACAGGCACATCCTAGGAGCTGTTGATGAAGATAGCTCAGTACCACGCCGTATTCATTCTATTATCTGTATTACTTTGTTGTACTGTAATGTAATCGATGTAAAACTATTACTATTAATGCAATGTTTTGTTGTACTTTGATTACTATAATGCATGTGTTGTGATACTTGACATGACGTCATCCACCCCAGAACGTTTCCGCCGTTCCGGTTTTGGGGTGTGACAGATTGGTATCAGAGCATTGTTTATAGTGAGCTAAGTATATCAATTCATAAAAGATATACAACCTATAAATGCAAAGGGATAAAACACTCTGACCAAGAATTATACTTTAAAATATAACCATATTTTACCAAAGTATAATAACATCTAGAATCTGAACACTTGAACAAAAGTATCACAAGAAGAACAATAATAAAAGTCTTCGGATGTTGAGCATTGCCGTCAAACCGGGGCAGTTATGTAATTGTAAGCTGGAATAAATGTAACCAGATCAACTACATTTATTCGAGATGCGATGAACGTGTGCTTGGGAGTGATAGTGGTGTTGCAACAGGACCTACTCCGCGAACTCAGTAACGTACATTTTATCCTTCGCTTCTCGATTTTGAACCCATACCTTTCCGTTAGGACTCTTGTAAGTCCACTTGTCGAGATCCTCACCTTCGTATTAGAACCGTAGTGACCCTCGACCGAGAGGTCAAGCGGACGAAGCAACGCCGTCGCTCGTTAGTGAAGGTTCGTTGGGATACCAACCGAGGATCCGATTTCACTTAGGAGCGCGAGAACCAATCGATTAGGAAGTTCCCACCTCATGACTCGATCATTCGTACCTACTTCCTTACCTAAATTCTAATTTCGGGACGAAATTCCCTTTAACAGGGGGTTGATGTGACAACCCGAAATTTCCATTCTGTACAAACCATATCAAGTCAGTAGAAGATTAGAACATTTACAGTGAATTTCCAGACTTTTGGGTATAAGTTTGAGTATTTCAGGATTTACACTTAAGGAGATATCAGGAGAGTGGATGCACTAGGGTTTTGTGCAACACTGTTATTCCAAAACTCTATGATATTAGAGTTCATTGGATGAATAAAATATTTTCTGCCAAAAATCGCAGGACTATATATAGGATTCTGAGCCATATTTATTCATTAGTTACTTTTCCAACTAGAGAAAAGTCGAATTGTCTCTCATGGATCTTCGGACTTTCGTTCCGGAAAGTGAGTACTTCTATCTAGTGTTGTTTTAAAGCTTCTTATATGCTTAATACACTAGAAATCATAGGAAAACACTAAGATCTGAGAGTTTACTGCCCAAGAACACCTTGGGGAGTAAACTCTTTTAAAAGGGTCAAAGTGTGCCCAATGTCCCTCCAAACCTTGGAACTGAACCTAGAAACTACCCATGGCTTGTTTAGACATCAAAAACATTAAGAATCAAGGGCTAAAAGTGAGTTCACGGCCAAGGATGTTCTTGGGCCGTGAACTCCATTTTAAGGTGCCAAAATGCCCTAAATGCCTTCCTTAAGCCAAGAGACTAGTTTAGACTTGTACCCTAATGTTTTTAGGACTACCAAACACCATTAGAACACCAAGAGTAAGGTGTTCACGGCCCAAGAAGTACCAGGGCCGTGAACTACAAACAATAGGGCGAAATGTGCTATAAACTCTCCTAAAGCCTTGTACACTAGCCTAGTTTAGTTCCCAGTTAAATTTGGGACTTGAAAACACCAAAAACACCCTTCCAAGGGAGATTACCACCGTAATCTCCATGGGGTTTGGCCCCAGGGCCGTAAACTCCTAAAAGGAGTTATATAATGCCCTAAACTCTTCCATAGAACAAGCCATTAGGTAGAAATGCTTGTTAGAGTCTTGTAGAGCATCAAAAACAAAATGATCATATAAGTATGAGCCTACGGCCGTAAACTCATGATTTTACGACCGTAAACTCATTTGTTAGTGATATTAGGGCCGTGAACTCCCTTATGGAGTTTTCCTTGAACCCTACACACAATAGCTTCCCCTACAAACACTTAGAAACAATCCTAGAGGCTAATAACACTTGATAAAGGTGTTTAGCATGTCCTAGGGTGTCTTAACTTGTTTATTAGTTTTTTATAGACTAATTTGATACATATATGTGATATTATATGTTAACTAGGATCATAGAGTGTGTTCAAGACTTCACTTGACACCTAGCCATCCTACCTCTTCAGTTCATCCGTACCACTCACAACAGGTGAGTTCATACCACTTAATCAATGTTTTAAATGTTTTTAAATGCTTTATGGGGGGATACAAGTAGAATTATGCTAGTTATTATATCAATAACATGTGATTAATAAGCAGCATTCACATGATTGGCTACTCATTAGCCGTTTTACCAAAAAGTTTCCTTCAAATGATTTTCATAAACATTTTATATGTTTAAAACTCCTTATTAAACTATTCATTTTACACTGTATGTTTCATTTCAAACTCATTTACAATTGTGTTTCAAACCAATGTTTATTTATACTAAAACTGTTTTATCAAACACATGCTTTCAACCCTTTTTATAGATTGACATCAAGTCAATCTTTTCTTAGATAATAATTATGTTCAAGGGTTTTACAAAACTTATTTTATGCTTTTTATATTATCAAATGCATGCCTATATATTTATACTTATATAAGAAATGTTTAAAAGACTTAGGAAGGCTATCCACCCTATTTCCTTTTCGCGCTTGAGATGTGGTCTGGTGGGATATCGGGTACCCGTCCGAAGGTCGTTTAAATATTAGTTATATATCATGTGTACATATATAGTCATAAAGGTTCTCCCAGTTCATTCAATACCCTTGGGTAGCAAGGGTATACATCCATGTTCATACGTACCAGTTATATTACTAGTAAGCTACCATATGGGTAGTTTAGGTAGATACTAATACGTTTACTAGAACAATGAATCACACAAAGAGTCAGTTCATACATGAGTCATAATACATAGTGATGAGAAACAAACATAATACTTAGTGATGAGAAACAAACATAATACTTAGTGATGAGAAACAAACATAATACATAGTGATGAGAAACAAACATACATGCTAGACAGAGGAAGAACATACAATACAGCTAGCATATACATTACATTTAGTTAAGTGAGCCATTAAACGGGTCATGGTACTACCTGCCATGACCATTTTTGTGTCCAAAATCTCCTTAATTGGAGAGCGTATGAGTTTGCATATAGATCTATACTAGATTGACTATCCTACACCTTGTTGCTCGCTACAGTGGGACTTCCAAGTCTACGGGTGCATGCCAAATGTCATTTCTTACGGCGTCTTACATCGTCGTTTTACTATAGTCGGTAGTAGGATACAGGTCGATCACATGTTACTTTAAATTACATTAGATTTAAGGTAGTTAGTACGGTTGTAGTTAGATACTACACAATAGTAATGTTTCATTTTCCCATTACATTCACTTCGTGAACATTCACACGACGCACGATAATGTAGAAACTATATTTTTGGTTAATGATAGTCAGATTTGAGAAGATACACACTCTTACAAGAGACCCACACACAGACACTAGATGCCTTGGTAGAAGGATACGATTAGTAGGAAACATAGGGCTTCCTAGGATCATTCAAAACATTTTCATACTTACAGTTCATATACATTTTCAAGACTTACAGTTCATATACATTTTCAACACTTACAGTTCATATACATTTTCAACACTTACAGTTCATATACATACAAATACTTACATACAAATTAAGACACTAAAATACTTATGATCTCACCAGGTGTAAAGCTGATACTCTCTTTCAAAATAACTTGTATCCTCAGGTCAACCATAGACAGGAACCGATGCTAGGTTCAGAGAAGATGGTGCTTGTTCAAGAGTCATCTTTCATTTTGATTTATACTTTAATGTTTATTATATATTAACATAACACACTTGTAAAAAAAATATATTATTAATGCAATGGATGATGTTGTTGCTTGTTTACTACTTTTCGATGTTGTGATATTGTACATGACGTCCTCCACCCCAGAACGTTTCCGTCGTTCATGGTTTTGGGGTGTGACATATAGATATATATTATAAATAAATAAATAATAAATGTTTATACCGTTTTTTTGGACTATTCGGTTCTTATTTTATAAACCAAAACCAATCCAAAATCCAAAATAATAATTCGGTTTTGTTGAAAACCAATCCAAAAATCCGAATATCCAAACCAAATAGTCCAATCTAAATTGTCCAATTGGACAATTTGGTTTTATCCAAATAGTGAACAGCCTGTTTACAACCACTATTGCAAGCCTATAAATGAAGGATTTTAGACAGAAATTGAGGGTTAATGAAACTCACAAACCTTCTCTCAAGAATCCTTCTTGTATCAAAGGGATCATGGTGAATTTCGACAGATTCAGGATTTGTTCTTGAATATGTTGTTGTATCCTCAAGACATACCCATTCTATGGAGATTTCTGTCTTAGGACACTGCAAAAGTAGGTCTCAATCCTTACAATTTTGTGATTATATTTTTTGTGTAGTCAACATTCAAGTATATTTTTTGTAATCTAATTCTTGTATATTACATATATTTGAATTTCATTTGTTTTATTTCTATTGGTTTTGTTGATTCTATACTTTTATCTTAACAACCTAAGACAGAAATAAAAAGTGGAAGAATAGATCAACAATCCATCATCAAAACACATGTGGAAAAGCCTGAGAAATTCAAATATTCATATTTTCGGAGATGGCAATAGAAGATGTTTTATTTGACAACTCTTCATATTTCTAATGTTCTCACTGATGATTCTCCGTCTCCTCCCACTGGTGTAACCACTGCAGAAGGAGTAACACCACCCACTTCAACCCAATTGATAGAACACCTAAGGATTGTGGAAACTTGGAGCACAAATGAATATAATTGTAGAAATTATTTTTTGAATGCCTTGGATGATTCCCTCTATGATATCTACTCTACCATTCCTACTGCAAGAAAGATATGGGAATCACTGGAAAAGAAATACTAAACAAAAGTGGCATGTTCCAAGAAATTCATGATTGGAAAGTTCATGAATTTCAAGATGGTGGATACCAAATCTATCCTCAAACAAGTGGATGAAATTCAAGTAATTACACATGATCTAGAATTTAAAGGTATAGGTATAAAATCTAATTTTGTTGTTGGTTCAATCATTGAAAAACTTCCTCCTTCATGGAAGAATTTCAAACTGTACCTTAAGCACTTAACTGATGACATGAGTTTGGAGCAACTTGTGTTGAGAATTCGTGTGGAAGAAGATAACAGATTGAATGAGAAGGTTGATGCAAATTCCTTGGAAACAAGAGCAAACTTTGTAGGAGAAGCAAATTCTTCAAGGACAAAGCATAACAACAAGAAAGAAAAACAAGGATCCAAAAACTCTTCCAAAGACAGCAAAAGTCATGGCCCTAACAAGAAGAATTTCAAGAATAATTCTACTCCATGCTATGTTTGTGGCAAAAATGGACACAAGGCCAAATATTTCAGATTCAGGAGGGGTCAAGGAGGAAACAATGGAAACAATGGTGGAAATTCTGGTGGAGGAAATTCTGGTCAAGCCAACATGGTTGAATCACCAAATCAGTTTGTTGTTGTGATTCAAACCAACATGGTTTGCAATTGTGTAGATTGATACTGGAGCCACAAGGCACATTTGCCACTCCCAGACCATGATTTCTACACACCAGAAACTCTCGGATTTTGAACCAATGTTTATGGGGAATGGCTCTACTGCAATAGTTGAAGGAAGGGAAAAGTGAAGCTACAACTAACTTCTGAAAAAGAACTTTTTTTAAGTGATGTCTTGCATGTTCTTGAAATTACTAAGAATCTAATTTTTGGTCCTATTCTTAGTAACAAGGGATTCAAACTTATATTTCAGTCTGATAAGTTTGTTCTCACCTAGGGTGGGATGTATGTTGGAAATGGATACCTTAGTGAGGGTCTCTTAAAAGTAAGTATCTTACCTTTGTACTATGGTGTTGAAACACCAAACAATGATGTAACCAATGTTAATGGTAATGCAATAATGGGCACTACTAGCCCATCTTCTATGTATATGCATGTTCCTTTATTTTTGTGGCATTCTCATTTGGGACATGTCAATTTCCGCTCTATTCAAAGAATGGCAGAACTTGGCATGTTACCAAAATGTTCATTAGATAAAAACATAAAATGTGAGGTTCATGTAGAATCAAAATTTTCACAACATCCTCATAAATCAATTGAAAAATCTAATAAAATACTTGGCTTAATCCACTCTGATTTATGTGATTTTTGAGCAACACTAACAAGAGGAGTAAATAATTATTATATTTCTTTTATTGATGATTGCAGCAAGTATTGCTATATTTATTTGTTACATACCAAGGATGAAGCCTTGAATTCTTTTAAGAATTACAAGGCTGAAATTCAAAATCAACTTGACAAAAAGATCAAAATTCTAAGGTCTGATCGAGGAGGAGAATCTGAATCTAATGACTTTGTTGAATTTTGTTCTTTAAATGGTATTATACATCAAACAACTACTCCATATACTCCTCAACAAAATGGAGTGGCGGAAAGAAAGAATAGAACCTTGAAAAACATGATTAATTTAATGTTAATTACTTCTGGAGCACCACATAATCTATGGGGAGAAGCATGTCTTGTAGCAAATTCAATACTTAATAGAATTCCTCATAAAAAGAGTGATAAATCACCCTATCATCTGTGGAAAGGGAGGTACCCTCTTACAAAAGGATGAAAGTGTGGGGTTGCCTTGCTAAGGTACAAGTACCTCTTCCTAAGAGGACTAAACTTGGACCACAAACCATAGATTGCATCTATCTTGGCCATGCCATGAATAGTGAAGCCTATAGGTTTCTTGTGTATAAATCACATGTTGATGATATCTATAGTCAAACCATCATGGAATCAACAGAGGCTAAATTCTTTGAAAATACTTTTCCTTTTAAGGATAAAGGGAAAGAGGTTACCTGCTCTAGGAAAAGACCTCTTGATGATGGACTGAATGAAACCATTCTTGAAAAAAGTTTACAATCAAATGAAGAGAGTTCTTCAAAGGTTCAAGAAGAGAACTTAGAACCTAGAAGAAGCAAACGGGAAAAAATAGCCAAAGATTTTGGACCTGATTATATGACCTATGTAGTAAATAAAGAACCACAAACTTATAAGGATGATATGGATTCTTCTGAGGCTCCCTTTTGGAAAAAAGCAATCAAAAGTGAGATTGACTCCATTGTGTAGAATAACACTTGGAAATCGGTAGATTTCCCACCTAGGCAAAAACCAATTGGGCACAAATGGATATTCAAGAAGAAGTTTAGAACCGATGGTATCATTGAGAAGTATAAAGCTCGTTTAGTAGCTAAAGGGTATAGTCAAAAGGAGGGTTGGGACTTCTTTGACACCTATTCACCTGTTACAAGAATTACATCAATTCGCACATTAGTAGCAATTGTAGCCATTCACAATCTGGAAATACACCAAATGGATGTGAAAAATGCCTTCTTGTATGGTGAACTAGATGAAGAGATATATATGAATCAAAAGGGTTTGTGGTTAAAGGTCAAGAAAAAAAAGTATGTAAGTTAGTTAGATCACTTTATGGACTAAAACAAGCTCCAAAGCAATGACATTAGAGGTTTGACAACACATTACTCTCTAATGGATATAGAATTAATGAATGTGATAAATGTGTTTATGTCAAACAATACAAGAATGCTTGTTTCATCATATGCTTATATGTGGATGATATGCTTATAATGTGTACTAATTTGGATGTGATCAATCAAACCAAGAAAATTCTACACTCATCCTTTTCCATGAAGGACTTAGGAGTAGTAGATATGATCCTTGGTGTAAGAGTTCAAAGAAGACCAGATGGATATACTCTTACTCTGTCCCATTATATTGAAAGTGTAATCAAGAATTTTGGACATCATGATGACAAGCCGGTAGTCACCCCTTTTGATCCTTCAAGTCATCTTAAGAAGAATAAAGGTTATAATGTAGCTCAGTTAGAATATACTCAAGTTCTTGGTAGCTTAATGTATATTATGAATTGTACTAGACCGGAATAGGCTTATAGTGTAAGTAGATTGTGCAGTTACTCCCATAATCCTGGGAAAGATCATTGGTATGCATTAGTGAGAGTGATTAGATATTTAAAGCATACAATGAATTATGGATTGAATTGCACGAAGTATCCTCCTGTTCTTGAAGGGTATTGTGATCCAAATTGGATTTCCAATACTTCCGAGGCAAAATCCATAAGTGGATATGTGTTCACTCTTGGTGGAGCTGCTATCTCTTGGAAATCATCTAAGAAAACTATGAATACTCGTTCTACAATGGAATCAAAGCTTGTTTGTGACAAACTAAGTTGTTCCGTTACATTTTCCCCGTTACTGTTAACGGAATATTCCAGTTTGTAAAAGTTCCGTTAATTAGAGGTCGTCAAGTTAACAAACATTCCATTTGTTTACATTTAATATGCCGTTAAGTCGTGATAAAAAGAAATAAAAACACATAACACACATTTCCATTTATTTGGAAAATGTTAAGTTTTATTATTATGACCACTAAATCGGGTGCGACCAAAAGCCCCGTATAACGACAGTATTGGGTAGAATATCACTGAGCTCCAACTCCCACCCATATATAAAGGGGAGTAAACCCCATTTCAACCTTTTCCACCCTCTCTCTCTCTATATACTCTCTCTAGACTCGTTTTCGCCCCGAATCCGCAACCAAACGCTTCCAAATCGTAAGTCCGCTTACCCTAGCTTATTCTAAACATTATGATTTGTGTTTATAGCCCAAAAATCAGACTTAGAAGCTATGGAAGAGGAGTTTACGGCCTAAGCTCCTCTTTAGGCCGTAAACACCTTAAATGAGGCCAAAAAGACCCTAAATTGTCCCTAGAAGCTTGGAAATAAATTGGGGGTTTAGCCTAGAAGTGTTTAAGCATTAAAACACATGGATTTAGGGGATAAAAGAGAGTTTACGGCCCAGGCATATGCCAAGGCCGTAAACACCTCTTAAGCATGTTAAAATGTCCCAAACACACTCCTAAAACACCCTTAGGCTTAATACAAAATTTAGGGACTTGATATTTGGGTTTTGGATCAATTAAACACAACAAAATGAGGGGACTAAAGGAGTTTACGGCCCAGGCATGTACCAGGGCCGTAAACACCCTTAAACATGCCCAAAACATTTATTTTGTCCCCCAAATGACCTTAGACTATTACCAAAATGCTTAGAAAATTACCGTCTACCACTTAAGCCCTTAAAACACCAAAAGAAAGAGGGTATAGGAGCTTACGGCCGTAAGCTCCCTTGCTTAGGGCCATAAACTCCTCAAAGGGGCCATTTAATGCTTTAAACCCATTCACACATTTGATATTTGAGCCTAGCATAAATCTACAATTGATATGAGACACTTTAGCACACTAGAACCCTTCACCATGAGTTTACGGCCGTAAACTCATGGTGAGATGTCCATGGGTCGTAAACTAAGTGATAAGAGTTTACTCTCGGAGAGTAAACTCCATTCCTAAGCCATACACACCTTTAGACGCTACCCAGGACACCCCAAACACTTAACCAAAGTGTTTTCCGCTCCTTTGAGTGCGTATATTTGTTTAATTAGTATTAATATACTAATTGTATGTGAACATATGTTATCATATGTTAAATAGGTCATTGAGTGTGTTCGAGTCCTTTCATGACACCGAACGCCCAAACGGCACCTTCGTCGGACCTACTTACACCAGGTGAGTTCATACCCCTGAATGAACCTTTTAAATGTTTTTACATGTTTTATAGGGGGGAATACAAGTTAAACATGCCAGTTATCATATCAATCACATGTGATTGATAACCCGCATGCACAAGGTTTTACCATACTTTACACTGTTTTACCGAGTAGGACACTATAATGGTTTTCAAAAGGGATTTCAATTGTTTCAAAACTCTTACTGATACTGTCTGGGGTCTGTTTTCTCTGTTTTGACCTTACAAGACGTATCTTTCATTTGATACTGTCTGGGGTCTGTTTCTCACTGTTTTAGACCTTACCAGCTGTACCTTTCATTTGGTACCTTCTGGGGTCTGAGTCTCTACTTATTAGACTGAACCAGGCGTGTCGTTTGTTCGATACTCTCCTGGAGTCTATGATTCCTTGCCTTAGTCAGCAGTCCTCACTGCTGAGGCATATGTTATTCCCTGATGTCGTTTGCTTTCCTCAGTAATCAAATTCAGTATTTTGATAATGATAGCGATTTAGGGAAAATGACTTTTTACTACATAACACTGACCAGTCTTGGTAGAAGGCTGCTTTATTAAAGAAAATATAGGATTTTCTGGAAAGAACTCTAATACACAGTAAACACTTAAACTACTACTTAATAAAGTTATTTCAATAAATGTCACTAAATACTTATGAACTCACCAGCATTTGTAAAAATGCTGATACTCGCTTTTCAAATAACTTGTATTCTCAGGATAGCATTAGACAGGTACATCCCAGGAGCTGTTGATGAAGATAGCTCAGTACCACGCCGTATTCATTCTATTATCTGTATTACTTTGTTGTACTGTAATGTAATCGATGTAAAACTATTACTATTAATGCAATGTTTTGTTGTACTTTGATTACTATAATGCATGTGTTGTGATACTTGACATGACGTCATCCACCCCAGAACGTTTCCGCCGTTCCGATTTTGGGGTGTGACAGATTGGTATCAGAGCATTGTTTATAGTGAGCTAAGTATATCAATTCATAAAAGATATACAACCTATAAATGCAAAGGGATAAAACACTCTGACCAAGAATTATACTTTAAAATATAACCATATTTTACCAAAGTATAATAACATCTAGAATCTGAACACTTGAACAAAAGTATCACAAGAAGAACAATAATAAAAGTCTTCGGATGTTGAGCATTGCCGTCAAACCTGGGCAGTTATGTAATTGTAAGCTGGAATAAATGTAACCTGATCAACTACATTTATTCGAGATGCGATGAACGTGTGCTTGGGAGTGATAGTGGTGTTGCAACAGGACCTACTCCGCGAACTCAGTAACGTACATTTTATCCTTCGCTTCTCGATTTTGAACCCATACCTTTCCGTTAGGACTCTTGTAAGTCCACTTGTCGAGATCCTCGCCTTCGTATTAGAACCGTAGTGACCCTCGACCGAGAGGTCAAGCGGACGAAGCAACGTCGTCGCTCGTTAGTGAAGGTTCGTTGGGATACCAACCGAGGATCCGATTTCACTTAGGAGCGCGAGAACCAATCGATTAGGAAGTTCCCACCTCATGACTCGATCATTCGTACCTACTTCTTTACCTAAATTCTAATTTCGGGACGAAATTCCCTTTAACAGGGGGTTGATGTGACAACTCGAAATTTCCATTCTGTACAAACCATATCAAGTCAGTAGAAGATTAGAACATTTACAGTGAATTTCCAGACTTTTGGGTATAAGTTTGAGTATTTCAGGATTTACACTTAAGGAGATATCAGGAGAGTGGATGCACTAGGGTTTTGTGCAACATTGTTATTCCAAAACTCTATGATATTAGAGTTCATTGGATGAATAAAATATTTTCTGCCAAAAATCCCAGGACTATATATAGGATTCTGAGCCATATTTATTCATTAGTTACTTTTCCAACTAGAGAAAAGTCGAATTCTCTCTCATGGATCTTCGGACTTTCGTTCCGGAAAGTGAGTACTTCTATCTAGTGTTGTTTTAAAGCTTCTTATATGCTTAATACACTAGAAATCATAGGAAAACACTAAGATCTGAGAGTTTACTGCCCAAGAACACCTTGGGGAGTAAACTCTTTTAAAAGGGTCAAAGTGTGCCCAATGTCCCTCCAAACCTTGGAACTGAACCTAGAAACTACCCATGGCTTGTTTAGACATCAAAAACATTAAGAATCAAGGGCTAAAAGTGAGTTCACGGCCAAGGATGTTCTTGGGCCGTGAACTCCATTTTAAGGTGCCAAAATGCCCTGAATGCCTTCCTTAAGCCAAGAGACTAGTTTAGACTTGTACCCTAATGTGTTTAGGACTAGCAAACACCATTAGAACACCAAGAGTAAGGTGTTCACGGCCCAAGAAGTACCAGGGCCGTGAACTACAAACAATAGGGCCAAATGTGCTATAAACTCTCCTAAAGCCTTGTACACTAGCCTAGTTTAGTTCCCAGTTAAATTAGGGACTTGAAAACACCAAAAACACCCTTCCAAGGGAGATTACGGCCGTAATCTCCATGGGGTTTGGCCCCAGGGCCGTAAACTCCTAAAAGGAGTTATATAATGCCCTAAACTCTTCCATAGAACAAGCCATTAAGTAGAAATGCTTGTTAGAGTCTTGTAGAGCATCAAAAACAAAATGATCATATAAGTATGAGCTTACGGCCGTAAAATCATGATTTTACGACCGTAAACTCATTTGTTAGTGATATTAGGGCCATGAACTCCCTTATGGAGTTTTCCTTGAACCCTACACACAATAGCTTCCCCTACAAACACTTAGATGCAATCCTAGAGGCTAATAACACTTGATAAAGGTGTTTAGCATGTCCTAGGGTGTCTTAACTTGTTTATTAGTTTTTTATAGACTAATTTGATACATATATGTGATATTATATGTTAACTAGGATCATAGAGTGTGTTCAAGACTTCACTTGACACCTAGCCATCCTACCTCTTCAGTTCATCCGTACCACTCACAACAGGTGAGTTCATACCACTTAATCAATGTTTTAAATGTTTTTAAATGCTTTATGGGGGGGATACAAGTAGAATTATGCTAGTTATTATATCAATCACATGTGATTAATAAGCAGCATTCAAATGATTGGCTACTCATTAGCCGTTTTACCAAAAAGTTTCCTTCAAATGATTTTCATAAACATTTTATATGTTTAAAACTCCTTATTAAACTATTCATTTTACACCGTATGTTTCATTTCAAACTCATTTACAATTGTGTTTCAACCCAATGTTTATTTATACTTAAACTGTTTTATCAAACACATGCTTTCAACCCTTTTTATAGATTGACATCAAGCCAATCTTTTCTTAGATAATAATTATGTTCAAGGGTTTTACAAAACTTATTTTATGCTTTTTATATTATCAAATGCATGCCTATATATTTATACTTATATAAGAAATGTTTAAAAGACTTAGGAAGGCTATCCACCCTATTTCCTTTTCGCGCTTGAGATGTGGTCTGGTGGGATATCGGGTACCCGTCCGAAGGTCGTTTAAATATTAGTTATATATCATGTGTACATATATAGTCATAAAGGTTCTCCCAGTTCATTCAATACCCTTGGGTAGCAAGGTATACATCCATGTTCATACGTACCAGTTATATTACTAGTAAGCTACCATATGGGTAGTTTAGGTAGATACTAATACGTTTACTAGAACAATGAATCACACAAAGAGTCAGTTCATACATGAGTCATAATACATAGTGATTAGAAACAAACATAATACTTAGTGATGAGAAACAAACATAATACATAGTGATGAGAAACAAACATACATGCTAGACAGAGGAAGAACATACAATACAGCTAGCATATACATTACATATACATTACATTTAGTTAAGTGAGCCATTAAACGGGTCATGGTACTACCTGCCATGACCATTTTTGTGTCCAGAATCTCCTTAATTGGAGAGCGTATAAGTTTGCATATAGATCTATACTAGATTGACTATCCTACACCTTGTTGCTCGCTACAGTGGGACTTCCAAGTCTACGGGTGCATGCCAAATGTCATTTCTTACGGCGTCTTACATCGTCGTTTTACTATAGTCGGTAGCAGGATACAGGTCGATCACATGTTACTTTAAATTACATTAGATTTAAGGTAGTTAGTACGGTTGTAGTTAGATACTACACAATAGTACTGTTTCATTTTCCCATTACATTCACTTCGTGAACATTCACACGACGCACGATAATGTAGAAACTATATTTTTGGTTAATGATAGTCAGATTTGAGAAAATACACACTCTTACAAGAGACCCACACACAGACACTAGATGCCTTGGTAGAAGGATACGATTAGTAGGAAACATAGGGCTTCCTAGGATCATTCAAAACATTTTCATACTTACAGTTCATATACATTTTCAAGACTTACAGTTCATATACATTTTCAACACTTACAGTTCATATACATTTTCAACACTTACAATTCATATACATACAAATACTTACATACAAATTAAGACACTAAAATACTTATGATCTCACCAGGTGTAAAGCTGATACTCTCTTTCAAAATAACTTGTATCCTCAGATCAACCATAGACAGGTACCGATGCTAGGTTCAGAGAAGATGGTGCTTGTTCAAGAGTCATCTTTCATTTTGATTTATACTTTAATGTTTATTATATATTAACATAACACACTTGTAAAAAAAAATTTATTATTAATGCAATGGATAATGTTGTTGCTTGTTTACTACTTTTCATTGTTGTGATATTGTACATGACGTCCTCCACCCCAGAACGTTTCCGTCGTTCATGGTTTTGGGGTGTGACATATAGATATATATTATAAATAAATAAATAATAAATGTTTATACGGTTTTTTTGGACTATTCGGTTCTTATTTTATAAACCAAAAGCAATCCAAAATCCAAAATAATAATTCGGTTTTGTTGAAAACCAATCCAAAAATCCGAATATCCAAACCAAATAGTCCAATCCAAATTTTCCAATTGGACAATTCGGTTTTATCCAAATAGTGAACAGCCTGTTTACAACCACTATTGCAAGCCTATAAATGAAGGATTTCAGACAGAAATTGAGGGTTAATGAAACTCACAAACCTTCTCTCAAGAATCCTTCTTGTATCAAAAGGATCATGGAATATTTCGACAGATTCAGGATTTGTTCTTGAATATGTTGTTGTATCCTCAAGACATACCCATTCTATGGAGATTTCTATCTTAGGACACTGCAAAAGTAGGTCTCAATCCGTACAATTTCATGATTATATTTTTTGTGTAGTGAACATTCAAGTATAGTTTTTGTAATCTAATTTTTGTATATTACATATATTTGAATTTCATTTGTTTTATTTCTATTGGTTTTGTTGATTCTATACTTTTATCTTAACAACCTAAGACAGAAATAAAAAGTGGAAGAATAGATCAACAATCCATCATCAAAACACATGTGGAAAAGCCTGAGAAATTCAAATATTCATATTTTCGGAGATGGCAATAGAAGATGTTTTGTTTAACAACTCTTCATATTTCTAATGTTCTCACTGATGATTCTCCGTCTCCTCCCACTGGTGTAACCACTGCAGAAGGAGTAACACCACCCACTTCAACCCAATTGATAGAACACCTAAGGATTGTGGAAACTTGGAGCACAAATGAATATAATTGTAGAAATTATTTTCTAAATGCCTTGGATGATTCCCTCTATGATATCTACTCTACCATTCCTACTGCAAGAAAGATATGGGAATCACTGGAAAAGAAATACCAAACAAAAGTGGCATGTTCCAAGAAATTCGTGATTGAAAAGTTCATTAATTTCAAGATGGTGGATACCAAATCTATCCTCAAACAAGTGGATGAAATTCAAGTAATTACACATGATCTTGAAGTTAAAGGTATAGGTATAAAATCTAATTTTGTTGTTGGTTCAATCATTGAAAAACTTCCTCCTTCATGGAAGAATTTCAAACTATACCTTAAGCACTTAACTGATGACATGAGTTTGGAGCAACTTGTGTTGAGAATTCGTGTGGAAGAAGATAACAGATTGAATGAGAAGGTTGATGCAAATTCCTTGGAAACAAGTGCAAACTTTATAGGAGAAGCAAATTCTTCAAGGACAAAGCATAACAACAAGAAAGAAAAACAAGGATCCAAAAACTCTTCCAAAGACAGCAAAAGTCATGGCCCTAACAAGAAGAATTTCAAGAATAATTCTACTCCATGCTATGTTTGTGGCAAAAATGGACACAAGGCCAAATATTTCAGATTCAGGAGGGGTCAAGGAGGAAACAATGGAAACAATGGTGGAAATTCTGGTGGAGGAAATTCTGGTCAAGCCAACATGGTTAAATCACCAAATCAGTTTGTTGCTGTAATTCAAACCAACATGGTTTGCAATTGTGTAGATTGATACTGGAGCCACAAGGCACATTTGCCACTCCCAGAACATCATTTCTACACACTATAAACTCTCGGATTTTGAACCAATGTTTATGGGGAATGGCTCTACTGCAAAAGTTGAAGGAAGGGAAAAGTGAAGCTACAACTAACTTCTGAAAAAGAACTTTTTTTAAGTGATGTCTTGCATGTTCTTGAAATTACTAAGAATCTAATTTCTGGTCCTATTCTTAGTAACAAGGGATTCAAACTTATATTTCAGTCTGATAATTTTTGTGGCATTCTCATTTGGGACATGTCAATTTCCGCTCTATTCAAAGAATGGCTGAACTTGGCGTGTTACCAAAATGTTCATTAGATAAAAACATAAAATGTGAGGTTCATGTAGAATCAAAATTTTCACAACATCCTCATAAATCAATTGAAAAATCTAATAAAATACTTGGCTTAATCCACTCTGATTTATGTGATTTTAGAGCAACACTAACAAGAGGAGTAAATAATTATTATATTTCTTTTATTGATGATTGCAGCAAGTATTGCTATATTTATTTGTTAAATACCAAGGATGAAGCCTTGAATTCTTTTATGAATTACCAGGCTGAAATTCAAAATCAACTTGACAAAAAGATCAAAATTCTAAGGTCTGATTGAGGAGGAGAATCTGAATCTAATGACTTTGTTGAATTTTGTTCTTTAAATGGTATGATACATCAAACAACTACTCCGTATACTCCTCAACAAAATGGAGTGGCAGAATGAAAGAATAGAACCTTGAAAAACATGATTAATTTAATGTTAATTACTTCTGGAGCACCACATAATCTATGGGGAGAAGCATGTCTTGTAGCAAATTCAATACTTAATAGAATTCCTCATAAAAAGAGTGATAAATCACCCTATCATCTGTGGAAAGGGAGGTACCCTCTTACAAAAGGATGAAAGTGTGGGGTTGCCTTGCTAAGGTACAAGTACCTCTTCCTAAGAGGACTAAACTTGGGCCACAAACCATAGATTGCATCTATCTTGGCCATGCCATGAATAGTGAAGCCTATAGGTTTCTTGTGTATAAATCACATGTTGATGATATCTATAGTCAAACCATCATGGAATCAACAGAGGCTAAATTCTTTGAAAATACTTTTCCTTTTAAGGATAAAGGGAAAGAGGTTACCTGCTCTAGGAAAAGACCTCTTGATGATGGACTGAATGAAACCATTCTTGACAAAAGTTTACAATCAAATGAAGAGAGTTCTTCAAAGGTTCAAGAAGAGAACTTAGAACCTAGAAGAAGCAAACGGGAAAAAATAGCCAAAGATTTTGGACCTGATTATATGACCTATGTAGTAAATAAAGAACCACAAACTTATAAGGATGATATGGATTCTTCTGAGGCTCCCTTTTGGAAAAAAGCAATCAAAAGTGAGATTGACTCCATTGTGTAGAATAACACTTGGAAATCGGTAGATTTCCCACCTAGGCAAAAACCAATTGGGCACAAATGGATATTCAAGAAGAAGTTTAGAACCGATGGTATCATTGAGAAGTATAAAGCTCGTTTAGTAGCTAAAGGGTATAGTCAAAAGGAGGGTTGGGACTTCTTTGACACCTATTCACCTGTTACAAGAATTACATCAATTCGCACATTAGTAGCAATTGTAGCCATTCACAATCTGGAAATACACCAAATGGATGTGAAAATTGCCTTCTTGTATGGTGAACTAGATGAAGAGATATATATGAATCAAAAGGGTTTGTAGTTAAAGGTCAAGAAAAAAAAGTATGTAAGTTAGTTAGATCACTTTATGGACTAAAACAAGCTCCAAAACAATGACATTAGAGGTTTGACAACACATTACTCTCTAATGGATATAGAATTAATGAATGTGATAAATGTGTTTATGTCAAACAATACAAGAATGCTTGTTTCATCATATGCTTATATGTGGATGATATGCTTATAATGTGTACTAATTTGGATGTGATCAATCAAACCAAGAAAATTCTACACCCATCCTTTTCCATGAAGGACTTAGGAGTAGTAGATATGATCCTTGGTGTAAGAGTTCAAAGAAGACCAGATGGATATACTCTTACTCTGTCCCATTATATTGAAAGTGTAATCAAGAATTTTGGACATCATGATGACAAGCCGGTAGTCACCCCTTTTGATCCTTCAAGTCATCTTAAGAAGAATAAAGGTTATAATGTAGCTCAGTTAGAATATACTCAAGTTCTTGGTAGCTTAATGTATATTATGAATTGTACTAGACCGGAATAGGCTTATAGTGTAAGTAGATTGTGCAGTTACTCCCATAATCCTGGGAAAGATCATTGGTATGCATTAGTGAGAGTGATTAGATATTTAAAGCATACAATGAATTATGGATTGAATTACACGAAGTATCCTCCTGTTCTTGAAGGGTATTGTGATCCAAATTGGATTTCCAATACTTCCGAGGCAAAATCCACAAGTGGATACGTGTTCACTCTTGGTGGAGCTGCTATCTCTTGGAAATCATCTAAGAAAACTATGAATACTCGTTCTACAATGGAATCAAAGCTTGTTTGTGACAACCCAAGTTGTTCCGTTATATTTTCCCCGTTACTGTTAACGGAATATTCCAGTTTGTAAAAGTTCCGTTAATTAGACGTCGTCAAGTTAACAAACATTCCATTTGTTTACATTTAATATGCCGTTAAGTCGTGATAAAAAGAAATAAAAACACATAACACACATTTCCATTTATTTGGAAAATGTTAAGTTTTATTATTACGACCACTAAATCGGGTGCGACCAAAAGCCCCGTATAACGACAGTATTGGGTAGAATATCACTGAGCTCCAACTCCCACCCATATATAAAGGGGAGTAAACCCCATTTCAACCTTTTCCACCCTCTCTCTCTATATATACTCTCTCTCTAGACTCGTTTTCGCCCCGAATCTGCAACCAAACGCTTCCAAATCGTAAGTCCGCTTACCCTAGCTTATTCTAAACATTATGATTTGTGTTTATAGCCCAAAAATTGGACTTAGAAGCTATGGAAGAGGAGTTTACGGCCTAAGCTCCTCTTTAGGCCGTAAACACCTTAAATGAGGCCAAAAAGACCCTAAATTGTCCCTAGAAGCTTGGAAATAAATTGGGGGTTTAGCCTAGAAGTGTTTAAGCATTAAAACACATGGATTTAGGGGATAAAAGAGAGTTTACGGCCCAGGCACATGCCAAGGCCGTAAACACCTCTTAAGCATGTTAAAATGTCCCAAACACACTCCTAAAACACCCTTAGGCTTAATACAAAATTTAGGGACTTGATATTTGGGTTTTGGATCAATTAAACACAACAAAATGAGGGGACTAAAGGAGTTTACGGACCAGGCATGTACCAGGGCCGTAAACACCCTTAAACATGCCCAAAACATTTATTTTGTCCCCCAAATGACCTTAGACTATTACCAAAATGCTTAGAAAATTACCCTCTACCACTTAAGCCCTTAAAACACCAAAAGAAAGAGGGTATAGGAGCTTACGGCCGTAAGCTCCCTTGCTTAGGGCCATAAACTCCTCAAAGGGGCCATTTAATGCTTTAAACCCATTCACACATTTGATATTTGAGCCTAGCATAAATCTACAATTGATATGAGACACTTTAGCACACTAGAACCCTTCACCATGAGTTTACGGCCGTAAACTCATGGTGAGATGTCCATGGGTCGTAAACTAAGTGATAAGAGTTTACTCTCGGAGAGTAAACTCCATTCCTAAGCCATACACACCTTTAGACGCTACCCAGGACACCCCAAACACTTAACCAAAGTGTTTTCCGCTCCTTTGAGTGCGTATATTTGTTTAATTAGTATTAATATACTAATTGTATGTGAACATATGTTATCATATGTTAAATAGGTCATTGAGTGTGTTCGAGTCCTTTCATGACACCGAACGCCCAAACGGCACCTTCGTCGGACCTACTTACACCAGGTGAGTTCATACCCCTGAATGAACCTTTTAAATGTTTTTACATGTTTTATAGGGGGAATACAAGTTAAACATGCCAGTTATCATATCAATCACATGTGATTGATAACCCGCATGCACAAGGTTTTACCATACTTTACACTGTTTTACCGAGTAGGACACTATAATGGTTTTCAAAAGGGATTTTAATTGTTTCAAAACTCTTACTTATACTGTTTTACCTAAATTCATTTTAAACTGGTTTATGAAAGATTCCAAAGATTTCTAAAGGTTTTCACACTTATTTTACCAAAGAATACTAAATGCGAGTTTTCCTGAGTATAAAGGTTTTTCCAAGGTTTTCATCAAAGTTCCATTTCACGTTGTATACTTTTACTTGTTAGTTATTGCTGCTTCGCTTATACTTATTTTATACTCCTACTTGGTAAGGCTTTCACTTATATTTGTAGTCGCTTATACCTGATAGACGCTCTCACTTCACTTATTGTCGTCTCTACTTCGTGATACGCTTATACTTGTTCGACACTCCTACTTCACTTGCAACCGCTCCTACTTCACTTGTTCGACACTCCTACTTCACTTGCGACCGCTCCTACTTCACTTGTTAGACACTCCTACTTCACAAGAATCACTTCTATTTGATACACACTCAGGCGTAGTTAGATGTATGTATGTGCTTATATAGGTACATATAAGTAATGATTGAAAGACTTAGGAAGGCTCGTCCGCCCTATTTCCTTTTCTTCGTTGAGATGTGGTCTGGTGGGATCGGATGGCCGTCCGAGGTCGTTTGATTCATTAGTTATATATTATGTATATGAGTATGGACATACAGGAATTCTCTAGTCAGTTCAGTTAAGAGTCTCTACCTCTAGTCTACACTTACATTAGAAACACACTACCCACTATTCGGAAGTCTCTACCTCTAGTTTAGCACTTACACACTACCCACTATTTGGAAGTCTCTACCCACTATTTGGGATGCATCTTCAGGACACGGCCTTCTCCGTCGTCTAGATGGTAACCAGAATATCCTGTAGGGAGAGCGGACATTGTGTGTATAGATCTATTTGGGATTGACACCCCTGCACCCAGACTGCTAGCTACAGTCCCGGCCTACCAAGACAACGGGTGACAAATGTCATATTTCAGACACTTGTAGGGCGTCTGGTACTCTAGTCAGTATGGTTATGAGTATCCCGGGTTACTTTATAATTCATTGGCCTTAAGGTAACGGTATTTCACCGGCAATTTACACTGTATGTTGGTAATTCATTTTCAGAGTCACTCTGTTTTGACCTTACAAGACTTATCTTTCATTTGATACTGTCTGGGGTCTGTTTTCTCTGTTTTGACCTTACAAGACGTATCTTTCATTTGATAATGTCTGGGGTCTGTTTCTCACTGTTTTAGACCTTACCAGCTGTACCTTTCATTTGGTACCTTCTGGGGTCTGAGTCTCTACTTATTAGACTGAACCAGGCGTTTCATTTGTTCGATACTCTCCTGGAGTCTATGATTCCTTGCCTTAGTCAGCAGTCCTCACTGTTGAGGCATATGTTATTCCCTGATGTCGTTTGCTTTCCTCAATAATCAAATTCAGTATTTTGATAATGATAGCAATTTAGGGAAAATGACTTTTTACCACATAAGACTGACCAGTCTTGGTAGAAGGCTGCTTTATTAAAGAAAATATAGGATTTTCTGGAAAGAACTCTAATACACAGTAAACACTTAAACTACTACTTAATAAAGTTATTTGAATAAATGTCACTAAATACTTATGAACTCACCAACATTTGTAAAAATGCTGATACTCGCTTTTCAAATAACTTGTATTCTCAGGTTAGCATTAGACAGGTACATCCCAGGAGCTGTTGATGAAGATAGCTCAGCACCACGCCGTATTCATTCTATTATCTGTATTACTTTGTTGTACTGTAATGTAATCGATGTAAAACTGTTACTATTAATGTAATGTTTTGTTGTACTTTGATTACTATAATGCATGTGTTGTGATACTTGACATGACGTCATCCACCCCAGAACGTTTCCGCCGTTCCGGTTTTGGGGTGTGACATTGTTGCTCTAGAAAAAGCTGCTGAAGAAGTTGGATAGCTTAATAGCTTCCAAGAAGGTATTCCTCTGTGTCCTCAATCAGTTACTGCCATTGGCATCCATTGTGATAGTGTGGTTCTTCTTACTAGAGCCCAAAGTCACATATATAATGGCAAGTCGATACACATTAGGCGCAAACATATTACAATAAGAGACTTGCTGAAGAATGGAATCATTTCCATTAGTAACATAAAGTCAAAGGAAAATATAGTTGATCCTTTGACAAAAGGCCTTAGTAGAGAGCAAGTTCTCTTCACATCGAGGGGAATGGGCTTAAAGCAAACACAATGAGTCACCACCTTGAGGAAACTTAACCTAGCAACATTGGAGATCCCATGGTCTAGGTTCAATAGGACAACTAGATTCGGGAAGACTCAAAGAAACACTAACATAAAGGTATGCTCACTCCTGTGATATTTATTTTGTGTCTTTTCGTAAATGATATAGGGATGGATTCTTTATTCTTAATAATGATGATAGCTTTTATAGTGGAATAGTACGGATTGTTCCAGATTAGCATTACTTATGTGAGATGGATGTGAGGTCATATTTTTGGGAGCTAATATGGCTAAGCTCTCTAAAGTCTCATGAAGAAAGGATTATTCACGCTCGAAAAGAACACAATGGTATGAAATGAACCATGTTTGGATATGATATGTGTGATACCTCTTGTCCTGATTCTACTATACAAAGTTGTTAGCTCAAGACTTTAGTTCACTACCCACAAAGTAGATCCAAGTAGTACTCACTATGAAAGGTTAATGTTTTACTATACCTATTCAGATGCATGACACATCTTACTTCCCTTATTTGAATATCAAAGTTCACTTATTTTTTATTCAATTGTGGGGTATTCTTGTAGTTTGAATAGAAAATGTGGGGTATTGTTGGAACTTTGCTCTACAAAATTACTATGTGGGACTTATCCCACATCGGTGGAAGAGAAAAACCTTTTCCCACATTATAAAGCTTGTCTCACTCATTTAAGAAAATGGATCAAGTAATGGGTTAAGCAATTTGGGCTTGGGTTGTGGTGTTGGACTAGTCAAATTGGGCTAGTAGTAGGCTTGGATTATTAAATATTAATGGTCAAAGATAGTGTAGCACCCGGTTCCTGGTACGTAAATCTTAATTGAGTATTTCCCTTCTTTTAGCCTTGGACTCGGCGAGTCATAGGTCCGACTCGCCGAGTGGATGCGGGACCTGGGACAAGTTTAAGTTGGCGACTCGGCGAGTCACAACTGTTGGATGAAACCCTAAGTTTCAGGGGTTTGCACCCTATTTAAACGACTTAACTGCCCCAAGCCAGCCCCTATTCACCCTCAGAGCCCTGTATCTCTCTCTAGTCTTGCTTTCTTGTGAGTTTGAAGTGTTTTGTGGTGTATTGAAGTTTCTTTGAAGGAAAAGAAGAGGGAATCAAGAAGAGGAGAAGGAGGCCAAGCATCTCTGTGTCATTCCAACGTTTCCCCTAAGGTATAGCTCGTTTCCCCTCTGTTTTTAAGCTTATAGCTCCATAAAAGTCCTTTTTGAGCCATTTCCAAGATTGTGTATGCTTGAGGGTCAGTAATAAGTCGATTGGCCTCTAGATCTAGGCAAGATTGAGCTCCAGGAGCTCAGATCTGTTAGCTTTATGGCCCCATGTTTCTTGTTCACCGTAGATCTACCCTTTTGAGGCATTTTGAGCCCTAAAATCCATATTGGTGAATATCCACACGTAAAGTTGGAAACTTTACGTGTGATTCGTGTCCTAGAAGTCCAGATCTGTGAATGGCATGGACTGGAGTCGAGCAAATCTGTGTATTTAGTGGGTGCATGGCAACAACTCGGCGAGTCGTTCATGTGACTCGGCGAGTCTGTTCGCGAGTCTCCGAGTTTGTCCCCTTTTCGTAGTGTCGAGTGAGCAGCTAGTCACGGGGTGTGACTCAGTGAGTCGGAAGCTGAACTCATCTATGGAGGTACTCGGCGAGTCAATGCCCTGACTCGGCGAGTTCAAGGCAATCTCCTTAGATCAAGAACAGACTCGGCGAGTTGTTCATACAACTCGGCGAGTCGCAGCATAAGTGTTCATCGGATGAAGATGAACTCGACGAGTTGTTCATACAACTCGGCGAGTAGGATGAAGGACTTGAATATCAGTTTAGAAGGAGAACTCGTCGAGTCATCACCTAACTCGACGAGTAGGAACGGGATCCAGGACAATCGTTTGGGTGGTGACTCGGCGAGTTGGAAAGCCAACTCGGCGAGTCGAGACAACTGAAAGTTGACTGACTTTGACTTAGGGCATGGTCAGGGGTAAAATGGTCATTTTACCCAAAGGTCAGTGAGCAGTGTTTGATTGAGTATGTTGTGGGAATTGCAGCCGGAGGATTTCCGGAGCAGCAACAGCAGCAGTAGGCAGTCAGTTCCCGATCAGATCAGCAGCTACTTCGAGGTGAATTACCTTCCAGTAGCGGTGGGTCTACGGCCACAATGCCGGCCCACCAGTAGGAGTTGTATGTTAGATGGTTGTCTTTGTGATATCATCTAGGTTTGCTACTACCTGATATGTTGTATGCTGGCATGATATGTATATGTGATAGTTATAGAGTTCGGTTGTTAGGACCGAAGGGTAGGTCGGACACCCCAGATATGTCTGACAGTACGTGATGATATGATTGCATGCTGGCTTGTTATGTTAAATGAGGTAAAGGTAGTGAGAGGGGACTAGTCCCCGAGGATCGGTTGTTAGGACCGATGGGTAGTCAGTACCCCAGAATGGCTTGACACGGGTAGTCAGCACCCCAGAATGGCTTGACATGGGTAGTCAGCACCCCAGAATGGTTGGACACGGGTAGGACGGCACCCCAGAACGGCCGTACCGGGTAGTCAGGCACCCCAGAATAGCCTGGCAGTATGTATGTTACGTGTTTGTATGGTATGTGGTACGATGGGGGAACTCACTAAGCTTTGTGCATACGGTTTTCAGTTTTGGTTTCAGGTACCTCCTCAGCTAGGAGAAAGGAGTCGGCGTGGTAGCAGCATGTCACACACACACACTCTTCGGTTTCCGCATTTACGAGCTTCACTGGGATTTGTACTCTGATATTTTGATTGGGTGTATGAATTGGCTTTTAGACATGGTTCACTTTGTGTTATGGTTTGATCAAACAATGTTTTTAGTTATTAATATTTTCTAAAGTAATGTTTTAAAACAAAATTTTTGGTCGTGAAAATTGGGTCGTTACAGATAGGGCCTTGGGGCTTGGGGCTCTTGGTCTCTTGACTAAATAATATTTTTTTATATGTAATCCAATATTAATTAGTCATTTATTAATTTTTATTTATTTAGTATAAAACAAATTTTGTTAAATAAAGGATTAACTGCAGTCAGTTTTTTAGCAATTAATTTCAGTTGGTGGTTTACAACCACTATTGCAAGCCTATAAATGAAGGATTTCAGACAGAATTTGAGGGTTAATGAAACACTCAAACTTTCTCTCAAAATCTTTCTTGTATCAAAGGGATCATGGTGAATTTTGAAAAATTCAAGATCTGTTCTTGAATTGGTTGTTATATCCTCAAGAAAAACCCATTCCAGGGAAATTTCTATCTTAGGACACTACAAAAGCAAGCCTCAATCTGTACAATTTCGAGATTATATTTTCTGTGTAGTCAACATTCAAGTATGTTTTCTGCAATCTAATTCTTGTATATTACATATATTAATTTTTTTTGTTTTATTTCTATTGGTTTTGTTGATTGTATACTTCTATTGTAACATGTATATGGAACAATCCTTGCTTTAAGAGTCCATCAAGGAGGATCCTTGATTGTCTTCAACTTAGTAAAATTTAGGGAGGATCTCACCTGAGGAATCAATTGGAAATGAATCCTACTTGAAAAATAACTTTTTCTTGCAATATGATAGTGCTACAAGTCTTGCATATTTTCTAGGGAGTATCCCAACTCGAGATAACATGTCAATGTTATAAACCTTAGGAATCATCTGGGGAAGATCCCAACTTGAGATATCTTGTTAATGTTATAAACCTTGTGTATTTTCTAGGGAAGATCCCAACTTGAGATAACATGTGAATGTTATGAACCTTGTGTATTTTTTGGGGAAGATCCCAACTTGCGATAACATGTCAATGTTATAAACCTTAAGAATCATCTGGGGAAGATCCCAACTTAAGATAACATGTCATTTTTATAAACCTTATATTTTAACTTTATTATCTTAACTTATGTTCAGAAATAAGAGCCTTGCCAAGTCACTGCAATGTGAAATGATCCCCTTACTCACATCCCATGGTTAGATAACGTACGTCCAAGCGAGGTGTAGAAACCTTCCATTGTAAGACAGAGGTAATTAACTCTTTAACCCTTAGAAGGGATTAAGTACCCTTATTGGTAGGAGAGATGACCAATCTCTATTCTTAGTTGTGTTGAGAATTATAGAACATTGTCTTTATGGGATTCTTAAGTAACAGGGTCCTCAAGTGTCAAGATCCTTGGATGTCAGGATCCTTTGATCTTCATGTCTCAAGGTCCTTGTTGTTGGATTAGGTGTCTAAGCCCATAACTATAATTGTTATAAACTTCAATTGATAGTATCACGGTCCTTTTGGGTTGCCTTCAAACCTAGCAATTAAATAGGATGACTGTCAGAGAGAGAAGAATGATTTATTAATTTATTACTTGGTTAATAAATTAATTAGAAATCAAAATAAATGATTTATTAATGTATTATGGAAATAATATATTAATAAGAAATCATATTGTTTAATTAATATTTAATCAGAAATTAATTTGGAATAAATTTTGGGGTTGAAGGAATTAATTAAAAGTGTAGGGATTAAAAGTGACAATGCTCAATAGTCGAGCATTGGGCAATTCTACAACCTCCCTAAAGAGGGGGAATGATTTCTAGACGATCTCTGGGGGTTTCTTGGGCTCTAAGGGTGCATTGGATGTCTTAAGGAGGAAGTTAAGGGATTGGGTTATCTTAGCGATACTTGCCTTATCCAATACCTTCCTAGCACCTATATAAACCCTCCTTAGGGTTGAACTTTGGGGATACCTCATTTTGAAGTGCCTTGGCTGGAATTCTTCTCTATTCCTTCTCTTTCTGTAGTTTTCCTTGGTTGCTACGTTTGTTTGTGAACCATTAGAGGCGCGACACTTGTGGCGCTTGCTACCAAAAAGTCTTTCAAGCAAGGATTCATGATTGTTTACAATAACAAAATTAAAGGTATGTATCCTAACCCTAGTTTATTATTAATTTCGGAAATTACATGTGCCTCCTAGGGTTTCTAGTGTTTGTGTTCAATGCTTGCATTTCCAATAGACAAAACATAGATCCAACAAATTAGGGTTGCATGCACACATAGAAATTGTTTGTTATCCTTAAGACCCGTCACTTGTGTGTCAGGATCCTCAAGTCCCTGCACAACAAGCATTAGCTAGGGGTGGGCATTAGTTTAGCTAACGCCCCTTCGATGCTTAGTTAGTAATGGTATTTGAAGAGAGAAAATAGTAATAAAAATAAAGGGTAAAAGGTAAAGAGTATGTGTACCTTGAGTGTGTTGGAAAATGACTAATATTACCTACATGAAATAAGCTTTAAGATGTATAACATTCCAGGATCTTGGCAATACATCTCCATAAAGGGGAGCTAGCCAATATGCCCCCTTTCCTGCTTCAGCATCTATGAGATATGGTCCTTCCCATTTAGGTGCCAGTTTACCTGCACTAGGATCCTTGGTACTTTAGAATGTTTTCCTTAATACCATGTCTCCTATCTGGAATCTTCTAACTTTTATATTCTTGTTGTATTCCTTGGTGATTCTCTGTTGATGAGCAGTGATGCAGATCTTGGCAAGATCCCTGGGTTCATCAATAGTATCAAGATCCTAGGCCAGGATCCTGTCGTTGTTTTCTTGACTTTGAAGTTGGTATCTTGCTGTTGGGATCACTACTTTATTAAGGATCATCGATTCTGCTCCGAACACTAGGGAATATGGGGTTTGGATTGTGGCTAGTTTGGAAGTGGTCATATCTGCCCATAGGACGAAAAGGAAGTTCTTCTGCCCATTTTCCTTTCTTTTCATCTAACCTTTTCTTCAAGTTATTAACTATGATTTTGTTGCTAGATTCTGCTTGATCGTTGGCTTGAGGGTGAACAGGAGTGTACATTATCATTTTGATTCCCCAACTCGTGCAAAAGTGTGCAAAAGTCTCTTGTCCTTTTGCTTATGAACCGGGATCCGTTTTCGCATATGATTTCGGTAAGGATCCCGAACCTGATTAAGATATTGCATTTAATTAATGAGACTACCTCTTTGTCTTTTACCTGAACAAAAGCTTTGGCTTCTATCCACTTCGATAAGTAGTCGGTCATCACTAGCATGATGACTTTTCCTCTAGGAGTTACCGACAATTTTCCTACTATATCCATTCCCCACTTCATGAATGGCCAAGGGGAGATAAGATGATGTAGAGGTTCTGCTGGTTGATGTAGGATGTTGTTATGTCTTTGACAAGCATCACAATTTGGAGCATGTAATAAGGAATTTTCTTCATGGTTGGCCAATAGTATCCCGTTCTCAACACTTTGGAGCATAAGGATCTACCCCCAGTGTAATTTCTGCAGTCTCCTTCATGTATGTCCTTTAGAACTTCTGCGGCTTCATGATCTTCTAAGCATCTAAGGTATGGACATGTCATAGACTTTTTATATAATTTACCTTGGATTACTACAAACCTTGGGACCCTTGTTCTGAATGATATGTCACTTTTTTCCTCTTTTGGGATTATGGCATTCTGGAGGTATTCCATAATAGGTTGGACCCAAGATCTTCATGTTGGAGAAGGATCATTGATGTTAGGATTCTGATAAAGTAGTTAAAGAGCGGGGTCTTCAATTGTAGCGACATTGGTAGTTTCCTCGTTATCGTCGGGATCCTTCAGTCTTTTGGCAGGATCCTCAATAAACATGTGGATTATCAGGATCCTGGTTTCTGGAAGGATCTTAAGAGAAGATCCTAGACTGGCTAAAACAGCTGCTTCAACATTGTCTTCTCTAGGAACTTGGTTTAGGCTAAATGCTTCGAATTCTGAGGCTAAATTTTTTAGGATCTAGAGATATATTGCTAGTCTTTCTCCTTTTAGTTCATATGATCCATTAAAATGGTTATTCAATAATAAAGAATCGACGAATACCTGAAGATCCTTGGCTAACTGCAATCCCATGATTAATGCCTCATATTCTTCCTCATTATTGGTTGCTTTGAACTCATAACTGATTGCCTGAAGTAGGATGTCCCCCTGTAGCGATTTTAGTATGATCCCTAGTTCTATTCCTCTTTGGTTTGATGCTCCATCTATGAATAGTGTCCATCTTCCCATGTTTTCTTCTTCTATAAGTTTTTTGGCTTCTATTTCTACTTCAGCTTGCAGATCATCACTAAATTCAGGCACAAATTATGCCAATTCTTGAGAATGTTTAGTGAATCTTGACTCATAATTTATGTCATATGTGATTAGTTTCACGGACCACTTTTCCATCCTTCTTGATATTTCTAGTTTTCTCATAACATTCTTAATGGGATAGTTAGTTCTTACATTTATAGGATGCGTTTCAAAATAGTGTCTTAATTTAGTAGAAGCACTTACTAATGCAAGTATGAGTTTTTCAAGGTTGGAGTACCTGGTCTCAAGATCCAAGAGACTTTTACTTACATAGTAGATTGGATGTTGGTCCCCGTTAAGATCCTTAGCTAAGACTGCACTCACCGCGTTTGAGGATATTGAAAGGTAGATAATAAGTGGTTCCCCATCTAATGGTTTTACCAATAGGGGTTTTGAACTTAAATATTTTTAAGTTCTTGGAAAGCATCTCTATGTTCCTTGCTCCGCTCGAACCTTTTGTTCTTCTTGAAGATGTCATAGAAAGTCTTGCATCTTTATGAGGATCTTGAGATGATCCTGTTTAGTGCTGCCACTCTTCCTGTTAGTCTTTGAATATCTTTTGTCAAGGATGGTGATCTTAGATCGAGGATGACCTTGATTTGCTCCGGGCTTGCTTCAATTCCCCTTTTGGTCACCATGTATCCAAGGAACTTTCCCGATCTCATTCCAAAGTGGCACTTGGAGGTTTTCAACTTCATGTTATATTCGTCCAGTATGTCGAAGGCTTCTTCAAGATCCTTGAGGTGATCTTCAACTTTCTTAGACTTAACCACCAAGTCATCGATGCACACTTCCATGGTGTCCCTTAGTTTCTCTTTGAACATCTTGTTGACTAGTCTTTGGTATGTTGCACCTATATTTTTAAGATCAAATGCCATGACTGTATAACAATAGATACCTAGTGGATTTATGAATGTAGTATTCTCTTCATCGAATGGTTCCATCTAGATCTGTTGGAATCTTGTTGATGCATCCATGAATATTAACAATTCATGACTCTCTGTCGCATCTATCATGGAGTCTATGTGTGGTAGAGGGAAAGAATCCTTGGGACAAGCCTTTATAAGATCCATGTAGTCTACAAACATTCTCCATTTACCATTCTTCTTTTGTACCACGACTACATTAGCTAGCCACCTTAGGAATTCCACCTCCTTGATCATTCTTGTTTTAAGAAGTATTTCTACTTCTTCTTGCATAACTTGGTTTCTCTCCGATGCAAATTTCCTTCTCTATTGGTGTATTAGTCTGAAAGATGGATTAATGTTAAGTTTATGGGTTATTATAGTTTTTTATATACCTATCATGTCGTTTGTGCTTCCATGCAAATGTCTTGCTTCTAGCTTTGAGGAACTTTATTAGATCTTGTTCGATTTGTTTAGGCATTGAGGATCCTATGAGAATTTTGGCTTAAGGATCCTTAAGGTTTAGGGGCACTTCCTTTACATCTTGATCTCTTGTTTCTAGCACATATCGTGCCCATGCTTTAATTGTTATGCTTGTCATGGTATTGTTGAAGATTTCATCGAATTCTTGTAGCATTCTTTGGATTCTTGTTGATCTCCTGTGATCTTCACTGTCCCCCATGGGGTGTGTGTCTTCACACACTGATGATATGTCAATGGGACAGCCTTCATTTAGTGGATCCATGGTCTACCTAGTATAACATTATAAGAGGATAATGTATCAATTACACAAAAACGTTGCATAGAGTTTACCCCCTTTATGTAGATAGGTAGCTTCATCTCGCCGACTGTGTGTTTGGTTTCGACACTGAATCCAATTAGCACTGAGGATCTTCTAACTATTTTGGACTCCGGGATGTTCATTTTTTTAACACGTCCTGGAGTATAATGTTGACTGAGGATCCTCCATCATCAAGGATCCTTCTGACGAAATGGTTGGCAATGTAAAGAGTGATCACCAATCCGTCGTGGTGAGGATCCTAGATGTCTTGTCTATTTGCTTCGTCAAAGGTGATCTCTTTCTCGTTTGTGATTGATGTATTCTTCTGTGGCCCTTCTTATTTTTCTATTTTTGACACCTTGGTGTGCCTCTTTGCTGCAAAATAAGAGGTACCAAAAATGCCAAATCCTCCGGAGATCACATTGATTACCTTTGCGTCAGCAGAAGGGGATCATGGTTTGTCGAGGGTCTTCTAAGGATCCTGATTTTTTTTCTTTGGATCTCTCATTTCTTCTTCCAAGGTTTTATTTGAGGTATCTTTTGCCTAAGAGGTAGCTAATCTCCTTCCTAAGAGCTATGCAGTCCTCTGTGATATGAAAAAAGTCTTCATGGTACGCACACCATTTGGATTTGTCTTTCCAAATGACGGATTTTTCTCCCTTTCTTGGCCATCTTACTTTGTCTCCAAGATCTTGCATATCAAATATTATACCTGAAATATCCACAGAAAAGAAATAGTCAGTAATCTTAGGAAAGTCTTCTTCCTCTCCTTCATCTTCAAGGGAATTAACCCTATGATGATCAAGTTTGGAATATGGTTTTGACTTATATGATTTTAGAGGAGAAATATAATGTGATTGACCAAAAGTCTAAGGTTACATCAAGAATGGAAATGTTAGTTGAGTTGAATCACAAGATGAAAATAATTTTTTTGCAATGTGTATAAGAGGAGGTACTTACCATGAAATATTATTAATTTCGGGTCTATAAATCCCAAGAGTTACAAATGTTGACACTTTGTCTAACTAGAAAGAAAACACATAGCACAAGGGTTACGGAAGCCGTGGTAACTGATGTGATAAAATTAGTGTTCAGTGAATGGCTCGAAATCATAAAGTTGATTCAAAACTACAAGGGGCTAATTTACAATGAGCTAAGAAGTGTGTTGTCATCATATCTTATAGTCAAAGTGTGCAATATGGACATAATTCCTCCAGAAGCATTTGTTACAATTCTTGAAGGTACTCTTTGAAGCCGAGTGATATGGCCTTGTTTGGGTTGCTGGAAATCAACCATCTATATGTTTGAACGAATTATCCGGCTCAATATTAGGAGCCAATATTCGGTTCTTAAATAAATGTGTCCTTGTTCGGTAGAGTAACTTATTAATTATCATATGTACGTCATAAATATATATCACAACCATTAAATTATGTACTTTTGTATTCAATAGATGTCTGACAAAGGACAATAACATCATAAATTTCATCATATTTAAGCGTACACCATTGATTGTGCAACAGACTGCATTTTGTACGGAGGGTTTCTGTTGAAAAGGTATTTGATATTGACCATGCACACCAATGTTACATAGATACTACATTTTTTTTAATATATACTTTAACCGGACAAAAATGTAAATATAAAATCGTATCTTTCGGTCATTATTGAATTAAATAAACCATATGTCCCAAATTTTGTTGGCTTCCTTAAATTGTGGAAACCACCAATGGTTCGTACCAATTCACATCCTTAACAAAGCATTTCCGAGCATTCCTGTTAAACTGTTTTATTTAATTTTTACCTAAAATTAATAAAAACTCTCTAAATATACGTTTTAATCTTCAAATTTTACCTTACGTATTTGGTGTCTGGTCGTGGGTATTCTTTTCATTCCAAAGGTCTCACAAATGCTTGTTCCCCAGGATCATGTGGGGCGAGAGTTTCCATATTTGATGTGAGTTTGTATATTTATATATGTATATGTATGTGTATACGTATACGTATTAGTAGATATATTGGTATATGTATGTGTATATGTATTTCTCCAAATTTGTTTTTGGAAATTGATTGGGATGTCTAACATTAGGTGTTAATTTTATGTTGTTGAAGATAGGAAGCTCCATATGATCCGGCTAACAAGCAGTACCAGCCATACGATACAATTATCTTGTTTATTATTTCCATTCGCCCAGGATGAAAGGTTTATTCAGAGGCCTACGTTGCATATTTGGTAATTTACATGCATTTTTGTCATTGTATTTCTTTAATAATGATTGGGAAGAGGAAATCATGACATGCATGGTATGAAATGAAGAAAAATGTTTTCTTTTGTCTAATAGAATAGAATGGATTAGACTTGTAATATGAAAATTGATTCCATTCTTACGCATACATGCCAACGAAATATAATCATGGAATGTAAATGACTTATTCAATTAATGTGTTTCATTTCATTCATTTGTTATTCCATTGCTTTCAACCAAACAAACATTTATTAAATTATGGATTTAATGAATCAATTTGATGTCTTATAGACACAGATGATGAAAAAGAGCCAGAAATTCAGATTGGTAATCCCACGGATGTTAAACACGTCGCACATATTGGATGTGATGGTCCTTCTACCCCGGCGCCTAGTTGGGTTAGTATGCCCCATTATGGCATTACACAATTTCTTTGTTCTTTTTTTTCCTATTTTGTCTTTGTTTTCATGTTATAGTTTGACGATCGAATTATTACAGATGAACGAGTTTCAAAGTGGTTCCGATTCTCAATCCGGTGACAAAAACGCTGGATCAAAAGGTAAAAATAGGAAATTTGTGAATTTTTTGTTTAATGTTATGAGTTTATAACCGTGAGATATGTGAAATTCTTGATTTTTCTCCTCCAAAGTCTCCTTAGAGAGATAGAGGAGTCTAGAGGAGACTCCAACATGTATGAATATAGATTGGACCGTGTCTAGTTGGGACTCTCTTATGTCTCGTGAGAGGGAGGTTTGATTAAATCACACTAGACAAATAAATTGAGTTCTTTAGAATGTTAGAGGTCGGCTTAGCTCTGATACCATGTGGGATATGTATGATCTTAATTTTTGTTTTCTTCTAAAAAAGGCGCTTATGAAAGAGCAAAAAAAAAGAAAATAAATAAATAAATAACATATATAGAGTTGGATTAGAATGTGTCGAGTCAATGTGGGACCCATGGATTCTCCTTGAGACGGAGGCTCGATTAAATTAGACTAGAGATATGTTGAGTCCCTGATGATACTACACCCTCTTCTAATATCATGCAAGATACCTACATCAAGTTCTTGATTTTTTCTCCAAAACAGTCATTAAAAAAATGAGTCTTGTAATGTGAGACCTAACAGTTTTTGTGTGAATTCAAGATCTTGGGGCCGCCACTGCTTCACCTAGCCGCCCAACAAAGACAAGGCAATCCAAGCGGCAACCAACTAGTTCCTCCCTGGGGACCAGCGACTCATCTGAAAATCCCAATCACAAGCCAAGAAAGAGCAAGACAAGTAATAGTGATACCAAAAAGATCAAGAGCTCAATTCTTGGGTCAGACTCACAAGCACAAGAACAAAGTGGGAAAAAAACCCGAAAGAAGAAAGGTGAATCAACAAGATCTTCCAAAACCAAAAACAAAGATGCGGATTCTGGATGTAGTGATGGGGTGTGCAAAAAACCAGTCGATTGAAATCCATCTTTTCGTCGGTGAACTTTTATTTAAATGAACCTTTAACCACTTTTTATCGCATTATGTGACCAACAACTTATTTATGAAAGTCTAGATCGTACTTAGAATGCTTTGTATACTTGAACATATGCACCCATGAGATTTCAAACCTTTCTTAATTGGAGAAAACCATGATGCTAACAGCTAACATAAGTGTTAGCATTATATGTATACTTGTATAGTATAGGGACTTGTTTTGTCATTTTCCCTTTCTTAGCTTAGTTATATATTGTTGTTTTTTCCCTTCTAATCAATATATTTAAAGAAACTTTTGGCACTATGTTTCCTCTTTCTCACAATCAATCAATGAATTAAACTAATCTTCAATCGTAACATGGTATCTGAGCCTATTCATGGGCTCAACACACAACATGATCTCATGATGTATGTTGGGTCCAATATCAGCTAATCATCGTCGCATCCACCATTATATACGTTGGATTTTGGAGTATTCCATTGGCTCTTTTTGAGAGAAAATCGATGGCTCCACATTTTTAATATTAAACACTCTGAATATATTGTATTTCACTATTTTGTGCCATAAATCACAGTATAAAGTTTGTATAGACAAAATGTATAAACTATTTATGCAACCACAAACACTCTAAGTTCACCCCTATCACCTCTTGTAACACGAAGATCCGAATCAAGGTAAGTAACTTCAAAATCACCACTTCCTCTATTGGTCGATGGCCTAAATTGTTCGGGTAGCTGGGGTACCTCAAGTGGAGGCAGCTGTGATAAATTTCCTGTTGTCTTTACAGTTGTTTTCTCGAATATGATTTTAATCGTAGAAGATCCTATCAACAACATACAAATTATCAGAAACTACACAAAATGTATTCTAAAATTAATTTCAAGATAACCCACCTATGATCTCAAATTTATGGGCTAATGTAGCAGTCACTTCCACTGGTTCAAGTGGCCATGGAGCACCAAGTTGAAGCTCCACTATGTTATCGAAATCTTTACTCAAGGTATCAATACGTTGAAATACCTGTTTTCAAAACATGAAACTATATGAATTTAATAATTCTTGATATCAAAAGAACGAAAATTTAACACGATGGTTTTTGTTTCATGTAACACGATGGTTTTTGTTTCAACCTGGCCAAGAGTTATCGGAAGTAGCCTGCCTAGTGACGGCCCAGGGCGGCTTCCACCTAGGGTTCTAGAGGAGAATGCACTGCTGTATATCAGTTTCCATTTTCCTTGAAGTTTGTCAAGATCAGCTGTGAGATCAACAGGTCCTCCAACTTTTTCGATTTCTTTGGCTGCAGAATCTGCCTTCTTCAAATCATCTTCACTTGCAGCAAGCCCTCTGTTAAGCCCAGAAACAGAACTCTGCCATGGATAATTTCTTTAAACATTAAGATACATACAGACTGTGATCAAATAGTCATGATTCGGTACTTGTAAAGATATCATAAGTTCAACATTTTGTGAGATTTTAGCCAAGATTGTTCGAGAAAGCAAACAAACTCGATAAGTTAACCAACAAACAAGAATCAAGAAACGAGATGAATTTGTATACAGAAATAAACCAGTGCAGATGAAGAAACATCGAAATTCGAACTTCAAACATGATAGATAGCGAGGAAAAAGGGAAAGAAACAATAATTCGTTACCAGTAATTTAAGCTTCAAAGACTTGAGTGTATCGCCCTTCGTTAGATCGGGAACTTCGGGAAGATCAAACCCGGGAAACGACGGTGTAGTTGAGTCCGAAGTGGGAACTTTTTCGTCAATGGAGGCCAAGAGAATGAGGGGTCTTCTTCTTTTGGGAAAGAGGATATGGCTATGCTTGAAACCAACGACCTTGTTTAGAGTTGGGAAAGCAGATTGTGGGCAAGCATTGGAGGATGTAATTGTGGAGTGAATCAGCGAAGACGCCATGGTTAATCGGATTGAATTATTGATTGTGTTGGTGTTGGTGTTGGTGTTGGTACTTGGCGACAGGGAATCCGATGATCTGATTGGGTGGCTGATACTGTAGTTAAGTAGTTAACATGTTTTTACTCATTTGAAGTCCAAAATCATCCACCCAATTTGTTCTTCAAGCGTCGTACATTCACATCAGTCGACCTCTTTTGGTGGTCTAAAATCGTATCATATTGTGGCGAGTCGTAGCACATTAACCAACACATAAATGTTTATTGTTTGGAATTGATTATTTAAATCTAAAAAGTGTTTTTGACAAAAATGTTTATTGATTTATGGTAACAGAAAAATAAGTTTTTTTATTATTATTATTTTTTTAAATATGTTTGAATTAAGTTTTATGGTTGTAAAAAAATATTAAATCAATAAATTGTTTTTTTTTAAAATATCATATTTAATTTATAGATTATTAACTTATTTTAGAAGGTTCTAGGGTAGAAACATAATTTCAGTTTTAAAAGAATCTAAAGTCAATTAAAAAGCCAACTTTTTATTTTTTATTTTTTAAAGACAAAACTGCAAAAATTGTCCCTGTGGTATGCATTTTTTTGGGGTTTTAGTCCAAACCCTGACTTTTTTGGCTTCGTGGTCCTTTTGACCATGTTTGTATGTAAATTTGGTCCCTCGTTAAATTGAAATGACTAGAATGCCCTTTTAATATATTTTTTTTAATGTTTTTTCTATTTAATTTAAATGAAAAAGAAAATAATTAATTAATTTGGGCCCACATCTCTCTCCCTCCTTCCCTCTCTCTCCCCTCTCTCTCTCTCTCTCTCTCTCCTGGTTTGTGACCTCATCTGCAAAAATCGAACCCTATGTCTTCTTCACCATTTTCTCTTCACCATTGCTGATCATTCAGCTTCAAACATAAAATTAGTTCTAAAAACTCAGACCACAAGCTCGATCTCGCACAAACATACACATACATTGATTCATCTATTTGCTCATACTCAAATCCAAATCTGCAAACAACTCTTCTCTTCTCCTGAAAATCTTCCATTCCTTAATTCAAGATCAGTTCCAACTTCCCCCATGTACACGAAAGAAACCTAATTTCCAACCGAAACCACCTTCTTCTTCCTCCACTGCCATTACCTATCCTCATCAGCAAACACACATCACTTGTCTCCTTAGTACCGAAGCCATGATCTCCACCACCATCTTCCTCGTTCTCGTCCTCAAACACATACAACAAAGAAGCATCAGAGCAATGAAAGTTGCGATGTTGAATATGGTGTTCCTCAACCCATCGATATTCCCTCTTCCTCCACTCACTCTATCATTTAATCAGAAAGAAATATCAATGAAGCTGACGACGAGATGGGAAAGGAATACCTCAAGAGAATTTATTTCTTTCCTCTGGAGGTGATACTGATATCCATCTTCGTGGTAGCTCATTAATTCATATAGTATGTTGATGTCTTGGCCTGGAATTGTGTTGCCTGTCAGGATCTAGAATTGGAATTGGAAACTAGATTGGGGTTAAATATGGAATCCTAATCCAGTTCACGAAGCTAACCCTAACAAGATTCACGAGAGGGGAAAATCAATCTGGAATCGGGCCTAAAAACAAATTGTCTTGGAGGTAGAGATTACAGAGGTTAAGTAGTGAGAAGATGTATGTAGGGAGTAGATCAGAGAGGGCATTGTAACGAAGACTGAGAGTAGTGAGTTGGGTCAAATTGTCGAGGGTGTTGCCGGGGAGTTCGTTGGAGAGACCCATTCCAGGGAAATGAAGTTCGATGACACGATTGGTTTTGTAGCGGTAGAAGACATCGGGCCATGTGAAAGGATTTTTCTTCAGGTCGGGTTTACCAACGATGAAGAGGGAGAAGAAAAGGATTACAGAGAAAAAGAAAGGATTTTTCTTCATCTTGGAGAGAGAGAGAGAGAGGGAGAACGAGAGAGAGAGAGAGAGGGAGAACGAGAGAGAGAGAGAGAGGGAGAACGAGAGAGAGAGAGAGAGAGAGAGAGAGAGATTATGTGCTTATGTGGGGCCCTATTTTTATTTTTTTATATATAAATACTTAAAGGAAAAAAAAGAAAAATGGAAAATAAATATAATAAGGGCAATTTAGTCTTTTCAGTTTACCGAAGGACCAAAACCACAAGCAAACTACCTCAAAAGGACCACCAATCCAAAAAAAGTCATGGTTTGGACTAAAACCCCAAAAAATTGCATACCACAGGGACCATTTTTGCAATTTTGTCTTTTTTAAATGACAAAACTACAAATTTGGTCCCTGTGGTTTGTAAAAAACATTGAATAGGGTCCAAAAAGATTTCGACTTGCATGGAATGTCCAAAATCCAAACTTTTTCTTGGTTTTAATCCAAAAATTCAAAGATTCCCGTGGTTTTGGTCTTTGGAACACCTGAAATGACGGTTTTGCCTTTTTAAATTTTTTTTGTAATTTTTAATACTTTTTTTTTATTTTAAAAAATAAAAAATAACAACCCATCTCCTCTCTCTCTCTCTCTCTCACACACACACACACATATAAGACTTTTTCTCCCAACATAATACTCATATCTTCTTCTCAATCTTCTTCTTCACAACCACCGTCATCTGTAAATCGTCCTCCTCAATCACCCAATCGACATTTCAAAATCACCTACAGATCAAGCTACCTTCGACTGTGTCCTTCACAAGGTTTGAGGTCATAAATAGAAACTCAATCTCCATGATTTCTCCGTCAACAACCCCAATGAAACCATCATCGACCCTCTGTATGAGTTCTTACAATGGTGGAATAAACCCAGATCTTGGAATGACTTATCACCTGCACATTCATGCTTCATTCATGAGTTCCTAATTCCAATAACTTACTTGTACCAGATTAAAGAGATCTGTTTTGATTTTGCGTTTCAGATTCTTGTTCATTGCCTCCACCGACGACAACAGTCAGCAGTGTTGTGTACTACTAAATCGTTGGCAGCTCTGCCTAGGGCTACCGTATCATCTCCGACTGGCTTCCTTTCTAATAATCTGCCCCGGGGTGTTTCCATCAACCTATCGTCAGCATCCGCTTTACTCAACCTCCTGATGATCGATCCAAACAAAGATCAATTTTTAGGAAATCGACCTGGTTAGCAATTGAGGAGTAATGATGCGGAAGTGGTGTTAGCCCTTTCTTAATCCCATCATCTTCATCTTTTTTGTTATCTTTACACACAGACACACACACACAATGTGTGTGTGAGTTCCCTCCTGCTATTCAATCACAGAGTAAACTGACAGGTGCTTATGTATTTTTATCAACTATTGCTCTTCCAGTTTCTTGATCACGATAATGAATGGGTGGGACTCGTAGCAGGTGTCGAAGGTGGGTTAGAAGAATGAGGAGACGAAAGAGATAGAGGGGGGAAGGGGAGAGAAAAGGGAGGGTACCGTGGATGTGGTAGGTAGGATATATAATCCTTTTTATTTTATTATTATTTTAAAATTAAAATAGTGTTAAAGTAAATATAGAAAATATAAAATGGAAATTAAAATGGCATAAAAGTCTTTTTAGGTTTTTTAGGACCAAATTCACAGAAAATTCTTGATTTTGGACCTTCCATGCAAGTTGGAAACTTTTTGGACCCTATCCAAAGTTTTTTACAAATCACAAGACTAAATTTGCAGTTATGTCTTTTTAAATCTTCCTTTTTTTACTTTTAAGAACCACTTTTCTTATATCTAAACATTATTTAATTTATTAGATTTAAAAAAAAAAGAGAGAAAAAAACTAAGTCGATAAGTTATTTCGATAAGCAAACCTAAACATCATAGTTGTGGTTTTGTCTTGTCTATTTCATTTTTTATACAATGATATTGTTTTTATGATACTTTTGTCACTACTTTTTATATGTAAAGATATAATTTTGACTTTACTAGACATTTTATATACTTTTAGTTATGTATGCTAATATATTTAATATTAAATATGTTGTTGGTCAGCCTTAGGGTTGTACGACTACTAATGTGAGCGCACAAGACCATTAAGAATGTTACTTATGTATCTCTTTCACTCACATAAATCATTACATCATGGAGGTACACAAATACTATTACACTCACATGGAGGGTACACAATGCAATTAGAGGGTACATATAGAATTATCCGACCTTTAATTGTAATAGGGCTCTGATTTATTTTTTTTAATATTATATTACTAAAAAATTAAAAGAAAAATAATATACATTAATTAAATTACAATTATATGTTACTAACTTCATTAATGTTTCATTAACAATAAAGATTAGGTTTGCTAGATTTTTTTGGATACTGCAATATATATATATATATATATATATATATATATATATATATATATATATATATATATATATATATATATAAGCCACATGATTAGCAAGTAACTAAATCATGGGTATAGTACAATAGCAAAATGAGAATTACAAAATAATTAAGAGAATAGGGAAATACTCCATTCGATCCACCTACATTCCATCATCTTTGTATAGAATTTGAATCATAAATAAGTTTGGGAGATAACCTCATGAGCAATCCTTGCAGGGTTTTTGTGTATTTTCTTGAAAACCAAATTGTTCTTGGCCAACCGTAAACACCATAGAAGAGCATAACACATCGCAATCATCCTTTCTTTCTTTCATGGACAATTTCCCCGTGTAACAACTAAGTTGAGGAAGTTCGTGACCTTATCGAAATAAGTATTTTATACACCACACCATCTCAGTATCCATTCACGAGCCTCCTTAGCCACGCTACATCTGACCAGTAAGTGATCATTGGATTCCTGATCAATATTACATATGGGGCAGAATTTTGACTGTACCTTGATACCTCTAGCCATCAAATTTGTTGCGACTGGAAGTCTATCCAAAGCTGCTCTCCAAGCACAACAATGAATTTTGAGAGGAATTACCTTTGACCATTTTATCTTTATACCAATGTGACGGCTAATATTAGTATCAATTTTATTAAGAAGAGTGCTAACTGAGTAATTTCCATTGGAGGTGAGGGTGAAACGAAATCCATTATGTACAGGATGAGTATTAACCTCCTGAATCATTAAACACAAATTTCCCAGATCATTCGCGATTTCCTCATCTATAGTTTGTGTCTTCCACCTCCATGAGAACCCAAAACTATTAATTATGTTAGAAACTAAGCATACCATAGCCGATTCCAATTCGTATAAGCGGGAAAACCTCTCCTGTAATGTTAAGGGGCCACACCATCTATCTTTCCAAAAAAGAATGTTAACATTCAATCCAGGAATTAATGTAAACAACTCATGATAATTAATATCAAATTCAGGGAGAGTTTTGATGGCTTTGACAATGTTGCTCCATACACCACCCAATGAGATTTTTGCAATATTTGTTACGGGGATGCGTTTTAAGTTATGGATGCTTGTTAAGCACTCTCTCCATAAACCAACATTTGTCTCTTTAAGTCTCCACCACCATTTCGTGAGTAGAGCAATGTTTTGAGCTTTTAACATCCCTACTCTAAGCGCTGCATTTTTTATTGGATGCAACAACTTTCAACCATGATACCCAATGTATCTTTGAACCGGTATCACTCCCACTCCATAAGAACTTCCTTCTCATTTTTTCAAGTTTATCGATGATTCCACTTGGGGCTTTGAGCAAAGAAAATTAATAAGTGAGGAGGTTGTTAAGTATCGATTTGATCAACAAAAGTCTACCTCCGGAAGATAAAGTTTTTTCCTTCCAAGTTGAGAGACGGTTTTGAAATTTATCAGTTATCGGTTTCCAATTCTTTTTTAACACCATATTTGCCCCCACCGGGACTGCGAGATATGTGAAACGTAGTGAGCTTTTAAGGCATCCAAGTACTTGTGCTTGACTTTGAAGGTCAGAATCTGTGATTCCCATGCCAAATAAATGTGATTTATGAAAGTTGGCTTTTAATCCACAACATATATAAAAGCATTTCAGCATGCTTTCTAGATTTTTAAATTGTAATTAATCCACTTGCCCACAAAGATCGCATCGTTGGCATAGAGTAAGTGGGATAGGATTAGACCACCATGTGGTAGGTTGATTCCATGGACAAGGGATTTCTTCAAAGCACTTATAATAAAAACATTTAAGCCTTCCATTGAAATTATAAAGCAGAACGGTGATAATGGGTCACCTTGTCGGACTCCTTTGGTGATAGAAAACTCGTTCATGGGTGATCCATTTATAAGAATAGAGGCTATAGCGGAAATGAGAAAATCATGCATCCATCCCCTCCATTTTTGATTGAAGCCCATTTGATCCATGATTAAGTCAAGATAGGCCCAATTTAATGAACCAAATGCTTTTTTTCAAAATCCACCTTGAATAAAAAGAACTTTTCTTTTGCTTTTTTAGCCCAAGTGCAAATTTCATTTATGACTAGGGGACCCTCCAGTATATTTCTTCCTTCGATATATATAGATTGAACTTCATTTACCACAGTTCTTACCACCCGTTTGAGTCTTGATGCAAGAATTTTGGCCATAATTTTGTACATACAACCTATTAGACTAATAGGCATGTACTCACCAAGATTCAATGGGTCTTTAATTTTAGGAATGAGTGTAATAAATGACGAGTTGCACCCCGTAACAAACCTGCCAGAAGATTCAAAATATGCAACAAATTGAACCATATCTTGTTTCATTAGGCTCTACTTATTTCTCAACACCTTAAATGTATATCCATCTGGGCCTGGTGATTTGTCCCTGCCACAAATCCATATTGCATGTTTTATTTCCTCTAGTGAAAATGGTGAATCAATAAATTCACTCTGATCTAAAGATAATTTTTTAAAATCTTCATTGATCAGTTTTGGTCTCTCTCACCAGTTTTCGTAAAATTTATTGGCAAAAAATTGGAAGGCTTCTTGTTTGATATTTGCTGGTTCTGTACACCACTCCCCATTGATTAGTAATCCGCATAGTCTATTTTTATGATTCTTGTTCTTGATCATGTTGTGAAAGAAGCGTGTATTCTCATCCCCGTCCGTTAACCATCTAATTTTTGCTTTTTGTTGGATATCTATTTTAGCAAAATTCTCTAATTCACAAATTTTGCTTTTATAATCCCTCCTTTCAGATCGTTCCGCCTCTGTTAAGATTCTCATTTCAAGCGATTCTTCACGGTCCTCCACTTTTTTTGTCTTAACTGAACAACCAAGTTTGATTCTTTCATCAAGTTTATGTTCCGCCATTTGTTGATGACCTTCCTGACATGGTGAAGTTTTGCTTTTAGGAACATATCAGGTGTGCCAAAACCCATGAAGGAGTTCCAAGCGTTTGTGAATGTGACATCCCCATTTTTCATGGCCAAAAAAAGACCGATTTTGTTTATGCTTTATAAAAATCAGAGTATCTCTTTTATTAAAAACGTTGCGGAATTTGCTCCCAGAAAAACATAATAATCGCGTTATCAAAGAATTTCTAAAGAAATATATTTTTATTCACTTTTAAAACATTTGGGATGTCGTCGTCAATACATAAACATAAGCATAAACAGAACTTACATTTATTTACACTAGTGATCTACATCTCTTTAATCTCTCAGTGTAATGTCACTTCATATCGACACTTGTGATATAAATAAACTGAGTGGGTCAGGTTGGGAAACCTGGTGAGTACATAGGGTTTTCAACCCACAATAATATAATTATTATGTTTAAGCAATTAAACAATCAACCCAATTAACCATCCCCATTATTTTCTTTATTCTTAAGGATCTACCCTAAGATTTAGCTATTCCTCGTTCATTTATTCCTAAAGAGTATCCAAAGGAATAGGTACGAATTCCATTGTTGTAAATGACACATCTGTCAAGCACGATCTGCTAATTCTGTCACTAGGGCGCAGCTACCAAAATTTGTGACATTCTCTATGGGGCGCATCTGCCGAAATAGTCCTTTAGGCGCATCTGCCGGGGTTATGAGGTTCTCTATTAGGCGCTTCTGCCGGTAGAGTCCTTTAGGCGCATCTGCCAGGGTTTTATTGACAGTATCGTTTTTGAGAGTCCACTCGGAATACATGTCAATGGGTTTTTAGAGTACACCTGGTGAATACACAGTTCAAAACACCGGCAGGTTGCGAGCCTGCTAGTGTCCACTGCACTGTCTAGAATAGTCCGTGGTTGTCATCCATACTCTGCTGGATGACGGGGCCATCACTTGGGTAAAAGGCTTCTCTCATGGCTCACCTCTCACCCTCACCTCATGGTCTATTTCACCTCTCAACTCATCATCCAACTCATATTTCATCTATTACACCTACCCATGTCTTATCCCAACATTTTTGTAGATATAAAATACATATACAGTTTAAATCATTTAAAACGTATATAAAATCGTTCACCCAGCATAGATAGCAAGTATTCAGATAATATGCAAACATAGCTTTCGTAATTTCTGGAACCAACATCGGACAGCTATGACGCTGCCACGTCATAAATTTCGCACCAGACTTCGTAATTTCGACTTCAAAATTCAAAAATTCGTATCTTTCGCATACAAGCTCCATTTTAGATGTTCTTTATATCCACGAGAAGGTGGAAACGTACTCTACAACTTTCGTTAAGACATCGTCGGCTAATTTTGACTTTATTTTAAAAGTTATATTATTAACAGGCCGGGACAGGATTGGTCCGTTAAATTCTCATAACTTCTTCATCCGACATCCGTTTTCGCCCATGTTTTTCTCGTTACACTACTCTTAACGAGATATTCGATTCTTGTTTAGGTCGTGTCGGCTAAAAACTGCTCGGTCTATTATTCGAATTTCGGGCTGTACACTACTAATCCGAAACTTCGAAAAATCATAACTTCCTCATACGAAGTCAGATTTGGGCGTTCTTTTTATCGACGCTCTTAGTTTAACATATTCTACGAGTTTTGTTTAGATTTCTAAGGCTAAATCTCGCTCTATTATAAATTCACTATTTACGCTTCCCGTTGTCGTGCCAGTTCCGTCACGAAACTTCGACGGGTCATAACTTCTTCGTTATAACTCGGATTTCGGCATTCTTTATATGTACGGAAACCTTGTGACATATTCTACAACTTGGTTAAGATTATTTATTCTAAATAATCTTTTGTCGAAAAGTCATTTTTGACCCCTATTGCTTCTAAATTAACTAGCCCGGATCTATGGGCGTTACAATTATCTCCCCCTTAGGATGATTACGTCCCGGAATCATCAACGAAACGGGGCTCGTATAATGACTCCGTACGTCATCTCTTCATCCTAGGTGATAATTATAACTTCTATGTTCCTGCAAGTCTATCTCTTAGACTTATTGACTGTAAGCAGTACTTGATTCGTGCACCTGCTCTCTACCTCAGGTTAGACTCCAAATTGTGACCTATCATCATGTGATGCATGTTTAGACTCAGGTCTCTTAGAGTTAAATTCTAAAACAGACTATGCCTTCCTTCATGTTCTAATTTGATATAATCACAATTTAACATGTAGCATTTCTAGCTACCAACTTCTTTAACAACGAGCGCGATACTTCTATTGATCGCTTTTATTTCAATTGTTTGGTTTAAGTTGGACGCTACATCAAACTTGGTTCTCTGAACCACGTAACTTACTCATCATAGTCGGACTCAATGTGATATGACCACTAGGGTCGGGATAACAACAATCTTCTTAGTTATTACCAAAACAATGGTAACAACATACTTGAATAAAACGAACTCCATTACTAGCTTCTTGGTAACCTTGTGACTTTCCCTGATCCAAGTGTGAGTCCTGTGCTTCCGGTAGTATAGGCCTCTACTACCATTCACACCTACTCATACTTGTCCCAAGTATTTTCCCGAAGTTTTCCAAGTCACCATACAAGAAAATAACATAACAACTTAACACATCAAATATCAAAACAAAGGTTTTATATTATTCCTTGAAATGTTTACATAGGTGTTCAAGTTAACCCTAGACTATGCCTCTAACAGGCTACATCACGAGGTACTATCTACACGACTACTTCATAACTCGATCTTTGGATGTCAAGCCTTCACTCCTGAATCCTCGCATTGTCGTCTGCTTCGTCAAGGATCATTTGAAATGCTCTCGCCTTTGGCTTTGGCGGCATATTTGGCTTTGTAGCCCCTTCTCTCTTTGGGCAATCTTCCTTGAAGTGCCCTTCCTCATTACATTCGTAACACACCCTTTTGTTGAATTTACACTCGTTGGCATAATGCCCATGCTTCCCACACTTGAAACAAGTCACCTACTCACTACATTTTCTAGAGTGTTTCTTTTTGCACTTCTCGCACCATCTTTCTTCACTCCCACCTCCTTTAAAATTCCTTGTACTGGACTTGCTTGTATCATCGGGCTTCGCAGACCCCTCAAACTTCCTCTTTTCGCCAACCTCGGTCTTGTTGGCGGCTCTTCCCTTGATCATCTCCTCAACCGACTTGGCAGCCCAGATAGCTGCCTCCAAAGTAGGTGCCTGACGTACTGGCACTGCATATTCCCATGGAAGTCCTTTTGCGTACTTGTTGATTTTCGTCAGCTCATCCGGAACAAGACATAAGGCGAACTCCATCTTCTCTATGAAATTGTTGGTGTATTCATCAATAGACATGCTTCCTTTCTTCAAGGTAAGGAATTGGTTTTCTAGCTCGAGCAGATTTTGGGCTGAGCAGTACTTACGTTTGAACTGCACCAAAAACTTTGTCCACATCAGCTGTAGGGGCTCATTGGGGCTTAGAGTCTTCCCCAGAGTGTTCCACCATCGAACCACGCCTCCTCTGAACTGGCGTACCGCAAACGTGGTTTGTAACTTGCCTCTACAACCGCATGTCATAAAAGCTAACTCCATTTCTGAGATCCAATCCATGAATCCGATTGGATCTTCCTTCCTAGTGAAAGTTGATGGCTTGCAAGTCAGAAAATCCTTGTACTTGCATCCATTGCTCTCGACTCCGTCATCTTGGTTGTTTTGTCGAACTATTGGTGGGTTGACTTGATCAACGGTTTCACTGTAGTTCCCCTCCTCAGTCTGCCCTTCGTTCAACTTGGGCTGTTCGATCTATATGGTTGCTTCCTCTCGATTTTGTTGGAGCAAACTTCTGGTTTCCTCCATTTGACGATCCAACATCGCCTGGATCATCGCTTGCACTCTGGCCATCGTTATTGGCTCAGCAGTGGCTACCACAACCGGTATTTGCTCAATCACTAGGGGTTGGTTTCGGTTCCCATTTGCATTCACGTTTCCGCTACGGGTCCTTTCCATCTTGATCTATACACCAAATAAGGTGAATCTAGATCTTTATTTAGGATTGACGTTTAAATCATCCTTATCACTCCAAAACATTTATATGCTAGTTCAAATATCGTAGTTAAACGCTTAGAATCCTAAACACATAAGGTTTCCAGATCCGGTCGGCAATAGAACATAGATCCGAATAAATAACAACATATAAGGCATAAAGCATTTAGCACATAAAAGCATTTTAGGCACAATCCCTAAAATAATCTAGTGCTCACACCTCACAATCATCGCTTAGCATTGTAAGTTTAAGTCTAGAAATAAATCCATATTCCTAGTTCGCTTAAACTAATGCTCTGATACCAACTGTGACATCCCCATTTTACACGGCCAAAAAAGACCGATTTTGTTTATGCTTTCTAAAAATTAGAGTATCTCTTTTAATAAAAACATTACGGAATTTGTTCCCAGAAAAACATGATAATCGCGTTATCAAAGCATTTCTAAAGAAATATATTTTTGTTCACTTTTAAAACATTTGGGATGTCATCGTCAATACAGAAACATAAGCATAAACAGAACTTACATTTACTTACACTAGTGATCTACATCTCTTTAATCTCCCCCTGTAATGTCACTTCATATCGACACATGTGATATTGTAACAGCCCGAAATTCAGGTTCTACCATTTAACCCGTCATCCTTTCCAAGTTATCATATTGGGTCCTTAGTGTTGGGTGTTAAGTTGGTGAGTACGCTGGGCATACAAGGAGTACGCTGCGCGTACTCAAGCGCCTAATTTATACGCGAATTTCATCCGGGTACGCTGGGCGTACCTAAGGTTACGCCAGGCGTAACCGGTCCAAAAAAGAAACCCTAATATGTTGAGCCTCCCTATTTAAGCAACCTTAAGGCTCTTTTGTTGGCCATCTTTTCCAGAGCTTTACCATTTCAAAACCCTAAATCTCATTCATATAGAAAAGGAGTGTCTAGGAGGGCTTTGTATTGTGTTCTTGGCCATTTGGAGTAAAGTGATACCCTTGGAAGAGGAAGAGTTGGAGCTCAAGCTTTTGGATCCGAGTTTAGCAGTGAAAGAAGCTTCATTTTAAGGTAAAAAGCTTCAAGCTTTGCATCTTTTATGTTCATTCTTTGTATAGAGAAGTTTTAGGGTTTTTGGTTCCCAAGTTCATAGCTTTTTGAGTGGTTGAGCTCATAAAAGCCGAGATCTGTCCCATACTAGCTCATTTAGTGTTGTTATGTGATAAAAATGCAGTCTTGGCTGTTAAAGGTTGTTAATGCATGAGATATGGACCTTTTAAGGTTGGAAATGGAGTGTTTTGAATGTTGGTGACTTCTACAATCATGCAAAGGCTTAATGTCACAAACTTTATGGATTAAGTCGTATTAGAGAAGTCAGATCTGGACTTTGGACGCAAGTCTTAACTGATTAAGACCTGAATGAAAAGGAGGAGAAAGCTGGGAGTTACGTTGGGCGTAATCCCCAGTACGCGCGGCGTAAGGGGCCGCGTACCCCGATTCTGTGAAGCCTCCGGGTACGCTCAGCGTACAGATCTGGTACACGCCGCGTACCTCAGAAGGTTGACTTTTGTTGACTTTTAGGAGTTGGTCAACTTTAGGATAGTTGGGCCATGAGAGGGGTAAAATGGTCTTTTACCCTTCTGAGAATGATAAGAAAGGAGAGAGCCTAGTCTTGGGGAAACGAATTAATGAGAAATGTTTGTTATGATTAGGCGGGTTTGGGCCGTCGTTTCGAGATTTGGAGATATCGAGCACGTGAGATTCTAGACTTCCCACGAGGTGAGTCTTCTCACTATACTGTACCTGGAAAGGTACCTATGTGTGAGCGGAAGGTCGGATATGTTATGAGTTGTATGCATTGTATATGACTAAGTTAGTCGTTTGTATGTGCTATGTATGCTATGTTGATATGGGCCGGAAGGCCTTATGTCATGGGCCGGAAGGCATTACGTTATGGGTCGAAAGGCATTATGTTATGGGCCGGAAGGCATTATGTTATGGGCCGGAAGGCGTTATGTTATGGGCTGGAAGGCATTTATGTTATGGGCCGGAAGGCAATCGTGAAGTGGACCGGAAGGTCGACGCGGGTAGGATCGGAAGGTTTACCTGGTTGGGACGGAAGTCCCTTGAGACACATGGACCGGAAGGTCATGGCCTGGAAAGGCGTATGTGTGTAAGTAGTATTTTGGGGAACTCACTAAGCATTTATGCTTACAGTTGTTGTGTGGTGTGTTTCAGGTACCAATGATGTAAGTGGGAAGGCGCCGGCATGATCAGTACACACACGGGATTTTTATGTTATGAGATCTTGGGATTTATATATGTTATGAATTGAGTTTTAAACAATGATGTTTTCATGAATAATGAATGAATTATGTTTTTATAAAATGTGAAAAATAGTTTTGAAATTTACGGTGTTATAAGTTGGTATCAGAGCCTTGGTTTGAGGGATTCAGATACGTCTTCGGGCGTATCTGAACTCAAACTGAGTATTTGAGGAAAATTTTTGAAAAGGAAGTAAAATTTTCAAAAAGAGCAAAAAGAGTTTTGAGACAGACAGAGCAGAGCCGTGTGTACGATCAGCCAGCGCCCGAACGGTGAATCCCCAAAAGTACCCTTACGTTATATGTTATGAGATGTATTATGTTACATTATACATGCTATAGTAGGCTAGGTATACATATTAGGACTAGAGTGGCCTGATTTGTGATGCCTTAGCCTAGGAGATTTCTACTATTGAGATACTTTAAGAGTGAGTGGATAGCAGTCTGGAGCTCATGAGAGTAGAGTACTCGTAAGCCAAGATCCAAGGAGGAGGACTTGGAGTGAATGCTGATGCGGTGTGGTCAGTAGTATTGGGCCCGTACTACTGAAGACACCGGATCAGTGGACACCCCAAGTAAGAATCTTTTGGACAACGGAGGACGAGTAGGTTGCGTCATCGAGTATGAGTATGCTCGATTGAGTCTTTGATAATTTTGTTGTATTTCAGAGGCATCATGGTTGGGACACGCCACAGGCCTGAGATGGGCGGTGTGAGTGACGAGGAGCTTCGTCAGATGATCCATGATGAGGTGGCGGCGGCGATCAGGGCCGAGATTCCGGAGATGTTTGGGTCTATTAAGACCACGCTGTTGGAGACTTTTGACGAGCGGTACGCCGCGGTGACTAAGGCCGCAGCCGTTGCTGCTACGGCAGCTGTGGCTGCTGCCAGGCCTCAGGGAGGTGACTCGTTGCTGTTCCGGGAGTTCAGCAACACGAAGCCACCCGATTTTGATGGGACGCAGGATCCGATCGCTGCGATGAGATGGATTGCTGACATTGAGGGATGCTTCTTTACGTCCGGAGCATCTGAGGGTACGATTCGCTTTGAACCAGCTCCGCTTGGGAGCGAAGGATTGGTTGAAGTTCATGACGGTGAACTTCACTCTTGTAGAGATTTCAGCGGTGACCTGGGAGAGGTTCACCACCATGTTCAGAGACGAGTATGTTCCCCCGGTGGAGAGGGAACGGCTAGTTTAGGAGTTCTTGACCCTCAAGCAGGGTAATGATTCGGTTACTGTGGTCACTCGGAAGTTTCATGGGAGGGCAATGTTCTGCCCTGAGCAGGTGGCTACTGAGCAGGCTCGGATGAGCCGGTATCTGGGTATATTGAGGAGGGACATTCAGGAGTTCGTGTCGAACTCGACGTACCAGACATTTGTTGAGCTCCAGGCAAATGCCAGGAAGAGGGAGATTGAGTTGGAGACTCAGGCCAGGGAGGAGGCCGAGTCCCAGAGGATGGATCGGCGGCTGGCTCAGTCTCAGCCGACAGCCAAGCGGACCAAGTCCGCTGATTCGAGGATTGGAGACCAGAAGGGCCACACTTGTGGGAAGTGCGGCAAGGGTCATGAGGGGGCCTGTTGATTAGGTGCTTGCTACAAATGTGGCAAGGAGGGGCATATCGCCAAGGACTGACCCAAGGGATTTATGGTTTGCTTCCATTGCAACCAAATCGGTCATCGGAAGGCCGAGTGCCCTCAGCTACACTAGGGATCAGCGCAGGGATTTGCGCCGGCTGCTAGGATTACTGAAGCTCGACCGGCGAAGGCCAAGGCTCCGAAGGCTCGGGGGAGATCTTTTCAGTTGACTGCGGAGGAGGTCCGCGCGGCGCCCGATGTTGTGGCTGGTATGTATTCTATATTGATCTTTTGTTTATGATATTGTGCTTATATGATGATATGTGTAGGTACTTTTCTTGTGAGTTTTGTACCTGCTTTGGTATTATTTGATTCGGGTGCGAGTCAGTCCTTTGTATCCTTGGCTTTTAGTCAGCACATTAGTGTCCGTCGAGAGGCGTTGAGTCGACCTCTATGAGTTTCCATAGCTGATGAGCGAGCAGTGTATGCTACGGAAGTGATTCGAGGATGTATCCTTGAGATCTTCGGGGTGGAATTCCCGATAGATCTGGTCCCGATTGCGATGGGGGACGTGTGTGTGATAGTGGGCATGGATTGGTTGAGCCGATTTGGGGCTGTTATAGATTGCGAGCATCAAATGGTGACAATCCGAGACCCTAGTGGGGGAGTACTTACGGTATATGGCGATGGGACCCGGTGCGGGTCAGCGTTTTGTTCGGCTGCCAGGGCGAGGCAGAGTTTGCAGCAGGGCTGCAGTGGGTTCGTGGCCTATGTGTTGGACACGCGCGTGGCCGCGGAAAGGCCAAGTTCGATTGAGGAAGTTCCGATAGTGTGCGAGTTTCCGGATGTTTTTCCCGAGGAACTACCGGGTGTGCCTCCGGAGAGGCAAGTGGAGTTCCGTATCGATTTGGTTTCGGGAGAAGCACCTATCGCCAGGGCACCTTATCGCCTCGCGCCGCCAGAGATGCAGGAGTTATCTTCGTAGCTTCAGGAGCTGTTGGGAAAGGGGTTTATTCGACCGAGTAGCTCACCTTGGGGAGCGCCGATCCTTTTTGTTAAGAAGAAGGATGGTTCACACCGGATGTGTATTGATTACGGGGAGTTGAACAAGTTGACGTTCAAGAACCGGTATCCGTTGCCGAGGATTGATGATCTGTTCGATCAATTACTGGGGGCATCTTGGTTCTCCACGATAGACTCGAGATCGGGTTATCATCAGATGAGGGTTCGGGATGAAGATATCCAGAAGACAACATTCAGAACTCGTTATGGGCATTACGAGTTTGTGGTGATGCCTTTTGGGCTCACCAATGCAGCAGGTGCGTTCATGGATCTCATGAACAGGGTGTGCAGGCCGATGTTGGATCGGTCGGTGATCGTATTCATTGATGATATATTGGTATATTCGAGGTCCAGAGAACAACATGAGGAGCATTTGAGGGAGATCCTTGGAGTTCTGAGATCGGAGAGGCTGTATGCCAAATTCTCCAAGTGTGAGTTCTGGTTACGAGAGGTTCATTTCTTGGGACATCTCGTCAACCAGGATGGGATATTGGTCGATCCGGCCAAGATTGAGGCAGTCATGAGGTGGGAGGTGCCGAGATTACCCACTGAGATCAGGAGTTTTCTGGGATTGGCCGGCTATTATCGGAGATTTATTAAGGATTTCTCCAAGATCGCCGTGCCACTTACCAAATTGACCCGGAAGGGTGTTGCGTTTTCTTGGGGTCCGGAGCAGCAGACCTCGTTTGAGACACTTCGCAGGAAGTTATGCGAAGCCCCAGTGTTAGCCCTTCCGGAAGAGATGGAGGATTTTGTGGTTTATTGTGCGCCTCAATATCCGAATTGGGGGCGGTGCTTATGCAGAGGGGACATGTGATAGCGTATGCATCGAGGCAGCTTAAGCCTCATGAGGCAAGATATCCCACTCATGATTTAGGGCTGGGAGCGGTGGTGTTCGCTCTCAAGATCTGGCGACACTACCTGTACGGGGTTCGATGTACGATATACACGGACCACAAGAGCTTGAAGTATTTGATGGATCAGCCCAACCTAAACATGCGACAGAGGAGATGGTTGGACGTGGTCAAGGATTATGACTGTGAGATCCTGTACCACCCGGGCAAGGCTAATGTTGTAGCCGATGCACTGAGCCATAGGGCATAGAGCGCCCCATTGCGAGATGTATGTTTGAGATTGACGGTGATGACCTCGGTTTTGGATGCTATTCGTGGGGCCCAGGTTGAGGTTGTATAGCCTGAGAGTCAGAAGAGGGAACGATTTGTCGGGCTGGTATCGAGATTCTTTACCGATAGTCGAGGGCTTATGACTTTTCAGGGTCGGATTTGGGTGACGTCCGTGGGCAGGACGCGTACCATCTTGATGGAAGAGGCTCATCGATCGAAATTCTCGATCCATCCCGGGCCCACTAAGATGTATTTGGACCTGAAAAAGGATTATTGGTGGCCCTGTATGAAGAGGGATGTCGCATGGTTTGTAGAGAGATGCTTGACCTGTCGTAGGGTTAAGGCCGAACACCAGTGTCCACATGGTAAACTGCAGCCATTAGAGGTTCCCGAGTGGAAATGGGAACAAATTACCATGGATTTTATCACCAAATTGCCAAGGACCGCGAGGGGCGTCGATGCAATTTGGGTGATTGTGGATAGGTTGACAAAGAGTGCTCACTTCTTGGCCATCAGTGAGAGCTCTTCCACGGAGAAATTGGCGGAGATGTACGTGAGAGAGGTGGTATCGCGGCATGGAGTACCGATTTCGATTGTCTCAGATCGAGATGTACGTTTCACTTCCAGATTTTGGAAGAAGTTTCACGAGGAGTTGGGGACGAGGCTGCATTTCAGTACCGCATACCACCCACAGACGGACGGGTAGAGTGAGCGGACGATTCAGACGCTCGAGGATATACTCCGGGCATGTGTATTGGATTTCGGAGGGAGTTGGGACACATATTTGCCCTTGGCGGAGTTTTCTTATAACAACAACCATCATTCGAGCATTGGCATGCCGCCCTTTGAGCTGTTGTATAGGAGAAGGTGTCGAACCCCCATTTGTTGGGGAGAGGTAGGGCAACGTGTGATAGGCAGCACCAAGATTGTGCTTCAGACGACGGATCAGATCCAACAGGTCAGACAGAGGTTATTGACCGCTCAAAGTCGTCAGAAGAGTTATGCGGATAGACGTCAGTCTGAACTCGAGTTTCAGGTCGGCGACTTCGTGCTCCTGAAGGTCTCCCCTTGGAAAGGAGTGATCCGATTCAGGAAGAGGGGCAAGTTGGGGCCCTGATATATGGGTCCTTTCAGGGTGATCGCGAGGGTAGGCAGGGTAGCCTATCGCTTGGAGTTGCCCGCAGAGTTGGGTCAGATTCATGACACTTTTCATGAATCGAAGTTGCGAAAGTGCATAGCCGACGAGTCGGCAGTGGTACCATTAGAAGATATTCAGGTGGATACGGGCCTGAATTCAGCCGAGAAACCAATCGCGATTCGAGATCGGAAGATCAAGGTTCTAAGGAGCAAGGAGGTGCCATTGGTTCAGGTTCAGTGGCAGCATCGGAAGGGGTCCGAGCTGACGTGGGAGTCCGAACAACATCCGGAGTTGTTTTCGGAGTAAGACTTCGGGGATGAAGTCTGGTTCTAGTGGGGGAGAATTGTAACAGCCCGAAATTCAGGTTCTACCATTTAACCCTTCATCTTTTCCAAGTTATCATATTGGGTCCTTAGTGTTGGGTGTTAAGTTGGTGAGTACGCTAGGCGTACAAGGAGTACACTGCGCATACTCACGCGCCTAATTTGTACGCGGATTTCATCTGGGTACGCTGGGCGTACCTAAGGTTACGCCGAGCGTAACCGGTCCAGAAAAGAAACCCTAATATGTTGAGCCTCCCTATTTAAGCAACCTTAAGGCTCTTTTGTTGGCCGTCTTTTCCAGAGCTTTACCATTTCAAAACCCTAAATCTCGTTCATATAGCAAAGGAGTGTCTAGGAGGGCTTTGTATTGTGTTCTTGGCCATTTGGAGTAAAGTGATAGCCTTGGAAAAGGAAGAGTTGGACCTCAAGCTTTTGGATCCGAGTTTAGCAGTGAAAGAAGCTTCATTTTAAGGTAAAAAGCTTCAAGCTTTGCATCTTTTATGTTCATGCTTTGTAGAGAGAAGTTTTAGGGTTTTTGGTTCCCAAGTTCATAGCTTTTTGAGTGGTTCAGCTCATAAAAGCCGAGATCTGTCCCATACTAGCTCATTTAGTGTTGTTATGTGATAAAAATGCAGTCTTGGTTGTTAAAGGTTGTTAATTCATGAGATATGGACCTTTTAAGGTTGGAAATGGAGTGTTTTGAATGTTGGTGACTTCCACAACCATGCAAAGGCTTAAAGTCACAAACTTTATGGATTAAGTCGTATTAGAGAAGTCAGATCTGGACTTTGGACGCAAGTCTTAACCAATTAAGACCTGAATGAAAAGGAGGAGAAAGCTGGGAGTTATGTTGGGCGTAATCCCCAGTACGCACTGCGTAAGGGGCCGCGTACCCCGATTTTGTGAAGCCTCTGGGTACGCTCAGTGTACAGATCTGGTACACGCCGCGTACCTCAGAAGGTTGACTTTTGTTGACTTTAAGGAGTTGGTCAACTTTAGGATAGTTGGGCCAGGAGAGGGGTAAAATGGTCTTTTACCCTTCTGAGAATGATAAGAAAGGAGAGAGCCTAGTCTTGGGGAAACGAATTAATGAGAAAGGTTTGTTATGATTAGGCGGGGTTGGATCGTCGTTTCGAGATTTGGAGATATTGAGCACGTGAGATTCTAGACTTCCCACGAGGTGAGTCTTCTCATTATACTGTACCTGGAAAGGTACCTATGTGTGACCGGAAGGTCGGATATGTTATGAGTTGTATGCATTGTATATGACTAAGTTAGTCGTTTGTATGTGCTATGTATGCTATGTTGATATGGGCCGGAAGACAATATGTTATGGGCCGGAAGACATTACGTTATGGGCCGAAAGGCATTATGTTATGGGCCGGAAGGCATTATGTTATGGGCCGGAAGGCGTTATGTTATGGGCTGGAAGGCATTTATGTTATGGGTCGGAAGGCAGTCGTGATGTGGACCGGAAGGTCGACGCGGGTAGGACCGGAAGGTTTACCGGGTTGGGACGGAAGTCCCCTGAGACACATGGACCGGAAGGTCATGGCCTGGAAAGGCGTATGTGTGTAAGTAGTATTTTGGGGAACCTACTATGCATTTATGCTTACAGTTGTTGTGTGGTGTGTTTCAGGTACCAATGATGTAAGTGGGAAGGCGCCGGCATGATCACTACACACACGGGATTTTTATGTTATGAGATCTTAGGATTTATATATGTTATGAATTGAGTTTTAAACAATGATGTTTTCATGAATAATGAATGAATTATGTTTTTATAAAATGCGAAAAATTGTTTTGAAATTTACGGTGTTACAAGTTGGTATCAGAGCCTTGGTTTGAGGGATTCGGATGCGTCTTCGGGCGTATCTGAACTCAAACTGAGGATTTGAGGAAAATTTTTGATAACGAAGTAAAATTTTAAAAAAGAGCAAAAAGAGTTTTGAGACAGACAGAGCAGAGCCGTGTGTACGATCAGCCAGCGCCCGAACGGTGAATCCCAAAAGCACCCTTACGTTATATGTTATGAGATGTATTATGTTACATTATACATGCTAGAGTAGGCTAGGTATACATATTAGGACTAGAGTGGTCTGATTTGTGATGCCTTAGCCTAGGTGATTTCTACTGCTGAGATACTTTGAGAGTGAGTGGATAGCAGTCAGGACCTCATGAGAGTAGAGTACTCGTAATCCAGGATCCAAGGAGGAGGACTTGGAGTGAATGTTGATGCGGTTTGGTCAGTAGTATTGGGCCCGTACTATTGAAGACACTGGATAAGTGGACACCCCAAGTAAAAATCTTTTGGACAACGGAGGACGAGTAGGTTGCGTCATCGAGTATGAGTATGCTCGATTGAGTCTCTGATAATTTTGTTGTATTTCAGAGGCATCATGGTTGTGACACGCCACGGGCCTGAGATGGGCGGTGTGAGTGACGAGGAGCTTCGTCAGATGATCCACGATTAGGTGGCGGCGGCGATCAGGGCCGAGATTCCGGAGATGTTTGGGTCTATTAAGACCACGTTGTTGGAGACTTTTGACGAGCGGTATGCCGCGGTGACTGAGGCCGCAGCCGTTGCAGCTATGGAAGCTGTGGCTGCTGCCAGGCCTCAGGGAGGTGACTCGTTGCTGTTCCGGGAGTTCAGCAACACGAAGGCCACGCGAAGGTGGGAACATACTCTACAACTTTAGACGTTCTTTATATCCACGCATACGAGCTCCATTTCGACTTCAAACTTCAAAAATTCGTATCTTTCGCATACGAGCTCCATTTTAGATGTTCTTTATATCCACGCAAAGGTGGGAACATACTCTACAACTTTCTTTTAGACTTCGTCGGCTAATTTTGATTTTATTTTAAAAGTTATATTATTAAGAGGCCAGGACATGATTGGTCCGTTAAATTCTCATAACTTCTTCATCCGACATCCGTTTTCGCCCATCTTTTTCTTGTTATGCTACTCTTAATGAGATCTTCGATTCTCGTTTAGGTCGTGTCAGCTAAAAACCGCTCGGTCTATTATTCGAATTTCGGGCTGTACACTACTAATCCGAAACTTCGAAAAATCATAAATTCCTCATACGAAGTCAGATTTGGGCGTTCTTTTTATCGACGCTCTTAGTTTAACATATTCTATGACTTTCGTTTAGATTGCTAAGGCTAAATCTCACTCTATCGTAAATTCACTATTTACGCTTCCCGGTGCCATGCCGGTTCCGTTGCAAAACTTCAACGGGTCATAACTTCTTCGTTATAACTCAGATTTCGGCGTTCTTTATATGTACGGAAACCATGTGACATATTCTACAACTTGGTTAAGATTATTTATTCTAAATAATCTTTTGTCGAAAAGTCGTTTTTGACCCCTATTGCCTCTAAATTAACTAGCCCGGATCTGCCGGCGTTATAGTGAAAGTCATATCAAAATCGTCCCTGTGTATCCAAGAATTAAAGAATCTAAAAAGGGGAGGTCCAAAATCTTGATTTGTTGGCTTCAGGACCAGAGGAGTGTGATCAAAGTGTTCTCGTGACAATTCAATTATCATGGTAAAGGGTTGTTGGGCAATAAACTTCGCGCAAACCAAATATCGATCCAATTTGCTCAGCTTAATCCTGCCATCACACATATATGTGAAACATTTTCCACCTAGTTTGAGTTCTTGAAGACCAACCATTGCTATGAACGTGTTAAAATCTGCAGTAGTGGATTTACAAAACTTGAGTTAAATATTTCATCCTCGTTCCTTACAACATCAAAATCCCTCAGGTATATCCAGATTCCATCTTTGGTTCTTTCTAAATTAAGAAGATCCATCCAAAGTTTTCTTTTGTGTCCAATTGATTGTGGTCCATAAACATTAATGATGGTTGTGACACCAGGGACTCCAATCCACTGACCTGATATAGCTAGGAAATTCCTAGATAAGAAAGATTTTGTTTTCACGAATACATGTGGGTCTCATATGCCTATGTTGGCCCCTGATCTGCCAACTGGGTTTACAAATTCCACTTGATAATTCGAATTACCCTAAGCATCCTCAAAATTGATGCTACTGGAGTCAGCTACCCGAGTTTCCTGTAAGCCAATGAAGTCTACTTCTTGAGAACTTTTTGGTCGACGTATCCACTCAACTTTGTGGGTTTCCCCACTCCCCTTTTATGTTGAGAGTTAAACAATTCATTGTGGAATCTCACCAACACTATCACTATTATTAAAAAGCTCCATGATGATTGAAACATAATCGTTCTCATAATAAGACGTGATGATTGAGTTTGTAGCCTAAAAATAGTTTCTTTAGTAGGTTTCTCTTTTAACCCTTAATGCAAATTTGCTAACTTTTTGGTCCATGGCTAGTATGCGGGGTGTACTCTATGAGTATGCCTAGCATACTAGCACATTTAATAAGCACAGGTTCTAAACATTTGATGAACACGGGTCATTTAGGGCCTTTAGAACCTTGCATGTGCGTAAAGTTTGCAACTTTACGTGATAAACATGCCTTAGAAGCATGGATCTGTAATCTGGAGCCTTACCATGGCTTAAAAAGCGTCTGCATGGATGAAGGTCTGCGAGGACTCGACGAGTTGAATTAACAACTCGGCGAGCCTAATGAAGATGGCCATGAACTCGACGAGTTGGATGAACAACTCGGCGAGTCCGTTGAAGTTTGCCTTGAACTCGGTGAGTCGTTAGAAGACTCGGCGAGTTGACTAGGGTTCTCCCGATTCTTGGGCCCGTATGAGGTCGGCGAGTTAAAGGAGAACTCGACGAGCCAATCAAGGATTTCACAACTTCTCGAGTTCAGGAAGGACTCGGCGAGTCGGTGAACTGCACTCGACGAGTCGAGTCAACATGGACTGTTGGCTTTGATTGTGGGCATTGACTTTGACGAAGAGTTGACCAGTTGACTTCTGAGGGTATTATGGTAATTTGGAGACTTATGAAAAAGGCTTTTATGGTATTTATAGGTAGTGAAGTTCGTGTTGGTGATCCGGGAGTTGAAGCTTTCTAGTTTCTGACGTCAGTTGCGAGGTGAGTTCTCCTCACTATATCAACAGGGTCAAGGCACCAATGTTGGCCCTTATTGGATTGGTATCCGGGTTTATTGGATGTTATGCTTACTGATTTACATCCTGGTAGTTAGGATGGTGATATGTTTAGTAACCTGGTTAGGTCGATATCCTGGAATGTAGGATGATGCTATGTTAGTGACCGGTTAGGTCGGTATCCTGGTTATAGGATGTTGTTATGCTATTTGATCTGTTAGATCGGTTGACTGTTATATATGCTAGCGTATGATATGTATGTGCACATGTTTGTTGATTGGGGGTTGGGTTGAGGCGGTCCTACTTTGTGCTGAATGCCAACATACCTAGGGCGGTCCGGATAGACTACAGGCCCCGAAGGGTATGTTAGTCAGATCGAAGGCCTGACGAGTGGTCCAGATAGGCTGAAGGCCCGGCGAGGCGGTCCAGACGTGCTGAAGGCTCGGAGAGCGGTCCAGATAGACTGAAGGCCTGTGAGGTGGTTTAGTCAGGCTGAAGGCTCATCATGCATGCTATTTTGTATTTGTTGTTATGATATGAGTATGGTTTTATGAGGTTGGTATTTTGGGGGAATTCACTAAGATCTCGGGCTTATAGTTTCAGTTTATTGTTTCAGGTACATCAGGGGATCGCGGCAAGGTGAAGGCATGATCATATAGCTTCTCATGTTTTATCTATGTCTCTGGGAAAAACACTGATATTATACATTTGAAAACAAAGTTGTAATGATTTTTTTTATGGTTTGAAATGTTTTAAAAATTTTAAATTGGTTGAATTTTTGGGTGTTACATACGTTCACTGACTTTCAGTGCGTTCCACGCATGTTGGGCTCCTGATTACTATGGGGAGAAGGGTCTGATTGCGAGCATGATTTGGTTAGCGGATGTCGCTAACACCTTCCGCACTAGCAATTGTCCCAATGGGGAAAATGCCAAACTAAATTCCTATCTTTTGAAAGATAGAGCACGAGACTGGTGGGAGGAGGTTGGGTGCTCTGTTGGTGATGAGGCTATTGATTCGATGACATGGGATGATTTTACGATGAGATTCTAAGCTGAGTTATCACTAGTGATTGAGGTACATCAGTTGGTGAGGGAGTTCAAGGACCTTCGCTAGGCTACTAAGATGTTGCCTGAGATTACTACGATGTTTCGTGAGAGGGCGTTTTTGGTTCCGGAGTATGTGGCGGACGAGGAGATGAAAAAGGCAAGATAACATGAAATGTAGGAGTTGTGTACACAACTGCAGGAGTTGTTAGACAAGGGGTTTATTCGACTGAGCAGTTTGCAATGGGGAGCACCTATCTTGTTTGTGAAGAAGAAGGACGGGTCTTATCGGATGTGTATTAACTACCGGAAGATGAATAAGCTAGCGGTGAAGAACTGTTATCCACTCCCAAGGATTGATGGTTTCTTTGACCAGCTTTAGAGTGCATCTTGGATTTCCAAGATTGATTTACGTTCGGGTTAGCATTACATGAGGTTCAGAGATGACGATGTGCAACAGATGGCTTTTCGAACTCGTTATGGTCAATATGAGTTTGTGATGATGTCCTTTGGGCTCACCAATGCTCCAACAATGTTCATGGACCTCATGAACTGTGGATGCATGTTGATGCTGGATTGGTCTATGATTGTATTCATTGATGAAATCCTGATCTATTCTAAGACCCAGAAGCAGCATAAGGAGTACTTGAGGGAGTTATTGGAAAGTTTGACGAAGGAGAGACTTTATGTAAAGTTCTCCAAGTGTGAGTTCTAGTTGCACGAGGTGCAGTTTCTAGGGCCCCTTGTCAACTAGAACGATATTATGGTCCATCTGGCCAAGGTGGAGGTTATGATGAGGTGGAAGGTTCTGAGGTCTCCATTTGAGATTCGTAGTTTCCTTGGTTTAGCAGGTTACTATCAGAGATTTATTCAGTAGTTCTCCATGATAGCGGTTCCTCTGACACGGTTGACAAAGAAGACCATCACTTTTTGCTGGGGGCCTGGGCAGCAGGCAACTTTTGAGACATTGGGGAAAAGATTGTGTGAGGCACCGGTTTTGACCCCGCCGGAGGGTGTTGAGGACTTCGTGGTTTATTATGATGTGTCGATCATGGTTTTGGGTGCATTTCTGATGTAGAGGGGTCGTGTGATCACTTACGCTTTGAGGTAGTTGAAACCTCAAGATGCGAATTATCTGACGCATGATTTGGAGCTGGGGTTGTGGTTTTCGACCTCAAGATTTGGTGACATTACCTTTTTGGGGTCTGTTGTACTATTTACATGGATCACAAGAGCCTGAGGTACCTGATGGATCATCTGAATCTGTATATGAGGCAGCATTAGCGGTTGGATGTGGTGAAGGATTATGATTGTGGGATCCTTTACCATTCAGGGATGGCCAATGTAGTGGCCGATGTTCTTATTCGCAAGGCAGTCACAACTCCAATCAAGGATATTTGTTTGAGGATGACTGTGATTACTCCATTTTTGAAGCAGATTCTTGAGGCTCAGATTGTGGCTATGAAGGAAGAGAAGTGGAAGAGTGAGCGCATTGTGGGTCAGGTGGCTTCCTTTGATTCTGATAGCCGAGGGTTTTTAACTCTTCATCGGAGAGTATGGGTTCTGTATTGGGGCAGTGTGCGTCAGGTTCTAATGGAGGAGGTGCTAAATTGAGGTTCTCTTTTCATCTATGGGTGATAAATATGTATAGAGATCTTCGTCCTGATTATTGGTGGCCTGCATAAAGCGGGATGTGTCTTGCTATGTTGAGAGGTGCTTGACTTGTAGGAAAGTCAAGGCTTGGCATTAGCGACCTCATGCTAAGATGCAGCCGTTGGATATTCCCATTTGGAAATGGGAGGAGATTACCATGGATTTCATTACGTAGTTGCCTCAGACTGCGCGCGGAGTGGATCCGATTTAGGTCATCATGGATATATTAAACAAGAGTGCGCATTTTATCCCGATTTAGAAGAGTATCTCTACGAAGAAGTTTGTTGAGGTATACATCAGGGACATAGTACCATGGCATGGGGTGACAGTTTTGGTGGTTTTAGACAAGGATGTCTGGTTTACTTCCAGATTTCGGAAGAGATTCCATGATGAGTTGGGTACTTGTCTCCATTTCAGTACGACCTTCCATCTGCAGACTGACGGACAGAGTGAGCGGACTATTCAGACCTTGGAGGATATGCTTCGGGCGTGTGTTTTGGATTTCGGTGGGAGTTGCGATACATATCTTCTGTTAGCGGAATTTTTGTATAACAACAACTATCATGCTAGTATTGATCGAGACCCTTTCGATCTCCTCTATAGGAGGAAATGCAGGACCCCAATTTGTTGGGGTGAGGTCAATCATTGGGTCATGGGGAGTACCGAGCTGGTACTCAAGAATATAGATTTGATACAGCATGTTTAGAGTAGACTCCAGATAGCTTAGAGTCGGCAGAAGACTTATGCCGACAAGCGCCAATCAGATATAGAGTTTCAGGTTGGGAAATGGTTCTTCTGAAGGGGTCACATTGGAAATGTGTCATTTGATTCAGGAAGAGAGGAAAATTGAGCCCCATATATATCGGTCCTTTCAAGGTTTTGGTCTATGTGGTCTGGTTTGCTTATTGCTTGTATCTTCCCGAGGATCTCAGTCAGATCCATAACACATTCCATGTCTCACAGTTGCGCAAATGTTTAGTGGATGATTTGGTGGTGGTTCCATTGGAGGATATTCAGGTGGATGATCGTCAGAATTACATCGAGAGACCGGTAGGGATTCTTGACCGAAAGAAAAAAACCTTGAGGAACAAGGTTGTTGAGTTGGTGAAAGTCCAGTGGCAACATCACAAGGGTTCAAAATGGATGTGGGGGCCGAAGGACGAGATGAGGGAGCACTACCTAGAGTTATTTGAGGCGGCAAACCTTGAGGACGAACTTTGATTCAAGTGAGGGAGAATTGTAACATTTAATTTTTGGTAAGTTTCTCTTTAGCCCTTAATGCAAAGTTGATAACTTTTTGGTCCCTGGCTAGTACATGAGGCGTACTAGCCCATTTGCTGATCGCAAGTTCTACCCACGTACACAGCGCGTATGTGGAGTACGCATGGCGTACGTAGTGCATGGGCAAACCATAATTTTTAGGGTTTTCGCCCTATTTAAATGAATTAAAACCCTTCATAGACTTTTATTGACCAACCTTTATCTCCCTTTACCTTGGTATCGAAACCCTAATAACCCTAATAGCATTTGGTGAGTTTTTGAGCTTGAGAGTGATTTGCTGGTGTTTTGTGGTGAAGAAGAAGAAGATGAACACTTGGAGGTGTAGCTTGGGCTTGTAGATCCAGAATCACCTTCTCATTTGCAAGCTTTTTGAGGTAAAAATCTTACACCTTGATGATTATTTCTGTTAGATCTACTTTATGGTGTTTCTTGAGCATTTTTGAGTCTTTTGTAAAGTCCCGAAAATCATGATATAATTTTTTTTGTTTTTAGATTAGTAAATAGTTAATACATAGCTTTTCCATAAAACCAAGGTAACCACGCTTTAACAAAACATCATCAAATCAGAGTAATTCACAGATTGCGGAAATATGTGGTGTATGCTCTACAATCATCCCGAGCTCTCTCATTTGAAAACCGAAGTACCTGAAACATAAACTAAAGATCGTAAGCACAAAGCTTAGTGAGTTACCCAAAATACCATACAATATACAACCATAGATTATCATACAACATACATATAGTTTCCATGCGCTTCCCCATGGTCTTTACCTGGAATGCCATGCCCCCCCCCCCCCCCCAATGGGAGAATATCTGAGTGTCACGAGCTACCCTGGGGTCTTCCATACAAGTATCACAGAGACAACTAGCACATCACATAACATGTAATGGGCTGGAATTGGTGCCTTCAACCCATGGATATAGTGAGAAGACTCACCTCGCACTGCCGAATCAAACAGAAAATCCATGGTTGCTGGCTGACAGCTCCCCGAACTATCGAAGTCAAAACAACACCCAACCAACAATTGTGTTCCAATCCATAACCATAAATCCATTACTAGGGTAAATGACCAATTTCCTCCTCACCTACTTTTAGACCAAGACTTATGCCCAAACCTAATAGCCCACAAGGCCCAAATACCAAAAACTACCCAAGGCCCAATCCATGGCCCAATTTTCCAAATTGGGCCCAAATCCATAGTGGGTCTCCACAAATAAATATCAAATGAAAATTTGATGGACCAACAAGGTCTAAAACAACAAATCCCAAAAGATGGCCCAAACCAAAGCCCAAAACCGAAATCCCACTCTGTTGAGTACGCTGCGAGTACAAGCTCTTAAGAAAGTACTCTTAGTATACAAGCTGAGTACGTGAGGCGTACTCAGCTTGTACGCTAAGCGTACTGGCTTAAGAGCCGGTACACTGCGCATATAGGCTTGTACGCCCAGCATACTCCTCCTGTTTAACCAACTCTCAATTCTAGCTCTTAATCCATTAAGCCAAGCCGTCCAAAAACTCAGAATAGCTAAATATAAGTGACTTGATCCATAAAGTAGAATGCTTTAAGCCTTTGCATGGCTTAATGAAGCCGAAACACCAAATATTAATTCCAAAGGTCAAAATCACTCCAAAATGTCTTAGAAACCTCTTAATACCTTAAGACCTTAGTCCAAACTTCCAGATCTGAATCAAAGGGACTTTTAAAGTCATAAAGTTCCTAACTTTATGACTTAGCATGACTTAATGGGACCCAAATCAAAACCCTAAGTCCCAAGTTTCACCAAAAGACTACCAAATCATGCATGGAAGGTTTAGACTCATCAAGATCCAAACTTTATGACTCCATAACCCCCACAAAGGCCAAATATGAAGCTCAAAGGTTCTTGACTTACTTCTACTCATAAGAACCACCACAAAGGGACCAAAATCATAACAAAGTGCCACCTAGATAGATCTATAAAACTTTATACCTCCAGAAGTTAGATGTAGGTGCACAAAGCCTGGATCCAAAAGCTCCAACTCAAACAATGACTCTTCAAGAAGTTCCTTATTCCTCCTCAAGGACCAAAACACACATAAATCACTTTAAAGCTCTAAAATCACTTAAATGGGGGCTAAGGGTCGATATCTATGGTTTAGAGGGATGGAGGCTGAGTATATTAGGGTTAGGTTATGAGATAAGGAGCTTAAATAGGGTCCAAGACCCTAAAATAGGGTTTGGGTCAGATTGGAGTATTCTCATCATTCATACGGTACGCCCAACGTACTCCGAAGAGCACCCGTGACCATCGTAGTCAGCATGCCCAGTGTATGCCAAGGTACCCCCCGCGTACCACTTTCTTCACTAATACGCCCCGCGTACCCGACTAAACCTTAAAACGACCAAACTTTCGAAAGCCATAACTTCTTCGTTATAAGACCATTTTCGACGATCCTTATATCCACGGAAAGGTAACAAGAATCCGTAGACTTCTATAAATTCATACCATCCTTAAGACCTTTCGAACAAAAATCCAATTTCCACAAAAGCTAGAACTAACACTTTATCGAAATACCCCTAGGCTCCAAAACACGAACTGAACACCCGGATCACTTCAAATACATCACTCGCACCTAATTGGGCATATATCTCACCTTTTTTAAAGGCCATAATCCTTATGATGACCTATCTTCAGGCCACAACCTTAAATTAGGAATCGATTCGGAACAGGGTGTTACAAATTTTAAAGGAAAGATAGGCTTTTGATCTACTACAGAAGCAATGGATGCTAGATCTAAACTCCATTTAGGTCCTATGTTCACAAAAATGCAAACTTTATGAATGAATTTGGTTCATGTAAGTATTAAGACCTTTATTAAGCTCTTTTTGAGCTTTGAGTCCCATTAACCCATGCAAGAGTGTAAAGTTGCCATCTTTACGTGATAAGTCACCCTTAGGGTCTAGATCTGAGATTTTGGCTTGAGGTCTCAACCGATTAAGTACTTAATGAAGTGGGTTGACAATCTGGGGATTACTTTGGGCGTATCCAGCTGGTACGCTATGCGTACTCGCTCCGGATGGAGTACACTAAGCGTACGAGCTGAGCATACCTTGTGTACTCACTAGATGGGCTTTTGGAATTGACGCTCTTAGTATTAGGCCATGTTTTGTACTTTGTAAGTTTGGGCCTTGTTGGGCCATTAGACTTTTGTTTTGGACTTGGGGCCAGTATGTTGGGCTTTCCTAGATTTAGGCCCATGATGGGTTTTGGGCCCAGTTTGGAAGATTGGCCCATAAATTGGGCTTTAGGTTGCCATTTAGGACTTGGGCATTTTGAGTGGTTGAGTTGGCCTTTGGCTTTGGGCCAAGTTAGATAAAGGGTAAAATGGTCTTTTTACTCTGGTTATGGGCTAAGTAGCTTAGATACTTGGTTACGGTTCGAAATCCAAATGTCAACTGGATGTTATTTTTATGTTGATAGCGTGGGGATTTTCCAAACCAGCTAGAACAAAGATTCCTTTGAGTGATTCAACAGCTAGAGTTGAGTTTCCTCACTGTTTTTAGCGGTTCGAAGGCACCAATGTCGGCCCATGGTTTGTTATGTTAGGATGCTAGATATATGTGTGACTCTTGCATGTGTTATGTTCTTGTATGCTTACCGGGGGGGGGGGGGGGGGGGGGGGGGGGCGATGACCATTTTGTATGCTATTTATCTTTATGATTATTTCATGTGTTATGTTTATCTATTATATGATTATATATATACCGGGCAGGGCCCAATGACTGACAGATTTGTATACCGAGCGGGGCACGATGATAGACAGGGTCAATTATGAGTTTATTATGTATTGTATGTGGTATTTTGGGGAACTCATTAAGCTTTGTGCTTACAATTTTTAGTTTATGTTTGAGGTACTTCTGGTTCAAAGGGGAAGAGCCCAAGATGATTGCAGTGCACACAACATCTCATTTCGCATTTTATGATTACTTTGATGTTCTATGGTGTATTTTATACACTTTGTTTCTCCATGGTTTTATGATGATGTTTTGGATTACAATTTTATTAATTTAAAAACGAAAATTTTTGTTCTTAATTTTGTGACATTACAAAATTTTTAAAATGTTTCATAATGTCTAAAACATATAAATATGTTTTCAATATGTATTTATTATATTTATATGTTTTTACATATAAATATATATATTTAAAATGTATTTATATACTCATTAACAATGATAAAAACGAATTAAGAAATTATTTATTGACTTTTGCCTATAATAATAATAATAATAATAATAATAATAATAATAATAATAATAATAAATAGATTTAATGTTTCAACATATAAAAGTTATATATAATATTGATCGACTAAAGTCTAGTAAGTTCCCCTGTTCAAACGATGAGGTGCATGTTCTGGTATAGAAGGGACGCAGGTTTGAATCCTCTTCTCCTTGTTTTAAAAAAAACAATATATATATATATATATATATATATATATATATATATATATATATATATATATATATATATATATATATATATAAATGCTTTTTTTTAAATGAGACATTATTATAAATGTTTTCAAAATAATAAGAGTTTTTCGGAGATTTCTGTTATATTTATTAAAATTGATACACTCATTAAATTCTTCTGTAACATACATAATATTGTTCATTTTTAGTATTACAATTACATCAACAAAAAGAAATTTTTCAGTACTAAAACTTTTAAAATCCAAATACAATCTAGAATGTTTCAAGATGAGAGATAAAACATTATAACTTTAGTTTGGATTGAAAAAAAAATTCTTGGTAATACTGATTATGAAATTATAATAAATAAATTTGTTTCAAAAATGCTAAATGATCGATGCTTAAAAAACAATAATGTGCTAACTATTTATCTTGTTTTAAAAAATTGTTTGTAACATTTTTTTTTTATCTAAAACTATGAGTGAAGGCTTGTTTGTATGATATGATGATACTATTAATTTGTATTAAATGTTTTATTATATACGTATGATATTATCACTTCTATGTTTTTTAAAGGGAAAATGACCTAAAATGATAATATAGTTATCATTTTGTACATATTTAGTCCTTATTGTTTTTTTTTGTAAAATAAGCCCTTAAACTTGTTGTTTTGTAGACATTCAATCCTTATGACCGGCTACTTCATGTGAAGTTCTTAGTTTTACAAATTTAATCCTTATTGTTTTTTTTTTCTAAAAGTACATCCTTGCTGTTAGAAAATAACAAATTATAATGGCTTTAAGACTATTTTGTAATACTTAGTACATGTTAGGTACATTTATATTATGCATCATAATGTTTGCTATAATGATATATCATGTCCTTAGACTTCAATATTTATAGTATGATGAATATGAAAACTGTCCATAACTCAATGGACTATAATTGTGTGGTTCCAGATTCTTTTTCATATGGTGCAAATGATGAACTTAACGATCAAGAGGAAATTGAAGATATTTTCAATTATGCTTCTACTCTTTATAAAACAATATGATCGTGTATTCTATCTCTCCATCAAAAAAATCAACAACCCACCATTATGGAAAGACAAGGAATCTAGAACATGACATCTTCTTCAATGATAACACTCCCGAGTAAAATACCATTGATTTCTTGTGAAATATGTGTTAATTGATCTTGATTCATGCATGTAAAATCAATATGTGGTATCAGAGTCAGTCTGCTCAATCAATTTGAACACAAGGAATCCTTATTCTCGTTTTTTGATTCTTAAAATAAAAACCGAGATTCCCGTTTTATGAATAATATGAAATTAAAGAACTAGAAATCTTATGTTTATATATATATATATATATATATATATATATATATATATATATATATATATATATATATAGACACTAAAATAACATATGAATTAGATTAAACAATCTTAGATTCTAAAATCTAAATCCTAATAAAAAATGCCAAACCTCAATTTCCGACTCCGTTTTCTTTGAATCCTTGAAACCACAACTGTCAGGATGGAATAATTAACCTTCTGTTGGTGATTTTAGTGTTATCAACATATTTTGGTGTAACTATTATTAATAATGATATAGGCAAAGCTCCATTTACTAACCGAGATAGGAGGTGTGGGGTGTACACTTGGAGTGATAAATGTGAACTCGTGAATACGGGGGTCCGAACGCAGCGCCCCTAGGTGCAGGGTTCCAAAGGATAACGCCCTAGCGAGGTCTAGGGGCAGCAATCCTAGTGGATGTAGTGTTGAGTGAACCGAGTATGAAATACGAGATCAGATTTAAAAGTATGAATTAAGAACACACGATCTAAATATAATCTGACTGGGTCATTTATGCTTTTGAATACAGAGAAGTTTCAGAAAGAACAATACAAATAACAAAGTTACTTTCTAACTCTTGCATTCATCCCATATTTATAGGGATCAGGAAAGCATACAAAAAAAATATTAGGGACTAAGACTTTTAAAACCTTCGATACAATGTGCCCTTATAATACACTTACAAACAAAACATTCGATACTACAAAATACATAGACGAACTTCGACACCTCACAATAACATCCGACCTGAACACTCTCCCCCTTTGAGAGAAGTGTCAAATCTAAGTCTTCAACATCTGACCAACTTGATGAATAGTTCTTTGAATTTTTGTATACCTGTTAATCATATTCCGAAGTTCAACCTTGTCACCATCATTATTCTTACCACAGTTGTTCATTCAAACAAGAAGCTTTGTATTGTGAGAAGTGGTGTATCTTTCAACATCACATGCCTGAAACAAGAATTTCGTTATCTTTCTCTTCTTGGTTTTCCCAACGAACACTATTCCCAAGGGCTTCAAGCAAATCTCCCCATATTCATAATTCTTCAAACTTGCTTAGCTTTTTAGCATTGATTAAGGCACAATAATTTTCTTATTGATGGCCAATGCTAAATCCACATCAGTTAAAGATAAATATTCATAGTAGTTATCCATGAATAACTTGATGTGAGCGAAACCAAGTAAGAAGTCTTCTTTGCTTGTAAGTTGAAGTTTCGAAGCATTAATTCCTTTGAGAATTCTAGCAACGCTAATTAAGTCATGGACATTCATCAACAGAAAATCTGCCATTGAGAAGTCAAAAGCCACATTATTCACCCTCCCAGCATGATAGTGATAATTCTGCAATATACCCTCGAACAAAACATCTTTGGATATATTTAGAAATCGAACTATCTTGACAAGTGACCAAATTTCTTCTTCTCATTTTCCAAGGACTGCATGAAAACACATCTTCATTCTTTTGTATTCTTCTTTGTCTTCAAACTTCTCAGCTATTTGATATTGTTCCGCCATAAACATCATTTTGTTTATAGGAAAATCCAACTGATTGAAATTAGTAATTTCTGTGGCATAGCTTTTCTTAGGAACCTTCTCGAAATCATACATCTCACCAGAGAAAACCAAAGCTTCGATATTCTCATAGCAGTAATATATCAAAGGATCTCCTTTTTCTAGACTAGGAGGATCACTTGCTCTCTGTTGAAGAATGCTCTGAATATGCCTTTGCTTCTCAATCTCCTTTTCAACTGCTTCTTTCTTTTCTTCAGCAATAGGTTCAACAAGGACACCCTTCCTTTTTTTCAATTCTTAATTAGAAGGAGGTGGTTTTTATGAGCTCGAACCTCCAACACCAGAACCGATCTCAATTCCTTTTCTTATTGGTCATGTTGTTATTGTTGAGGTAACTATAGAAGAAACTTTTGGTAATGAAGTGTGAAGTTGAGTAGATATCACCTTCCCAACAACCTTTGTGTCATCATCTCCTTTCGAAGATTCATTACCTCCCATGCTAACCTTTGAAATCATCCTAATGCCAACACCAATTCCTTCTCCCCCTTGCGCCCCTATTTGGACAGGTGGGGCATCTATTGGCATTAAATTCAACAACTTGGCTAGTGGAGCCAATTCAGCTTTGAGTGTCAACTCCAAAGCACTGAACTTGTGAGATAAAGATTCAAGAGTAATCAGCGAAGATGATGAAGAACCAATCTTCGAGATTAAATCCTTAAGGTTATTCAACATTTCTTCAACCCTAGAAAAACTTTGTGTATAAATCTCTGCCATTTTATCAACCTTCGGAAGTCAGGATTGATACCATTTCACAACATTCGTAACTGCATCTACAGTGATATCTATTTGGTTGTGAAGAGTAGAATAATCATGAGATATAACAGTAACTTCCTTCACCATATCTACCCTTAGCTCCTCAAGTTTGAGATTGACATCTTCTCGAACTTTCTTAATTGCTTCAACATATAGAATATGTTTTTCTTTCGCCACAACTTTCAGTTCCTTTAGTTCCTGATCAAAAGATGAAGATTGAGCCTTGACACGTTTCTTATTGTTTCTATCCAGAATTTCCTACTCATCCCCCAAATGAAGCTCTTGAGCCTTGAGGATAACGTCAAATTCTATTCTGGATATCGAATGACGACCCCCTGCATCCACCTAAAGTTGTAATAAGGAGTTCAACTTCCTATTAAGAATTTTGAACTGTTTACCAAACATTAACCTATGATCTGGTATGTTTTTTTTCCTCCAGATCAAATTTGAGATCAACAAATGTACCTGTAAACTCACCGTCTTCAGTGGTGTCATCATCATTAACAGTTTTAGGGCCATCAGTGGATTGGGATGGAAATAGAGAAGTGATGGGTTGTTGAAGGATTTGATTGAAATTTGGAGAATGAGTAGTTTGTGGTAAAGTGGTGGAAACAGTAGAAACAAATGGTGGTAAAGAGATATTGGGTGAAATGGTAGTTGTTTCATAAGAAGCAGATATAACAATAATAGGATTACCTTGAGCTTCGTTATTTTTCACTCCTTCACCCATAGTGACATTTGCGTCCACATTAGATATGTTCGCAGGGATGCCTGAAGTTTGAACCTCCTCAGTATTTGATTCGACATCCGAAACTCAGGGTGGTATGACATCAGCGTTCTCAGGAGTAGATGCTTTTGATTGATCACCGTCAGTAATCCTTGTGTCCACAATAGATGTTTTCTCAGAGCCATCAAGATCTCCAGTCACCTCGACTTTCGACTTGATTGCAGAATCACTCTTTGGTGATGGAACTATCAAATCATTATCACGAACTGGTGATTCAAGTACAACTTCGTCTTCATCTTCAGCTACCGTTTCAAGATTCCAGATTTCGAAGGCATGACCTCCTTCGTAGGTGAAAATTTTTCTTCAACAATAGGCTTTTGAACATTCTTTGGTGGTTGATCAGACGTAACAACCTTCTTTGGAGTAGCTTTAACAACCTTCTCTGCTTGCTCAAGTTTCAAAGGACTCCCCTTAGCTTGTTTCTTTGACTCCATTCTCTTTTTCAATATCTCACTAGTGTTCTTTGGAAGTAAAACTCATGTTTCAATCGAAGGATTGATAGTTTGCATATACGCCACCAAAATAGGATTCATGGGATCAACCTTTCGAAGCATCCCATCGGGAATTCGTGCAACAGTGGGAAGCATATCTTGATCATCTTTGTCAGTCTTGGGAAATGATATAAAGAGAATTCAGTCGTCTGTTCACCTTTAGGAACCAAAATCCCTTCCTTTTCATAAGCATATTGGAGAATCAAGCTCCAGTAAGGAGCACACAAAATCCCATGAACAACATTCGTATTGGAAATGCTTTTCACAAACTCATCCCATAATTGAGTAGTATAATCGACAGGTAGATCATAGTAGATACCTACAACCAAGGCATAAATCTCCAACTTTTCCTTATCTAATCCAACGCTTCGACCAATCAAGTAGTTAAGGTAAATTCCAAATAAAAAATTCCAAATACAAGGTAAGCAAGTCTTCTTGAAATCAATGATCTTGATAAGAATCAATTGATAATCCATCTCGTTGAACAAGTGAATCACTTGTTCATTCAATACCTCATAGTAACATTCGACAGTAGGGATATTCAAGATTTGTGCAAAGAGATTCTTGTTGACTTTGAACTTCTTATCATTGGTTAGTTAAAAGGTAACCAAGTTGATCACTTTGCTATATACCGCAGTTGAACCATCAAGGGTTAACCACGACATGGGTACAGAAAAAGAAGAAAACATTGCTATGGATAAGACTGAAATTTTCAAAGCAACTACAAGCATTTATAACTCTTCAGGATATTGATCAACATCAGGATTAACTTTGAAATTGGTGCTTTGAATCTTCATCAGAGGTTGTGAAGTAATATCATCAGTTGTCTGAGATGCATCAACATTTGGGTTCTTAGCAACCATTGTTAGAGTTTGATAAATTACGAAGAAAATGGAGCGTTCAAGGGAAAAGTAATTTGTGGATATTCAGATTACGTAAAATTGTAATGAAATACCCAAAACCCTTTTTATACATAAACCCAATTTTGAATTTAAAGCGGTTTGAGTATTAATTGCATAGCCACGTGTCACCTAGAATACCGGACCTGTAGCTGTAAAGTTAGCCACGTCTGAAAAAGTGATGATCACTTTTCCTTGAAAACCGCATAGTAACCAGAACATCACTTCTATCAGTCTGTTCGAGTGTACCAAGGGGATACGAACCGTCAGAAACCTTCGGCATGGAGGTAGGGCTCTTTGACTTTTGGGTTGAAAAGTGAAGTCATACACCAGACTTTTCGAAATCATCAACATATGTTGGTATTACTCAGAGCCTCAAGGATTTATGTTTGTGATAATGTGTGCCAAAGAATGTGACGAGGGCAAGAAAAAAATTTAGATCTGTGATGTCAATAAAAAATCGAAATAAAGCAGTAAGATCCTAGGCAAAGATCAATTTGTTCTACATCAAGAGAGATGTCGAACAGCTTGTGTGGTTTCCCGTGAATTACAATCGAATAGTCATAGAGGAGTATTGAAGGGCATCTTCTAAAAAGCTTCGTGGGTCGGCTCATATTTTGTTATAAATCACAACTTAACATAAGTGTAAGAACTTGTAAACAAAATTACCTATTTAACCAGTGTAGTCGGTGACAAGTAGGCAATGGAAAATTTTATCAAGTAACAACGAATTAGAATTGATATACTGTGACAACCCGAAATTTCCATTATGTACAAACAATATCATTCAATAGAAGTTATAACAGTCACAGTAAATTTTCAGACTTTTCCGTATAAGTTTGAGTAATTTAGGGTTTACACTTCAGGAGATATCAGGAGAGTGGATGCACTAGAGTTTTGTGCGACTCTGTTATTCCAAAACTCTATTATATTAGAGATCATTTCGGGAATAAAACATTTTTTGCCAAAAATCTCAGGACTATAAATAGAATTCTGAAACAATTTCATTCATTATTTACATTTACAACTAGAGAAAAGCCATTTTCTCTCTCACGGATCTTCGGGTTTTCATCCCAAATCGTGATTACCTCTCCCTAGTTGTGTTACATAGCTTATAATGTGTTAATAACATAGATTACATAGCAAAACAACTAGATTTAGGAGTTTACTCCCCAAGGTGTTCTTGGGCGGTAAACTCCCGGAACGATGCCTAGCCTTTCCCCCGTGATGTGTAACTACCTTAGGCATGTATATAGATGTATTTAAGACAAGAAAACATCAAAGAAACACCAAAGTTTAGGTGTTCACGGCCCAAGAAGATCTTGGACCGTGAACTCCAAAAACATGGACCAAAGAGTGGTTTTAACACTCCTAAAGCTTTGGACAATTACCTAGGTTTACTCCTACATAAATCAAGGACTTTAAAAAATCAAAAACCCCTCCCAAAGAGAGATTACGGCCATAATCTCTAAGGGAAAAGGTTCTTGGGCCGTGAACATGAAGGAAGGGCACCAATGTGTGCTTAAGGCCTTCATTAGCCTTAGATAAATGTATAGAACCTATCCTACATGAGCTTGGAACTTGAAAGCATAAAAACACCCCTTTCATGTGAGTTGACGACCGTAAACTCCAAAGGAATTGGCCTTGGGGCCATAAACTCCTCAAAGAAGTGTATTAGTGCCCTAAACCCTTCCAATAATTTAACCACCAAGTTGGAATACTTCTAGGGACCATTTAGAGCTTCAAAACACAAAATAACACCAAGTTTAGGAGTTCATGGCCGTAAACACAAGGTTTTAGGACTGTAAACTCCTAGTGTGAAGTTTATGGAAGAGTAAACTCATGTATAGGGTCCTTTGGAACCCTAAACCCAAATGCCTTGTCCCACAACAACATAGATGCAACCCTTAGGGCTTATAACACTTATATAAAGTGTTTACCATGTCCTAGGATGTTTTAACATTTACAATTAGTAGTTTAAGACTAATTGGGTGCATATATGTGTGATTATATGTTCATTAGGGTCATAGTGTGTGCACAAGTCCTCACTTGACACCTAACAATCCGACACCGTTCAGTTCATCCAAACCACCATCTACAGGTGAGTTTATACCCCTAAATAAATGTTTTAAATGTTTTTAAATGCTTTAATGGGGGGGGGGGAATACAAGTAGAAAACAACATGTTATTAAATCACTCATATGTATTTTATAACTGTGTTTTCATCTAGCAGATTTCACTTACTACAAAATGTGATGCATGAAATGGTTTTATATCTTAAAAAGACTTTGTTATCAAATGTATTATTTTTGAAATGTTTATTTAAAATGACATCAAGTCACTTTTATTATTGTTTCAAAACTCTCAGATGTCTTACAAAACCATTTTTACCTTCTTGAGCAAAACTACACTTATACGCATCTGTTCTTATATATGTATTGATGTTATAGTTTTCATTCCTTCATTCAGCTTCCCAAACTCTTGCGTAACAAGGGTGTATAAACCTGCTTGAACAACCAATTACATTCTAGTTAATTATCATAAGGATAATTAGAAGATACAAAACATTAGTCCTATTACAAGGAATTACATCAGAGTCAGTTCATTCATGAGTCTATGCTATACATTACATGTTACATGAATACACTCACATGAGTACGCTTACATGGATACACTTACATGAATACCTTACATGAATACATTACATGAGTAACTTTACGTAGATACATTTACCTGTATACACTTACATGAATACTTGTATCTCGATTTACGAGGATGATTTATTAGTACCTTCTATGTAAATTGTCCTGCCTATCCCAGTTCAACATGATATCTAGACGGGACTAACAATTCCGAATCCCAGCTGTTTAGTACCAGTGGTTGGTGAACATCTACGGATGCCTACGGTTATTACTTATATTAGACTACATCTACGGGACTAACCATTCCTCGAGCCTACTGTTCGCTACAGAGGTTGATGACCATCTACAGAGGTCTAAGGTTAATACTTATATTAGGAACATCGATTACGGGACTAACCCTTCCTACCCCCTGTTGTTGCTACAGAGGACAATTGGACAATCTTTGGATGTTCATTAGGTTATACATTTCGCTTACCGCGATGTTGTGTTAGTCTTAGTACCAAAAGATAGCACTTACATTAGTACATTTTTCCTATTTACTTTATTTTGTGATATATTCACATAAACGAAGAGTTAGACTAAGTATTTTTAGTACTAGTCAATAGAAAGGAAAAACTATCATTTTACTTACAAAACATTTGGGTCTTGGTAGAACACTACATTTCATACTAGTAGGAAATAAGGGATTTTCTAGGGTTTTTCATACTTATATCAACTGTTTCATTTAAAGATTTACATGGCATTCATAATAGCTTTTCAAAACAAGACAATGACACTCAAATACTTATGAATTCACCAGCTTTAAGCTGATACTCGCTTTCAAAATAACTTGTATTCTCAGGTCACCATTAGACAGGTACGATGGCCAGATTTTGAGAAGACGGAGCACAGACAAGACTCGTCTTTTATTTTGATTATACATATTTTGGTGTCTTATTACAATGAAAGAACACATGTATTAAAACTTTACTTATAATGCAATGGATGATGTGGTTGCTTGTTTACTACTTTACACTGTTGTGATACTGTACATGATGTCCTCCACCCCGGAACGTTTTCGCCGTTCTTGGTTTTGGGGTGTGACAGATTGGTATCAGAGCTTTGTTTATAGTGAATATAGTATATCAACCCATAAAAGATATACTAACTATAAATACATTGGGATTAAAACACTCTGTCTAAGAGTTATACTTTTAAATAATAAAATATTTAAGTAAGTATACGTGCCTGCATTCATACTAAAAATCAGTGTCACAATGACAAGAACAAAAGTATTACGATTGTTAAATATCACAAGTAAGCCTGGGGATATATGGTCAGTCTTGGGAATGGCATAGCTTGATCAACTATGCTGGTCCAAGGAGTGATTAGCATATGCCCAAGAATGGTTGTGATGTGGCAACAAGTCTAAAAACTTACCAACACAACCACAAAGTAATACCATAGGGGTATTTAGTCTTACTGTAATTATCTTAGTCAGTTCATCTATTTAGCTATTTAATATATCCCTTTTCTCGCGTAGATTTTAATGGTTGGATTTCACCATGGCGATCTGTACTTCCCAAACCAAGGCAACGCTGGATGGCTAGAGGAAGAACCAGAAGATGATCACCCAATCCCTCTGGATGACCACCATGCTGAGGGTTTTTCCGATAGTTCTGACTCAGAGCCTGAAGTCAACAACCTACCCCCAGTTGCTCAGGACCCAAACCTGAACCCCCGTCCCGCATTTCAAGGACCCACACCTCTGTGGGCCACTAACTTGAATAGATGGAGTTAGGAACAGGGTCAACCCATTCCCTACAACGGAGACAGAAATTTCTACAACCTCACTGAAGGAGGTTCTGCTAACATGGTCCTACCTATCATGGTTCGTAGGATTTCTAGGAACATGATACTGGGTCAATCAACTATCAATCGAGTCTTGGATATTGACGCCAACTCTGGCATTAACACTGTCCGCATTCGCCAACTAGAGTCTACTCATGAAAGGACTCTGGTCCGCAATGCAACTATGCAAAGAGAACTTACTGAAACTCAAGCTGAAGTTAGGGAACTTCGATCTCAGAAAGTGAGAGCTGACAGGCGTATGAGGGACATGGAGCGTCTACTGTCGGGATCAAGAACTCATGCTAGCAGTTCTCGTCGCCGATAGAATCTCGACGACTCATCTTTTGGATATAACCTAGTTTATGTAAAACTTTGGTCTAATTTCCTATATTTATAAATCTTAGACCGTTAGGTCTTGATCTAGTCATACTTCTGTCAAAATTTTCCTATCTTGGTTGATGTAAGGCCTACTTCTAGGCCATTTTTCCCGAACTTGCTACATTTGTAATCCCCGTATTATTGACAGATGTCTAATCATATGGAAATTATTATCCAAATGTTGTCATCTTCACTTAGTCATACTATTCATTTTGTTGTTGGACTATGGGGAGTTAGTCCATGAGACACATTCATTATTCATTTATTCTTATCCATGTCGTCATCTTTTAATCGTTTAGTTAAAGATGCCTCCATGCAGAAATCCCAAGCGTAACCCAAACAACGAAGCACCGATACCACCACCTCAACCTCCTCAACCACCTCCTCCCTTCGATGCCACTATGTTCCAGGCAGCTTTCACAGCAGCAGTTGCAGCTGCTGTGTCAGCCATCAACGCTCCTGTCCCTAGTGGATCGGGAATAGGTGCACCTCCCTCGAACCTCGGCGAAAGCCATGGACACCCTCGGGAATGCACCTATAAGGACTTCACGAACGCCAAGCCCCGCAGCTTCAATGGTACGGGTGGGGTTATGGTATAAGTCAATGGATTGAAAAGATGGAATCCGTCTTTGAAATCTGTGCTTGCCAGGAGGGCAACAAGGTCAAGTTCGCAGCTTGTACCTTCTCTGACAGAGCATTAACATGGTGGAACGGCCATGTTAAGTATCTGACTTTAGTGGTGGCATATTCCATCAGCTGGGAACACTTGAAGGACATGTTGTTGAGGGAGTACTGTCCTCGGGGTGAAATACAAAAACTCGAGCAGGAACTCTGGGGTCTACAAATGGTTGGATCGGACATACCAACCTACACAAATAGGTTCTGCGATCTGGCAATTCTATGCTCTGATATGGTTGCTCTCGAGAGCAAGAAGATAGAGAGATATATCTGGGGACTGTCGCCCCAGATCCAGGCAAGTGTGTTAGCTTCCAGGCCTATTACTTTTGATAGCACCAAGGAACTGGCACAATCTCTCATAGATCACAGGAAACCTCAGAACCCAACAATCCCTGCACCAGTACCACAAAAGGTCAACAACAACAAGCAGGGGTGGAACAAGAGGAAAAGAGGGGCTTCACAAGAATCCTCCAGAAAACAACAACTTGTGGAGATCAATGTTGCCATAGTGACTCCCATTGTCCCTGCAAACCCCTTACCAGCAAAAAATTATGCTGGAACTCTTCCAAAGTGCAACAAGTGCAGCTTCCACCACAACAGACCTTGCAGGGAGATGCAGTGCACTAACTGCAACAGGAAGGGGCATACAACCCATTTCTGCAAGACTCCAACAGCTCAGGCCGCCCAGGTTCCTAACGCCGGTATGTGCCAAGCTTGCTATGGTTGTGGTGAAGTGGGCCACTACAAGAGGAACTGCCCTAAAGCAGGGATGGCTGGAGGAGTAGGGAGAGTGATGGCCCTAGGCCACGAGGAAGCGGTAGCTGATCCTACGATAGTTACTGGTACGTTTCTCCTCGATAACTCATATGCTTGCATACTTTTCGACAGTGGAGCAGAGAAAAGTTTCGTAAGTCACAAATTTGCTCACCTGCTTAAACAAAAACCATGTGCATTAGATAATTCATTCACGGTAGAAATGGCTAACGGGAAAACGGAGAGTACTAACTGCATATACGTAGGCTGTACTTTAACTTTAGATGGCCATACTTTCAAGATAGACCTCATGATGGTCCCAATTAAATGTTTCGACGTTATCATCGGCATGGATTGGTTGAGTCTTCTTCGCGCCGACATCATGTGCTTTGAAAAAGCAGTTCGTCTTAACCTTCCTAACAACGAAACCTTAGTTATCCGTGGCGACAAACCTAGTACAAGCCTTCGCATCATTTCGTGCATTCAAGCCCAGAAGTGCTTGCGAAAGTAATATCATGCATTCCTCGCACACGTCGTCGATACAAGTCAAGAAATGAAAGACATTTAGAACATCCCAGATGTACGTGACTTTCCCGACATCTTCCCAGAAGAACTTCCCGCTTTACCACCACAACGCCAAGTTGAGTTCAGAATCGACTTAGTGCCAGGAGCTACCCCCGTAGCCAAATCTCCTTATCGTCTGGCATCGGCTGAGATGTAGGAGCTTTCCACTTAGCTTAACGAACTTCTCAAGAAGGGATTGATTCAACCAAGCTTCTCACCCTGGGGAGCACCGGTCTTGTTCTTCAAGAAGAAAGATGGATCGTTTCGCATGTGCATCAACTATAGAGAACTCAACAAGCTTACCATTAAAAATCGTTATCCTTTTCCCCGCATTGACGATTTATTTGATCAACTTCAAGGAGCCAACTACTTCTTGAAGATAGATCTATGATCCGGATATCACCAACTGCGAGTGATAGAGGAGGATGTTCCCAAGACGGCCTTCCGAACTCGTTATGGACACTACGAGTTTGTGGTGATGCCGTTCGGATTAACTAATGTGCCCGCAGTATTCATGGACCTGATGAATATGGTGTGTCGTCCTTACTTGGATCAGTTCGTCATTGTTTTCATTGATGACATACTTATCTACTCTCAAAGTAAAGAGGAACATAGTCAACATCTCCGTAGGGTCTTAGAAACATTGCGAGCGGAGAAGCTCTATGCGAAGTTCTCCAAGTGCAAATTTTGGATCCGACGAGTCGAATTCTTGGGTCATGTTGTTAGCGAAGAAGGAATACATGTGGACCCTTCCAAAATCAAGACAATTGAGAACTGGTCAGCACCGAAGACACCTACAGAAATTCGTCAATTTCTAGGTCTCGCTGGCTACTATCGCAGGTTCATTCAGAACTTCTCTCGCATAGCGAAACCTCTTACACCCTGACCCAGAAAGGCGTGGCCTTTGACTAGGAAGAGAAACAGGAAAGAGCGTTCCAAACGCTCAAACAAGCCTTATGCACCGCACCAACAATATCCCTCCCCGAAGGGATAGAAGACTTCATTGTCTATTGCGATGCATCCAATCAAGCACTTGGATGTGTTCTGATGCAGCGAGGTAAGGTCATCGGCTATGCCTCGAGACAGCTGAAGACACATGAGGTTAACAACACCACCCATGATCTTGAGCTAGGAGCAGTCGTATTTGCTCTGAAGATCTGGAGACACTACCTGTATGGTACAAAAAGCATGATATTTACAGACCACAAGAGTCTACAACACATCTTCGACCAGAAAGAGCTCAATATGAGACAACGACGGTGGGTCGAGCTACTCAGTGATTACGAGTGTGAAATTCGTTATCATCCGGGTAAAGCCAATGTAGTAGCCGTCGCCCTGAGTCAGAAAGAATATACTGGTCGTAGAGTCAAATCTTTGACTCTAACTATCCTTTCACACTTGTCCACGCAAATTAAGGAAGCTCAGCTCGACGGTTTGAGACCTGAAAATGTGGCAGGTGAATCCCTGAGAGGAATGGATAAGAACTTGGAAGTCAAGGGTGGTGGAGCCTTATACCTCATGGATCGGATCTGGACACTGAAACACAGTGGCTTCAGAGACTTGGTCATGACTGAAGCTCACAACTCTCGTTATTCCGTCCACCCGGGTTCAGATAAGATGTATCTGGATCTTAAAAAGTTATATAGGTGGCCTAACATGAAAGCATATATTGCTACCTTCGTGAGTAAATGCCTTACTTGCGCAAAGGTCAAGGTCGAATACCATAAACCCTCTGGTCTTCTACAGCAACCGGAGATACCAGAATGGAAGTGGGAGCGGATCACTATGGACTTCATAACCAAGTTGCCCAAGACGACGGGTGGACTTGATTCCATATGGGTCATCGTCGATAGACTGACCAAGTCTGCACACTTCTTGCCAATCAAAGAAACAGACAAGATGGAGAAACTTACACGAACATACATTAGGGAGATTGTAAGACTGCACGGTGTTCCTATATCCATTATCTCAGATAGAGATAGTAGATTCACTTCGAGGTTCTGGCAGTCGTTACAAAGTTCCCTAGGAACTAGGCTGGACATGAGTGCGGCCTAGCATCCACAGACCGACAAGCAAAGTGAGAGAACTATTCAGACCTTAAAAGATATGTTACGTGCTTGAGTGATTGACTTCGGAAAAGCTTGGGATACCTATTTACCCCTCGTCGAATTTTCCTACAACAACAGTTATCACACGAGCATAAAGGCAACTCCATTCGAGGCCCTCTATGGCCGAAAGTGCAGATCCCCTCTATGCTGGGCTGAGGTGGGTGATACCCAGTTAGCTAAGGGACGAGTTCCCGAAAGCACTCTCACAGGTCCGGAGATCATTCGGGAAACGACAGAGAAGATCGTTCAAATTCGTGAATGATTGAAAGCCTCTAGAGACCGACAGAAAAGCTACGCTGACAAGCGAAGGAAACCGCTGGAATTCCAGGTGGGCGACCGAGTCCTACTGAAGGTCTCACCCTGGAAGGGCTTAATACGCTTTGGAAAGCATGGGAAGCTCAATCCAAGATACATAGGGCCTTTCGAGATTCTCGCAAGAATCGGCCCTGTAGCTTACAAACTCAACCTACCGCACGAGCTTAGTAACGTACATCCTACCTTCCACGTCTCAAACTTGAAAAAGTGTCTGTCCGACGAGACTCTTGTTATTCCACTCGACGAGATCGAGATCAATGAGAGCCTCAACTTCGTGGAGGAACCAGTAGAGATCATGGACTGAGAGGTCAAGCAAACAAAGCAGAGCCGTATCCCGATAGTGAAGGTTCGCTGGAACGCAAAGCGTGGACCTGAATTCACTTAGGAACAAGAGGATCAGATGAAACTGAAATACCCTCATCTTTTCACTTAGTTATTTGTAACTTCTTATTTGCTTAAATTCTAATTTCGGGACAAAATTCCTTCTAACGAGGGGATGATGTGACAACCCGAAATTTCCATTCTGTACAAACAATATCACTTCAATAGAAGTTATAATAGGCACAGTAAATTTTCAGACTTTTCTGTATAAGTTTGAGTAATTCAAGGTTTACACTTCAGGAGATATCAGGAGAGTGGATGCACTAGCGTTTTGTGCGACTCTGTTATTCCAAAACTCTATTATATTAGAGATCATTTCGGGAATAAAACATTTTCTGCCAAAAATCTCAGGACTATAAATAGAATTCTGAAACAATTTCATTCATTATTTACATTTACAACTAGAGAAAAGCCATTTTCTCTCTCACGGATCTTTGGGTTTTCATACCAAATCGTGAGTACCTCTCCCTAGTTGTGTTATATAGCTTATAATGCGTTAATAACATAGATTACATAGCAAAACAACTAGATTTAGGAGTTTACTCCCCAAGGTGTTCTTGGGCGATAAACTCCCGGAATGATGCCTAGCCTTTCCCCCGTGATGTGTAACTACCTTAGGCCTGTATATAGATGTATTTAAGACAAGAAAACATCAAAGAAACACCAAAGTTTAGGTGTTCACGGCCCAAGAAGATCTTGGACCGTGAACTCCAAAAACATGGACCAAAGAGTGCTTTTAACACTCCTAAAGCTTTGGACAATTACCTAGGTTTACTCCTACATAAATCAAGGACTTTAAAATATCAAAAAGCCCTCCCAAAGAGAGATTACGGCCGTAATCTCTAAGGGAAAAGGTTCTTGGGCCGTGAACATGAAGGAAGGGCACCAATGTGTGCCTAAGGCCTTCATTAGCCTTAGATAAATGTATAGAACCTATCATACATGAGCTTGGGACTTGAAAGCATAAAAAAACCCCTTCCATGTGAGTTTACGGCCGTAAACTCCAAAGGAATTGGCCTTGGGGCCGTAAACTCCTCAAAGAAGTGTATTAGTGCCCTAAACCCTTCCAAGAATTTAACCACCAAGTTGGAATACTTCTAGGGATCCTTTAGAACTTCAAAAAACAAAATAACACCAAGTTTAGGAGTTCACGGCCATAAACACAAGGGTTTACGACCGTAAAATCCTAGTGTGAAGTTTATGGAAGAGTAAACTCATGTATAGGGTCCTTTGGAACCCTAAACCCAAATGCCTTGTCCCAAAACAACTTAGATGCAATCCTTAGGGCTTATAACACTTATATAAAGTGTTTACCATGTCCTAGGATGCTTTAACATTTACAATTAGTAGTTTAAGACTAACTGGGTGCATATATGTGTGATTATATGTTCATTAGGGTCATAGTGTGTGCACAAGTCCTCACTTGACACCTAACAATCTGACACCGTTCAATTCATCCAAACCACCATCTACAGGTGAGTTCATACCCCTAAATAAATGTTTTAAATGTTTTTAAATGCTTTAATGGGGGGGGATACAAGTAGAAAACAACATGTTATTAAATCACTCATATGTATTTTATAACTGTGTTTTCATCCAGCAAATTTCACATACTACAAAATGTGATGCATGAAATGGTTTTATATCTTAAAAATACTTTGTTATCAAATGTATTATTTTTGAAATGTTTATTTAAAATGACATCAAGTCACTTTTATTATTGTATCAAAACTCTCAGATGTCATACAAAACCATTTTTACCTTCTTGAGCAAAACTACACTTATACGCATATGTTCTTATATATGTATTGATGTTATAGTTTTCATTCCTTCATTCAGTTTCCCACACTCTTGTGTAACAAGGGTGTATAAACCTGCTTGAACAACTAATTACATTCCAGTTAATTATCATAAGGATAATTAGAAGATACAAAACATTAGTCCTATTACAAGGAATTACATCATAGTCAGTTCATTCATGAGTCTATGCTATACATTACATGTTACATGAATACACTCATATGAGTACGCTTACATGGATACACTTACATGAATACCTTACATGAATACATTACATGAGTAACTTTACATAGATACATTTACCTGTATACACTTACATGAGTAATTGTATCTCGATTTATGAGGATGATTTATTAGTACCTTCTGTGTAAATTGTCCTGCCTATCCCAGTTCAACAGGATATCTAGACGGGACTAACCATTCCGAATCCCAGCTGTTTAGCACTAGTGGTTGATGAACATCTACGGATGCCTACGGTTATTACTTATATTAGACTACAGCTATGGGACTAACCATTCCTCGAGCCTACTGTTCGCTACAAAGGTTGATGACCATCTACGGAGGTCTAAGGTTAGTACTTATATTAGGAACATCGATTACGAGACTAACCCTTCCTACCCCCTGCTGTTGCTACAGAGGACAATTGGACAATCTTTGGATGTTCATTTGGTTATACATTTCGCTTACCGCGATGTTGTGTTAGTCTTAGTACCAAAAGATAACACTTACATTAGTACATTTTTCCTATTTACTTTATTTTGTGATACATTCACATAAACGAAGAGTTAGACTAAGTACTTTTAGTACTAGTCAATAGAAAGGAAAAGCTATAATTTTACTTACAAAACATTTGGGTCTTGGTAGAAGACTACATTTCATACTAGTAGGAAATAAGGGATTTTCTAGGGTTTTTCATACTTATATCAACTGTTTCATTTAAAGATTTACATGGCATTCATAACAGCTTTTCAAAAAAAGACAATGACACTCAAGTACTTATGAATTCACCAGCTTTAAGCTGATACCCGCTTTCAAAATAACTTGTATTCTCAGGTCACCATTAGACAGGTACGATGGCCAGATTTTGAGAAGACGGAGCACAGACAAGACTCGTCTTTTATTTTGATTATACATATTTTGGTGTCTTATTACAATGAAAGAACACATGTATTAAAACTTTACGTATAATGCAATGGATGATGTTGTTGCTTGTTTAGTACTTTACACTGTTGTGATACTGTACATGACGTCCTCCACCCCGGAACGCTTCCGCCGTTCTTGGTTTTGGGGTGTGACATATACAGACAGAAATCATATTCCAAAACAAAATTAAATTCTAGATCTTGTTGGGTAAAAATGTCGTGGGTGTCGAACATTTTAGCAAGACCACGCAAAACGAAAGAATATGATTTTGGATATCGAAAAATGGTACTAAAAAAAATGTTTCATTATAATCTTGAACAAAAAGTTCACCGACAATTCATTGAATGTTTCAAAAAGATGTGTTTCACCTTCTTCATGGTCTCATGAATTGGGATCATAAACACAAACTTTTGATATGCTTAAATCCTGATTGGTTTACACCGGAGATCTCTTGGACATATGTCATTGTGTGTAAGCGTGTAAGAACATTTGGACGAAAAAGATTGGTTTGAGAAACGAAAGTACCTCTGGAATAAGTGGACCAAGCAGAAAACTCTTAAATCGTGTGAAAAGTGTAAGGTAGCTCAGGAACTAATGTGAATATAGCCTAATTGAGAAGGAATCGTCGTGATGAGAAAACCATTAAGGCTTTGACACATTGAATTATGGAGGCTTGGGTCGACATGCTACAACATGCTTCTAGGGACATCTTAACTAGTACAAAGTATCGAATGAATACCTTTCCCAAGAGCTGCAAGCCATGTTCCACTTAGAAATCTTCGACAACAAACTATACAAGCTCGTTAGTCAAATAAAAAAACATTTTTTGATTTTTGAGATAAGAATGAGAAAAACAAAAATAAGAAAATATTTTTGATATTTTTGATTTTTGAACGAAAATAACAAAAATAAGAAAATATTTTTGGTATTTTTAATCTTTTTAATGAAAAGAACAAAAATGAGAAAATCTTTTTGGTATTTTGAATTTATTAATGAAAAGAACAAAAATGAGAAAATCTTTTTGCTATTTTGAATTTTTGAACGAAAAGAACAAAAATGTTGACAAAAATAAAAAAAAAAATTTGACCAGAAAATAAAAGTATAGACACTACGCTTTGAGATAAAGTAACGAACCTTTTGATAAACCGTTCAGAGGAATGTCGAAAGTGAAGCATGTCGAAGGTGGTACTATGAACAGTAACCATTGAATGAACCAAAAATTAGACATCAACTGTCTTTATAACACATGTAGAACAGTAACAACATTCACATCTAGCATGCATAAGCCCACTAAAGTTCCTAGAAAACTATTTTCATCCAACGGTTTTGTAAAGATATCAGCAAGCTGATCTGTGGTCTTTACAAAATGAACTTCAATGTTGCCATCTTCAACGTGATCTTTGATAAATTGATAATGAAGTGCAATGTGTTTAGTCTTCGAATGTTGTATAGGATTATGACAAATGCGTATAGCAGTTTGTAAATCACAATACAACGAAATTATCTTCATGTTAATTGTATAATCGCGTAGTTGACTTTGAATCCAAATGATTTTGAGAAGTACAAGCTGCAGCAGCAACATATTCTGCTTCTAATGTGGAAATCAAAACACATGCTTGTTTCTTGGGTTGCTAGCTCACAAGCTTCCCATCCAAAAGTTGACATCCGCCAATTGTGCTTTTACGATCAAGTTGACAAGCACCCAATTCCGCATCGGAAAACGCTTGAATGAAAAACCCTGTGTTCGAAGGATATCACAATCCTAATGAAATAATGCCTTTGAGATAGTGACAAATATTCTTGATAGCTGTAAGATGAAGTCTCCGGATATTCTGATAGCTAGCACAATTACAAACAACAAACATTATATCAGGTCGACTTGCTGTAAGATATAATAAAGAACCAATCATGCTTCGGTATAATGTGAGATCAACAACCGGTTTATCCAACCAAGGACCAAGTTTTGTTCCAACAACCATTGGCACTCGCAACTTTGAACTATTCATCATCCCAAAATTTTCAAGCAGATTTCGAGAGTATTTCTCTTGATTGATCAAAATACGTTCTCTGCTTTGACGAATATTTAACCCCAGAAAATTGTTGATTTTCCCCATCATCCTCATCTCAAATTGACTTTTCATAAGATTCTCAGATTCTTTTGACAAAGCAAGGTCAATAGAGCCAAATATAATATCATCAACATAAATTTGAACAAGCATTAGATGAATCCCAACTTTCTTTCGAAAGAGAGTAGGATCAACTGATCCTTGGTTAAATTTTGATTTCTTTAAAAAAGTTGTAAGAGTTGCATACCAAGCTCTTGGTGTTTGTTTTAACCTATAAGCAGCTTTATCTAAAATATAACAATGGTATTCCTTATTAATAAAAACTTGGGGTTGCTCGACATACACCATTTCTTCAAGTTCACCGTTGAGAAATGCACTCTTAATATCCATCTGATAGACATCGAAATTCTTGTGTGCTACATAGGCTAAAAATATTTGAATAGCCTCGAGTCTTGAAACAGGGGTGAAAGTTTCCTCATAGTCTATACCCTCTTGTTGCGAATATCCTTTAATGACTAGCCTAGCTTTATTTCAAACAACATTTCCATCCTTATCGGTTTTATTTTTGAAAATCCATTTTAAACCCACAATTGAAACATTATCTGGTTTAGGAATAGGTCTCCAGACTTTGTTTCTTTCAAATTCAGCAAGTTCAGATTGCATAAAAACAATCCAATCAGGATGTTCCATAGCAACCTTTAATAATTTAGGTTTGATTTTGGAAATGAAAACATTGAACATGCAAAATTCTTGATGAACATTAAGTACCTCATTCTTTGTACGAAGTTGAGCTCTTTTCTACACTTCATCATGAGGATCACCAATAACTTGTTCTTTTAGATGATTTCTAGTCCACTTATCCATCAGAGGAAATGTAGGAGTAAAGTCCAATGGTGTATCTTAAAACATTTCTTAAGTTTCTGACCACTCACCTACATTTGACATGTTATCAGATACGCCATGAAAAATATCAGTATGAACGTTCAAAGTATTTGGTAAAACTTTAGTAAAACTTCAATTTGCTCCCCCTCAACAAGTGGACCAGTATTGATATGCTCCCCCTCAACATGAACATCCATTTGATGTTGCTCCCCTTCAAAAGGATGCTCCTCAACATTAATCGTTGAACTCAAGTGCTCCCCCTCCACTCGGACATTAGGTATTGCTTGTACACTTTTGTTGATTATCGAAGAATCTGCTGAAGAATTCATATCTTCAACATCTTGTGTTATAGTCGAATCATCTGAATGCTTCGATGCTTTAGGAAAGTGATTATCATTGGCGTAAACTTCTACATCAATTACCTTGTCAGGAACACCAAAAATTAAATCATAATCAAAATCTAATGAATTCGCACTTAAAGATTCATCGGAAGATTCATTAATGATTGGTTTTTGTTCAAAACATATTTTGACCCTTTTAACATAATAAGCATCAACGGTAATATAAAAATTTTCTTTAATTTTCCTGGTTCATTTGTTTAACACCCTGTATGCTACCGAATTATAAGAATATCCCAAGAATATTCCTACATCAGCTTTTGACTAAAATTTCAAACGGTTATCCTGGAGATACATAATGAAGCACATGCAACCAAAAACATGGAAAAATTTAACATTTGGTTTCCTGTTGTTAATGATTTCATAAGGAGTGATATTAAATCGATGATGAATAAAAGATCGATTTTGATTGAATTAAGTTGTCGTAACTGCTTTAGCCCAAAGATATTATGGAAGATTCGCATATGTGAGCATTATTCTTGCAGCTTCACAAAGAAACTTGGTCCTTCTTTTGACAACACCATTTTGTTGAGGTGTGTAAGGAGAGGAAAAATTATGCGAAACTCGTTTTTCAGTTAAGAATGAATCAAGATCCTTGTTATTGAACTCTTAGCCATTGTGCCTCTTGATCTTATGAACCTTTTTCTTCAGACCTACTTCTATGTGCTTGATGAGGTCGATCATCGCTTGAGCTGTTTCTGACTTGAATTGAAGAAAATATACCCAAGTAAGCCTTGAAAAATCATCAACAATAACCAGTATGTACCTCTTTTTGTTGAGTATTTCAACAGTCGAAGGACCACAAAGGTCAATATGAAGAAGTTCCGAAGGTTCAACAATCTTTGAATCAATGACAATTGGATGACCTTTTCTATGTTGTTTTCCTTATTCTCAAGCTGCACACAAAGTATCATTATCAAATTTTAATACAGGCAAACCACGAACAAGATCATTTAACACTAATTTATTCAGATTTTTGAAATTAAAGTGCGAAAGTCTCTTGTGCGATAACCAACTTATGTCTAATGATGCTTTCGAAAGTACGCAAACTGAGGGAACACCAACAATAGGTTTGATGTCAAGAGTAAACATCTCGACTTTTCTTTTAGATTTGAGCAAAACTTCCTTTGTGTCGATATTCGATATCACACTTCCTTTTTCATTAAAAACAATTTGATTGCCAGTACCCACAACTAGTGGCGAAACACTTACAAAATTGTGTTGAAGACCTTCGACATAGGCCACCCTATTATCAATAACTTTCCATTTGTTACTTTACCATAATCTTTCACATACCATTTGTGATTGTTGCCAATCTTCACCACTCCAACGTTATCTAGAATTCGATAATCATGCAATTTTTCCTTCCTTCTAGTCATGTGATGAGAACAACCACTATCGATACACCATTTGTCATCATATTGCTCGTCACATAAAACCTGAAATCAGTGAAAGAATTTAGGTCCCAAGGATGTTTGGGTCCTTGTTGATTAGAGCAAAATGCATGATGAAATGAAGATCCTAAACCCTGTTTAAACTTTTGGTTTCAAACTTTCAATTAATTCGGCTTCATTATTCAAAGGGATTGAAATGAAATCATTCGAGGGTTTAGAATCAACATTGACGTTCCTTTGAACCTTTGCAGTTCGTGACAAATCAATTTCTCTTTTGGAACAGCTTTCCACTTCCGAATCACTGGATTTGACTATGTGGATGATGAACTTCCACTTGATGAGTCATTCAGGTAGCTTTCATAAGCATACCTAATCTCTTCTTCAGGAAATTTCCCACTTTGATAATGTTTACCTTTTCCTTCTAACTAATGATTGATATTTTTAACATCCGTTTTTCCTTTTATAAATGATGTGTTATTTGGTTTCTTGGAAGGATGATTAGGAAAATGTGGTTGAGTTGGTTTGAAAGTCTCGTTTCTTTTCACATTTAACCTTTCAAAACGTGGTTTTGAAGAATCAGATTTCACATGTGACTGAATTCGATTTTGAAACCAATTTTGATAACCAACATTTGAACTTTGATAAACTTGTGAACCATTTGAAAATTGCTTTTGATTAGAAATTTGAGAAAAACTCCTTTGTCCACTTTTTTGAAAACCATTTCTTTCAAAATTATTTTTTGAAAATATTTTGTTTTGATGGTTATGAAACAAATTATTTGATTGTTGATTTTTCAATTTTTTTTTTTTTGATTTTGTTAATTAGATTTAGCTTTGAATGATGAAGTTTGTTGTGGACTTTCGCAACATCTTTTTGTGATGAATGTTTTGACAAATCTTTTTATGATTGAGCGGTTGTTTTCTTTATAAAAGACTTGTTTTAATAGTTTGTTTGAACTGTTTTGGACTTAATTGATTTAAATGATTTATTTGACAAAACATTTTGTTTCTTTCGAGACTCAATATTTTGCCAATAAGCCTTCTTCCTCGCTTTAGTCATTGAAATCCCAAGTTCTTGTGAAATCTTTTCAATTCGTTCTTTAAAATTTGGAACCTCTTGATTTCACCTTTGAGAAATTGTTTCTTTTGTTTGATTTTCATATTTTGGTTTGTTAGTTTTAACCAATGTTCTAAATAACGTAAGACGTGACTCAGCGGCAATGCCAAGCCTCAAGCTTTTCCGACCCTTGGCGAGGCATGTTGTTAGTAAGGCGTGACTTAAGGTGACAATTTTCTATAAAATTCATATTTTTATATGTATTTTATATTATTATTCATTTTTATACACATATATTAGTCAAGGCGGCATTTTGGTAAAGCTTGGCGGCGTATACAAGCCTTGGAGCCATGGCGTTTCATGACGGAGCCATAACGAGCTTTTTAGAACCTTGGTTTTAATAGCCCAGTTTCTTTGTGGTTTTTGTCTTTGAAAAGTGAATGAATTCTTGTTGAGATTATTTTCGAAAGTACTCTGATTTGAGAAAAATCCTGCTTTCAAAGCTTGATTGTTATCTTCTTCAACAATTCTGTTGATTTCAAGTTTGACCTTTTCACCATTCCCTGATGTAACAAACACCTGGTTTGGAAAGATAACTTCGTCGGTACAAACGAAATTTGGATATACAACTGAGTTTGTTTCAAGATAATAAGAACCTTTTCCCTTCAATATTGTCTCGAACGTATCAGATTCCTCATAAACATGATTAACTACTACTCGTGGTATAGTTATTTTTTCGAAGCATCATCATTATCATCATCACTGTCTGTTTGACTATCTTTGATAGTTACATGGTCTGGCTCATGAACATTCGAAGTTGAGGGTATATCCGTGTCAATCTTAATCGAAGAATCATGAAAAATTTCTTTCCCTCTAGCCATTGAAGTGACATTAATGACTGATAACTAAGAACAGTCAACAACTTCTTCCGCTTCAATTTCACTAATATCATCAGAATCTTCTTCGATATCATAAAAATTGTTTTGAGAGTTAGATGTTGACTTCTCAGTTCTTTTCAAAATTTTGATTTGTTCATCTTTAGTCAAGGTCTTATTAAAAATATTAACAAGATCATTTGCATCTAAACATTTAGCAATTTTCACAATTCCATATGCATATCTTTTATCAGCAACCTTATCAAAGTCAGAAATTGTCATCTCACAGTCATAAGAAGTTGAGTCTATTTTCTCCCTTTCTAAAGCTAAGAAAGGTAAAAGCTTCCTATGATTTTCTTTGCTAATTTCAGATGAATGATGCATAGAAGTTAATTGACCATATAATCGTTTAGCTGAGTTACAGTAAATATTTCTTTGTTTCAACAAAATCTTATTATCAACACTTAAGCTATCCCTATCACACATAATGTTTGTAATTTGTAAGTCTAAATGATCTATCATTGCTTTCTTTGACTCCAAAATCCTTTGTGTTTCTAGCAATTGAGTACTATACTTTTTAGCATCATTACTAGCATAGATAAGCAAATCATTAACATAAGTATTTGCATCATCAAACTCAGTTAAAATCAAATTGTATGCATTAGAAGGAATGTTAAAGGATTGTCAGAGAGAAGGTGCCTTTGAAGTCATTGGTGATTTATCAGTGGATGTCGAAAAAAAACACTCCCTAGTCACCTTCTCTTCCTCCTCTTCCTCCTTTTCCTCATACTCTGCGAACATAGCTCCATGTGTAGGGTTTCACATTTCTTCGTCATCAGAACCTGGGGACCAGATTTGGTAGGTTCCTTCTTCGTCATCCATACCCTTGGCTACAAGTGACATTTCCTTTGTCTTTGCTCTGACCTCCTCAAGTATTTCCACATAATAAGCTTTTTCCTTAACCTTATTCTTCTTATCATATTTCTTCCTTAACATACAATCACTTGACATATGATTCGCTCCATTGCAATAATGGCAGTCAAATCCAGTGTCTCCTTTGAGGTTTTTCTCCACCTTCGCATCTTCAGCTTTAGTTTCCTTCTTTTCCACTTTCTCCTCATCATTCACAGAAGGGTTAATGACCTAGAAAGGTAACCAACTTTGGTCTTTGTTTACATTTAGGTAACCATGTTTTTTTCATTCACGTTTAACCATTGAACTTGTTTGAACTGTTCAAAATAAGGTAAGATGAATTGTAATTACGGTAATATTACCTTATTATCAACATGTCAAACAAGTTTATTGGTCAAATGTTTACCAAAAAAACATGGTTACCTAAATATGAATAAAAAACAAAGTTTCTTACCGGTAGTACTGGACAAGAACAGTCTTAGGGATTGTGCCTTGTAATCAGGCTCCGACACTCAAACAATCATAGGCTAGGTTGTGTTGCTAGGTCTTTAAAGAACATACAGTTAAGCCCCTTAAGCATATACAACCTACACCCTAGCTAGCTGAGCCTAAATTGGGTTGGCCCAAGACTTGACTATCTCCTCATATACACCAGACAACCCAATTTCATGTCACATCAATGGATCTTATGACTACTTGGACTTAACATAAAGAACCCAATACTACGAAAATGGGTAAGGAACTTTGTTTTTTGTCCATATTTAGATTACCATGTTTTTTTCGTACACATCTGACCAGTAAATTTGTTTGACCTATTCATAATAGGTTAATGTTACCGCTAATTACCTTTCATATTACCTTATTATGAACAGGTCAAACAAGTTAAATGGTCAAATGTGTACAAAAAAAACATGATTACCTTAATGTGAACAAAGACCAAAGTTCATTACCTTTCTAGTTCATTAACCCTTCATAGAATTCCCAGAAAAGCTTCCTTTCACGTCACTTGTTCGAACCTTTGCATTGAATGGCTTTTTGAAAAACTTATTTACTTGATTGTTTGAGTAAAAAGCAACAACTTCATCATCAGAGTTGACAATTAGACCTTCATCTTCCAAATTCTCATTCTCACCAATCTATTTCTCAACATCTCTTCCAGCTACTTTTGAAACCAAAGCAAGTGGACCACCAAGAGTGATCTTAGATTCCTCAGGAATTTCATTAACTTCAGATTCATGTGCTTTCAACACATTGTAAAGATCATTCAAAGAGAAATAGTCGAAACTTTGCAGAGTCTTTATCATGAGACTGACATTTCGATATTCTTTTCGAAGTCCCATGATAAAAGTCAGATTGAACTTGATTGTTGATCTTACTACACCATATCTGTTACACTTGAATATGAGCTCATTCAGACAATCATAATCATAATCAATTCTTTTCCCTTCCTTCTTCTTTAACTCTCTTAATTCAAATAGACAATGTTTGATTGAACTGATTTTTTTCTTTTCACTTCCTTAATACTTCTCCTTTAGTGTATCCTAAAGTTCCTTTGAAGTTTTACAGCTTCGCACATAATACTACACGATTGGTGGAAGAGCAACATAGAGTTCTTGCATGCATTTCTTTTCATTCTTTACCAATTTCTTAGCCTGTTCTGTAACATTTTGATTATTGGAAGAAGTTCCAACTCTTTGAATAGTAGGAGGAGGATGAACATCACTTGTGATGCATTTCCATAGATCCTCACCTATTCCATTCAAATAGTCCTCCATACGATCATCCCATTGATCATAGAACTCAAGAATCAACATAGGAATCTTAGTTGAAGAACCAAGAAGATGAGAGTATGAAGTCATGGTGTTCAAGTTAAAGTTCACCATTGTTGTACCGAAGATTTTTGAGAAAAGCTTCAAAAATTGAGAATTAATGGATGAAACTTTCAGAAATCAAAAACAGAATACTCGATTAGACAACCTAAATGCAAAATCGAATCAAATATGAAGATCATTTGAGATTTTCAGAATCAAAAGAGCGGAAACGTTTGAATCTAGAACGAGACTCAAAATACTTTTGAAACTTGAGAAAATCATATCAGCGCATAATGATTCTTGCTCTGATACCAAATGTAGTGTTAAGTGAATCAAGTATGAAATACGAGATCGGATTTAAAAGTATGAATTAAGAAAACAAGATCTAAATATAATCTGATTGGCTCATTTATGCTTTCGAATACAGATAAGTTTTAGAAAGATCAATACAAATGACAAAGTTACTTTCTAACACTAACATTCATCTCATATTTATAAGGATCAGGAAAGCATACAAAAAAAATATAAGGGACTAAGGTGTTGTTTGTTTTTTCTAAGGCAAAATGTTTGTAGTCTCCGGACCATATCTGTAGACCTGTGCAGTAGAAGTGGTGGACCAAACGTCTGTAGTCTGAAAAAAGAAGACTGTTTGTTTTTTTAAACATCTGCAGGCTACTAAAATAAACTGAAATCTAAATAAACTGATTTTTTTAAACTTCAAAGTGATTTTTTAATATTTTAATGACTTTGTTATAAATAATTAACGAATCTAGATCAACTTTTATGTATTATCATATAAAAAATAAAAATAAAAATGGTATGAATTAACGTATATATTTGATAAAAACCAACAATTTTTGTTGCAAAGTTATAACTAAACATTATAATTAGTGATCAAAGAATTTGATACATAAATTGATGGAAATAAACTTCGATTTTTTCCATTAAATCCATTAAAAACGTACCATAAATATTTTCTCAAGAAATTGAGGATACTATATTAAATAATGTTTTACAAAATTTGGCAAAAAAATATAAGAATTTATTATGATTTTTTTTCATATTTATATAAACAACTTCAACGACTATTATTGTAATAAATATTTATTTATAAATTTGTCAAAAATATCATATTAGAAGAATCTGGTCCACATCTTCGCCAAGAAGAGGGCGCGCAAACACTTTTAGGTCTGCAATCTTCAAAAAAACAAACAGTCTGTGAAGGCTAATGTTTGTGCGTGGTCTGCATGGCGCAGACAGAAGAGGCCACGCAGATCTGCAGACAAAAAACAAACACTACGTAAGACTTTTAAAACCTTCGATACAATGTGCCAGTATAATAAACATACAAGCAAAACATTCTATACTACGAAATACATAGACGACCTTCGACACCTCACAATAACATCCGACCTCAATAGTGGGGTCCAAGGGGTAGAGCCTACGGTGGTGGTTCCAATAACTACTTGGTTTGGAGCCGATAACTACCTATTTTCAGGTATGACTCTAGCATGTGTTTTCCTGCCAAAACTCACTTGATGACATCATGATGATGATGATGCAGATGTTAGTTATTATAACATCCTCTTTCGAGAAGTTTCTTATTTCGGTATTATGGATAATAGATGGATTAATTAAAGGTCTTGAGCTTCAAGGGAATGGAGTTTAGACCTTATTCGAAGATGATAATGTTGGATAAGTGATTAAATCCTTGTTTTGTATCTTGGAGTCAAAGGATAAAGTGGGGAAATGATGTTTTAGATTCCTTTCACGAATTATGGTTTTTAGTTAGACATGTTTTAAGCCAAAATTAACTATATAGAAATGTGGAGCTCGTCAATACCTTTTCATGGATATAAATATCACTAAAAAAGAGTTGAAACGAAGACGTTATGATTGTTTGAAGATGGAGTAAAATTCGGTGAAAACCCATTCTCACGAAGTGAGAAGTAACTCTCATGATGTGAGAGTCTTCACGAGGTTAGAATACATTCTCAGGACATGAGAACTATAGATCCCAAAGCCCAAGAAATATTTACAGTTTTCAAGGTATTTAAAGGTAAGGATTCATGTTTTAGGGTATATTATTAGCCTCTGTCATATCTAGAAACCCGTGGGGAACCCTAGCCTCCATTTTCAAGATTTAAGCCTCCCCTCTCGTCTCATCCATTTTTGGTGATTTTGTGGCAATGTTTTCATGGAAGATTGATCCTTGAAGCTTGCCATTTGAAGATCTTAATTTTCATCTACCTTCTAGACCTTTGTATCTAAGTATATTTGGTGTTTTGGTCCATTTTAATGAGTTTTGAGTGAGAGTTGAAAATAAAATTTGGAACTTTGTTACTTTCCTAGGTCCTAAGGACCTTTGTAGCTTTCAGATCTTGAATCCAACACCTTTTGATCAGTTTAGAATGTTTTCTTGGATCTCATGGACTAGGAAGGTTTTGATATTTTGCCTTCCCTTTCAACCGTGCAAGTCATCTTGCTCATTTAGGTCATTTTGGTGTATTAATGTTTAGATTTTGAAATCTTGAGACAATATTATGGATAAAGTTGGAAACTTTATCCATCTGAACATCATGTTGATTCATATTTGAAGGTTGGAGTCTTGGACTTAACGGATTTAGCTGAGCAAGATGCATACTTGGTCCATTTGAGACTTATAGACTAGATCTTGGTTGTTAGGACCATCCTAATGGATAAAGTTGGAAAATTTATCCATTATGAAGTTATTTAGGATCTAGATCTGAGGTTATAGGCCTTGTTCTAAAGAGATTAAGCACTTAATGAATATTTTGGCCTTCTGACTAGAAGTGATGATGTGACATAGGATGTGTCACGACATGACGGTGCCGAGAATAGTGATTGTTTTGTCATTTCATTCTCATGATCTAACCAATGAATGGTCACTACATGACATTGACTTTGACCATTGACTTTTTGACAGGTTTGACTTTTGGTCAAACTTGGGTAGAACTGAGTATTTGACTAAGGATTGTTCTCGGTTTGGTTATAAGAAGTTTAGATGGACTGTTTAGATGTTGAGGTAGCTGTTGGGCTTTTGTCGAGTGGTTTAGGTGAGTTTCTCCTCATAGTACTCGTGGGTCGAAGGCATCAATGTCAACCTACTAGGTTATGTATCCTAGTTTATAGGATAATAATATGCTCGTCATATGTTAAATTGGTAGATCTGTATGGTTACAAGTATTTTCCAGTTATATGTTTATCGATTACATATGTCGATATAGTATGGGTGGTTGAGGTTGTACTGCTTTGTGTTGTCAGTCAACAAATCCAGGCATTCTAATCATGAGATTATGGGCCAGAGTGGCAGTTCAATCGGGAGATTATGGGCCAGGGTAATCCAGTCGGAAGATTATGGACCCAACATGTAATATGTTTAATTTTTGGGTTGTGTGTGGTACTTGAGAGGAACTTACTAAGCTTTGGATGATAGTTCGGTTTTATGTATGGTTACAAGTACTTCATAGTTCTGAGGGAAGGCAGAGGCAAGATCGTGCACATCATCCTAGATTTTTATATGAATTATGATTTTGGGATACTTTGATTCATGTTTTTGGTTTTGAAACTATATTTGTGTAAATGGTGGATTTTGGAATGATTTTAAAAATGAAAATTTTCGTCATGATTTTAGGATGTTACAAGTTGGTATTACAGCCCTAGTTTGGGAGAATTGGATGAACATTCTTGTGAATCCAAACTCAAACTACGATCTGCAAAAGTTTTCAAATTATTTTCACCTTATGTTCAAAAACTAACCAAAGAAGGATGTTTACAATCTGCTGGAGCAAGAATGTGACATCATCTAATTTTAAGAACCAGTTAAAAATTTTCTTTCCGCTTTAAAAATCGTTTATTTATATTTGCGGAAAATCCCAGTACAAAAGTTCATTTTGATTTGAAATGTTTGTTACCAAAATGTCAAAACCTTATGGATGTCATAATTAATATAGATACATAAGTTATAACGTAAAGACATGATAGTCCTGAATACTATTACAGGCTATATCTTAATCACTCAACATCTTAATCAAGTTCCATTGGCTTAAGTCTTAATACATGTGATGCATATGAGCTAAGTGGGTCAGGTTGGTGAAAACTTGTGAGATACATAGGGATTTCAATCCCATGATACTGAGATCATAATATTCCATAATTATCATACATGCAAACCAACCATTACCGTAAAATTACCATTCCTACATATTCATTCTTACTCATCCTCACATATCCTAGACTATCCATTTATATCGATCCTCACAGATCCTAGACTATCCATTCTATCGATCCTCATAGATCCTGAATAGTGATTATCAAAGAGAAGTTTATCTAGCCTGATGAATCATTAAATACAAAGCTAGGGGCTTCATTGTCGTTGTAAGTCATAAAGGCTTATGGACAGGCAAAGTATTTGATGAATACAGTTTTCCAATTCATCTACATCTGTGGGTAATGAGCTCACACTAGCAATATAATTCACAAGACTGTCTACAATGATCAAGTATTGTCACCGACTCTATGGGGTGACCAGACCCACCGCTAACAGTTTCCTGATCGGGACCCACTATTTCTAGTCATCCTGTATGGAGCTACCATACATCAACACCTGATAGTGTCATGGAACATAACTTTACTCTCCCTTCCTAGGTTACGCACATTATCCTAATGATACTACCTAATATCAAACTTAATTGAGCTAGGTATTTTCCATATGTCTAAATTTATCCATAGACTAGACCATAATGCCTATAACCAACTTTATTCTTAGGTGATGTTAAACTATCTCTAGTGTATTTATATTCCCTAAAGAGCATTAGGTATTATTATTCCTTTATCTTCTCAACATAGCTACCTTTAATACTATTATACGATGTTATATATTCATCCTAACATCAAATAGAACCATATCTGGTTTGCACATAACACAATATATATATATATATATATATATATATATATATATATATATATATATATATATATATATATATATATATATATATAATCCATGCAAAATTCATATAATCCACATACGACTTCCATAAGATATTTAATAATTAACAATTGTATTCAATCAAGTTCATGGAAGGGACTATACACTCACCTGATAAAATGGGTGACTGGTGATATGCGCAGAGAGTCTTCTAACACCTCAGATTTTCCTTGACGCGACCTAAGTATAATTACTAAAGAGTTTTAGTCTAATGATCTTGGAGACTAAGAATGTTATAGATCCTTACTAATCCCAATGTCTACATTAAGATATATCAACCAATGATCAGCCAGGCAGGACAGTTGGGAGGCATGATCATTTCGTCATAATGGCTTTTTTGAAATCCAACAACCAAGCAAACATGACCATTCTAGATACCTCTATTGTAAGTACATCAACCAGTATAACAACATAGAATTATTGATAAATTTTATTTATAGGTTCAAAATAACGACTTATGAACATAAATATAAATTACACAGAGAAGACTAGAGTGTAGGTTAACTTATAGAGGTTATTCCTGACAAACGTTAGGAAATTGAACTGGTAGAAATTTTACTCGCTAGCTACTACTTCTTCAGGGATCGCAGGGCTTCACTGAAGGCTAAAACTATGGGAAAAGGGCTAAAATCCAGAGAATTTTGAGAGAGATGGGGATGGGGAGTGAGAATGCAAATGAGCTGCCGAAGTCTATTTATAGCACAACTGCGCACACCTAAGACGTCGCTCCCATTTTCTATTATGTGTCACAAACATGATGGTACACGCCCCACGTTCTAGAAGGTGTGCGCCGTGAAACCCACCTGCACTTGGCACTTATTGGAAAACTTCAAAAAATCATATCTTCTTCATACGAGGTCCGTTTGCGAAAAGTTTTATATCTCCGGAAAGCTCTCGACGAGATCTACAACTTTCATTTAGAATTCGTCGGATAATTTTGACTTTATTTTTAAAGCTATATTTTTAACATGATTAGGCTCTTAAAGTCCGTTAAAAATTCATAACTTCCTGATAGTTTATCCATTTTCGCCTGTCTTTATATCGACAGAAACATATGGACGAGATCTTCAACTCTTGGTTAGATTGCTTTTCCTAACAATCAACTGATTTCTACTTTGGTGTAAGAGCTGTATACTACTATGCTGAAACTTCTAAAAATCCTAACTTCTTCTTATGAGGTCAAATTGGGGCATTCTCTATATATACACTCTCAGCATTACGACTACTACGACTTTCATTTTGATTATTTACCCTAAATAATCCTTTTTAATAATATCTAATTATCGCTGCGACTAATAATTATCTCATTTATTATTTAAACATCTTGCCCTATCTTAATCATCAAACACTACGGATGTTATAATCAATATAAATACATAAGTTACAATATAAATACCTAATGGTCCTGAATACTTTTACAGGCTGTCTCTTAATCATTCGTCATCCTAATTAAGTTCCATTAGCTTAAGTCTTGATACCTATGATGCGTATGAACTGAGCTGGTCAGGGTTGGAGAAACCTGGTTAGATACATAGGGATTTCAATCCCTTGATATTGAGATGAAAATATTCCATATTTATCAAACATGCAAACCAAATGCTACCATAAAATAACCATTCCAACATATTCATTCCTACTGATCCTCAAAGATCCTAGACTATCCATTTCTATCGATCCCCATAGATCCTAGACTATCCATTCTATTGATCCTCATAGATCCTGAATAGTGATCATCAAAGAGAAGTTTATCTCACCTGATGAATCGTTGACTACATAACTAGGGGCTTCCTTGCTATTGTAAGTCATAAAGGCTTATGGGCCATCAGACTGTCTAGAATGATCAAGCGTTGTCACCTACTCTATGGGGTGACTAGACATACTACTAATAGTTGTCTGATCAGGACCCACCAATTTTGGTCATCCCATACGGAGCTACCGTACATCAACACTTGATAGTGTCATGGAATCGAACTTTATTCTTCGTTCCTAGGCCACACACATTCTCCTAATGATACTACCTAATATCAAGCTTACTTGAAGTAGGTATTTTCCATAAGTCTAAGTTTATCCCTAGACTAGATTACAGAGCCTATAACCAACTGTTAATACCAACTTTATTGTTCGGTGACATTAACCTATCTCTAGTGTATTTATACTCCCTACAGGGCATTAGGTATTATTATTCCTTTATCTTCTCACCAAAGCTACCTTTAATACTATTAAATGATCTTATATATTTAATCCTAACATGAAATAGATCCATATCTGGTTTGCACATAACACAATATATATCCTAACATATAATCCGGACAACAAGCACATAATTCGCATACGAATTCCATCAGATATTTAATAATTAATACTTGTATTAAATAATGTTCAAGAAAGGGACTACGTAGTCACCTGATAAAATGGGTGACTTGTGATCTGGGTAGATATTTATCTAACACCTCAGATATTCCTTGGCGTGATCATTTCAATATAATAGTGTTTCTGAAATTCATCAACCAAGCCTACATAACCATTCTAGATACCTTTCCTGTAAGTGGATCAATATATATATATATATATATATATATATATATATATATATATATATAACGACATGGAATTACTGATAAATCTTATTTATAGGTTCATAATAATCACTTATGACTATAAATATAAGTTGCACAGAACAGACTAGAGTGTAGCTTAACTTAGAGAGGTTCTTCTTGAAAAAATTTAGGAATTGAACTTACAAAGCTTCTACTAACTAGCTACTACTTCTTTAGGGACCGCAGGGTCTCGCAGAAGGCTAAAACTAAGGGAAAAGAGCTAAAATCGAGAGAATTTTGAGAGATATGCGGATGGAAAGTGAGGAAGCAAATGAGCAGCTGAAGTCTATTTATAGCACAATTGCACGCTGCACATACCTGAGACGTCGCTCCTCCCATTTCGGCCATGTGTCACAAATATGCTGGTACACGCCGCACCTTCTAGAAGGTGCGCGTTGTACAATCCACCTGTGCTTAACACTTCTCGGAAAACTTAAGTAAATTGTATATTCTTCACACGAGCTCCATTTGCAATGTTTTTTTTTATCTTCGGAAAGCTCTCGAAGAGATCTACAACTTTCGTTTAGACTCCGTCAGATAATTATGAATTTATTTTAAAGTTATATTTTTAACCTACTTAGATTGTTAATGTCTGTTAAAATTTCATAAGTTCCTTATATGATATCAGTTCTCGACTGTCTTTATATCGACAAAACCCTATGGATGAGATCTTTAACCCACGTTTACATTGCTTTTCCTAAAAATAAACTGATTTCTACTTTGGTTTCTGAGTCATATACTGCTATGCTGAAACTTCTAAAAATCCTATCTTCCTCTTACGAAGTTAGATTGGGGCGTTCTCTATATATAAACTCTCGGTTTTATGACTACTATGACCTTCATTTAGATTATTTAATTACCCTAAATAATCCTTTCTTATAATATCTAATTATTGTTGCGATTAATAATTATCTCATTTATTCTTTAATCATCTTGTCATATCTTAATCATCAAACCCTAAAAATCTCATAATCAATATAGATACATAAGTTACAGTGTAAAGACCATATTGTCTTGAATACTATTGCAGATTGTCTCTTAATCATTTATTATCCTAATGAAGTTCCATTGGCTGAAGTCTTGATACTTATGATGCATATGAAGTGCGTGGGTTAGGTTGTGGAAACTTAGTCAGATACATAGGGATTTCAATCCCCTGATATTGAGATGATAATATTCAATAATTATCAGACCTGCAAACCAAATGCTACCATAAAATAACCATTCCAACATATTAATTCCTACCGATCCTCAAAGATCCTAGACTATCCATTTCTATCGATCCTCATAGATCCTAGACTATCCGTTCTATTGATCCTCACAGATCCTGAATAGTGATTATCATAGATAAGTTTATCTCTCCTGATGAATCGTTGACTACACAGATAGGGGCTTCCTTTCCGTTGTAAGTCATAAAGGTTTATGGGCCGCCAAAGTATTTGATTATAATGGTTTTCCAATCCATATATTTCTGTGAGTAATGTGCTCACACTAGTAACATAATTCACAAGACCGTCTAGAATGATCAAGTGTTGTCACCTACTCTGTGGGGTGACCAGACATACTGCTAACAATGGTCTGATCAGGACCCACCATTTATGGTCATCCCGTACCAAGCTACCGTACATCAACACCAGATAGTGTCATGGAACATAACTTTATTCTTCGTTCCTAGGTTACACACATCCTCCTAATGATACTACCTAATATCAAACTTAATTAAGCTAGGTATCTTCCATAACTCTAAGTTTATCCCTAGACTAGATCACCGTACCTATAACCAACTTTTAATACAAACTTTATTCTTCGATGACATTAACCTATCTCTAGTGAGTTTATACTCCCTACAAGGCATTAGGTGTTATTATTCATTTGTCTTCTCAATAAAGCTATATTTAATACTATTATATGATGTTATATATTTAATCCTAACATCAAATAAATCCATATATGGTTTGCACATAACACAACATATAACCTAACATATAATCCACACATTAAGCACATAATTCGCATACGACTTCCATCTGATATTTAATAATTAATACTTGTATTAAATAATGTTCACGTAAGGCACTATGTACTCACCTGATAAAATGGGTGACTGGTGATCTGGACAGAACTTCGTCTAACACCTTAGTTATTCTTTGAAGTGACCTAAGTATAATTACTACGAAGTTCAGTCTAATGATACTGGAACCTAAGAATAGGCTTGGTCCTCACTAGTCTAAATGTTTACATCAAGATATATCAAGTACGGATTAGCTAGGCAGCAAAGTTGGGAGGCAGGATTATTTCAGCATAATAGCTTTTCTGAAATCCAACAACCAAGCCCACATGACCATTCTAGACACCTCTCCTTTAAGTAGATCAATCAATATAACAAAATGGAATTACTGATAAATCTCATTTATAGGTGAATAATAACTACTTAGGACTATAAATATAAGTTGCACAGAAAAGACTAGAATGTATCTTAACTTACAAAGGTTCTTCCTGAAAAAAGTTAGGAAATTGAACTGGCCAAGCTTATACTCACTAGCTACTACTTCTTCGGGGATCGCAGGGCTTTGCCGAAGGCTAAAACAAAGGAAAATGGGCTAAAATCTAGAGAAATTTGAGAGAGATGGGGATGGGGATGGGGAGTAAGGAAGCAAATGAGCAGCCGAAGTCTATTTATATCACAAATGCATGCCGCGCACAACCGAGACGTCGCTCATCCCATTTTCTTCCATTTGTCGCAAATATGGTGGTACACGCCCCACCTTCAAGAAGGTGCGGACCGTGCAACCGACTTGTGATTGACACTTCTCAGAAAACTTCAAAAAATCATATATTCTTGACACCAACTCCGTTTGCGATGATCTTTATGTCCCTGGAAATCTCTCGACGAGATCTACAAATTTCATTTAGACTTCATCGAATAATTTTGATTTATTTTTAAAGCTATATTTTTAACATGCTTAGAGTGTTAAAGTCCAATAAAAATTCATAACTTCCTCATATGATATCTGTTCTCGACTATCTTTATCTCGATGGAACCCTATCGACAAGATCTTCAACCCTCGTTTAGATTGCTTTTCCTAACAATCAACTGATTTCTACTTTGGTTTCTGAGCCGTATACTGCTACGCTGAAACTTCTAAAAATCCTATCTTCCTCGTACGAAGTCAGAGTGAGGCGTTCTCTATATATACACTCTCGGTTTTACGACTACTATGACTTTCGCTTAGATTATTTACCCTAAATAATCCTTTTTTATAACTACTAATTATTGTTGCAAGTAATAATTATCTCATTTATTCTTTAGTCATCTTGACCTATCTTAATCATCAAACCCTAAGGATGTAATAATCAATATAGATAAATAAGTTACAGTGTAAAGAACTTATGGTCCCGAATACTATTGCAGGCTATCTCTTAATCATTTATCATGCAAATCAAGTTCCATTGGCTTAAATTATGATACGTATGGTGCATATGAACTGAGTGGTTCAGGTTGGGGAAACCTAGTCATATACATAAGGATTTCAATCCCATGATATTGAGATGATAATATTCCATAATTATCAGACCTGGAAACCAACTTTTACCATAAAATAACCATTCCTACATATTAATTCCTATTGATCCTCACAGATCCTAGACTATCCATTTCTATCGATCCTCACAGATCCTAGACTATCCATTCTATTGATCCTCACAGATCTTGAATAGTGATTATCATAGAGAAGTTTATCTCGCTGGATGAATCATTGACTACAGAGATAGGGGCTTCCTTGCCGTTGTAAGTCCTAAATGCTTATGGGCCGCTAGAGTATTTGATTAATATATTTTTCCAATTCATCTACATCTGTGAGTAATCTGCTCACACTTGCAACGTATTTCACAAGACCGGATATACCGCTAACAGTTATCTGATCAAGACCCACCATTTATGGTTATCTCGTACGGAGCTACCATACATCAACACCTGATATTGTCATGGAACAAAACTTTATTCTTTGTTCCTAGGTTACACATATTCTCCTAATGATACTACCTAATATCAATCTTAATTAAGCTAGGTATCTTCCATAATTCTAAGTTAATCCCTATACTAGATCACAATGCCTATAACCAACTTTTAATATCAACTTTATTCTTCGGTGACATTAACCTATCTCTAGTGTATTTATACTCCCTACAGGGCATTAGGTATTATTATTCTTTTATCTTGTCAACAAAGCTACGTTTAATACTATTATATGATGTTATATATTTCATCATAACATCAAATAGATCCATATCTAGTTTACACATAACATAATATATTTCCTAACATATGATCCAGACAATAATCACACAATTCACATACGACTTGCATCAGATATTTAGTAATTAATACTTGTATTAAATAATATTCACGAAAGGGACTATGTACTCACCTGATAAAATGGGTGACCGGTGATCTGGGCAGAGCTTCGTCTAACACCTCATATATTCCTTGACGTGACCTAAGTATAATTACTACCGAGTTTTGTCTAATGATATTGGATACTAAGAATAGTTTAGATGCTCACTAGTCCCAATGTTTACATCAAGATCTATCAAGTAAGGATCAGCCATGAAGGATAGTTGGGAGGCATGATCTTTTCAGCATAATAGCTTTTCTGAAATCCAACAACCAAGCCAACATGAACATTCTAGACACCATTCATGTAAGTAGATCAATTAGTAAAATGACATGGAATTACTGATAAATCTTATTTATAGGTTCATAATAACAACTTATGACTATAACTATTAGTTGCACTAAAAAGACTAGAGTGTAGCTTAACTTATAGAGGTTCTTCGTGACAAAAGTTAGGAAATTGAACTGGAAAAGCTTCTACTCTCTAGCTACTACTTCTTCAAGGATCGTAGGGCTTCACCGAAGGCTAAAACTAAGTGAAATGGGTTAAAATCGAGACAATTTTGAGAGACATGAGGATGGGGAGTGAGGAAGCACATGAGCAACCAAAGTCTATATATGGCACAATTGTATGTCATGCCTAGTGTGTGCATTGTCGTGTAACCCACCTGCGTATGGTGTTTCTCAGAAAACTTCATAAAATCGTATCTTCTTCATGCAAGCTCTGTTTTTGACATTTTTTATATCCCCAGAAAGCTTTCGACGAGATCTAAAACTTTCATTTAGAATCCATCGGCTAATTTTGACTCTGTTTTTAAAGCTCTATTTTAAACAGGCTTAGATTGTTCAAGTCCGTTAAAAATTCATAACTTCCTCATTTGATATCCGTTTTTGACTGTCTTTATATTGACGAAAACCTATGGACGAGATCTTCAACCCTCGTTTAGATTGATTTTCCTAACAATCAACTGATTTCTACTTTGGTTTCTGAGTCGTATACTGGTACGCTAAAACTTCTAAAAATCCTAACTTCCTCTTACGAAGTTAGATTGGGGCGTGCTGTATATATACGCTTTTGTTTTAACGACTACTATGACTTTCGTTTAGATTATTTACCCTAAATATTTTTTTTATAAAATCTAGTTATCGATGCGACTAATAATTAGCTCATTTATTCTTTAATCATCTTGCCCTATCTTATGGGCGTTACAAAGAATGTATTCACCAAGATACCTAGAATGTTATTTTCTTATGGTGATGATGTTAGAATTGCAAGCTAGTTTCTAGGTTAGGGACCCTCATGAATTGCATAATAGAATGTCCTAACTTTTGATGCCTGATAGCCTAGGAAAATTTTTTGTATGCTATATGGACCTGACATTATTACTGTGGTTGCTTAGTGTATGCATCATAGTTGTACATAACTAGTATTTTATAGCCTAAGAATGTTTAATTTAGCCTTATTTTTTGTTCCTTGTTTGGTTGTGGACTTAGGGTAAAATCAAGTATTTGACTGTTTATCTAATCTAGTGTTATGTATGATTAGCTTACACGAGCGTCTGCAGGGTTACTGGACGTTTCTAGAGTGAGCATGGTTTATAGTATGCCAACATGTGGAATGATTGGCCACTCTTGAGAAAGTGAGTATAGGATGCATGCATATCCTAGGAAGTGATTTAGTGCGATTGGTGTGCTATTTATCAGGTTTTGAGAGTATCGATATGAGTAGCTACTTAGAGGATCCAGAATGATTCTTGAGGAAAGTGCAAATAGGTGTGGAAGGTAGTATTTGGCCAGTACTACTAAAATCACGGGATCCATACTCGAGTCGAGGAAAAATTTGGGGACTCTAAGGAGCTAGTCGGGGTGGATAGTACGGTTTGGCACCATGATTCATTGCAGTGTGTTTCCTTCTTTATCGGTTATTAGTTCTGGTTGTTCAGGCTAATGATACGTATAGTAATTGTCTGTGACCCTAGTGGATATGCTTGTTCGGGTTTGAATGGTGCATATATAGGTGAGTTAGTTGATTTACAGGTCCCGAGGGCCTTGCTCGAGGTAATGCCATTTTACTCGCGGGACTCAAGAAGGAAGCGATTGTGATGATCGACTTGAGGATTGCAGTCAAAGGCTGAGTTGCTGGCATATGGATTGGGATGTCACTATACACGACGGGGGTTATGTTCTTCTAGCTTTCCATTTTCAGAGGAAAGAGAGAGTAGACATGTGTTTTTTAGAGTTGTAGACCCAGCATATAGATGGATAGTTGCAGTTTTTGGCGGAATGTATGGCAATGTAGTATTGTACAAGAGGATTCTGGTGGTAGGTTTGCCTTGAGATGAGATCAAGGGTCTACTTCCTTGAATATAGTCAGTTCAGGTGATACTTTCTTGTTTCAGATGATTAAGGAAGTGTGTAACGTTGTGATTTTTACCACAATTTTTTTAAAACACTTTTTAATAGAAAACGTTAGCAGAAGACTTGGTTATTTTAAAACATTTTCAAATCCCCACGTCACCTTAAAATCTGACATCCCCATTTTCGCGGCCAAAAAAGACCGATTTTGTTTATGCTTTATAAGAATCAGAGTACTTCTTTTAATAAAAATGCTGCGGAATTTGTTCCCAGAAAAACATGATAATCGCGTTATCAAATCATTTCTAAAGAAATATATTTTTATTCACTTTTAAAAAAATTTGGGATGTCATCGTCAATACAGAAACATAAGCATAAACAGAACTTACATTTATTTACACTAGGGATCTACATCTCTTTTAAATCTCTCAGTGTAATGTGACTTCATATCGACACCTATGATACAAATAAACTGAGTGGGTCAGGTTGGGAAACCTGGTGTGTACATAGGGTTTTCAACCCACAATAATATAATTATTATGTTTTAACAATCAAACAATCAACCCAAGTACTCATCCCCATTATCTTCTTTATTCTTAAGGATCTACCCTAAGAACCAGCTATTTCTCATTCATTCATTCATTTATAGTAAAATACTTCATATCTATGTGTAACATGAAAGGGACAATGCACTCACAACACGTAATATATATTAAATACTTCATATCTATGTGTAAGATGAAAGTAACTATGCACTCACTTGAGAAGGTGGTGACTCAGTACTCGGACAACGTTTTCATTTACTTCAAAATAATTTCCTTCGACGAAACGTAGTATTATTACCACTAGATTTTAGTCTAATATTTACCGTGACTAATTATTAGTCTTATTATTATTATTATTATTATTATTATTATTATTATTATATAAGCGTTTAAACAATACTTTCCAACCACTATGTACGGACAAGGGCCAGACATAAAACACCGGAGGGAAGGACCATTTTGGCGTATAGCACTTCTGAAATCCAACAACCATATGCGGCCTTTTAAACCAGATTCCCCGTACCGGGAGTAGTTAAAAAGATATTATAACGACACTTATATAAGTCATAATAATAGCTCAAATATTTATTATATGTTCATAATAACAATACTAATTTTAAATATAAACTATATTAAAATAGGGTAAACATAACATACTTACAAGGGGATTTTAGCTAGGAGTCGGGCTCTGCAGGGCAGAACTTCGTCGCTGAATCTTTCTAAGAAAGATTCGTGCAGCGCTTCAGCGCTCACCTTACTACACTAAAACTACAGAAAGAGAATTCGAATCACGAGGGACCGAAATGCTCGAGGGATAAGGAGAGAAAGACTCTTGAATCAAGACAATGGTGCAAGAAATATGAGAGCCCAAGCCTCTTATTTATAGTAATTGAATTTACAAAAACTACCCTCCATAATTACTTAATGACCTTATAGTTATATAAACGACTAAACACCCCTTTATAGTACTATTTTAAAAAGATTTAACGATTTTTGTACTAAACTAATATCGAAAATACTCAACCATAGTCTATAATGACCGCATTGTCGATACCTTTCTAATGATATATAAATTTGTATATATATGTATACGTATATATGATTTATACTCTATTTTAATACGTAAATATGCTATTATATTTTATAACTCGTTCATACGAACTCCGTTTTTGACGTTTTTTATATCAACGCGTAGGCGGGAACGTACCCTACTACTTTCGTTTAGACTCCGTCGGCTAGTTTTGAATTTATTTTTAAAGTTATATTTTTAACATGCCGGGACAGGATTGGTCTGTTAAAATCTCATAACTTCTTCATCTGATGTCCATTTTTGTCTGTCTTTTATCGTTACGCTACTAATAACGACATCTTCGATTCTCGTTTAGGTTGTGTCGTCTAAAAATCAATCGATCTAAAATTCGAATTTCGGGCTGTACACCGCTAATCCGAAACTTCGAAAAATCATAACTTCTTCATACGAAGTCAGATTTGGGCGTTCTTTTTATCGATGTTCTTATTTTAACATATTCTACGACTTTCGTTTAGAGCGCTAAGGCTAAATCTCGCTCTATCATAATTTTACTATTTACGCTTCCCGGTGTCGTGCCGGTTCCGACGCGAAACTTCGACGGGTCATAACTTCTTCGTTATAACTCGGATTTTTGCGTTCTTTATATGTACGGAAACCTTGTGACATTATCTACAACTTGGTTAAGATTATTTATTCTAAATAATCTTTTTGTCGAAAAGTCGTTTTCGACCCCTATTGCCTCTAAATTGACTAGTCCGGATCTGCGAGCGTTACATAAAATCCATTCATAATTTCAACCATTCAAAACATAACCAAAGTAAATGTTTAATTTTATAAAACAACTAACGTGTCCAAAATGGTATCACTATAAAAAGCTAACTACCCACTATGAGACCCAACGTCACCAAGCCATACGCTTAAGCTACCTGCACCAGTAATAAAGGCGCATAGCAAGAAACAAGTGTCAAAAAATGCTCCATAAGCCAACAAGTTGTGCACAACCAAAGTGAAAACATACAATCCCCTAATGGGTCAACCACGCAAATTATGATAATATAACACCAAAACAGCTAACAACATTTAACTATATATATTCCGACGCGAAACTTCGACGGGTCATAACTTCTTCGTTATAACTCGGATTTCTGTGTTCTTTATATGTACGGAAACCTTGTGACATATTCTAAAACTTGGTTAATATTATTTATTCTAGATAATCTTTTTGTAGAAAAGTCGTTTTCGACCCCTATTGCCTCTAAATTGACTAGCCCGGATCTGCGGGCGTTACAATTATCTCCCCCTTAGGATGATTACGTCCCGGAATCATCAACGAAACAGGGCTCGTATAATGACTCCGTACGTCATCTATTAGACTCATTGACTGTAAGCAGTACTCGATCGTGCATCTGCTCTCTACCTCAGGCTAGACTCCAAATTATGACCTATCATCATGTGATGCACGTTTAGACTCAGGTCTCTTAGAGTTAAATTCTAAAACAGACTATGCCTTCCTTCATGTTCTAATGTGATATAATCACACTTTAACATGTAGGGTTTCTAGCTACTAACTTCTTTAACAACGAACGCGATACTTCTATTGATCGCTTTGATTTCAATTGTTTGGTTTAAGTCGGACGCTACATCGAACTTGGTTCCCTGAACCACGCAACATACTCATCATAGTCGGACTCAATTCGATATGACCACTAGGGTCGGAATATCAACAATCTTTTTAGTCATTACCGAAACGATGGTAATGACATACTTGAATAAAACAGAATCGGTTACTAGCTTCTTGGTAACCTTGTGACTTTCCCTAATCCAAGTGTGAGTCCTGTGCTTCCGGTAGTATAGGCCTCTACTACCATTCACACCTACTCATACTCGTCTCAAGTATTGTCCCGCAGTTTTCCAAGTCACCACACAAGAAAATCACATAACAGCTTAACACATCAAATATCAAAACGAAGGTTTTTTTTATTATTCCTTGAAACTATTACATAAGTGTTCAAGTTCACCCTAGACTATGCCTCTAACAGGCTACATCATACGATTCTATGGCTACTTCATAACTCGATCCTTGGATGTCAAGCCATCACTCCTGAATCCTCGCATTGTCATCTGCTTCGTCAAGGATCATTTGAAATGCTCTCGCCTTTGGCTTTGGCGGCACATTTGGCGTTGTAGCCCCCTCTCTCTTTGGGCAATCTTTCTTGAAGTTCCATTCCTCATTACATTCGTAACACACCCTTTTATTGAATTTACACTCGTTGGCATAATGCCCATCCTTCCCACACTTGAAACAAGTTACTTCCTCACCGCATTTTCCAGAGTGTTTCTTTTTGCACTTCTCGCACCATCTTTCTTCACTCCCTCCTCCTCTAAACTTCCTGGTACTGGATTTGCTTCTCTCATTGGGCTTCGCAGACCCCTCAAACTTCCTCTTTTCGCCAACCTCGGTCTTGTTGGCGGTTCTTCCCTTGATCATCTCATCAACTGACTTGGCAGCCCAGATAGCTGCCTCCAAAGTAGGTGCCTGACGCACTGGCACTGCATATTCCCATGGAAGTCCTTTTGTGTCGTTGTCAATTTTCGTCAGCTCATCCGGAACAAGACGTAAGGCGAACTCCACCTTCTCTGTGAAGTTGTTGGTGTATTTATCAACAGACATGCTTCCTTTCTTTAAGGTAAGGAATTGGTTTTCTAGCTCGAGTAGATTTTGGGCTGAGCAGTAGCTACGTTTGAATTGCACCAGAAATTCTGCCCATGTCAGTTACGGGGATCATTGGGGCTCAGCGTCTTTCCCAAGGTATTTGTGACATCCTGAAATTTAGGGCTGAATCAATAAACCGTCAAATCACCGCGAACCTTTTGTATATTGATCGATTGAATTTTAATGCATATTTTAGCAGAATTATAACGTCATTCCAAATAAAATAAGATATGAAATGGTATGTTATCTCAAATTATGGAAAATGTCAAACGAAACGTAAAGCACAAACTGTAACTTTGGTTAACAATTGAAAAACTGAAAATTTGTATCAAGTGCCTGTGAACAAAGAAAATATTTTAGGCTCGTAGTACATGTTTCCCTGATCGCGGATATATAAAGAATGTCCAAAACGGAGTTAATATGCAAAAGATATGATCGTTTTAAGAAACAAAACCGGTATAACATTGACTTTATCTGATTTCAAAAACTGTATTGATCCGTAGAGGTACTTGCCCACCTCAGACAGAAATTCTGAGAGCGTTTTTGGACCCAGACTATGTTCTACTATTTTATTCACCACTCGAAATAATTTTAGTAGAAATATTTGTAAAAGTCAGAAAAATCAGAAAAATTAGACGATTTAGACGAATTAGACGCAAAACTTTAAACGCAAATTCCGGAGTTCTACAACTCGGAAAAAATATTCCGTTCGGGCTTTTTAAAACCCAGGGATTAAAATTTATCATTCAACATAATTGGAAAAATTACGCGACATCAAAAATCGAAAGGAAAATAATTTATATGACATTTTAAATGTCAAAAGAAATATTACACTTTTGGTCAAAGAAAAAAAAATAAAAAAAAATAAAATAATAATATATGGATATATATATATATGAGATACCGGTCACGTGATCTCTCTCTCTTACGTCTCTCTTCCTCTCATGTCCCTATACTACTTTGACTTGTGAAAGTCAAATGAGTTTATTAAGAAACATGCTAAATTACTTTCCTTCTGGATCAGATGGTAATATACGAAAATATGAAGCTTTTGTTTTCTTCTTCTTAAACCTATTCCTAACTTCTATCACCCAACATCATAAGAAGGGCTGTGTACAACTCATTTGAACGCCAAAATAAACACTCCAAGCTTTTGTTATTTATCTGTTCATGAGTAAACAAGACCACCTCCTTGGGTTTCTTTTTCATTTTCTGGCAACCCAAACCACCACAGTCGGCCGCCACTGTGTACTTCCACCATTGTTAGAACAAACATCACCAGCCTCCATCCTTCCCCTTGGACCGTGACTAGCAGCCACCAAAGACCACCCACAGCCACCACCGAGCTGCTGCCAAGCTGCGTCTCCGCTCCCTCCCTCTTTTCTGTTGACCGAAGCAGGAAAACTCAGCAGTGGGGCAGTGGGGCTGCTACCCACTGCCGTCGAAAAACACCACCACCGAGGGTGGCTAGGGACCACAGACAGTGAGGCCACCGGAAAACCACCAGGGGCCACCGGAAAACCACCAGGGACCACCGGAACATCACCGCGGCCGCACCCATCTACTCTCCAGCCATCGCCGATCAACCCACACCACCCACAACCCTTTCATTCTCCTTCTCTCTCGTCAAACCCGTCGGAGCAGGAAAGCAAAAGCAGCAGTGCTGCCATCGCCGTCCTCCGACGCCGCTACTGTGGAATCCCGTCAGCCACCACCAACCTCTTGACACCACTACCATTTTCTGCCGCCATTGGTAAGCCACTACCATTCTCTCTCTCTTTATATTCTTGCTTCGAGTCCCATTGTTGATTACAATAGACGTCAAGAGACCCAGCAAATGAGTCTCGTATTTGTCCCATGCTCGAACTGTAAGTGTTCAAGTTCACCCTAGACTATGCCTCTAACAGGCTACATCATACGATTCTATGGCTACTTCATAACTCGATCCTTGGATGTCAAGCCATCACTCCTGAATCCTCGCATTCTCATCTGCTTCGTCAAGGATCATTTGAAATGCTCTCGCCTTTGGCTTTGGCGGCTCATTTGGCTTTGTAGCCCCCTCTCTCTTTGGGAAATCTTGCTTGAAGTTCCATTCCTCATTACATTCGTAACACACCCTTTTTTTGCACTTCTCGCACCATCTTTCTTCACTCCCTCCTCCTTTAAACTTCCTGGTACTGGATTTGCTTCTCTCATTGGGCTTCGCAGACCACTCAAACTTCCTCTTTTCGCCAACCTCGGTCTTGTTGGTAGCTCTTCCCTTGATCATCTCCTTAACCGACTTGGCGGCCCAGATAGCTGCCTCCAAAGTAGGTGCCTGATGCACTGGCACTGCATATTCCCATGGAAGTCCTTTTGTGTAGTTGTCAATTTTCGTCAGCTCATCCAGAACAAGACCTAAGGCGAACTCCATCTTCTCTGTGAAGTTGTTGGTGTATTCATCAACAGACATGGTTCCTTTCTTTAAGGTAAGGAATTGGTTTTCTAGCTCGAGCAGATTTTGGGCTGAGCAGTAGCTACGTTTGAATTGCACCAGAAATTCTGCCCATGTCAGTTGCAGGGGCTCATTGGGGCTTAGTGTTTTTCCCAAGGTATTCCACCATCGTACAGCGCCTCCTCGAAATTGACGCACTGCAAATGTGGTCTGTTGTTTTCCCTTGCAACCGCACGTCATGAAAGCTAATTCCATCTCCGAGATCCAATCCATGACCCCGATCGGATCCTCCTTTCCAGTGAAAGTCGATGGCTTGAAAGTCAGAAAATCCTTGTACTTGCATCCATTCCTCTCGACTTCGTCATCTTGGTTGTTTTGTCGAACTATTGGTGGGTTTACTTGACCAACAATCCCACTGTAGTTTCCTTCCTCAGTCTGCCCTTCGTTCAACTTGGGCTGTTCGATCTGAATAGTCGCTTCCTCTCGATTTTGCTGGAGCAAACGTCTGGTTTCCTCCATTTAACGATCCAACATCGCTTGGATCATCGCTTGCACTCCGTCCATCGTTATTGGCTCAGCAGCGGCTACCACAACCGGTATTTGCTCAATCGTTGGGGGTTGATCTCGGTTCCCATTTGCATTCATGTTTCCGCTACGGGTTCTTGCCATCTTGATCTATACACCGAATAAGGTGAATCTAGACCTTTACTTAGGATTGACGTTTAAATCATTCTTATCACTCCGAAACGTTTATATGCTAGTTCTAATATCATAGTTAAACGCTTAGAATCCTAAACACATAAGGTTTCCAGATCCGGTCGGCAACAGACCATAGATCCGAACAAATAACAACATATCAGGCACAAGCATTTAGCACATAAAAGCATTTTAGGCACAATTCCTAAAATAATCTAATGCTCACACCTCACAATCATCGCTTAGCATTCTAAGTTTAAGTCTAGAAAAAAATCCATATTCCTAGTTCGCTTAAACTAATGCTTTGATACCAACTGTGACATCCTCATTTTCGCGGCCAAAAAAGACCGATTTTGTTTATGCTTTATAAAAATCAGAGTTCTTTTAATAAAAATGTTGCGGAATTTTTTCCCAGAAAAACATGATAATCGCGTTATCAAATCATTTCTAAAGAAATATATTTTTATTCGCTTTTAAAAAAATTTGGGATGTCATTGTCAATACAGAAACATAAACATAAACAGAACTTACATTTATTTACACTAGTGATCTACATCTCTTTTAAATCTCTCAGTGTAATGTGACTTCATATCGACACCTATGATACAAATAAACTGAGTGGGTCAGGTTGGGAAACCTGGTAAGTACATAGGGTTTTCAACCCGCAATAATATAATTATTATGTTTTAACAATCAAACAATCAACCCAAGTACCCATCCCCATTATCTTCTTTATTCTTAAGGATCTACCCTAAGAACCAGCTATTTCTCATTCATTCATTCATTTATAGTAAAATATTTCATATCTATGTGTAAGATGAAAGGGATCATGCACTCACAACACGTAATATATATTAAATACTTCATATCTATGTGTAAGATGAAAGTAACTATGCACTCATTTGAGAAGGTGGTGACTCGGTACTCGGACAGCGCTTCGTTTACTTCAAAATAATTTCCTTCGACGAAACGTAGTATTATTACCACTAGATTTTAGTCTAATATTTACCATGATTAATTATTAGTCTTATTATTATTATTATTATTATTATTATTATTATTATTATTATTATTATATAAGCGTTTAAACAATACTTTCCAACCACTATGTACGGACAAGGGCCAGACATAAAACAAACACCAGAGGGAAGGAGCATTTTGGCGTATAGCACTTCTGAAATCCAACAACCCTATGCGGCCCTTTAAACCAGATTCCCCGTACCGGGAGTAGTTAAAAAGATATTATAACGACACTTATATAAGTCATAATAATAGCTCAAATATTTATTATATGTTCATAATAACAATACTAATTTTTAATATAAACTATATTAAAATAGGGTAAACATAACATACTTACAAGGGGATTTTAGCTAGGAGTCGGGCTCTACAGGGGCAGAACTTCGTCGCTGAATCTTTCTAAGAAAGATTCGTGCAGCGCTTCAGCGTTCAACTTACTATACTAAAACTACAGAAAGAGAATTCGAATCACGAGGGACTGAAATGCTCGAGGGATAAGGAGAGAAAGACTCTTGAATCAAGAGAATAGTGCAAGAAATATGAGAGCCCAAGCCTCTTATTTATAGTAATTGAATTTACAAAAACTACCCTCCATAATTACTTAATGACCTTATAGTTATATAAACGACTAAAGACCCCTTTATAGTACTATTTTAAATAGATTTAACGATTTTTGTACTAAACTAATTTCGAAAATACTCAACCATAGTCTTATAATGACCGCATCGTCGATACCTTTCTAATGATATATAAATTTGTATATATATATATATATATATATATATATATATATGTATAGGTACATATGATTTATACTTTATTTTAATACGTAAATATGCTATTATATTTTGTAACTCGTTCATACGAACTCCGTTTTTGACGTTCTTTATATCAACACGTAGGCGGGAACGTACCCTACAACTTTCGTTTAGACTCCGTCGGCTAATTTTGAATTTATTTTTAAAGTTATATTTTTAACAGGCCGGGACAGGATTGGTCTGTTAAAATCTCATAACTTCTTCGTCTGATGTCCATTTTTGTCTGTCTTTTTATCGTTACGCTACTAATAACGAGATCTTCGATTCTCGTTTAGGTTGTGTCGGCTAAAAATCAATCGATCTAAAATTCGAATTTCGGGTTGTACACCGCTAATCCGAAACTTCGAAAAATCATAACTTCTTCATACGAAGTCAGATTTGGGCGTTCTTTTTATCGATGTTCTTATTTTAACATATTCTACGACTTTCGTTTAGAGCGCTAAGGCTAAATCTTGCTCTATCATAATTTTACTATTTACGCTTCCCGGTGCCGTGCCGGTTCCGACGCGAAACTTCGACGGGTCATAACTTCTTCGTTATAACTCGGATTTCTGCGTTCTTTATATGTACGGAAACCTTGTGACATATTCTAAAACTTGGTTAAGATTATTTATTCTAAATAATCTTTTTGTAGAAAAGTCATTTTCGACCCCTATTGTCTCTAAATTGACTAGCCCGGATCTGCGGGCGTTACAATTATCTCCCCCTTAGGATGATTACGTCCCGGAATCATCAACGAAATAGGGCTCGTATAATAACTCCATACGTCATCTCTTAGACTCATTGACTGTAAGCAGTACTCGATCGTGCACCTGCTCTCTACCTCAGGCTAGACTCCAAATTATGACTTATCATCATGTGATGCACATTTAGACTCAGGTCTCTTAGAGTTAAATTCTAAAACAGACTATGCCTTCCTTCATGTTCTAATGTGATATAATCACACTTTAACATGTAGCGTTTCTAGCTACCAACTTCTTTAACAACGAATGCGATACTTCTATTGATCGCTTTGATTTCAATTGTTTGGTTTTAGCCGGACGCTACATCGAACTTGGTTCCCTGAACCACGCAACATACTCATCGTAGTCGGACTCAATTCGATATGACCACTAGGGTCGGAATATCAACAATCTTTTTAGTCATTACCGAAACGATGGTAATGACATACTTGAATAAAACAGAATCAGTTACTAGCTTCTTGGTAACCTTGTGACTTTCCCTGATCCAAGTGTGAGTCCTGTGCTTCCGGTAGTATAGGCCTCTACTACCATTCACACCTACTCATACTCGTCTCAAGTATTGTCCCGTAGTTTTCCAAGTCACCACACAAGAAAATCACATAACAGCTTAACACATCAAATATCAAAACGAAGGTTTTTTCTATTATTCCTTGAAACTATAACATAGGTGTTCAAGTTCACCCTAGACTATGCCTCTAACAGGCTACATCATACGATTCTATGGCTACTTCATAACTCGATCCTTGGATGTCAAGCCATCACTCCTGAATCCTCGCATTGTCATCTGCTTCGTCAAGGATCATTTGAAATGCTCTCGCCTTTGGCTTTGGCGGCACATTTGGCTTTGTAGCCCCCTCTCTCTTTGGGCAATCTTGCTTGAAGTTCCCTTCCTCATTACATTCGTAACACACCCTTTTATTGAATTTACACTCGTTGGCGTAATGCCCATGCTTCCCACACTTGAAACAAGTTACTTCCTCACCGCATTTTCCAGAGTGTTTCTTTTTGCACTTCTCGCACCATCTTTCTTCACTCCCTCCTCTAAAATTCCTGGTATTGGATTTGTTTCTCTCATCGGGCTTCGCAGACCCCTCAAACTTCCTCTTTTCGCCAACCTCGGTCTTGTTGGCGGCTCTTCCCTTGATCATCTCCTCAACCGACTTGGCAGCCCAAGTAGTTGCCTCCAAAGTAGGTGTCTGACACACTGGCACTGCATATTCCTATGGAAGTCCTTTTGTGTAGTTGTCAATTTTCGTCAGCTCATCCGGAACAAGACGTAAGGCGAACTCCATCTTCTCTGTGAAGTTGTTGGTGTATTCATCAACAGACATGCTTCCTTTCTTTAAGGTAAGGAATTGGTTTTCTAGCTCGAGCAGATTTTGGGCTGAGCAGTAGCTACGTTTGAATTGCACCAGAAATTCTGCCCATGTCAGTTGGAGGGGCTCATTGGGGCTCAGCGTCTTTCCCAAGGTATTCCACCATCGTACAGTGCCTCCTCGAAACTGACGCACTGCAAATGTGGTCTGTTGTTTTCCCTTGCAACCGCACGTCATGAAAGCTAATTCCATCTCCAAGATCCAATCCATGACCTCGATCGGATCCTCCTTTCCAGTGAAAGTCGATGGCTTGAAAGTCAGAAAATCCTTGTACTTGCATCCATTCCTCTCGACTTCGTCATCTTGGTTGTATTGTCGAACTATTGGTGGGTTGACTTGACCAACAGTCCCACTGTAATTTCCTTCCTCAGTCTGCCCTTCGTTCAACTCGGGTTGTTCGATCTGAATAGTCGCTTCCTCTCGATTTTGCTAGACCAAACGTCTGGTTTCCTCCATTTGACGATCCAACATCGCTTGGATCATCGCTTGCACTCCGGCCATCGTTATTGGCTCAGCAGCGACTACGACAACCGGTATTTGCTCAATCGTTGGGGGTTGATCTCGGTTCCCATTTGCATTCATGTTTCCGCTACGGGTTCTTGCCATCTTGATCTATACACCGAATAAGGTGAATCTAGACCTTTACTTAGGATTGACGTTTAAATCATTCTTATCACTCCGAAACGTTTATATGCTAGTTCTAATATCATAGTTAAACGCTTAGAATCCTAAACACATAAGGTTTCCAGATCCGGTCGGCAACAGACCATAGACAACAAGTATTCAGACAATATGCACACATAGCACGTAAATTTATAGTAAAATACTTCATATCTATGTGTAAGATGAAAGGGACCATGCACTCACAACACGTAATATATATTAAATACTTCATATCTATGTGTAAGATGAAAGTAACTATGAACTCACTTGAGAAGGTGGTGACTCAGTACTCGGACAGCGTTTCATTTACTTCAAAATAATTTCCTTCGACGAAACGTAGTATTATTACCACTAGATTTTAGTCTAATATTTACCGTGACTAATTATTAGTCTTATTATTATTATTATTATTATTATTATTATTATTATTATTATTATTATTATTATTATTATATAAGCGTTTAAACAATACTTTCCAACCACTATGTACGGACAAGGGCCAGACATAAAACACCGGAGGGAAGGACCATTTTGGCGTATAGCACTTCTGAAATCCAACAACCCTATGCGGCCCTTTAAACCAGATTCCCCGTACCAGGAGTAGTTAAAAAGATATTATAACGACACTTATATAAGTCATAATAATAGCTCAAATATTTAATATATGTTCATAATAACAATACTAATTTTAAATATAAACTATATTAAAATAGGGTAAACATAACTTACTTACAAGGGGATTTTAGCTAGGAGTCGGGCTCTGCAGGGGCAGAACTTCGTCGCTGAATCTTTCTAAGAAAGATTCGTGCAGCGCTTCAACGCTCACCTTACTATACTAAAACTATAGAAAGAGAATTTGAATCAAGAGGGACCGAAATGCTCGAGGGATAAGGAGAGAAAGACTCTTGAATCAAGAGAATAGTGCAAGAAATATGAGAGCCCAAGCCTCTTATTTATAGTAATTGAATTTACAAAAACTACCCTCCATAATTACTTAATGACCTTATAGTTATATAAACGACTAAACACAACCCTTTATAGTACTATTTTAAAAAGATTTAACGATTTTTGTACTAAACTAATATCGAAAAATACTCAACCAAAGTCTTATAATGACCGCATCGTCGATACCTTTCTAATGATATATAAATTTGTATATATATGTATACGTATATATGATTTATACTCTATTTTAATACGTAAATATGCTATTATATTTTATAACTCGTTCATACGAACTCCGTTTTTGACGTTCTTTATATCCACGTGTAGGCGGGAACGTACCCTACAACTTTCGTTTAGACTCCGTCGGCTAATTTTGAATTTATTTTTAAAGTTATATTTTTAACAGGGCGGGACAAGATTGGTCCGTTAAAATCTCATAACTTCTTCATCTGATGTCCATTTTTGTCTGTCTTTTTATCATTACTCTACTAATAACGAGATCTTCGATTCTCGTTTAGGTTGTGTCGGCTAAAAATCAATCGATCTAAAATTCAAATTTCGGGCTGTACACCGCTAATCCGAAACTTCGAAAAATCATAACTTCTTCATACGAAGTCAGATTTGGGCGTTCTTTTTATCAATGTTCTTAGTTTAACATATTCCACGACTTTTGTTTAGAGCGCTAAGGCTAAATCTCGCTCTATCATAAATTTACTATTTACGCTTCCCGGTGTCGTGCCGGTTCCGACGCGAAACTTCGACGGGTCATAACTTCTTCGTTATAACTCGGATTTTTGCGTTCTTTATATGTACGGAAACCTTGTGACATTATCTACAACTTGGTTAAGATTATTTATTCTAAATAATCTTTTTGTCGAAAAGTCGTTTTCGACCCCTATTGCCTCTAAATTGACTAGTCCGGATCTGCGAGCGTTACATAAAATCCATTCATAATTTCAACCATTCAAAACATAACCAAAGTAAATGTTTAATTTTATAAAACAACTAATGTTTCCAAAATGGTATCACTATAAAAAGCTAACTACCCACTATGAGACCCAACGTCACCAAGCCATACGCTTAAGCTACCTGCACCAGTAATAAAGGCGCATAGCAAGAAACAAGTGTCAAAAAATGCTCCATAAGCCAACAAGTTGTGCACAACCAAAGTGAAAACATACAATCCCCTAATGGGTCAACCACGCAAATTATGATAATATAACACCAAAACAGCTAACAACATTTAACTATATATATCATAAATCATTTCAACCATTTAGATGTAACGTTTTACCATATCATCTTAATTTCAATTTCACCAATTATAGTTATCAAATTGATTCAACCATTTATTATATTTAATTCAATTCACCGTTTATTGTATGAAATTCCTTTCAACCGATTATTATACACAAGTTCAACCAATTATAGTTATCAACATAAATCAATCGATTATTACATATAATTCAATTCACCGTTTATTATATGTAATACCTTTCAATCAGTTATCATGTATAAGTTCAGTTTCACCGATTATAGTTATCAACATCAATTAACTAATTATTGCATATAATTCCATTCACCATTTATTATATGTAATTCATTTCAATCGATTATCATATACAAGTTCAATTCAACCAATTATTATATATAAAGACCTTTCAACTGATTATCAATTTTAGGGTTTCTTTGCGACAACATACCCAAAAACTTATCCCCGTTCACTAATCGTGTGCTTAGCCAGTTTAGTGATCTAAGTGGCTCATGACTTACACCCGAGTTCACCAACCCCCAGACTTCCACTTTCGCTACTCCGACCAGCACAATACAAGTACTTCACGATGTCGTTCACGATCGGTACAAACGGTGTAATTTCTACCAATACACCTGCCGATTGCCACATGATGTTTTATCCAACTACACCATAATGCTAACACCACTCCAGTTCTCATACAATGGGGTGCACACGAACCACGTGTTACACAACCATCTAGAAAGGTTGTGTAACTAGAAACCAATATGGCTTAAGCTCTTTCAACTTATTAGACTTGCAAGGTTCTACCCATACTACCCATATACCTTGCAAAAGTAATCATATCAACATAAGCATCCTATATAATCAACAAATTTAAGCAAAATAACATGTAACAAAAATGACATACCATCAAACAAGCATAACATATTACTATCAACTTATTAGGCATAATCACCGTCTGCAAATTCAATTAGCACGTAACAATCATAGGACCATATAAACAAATACCAAGGCATAAGCATAGACAATGGGCAACAAATGGATTTACCAAAAAAACATTAGCAATACTAGCATAATCCTAATTTACACCAATAACCCACTTTTGAGATGTAGTTTTCGGTTATTCACCATAGTTAAGAAAATTATCGACTCACCTTTTGTTTTGATGAAAATTATCCTTTTACTTCAAGTCTTGGACCTTCTTGAAGGGGTCACGATTTCACCTATTATCCACACATACCAAATAATTATCAAAATGGGGTCCAAGTTTCAATACAACACTTCAATTTTTAATGGGTTATATGTATTTTTTTAAAGTTTCAGGGCCCGACCACTATTTAATATTTTAGACCATAAAAAAGATATTGTAACTCCGATTGAGCTGATGCCAGACTTTATGAAAACTAGACTCGATTTCCTACAATTTTATCAAATAGGGGCATCGGCCAATTCTGCCATGATTAGCAGCTATAGCCCTCGTAAAATGGGGGTAAAGTTGTTGTGTAGATTTCCAATTTAAACCAAAAATCACCATATGCTTTGAGACTTTTGACAAGGGATTAAAGATAACAAATTTTACACATAGTAGGATTGAATGAAGGGATTAATACATCAATTGAGTGGTTTATGAAAAGGCCAAAGAGTTGACTAGAAGATGATTGAAAGTAGGATGTCATTATACACCCAACACAAAAATCTACATTCACCAATAAAGGCTTCTGCAAGTTCCATATCAAGACACATGTAGGGATGGAACTTGGATAGACTTTTTGACATGATTTGAATGAGTTTCATGGTTATTATTTTGGCCCCTATCATATAGTTTTAGGGAGAAAAATACAAAGCAAATCAACTAAATATTGCAAGAACTTTCAAGCTAAAAGATGACATCTTCTTGCAAGCAAAATTCCCACATAATTCAACACATAGGAAGACTTTTAGGCGCTATTTGGAGATTCTTATAGAGAGTTCAAAACATGATTTGTGTGCAGAAAATTACACTCATGAAATCACATGATCTGGTGAGAAAGAAAGCAAGACCTATCACACCAAAAAAAAAAAGCAATTTGATATCATGACTTTAACCACAACACTAGAAATTTCAACATGAACACATGAGAATAGGGTTGTGAACAAACTGAACATTCAACGAACTGTTAATGAACCATTCGACATGAAGTTCTTTTATGTTTTTTTATTTAATAAATTAACGAACATGAACACAAATTTTTGTTCGTTTAGTTAAACGAACGAACATGAACAGTGGACTCGTTCATTCAATTATGTTCATGAACATCCGTTTATGTTGCTCGTTTACGTTCGTTCATATTAGTTCCTTTTATGTTCATATATATTTAATTGTATTTGTTTATATTACCGTATTATATGTTCATTTATGTTCATATATGTTCAATTATTTTTATTTATCTTTGTTTGTTTATGTTCATTTAGCATGTTCAATAACATAAATGAACAAACATGAACAATGTAATATATTAAGCGAACAAACATGAAAATAAAAACTCATTTGTTTATCCGTCCGTGCTCATTCATTTGTTCGACTAACTTAACCGAACGAACTTGAACAAGCACTCGTTCGTGTTCGTTCAGTTTGTTTACAACCCTACATGAGAATGAAGAATAAAGGACTAACCAATATAGGTTAATCAATTTCCAACCACAGTTAAACCTATAAGAAGTCATAAGAGTTGAAGATGGAAAGTAGGATGTCAAAATGCACCAAGATACAACATGGATTCAAACAACCAACAAGAAAAAAACTATAACATTTAAACCCTAACGCATGAGAAAGAAAGAATCAAGAACATCCTAATTCTTGAGGCTGATTTTATAGATTCAAAGGCCAAACATGGTTTCCTTTCCCTAATTAAGACCCTAGATATACATGAAGACATTCAACCATGGGAAAAAGCGTTTGAATTTCAATTTTATGCAAGACACGTAGGAAGAAACATGAATGAGAATGTGATACCCCATCTCAAAACGTTTTAGATGATATAAGGAAAATTTGATACCTAGAGGTCAAATAATCTACATGCTCGGTTCCTTCCCTTTCTATTGCTAATTCTTTCCCTCACCCAACCTGACACATTCTCAAACTCTCCCTCTCGTTCGTCTCCTTTTTTCAGTAATACACAATCAACGATAGCAGGGGATATCCTGATTCCACCACAAAAATTTGTCGAACCCTTCCCTCTCCTGCCCCACGATCGACTTCCTTGGTTTCCTTCACTCACTCGGTATCTCTCTCCCTCATCAATGTATGTAGCATCCCAACATGAAATGAACAAGAGGTCTTCAAGTCGCACCTAGTGGCCCAAATGCCAAAAAAACGAATAGAAATCCAACAATCATGTTGATCAACATGGCTGGGGAGTTTCATAGGTGAATTTCTTCAATTGGTCCCTCATATTTTGACTTTTTACTCTTTTACCCCAACTCTAGGTTTCTTCACAGCTTGAGTTTCTTTTACCACCATTTCTACGCCTGTAATTTGTTTATACCTTTCAATGAAATATATTTACCTTATTTTCTCATAACATCCATTTAAATAAATTACCCGCCTTTTCATTATTGATTACCTCTTTTAGTTGTTAATTAAAACCATTTTTATTTAATTTACTTCATTTTAATTTCATAGAATCAAAATTACTTCACATCACGTAAAAATCTTCTACCAGAACACTAACATTGTTAAAGGAATGAAATTCAGGTCGTTACAAAGTGAATTGGGAACGACAACTTTTGTTGTCTCTATATATCCCAACTATAATAATGATGCCTCTTGTATTTATGAATGGTTCTCGCGATGAACTGATGGTTGGGGATTTGTAGACAAGGTGTAAGGTAGTCCAGTTTTTTCTATATAGAGTATCGGTGCTAAGAATGGACAATTAGAATTATTGCTTGTGCATCTACATGAGATTCTTGAGGGTGCAGGAGGTTATGATTGGGAATTTTACGAGATCTCCATTTGTGATTCGAAATCCATTTCATTTTGCTTAGTTTTTATCTGGAAGACCATCTGGCATTGTATTATACATTGCAAGGGTCAGGGATGCTATGTATTTGGTTGAGCCGGTTGAGTTTTGGTCTGTTTGTAATGTTAGTTGGTGGTAATTCGAACCCTAAGTGGGGAAGAGTTGGTTATTCTTCTAGGGGATCATCGATCTATTAGATTTTATGGTTTCAGAAGAATGGGTCATAGGGATCGGCCATCCATGTAACAACCCGAAGTTGTTCATCACCGAAAACCCGTTCTACCCGTAAAACTCGTCGAATATCAATTCGTTCCAATTTCGTTTTTGGATTAAATTAATTAAACTTATATGTTTATTTGATGCTAATGAGTGTCCAAACCCCTTAGAAACTCATGAAATTAGCCCAAAATGTGTATTTCAGAAATTTTAGAAATGTCCTCGCCGGATTACGGAAACTTAATCGGGTGCGACCAAAAGCCCCGTTTAATGCCGGTATCGGGTAGAATTCCACCGTGTCCAAATTTTGCTACCTATATAAACATGTTAAACCTTTCATTTGAAGCTTTTTCTTCCTCTCTCTACTCTCTCTCTCTAACCTCTCTCCTAAATCTAAGTTCAAGGGTCCAAAACTCAATTTTAAGGCTTCAAACCTCTAAGGTACCTTCCTAAACTTATTGTATAGCATATTTGACCTTCAAATTCGGGATTAAAACATGAATTAAGGCCTTGTATATGTGTTTACAGCCCAGGAAGGAGCTTAGGCCGTAAACACATAGTTAGGGGGTTTTTAAGCCCTAAAACCCTTCCTAGACCCCAACAAGACATAGATATGACTTCTAGAATTTTGGTTTTAGCCTTGGAACACTTTAAACATAAAATTTGAGGGAAAAATGAGAGTTTACGGCCAAGGCTTATGCTTGGGCCGTAAACCCTTCATATTTGGGGAGTAAACTCCTCTAAAAGTGTTAGAATGTCACTTTAACACCCCTAAAGCCTTAGAATAAATTCTAGAAGTGTATGCAAACAAGTTTTAGACCTTTAAACATGATAAATCTCACCTCAAGAGAGTTCATGGCCATGAGGGAGGTCTCATGGGCCGTAAACTCCAAAAACTCATCAAAAGTCCCTTAAAAATTCATGTAAGGCCTTGGAACAATTTTAGGAATCACATGTGATTTATTTGGAGTCATTAAAACACTTATTCAAGGGTGCATAGGAGTTTACGGCCGTAAGCTCCATGCTAAGGCCGTAAGCTCCATGCAAGTATGGTCATTGGTGTTTTTAAATTAATTCCAAGCCCTTAAACCAACCCTAGAATTTTCCCTTTAAGTGTTTTAAGCCACTTTGCACCATAAACCACCCCACCATGAGTTTATGGCCGTAAATTCATGGGGAATGGGTGTTATGGGCCGAAAACTCATGTATGAGTTTACTCTTGAAGAGTAAACTCCATTTCCCGGTCATTCAAGTCCTTAAACGCCACCCGGGTCCCTCCAAACACTTGAAATGGGGTGTTTCCGCGACTAAAAGTGTTTTTCCCTAACAATTAAATAATCTAAGTCCTAATTAGATACAAATGTGTATCTTTTCATTATACATAGGAACCTCGTGCGTTCGCAAGTCCCGAACCAACGTTTAACATCCGAAATCGTCACATTTCTCGTCCGGTGAGTTCATACCCCTACCCTTTTTAAATGGTTTTTCAATGTTTTCAGGGGGGGAATACAAGCAAACTATAACTGTTTTCGAATTATAACATTGATGTGTTTCAAATAATATCTGGCAAACTTATAAACACTTTTACCCCTTATGTATTATGCTGAGCATAAGGGATGATTTATCAACTACAACTAAATGAATTTTAGTTAAGGAAATAACCAAACTAATCAAATTATTATGGGAGTAATTTGGGGTTCTTTAGTTTTCATTTTATCATGTACTGATATGTGTATAAAGTTATTAGATAAACTATGTCTGATTCAGTTTATCTCCGCATCATTTGAATGTATTGCCAAATAGTTTCATTGTATGTATTTGTATTCACTGTATTATGTTTCATAATCTTTTATATGTTTGATATAGTATGAGAACCCTGTGAATAGTTTAGTACTAGCTTGTGAGTTCGTCACTACCCTTTATGGATGATCAGTAAATCCTCCCCGGAAGTATAACCAAAGTCTCTTGGAGGGAGAGCGAGGAATTTTTAAATAGATCTATTCGGGACTGACAATCCCACACCTTAACTGCTAGCTACAGTTAGGAGGGCACGCCTGGGGTGACAAATTCTGGATATCGTCCGACGTCTGACAAGCGTCAAGGAGGTCTCGTTGTCGTATCAGCATGGTTACCCGAATCACAATACGTATTAATATAAGTTTATTCACGACTTTAGTTTTGGATTTGATTTTAAATCAATCTTCTATCTTTAGATCTTATATCTAGTACGGGATGGTAATCCCATGGTTTTTGGTCTATAGGGTTCATATCTATTGCAGGATGTTATTCTGATGGTTAGGATCTATATCTAGTTCGGGATAGTAATCCCATGGTTTTAACAAACTATCTTGTATCTAGTCTGGGATGGTAGTCCCATAGTTTTCAGTCTATATTTTCAAGTATATCAAACTATCTTGTATCTAGTCCGGGATGATAATCCCATGGTATTAAATCTATATGTAGTACGGGATGTTAGTCCCAAGATTATCAAACTACTTTCCATCTATAGTTCACGTATATTAAGGTATTTTATATCTAATTCGGTTTAGTAATCCCAAGATTCTCAATATATAGTTTTGTGTATTAAACTATACTCAGTGATATTAAATCGGTCTTGTATTTAGGAAAATACGGGGTTTTCCTGGGGTAACATATAATGCGTAATTGAACTGTAATGAAGGATAATTAAACTATTTTACATAAGAAAATATGGGATTTTCTTGGATAACAAACCTTTTCGGAAAACTAAAGGAAACTGGTACATTTTTCAGAAAACAAACATCTTATGAACTCACCAGCTTTATGCTGATTTTCAAACCGCTTGTATTCTCAGGTCCACGTTAGACAGGTACCCTATGATATCTTTTGGTGAAGACGGAGTGCGCAGAAGAATCGTCTCTACTTTTGTTCGTATGACATATGTATAACAATTGTACAATTTACTTTTGAACCAAATGTAAACTTTCAAATATATGTAATGTAATGGTTGTTTACTTTGATTACTATGTGCATTGGATTTGATACTCAACGTGGAGTCAACCCCGGAAACGTTTCCGCCTTTGGTTTTCGAGGTGTGATAGTCCAGGTATGCAAGACTTTGGTTCAAGATTGGTCAAGTAGGGGTACAGAACAAGTTTCCATCAGATGTATGTGCTCAAGGAATGCATGAGTTGTCTTCATGGCAGGAAGATGTTGGATAAGGAGCTCATTGTAAACAGTGGTTCCTTTTGGGAATGCCATTGAATAGGTCAAGAAGCATTGGGTTGCTCAGGTTGAGTATCAGTTATTGAGGGATTTGTCAACTCGTTGTATAGATGGTTATCCATAGTATAGGATGGACATTTGTTGATCGGTCAATCGGTTTCAGTGTTTGGTATGTATAGTTCCATGTGGGCCTAGTTTCATAGTGTATTGGATCATTGGATTAGTTTTCAATGCATTCTCGATCATTGGTCTTTTCGTTCACCATCAATAGCTAAGGTTCATCGAAAGTTTATAGCTTTATTAGTTGAAGTTCAATGGATGCAATAACATATCGTTAAAATCTGTAAATGGTACATTTTAGTTTTGGGGTATAGGTACCCTCAATTGTTGGTTATCGAAGTATTGTTCATGCCAGGATCAAGTTTGGCAGCTGAACCTGGTTATTAGGAGATTGGACATTGAAACGGTGTTGTTTAGTTTTTTTTTCAAGTGTGCAGATGCAATTTTGGCATGTCGCATCGGCAAGGTTGGTATTTTGGATTGATCTAGCCATGGTTTTAATAGCATTTATGGATAACTTGGGAAGCTTTATCGAGTTAGTGATATATTGGTAGGATTTGTTCAGTTTCAAACAATGTGTATGATCTTTGTTTGGGCCATTCATGAGGATGTTTCAATTAGCAGTTGAGGTTCGTAATTTCGGTTAGATCTATTGGTTCCTCACTCTTTGGGTAAGGTTATGAGGAAGGAGGAGTGTAGTATATCTAGGGTTAGTTATGTGTTTTCCTTGGGGGTATATATGCACCAAGTAAGATATCATGAGAACACTCCGTCTGAATTTATTGGTATGGATCTTATTTGGTTAGTAGCCTTTGATTTAGAGAAAGAGTACAACCACCTATCTCATTCTTTGGTTGTGTGCGACATGTTATCATCTGATTCTATGTTGGTAGTAGCCTATTCTATGAAAGGAATTGTGTGTTATAGTAGGGTATATTTGAACTTGTACAAGTATATGCCAACCACGATTGATATCTTTGGTTTCCATAAGCTTTTGTCTACTTTAAACCATACTTATATGATTGTTTAGTTCATTTTTTAAGTACCATACTCTAGTCCATGTGTTTTTCAACCACATCCAGTTTTGTCCCATAATTTAACTAAATATCAATATATTATGATTATTGTAAAATATTTGTACCATAACATGTAATCTTGTACCATTACCATCAAAATACCAATTATGCCATGCATAAACATAATTTTCATATTTTCTAAACATATAAATTATAATAAAGGCTAATATATTAATGAGTCTACCTTTATCCCACTTTATTGCATAATAGCAATATAGTTGACAGTTTTTGCATTTTTTATACATAATTATTTTTTATATACTTTTCATTTCGCTCTATGTCACAACATGATAAGTACAATTTATACAATATGATTACATACTAAGCATGTTTTGTACCATCTATCATGGTTATTCTTATTTTTCTACATTTTCAAAATTATTGCGTATAACCAACATATTCCCATATCCTTGAAACATTAAGTTTATAATATTCTTACTAAATTGTTTCATTAATAGTATTCAACATACAATTATTCCACTTTGTCCTCTTTTGTACATAAGCAATTACTTTATATTTCCTATATTTTTACTTTCTTTCATTTTTTCTTTGATTTCACATGGTCATCGATATCTTATGGTTTGTCTAAGCCAAATTCTCACTTTCATTTGGTATTTATTTTTAGACGAACATATATTAAGGAAAAAAGTTAGGAAGTCGCTAACGAAAGAAGTCTATAAGCAAAACTCAAAAAAGGAAAACATCATGAAATGGTCGAAATGAGATTTTAAAGCCATCCCACCAAGTTAAACAACCCACCTACGCCTATCATTACACCAAAAAATGCCTTCATGACAATGTCATAAAAAAGAGCCTTCTTCAGTTGATCCTTTCCAAAGAGAATTTTATCCAAGAAACATATTGACTTTAATAGGGATAAGATGAATCTACTAAGTCTTAATAGAAACAAAAGTAAGCAACAACTCATCGATAAAATAAGGAGCAAAAGAGACCATAAAAACCCTTCAACCAAATAAAGATCACACCAATGATCGTATAAATGAGATAAGGTAACTCTAGACAACAAGATATCGATATCAACCTATTGCTCACTTTCGACACCACCCATAGGATGCCAATGAAAAGAAGCAAGGCACCCTTACGCTAACTTCACATACATCATACTATTCTTATTCTAGCTTCACGTAAACAACCTCGGAAAGCGATTCATGAAAGAACTTTCTCTTAAACATAAGTCCTCGATGTACCAAATAGAAGAACAATTTCTGATATTTCTAAAATTAACCATAAATTTGAAGCAATATTTAAGTACATTTAGCTATATTTTGGTTGTTTATAAAGATATTTGGTACTTATTGCATGTAAAATCTATTTTGTATCCAAAAAGACATTCTCAAAGAAAAAAAAAGCAAAATTAGATAGCTAGAGACTTAGAGATTAGAAGCATTCATCAAGAAGGAATGAAGAGAGAAAATGCCTTCATGACACCAAAAAAAGAGTCATTACACCAAAAAATGCCTTCATGACAATGTCATAAAAAAGAGCCTTCTTCAGTTGATCCTTTCCAAAGAGAATTTTATCCAAGAAACATATTGACTTTAATAGGGATAAGATGAATCTACTAAGTCTTAATAGAAACAAAAGTAAGCAACAACTCATCGATAAAATAAGGAGCAAAAGAGACCATAAAAACCCTTCAACCAAATAAAGATCACACCAATGATCGTATAAATGAGATAAGGTAACTCTAGACAACAAGATATCGATATCAACCTATTGCTCACTTTCGACACCACCCATAGGATGCCAATGAAAAGAAGCAAGGCACCCTTACGCTAACTTCACATACATCATACTATTCTTATTCTAGCTTCACGTAAACAACCTCGGAAAACGATTCATGAAAGAACTTTCTCTTAAACATAAGTCCTCGATGTACCAAATAGAAGAACAATTTCTGATATTTCTAAAATTAACCATAAATTTGAAGCAATATTTAAGTACATTTAGCTATATTTTGGTTGTTTATAAAGATATTTGGTACTTATTGCATGTAAAATCTATTTTGTATCCAAAAAGACATTCTCAAAGAAAAAAAAAGCAAAATTAGATAGCTAGAGACTTAGAGATTAGAAGCATTCATCAAGAAGGAATGAAGAGAGAAAAATGGGCAAATTATAGATGCCACGTCGTGGTGATATACTTGCCTCGGCATGGTGACGTGTCCATGGAAGCTTCCTCGGTTGATATGCATAAAGACTTGGAGAATACGACGTAAAAGTCTCTCCCACATCGTGGCAACATATTTTTGTCATCTTATATAAATGACTTTTAGGTCGGATTTTGAAAAGAGGTTGTTACTTGCGACTAAGAGTGAATAAAACTTTCTGAGAAACCATTAGAATGCAAAAAAAAAACAATTGGAGATCAAGTATTGTGGAGATCTAGAGTGAAGAATTTCATTATTTATTCAGTTTGCTATTCAACATCATGTCTATTCTAGTTTATTCGATGTTTATGCGTGTTTCAGATTTAGTGATGGGCTAAATATCCTAACTTTTGTTTAGTGTAGATGAAACCTAAGACTACGTGTTGATTTTGACTTTTGTGGATTAATGTGTTGGTTTTTACTTGTTTGATAGGTCAATATTCTAGCATGTTAAAGTTCTAATTTTTATCACTTATATGCAAGTTTTGTGTAGTTAGAAGATCATTCTAGTTGCATGAACTTGATATCTAGTTATTTATGATCATTGAATTACTAGATTTAGAGATAGAACATATCCTAAGATTACGTGATAATAGTTAGTAATTGCAACTATGTTAGAGAGTATGAACCATCCATATTTTATGTTGGAATTGCTTGTCTTGATCATAAATAGTAATCACTAGATCTTATCATTCATAGTCCAATTTACCTTTAAATCAATGTAGTGTCCATTCATTGCATGATCAATGTAATAATAGTTCATAAATTGATAAATACTAGCAAATCAGACCAATAATACTAGTAACATTAAGAATTGGTAACCAACATAATTAATCCATTTATTAGAAATCAACCATTAGGTAAGGTGTTTCACAACTAAATGAAAGTGCTTTTTAATCTTGATTTTAAAATCGTTTCTGTTTGCTTACTTTAGTTTAAAGTATTCGTAGTTATTATGTGCTAATTGCTTGATTCAAGTTGCTGATCTTGCAAGATCAGTAAAACCCCCAATTTACCGTCTTTTTATTTAGTTTAATTAATAGCAATATTTCATATTAAAATTTTTGTTGTCTGAATTCGACACCCTACTTACTATTCTATTACGCGACTATGTAGATTGTTTACTTTTGTTAAATTATTTAGGTTTACAAATTTAAAATTTAGTACATAAATAAAACAAATCAATCTCCCGACTACATTCTACAAAGATAAAAGAGATCCACCCCCTTTAATTCACAACTTCTTAAGGACCAAGAATAATATCCAACCATGTAGACGTCTTACCCGAGATATCACGATCCAAATAAGCATGGTCACCGTGAATCACTTTACCATAAGAATCCAAAGAGCCTTCTATTGTGTATGAAATCGTTAAATCCATTTCAAAAGAGCTTTATTTAGAACGAAAAGACTACTAACTCCAAGACCTCTAGTCTTCTTTTGAGACATCATTTTCTCCCAACTTACCCATGTAGTCTTTTTTTCTTCTATGTCAACCCCTACAAACAATTATTCTTCAAGGGCTCCGGTTTAGACAAAACGCCATTTGGAGCCTTATACAAGGACATGAAATAAGTGGAAATATATCCAAGAACCAAGAGATTAGTCAAACGCCCACCAATCAAAAGCATTTTGACCTTCCACATAGAAAATCTAGAACCACCTTTATCAATAATGCTATACCAAGATTCAAATTTGGACGTAGCCCCTCCCACTGTCACACAAAGATAAGAAAAAAAACGCTTTCAACACCGCACAACCAATCCAAAACACCACACCCTCTACTTCTAAGCCAAGAACTCCAATTCCCATTACACATGATCTTAAAGCATATTTCATCATCGCTTACCAACTTGTCCATATGTTAATATTTGAAGTACGTTGATCTCTACCAAGTATTCGATAAACCTTTTGATATCTTTTAATTTTAATATTTATCTAAAAAAACTAATATAGTTCAATACATATCGATTGAAGGCAAACGAGCAACAAGCTGCGCCGCTAGCTCTTTCTGGATGGCAAAACCATTTCTTTTGAAAACAACATTTGTGGATCTAGGAGATATGACATTAGAATGCATTTGTGGATCTAGGAGATATGACATTAGAATGCATGACCCGTTGGACTCTATTTAGGAGCTCCCACTACAAGAAAAGTCATTAGTGACTAATTTTTAGTGACGACCTAAAATTTGGTCACTAAAAGCATCTTTTAGTCACCAAAATTAAATGGTCACTGAATTTTGGTAATCCTACAAATTTAATGACTAATTGTATGTGGTGGTCACTAACTCGGTCACTAAACCACAAAAAAATTATATTATTTTTATTTCATATCATAACAACTAGTTAGTGACTAAAAATAGTGGTCACTATGTTAACAATATAGTGACTAAGAATAATGTTTACTATGCTAGAAGCTTAGTGACAAAAAAAATGGTCACTGTATTGAAGGTTTAGTAACAAAAAAAAATGATCACTGACTACACTTATTCAAAACCACATGCTTACTCTTTCATTATTGAAAACTACTTAAATGGGGAAAAACAATTAGTGACCACTCAATAGTGGTCACTAATGAATTACAATTAAAAAACAATTAGTGATCATAAAACAATGGTAACCGACTATATATATATATATATATATATATATATATATATATATATATATATATATATATATATATATATATATATATATATATATATATATATATATATATATATATATATATATAGGGAAGAGTTTATGGAAAATGAATGATTAGGGCAACACATATTTGAACCAATGAAAACATGACAACACATCACTTTCACAATAACTTCCACAATACATTACTTGTGAAGAAAGAAATGGATACGTGTCATTTGATTATTGGTTCCAGTAGATGTTGCCCTAGTTATTTGTTTTCCATAGAACTCATTCCTATATATATATATATATATATATATATATATATATATATATATATATATATATATATATATATATATATATATATTATAACTTTTAATTAATAAAAATTAAAATATTTTTAATTAATATTTTTTATTTTTGAAAATGACAACAACTTTGTTTTTTTTACACATAATTTTACAAAAACTTGTTACATTGACCGGTCTGTATCAAAAATATTTACTATGATAATATTTGGAAAAAATTGAAAAAAAAGAGAAACATGTTAGAAAAAAAAAGCCTTGGGTTGTATTTATATTTTCAATCGGTACACATGGTGACGACATAATAGTTGTCAATACATGGAAAAAATTAGTGACTAGAAAATAGTGGTCATTAGTATAATCAGAAAAAGAATACAAACGATTTTTTTACACAGAGAAACAATGCGACAATAGAGTAATGGTCATTGGATATGAGTTAGAATTGCGTAAATTTTGTGACCATAATATTACGGTAATTGGAAAATTACAAAAGAAAAAGAAATCATTGTTTTACAATTTCAAAGTCATAAACATCATTTTTATTTTTCATTAATTTCATCGATAAGAAAATTGCTTATAACTTATCAACGTAAAATTACAAAAATGCCTTTATTTTACTATTTTTGATTTAATTATATTATCCATAAGAAAAAAATGACAGAAATATATGCGTTAAATTAGCTTTGTTTTTTTTGGGTAAGAAGGTATACTTTTCAAAGAGTGATTATATATTTGTTTCTTATACAAATTAAATAATCAGCCGTCAATTTATTTAATAAATATATTTTTATATAAAAGCCTTTTTCCAAGTAATAAAAAAAGATTACGAGTCGGACCTTTTTACGATCCATTAACCCATCGTCGCCATCATCTGAAAATTAGTCTGAAGGGTATAATTGTAAATAGGCAACTATAAAAGACAACTTGAGGGCAGAGTCTGTTTCATGCGTTGCCAAAAGGGCGAACGAAATAGAGCAAATTCTGTTATCTATCAACACCAAAATTCAATCTTTTCGCATTCTCTCAATCCTAGATATCCATCGTTTTCTCTGAATCGATATCTTTGCTCTTCGAGAAATTTCGCTTGTTTTTTTGCTTCGGAGGTTTTTTCAAAACGAATTTTCTAGGGGTTTTTTTTTGAGAATTCATCAGCCATGGTTTACGATTCGATCGCCAACGCTTCGATCCTGACTTCGGTTTCTAATCCGAAGGAAATTTGCAAGAAAAAGCGGGTACATTTATTGAATTCTATTCAATTGTTCGATTTTATGATGCGTATCGTTTGATTGATGGATAGTTGCGACAGAAACGTGTTGATATTTTCTTTTTGGGAAAACAGGAAGTTCTTCTTGTTTTTTGTTACGATCTAACCTGTTTTTTTTCAATGTTGAAGGTGAATAGGACCGCCAAATTTAAGCATAGCAAACTTCATGTTCATCGTGAACAGTGACTTTCTCAAGGTGATTTTTCTCGGTTTTTTTGTGTTTGTATGTGAATTTTTGTATCATGTGTATTTGATCTGATATGTATTGTATGTAGATGTATTGCTCTTATGGTTAATCAAAAAAAATCTTATAGGGAAGAACAAGGGGTTTAAGGAAGAAAACAAAGGCAATGTTCGTGCAAAAATGCCAGACATGCATACCCCAAACAAGGGAGATCGATCATTGGTAAAATTAGTGATTAATTCTGGTGGTGAAGAGAACGATGGTTTGATGAATCATTACAGAGATTCCAATAACCTTACTAGTCATACAAGCAGCTTGGGGAGTAACAGATCAGTGACTAATTTCACGAGTAGTAGTAGCCGGAGCAGAAACAGTAGCAGTGGTGGTTGTTATTCAGAAAGTATGACAGAAGAAGATGATGGTGACGATGGATGCCACCATCGAATTGATTATCCCCACTCCTTCTGCTAGAATGTAAGTGGATATTTTAATTGTAATTACATAATTGGCCTTTTTTAGGGTGTTTGTGTATTTTGTATATGGTTGTAACCATTCATGACAATTCTTACACCTTGGAGGTTTTATTATTAGTGGTTACAACAGCTAGTACACGCTTCGATGGCAAGTTTTTGCTTTGTGGTGGAAGAGACATCTTGTGGGTGTATCCATAATGCTCTCTACTTCCTTCAGTTATATCAGCATTGTCTTTACCCTCATGTCAAAGCCTTTATCTCATGCTGCACAAGAGCATTTGTAACTTATTCTACAACACTTTCTTTTTTAAATGTAATTATCTTTTTATACTCTTTATTAGCTGATTATTCTGACATGCATTTTCTTTCGAATTTACAGCCTGCACCGGACAATTTGTGGGAATGTTCACTAACCTTAATGGTGCATGCAACGCTTATGTATCCTAATCAACACAAAGCTTGAGATCACTTCAAAAAGAACAAGTACATCTCATTACTTTCATCAAGGCTATTTTATTCTTTTTTTCCCAACTACTAACTCTTTTTGTTACTATGTATTGAAGGAAATCTCTTTCAATATGCCACTTTGCAATTCAAAGTTAGATTTATGAGTATTCATTTATATAATAGCTTTTTTTATATCTGATATCAGGTGGATATACAAGCACTTGCACATGTTGTTGAGCTTACAAGACAAGGGGCAGTTGACAGCTTAAAATTTGCAAAGGGTGATCTATTCCAAGCATTTCAAGTAAGCTTACATTATAATGGTCAATTAGAATTGCTACTCATTCAGTCATTCTGTGAAATGACATTTTTAACCCTGGTTGTTAACATAATGAAGTGTGTCGGATGAGATTAGATATCACCATGCTTGATGAACTTATTCATGAGTATTGTGTGTATAGGGGCATTGTCAGCTCTGGTGCTCCAAACCCTTCATGTAAGTAGATAAGACTCTGTTTGGTATGATGGAAATCATGGAATGGAATCACAATTAAATGGAATGGAATTGGATCAATTAATTTTTTTTTGCTTAGGTGAAGGAATGAAGATAAGACATGAACCATCGGAATCGGAATCCACTTTATCTGTTGAAGCCAGAAGTGGATCCAATAAGCTTGTTGATGCTGACATGGATTCACCTGGCACTGAAGAACGATACCTATGTGGCACAATGAGCGACAACCATGAAGACTGTAGTACAAGTGGCAACAAGTGAGCAACAACCATGTTTTTTTAATGCATTTAGCTTATGAACTTTTAGGTTAAATACAAGGATGTAAGGAGAGTCAAACAACTTCCAATTCCTATTACAATATTGAAATAAAGGATGTGTATCTTACTCCCTGGATACTTAGTTGTAATTAAGTTGAATGGAAATGCCATATGTAGGTGGTTACAGTCATGAAATACACTAGTTCTAGTAATGTTTTGTAAAGAAAATATGAGCAAGTTTCAAGATAATAGAACACATTTATTGGAAGCTAATATGAGGTTTGATTGATTGTATTGGGTTTAGTTATTGTAATTTTATTCAAACATTATCACTGAAATAATTAAGTATTTTTTTAATTTATAGCAATTACATCAACATTGTAAGTATCGTCTTTTCTTGTATTTTTCTGATTAGTGACCACTTTTTTTGGTCTCTAACAGTAAATATTTAGTGACCACCGTTTGGTCACTATGGTCATTAATATGGTAATGAAAACCAGTGACATTTTTGTGGTCATTAAAAGTCGTCACTAAATGAATAAAACAGTGACAACTTTCTTCAATTAGTGACAATATTTAGTGACGAAACGGGTCGTCACAAATTTAGTGATGAGTATATTTTAGTCACTATTTAGTGACCATATTCAATTTTGGTCACAAAATCGATTTTGTGACGGACCTATAGTGACGAAAAGTGACGACTGTAATTTTCGTCACTAAATCATTTTGTGACGAATCGTTCTACTGTTACTGACCATTTCGTTTTCGTCACTAATTGGCATTTTTTTTGTAATGTCCACCCCCTCTGGTGCGAGAAAACCAAATGTATCGAATGCAAAAGTTACAAACACATGTTGATTTTTTATACATGCATTCTCGTGTTTTACCACTTTGCACGTAACGGCTTTCAAAGCGGCATGCCCAGCTGTGAAACTCCCGCTCCCCAAACCAACGAAAGGAGAGACCCCAGTAAGATCTACGCACCCATGTTTCCCTTCTATCCATCCAAAGACCAAAATGTCAGCCGATCTAAGTGTGGATCTTCCATCCTGCGGGTCCGTCAAAAAATTCACTGACGCTTCTTTTAATTGATTTGTAAATAACTAAAATTATTAGTTAAACAATATGATATATTTGTTGATGTGTCGCCGGTGCACTTTTGAAACAATCTTAACATTATATTCGTCTGAATTTTAATTCTAAAAGCCGATCGAGTCAATTAAAAAAAGCAATATCATTGCACCATTATAGATAATCTGAAAAGTTTATACACCTTGGATGGTAGTCAACATCTTATGCAACGTGGCCACCATCATGTAACTATTTTTTTTTAAGGGCAAGTGGACAAACATAAGAGACTACATAAGAGACTAGAAAAGTCTCTTATGTAATGTGTCCGCCATCATGTGAAATTCTTTTTTTTTTTTTTTTTAATGGCAAGCTCACAAACATAAGAGGCTAGAAAGTACAAAGAAAGAAAGGGGAAGAAACAAAACCAACAGAAAACAAACATAAGACTAGAAAAGTCTAGATAGAATATATAGCATTCAAGGATGGGTCCCAGCTTAAGGATTCCCCTTTTGGATTACTTGCATTGATCCATAAATATGACAAAGTTTGTTCTTCGTTTGAGCTTGAGGACTGAACCTTGAGGTTTCCGAAATTCCATTCTACCCATATAAATACCAGCAGATTATCGCCTCCAAAGTGGACCATCATGTTAACTTCATTTTTAGTTTAGATGCTAATCAACAATAATAAATAATAATCACTTAAACCTACTTTAATCCTTCAGCCGAGAGATTTTAACAGTAAAATGATTAACATAATTAAACCAAAAACTCAAGTTATAATTTTCCCCCAGATTTAATTTTCCAATTTAGAACCTCTCTAGCTATGAAACATTGTTGAATGTATGTCTTTGATTGCAACTTTGGAGTAATGAAATTCGTTTGCAAACTCAACGTAAATCAAATAAAAATCAGAACTTTCTTAACTATGCTTACAATCTCAATAATTTTCTAATTGATTAACAAGACTCAGTAATGTGTACATCTTGAGTGCTAAATTCAATTGTAATAAAAGAGAATATTAGGATTAAGCCTCAACCTGAATTGGTCGTGTTTCATGCTGCTTACGCATCATCAAATCGTGCCTATTCTGATCATACGCCGGATTTGATGTCAAGATTCGTAGACCAGAATCCTCACTGATCTCCAGAACCTCAGGCAACCCGTCAATACACCCCTTAGACATACCAACATCAATCCTTATCGCTTTGTTATTGCAAGATGCGTTTATACCACCCTTCTGAATAGTATGACCCATGATCATCCTCCTTGCACCCGGAATAGTCGCAAGAACATGTTCCAGCATACTACAATCGCAATCTTCAGCCACTTCGTTAGAAAATTTTCTTAGCCAAACAACTGAGCTTCGGGACATGACTAAATCCGAAGATACAGTCTCTTTCAATCCAGTAATCCAATCCCTCACCTCTTCGTTAATCCGTTCCAATCCATAAGCAACATGGTGAGGTAAGATCCCTCCATGAACAAACACGGACTCCCCAACAACAAGCACAGTCATGTTTTTAGACAAAAACCTACTTGCTATAGGACCCTGAGGTCTCAATGCAGCAATCCTTGCTCTAAACCCGTTTACGTATTCTTGTTTAACGCCAGGGAAACTTGTAGGTATCCCATCGTATATATCTTTAGGTTTCTCTAGTCCATCGCATAATCGCTTCATGTTGTTGCCTATAGTAAACCAATCAGCCCAATTTTGAAATTCATCAAGCCCAGATGGATCAGTACACCAAAAATCACCATAAACATTCATGATTTCGTGATTGCCGTTCATAGTGATGACATTACCGCCGACCTTCGCAGCCTGTCGTTTTAGTTTCTCGAGGAAGTAAAGGATTTTGAGTTCTTGTCCACCACGATCGAGGACATCTCCGACTTGTACAAGAGTGGAGGAGCCACCGGACCACTGGTCTTGGGAGTCGATGAGACCAGCAAGACGGAGGGCTTGTTTGGATTTGCGAAGGTCGCCATGAAGATCACCTATGGCTATTAGACGATTAGGGGAAGGGTAGGAGGTTTGAAAAACGGGAGGAGATGGTGGGTCGGGAAGGAAGATCTCGCTGACCGAAAAGTCGACGAAAGTGTCGACAAATGATGAATAGAGATTGGGCAGGTTTTTGCAGGTGTTGTCTGCATCCATTGTTTCTTGTTATGAAGAAAGGAAGAAGAACTGGGTGTAGTGGAGTTGTTTTTGTATGTGTCGGGCATTTGTTTATCGATCTCCAATATTGACTGTAAAGTCACGAACTTTCTCCGAAGGTAGCCATATATTATTATAATGAAATTCAGGAAATTGTGATCAGACCATTCGGTATCACAGAGGTTTCCGTGTTCCAAGGGCGGATCTAGAATTTCAAAATCGCACTCTATGTCAAAGAAACAATTTCAAAGGGGGGAAATATATATACCTATGTAAAAAAATGGGAAAAATACATATATCTATATAAAAAAAATTTAAACCATTGCGGGCATGGACCCCTTTACTCCCTTCTTAAATCTGCCTTGCAGCGGTCTATGCGGCAACGGACCACGGCTACGAACACCACCCAGGTCTTTCGTTTTGGCTCGTGATCGTTGTCCAATATGGTGCAGACAACGACAGATCACGACTAGTGAAAACTCTTTGCTTTGACATGATGGTTGACCATTGTAATAGCTAATTTTGATTTTTCATTTTTTCATTTAATTTTTACCGATATAAATATTACTAAAAACCGTCTAATTTTTCATACAATTATTCTCTCTTTATTCACATTAACACATTTGTATTGTTCTTAAATTCAAAAACTGAGGACCCCCAAAATAATGAATTTGTTAGAAGAGGAAGAAGAGAAGTTAACAGAAACATGATTTAGGTTTCGGAAGAAGAAGATGCTCAAATGTCTAGTTCTTTTGGGGAAAAGTTCGAAGCGTTTCCTATGATTTAATGGGTTGTGTAAATCAAAATGTTGATGAAGTATGTTCGAAATGATGCGATATGAAGGTAAAATGTTGCGAATTCAATGGAATTTACAACTTTATTATAAACAATCTACACAAAAACGATATCGATCCAGTTAATGTGGTCATGGATCAATATGAAAACACAAAACAAAAACATTTTCCACATCTCAATGTTTGGCAAAATTTGAAGAATTCCTCAAAATAGAATAACATTGTTTAAAAAAAATAGGATTACGGGTAGTTGTATTTGTTTATATTTTTTTAATGTGTTCTTTATTTTTATTTTAAATTGTCGTTTTTGTTAAATTAATGTAATGTCTTTTTTTGTTGAATGAAAAACTAGTTTTAAAAAAAATCTATGTTATTATTGTATTTTTGAATTAAATTATAGAAAAAATATGTGGAGTAGCATGTTAGTGATAGGTACCCCATGGGTTTATTGACGGGATGCGGTGATGCGGTGGCACACGCCATTATAATGGTGTAGAGGATATACCAGATGACTTTATATTAACTTGTGAGGGTGTGGAGGATATAAATTGCAGGGATGAACAAGGTGAGATATACCATTAACTTCATTGATATTAGCTAAATATAAACACCGTCATCTATCATGTACCAAATAAAAATCTATTCAATGTTGAGGTACCACTAGGGAAGGGAAAGAATCATACAAATGGTATCATCTATATCAAAGTTTTCGTTTCGAACTAAGTATTCGATATGGAAATGTTTACAATATTTTTATTAAGTCTCTTACTTGTTATAAAAATTTCGAATGGCTTTATCCTGGCATAGTTATAGAGAGAAACTGATTAAAGGGATTGTGAAACTAACTCCAGGGGTAGTTATGAGCACTACAGATTGAATTAATAAATGTTAAAGAGAGGTTCTTTAAATAAAATCCCCCTTTTATTTTATTTGAGCTTGTGTTTATCCAATATGTGAGGTGTTAGGTGGTTTATGTTCGTATTACTAACATCAATTAATGGATGGATATGGAAATGTTGATCTATGTAATAAGATTCCCATGATGAGTCCTCCTAACTTCTTCACAATAATATGGAAAATCTAAAGAATGGTACAAAGGACTGTAGCTTCAAAAAAGAAAAGCGGACTCGAAGTTGGAGGTCTAAAGGTACAAAACATAGCCCTTTTAACTAAATGGTGGTGTAGATTAAAGCTAGAGAAAGACAACCTCTAGAAATAATGAATAAATATCATAGATAATCTAAGGAGGAAACCGGTAACTTACATCACAAAAAATCAATCTCGAGGGCCTGGTGCAACATTCAAAAAGCCATTACAAGCCTTTCAAAATCTCACATTGATTTTAATATGATGTTTTCTCAAATCCCTCATTCCAACGTGGACATTTTGTTTTGGAAGGACATTTGGTATGGAAGAACAACACTCTAAGAGAGATTACCAAGACTATATGAGTTAGAAAAGAAAAAATGGTGCTTTGTCAATGAAAGAATCAACAACTCAACATTCTTCTAGCAAAGGAGGTTTCAATTAAACTGCTCAAAGGATGAAAGGATATTCTTCAGTTTTCAAATCTATGCTCCTTAATCACAAGTATGCCAAGTACGAATTCAGTAGGGGTTTTCGCTTTAATCCCAATCCTGATTGCATATATAAAGTTAATAGAATGAGGATGATAATAGACTCAAAGTCGGGAATTCCTGGTGGACCTCTAATTTAATGGAATAAAGGAATACCCTTAAATGTGAGGTGTTTCATCTGGGGGTTGTGCAGAATTGTCACACCCCCAAACCAGAACGGCGGAAACGTTCGAGGGCAGATGACGTCATATTCAGTATCATAATAGTTCTTAGTAAGGAAAGTACACACCACTATATATATATATATATATATATATATATATATATATATATATATATATATATATATATAAGTTTCAAAATGTTTACATAATTGTATTTGTTACATGTTCAAAAGATAAATACATAAAGATCTTTCAAAAGAAGTAATTAACGTCAGAGCGTTAATCCCCAAAAGTTGGTTTCCAAACCTGCTTAGCGGTTCCCTGAGAATACAAGTTATTTCAAAGAAAAAGTGTCAACAATTAAGTTGGTGAGTTCATAAGCGGTTTTGAGAAAATATATACCATTCCAAAGTTCGTGCGTTTTCCAAGAAAATCCCTTATTTCCTTATAAAAGTATAAAAGACGTATAAATGTTCGTGTTATGAAATTTAAATAGTTGTACTAGGAAAATCCCTTATTTTCCTATTAGTTGATTGTTTTGGATACATGAAAATCCCTTATTTCCTTATAAAAGTATAAAATGCATATGAATGTTCGTGTTGTGAATTATAAATAGTTGTACCAGGAAAATCCCTTATTTTCTTATTAGTTGATTGTTTTAGATACAGGAAAATCCCTTATTTTCCTAAAGTAATAGGCAGTCTCTAATGTCCAAGACCGAAAATCGCAAGCAACTGAAATGCATAAAGGATTGAGGCGAAGTTTTATATAATAAAACTATAAGAAGATCGCACTCGTTCATAAAAGCAGAATACTATAATAGTTGTCTATTCGGTGAGTTTTTATAACCATACTAAACATAATATGCCTGTGGCGACGGTCTTCAGGCGCCGAAACGTTTATGACAAACTGTCACCCAAGGGACTGTAGCTAACAGTCAGGGCACGAGATCATGACTTCCCGTATAGATCTATACACATTTGACACGCTCTCCCACGGGAGACTCTGGTTATAATGGACAGGACTTTAAGTTGTACCTTTTAACAAAAAGGTAGCATTGAAGATATAATCGTCTCACGGATTCTCAACTAAGTCTGTATTAAATTGATAGTTTTGTATGCAATGTTTATCCTCTTTCACAATGTTAGACAAAGTATAAATCATAAGTTCTTTGAATGCATAAAATGGTTTAACAAAGATGGTTACCCTTGATATGATGTAGTATGTAAACATATAAATAAAACATATTTCTATTTATAAAACATATTGTACCCCAAGAGGGTAAAGTTGTGTTATGAGGTGTTTTGCATGATAACAACTTCATATGATAGTTAAAACAACAGTAAGAAAGGTATAGGAAAAGATCGATGTTTCACACGATTTTAACCGTGTATTTACTTGTATCCCCCCCCCCCTTAAAAGTGTTTAAAAGCAGTTAAAAACTTATTTAAAGTGTGTTTGTAGGGGTATGAACTCACTTGATCGAAGTGGTAGCTTGAAGATGTTAAGACAAAGAATCGAGCAGAACTTCGACTTAGAGAAAGCTGAATTCTCGGGATTCTCGGGAATCTCGGGAGTATAGAACTTCCTTCAGAGCTTGAGTATAAAACCTGGAGCTTCACGCGGGCAGTACTCCGACTGGAGAGAAGCAGTGTCTCGGGAACTTCGGGGTGTTGGGCCTTGTGTCGTCTTCCAGGAGTGTTACCGGGGCTTCGGGGTGTTTTAGAAAGGCTTAATAGTGTGTAGAAGTAGGAGAGAGGATGCGGTTGAATAACCAAACTTGGAAGGCTTAGATTTCTTTATATATTCACAATTTTGACTCTCACCTTGTTGCATAACTCTCGTCATGAGTTTGGTCCCGATTTGCTCATGGCATGCGTCACTCGTCAACTTGCTCTGGAAGGGTCAGTCTGGCAGCTCACCTCGTGATTTTTTTTTGTTCGCCTCGTGAGTCACCTGACAGCATGGGGTTTCGTGACTCGAACTTCATAAATTCATATCTCCTGCATACGAGCTCCGTTTTTATGTTCTTTATATTCACGCGTAGGTGAGAATATACTCTACAACTCTCGTTTAGACTTCATCGGCTAATTTTGAATTTATTTTTATTTATATATTTTTAATAGGCCGGGACACGAAAAGTCCATTAAAAATCCATAACTTCTTCATCCGATGTCCGCTTTCGTCAGACTTTTTACCATTGTGCTACTATTGACGAGATCTTCGATTCTCGTTTAGATTGTTTCAGCCAAAAATCACTCGACCTCTATTTCGAGTTTTTAGCTGTCTACCGCTATATTAGAAACTTCGAAAAATCATAACTTCCTCATACGAAGTCAGATTTGGGCGTTCTTTTTATGTATGTTCACGGTTTAATGATATCTATGACTTTAATTTAGATACCTAAGGCTAAAAAGTATTTTATCGGGATTTCGTATTTTACACTTAACAATGTTTTACCGGTATTGCCGCGGATCTTCGATTGGTCATAACTTCTTTGTTATAACTTGGATTTTTGAGTTCCTTATATTTTTGGAGACCTCGTTACGATATATACCACTTGGTATATCCCAATTATTGTTTTATAAAAGTTAAATTTTGACCCTAATTTTGGTGGTTTTACAAGAATAGATTACCAGTGGAAAGAAACTTGGAGCCCAGAGGTATTTCAATACACAACGGCTTATGCCCTTTATGTGGGGCTGAAGTGGAATTAGAAGACCACCTTTTGATCCGGTGCAATATTTCATAGGAGACTTGTGACTAGGTGTTTAAGTGGTTTGGTATCTCAAGTAAACAATTCTCAATGGTGGTGAAATTCATTGATTTTAGGGTGACATATGGACATTTTCCAAGGAGAATGAGTACTCTTAATATCATTTTTGGGTTTTCACCATAAATGGATAAGGTGGGTTAATGTTTGTTTGGTTTTTTCTTGTGCTTTAATTCTTGTTAACGGTAGCCCTAGTAAGGAGTTTTCTCTCAAATGAGGTTTTAGACTAGGTAGTCCGATATCCCTGTTTTTATTTATTCTTGTGATGGAGGGTCTGGACGTAGCTTTTGATGATGTTGTGTATCATGATATCTTTAGAGGCTTGGAGGTTGGAGATTCTGAGTTTAAGATCTCTCATCTTTTCTATGCTTATGACACTCTTTTCTTGGGAGAATGGGATAAAGGTGATACTGAGATTTTGATTATTATTCTAAATTTTTTTTTCTTGATTCCGGGTTTGCAATTAAATCTTCAAAAATCAAACATATATGGGATAGGTGTTGATTTCTATAATATTGAAGATATGGTTATTGATACTATTTTTTTAACTTCTTCTATACCCTTCTTGTATTTAGGTCTTCCCATGGTGAATATAGGACATGTCGACAGTTGGAAACCGATGGTTCAAAATTTTGACACGCGATTGGCGAGCTGGAAAGTTAATCTTCTTTCGGCAGGAGGGAGATTAACTTTAACTAGGTATGTTCTTGGAAGTTTGAGTATTTATTTCTTTTCGGTTTTTAAGGTTCCTATGTAACACCCAATTTATTAAATAAGTAAATAGACAAGGTATCGAACGAATAGTAGCCATAAATCAATAATTATATAGCAAGGTGTTGGTTTCAAGGAGCTAACTGTCACAATTTTAGAAGTCGGGGGATAAACGTGTAAGTTTCGGATTGGTTTCGTAAATATTTATTAAGGCAGTGACTACTTGGTAAATTATTAGGACTTAATTTGAAGAGACTTTGGAGGCTAAGGGGCTGCTTGGTAAAATTTCAGACTTGATTTGTAAAGGATTTCAGAAGGCAGGGTTTAAATGGTAAGTTATGGATTCGTTTTGAAAGAAAATGGAGAAGGAGGGGCTAATGTTGTCATTATGGGGTGATGTTTCATGGAGACCGGGTATATAACCCTCCCGACACCCTAACCTTAATATGAATCACCATCCGCCACCCTTTACCTCCAAGCTTCCGGCCGCCACCTTCTAGCCTCACCGGAACCGATGATCGCCACCACTCCCTTGGACCGGTTGAGCTGCAGCACACTTCTCAGTTAGCAAAGTCACCCCCACTCTATCTTCCTTCCTTCGACATCCGGCTGCCGCCATGCATATTCTTCTAATCAGACGAGGCCGTCGCCTGCTGACTCGCTAACAAGTGCTACTCGCGACCCGGTTGTCGGAGACGTAGGTGGAACCGAAATAATTACCAAGCCCAACAAATGAAACTGTGAGCACTACAGCTTCTCCATCAAAATGTTGTCGTTCTCCTTCTGTTCATCGTCGATTCGTTGGCGCTGTGTCTCAGCTCTGGTGGCGCCGCCACCACCCGTTTCTGTTAAAGACAAGTCTTCAGTGGTTCGTGTGTATTCATCTCGTGTACGTTGACGTGTTTGATGGGCAATGGACCAAAAGAAACCACCACCACCACCGTGAGGTGGTGGCTGTCATCACAAAACATCCGATACTGCTGCCATTACGGATAATGTTGTTGTCGCTGTCGCCAAATGCCACCAAGAGGGTGGATGTGTTCATGTTCCGGGCAAAACAAGTGTGTGGGCGTATTTTCTGCTCTAGCATATGTTGTGTGTGCGGTTTGTTTAGCCGGAAAACTGAGAACAGCCACCACCACCACCACTGTGAGGTGGTGGCTGCCACCATCTACCACTGTCGGCCACCACAAGGGTAGCTGTGTGTGTGTGTTTATCTTAGTATGTGTGACAACCCGGAATTTATTCCGTCACTGTAGCCCAATTCCGTCAATGAAATTTATTTTTATTGAAATTTTTCGTTAATTTTTGGGTTAGGCAAATCAATTAAGACCTTTATTATGACTTCATAAGTGTTGAAACGAAATAAAAACACGTGAAACACCCTCGATATCCCTTGAAAAGTTTTTAGTTACAACCAAGTCGGATTACGACCATTTAATCGAGTACGACCATAAGCTCCGTTTAACGTCGGTATTGGGTAGATCCCCACCTGTCCATAAACTCAAACCCTATATAAGGGTTGAGTGGTCACCATTTGAAGCTTTTTCATACTCCTTAAGCTCTCTCTCTCTACTCTCTTTACAACTCGATTTTTGATCGAAAAACGCCCCATTCAAGCTCCAAAATCATAAGTAATCCTTCCTAGCTTTTTGTTTAGCTTGGTATGCATGCAAATTCGTGATTGAATCATCCAAAAGCCTCAAAATCATGTGTTTACGGTTGAGGAACACCTCCAAAACCATAAACACCCATAAGTGGGTTTTAAAGCCCCAAAACCCCTCTAAAACCCTTCTAGTGCTTAGCTATGACTTAGGGACTTGCATGAATGAGATTAGAACAACAAAAACATGTCATAAAGGGAGTAAACATGAGTTTACGGCCCATGAACATTCATGGACCGTAAACACCTTTTCATGGTGTTAAAATGCCCTTAAACACCTCCTATAGCTTGGATTAATGTCTAGAACCTTGTATCCCTTCATTTGAAACCCAAAATAATGCAAGAATGGGCCAAGCATGAGTTTACAGCCGTAAAATTGTGTGTTTATGGCAGTAAACTCACGAAGGGTCATTCATAAGCCGTAAACCTAATTTCCAAGGTCATTTCAAGTCCCGATCACTTCCTAAGCCCTTGAATCAACCCTGGTAACCTTCCCTTGTGCAATATAAGACATTGAACACCCAAAAAAATGCCACCCATGAGTTTACGGCCGTAAACTCATGGGGGATATGGTCTTTGGGCTGTAAACACCCCTAAGGGCTTACTCTTGAAGAGTAAACTCCTTATCGAGGCCATACACTCCTTAGATGCAACCCATATCATTCCTAACACTTGAAATAAAGTGTTTCCGCGTATTTGAGTGTATTTACATGCTTAATTAGTGGTTCAATGTCTAATTAGATACAATTATGTATCACTTCATGTCACATAGGACCCTTGCGTGTGTTCAAGCCCTAAATTGACACCTAGAGTCCTACCCGGCACATCCTCATCTGGTGAGTTCATACCCTTACCTTTTTCCGAGTTTTCATGTTTTCAGGGGGGAATACAAGCAAAAGTACAAGGGAAATTGTACTCAAAACTTATTATTCGTATGAAATGTTTACATGTTTAGCATGCTTTTAACACAGGAAACCGTTTTTACCAACCGACTATGAAAATAACTGTTGATTTAGTTTTCAAAACTAAAACAAGGAAATTTGTGAAACTTATTATAATATTTTATATTTTATATTTTATATTTTACAAAGGATTCATGCCAATCATAAAACTGGATTGTCCATATTATTACTTGTAAATTCGTTATTCTTAAGATTGGAGACTGTCCTTAGTAACACTTCCCCGGATTTGAGAGTGTATGACTAACCCTGTAACCAGAATCTCTCGGAGGGAGAACGTGACTTGCGTGTATTGATCTATACGGGGTTGACTACCCCGCACCTTGCTGCTAGCTACAGTGGGACCTGCAGGTCTATGAGTAACAAAGTCATAAAATGATATTGGCCCCTGTTACGAGCCATATAGTTTATTGTATGGTTATAGAACTCGCAACTTAGATAAAGGAGATTTACTTTTAGTAATAATGAACCTAGTAAACCAACCTCAAAGTAATAACTGTTTTGATTACTAGAGGGTATCAGTAATACCCTTAGGTATTAGTTCACAACCTACTGATTAGTTTTATATACGTGTTAAAACTAATGTACTTTTCAAGGATAACCAAAGTTTCAGGGAAACTTGACTTAATGATACAAGTATGGTAGATACTTGTACACTTCATTCCAGATCGATAACCAACCACCAACATTTAAGGAAAATAAGGGGTTTTCCTGGGATAACATAGCTTTTCATAAACAGGTTGTTTAACATATGGATAACCAAACTTCTTTTATAAGAAAATATGGGATTTTCTTGGGAAACAACTTTTCGTAAAATTAAAGGAACATTTTCTTTCACCAGAAACAAACCGCATATGAACTCACCAGCTTTATGCTGATATTTTAAAACTACTTGTATTCTCAGGTTCTCGTTAGACAGGTATCCCGCATTCTTTTGCAGAAGATGGAGCGTATAGAAGTCTCGTCTTTACTTTTGTTGATACTGATGTGTATATAAAACACATATTAATTTGCTTTCAAACAAATGTAAATATTCCTATGTAATGTAATGGTTGTGTTTACTATGCTTGCTATGTACATTGGTTGTGATACTTTACATGACGTCCTCCGCTCCGGAACGTTTCCGCCATCGGTTTCGGGGTGTGACAGTATGTGTGTGTTTATTTCGAGTTATTGCAATGTAAAAATTGTAATTAGTGGCTAATATAATCTGGAAACTCATAACCACCACCGTAGGGTGTTGGTTGTCGCCTTTCCGTCACCACCAGCCGCCATTTTGGGTGGCAGTGTGCTTTTACTTGTCTTTAGCTTTATTTTGGATGCTTGGACATAATAAGACTAGACCCATAACCACCACCATGAGGTGGTGGCCGCCGCTGTGAGCCGCCATTGACCACCACTACCCGGGATGGTAGTGGGTGGTGCCCGACTTAGGAAAACCCTAATTTTCCTCATGAAACCCTAATGGGCCTATGGAATTAGCTTTTAGGCCTAATTGGATTGTGATGGGTTGGAAACCCTAATTAGGATTTAGAAAACCCTAATTTTGGATATATGGGTTTTGGATTGTTGGGATCCGCATTTTGGACAATCGGATGTATTAAGCCCTACCACGCCATATGATTTATCTAGTAGAGTGATGGACTTAATGGATTAAGTCATTAATGGTTTAAGTAAGAAACACTTAACCCTAATCGTCATTTTATGTGAAAACCCTAATCTTGCTTGTCCTTAACTTGGGCCTTTCTATTGGGTTTTGGTGATTAGGCTAATAATGGGCCATCCAAGAATAATCATATGGACTAGAATAATTGGATGGGCTTTAGGGTAAGGCACATGTGAGGGGTTTGGGCCTAATTTGGAAAATTGGGGCATAGATGGGCCATAATTGGGCCTTGATGATCATGAGATATTGGACCATCAAAATGCTAAGTATTGGATCAAGAATAAATGGTTGGGCCTTAAGGTGAACCATGTAGATGTTTGGGCCAAATTTGGAAAATCGGGCCATATGTTGGGCCTTGGTTGATTATTAGACTTTTGGGCCTTTGGATTGGGCCTTGGCCTTGAAGCAAGCTAAGTTAGGGGTGAAGTAGTCTTTTACCCCAAGCATGGACTTATGGATATGTGTTGGGACCCAATTATTAATTGGGTGTTATTTTGATATTGAAAAATTCGGGAATCTGTCATCCAGCAGCTAGGGTTTTGTCCGCAGGACTTTAGTAGTGTGAGGTGAGTTTTCCTCCAGTAGAAACAGGTCGAAGGCACCAATACCAGCTCGTTTATGTATGTTAGCATATACCGGAATTTGGTCCGATGTCGGGGTTAGCCCGATGTAGATTATATGTTTCCGGACTTTGGTCCGATGCCGGGGCGGTCCTGAGACGTGTTTATGTATGCTTGATGTCTTTGTGATTCATGCATGTTATGTGTTATGTGTTCCAGGATTCGGTCCGATGCTGGGGCTAGCTTGATGCATATTAGCTTATATGGTAATTTGTCATGTGTTTTGGGCTTCGATCTGATTTTGGGGCTAGCCTGATGCATGTTAGCTTATATGTTATGTGTAATGTGTTTCGGGCTTCGGTCCGATGCCGGGGAAATCCCGATGTATGTTATTATGCTTATGTTATATGATATGTTGTATGTATGACAGGGAAAGCCCAATGCCAGGCGAGGCCTGATGCTAGACGTGGTCTGATGTCGGGGTAAGCCCGATGCCGGGGTAAGCCCGATGCCGAGTAAGCCGATGTCGGGTTCGTCCCGATGCAGCTGGGCGCAATCCCAAAGTTTATGTTATATGGTATGTGTATGGTATGTGGTAGTTTGGGGAGCTCACTAAGCTTCGTGATTACGGTTTTCAATTTTGGTTTCAGGTACTTCCATTAGCAAAGGGAAGAGCTCGTAATGACTGCATGGCACACACCACTTCTTTTAGCCAGGGATATTTCACTCTGATGTTTGATATGAGATTTCGATACATTGACAGTTGTTATGATATTTTTGAGATACATGGATTATGATTTTTATATGATAATGATGTTTATGGTTTTATTAATGATTTAAAAATGAAAATATTGGACCGTATTTTTGGGATGTTTCAATTTGGTATCAGAGCCTTGGTTTGAGGGATTCGGACACACTCTCGGGTGTGTCTGATCTCAAACTGAGGACTTGGTATGAAAATTTTAAAAAAGAAAGTCAATTTTATAAAAAGGAATTTGAGAAAAAGAAGAAGAATTTTAGAAAAGTGAAAAGAGTTTTGAAAAAGAGAAAAGGTTGTGGTGCATACAATTAGCCGAGATCAAGTAAGTACTCCCAAATTACCCATACAAGTTTATGTTATTATATGTTTATGAGAACTACATGCTAGATTAGGGCTAAGGATATACGAAGGATGCCTTAAGTTTCTGTTATATGTGTATCAGCTTTATGAACTGCATGCCGGTACAGATTAGTCAGTATGATGGTCTGATTAGTATATGCTTGATTACGTGTACTCAATGCTCGAATGCTGCTTACTTTGTGCTTTTCGGAGTTCTAGTTATCTTTTACAAAATAGTAAATGAATATGTTAAGTTACATATGATGAGGACTAAATAATTTCAGAAGGTTGGGTTTAGCCTTATTTCGCATCTCATGTTTAAGTCTAAGTGTTGTAGGGTAGATCCTCTCATTCGAAGAATTATCTAGTCTTAGTCATATGTAATGGTATTTGCGAGCTAGTTAGGGGGAGATAGGAGGGACTTCTTATGCAACTGATGGCGGAGAGTGGATTGATGATTACCCTAGGGCAAGCCTAGGATGAGAGTACCGTGTGAAGCATTAGTAGTAGAAGGGACTTGGGTGAAGTCAAGGCAGTTCTTGAGGAAAGTACGGATAGATGTGGAAGGTAGTATGGGCCCGTACTACTGAAAGCAGAGGATCCATACTCGAATCAGCGAAGGATGAGATGAACCCAGGAAACTTATAGTGTGTGAGATCCCTCGAGTTATGATGAGTATTCTGATGATTGGGATGGTATATTTCTGAGTATGGTGACTCTACATGGTAGGACAGATGGCAGTTCTGTTGTCGACGAGGGATCTAGCTCAGACTCTGGAGTTGGGCAGCTTGATGGTCAGATGAGGGAGTTCATTCCATCGAAGAGTACGCATAGTATCACTTATCAGATTCCTGAGATCTTCGGTATGATCAAGGAGGCCATTTTAGGGATTTGTGATGAGAGGCTATGTCCATTCTGCACTGAGATAGCAGTCATGATAAGGACGCATATGTTGATGTTTTGGGAATTCAGAGCTTGTGAAGCTCCAGATAATCATGGGGGTTAGGGACCCCATTGACAGAAGAGGATTTTGTTCGAAAGGTAGTTAGAGCCACATTGGTTGGATAACTAGTAGTAATTATTGACAGAAGAGGATTTTGTTCGAAAGTCATGTAAGGACGACTGTGTGGGAGTTTTTTAGCTCCGCGACTGGGCCGGAACCCGGTATTTTAGATGATTGGCGAACGAATTGAGACCGTGGAGGTCTCGGTAGATTTTCCAAAGCAGCCATGTGGCAGTATGCTATTTCAGGTAGTTCAGTGCTTCGGGCAGTTACAGTGTTTCGGCCAGTATTGGTACTAGTGTTATAGGATTTTAGGTATGGATGAGTAACTAACTGCTTGGGTTATGCTAAGTCACTAATAGTGGGAACCTCCAGTTATCAGAAGTTGAATAGTTAATTGAGAGGCGAGTGGACTAGATTTAACGATAATGATTCAGTATGAGCGGTCTATCAAGGAGTCAGACCACCTCGAGACTGCGGATTTCAGACGGAGTAGATGTGATAGTGTTGCAAAAAGTTCTTTTATTTCTGAGTTTTAGAACCCTACGAGGGATGATTTAGAATGCCTTGGGAAGGCTGGGGCTATGCTCGGGGTTGTAGCCATGTTAGTTGAGTGGTTTAACGTGTAAGGAATGGTAAGGAATGATTTCGAGGACGAAATCTAATTTAAGTGGGGAAGGTTGTGACACCCCATTTATTAAATACGTAAATAGAAAAGGTACTGAACGAATAGTAGCCCTAAAATCAATAATTATATAGCAAGGCATTGGTTTTGAGGAGCTAACTGTCATAATTTTAGAAGTCGGCGATTAAAAGTGTAAGTTTCAGATTGGTTTCCTAAATATTTATAAAGGCAGGGACTACTTTGGTAAATTATTGGGACTTAATTTAAAGAGATTTTGGAGGCTAAGGGCTGCTTGGTAAAATTTTGGACTTGATTTGTAAAGGATTTCAGAAAGTAGGGTTTAAATGGTAAGCTATAGATTCATTTTGAAAGAAAAGGGAGAAGGAGGGGCTAATGTTGTCATTATGGGGTGATGTTTCATGGGGACCATGTCACACCCTCAAACCAGACAACGGAAACTTCGGGGGGCTCGTGTGACTAACAATTGGATAATCATCACAATGAATATACATGAAAGATAACACATTCATCATCAACATTACGTAATATAACCAGTATTGTTTAAATCAAGTACAATGTTAAAAATACATAAGTTCTAACTATTCAAAGTAAGATAAGTGATGTTACATAAAAAAACCATACACACTTGCAAATCTTCCAGCTTAACGATTACCTGAGAATACAAGTTATTTTGAAAATCGTAAACATATATAATGTTGGTGAGTTCATAAGTATGGTTGAATAAAAGTCTTTGTATCTTTTGTAAAAACCTAGAAAATACCCTGAGAATCCGATATTTTCTGTAAATTGTCTGAAAATAATGTGAAAATCAAGTATGATTGCATGTGTGAATTTCATAGTTATAACATATATGGGTGTAGTTTAAATTCATTGCATCGTGAATAAGTGATAAATGTATATGAATATTTTTCCTAGAAAATCTGATATTTTCTGTCTTATAACAATGTCTAGGTTCTTGTATCGTTGATTAAGTTGTTTCATATTGACACAATTAAAGAATTAATCTTCTATGTGTTTAAATGGTGTTGAATCCCCACATGAGTCGTTATAACCATGCATGATAATGACTAAGTCGCCCGTCTTGGCATTTTCCAAACGCCGGCATTGCTCAATATTTTGTCACCCTAGACTGGCCTAGTCTAGCTATAGAGAACAACTAAGGCGTGGGGGGTCACCCCGTATAAATCTATACACAAACTCTTGCTTTCCCTCCAGGAAACTCTGGTTATATCTACAGGCTACGGTTGTACACTCAAAGGTGCCAATCGAAAAGTCTCACAAGATTCTCAACTTTTCTCGTTCGATATGTTTTTACCCATGTTTAATGTTTCATGTGTAGGTTATAGATTTTTCATTCCAAAGGTAAGTATGCGAATTCATAAACTTTGTAGGGGTATATTTACGATTTACAAAGTTTGTGAATTTTTTTTTATTCCAAGCCCAATGAGCATATATATGGGCCAAAAAGTCCAATAACATAATAAAAGGGTAATTTAGGCCCAATAGGCACGTAAATGGGCCACAAAGGCCCAATAAACATGTAACCCACAAATTAGGCCCAAATTAACATGTAAGTGGATCGTAAGGCCCACTAAACATGTCATGGAAAACATTGGGCTCAATATACACTCAAATGGGCCCTTTCGATCCATTGGCCAAATAGTGTGAATATTAGGCCCAATAAATAGTTATCGACGTATTTCATCAATTTGTTTTTGTTCTGTGGTTTGTTTTAGCTCGAAGTTTACTAGATTGATGATAAAAAGTCTTCTTTTTGTAAAAATGACAATTTTGGCCAATCATCCTTAAATTTTTAATTTAGACCCAAAGTTTTGTAAAATTGACACTTTAGTCCATAATTTATAAAAATTTATAGTTTTGACCCAAATGTTTAGAAATTCATGGATTTATTCCAAACTTCATATTTTGGCATTTATAGTCTTGTTTTACAGAAAAATTTCATCTTTAGCCCCTTATTTATAAAAGTTGCCGCTTTCGGCCCCATTTTGGATAAAAGTTACAGTTTTGGTCCAATTTAGGAATAAATATTATTTTCACTTGAAAATTTGGTTTATTTACGTTTATGATCCAAAATTTGGCTAATAATCATTTTTAACCCAAAAACTTTAGTTTTTCGCAATTTGGGCCCCAAACACTGTGAGGCCTAAATGTTGGCCCATTAAGCTTAAATTTTTATTTTTGACCCTTTGAAAGTATGTTTATCATAACAATCCCCTTTTTACACATGTAGGACCTATTTGGTCCCTTCAAAAACGTGAATGTCACTTTTACCCCTTATCTTTTGTTTTCTTGACAATTTTTGTCCTTTAACAAGGTTTTTGTTGAAATCTTTTGTGTCTTAAACATGTAATCACTTTTGGCTTGAAAATGTGATGTATATAATGTCATAGTTCATAGATCTTTGCTCAATATTGCTTAAAATTTCGAGATTTACTAAGATCTAACACATTTTTACCAAATAAGCTAAGAAATCACACAAGACATGCATATAACACATAGATCTACACATTTTACTTGTATTCTCCCCCAAAAATCATATGAAAACCGAAAATAAGGGGGTCTGAACTCACCTTTGCTTGATGTTTCAGTTTTTGAAGAAGAAGTGGAAGAGATTTTTTTGTCTTAGCACACCTTTGATGTAGATCTCGAGCTTATGGGGGTTTTCTAAGAGTATGATGGGCCAAGATTTTTGGACCAAGGAAAAACGGTGGAGTAGTTTGGGCCTTTAATCACCCCTAGTCGAGATCTTGGGGCCCAATGATCACTTTTCGGCCCAATGGGCTCATTGGTTAGCTCACGACCCATTTTGAAAGAAAAAGGAAGTTTATGGTCCATTAGGGCAATTTAACTCATTAATGGCCCAATAAGGCCCATTAAGCGTAGACTCATTTATTTTGGACCCAACATGGCCTAAAATGGTAAGTTTAATGGAAGTGGGTCCAGTTAGACTCCAAATAGGGTTTCTAAGCCCAAAATGGTTGAATTAGATGTTCATTGTACCATTAGGCCCAATAAGAAATTTCCTAGTCTAATATGGACTTAAACCATGGTTCTTAGGGCTTCAGACTCTTTGATGATCATAAATGGTGAATCTACATGAGCATTGTGTGAGATTTACTTAGAGTATATGTTTTACAATAGTTAAATGGTTACACGGGAATAGAATTTCCTAGCTAAAATGCAAGTTGTGATAGACCGAGTATATAACCCTCCCGAAATCCAAACCCTAATAGGAATCACCAGTCGCCACCTTATACCTCCAAGCTTCCGACCGCCACCTCATAGCCTCGTCGGAACTGAAGATCGCCGCCACTCCCTTGGACCGGTAGAGCTGCAACACCCTTCTCCGTAAGCGATGCCACCCCCACTCCACATTCCTTCCTTCGATGTCCGACTGCTGTCATACGTATTCTTAATATCAGACAAGGCCATTGCCTGCTGCCTCGCTAACAAGCGCTACTCACGACCCGGTTGTCGGAGACGTAAATGAAACCTGAATAATTACCAAGACCAACGAATGAAACCTAAATAACAAGCGCTACTCACGACCCGAATGTCGGAGACGTAAACGGGTGACGCCCCCGCCACTCGTTTTCGGTGAATACAAGTCTTCGCCGGTTCGTGTGTATTCTGCTCGCATATGTTGATGTGTTTGCTGGGAAGTGGACCAAAAGAAACCACCGCCACCACCGTAAGGTGGTAGCTGTAATTGCAAAACTTCCAATATTGTCGCCATTACGGATAGTGTTGTTGTTGCCGTCACCTAATGCCACCAAGAGGGTGGATGCGTTCCTGTTCCGGGTAAAGCAAGTGTGTGGGTGTGTTTTCTGCTATAGTGTGTGTTGTGTGTGTGGTTTGTTTGGTTGGAAAACTAAGAACAACCACCACCACCACCGTGAGGCAGTGACTGCCACTATCTACCACCTCTGGCCACCACAAGGGTGGCTATGGGTGTGTGTGTTTATCTTAGTATGTGCGTGTTTATTTCGAGATTTTACATTGTAAAAATTGTAATTTGTGGCTGGTATAATCAAGAAACTCATAACCAACACCGTAGGGTGGTGGCTGTTGCCTTTCCGCCGCCACCAGCCGCCGTGTTGGGTGGCGGTGTTCTTTTACTTATCTTTAGCTTGCTTTTGAATGCTTGGACATAATGGGACTAGAACCATAACAACCATAACCACAAACGTTAGGTGGTAGCCGTCGGCGTGAGCCGCCATTGTGCTCCACTACCCGGGGTGGTAGTGGGTGGTGCCCGACTTAGGAAAACCCTAATTGACCTCATGAAACCCTAACGGACCTAACGACTTAGCTTTTGGGTCTAATTGGATTGTGATGGGTTGGAAACCCTAATTAGGGTTTAGAAAACCGTAATTTTGGATATATGGGTTTTGGATTGTCGGGACCCGCATTTTGGATAACCGGATGTATTAAGCCGTACCACACCATATGATTTATCTAGTAGAGTGATAGAATTAATGGATTAAGTCCTTAATGGGTTAAGTAAAAAACACTTAACCCTAATCGTCATTTTATGTGGAAACCCTAATCTTGTTTGGGCCTTAACTTAGGTCTTTCTATTGGGTTTTGGTGATTGGGCTAATAATGGGCCATCGAAGAATAATCATATGGACTAGAATAATTGGATGGGCTTTAGGGTAAGGCCTATGTGAGGGGTTTGGGCCCAATTTGGAAAATTGGGCCTTAGATGGGCCATAATTGGGCCTTGATGATCATGAGATATTTGACCATCAGAATGCCAAGTATTGGATCAAGAATAAATGGTTGGGCCTTAAGGTGAGAGCATGTAGAGGTTTGGGCCCAATTTGGAAATTTGGGCCATATGTTGGGCCTTGGTTGAATATTAGACTTTTGGGCCTTTAGATTGAGCCTTAGGCTTGAATCAAGCTAAGTTAAGGGTAAAGTAGTCTTTTACCCCAAGCATGGACTAATGGAAATGTGTTAGGACCCAACTATTAATGGGGTGTTATTTTGATATTGACAGATTTGGGAATCTGTCATCCAGCAGCTTGGGTTTTTTCCGCAGGACTTCAGTAGTGTGAGCTAAGTTTTCCTCAAGTAAGAACGGGTCAAAGGCACCAATCCCGACCCGTTTATGTATGTTAGCGTATACTAGACTTTGGTACGATGTCGGGGTTAGCCCGATGTAGATTATATGTTTCCGGAATTCGGTCCGATGCCGGGGGCGGTCCCGAGAAATGTTTATGTATGCTTGATGTCTTTGTGATTCATGCAAGTTATGTGTTATGTGTATTGGGATTCAGTCCGATGTCGGGGCTAGCCCAATGCATGTTATTTTATATGTTATGTGTCATGTGTTACGGGCTTCGGTCCAATGTCGGGGCAAGACTAATGCATGTTAGCTTATATGTTATGTATCATGTGTTCTAGGCTTTAGTCCGATGTCGAGGCAAGCCCGATGTATGTTATTATGCTTATGTTATATGATATGCTGTGCGTATGCTGGGGCAAGCCCGATGTCGGGCGAGGCCCAATGCGAAGCATGGTTTGATGTTGGGGTAATCCCGATGCCATATAAGCCGATGACGGGTTCGTCCCGATGTAGCTGGGCGGAGTCCTAAAGTTTATGTTATATGTTATGTGTGTGGTATGGGGAGCTCACTAAGCTTCGTGCTTATGGTTTTCAGTTTTGGTTTTAGGTACTTTCATTAGCAAGGGGAAGAGCTCAAGATGACTGCATGACACACACCACTACTTTTAGCCTGGGATATTTCACTATGATGTTTGATATGAGATTTTGATACACCGACAGTTGTTATGATATTTTCGAGATACATGGTTTATGATTTTTATATAATAATGATTTTTATGGTTTTATTAATGATTTAAAAACGAAAATTTTGGAACGTATTTTTGGGATGTTTCATCATAGGTATGTGATTAACTTCCTTGAGATATTAAGGGCTCGGTTTTTCTAGGGTGCTAAAGACAATGATCGAAAGATTTCTTGGGTGAAATGAGACAAGGTGCCTAACTCTAAAGAAAAAGGTGGTCTTGGAATTAGAAGTCTGAAAGCTTTTATTATTGCTTTGTTACTTAAGTGGAGATGGAGATTTCACACTGATTCCATCTCGGTGTGGGTGATAGTTATTAGAAGTATTCATGTGTTGAATGGTGGTCAAGGCCTTTTGGGTAATAAACCAAATGGGTTGAGTTTATGGATTCCTTTGGTCAAGATTTATCGTGTGATGCATTATTGGAACATTCTTTCTCTTTCTTTCATAAAGAAGCATATTTGAAATAGCACAGTTACTTGTTTTGGGATGATAATTGGTTGGAAGATGGACTTCTGATGGATAGGTTCCCTCATGCTTATGATATGTAATATAATATGAACCGCATGGTTAATCATAGATTTTTACATAATGCTTGCATATGGAATTGGAATAGGTCGTTCTGTGAAGGGGGTGTTACCGTTGCACAATTGTCGACTCTTTTGAGCTCTCTTTCTCAAGTGCAATTAACAAATAAAGAGGATAGATGGGAGTGGGACTTAGGACCAGATGGTGTTTTGTGGTTAATATCACGAGACGTCATATTGATAACATCTTGTTCCAGGATGGTGTAGGTCCTACTCTTAGTGTCGTTTAGTTCCTATTAAGTTAAATGTTCTATTATGGCGAGTGTTGTTGGATAAAATTCCTATTCGGATGAAATAGATGGAAAAGAATGGTGATATGTCATCGGTGCTTTGTCCTTTTGGTGATTCACATGTGGAAAATTTTAATAATGTTTTTTTTCATGTGACGTAGCCATGGAAGTTTGGAGAATAATTTTCAAGTGCCTGATTTACCATCTCCGTTCTTAACATTGTTAGGTATTTGTGCTTGTGGGTAGATTCGACGAACTAAAACCAGTAAAAGAAGAACGCGTTAAAAGTCTTTACGATCACCACAATTTTGATGATATGGATGTTCTAGAATAGTGTTGTGTTCCAAAACATCAAATCGAAAGGAGCACCATTTTTGATAACATTGTTTTGCATTCATTTGAGTGGTTTTATAATAGAAGTATTAGTAAGACTATCACTTGGACATCATGGTTAAAAAATATGATGCTCCAAAAATCTTTGTAATTGTCTTCCCAAGATCCTTCCTAGTTTGTTTTCCTTTATAAAATCCAATCGTTAAAAAAAGATCTTCAAAAATCAAGGCACATCTCCAACCAAGATCGTGGATAATGCCATCTTATAGGCATTTGTTTGGATTCATTATAGAAATTCTCATAGTTATCGTAACTAGGTAGACTGGAGTGTTTCTCCATTTTTATAGTCTCAAATTGTAATCAGTTAATGTACTCCTTTTTACTCCTTTTGTACCCCATGCATTGGCCCCTTGCTAATCGTGGTGGTTTTTTTAATAATTATTTGCCGTTTCCAAAAAAGAATTGACGAGAGCATCAAATTCCTGCTCTTTTATTACCAAAGCCCAAAAATCAAATAGTCTGTGGAGATTCTTCATTGGGATTCCTAACAAAAATGGATAGTAATAGAAATTGTCTTAGATAAAAAAAATTAAAAAAATCCAATCCGATCTCAATAACTACCATATAGAAAAAACTCTAATATTTGTGATTGTTTAATTCTCATTGATCCTGAAAGTGATTGTACACACAAAGTACAAGTCAATGTGGAAACCTAACTAAACAACAATACAATGTAAAGTGGACCTAACACATAATACAAAATATATAGTATAATATGCCCTGCAGCTAGAGCACGAGGTTGGAAAATACTCAAGTTGGACTGATAATATGTGAATAACGAATATGGGGTCCCTTGGTGAAGATGTCTCATATCTCCTATGGATAAAGAATTGAAAGGGTAACCAATTATATATTTTTTTTACATATTTGGCACCTTAACTTTTTTTTGGTGTACTAAAATTTTATTCGTGTTGTAAACATACATTTATTACATGTAATAGCAATAGTAGGTAAAACCTATTTTGGTGAACCTACGACCACATTTCCGACGTCCCTTACCTATGCAGACAACTTTGGTTAAATGTGAGTTTTCTGACCAATTTTGTTTTTTTCAGTCTTTTTCTCTAGTCCATCATTACTTTTCCAGTGAGTTGAAATCATATTTCTTTTTCTCCGAAGCAAATCTTTTTTTTCCCCTACAATTTTCACTAAATTCAAATTTGAAACCTTCAATAGAATTTCATCTGAAAATCATGTTCCGGTGGTGGTTCCCCTGAACATGAAAAACCGCAATTAGAAACCTACAAAATCCTTTCTTCAACAAAATTGTTTTAGTTTGGGATTACTTGAATAAAATCATCTGAAGTTTTGGGCTTCTTGAAAACTTCTAGGGTTTTTAGATAAGAATATATTGAAAGATGAAGAACATATAGGAAGATTGTCACGAGTGAAGCATAAGTAAGAAAACACAAACCCACAAAATAAGATCAATATTCAAATCCGGATCAAAAAACGTTTTTAAAATCATGTTCTTGTTCATCAATTTTCTCTGCAAATCAATGTTTTAGGTCTTCAAAAATATCATAGATCAATTATCTTTAGAATGAAGAGACAATTTTTTGAATTAGATCTTTAGTTTTATTCCAAAATCGAGTGGTTCTTTGTCTTAGATTTCATTAGTTTTATTCCAAAATAGATTGTCTTGAGTTCTCTGAGTTTCAAGCTTTTCACATTAACACAGGCATGGAGAGACAAAATTATAATTTTTTGTGGATTTTCATGGGTTCTGAACTCAGTTTTTTGTGGATAAATCAACAATATTGGTAAGGAACAACTCACATTTAACTAGAAAAAACTGGCCGGAAAACTAAGATTTGATCGGAGAAGATAACCGGAGATGTTGCCGAAGGTAAGTGGCGCTAGGAATGTCGCCAGAAGGGATGTCACAAATGTCGCCGGAGGTTCCCCAAAATAGGTTTTACCTTCTATTGCAAGTAATAATGGTATCTTAAAACAAAAATACAACTTTAAGGGTTATCAGTACACCAAAAAATGTTAAGTGGCCAAATATGTACTAAGTATATAGTTAGTTACCTTTTCAAGTCATTATCCATATCTTCTATTTTGTATAGTTATTTGATGCGATATCAGGCGGGTATATATATGCTTTATTTTGTTGTAAATTTAAATAAAAGGTACCGATTTTGTTTAAAAAATTGAGTTGTAGATGAAATGCATCTATCGAATAAAAAGGAGTGAAAAAAACTAAAAAATCAAAGCTGGAAACATATAAATATGATTCTTAAAAAAACACGAAGTTCACAACGTGTTTGTAACACTCGGTTTCGAATCGTTTCATTATTCGGGGTCGTGGACCAGTTATTGGTTATCATAAGTGTTAGGGCCTTGGAGAAGGAGGGATTTGGCCCTTTTTTAGATGTGGGTGGTATAGACTAAAAGATCCGAGTGTTCGTTTGTGTTTCAGAGGCCACATGTATAATCGTAATTTGTTAGTTTGGGGCTTTATGAATTTTGGGTTCTTGTTCGGGAAGTTTTAATGAAACGGTGAGTTGATAGAAGCGTAGGGCTTCTTTTCACCTTTCAGTGGATATAAAGTGAAGGGTTTTAAGCATTCTAACACTCCTATGGTGTACATGCAACCCTATAAACCTTGGATCTATGTTTTCTCTAAGATACATGCAAATTTGATTCTTCCAAGGTTTACTTCCTAACTAGCATGGCATGGGGAAAATGTAATATAAAACTAGTAGAATTACATACCTTTCTTGTTGCTTAAATTCCTTGATGACTTTGTGAACCTAGCACCCCAAATGTTGTGCTTCAAATGCTTCACAGAACACCACAATACTTGGAATAACTTGAGAGAATATCACTAACACTCAAAATCGGTTGTGCCCTGTTAGAATCAACTAGTTGCCGATTTTGATAGCCCTTAATTGTCATGACTCTTCATTTCTAATGATCCATGGGTTTGTAACTCCTATGGACTATCCATGGAGCTCATAATGTGTTATAGCCCAAATTCATAAACCATGGATCATTAGCCCACTATAAAAGAATAGACGATTGACATAATCAACCCTATATATTTAATTAGTCTCATATTGATCACCAAATTAACGCTAAGTTAGTTCTTGATCAACACTAATTAAATAATACAATTATTAATATATTAAAACTTATAATATATTAATAACCGTAAGTGTCCTTTCTCTCATTTTGTCTATCCAAATATTACAATGCCATGCAACCCAAATGGACCATGCCGGGTCGGGTCAACTACGTACCAAATACAGTTATGGACTTAGACACTATATCCAACAGTCTCCCACTTGGATAAGTCTAATAACTATATTTGCAGATATAATGTCAGAATCCGACTAGCAATCGTAGCTCTTTCAAAGTCTCTCGGAACTGAGATGATAATGATACGCCATTTAAGATAAGTGATCATACAATCCTCTGCTCTCAAGATATCAGCTGGACAAACACATGGAACATGGTCTTACTTATTGTCCAACATTTGTTTCTCGATCTTTGATTTGTTTTGACATAGAACTAAATTGAACACATCAATTAGGTTCTGACCGGGCCCGGTACATAAGTCAAAACCAAATCATCGAGAGGCCCAAATATCACTTCTATTTCTAGAAGGACTAGATAAACTTCGACTCATATGCTTGTACTGACTACTTGTTGAATTATGCACAAAAGCACGTTTTATAACATCAAAGTACCAATGCGTTTTCATACAATCAATGGATAACCAACTCATAGTCAACAACTCATATCTCTAGGTTTGAAGATTTATATGATATTACCGTCTCATGATCACTCGAGATAAATTCCATGAAGTGATGCAAGTGAGCGTGGGTTGAATCCAATACTCAGACCTTATGACTACTCATGAATGTTATAGCAACCATATCTATGTCTAATGCACATTAGACAAATCATACAAGCCAAATTCATGACACTCTTAAATCAATACCTACATCCAAAGTATGACTGACTGTGGAGAGTTTCAATAATAACATAATTATTTAGGAAGTCAAAACATGCAAAATTGAAACCATAGTAAACGATTAACATATGATTGTAACACTTTACTCATAAATAAATAACAACTTTTTTTAATCATCAAATGTCAATTACATTTTACAAGTTTCAGAAAACTATCTAATTATTAAAACTAATATCATCCTTCAGCCCTATGCGCCTTGCATGCTGTAGATGCTTAACCCTACTTAGTCCCTTCGTGAGGGGATCTGCTGGGTTCTCATCCGATGATACCCTCTTTGCCACGAGGAGTCTTTCTTCTATTTGATGTCTGATGAAATGGATTTTCTATCAATGTGCCTAGATCTTCCATGATCTATTGGTTCCTTAGCTAAGATAACCGCACTTTCGCTGTCACAGAAAATTTCCATTGGCTCCTTTATAGCTGGTAAAACTCCAAGGTCTCCGATGAAGTTATTTAGCCATGTCGCCTCCTTTCTTGCTTCACTTGCTGCTATGTACTCTGATTCACAAGTAGATCAGCTACTGTCTCCTACTTGGAACTTTTCCAAGTAATTGCCCCTCCATTTAGGATAAAGACCCAGCCTGACTGAGAACGGAAATTATACCCATCAGTCTGAAAGCTAGCATCGCTATATCCTTCCACTCTCAAGTCATTACTGCCACCAAGGGTAAGGACCCAGTCCTTAGTCCTCCGCAGATACTTGAGAATGTTCTTTACCGCAGTCCAGTGAGCCTTGCCAGGGTTCCCTTGATATTTACTGACCATGCTCAAAGCAAAGGCCACATCAGGGCGAGTACAAGTCATAGCATACATGATGGAGCCCACAACGGAAGCATATGGTATATGACTCATCTCTGCTATCTCAGCCTCTGTACACGGACTCTGAGTCTTAATCAACTTGGCATTACTTTGGATAGGTAATTCCCCTTTCTTGGATTCTTGCATGCTGAACCTCTTCAGAACCTTTTCCAAGTAGGTACTTTGACTAACTCCAATTAGTCTCTTACTCTTGTCTCTCAATACTCTTATCCCTAGGATATAGGCAGCTTCTCCAAGGTCCTTCATAGCGAAACACTTCCCAAGCCAGGACTTAACCTCCTGCAAGGTTGGGATGTCATTTCCTATGAGTAGTATGTCATCCACATACAACACCAAAAAGCTAACTATGCTCCAACTAGCCCTAACATATACACATGACTCATCCTCACTCCTCGAAAAGCCAAACTCTTTAACTTTCTCATCAAAGTAAAGATTCCATCTGCGAGATGCTTGCTTTAATCCATAAATGGATTTCTTAAGCTTACACACTCTATTAGGATATTTTGCATCGACAAAACCCTCTAGCTGAGCCATGTAAACATCCTCAGCCAACTTTCCATTATGGAAAGCAGTTTTGACATCCATTTGCCATATTTCATAATCATGAAATGCAACTATGGTCAACAACACCCTAATAGACTAAATCTTCTCTACTGGTGAGAAGGTCTCATCATATTCAACTCCCGAAGTTTCAGTAAAGCCCTTCGCTACCAGCCGCGCTTTGTAAGTGTGTACCTCCCCATCCATGTCGGTCTTCTTCTTGAAGATCCACTTGCACCCAACTGTCTTACGACCTGGTACATTGTCAACCAAGTTCCAAACTTGATTGTCATACATGGACTGAATCTCGCTGTCCATAGCCTCCTTCCATTTTGTAGACTCAGGGCCTGCCATGGCTTCCTTATAATTATTAGGTTCATCCAAATCGATTAGTGTATTATCACTGATAAATGTATCACCTTCAGTAGTAATATGATAACAATAATAAAAATCAGGTGTGTTCCTAACTCTTGTGGAACGCCTTGGGGTATAGACTCATCTATTAGCTCAACAGGAGTTTCCTCCTCAGGTTGTCTGATAGTATTTGAGGTTCCTTCACCACTTGACTCTTGAAGCTCTTCAAGGTCGATTTTCCTCCCACTGTGCCCTTGGCTTATAAATTATCTCTCACAAAAGACTCCTCTTCTTGCTACAAAGACCACATTATCACTGGGTCTGTAGAAGAGGTAACCAAAGGATCTCTGTAGGTAGCTGATGGAAATACACCTCTTACTTCAAGGTTCAAGCTTGTTATGAGTCTCACGCCTCACGAAAGCTTCGCAACCCCAAATCTTGATGTGGTCTAGATTGGGAGTTTTCCCAGTCCACATCTCGTGAGGTGTTTTGGCAACCTTTTTAGTCGGGACTAGATTGAGGATATGGGTGGCAGTCTCTAAGGCATACCCCCAGAATGAGATTGGTAATGAAGCTCGACTCATCATGGAACGAACCATGTCTAACAAGGTTCGATTGCGCCTCTCAGCCACACCATTCAGCTGTGGCGTTCTAGGAGGTGTCAGTTATGAGACAATCCCACATTCCTTAAGATAGTCAAGGAACTCAATGTTAAGATACTCTCCTCCCCGATCGGATCGGAGCATCTTGATGTTCCTGCCCAATTGATTCTCAACTTCCTACTTAAACTCTTTGAACTTTTCAAAGGTTTCTGACTTATGCTTGATTAAGTAGATATATACATATCTGCTGTAATCATTAGTAAAAGTCAAATAATAACGATTAGCATCCCTTGTGGCTGTTTTGAAGGGTCCACACACATCTGTGTGTATGAGGTCCAATAAACCTTCACTCCTCTCATAAGTGACAGTGAAGGGAGACTTTGTCATTTTACCAAGTAAGCAAGACTCGTAACTATCATCTGACTTTAGGTCAAATGATTCCAAGACTCCAGCCTTTTGGAGTTAGCCTATGCGCTTCTTGCTGACATGTCCAAGACGACAATGCCACAAAGATGGTTTATCCAAGATATTTGAAGAATCAATATACAACACATTATTCCCTAGATTGTCTACGACATTCACAACTTCATATACACCATCACAAGGTAATGCTTTAAAGTAAAATAAATCATCGTGATGAACATTAATAGCACCATTATTATTATCAAACGAAATTTTAAACCCTTGTTTGTACAAGCCATGAAAGGAAATAATATTTCTCGCCATTTCAGGTGAGTAACAACATTTATTCAAATCTAACATTAACCCATTATTAAGCAATAAAGAATAAACTCCTATCTTGGTAACATGTGATGCTTTCCTGTTGCCCATGACTAAGTTTATCTTCCCGTGCTCCACTTGCTCACTTCTTCTTAGGCCTTGCAAATCAGTACAAATGTGAATACCTCAACCTGTATCAATCACCCAAGAATTAGCATTAGATGAGTTATTAGACAATATTGTATAAATACCTGCATGGGTGGGTTTAACTTTCCCATCCTTTACGTCTTGCAAGTATTTGGGGCAGCTTCGCGTCCAATTCCCCTTTTCCTGGAAATAGAAGCATTGTGCTTCCTTTGGGTTTGAAGAAGGAGTGATGGGACCTTTCTTTATCCCACTTGAAGAGGAACCATCAAGATACTTTCCTTTGGTACCCTTCGAAGGGGTTTTCCTCTTCTTCTCCTTTCCCCGCCCAATTGCTAGAACAAGAGCTGTTAAAGGAGTAGAAGTAATAACCGCTTTACCCTTAAGGCCATTTTTAGCTGTCCTTAAGAGTTCTGGAAGTTTGATAAGTGTGACTTCCTTCTTGTTCATATGATAAGTCATACGAAACTGATCATAACTTGAAGGTAAGGAATGGAGAATGATATCAATCGCCATGTCCTCAGGGAAGTTAACACTGAGCTTTAGCAAGCGGTCAACAAAACTTTGCGTCTTCTGCAAGTGACTGGTGATGGGTTCACCATCCATCATTCTGGCTGTTATCATGGAGGAGACGATTTCATACCTCTCCTAACGCGCACTCTGATGGTACCTATCCATCAGATCCTGGTGCATCTCATAGGGGTAGAAATCTTCATAGGATTTTTGAAGTTCGGGAGTCATGGTAGCCAACATGATGCAGGACACTTTAGTCGCATCCTTTACATGTGCAACAAACTCCGCAAACTCTTCAGGAGTAGTAGTGGCTTCATTCACAACCTTAATCTCCCTATCGAGGACATACTCCTTGTCCTCATAGTGGGTAATCATCCTGATGTTTCTGATCCAATCATTAAAGTTGGATCCATCAAAAGTGACTTTCCCACACAAGTTCATAAGGGAAAAGGAGCTTTTAGGGTTTGAGCCAGCAGCATTGTTGGAAGACATCTGAAAGAAAGAAAGACAAGTTTTATTAGATAAAGAGTCCTTAATAAGTCACCCAAATGAAATATTAAGGCTAAGATCCATCAAACTATTTATAGTTGGAAGAGGGATGCCGTAATCCAAGCTATAAAATATTTGAAGGTAGGTAAATGAAGATTTACCAATTTCCACCATAAAAACGAAATATTTTATTATTAGGTTTTGTTGGATTTGAAACCCCTGGATCTTTTGAGATACATTGAACTTTTTAATGGCTTGTTTGAATCTCGATTGTGCCCTCTCAATTTTGTGATTGGGATGCCGAGGATCATAAACAAGTTGTAAATAACCATGCAAATTGACTTGGTACCCTTAACTATATTACCTAATCGATGTGCTGGTTAACCACGCACGCTCCACCGATCTATAATAAAGTCAAGTTACCCTTTGCCACTCTTACTAGTCCTTATTAGTGTGTTGGTTAACCACACACGCTCCACTAACGACTTGGTAAGGTACAAAGTGTAATTTCATGGGTTAGCACCTATTTCACATTTTCCTAAAGTAACTAAGATTAGGAATTAATAATGTATAGTTACTTTATAATTTCATTATACTTTTAATGAGGATTAAGGTCCTATCCTACCTTTTTCGGCTAACGACCCTCCACTAGTCAAGGAAGTGGTGGGTGAGAGTGGACACCCATTAAACCGCCATTTTATAGGCAGTAACCTTATACCCCCCTTATAGACTGACTTCGTGAATGAGGCCTACTAATGGATAAGACTGACATATTCTTATACATATCTATATAATTAAAATTATAATAATAGTACAAGGGTTGAATTTTAAACTTTTAAAATTCTAAGGTATAATTTTGGAATTAAAGTATTAAAGTGTAAGACATTACAAATTCCAAAACTTGAGGGCAAGTTTTGAAACTATTTCAAGACTCTTCAATTTGTATCTTATGAGTTTAATGGTTCATAAAAATGAAGACTCTTCATTTTATGAAACCTCTTATTCTTTAATGACAATTTTAAAGAAGTGACTTTTGGTTATCCATAACTTGAGGACAAGTTATGGACACCATCATTGAGTATTAAGATCATGAATTAATCAACCATGCAAGTTACAAAAAATCCCTATGATCTTCTAAAACTCATAAGAACAAATATTCATATCAAACAATTTCAAGAAATCATATTAACACATATAAAACTTGAAATTTGATAATAGTCATTTGAAATGGATTAACATAATCATTACCACATTGAAAAACATATTTTACAAGTCCAAAACAGTTTGGGGTAATGATTCTAGCCCATTTCCAACAACAAAACTCAAAAATCTGGATCCAGGGGCTCCTACTCGTCGAGTGCAAGAACCTACTCGGCGAGTAGGATGAATTTTCATATGGACTCGTCGAGTCCCCCCATGGACTCGGCGAGTTCATGCTGCAGATGGCAGATTTTTGAGCTTTTTCAACAAGTTTGCATCAAGTGTTAAGAAAGCAAGCCTAGGTTCTGATACCACTGAAGGGTTTTGAGCATTTTAACACTCCTATGGTGTACATGCAACCCTATAAAACTTGGATCTATGTTTTCTCTAAGATACATGCAAATTTGATTCTTCCAAGGTTTACTTCCTAACTAGCATGGCATGGGCAACATGTAATATAAAAACTAGTAGAAGTACATACCCTTCTTGTTGCTTAAATTCTTTGATGACCTTGTGAATCTAGCACCCCAAATGTTGTGCCTAAAATGCTTCACACAACACCACAATACTTGGAATTACTTGAGAGAATATCACTAACACTCATAATCGGTTGTGCCCTCTTAGAATCTACTAGTTGCCGATTTTGCTAGCCATAGGGTCCCTTTTATAGTGTTGTCATAATTAGGGTTTACACATGAATGCCGTTAATTGTCATGACTCTTCATTTCTAATGATCCATGGGTTTGTAACTCCCATGGACTATCCATGGAGCTCATAATGGGTTATAGCCCAAATTCATAAACCATGGATCATTAGCCACTATAAAAGAATAGACGATTGACATAATCGACCCTATATATTTAATTAGTCTCATATTGATCACCAAATTAACGCTAAGTTAATTCTTGATCAACACTAATTAAATAATACTATTATTAATATATTAGAACTTATAATATATTAATAACCATAAGTGTCCTTTCTCTCATTTTGTCTATCCAAGTATTGCAATGCCATGCAACCCAAATGGACCATGCCGGGTCGGGTCAAGTACATACCAAATACAATTATGGACCTAGACACTATATCCAACATAAAGTTCATTGGAAATGGACTTAGGACGAAAGAATTAGGTCTGAATGAAGTTTTAGGATTTTGTGGGCCATCTAGTACGTGGGGCGTACTAGATGTGTACATGGGGCGTATTGAGTAAGTTGGTCGCGGGTGGTCCATGAGTACGTCGAGTGTACTAAGGTGTACACGCCTTTAGCACCAAACCCTAATTTCAGGGTTATACCCGTATATAAGCAGCATTATAACCTTCCTCTAGTCATTTTTGGTGAACCTCCACTCCTTTTATCATACATTGAAACCCTATAGTGCCTTAAGTGAGTATGGAGCTTGGAAGAGGGTTTATGATGGTTTGTGTAAGAGAAGAAGAAGGTTGAATACTTAACCCCTAGAGAGGAGCTTAGAGATCCAGTGTTAGCATCTTTATTTTGAGATTTTAGAGGTATAAAGTCCCTATCTTGTCCACTCATTGTATAGATCTTCTTTTAGGCGTGTTTATAGTCATTTTAGTCCCTCTTGGTTGGTCTTTGTGAGCTATGGTTGTTTCAGAAGCTTTATCTAGTAAATTTGGACATATTAAGTGTCCCTCATTCATAAAGGTGCAAGATTTATGGAGTTTTTGATTTCATGCATGTGTTAAGACCTTTTATTAAGCTCTTTTGTGCTCTAGAGCCCCATTAAGCCATGCATGCGAGTAAAGTAGCCAACTTTACATGTGAAGTCATCTATAGGAATTAGATCTAGGAGTTCGAAGCAAGGGATTGAGTGATTGAGTGCTTAATGAAGTAGAATAGGGTTCAAAGGGGCAAATTAGGCATAGTACACTACGCGTACTGACCCCAAATGGTGTATGTTGGGTGTACTAGCTGAGTACAGGTTGGCATGTTTAGAATTTCTTAAAAGTTGACCATTTGACCGTTGACCATTGACCAGAAGTTTGACCAGGGTTGATCATTGGATATTTTGGGTCTTTTAGGATATTGGGCCTTCTTAGGTTAGGTCCATGATGGGTTTGGGGCCAATTTGGATATTTGGGTCTTATTGGGCCTTGTGGTGTCATTTACAAGATTTGGGCTTATGATGCTTGTGTTGGATTAGTGTTTCAGTCCATAATTATTTTGGTATGTACTTGACCCGATTGTGAGCATGGTCCTTTTGGGTTGCCTTCACCATAACAATATGTAGGATGAATTAAAGAGAGAAAGGTTTAATAATGATTTATTAATATATTATAAGAATAATATATTAAAGGAGAAATCATAATGTTTAATTAATATTAGTCAAGAATTAATTAAGAATTAATTTTATGGCTAAAAGAGATTAATTAAACATAAGGGACTTATTGTGTAATTATAAGATAATTACATAGATGGGATTATGGAATCCATAGAAGGTGGAGTGGACGAATTCCATGGGGGAAACCCATTAGAAGTCGTCCAAGGCTTCCAAAGAAGGAGTCCATGGGCTGATTAGGGCTTAAGCAGTCAAATTAGGGTTTCCTTGTTAGATAACCTTAATTGCCTAAGTATATAAGGAGCCCTTCGGCACCAAAACGTGGCTAACACTTGGATTAGGGTTTCCAGCCATTTTTGGTGCCTCTACTCTCTTCTCTTCTTCATCTTGTTGCTTAGTGGCGTTTGTGACTCCATTAGAAGTGCGACACTTGAGGCACTAAGCTTTCTGAATCTAAGGATTGATTGTTATTTCTATATAACAATCAAAGCTCATATATAAACCCTATTTTATGTTAATATGATTAATTGTATGTTAGATCTAGGTTTTATATCTTTGGATATTCAATTGCATGTTCTTTAGACAAACTAGATCCAAAAGCTATTAGGGTTTGCATGTACGCCATAGGAATGATGTATTGCTCGAAACCCATCAGCTTGTAGTTTGGTCTCTGGATTTTGGAAAAGTAAGGAAAAACGGTAAAATGGATTTTTATCATGAAGGATTGGTTAATGTTCTAGAATTCTGGCTAGATCGGAAGCAATTATTGATGAAATGTTATTTGTTGATGGCAGTTCGAGTGTTCGGTTATCATGGTTTGAGGTGAGTCTCCTCACTATACTATGGGTCAAAGACACGAATTCCGGCCCATTGGCTTATGTATTATAGGAATACCAGGGGGTCGCCCTTGGCATTTATATGAAAGATCTAGAGGTGGCTCATGGAAAATTTGTATCCAAGACCAGAATGTGTACCCTGGCAATTAAGTAGATAAGTAGTTGTAGATTGTATGCTAGTTCTGTTTGTGATGGTTGCATGGAAGACCAGGATGTGGCTCATAGCACTTGTCTGTAAGACCCAGGTTTTGGCCTTCGGCCTGGTTAGGAAAGACCATGATATGGGTCGTGGCATAATGGCAAGGCTATGGTTAGCACATAACACCTCCTGTTGCATGTTTGATATGTGTGACTCGCATGGTATGTATGGTATGTGGTATTTGGGGAACTCACTAAGGTTTGTGCTTACAGTTGTTGTTCATCGTTTTAGGTACTTCCGGTTCGAAAGGAAAGGGTCCAACTTGATCACAACCCATTACTCCCTTCTTAAATCTGCCTTTTTTGTGGTGTATGTAACAACAAACCATGGCCATGAACACTGTCCTGGTCTTTTGTTTTGGCTCGTGGTAATTGTTCAATGTGGTGTAGACAACGGTGGACCACAACCTATGAAAACTCGTTGCTCTTTGACGCAATGGTTGGCCATTTTAATGGCTAAATTTGGTTTTTCTCTCTTTTTTTTTTAAATTTAATTTTTATCTATATAAGTACCACTACAAAGCATCTTCTTTTTTCATACAATTATTCTCTCCTTTTATTTATATTCACACATTTGTATGTTCTAAAAATCAAAAACTCATAGCTCCGAAAATGATGAATCGGTCAGAAGAGGAAGAAGAAAAGTTAGTAGAAACATATATTTCGGTTTTAGAAGAAGAAGATGCTCAAATGTCTAGTTCTTTTGGGGGGAGAGTTCAAAGAATTTTTTATGGTTTAATAGGTTGTGCAAATTGAAATGAAATAAGTTCGAAATAATGTGATATGAAGGTAAAATGTTTCGATTTCGATGTAATTTACAAATTTATTATAAACAATCTTCATGAATGTGATATCGATTCGGTTAATATGGCCATGGAACAATAAGAAAACACAAAACAAAAACGTTTTCCACATCTTAAAGTTTCGCAAAAGTTGAAGAATTCCTCAAAATGGAGTAAAATTGTTTAAAAATATGATTAAGGGTAGTTGTTTGTGTTTGAATTTTTTTTTTGTTTTATTCTATTTTAATTTAAATTGTTGTTTAAAAAAATAATGTAATGTCTTTTTTGTTTTTGTTGAATGAAAAACTAGTTTAAAAAAAATCTATGTTTTTATTGATTTTTTTAATTAAATTGAATTAGAAAAAATCATGTGGAGTGTCATGTTAGTGAGAGGTACCCCAAGGATTTAGTAGTTGGATATGGTGGAGAGTTGACACCCACCACTATAATGGTTAATGGTAGTTATACCAGATGACCTTATATTAAGTTGCGAAGAAGTAGAGGATATAAATTGCAGACTTGAACAAGGTGAGATATACCATTAGCTTCTTGATATTGGCTAAATATAAACACCATCATCTACCATGTACCAAATAAAAATTTATTCAACATCGAGGTAACACTAGGGAAGGTAAAGAATCATACAAATAACATCATCTATATCAAAGTGATCATTTGAACTTAGTATTTGTTTAGCATATTTTTATTAAGTCTTTTGCTTGTTATAAAAATTTCAAATGGCTATATCTTGGTGGTATATGTATGTTCACTTATAGAGATAAATTCATTAAAGGAATTGTGAAACTAACTCCACGGGGAGTTACGAACACTACGGATTGAATTAAGAAATGTTGGTTCTTTGAATAAAATCCTCCCCTTATCTTTATTTTAGCTTGTGTTTATCCACTTTGTGAGCAATGTTGTGTAACACCCTATTTCCGCTTTATAGTATAAACGATCAGTCAAGTGAATGACGTCTTTAATAGAAGACTATTTATGATAAATTGTCTTGATGAAAGTCGTAGTAATTGAAAAACAGAGAGCATGCATAGAGAGTACGTTGAAATTTGACTTTATAAGAGGAAATTATGATTTTCAAAAGTTTCAAAACAACAGTGTACGACACAGAAACCGAAATAGAGATCGGTCGATTGTTAGAAAAAACAATCGAAACAAGAATTAAGGATCTCGTCCATATGATTCCGTTGATATAAAAATAACCGAGAACGGAATTCATATGAGAGAGTTATGATTTTTATACGTGCTTTAACAGTCTTAGCGTTTTAAAAATATAACTTTAAAAAATAAAGTCAAAATTTGCCGACGGAGTCTAAACGGAAGTTGTAGATCTTGTCTACATATACGTGTATATAAAGAACGTTGAAAATGGGGTTCGTATGAAGAAGATAAGGAATTTAAAAAAATCACGTGTTGCATGGAACACACAAAGCATGTGATGCACAACTTGTAGAAGGTGTTGTGTGGAACACATGGGTTTCGACACATGGCAGGGACTAGATGGATCCATGTTACCCTAGTGTTTGGCACACATGTATAGTGCATGATGTATATATTAATTATAAATAGATGCCACTAGTTTCATTTGTTCTACATCCCATTTTCACTCAAGGAAACTCTTCGGACGTCCCTCCCACGACGCGCTCAATATTTCTTATTCTTAGAGCACTTTTGCGAAGCTTTGAGGCACTGTAACTTTTATTGTATTCATAGTTGTTGTTATGGATATATAAATATGATTTATCAATATTTCTAGTTTTAATACAGATTGATCTACTTACCGGTGTGGTGTCTAGAATGGTCATGCTGGCTTGGTTGTTAGATTTCAGAAGGGCTATACATTGAAATGGTCATGTCTCCTAATTGTCCTGCATGGCTGATCCTTATTTGATAGAACTCTAAGTATTCACTGGGATTAGTGAAAGATCTAGCTTTAATTATCAGATCATCATAGGGGTTAATAAGTTGTAATATTATAGGTTAATACTTGTCAAGCGCGTTACCAACCAGTTCGATCGCCAATAGAATCGCCCAGATAGTTGTCAATCACTGGAGTAATTATCCAGGTGAGTTATCTCACTATACCATGTTGTACAATATATATATATATATATATATATATATATATATATATATATATGTGTGTGTGTGTGTATGTGTGTTAGGATAGGGAATTTATAGAGTAGAACTAGTAGAGTACGGAGTATGAATGTGCCTGTATTAGTAGAATCTTAAATACAATCTCTTTGTGCGAAATTGTTGTGGTATTAGGCTTCGGTAGGGGATGATGGTGGAACGGTTAAAGTGGGTGGTAGCCTATAGGCCCACGTGTTGATGACATGGCGAGTAGTCCGTAAGTACACATACCCCCGTGTCGAAATACCATCTAGGCCGTAAATACGCGTCGACCCGTGTTGAAGATGAAAAGGCTGGTATATGTTATTTTGGGGAACTCACTAAGCCTAGCGCTTACCCAGTTGTTATAAGTGTTTTTCAGGTACTTCGTGAGAAGTGCAAGGTTCGATTGTACACCCGTGAATTCGTAATCATGTTTCCACGTTATACTCTGATGTAATTGAGTATTTTAATGAATAAAAATGAAAAATTTTGGCTTGGAAATGGGGACGTAAAAATTTGGTATCAAACCCTGGTTTGAGCGAACTAGATGAACATTCATGTGATTCCATACTCAAACCGAAGATATAAATATCTTAACAAATATTTTTAATAAAAATAAATTTATTCAAAGAAAAGTATGTGATGTGTATTGTCAGTCAAAGTTCGGAAAGGAAACTAATTCCGAAAATATCAAGATTGTTTTGATTGTTGATAAGTGAAGGGGTAGAAATGCATGCTGCTATATAGGCTAGGGATCTTTTCAGGAATTGCTAAATAGAATAACCTGATAATCAAGGTTGTACAACTTGACACTTAGTACCTGTTCGGCAAACCACCGAGTAGTGAGTACTCGGGAGTACTCAGGAGTACTCGGATTTGCTAATTCATGTAGAAATATTTTTAGGGAAATTATATATGTCAAAATCATAAGTTAAAATCATAAATTGATTGAAATATAAAAAAACACATAATCGTCTCATTTCATGAATAATTACTGAAAATTTAAGATATATATATATATATATATATATATATATATATATATATATATATATAGTAATAATCACATGTGTGTGTGTTAAATAATAAATCATTAAGTATATTAAACATATTAATCACCGAGTTTTACAACACTACTCAGTTCAGTAAGGGGCCGATCAGAGAGTACTCGGGATTCTGTAACTCGCCTCGGTAAGGGGCCGATTAGTGAGTACTCGGAGGAGTAATCGGCTAACCCGACGAGTTTTACAACACTGCTGATAATTTAGATGTCTTATAGCTTAGATATTTGGTTGTTATTTGCTGCTTAGAACCAACATTAATATTAATTAGTTATTTAAAATATATGATAGGTTGCATGCTCCGAGAGTTAAATAGTTTTAGATTGCTTGATTTGACACTACTTCGTAGCTATTTTATGAGTCTAGCCATTAAATTGTCGGATCTTTTTATCAACAGACTTTTGGTTTTAGAGGCATGCAATCGTATTCGCTCGGCAATTAGTTAATACTGGTAGTAGTTTTTCTCTGCAAAATAGTAGGAAGCGAAACAAATCCCAGAGAAGTCTTTTAGGAATTGCGTGTTAAAAATACCTGATAAATAAGATGCCTTATAACCCAAGGATTTGCTTGTTAATTGTTGCTTAGAACCTATATTGATATTAATTAGTTATTTGACAAATACGCTAGGTTGCAGGCTCCTAGAATTAAATAATTTTAGATTGGTTAATTTGGCACTATTGCGCAGCTCTCGTATGAGTCTAATCGTTATAGTGTTAGACCTTTCATTTGACAGACTATTTGATTTTAGAGGCATGTAATCCTATTCGTTCGAAAATTAGATAATATCGGTAGAAGTTATTCCTTAGCTAATAGTAGAGAGAATTTGAAATTAATCTTAGAAGGAGAGTCTTGGAAGTTTAATATATGCTTGTTAGTGCATATATTTATAAGCATGGGCATCAATAAAGATGTGAAGTTCTAGTAGAGTTTGGGGAAACCTATTGTATGTGCTCATATATATATATATATATATATATATATATATATATATATATATATATATATATATATATATATATATGTTTAGTGGTTGTCATGTGTGGTTTCGAAAGTGACCTGGAAACCGTGAAACAATTTTGGAACAAGTATGAGTAGGTGTGAAAGGTATTAGAGGCCTATACTACCCGAATCACAAGACTCGCACATCGTTCTGGAAGAGTCAAAATTTTGCTAAGACACTTGTAGTTAGGTAGTTAGTGTTGCTAACCCTCTGAATTCATTTCATTTACATCATTGCCTATTGTGTGTTGATGTCTAGAAAAGTGACTATAAGTTCGAGTCCATGTGGCCATATAAGATCGAGTCTGATTTGCGTAAGTAAGTTAGATTTGAGAACCTTGTCTGCCATAGTGCCGAGTTTAGTCGTGAGATTTAAGAAGGAAGTAATGCTAGCTTAGACTTCGGCTAGTTACGAGCGACAATAGAGGATGGGTTGAAACCAAGTAGGGGATAATCGAACCTTAAGAACAAAGTACATAGGGAAATTTTGATTTCGACAGCAAGGTTTGGGAGAATAGTAACACAAGTAGTAAGAGATAGTTAGTTTCATTTTTAGGTAATAGAAGAAGGAAGCCTTCTGCTAGAATACCCATAGGCTATAAGTTTCTTGCTTCTCGAGGAAATGTTAATCGTTCATTCCAAATATATGATATGATTTAGGAAATTTCCAAATTCTCAGTTACGGATTATATAGCTAAGAGAACCATATAGATTCGTGCCTTCATGTGTAGGATTCATCCTTGCAGTAGAGGACCAAGAATTCAATAGGTAGTATAATTTGCCATAAAGAGTGTAATGTACTCAAGACATACACCAGACTTAGGACTTTGATTCCAACCATAGTAAACGATTTAGTTAACCCGAGCCAAGTATTATAATAGTAGAATAAACGTCATGGGATAGGGTATTTTCGTATGTATGATTAGAGACCAATAGGAGGAGACAATTTAAAAAGGACTACGCCCATTAAGGATATAGTAATACTTTACTGTAACTATAGGCATCAGGATAGACTACATGTTTATTATAGTTATCCCTTTAGTCGACAAGCCTAAAATTAGTAGAGAACTAGGATTGAATCTCAACGTTCATAGGTCGACAGTTAGAATTTTGCACCCATAGAGTGTAGGTTAAGGACCTCTAAGTTAGTTGTACCCTCAAAATTTAGAAAACAAAGATCTGTTGTGACAAGTAGATATCAAGGAAGGATGATGACTAGGTTCCTTTATATGACATCCTAGAACTTGTGTCATAGACTACGACCGACTAAATTATAGTAAATCTATTTGTAATTCAACACATTGAGTTTTAGTGCATCAAATATAAAATAAATGTGTTCATTTCTAATATTTTAAGATATCAAAGGATACCTTACTTTCAAATGTGTAAACTGTCAAACAAATCAAACAACTTAAACTACAATGTTAGTTAATGCAGATGAAAAACTGGAAAATCTTGATAAGCAGTTATGAGACAAGAAAACTTTAAAACCTTATGGTACATATTCCCCTATTTCCGAATATATAAAAAAAATCCAAAATGGAGTTCGTATGCAAATAATACGACAGTGTTAAGACAACATACGGTAAAACACTAATTTTCTTCAATCGTGTAAAACCGAATCAATCCATTGAGACACTTGCACACCTCTGATGGTAATTCGGAGAGAGTTTTTGGACTCAGGATACGGCCTAATATTTAATTTCATACTCAAAATATTTTTAACGATAATATTTGCAAAAGTCGAAAAATCGAGTGTTACGGGTCATTTAGACGCAAAACTTTAAACGTGATTTCCTGGAGTTCCGTAACTCAAAAAAATCCAATTGGGTTTTTGGAATCCTTAAGTTATGCTTTATCTAACGGTACGTTCGGAAAAATTTTGTGACGTTGGGATCCGATACACCCAAATCTTATGCTTTTGAGCAATAAAGGGAATGTGACCCTAATGTGGGGCCCACATGGAATTGCAAAACAAAAAAATATGCTTTCCTCCTTTGATTGAATTCCCCACGTGACCATCACCCACCTGTTCTTTTAATTTCTTGCAAACCTCCACTTCAAGTACCAAGCAAGGTGTGAAGGTATGGCCATTTCCAAGCTTATGTATGGGATTCTTAGGTATAAGGGCATCTCCAACCCACCCCCAAACTCCATTTCTTCCTCCATTTCTTCTCCCATTCTTCTCCAACCCTATCCCATTTTCACCTCCATTTTTGGAGATATGAATAGTATTCCCCCATATATGGGGGATACTATTCATATCTCCAAAAATGGAGGTGAAGTTTGGTTGTCATTTTTAGTCCCTATCATTTTTATTTTATACATTTTTAGTTTGTTTTATCTACTAGTTATAATTTAAATGCAATATTTAATATTTATAATATGGGGGAATACTATTCATATCTCCAAAAATGGAGGTGAAGTTTGGTTGTCAATTTTAGTCCCTATCATTTTTATTTTATACATTTTTAGTTTATTTTACTACTAGTTATAATTTAAATGCAATATTTAATATTTATAATATCATATTATAAACTAATTTATATTAATTAATCATAAATATAAAGTTTAATTAGTAGAGGGGTGTATTTGACAATATATATAAGTTATAAAAATGAAATATTATAGGAATATACTTTTTGGGGTAAAAAATAGGGTAGAAAATGGAGCAGAGTTAGGGATGAAACACTATTTATTCCATTTATGGGGAAAAATGGAGATGGGTTGGAGATGGTCTAAGAAGAGGCTCGTGCAACCCCATTTGACACCCACAACTACCATCTCTTCTACCTCTTCTCTCAATCTCTCCCTCCATATCTCTCTCTATATATCTCTCGGTTACAACATCATCAACATACATCACCTGCTTCCACCACTCAAAATACCTTTATACCTCCCATTATCATCATCAAATCACCACCTCACAACCTTTGTCACCTCCTTGTTACCGCCTTCCTTTATCTTCACAAGAAAGGAAAAAACAGGAGGCTAGTGAAGCAACCTCCTGCCGCACACAGCTGTTGCCATCGAGGATCACTGCCACCACCATCTGTGTGCTAATGTGTTGTTGCTTAACCTTCACCACCCTCTCCTCTCTCCCTCCTATCGTGTTTCTGCCAGAAAAACAAGGACGAACGAGGAAGCAAGCCCCGTCGCCCCCTCCTGCTCTATCTAGGAGTCCCCCTACCACCCTAACCACCGTTTACTGCCACCGTGTGCCACCCTTTGTTGTTGTTTGCTCGTAAGTCCACATCTACCTTAGATATATGTATTGGTGTTGATAATGAGTCCAATCGAAGTCCCGATCATATTTTTTCTCTTCGTCGTTTGCATGGTCGTCGAACACAATAGGATGAGGAGGATAACCTCCTCCACTGTGGAAACTTCATTTCAAAATAAATCACATTTACTTGGTTTTTAAATTCATTACAAATTCAGTCCCAATGGTCCTAAACTTCATTTTAATAAATTCAAATTTCTCCATCCTTTCAAAAAATGATTGCAAACTTGGTCCAACACTCCTAAACTTCAATTTAAAATTTAAACTTTTTACCCCAGCTCAAAACTCTTTTTTAAATCATATCCAAACTCAATGTTAAAATGTGCATAATTTACCCCCACTTGAAAATTCTTTAAATGTGTCAAAATTAACTAAGCTTCCTTTATATAAAAATTAACAAATAACCCTTCAAATATTAATTTATATAAAAATTTCTTAGGAAACTAAATTAATCTTGGAGTTTCTTGTTGACGAAAACACGTCCCGGTTTCTCGCATTTAATACTCAAAACAACCCGACAACCGTACTTTAAGGTGAGTGTTACGTCCCATCTTTTGTATTTTTACATGTTTTGGGGGTGTATACATGTGTAATATGATACAAATACATACATAATACACGTAAAATATTATTATTTTATGCAAATACTATATTTGTTATTAAACAATAGTTTGAGACTATATGCCATTAATACATAAACTAGTTTCCAACATCAATATATTTATATGTTATATTGTTAAGATATTGCAACTATTAAAATAACATATGCCTTGTTACTATATACTTTCTACAAGAAAACATACTTAAATGTATACCAATTATGGTTGGCTATTATAAACTCTGTACAAATTCATTATGCCTAATAACTAATCCATTTGTAAGTTAGGGCTGAGAGGTTTTTCAACTACCTTAGTTAAGGGTTTTTAGTGAGACTATATTCATCAGCTAAGTCTAAACACTAAGTATACCCACACTACTATAACCACTAATCTTTAGAGCGAGATGCATATGGAGAGATCTATACTGGGTTGACATCCCCACCTGCGGTTACTAGCTACAACATCGTCTGATCAATGGAAGCAGGTGATAAGTGTCTACAACCGTTACTATGGCGTATAATGAAGCGACGTAAGGGGTACATACAGTCACATAGCTCGGTTATAGGGCTCACTATATACATTAACTAAAAGCTCTCTCTTACTATAAAACATGGGCTTGGTTAATTTCAAATATTTTTTTTATGTATGGATTTACTTATGATACATTTTGAAATCTAAATCTTATTTACAAAAACTGTTTTGAGTATGGTTATGCTTATAAAGAAAATACTTTTTAGAATTACAAAAATATTATACTGCTGTTTTAAGAAAATCTATGACTCACCAACCTTGTGTTGAATTTCAAACTACATGTGTTCTCAGGAAAATAGTGATTTTCAAGCATTCAGAAATTGGTAAGAATCATGGATTGTAGGAAATTTAAATTTCTAGTTTTTGCTATGTTAAGCCTATTTGTTATGGCAATTCATGTATTACTACTATCTTTAAGAACTCTATATTTAAACTTAAAGATGAAATACAAATGTTGTTTTGTTTATAGTTGTACTTTTGTTATATATTTAGTTTATCTATGGTCCATGAACTTTGTCACACATCATAACATGTTCCGCCACCTCGGTCGGGGGTGTGACAGATTGGTATAAGAGCCAAATTGGATATAGAGAACTCATATCCTCGAAAGAGGAATATAACTATAGCAACTAGCTTCGCCTAAAAGTATTATTAATATTAATAAAACTACTTCTCGACTATTTACAGTACTGGGAAAGTAGTTTGAAGCGTTGCTTGGGTTGCTGGATTCAGAACACCTTAATTGCTAACATGATCCTACCCTCTGGTGTTTTTTGCCTGACCCTCGTCTGTGCTTGGTAGTCGTGAAGTACAAAACAAGAATTAGTAATACTACAAACCTCGCCAACACTAATATATAAGAGTTTATATATATATATATATATATATATATATATATATATATATATATATATATATATATATATATATATATATATATATATATATATCTATATCTATATATATATATATATACACACACTCTAACCCGCGAATAGAACATTTAATAAAAATTCTAAACAACCCTTCAACTAAAACTACCAACTCAACCCTTTAGGTTAAATACCTCAACTAAGGTTAGTACCGTACAAAAGCCATACCAAAAATAAACCTGGAATGCACACCTATGTTATATCTGCTCAAGTTGGGGTACAACTAACCTTGTGCAAGGAGTTTGACAGGCTACAATGTTTGAAAGTTTTAGAGATTCAAGAATGTTCTAAAGATCCGTTGCAGATACCTAGTACCTTAAAACCTTTTTGTGTCAACCTTAAAACACTTATGCGTTTTTAATACTTATCATTTAAAAACTTACTAGCACACTTAAAATCTATTATGTTGATGAGAGACGTACCCGATGACCAACCACAATGGATGCAAATTGTAGACCCCGACGAATTACATGAGGTTCCACTACATCTAGTTGGGGATCCATACTTCCCACATGATGCTATAGTTTCTCTTGTAGATTTCTTAAAGGAGGAGCATCCATCTGAGGATGAGGAGAAAGATGACCCTGAAGAGGATGAGGAGTCTGATGATGAGGTCATACCATAGGATACCCAGGAGATTGAGGATGATGTCTCTATCGAGGACGACCTTACTGATGAGGAGCCTGCCCCTCCTACCCCACGATCCTTACTGCCCAGATCAAACTGCTAGCCATATGTCCTTTGTAGCAAGGGTCCCATCTGATGAGGACCCCAGTGATGAGTGTTGCTCCCCTTTAACATTTAGATCCTGCCATAAATATTTCCCGACCCACTAGTGGTCAACTGGGGAAATGAACCATGCCCCACGACCCAGTTTGGATCCTTGACATCCACCGCAAGAAGAGGATTACTGTCCTTCCACCATGATTTAAGATTGTCAAGTCTTCACATGAACCACTCAGGTATGACCCTGATAATGAACTCATACCACACCTCATCTCACAAACCAATCAGCTAGCAGATAGAGTCAGATCTCTAGAGAGCTTCGTCAGAGATTCAGGATCTACTTCACTAGGGCACAAAGTAAAGAGACTTGAGGTAGAGAAGAAGGGGGATTTTAAGGCTATCAAGACCTTGTATCATCATGTCGTTGCTAACTGCACCAAGGAAAATGCCATGGGTGCTCACTATAGAGCATAAGATTACAAGATACAGATTCTTGATACCCACCTTGCTATAGCTAAGTGATGGGTTTTGAGCAATACATCAATCCTATGGTGCACATGCAAACCCTAAAGCTTTGGATCTAGGTTTCTTTATTGTACATGCAAATTATCCAAAGCTTACAAACCAAAAATCTAGCATACATAATCGAAAAATTATCAAATGAAACAAGTTTAGATGATTACCTTGATTGCAGATTGAAGATCTTGATCTTTTGAGAACCTTAGCACCTCAAATGTTGTGCCTCTAATAGATCACAAACACCAAATCAAGTTGGAAGACAATAGTGAGAGAGGGGAAGGCTTGAAATCGGCTCTTAAAGTCTTCTTAGGGTTTCCAATCACCGATTTATGAAGCCAAAGGGGTTCCTTATGTAGTGGTGTTGCTAGGGTTTCAATCAAAACCCTAATTGGATAGCTTAGGCCTTAAGCAGTCCAATGGAACCTTCTGGAATAAGGCCTTGGTCGATTTCAAGGTGGCCTTCTACCCTAATTTCGTCCACCCCTTCATCCATAAGATCCATATCCCAAAATCCAATTATCTTATAATTGCAATTCTAGTCCCCTAGGTTTAATTAATATCTTTTGATCACAAAATTAACTTCTTAATTAATTTTTGACTAATATTAATTAACCAATATGAATTCTCTTTTATTATATTATTTATATAATATATTAATAAACTATAATAACCTCTTTCTCCATTAATCATCTAGTCAAGTTGCTTCGGTGAAGGCAACCCAAAAGGACCATGCTACAACCAGGTCAAGTACATACCAAATATAGTTATAGATTTAGACACTAATCCAACAGTCTCCCACTTAGATAAGTCTAATAACTATAGATTCAAGTACAACTTCAAAATCCAATTAGCAATTGTAGCTCTCAAAAGCCGCTGTCGAACTCTAACTCGTCCTTTAGATAAGGGATTATACAGTCCTCCATTCTCAGTATATCGTGCGGACAATTACATGGAACATAGTCATACTTATTGTCCAACAATTTGTTTCTCGATATCTGATTTTTCTGACATAGAACTTAATTGAACACATCAACCCAGTTCTGATCGGGACCAACACATAAGTCAAACCATATCATTGAGGGTTCTAGATATCGCTTTCACCCTCTTAGGATAAAAGGAACAGATAAACTTCAACACATATGCATTTACTATTCACTCATCAAATCATACACAACAATGTGTTTTATAACATCAAGTTACTGATGCGTTTACACATTATCAACGCATAACCAACTCGCAAACAATAAACCATATATCTAGGTTTAAAGACTATATGATATTATCATCTCACAATCACTCGTGATTAATTCCATTAAGTAATTCAAGTGAGTGCGGGTTTAATCCAATACTCAAATCTTATTCATAAGTACTCATGAACTTTGCAGCAAACCTTTGCCATGTCTAATAAAATTTAGACATTCTACAAACCAATTCATGATAGTCTTCTTTCATATCTACTTCCGAAATATGAACGACCGTGGACTGTTCAAATAATCTTATTATTCAGGAAGTCAAAACATGCAAAGTGAAACAATAGGTAAATAATTAACAGAAGATAGTAACTTTACTTATAAATAATACTCCTTTATTTAATCATCAAATGTTAATTACAATTTATCTATTATACGTTTCAAAAACTATCTAATCATGAAAAACTTATATCGTCCTTCAGCCCAATGCTCGTAGCATGCTGCAAGTGCTTAACCCTACGCAGTCCCTTCGTAAGGGGATCTGATGGGTTCTCTTCTAATGATACCCTCTTCACTACGAGGAGTCCATCTTCTACTCGATGTCTAATAAAGTGATATTTTGTGTCGATATGCATGGATCTCCCATGATCCCTCGGTTCCTTGGTTAAGGCAACCGCACCTTCGTTGTCACAGAAAATTTCCATAGGCTCCTTTATGGCCGATACAACTCTAAGGTCTCCGATGAAGTTATTCAACCATATTGCCTCCTTCGACGCTTTGCTGGCTGCTATGTACTCTGATTCGCACGTTGAATTATCCACGATCTCTTGCTTGGAACTTTTCCAAGTCACTGCTACTCCATTCAGGGTAAAGACCCAGTCCGACTGAGAGCGGAAGTTGTCTCGGTCGGTCTGAAAACTGGTGTCACTATACCCTCGTACCCTTAAGTCATCACTCCCAATGAGGATAAGAAACCAATCCTTGGTCCTCCGAAGGTACTTAGGAATATTCTTGACTACGGTCCAATGCGCTCTACTAGGGTTCCCTTGATATCTGCTGACCATGGTCAAGGCGAAGGCCACATCAGAGCGAGTACAAGTCATAGCAAACATGATCGAGCCAACTGTGGAAGCATAACGTACTCGACTCATTTATGCTATCTCGGATTCAGTACTCGGGCTTTGAGTCTTACTCAACTTGGTATTGCTTTGGATCGGCAACTCCCCCTTCTTGAAATTCTCCATACTAAAATGTTTTAGTACCTTATCCATGTAAGTATTCTGACTAAGTCCTATTAGCCTTTTACTCCTGTTTCTTACTATCCTTATTCCTAAAATATAGGCAGCCTCTCTGAGGTCCTTCATAGCGAAGCACTTCCCAAACCAGGACTTAACTTCCTGCAGGGTTGGGATGCCGTTTCCTATGAGCAATATGTCATCGACATACAATACGAGGAAGGTAACTATACTCGCACTGGCTTTGACATATACATAGGACTTATCCTCTCTTCATAGGAAGCCAAACTCTTTAATTTTCTCATCGAAACAAAGATTCCATCTGCAAGATGCTTGTTTTAATCCATAAATGGATTTCTCAAGCTTATACACTCTATTAGGATGTTTCATATCGAAAAAACCCTCTGGCTGATTCATGTGAACATCCTTAGCCAACTTCCCATTAAGGAAAACGGTTTTGACATTCATCTGCCGTATTTCATAATCATGAAACACAACTATGGCTAGCATAAACCTAGTAGATTTTATCTTCGCAACTGGTGAAAATGTCTCATCATAGTCAACTCTGGGTGTTTGATTAAAGCCCTTCGCAACCAATCCCTCCTTATAAGTGTGTACTTTCCCATCCATGTCGGTCTTTTACTTGAAGATCCATTTGGATCCGACCGTCTTACGACCTGGTACATTGTCAACCAAATTCCAAACTTGGTTGTCATACATGGACTGAATCTCACTATCCATAGCCTCTTTCCATTTTGCAGACTCCGGGCCTACCATGGCTTCCTTGTAGCTGTTAGGTTCATCCAAATTTACTAGAGTACTATCACTAATAAACATATCACCCTCACTAGTTATATGAAAACCATACAACACTGGTGGAAAACTAACTCTACTGGAACTTCTAAGAGTTAGGGACTCGTCAACAGGTTCAACAGGAGCTTCCTCCTCGGATTAAATGCCAGCGTTAGAGGTTCATTCATCGTTTAATTCTTGAAGATCTTCAAGATCGATTTGCCTCCCAATGTCCCCTTGGCTTATGAGTTCTCGCTCTCAGAAAACCCATCTCCTCGCAACGAAGATAACATTTTCACTCGGTATTTAGAAGAGATATCCAAAGGACTTCTGTGGATAACCAATGAAAATACACCGCTCACTACGAGGTTCGATCTTGTTGTGAGTCTCTCGTCTTACGAAAGCCTCGCAACTCCAAACCTTGATATGTGCTAACGAGGGAGCTTTCCCTGTCCACGTCTCGTGAGGTGTTTTTGCAACCTTCTTTGTAGGGACTAGGTTAAGAATATAGGCGACGGTCTCTAAGGCATACCCCCATAATGAGATAAGTAACGAAGCACGACTCATCATGGAACGAACCATGTCCAACAAGATTCCATTACGCCTCTCAGCCACACCATTCAACTGCGGTGTCATAGGTGGCGTTAATTGCGAAATGATTCTGCATTCCTTGAGGTAGTTGTGGAATTCAAGACTAAGGTACACACCACCTCAATCAGATCAGAGCATCTTAATTTTCCTGTCCAGCTGATTCTCCACTTCCTGCTTAAACTCTTTGAGCTTTTCAAAGGTTTCTGACTTGTGCTTGATTAATTAGATATACCCATATCTGTTATAGTCATCAGTGAAAGTTAAATAGAAGTGGCTCGCATCCCTTGTGGTGGATCTAAAGGGCCCACACACATTGTTGTTTATGATATCCAATAAACCCTCACCCCTTTCATAAGTACCAGTGAAGGGTGACTTTCTCATCTTTCAAAGTAAACAAGACTCGCACGCGTCATCGTTCCTAAGGTTGGATGACTCCAACACTCCATCCTTTTGGAGTTTTGGCTATGTGTTTCTTGTTGACATGTCGAAGATGACAATGCCATAAGCATGCTTTGTCCAAATCATTGGAAGAATCGATATGCAACACATCATTTCCTAAGTTGTCTACAACCATCACAATTTCATATATTCCATTACAAGGCAATGCTTCAAAATAGAAAACACCATTAAAGAAAGCATTAATAGAACCCTTTTCATTATCAAACGAAAATATAAAACCTTATTTATATAAACCATGAAAAGAAATGATGATTCTTGCCATTTATGGAGAATAGCAACAATTATTCAAATCTAGTCCTAACCCACTACTAAGCACTAAAGAGTAAACTCCAATCTTGGTGACAAGCGACGCTCTTCTGTTTCCCATGATCAAGTTTATCTTCCCATGATCCACATCCCTACTTCTTTTTAGGCCCTACAAATCAGAACAAATATGAAAATCACACCCTATATCAAGAACCCAATAAATAGCATGTGATGAGTTATTAGATTAAATAGTGTAAGTACCTGTGAAGGATGGTTTTATCTTTCCATCCTTGATGTCATGCAGATACTTCGGGTATCTTCGTTTCCAATGCCCTTTCTCATGGTAGTAGTAGCACTCTGCATCCATCGGGTTGGAGGTGGGTGCAGCGAGACCAGCCTTGGTTCCACTAGAAGAGGTACCATCATGGGACTTTCCTGTATGGTGGCTCTTTGAAGGAGCCTTCCTCTTCTCACCCTTCCCCTGCCCAATAGCCAAGACAGGGACAGTAGCAGTAGGAGTTGATGCAACAGATTTGTCCTTGAGGTTGCTCTTAGTAGTCCTCAGCAGGCCTTGAAGTTTCCTCAAAGTGACCTCCTCAATGTTCATGTGGTAGGTCATGCGGAACTGGTTGTAACAAGGTGGTAACAAATGAAGAATGATATCAATCGCCAGCTCCTCATCGAAGTTAACATTTAACTTCAGCAGCCAGTCAACATATCTCTACATTTTCTGCAGGTGAGCCGTTACGGACTCTCCGTCCCTCATCTTGGTAGTGATCGTCAAAGTGATAATCTCGTACCTCTCTTGTCTAGCACTTTGGTGGTACCTGTCTAGTAAATTTTGATGCATCTCGCAGGGGTAGAAGTCCTTTTTGGACATTTGGAGTTCTAGCGAGAAGCGTTGTTGTTGTTTGAGGTAGACATCTGAAAAAGAAAAGAGACAAAGTTTGATTAGATAATAATCCTTAATTAAACACCTAAATGAGAAATTAAGGCTAGGATCCAACATCATTATTCACAATTTAGAAGAGGGATGTCGTAATCTAAATCGCAAATAATTTGAAGGTAAGTGAATGACGATTCATTGAGCTTTTGAGATTCATTGAACTTTTCAGTGGCATGTTTAAATCTCGATACGCCCTTCAAGTTTGTGATTAGGATACCGAGGATCACAAGCAAGGTGTGAATAACCATGCAAATATACTTGGTGCCCTCAATGTTACATTCACCTAATCAATGTGCTGGTTAGCCACACATGCTCCATTGATCTATGAAAAACATCAAGTTACCCTTTTCCACCTTTGCTAGATCCAAATTATTGTGCTGGTTAACCACACACGCTCCACTAGTGTCTTGGCAAGGGTATAAAGTGTAATTTCATGGAATAACATCATTTTCACATTTTTCCTAAAGTAACTATGATTGGGAATTTTTTATAAAAAAATTTACTTACTTTATTAACCATTATACTTTTAATGAGAAATTAGTTGCCATATCCTACCCGTTCGGCTCACGACCCTCCACCGATCAAGGAAGCGGTGGGTGAGAGTGGACACCCATTAAACTGCCTTTTTATAGCCAGCAACCTTATACCTTCCTTATAGATTGGCTTCGTGAATGAGGCCTACTAATGGTAAGACTAGCATTAATCTTATATATATATATATATATATATATATATATATATATATATATAATCAGTATTCTTATAATATTATAATAGTATAAGGGTTGAATTTTAAACTTGTAAAATTCTAGGGTTTAGAATTTAAATATTTCAAAATTAAACGTTTTAATCAAAATTTAAATTCTAAAACTTGAGGACAAGTTTTGAAACTTTTCAAAACTTTCTAGATTAAAATTCAAATAATATATTAAACAAGTAATTGGGGATTATCTAATTTTGACCTACTCTAATTCCATGGCAAGATAATTCTTTCAAATAATTCAAATAATTATAGTTTATCATATACGACAATAATTATCTAATTAAATGACAATTATCTTCTATTTTGATATGGATAATCACGTCATATTAATAAAATTCAGATTTTATCAATCAAAAATGTTTTTGGTAATTATCCTAAATCAAAATAGGCCAAAATTCCGAAATTCCCACTGTCTGACTCTCCGACTCGCCGAGTCACCATCTAGACTAGTGGAGTTCATCTAACTCATTGAGTTCATCAGGTGACTCGACGTGTTTGTCAGGCACAAAGCATAAATTTCGATTTTGAGCAATGAATAATCATACAATGCATCAAATACAATAGAAACCAAGCAAGTCTCTGATACCACTAATGGGTTGTGAGCAGTACATCAATCCTATGGTGCACATGCAAACCCTCAAGCTTTGGATCTAGGTTTCTCTATTATACATGCAAATTATCCAAAGCTTACAAACCATAGATATAGCATACATAATCCAAAAATTATCAAATAAAACAAGTTTAGATGATTACCTTGATTGCAGATTGAAGATCCTGAGCTTTTGAGAACCTTACCACCTCAAATGTTGTGCCTCTAATATATCACAAACACCAAAGAAAGTCAGAAGACAATAGTGAAAGAGGGGATGGCTTGAAATCAGCTCTTAGAGTCTTCTTAGGGTTTCCAATCACTAATTTCTGAAGCCCTAGGGGTTCCTAATATAGTGGTGCTGCTAGGGTTTGAATCAAAACCCTAATTGGATAGCTTAGGCCTTAAGCAGTCGAATAGAACCTTCTGGAATAAGGCCTTGGAAAATTTCAAGCTGGGCTTCCACCCTGATTTTGTCCACCCCTTCATCCATAAGATCCACAGCCCAAAATCCAATTATCTTATAATTGCAATTCCAGTCCCTTAGGTTTAATTAATATCTTTTGATCACAAAATTAATTTCTTGATTAATTCTTGACCAGTATTAATTATCCAATATGATTTATCTTTTAATATATTATTCATATAATATATTAATAAACCATAATAACCTCATTCTCCATTAATCATACAGTCAAGTTGCTTCGCTGAAGGCAACTCAAAAGGACCATGCTACAACCAGGTCAAGTATATACCAAATATAGTTATTGATTTAGACATTAATCCAACACTAAGCACCGGGTGGTTGATGCCTCACCTGAGAGATGTTATATCTTGGACCAGTTTGAGGAGTTTGATCTCTATATGATGTCACTCTTTGGGAGATAGATGCTTTATCTAGGGTAGTGTTTGAACTTTTGACGAATAGCTTTCATTTTGCAATTCTTTGTCACTGCCTAATTTGTATTAGATCTTTTGTAAATATTTTCCATTTTTAAGGTTACATGGTTGATACTTTTGTAACCAAAAACAAGTAGTTCTGATGAAAATATTTCAGTAGTTTGTTAAATGTTTGTACTTTTTATGTATTACTTGCAAAATACTATATAAGGTAAATCTTCATCTTATAACTTGGAAATCTATAGGATTTTAGGAAAAACAAATTGAATTAATACCAAGTATATGCATTCTTGCTATAACTACATACTGAAAAATAACTCAACATCTCCATCTAAAACATATTAGGATAATGCCTCCACGAAAAAGTCCACGAGCCCGTCCACCGTCAACTCCCTGAGGCAATAAAGGGAGTGCTCCAAATGTAAGTCAAACATCGATAGAATCTCCAAAACTTGTAGGAGCTCTAGATACACTTTATGAAAACCCACCATTTCAAATTGATCCTACTCTAATGCAATATTTTATTGAATAAGGAATTGCTACAACTCTAGCCGTCTATGAGGCTGCCAGAAATAACAACATTGGGAATAGTAGAAACGTTGGAGGCACTCCAGTTAATAATCAAAACCACTCTAGAACTTGTTCATACAAAGATTTCATGCGTTGTAAACCCTAATCTTTATATGACATGGAAGGTGTTGTTGGTCTATCCTGCTAGACAGAAAAGATGGAGGTAGTGTTTCACATCAGTTTTTGCCCCGATGATTGTTGGGTCAAGTACACTAGCTGCACGCGGATGAACTTTGCCTTAACTTGGTGTAATAACCACACTAAGTCTATGGGAATCAGTGAAGCCTATTCCATGGGTTGGGAGCCACAAAAGTAGATGATGATCAAGGAGTACTGCCCACATCAGGAAGTTCAGGATCAAGAGTAGGAACTTTAGAATTTGACCATGCAAGGATAAGAGGTTGTTCCCTACACCTATCGACTCAATGACCTTGCTAATCTTTTCCCGGGAATAGTGACCCCGGAAGACATAAAGCTGGATAGATACATCTGAGAACTAGTATCACAGATCCAAGGTCTAGTTACTGTATCCAAACCCTCTACTTTCGATATGCTAAACAACCGGCCTGTCGGTTGACTGAGCAATGTATTCGTCGAGGTACCATGGCCTCGTCAAAAGAACATAAATAAGTTAGGATTACAAAGGGGAAGTTCAATGGAAAGCCGAAAGGGAACTCCAAGCACCGCAAACCTAGTCACAAACACTCCCACTCTAGCAAATCTCTACTCTAGAACTGTACCTCACTACACTAAGTGCAAATACCAGCATGTTGGAAATTGCATGACATGCATCAACTACAACATAAGGGGTCACACCGCTAAGTTTTGTAGAAAGGCTCAGAACAACGCAACCCCAACTACTTTTGTAGGAGGAAGTCGAAACTGCTTTAAGTGCAACCAACCAAGGCATTTCAAGAAAGACTATCCTAAGATAATGAATAAGAGTATTAAAGGAAGGGCATTCATGATAGGTACGGAAGATGTACGCGAGGAAACAACTGTGGTTACCGGTATGTTTCCTATTAACAATATTTACGCTTCCGTATTATTTAACATTAATGATGATAAAAATTTATTTCCCATAAGTTTAGGACAATTACAAACCATAAATCATGCAAAAGTAATGAAGCTTATATAGTTGAAGTAACAAATGGTCAGATAGAAAGCACCTTAGAAATACTCACCAATTGCCTTTTCACCTTGAATAATCACATTTTCCATGTTGACTTAATGCCCATGACCATTGGAAGTTTGATGTGATTACCAAAATGGATTAATTATCAACTCATTGAGTAGAGATTCTATGTTACGAAAAGGATTTTCGATTACCCTTACCAAACGATGAAGCCCTTGTGATTTGCAGAGTCAAGGCAGGGAAGAACCTAAGAGTACTCACTTTCATGAAGGAAAGGAAGTATTTTCAGAAGAGATGCTTCGTTATCTTGGCCTGTTTGGTGGATATGAAAGACAAGGTGATGAGAATAAATCTCAGATCGATTAGATCTTTCACAGGTAAAAAGATGAAGATCAAACAAATCAAACACAATAATATTATGAACGCAGTATAGAATCAACGTTATGCTTATGTTTCAAATATAGTCACGCCTCAGCAGAGCTCGATGAAGAACTTCCACTGTAGAGGCGAGCTAGGGTTTACAAAACTCAAATGAGAAAAATAATCAAAATGTTAATTACAAAGGTTGCATGCATGCAGCTAAAATACTAAACCCTAGAGTAAAACATGCATGGCTGGACAGGCCCAAACTGGCAACCAAAACTGGGCTAAGGACCGAGCCCATGACACAACACTATAAGCCTAACAATCTCCCCTTTGTGTCAAATGAGGCGAGAGATCATTTCCTTTGAGTAGGCTTCACAGTCTTCACAACCTTGAACAGTCAAGGTATGATTGCAAGAAGTGTCTGCCGAAATTGAATGTACCGTCTCAGCATATCAGTAAACATCTTCTTTTCGGCTACTGTGTTCTGACTACACCTCTAAATAATCTCCAAAATGTGCTCCAAGCAAGCAGTTGAGAAGAGGTGTTTGTCAACAAGAGCGAATAGGCATTTTTGACCTTCGCCCCTGATAAACATCACTGTGTGATACTTTGAGTCGATTTTGCCATTGACCATTGTACTCACATCGCCTGCTCTGCCCATCGTTTTGATCATGGTTCGCTTGTGAATGGCAGAGGCGATCTCTTGGTCCATTTTCGCTACTTCGTGAATGTAGCATACAAGCATTCGCTTGACATGGTCAATGATCGGCTGATACTCCTGTGGATTTGATAGCAAGATATTATTGAGGAGTATCCAGTCGTGGGGATTGAGGTTTGGTAGATCAGCCAGAGTAAAGTTATGAACCGAGCCTTCAGAGCCTCAAGTCACTTTGAACTTGACATTGACAAACTTCTCGGCAGACTAGGTCTTCAGAACCTTGACAGTTGTGATCTTTTGGGAACTCCAGGTCAAGTACTGGGGTTGAGCGAACTCCAGGTAGAACTCCAACAGATCTCGATCCACCTTCGGGTCTGGAGAAGGGATAGTAGCAGTTGAGTTGAAGAAGTTAAACATGAATGCCTTTCGAGTGATCGACATGTCAAACTATGCATCCTTGGAGGTTTCAAGCCCAAACGACATGACTGGTTCGAGCCAAAGAACACTTGGTTCGTCTATGGTGCTTCTTTGAAGCGAGTCAATAGTCCATTCTGGAAAAATGGATTTCTTCTTCTCCAAAAGCCCCTTCTCTTTTTTCTTCTTCTCTAGGTCAGCCGTTTGCTTCTTGAACCTTTCTTCAAGCTCTTTATCAGTAGATTTTGTTTGCTAATAAGGCTTTTTAGGATTTTCTTCAAAACATCATCTTCTTCATCAGTGTCATCTTCACCGATTTTCTTTTTCTTTTTGTCTCTTTTACTGACCGAAGCTTCATTACCCTTCGGTTCAACAGTTGGTTTCGGTTCAGGAGGAGGTTGAGTTTTTGTTGCCTTCCCTCCCCCTTGTTTCGACTGGACACCAGTCACCGAAACACCCTCGATACGACTAAGGATGTCCAGTGCAGTTCTGAGTTTCTTAGCCAAGTGCGTTCGGATGGTAATGGTGATGATGGGATCATGGGTATCAAGAAGGTGAAGCAAAATTGAGTGAACGTCGCCAACAGAGCTTTGAATAACCTCCCTTTCATATTTCAAATAGTTGAGTTCAGCTGTTGCAGTGCGAAGTTTGAGATTCTGCATCTTCAGCTGAGAGGTTCGTTTGTCCAGCTCATCCATAATGTGATTTTCCATAGCCAACTCTACCTCCAGTTGAGTCAATCGATCATTGACATTATCATGCAGAGTGGCATTGGCTGCTTCGATTGCTTGACGAGTAGCTTTAAGATTGGATCTCTCAACTTGAAGAGAACGCTGAAGGTTATCAACCGAAGTGTTCACAGTCTGAAAGTTCTTCTGAGTAGCTGCCTGCAAAGAATCTAGAAACAAATGAGCTTTAGAAATTAGTTTATCGACTTTTGCGGTTGCATCTTTGCATTCCTTCGTGGAAGCCTCATCATCAAGGGAGGATTTATGGCATTGGGAAGTGGAGGCGTCTATAGCCTTAGCTGCAGCAGTGAGGGAGACATTATGTTCTTGGACAACGAAGGAGAACGATGCTTTGAGAGCAGCATCTGAATAAGCCCCAGAGGAAGAGGAGGAAAGCAGTTGATCAAGTTTGTCGTTGACTGCTTTGAGATGACTGGGGTGGTGCCAGTGGATGGGGTAGGTGATAGGGGTTTTGTAGTTGTGGGAGGTTCGGTTGTTACTGGTGGTTCGTTTGTAACATGTGGAGTGGGTGCAGTAGAATGAGCCCCTGTAGTAGTGGTGGTAGTGGTAGTGTCTGTGAAGATTGGATTAGGGATGGTAATAGTGGTTAATGGTTGAGAGGTAGTGATGGGAAATATTGGAGGAATGGATATTGGGACAGAAACAGGTGGAGGAGAAGGAGATTGGGAGCGAACAAGTATTTCTAGGGTAGGCGAGCGAGGCGGGGTATCACCACGACCCGAAGCCTCATCGTCAGAGCTGTCGCTTTCAGATTCTAAAGGAGGAGCATATTTGTGTTTAGGAGGAACATACTCTGAGTCTGAATTGCTTGAAGATTGGAGTATGAGTCTCCGAGCGGGCTTCTTCTACTTCTTCAGTTGAGGTTGGGACGGAGCAGCCTTGTCTGACTTTCACTTCTTAGCGGTTTGACCCTTGGTTGGTTTTGTAACCTTCGTCTCCTTCTGTGTCTCAGTTTTCTTTCCCCTCTTGGCTGGCTTGTCAGCCTCTTCAATGGATCGAACCATGACTGGCGTGAGTTCCCTTGGACCCGAAGAAGGAATCTTCCTGTACTGCTGCAGAACATTGCTTGCTGCAGACACACAGGCAAGCATGGTGTCAGGGATGGCTCCAATGAAGGAGTACTTGGTGAGATCAGTGACGATTATCTTGGTGGTGTGAAAGGTAGCGATGGAGGAGAGAAGAGAGTCCGCCATGATTAGAATGTGAAGACGATCCATTGCCCACTTAGTGATGATGGACCAGTACCTGCCACAGGAGATCTCTAAGTGTCTTGAGGAAGAATACAAGCTCTAAATTAGTTGTAGCCAGATGATGGACCCATAGTCCAAATCAATCTCGTGATATAGACCATAAAGCACAGTCATAAATGACTTGCTTGCTCCATCTGAGCCGGCACTTCGCTCAGAGAGACCTTTGAAAAAGAGAGTAAAAATGCCATTCCATTGAGGAGGAAGGCAGGACTTCTTGAACTTGGTAATGGTGGCTAAGGTTTTAGTGCACCCCATTTGATAGAACATGGAGAACAATTGACCTGTAGATATCGATTCAGGGTTTACCAAAGTTGGTTCTTGAGAGAGACCAATTAGGGCATAGAAGTGGTTCTTGGAGATGGAAGTCTTCTCATTGTGGATTTCAAAGTGAATCCTCTCGACAACCTTGTCGTAGTAAGCAGTTGAATAGATGAGTGAGAGGCAGGACATGGGAACAATTTCAACTTTGGACAGAGCGTCGACAAGAGGCGAGTATTTGAGACACTCGACGACATATAGCATGTAGGGTTCATAGATGAAAGGAGTAAGATCGATGATCAAGTTTTGTTGAGCTTTGATGGTGAGGAGGGTTTGGTGAACAGATGTGTCGTGAACTAAAGAGGAGTCTGCCATTGTTGAAGCTTTGAGAGGAAGAAGGTGAACAGAGAGAGAAATTGCTCTTTGCCTTTGAGAGAATATGTAAGTGATAAAAGCGTAAAGTGGAGCGTGCCTGATCCTTTTATACGTACTAGTAGGAGAGAGAAAAATACGGCTGATATCTTGGATTAATTTGAAACCGTGCCTGATGTGACGGAGTGAACAGTTGTCATACCCGATGATGATGCAGGAAAGAGAAAGGATGTTTCCTTTTTACATGCCATTCAATAAAAAAGCGCTTTTTCAAATCGTCAAAACGATTGGATAATTGCTGACTCAGCTTTAACTTTATCCCAAACATCACCCCATATTTCACATGAACCGTCATTGGCTTTTAACTTTATCGAGCATTGGAATACATGACGAAACGAAGAAGGAACAAGTAGAGCATCATTAATAGAACTAGATTTTGGAAAATCAAAGATTTTCGTGCATAGAGTGTAAAAGATAAAGAAATAAAGCAAAAGTTTTGTAGGTAGTGGTGATGTCTTGTTGAGACATAAAGCAATTGATTTTGGGCATGCATCTCTTCCTTCAAAGTCAAGAGAGACTTTAAAGAGCTTGTGTGGTTTCCCATTAAATAACGTTCAATAACTTGTTAAGAAGTATTGAAAGGCATCTTTTTAATTAAAGCTTATAAAGGGTGGCTTTCGCTTCAATTCATGAGTTTGATACTTGATATAAGACCAAAACTGAACGAAGTACTTGTGAGATAAATGTGATCTGTTGAACAAGTAGGTAAGGAAGATATGTATTGACTGTTGGACAGGTGAGAAATCCCAAAAAAAAATTTAACTGGATCCTTGGGGAAGAAAAATTCTTGGTAATAGAAATATTCAGAAGAATCACTCAAAATAAAAAGAGATTTCATTTAGAATTTGTAACATAGTGATGTTGTACCGTCAATTCATTAATGGTGTTGAATGGTGGGTTTCACTTAGTACGTAGTGACACGAAACTAAGATCATTAACACAGATTTTTTTATAACCATAAACCTCAGTGGTAAATGCTGAGAGTCTCAAGGGTTATATTGGTGAGATGAAGTGTGATGAAGAAAATTGATAAAGGTGGTATAAGAAACTAATGTACCTCTACTATAAAAGAAGGACTGAGCAGAAAACTCTAAGCTCAATACGAGTAGATTAAGGTAGCTCATGATTAGAGTGAATATAGCAGCCTAGCTTGGGAAAACATGATTAGTATGTATCATGTTATTAAGGCTTCACTCAAAATCTGTCGAGGCTTTAGTCAACATGCAGTAGCATGCTTCTAGGGACACATAGAAAGTGTATCGAAAAGTGATTATACATTCTGGATCTTCATCATCGAGAGTCACTCTTATACAAAAGAAAGCATTAGATTAAAAGTAAAAGAAGAAATATTTTTGTGTTTTGTGAGAACTGCTAAAATTAAACGAAAAAGAAAAATATTTTTGGATTTTATGAAAATGAAATTAAAAAAGAAATATTTAAAAGAGTGTACAAAGGAATACAATCAAAATGCCTTGATAAGAAAAAGAAGCGAACAAGTTCAGAGGACCGAACCCGAAATAGACCGAACGTTCGGTTTGTTTCGGTTCTTGGTCGAGCTTCACCCAAAATAGACCGAACGTTCGGTTCATTTCGGTTCGCTCTATTTCGCTTCTTACCTTTATTGAAGCGAAGGCAATTTTGGTACTAATTTTGCTTCCATCATTCCTAGGCCTTGCAAAATCTTGTTGAAGCTTGCTTCAGGTAAAGCCTTAGTGAATATATCTGCCAGTTTATCAGTCGTCCTTACGAAGTGAATTTCCACGTTGCCATCTTCCACGTGATCTTTGATGAAGTGATACCTCAATGCTATATGTTTAGTCTTCGAGTGTTGTACTGGGTTGTGACAAATCCTAATTGCTCTTTCAGAGTCGCAATACAGTGGGATTTTCTTCATGTTCAGTCCGTAATCTCTAAGTTGACTTTGTATCCATACAAATTCTGATGTGCATGATGCAGCAGCGACGTATTCAGCTTCTGTAGTGGATAGAGAAACACAAGTTTGTTTCTTTGACTGCCAGCTAACCAATTTACCGTCGAGAAATTGGCATCCTCTAGTGGTGCTTTTACAATCTAATCCACAGCCACCTAAGTCGGTATCTGAGAACGCTTGGACAAAGAATCCTGAGTTGGCTGGATATCACAAACCGAGAGAGGAGGTTCACTTCAGATAGCGAAAGATGTTTTTCACAACTTGCAAATGAGGTTCGCGTGGGTTAGCTTGGAATCTAGCCCAATAACAAACTGAAAAGATGATGTCAGGTCTACTAGCTGTGAGATACATTAGAGACCCAATCATTTGACGATAGAGCATCATGTCAGCGGCTGGCTTCTCCAACGAGGGTGTAAGCTTTGTCCCAAAAGCCATTGGAACTTTAACTTTGGAGTCCCCCAACATACCAAACTTAACAAGCAGTGTCTTGGTGTATGCCTCCTGATTGATAAAAATGCCTTCAGGTCCCTGTCTAATGTTTAAGCCAAGGAAAAAGTTAATTGGACCCATTGAGCTCATCTCAAATTTAGTTTCCATCAACTTCTTGAATTCAGTTCTTAAGTTGGGATTCGTGGAGCTGAAGATGATGTCATCAACATAAATTTGGACTATCATAAGGTGGTTACCCTCTCTCTTACGAAAGAAGGTTGGATCAACCGAACCTTGTTTGAATTTAGACATTTTTAAGAATCGGGTTAGAGTTTCATACCATGCTCTGGGAGCCTTCTTTAGGCCATATACCGCTTTGTGAAGTAAGTAACAGTGATCTAGATACTTCTCGTTCACGAATCCTGGCGGTTGCTCAACGTACACAGTTTCTTCAAGTTCTCCGTTGAGAAAGGCACACTTGACGTCCATCTGATAGACTTCAAAGTTTTTGTGTGCAGCATAGGCAAGAAAGATACGAACGGACTCTAATCTTGCAACAGGAGCGAAGGTCTCTTCATAATCGATACCTTCTATCTGACAGTACCCTTTCACAACCAACCGAGCTTTGTTACGAATCATGTTCCCCTCCTTATCCATCTTATTTCTGAATACCCATTTAAGACCGACAACTGAAGCATCCTTTGGAGTTGGAATAAGTCGCCATACTTTGTTTCTTTCAAACTCATTCAACTCATCTTGCATGGCTTGAACCTAGTCAGAATAATCAAGTGCTGAATTAACAGTCTTTGGTTCAACTTTGGAAACAAAGGAGTTGAACATGCAAAACTCTACTTGAGAGAAGAGTGCAACTTGTTTCGCTTTGATCTGTGATCGAGTTAACACCTTTTCCGAAGATTCCCCAATGATTTTACTTTGTGGATGATCTATGGTCCATTTAATAAGAGGTGGGTAATTTGGATCACAAGAGGGATCCAATTCTGCATTGATTTCTTCTTCCAACTCTGATAGTATGTCATCATCATTGACATTGGTGTTCTCCCCCTTGAAGGATGACACATGTTCAGTATCTGGATTAGAATCTTCTCCTTCGTTTGGATTTTCAGTAGAACTTGATGATTGTGACGTTGAATTCTCCTCCTGGAATGAAGAACCTTGATCGTGTTGTGGAGACGGACCCTCCCCCTGGACAGAAGGACGGTCATTCGAAGGTTCGCTTGCGTCTGGTCTCTCTGTTGCTTTAGGTTGATCATCAGCCATCTTTTATGCAGCATCGTCGATGATTTGTCGTAGACTATCAACCTTGTTGACTTTCTCCTTTGATTCAAAATCAATTACCGTTTGAGGCTCATAAAAAATAAGCATATATTGCTCGAAAAGATTTGAGATAGAAGCAGTAACTTCACTGGTCTTTGGAAAGATTTCCTGCATTGCACCTTCGGTTGTCTTCATCTTCTTAACATAGCTATCACAAAAGTGACATAGTATGTTTCTTCAATTTTCTTAGAGCACTTGTTTAGAACTCTATATGCCTTAGAATTCAGGGAGTAACCTAAGAATATTATTTCATCAGCCTTAGCATCAAACTTGTTTTGATTCTGTTTAGAGTTAAAGACGAAGCATCTTGAACCGAACACATGGAAGAATTTCACATTCGGTTTGTGATTTTTCAAGATGTCGTAAGGAGTGATAGAGAATCTCTTGTTTAGATATGATATGTTCTGAGTATAACAAGCAGCAGCAATTGCATCAGGATAGAAATATAAAGGCAAGGATGCGAAGCACAACATCGTTCGAGCTGCTTCACACAGAGATCGGTTTCACCTTTCAACGATTCCATTCTGCTGTGGAGTATATGGAGCTGAGAAATTATGAGCCGTTCCCTTCTCGGCAAGAAAATATTCAAAATCTTTGTTCTTGAATTCCAAGCCGTTGTCACTTCTTACGTTACGAACAACTTTCCTCAGCTGAATTTCTACCTGCTTTATGAAGAGCTTGAGCTTTGGAGTAGCCTCAGATTTTTGCTTCAAGAAAAATACCCATGTGAATCGAGAGAAATCGTCCACTATAACCAGAATATTCTTGTTTCCACCAATACTTTCAATAGAAGAGGGACCACACATATCGATGTGCAATAGCTCCAATGGTTCTATCACCTTTGTAATTATAATAGAGGGATGACTTTGTCTACTCTGCTTTCCCATTTCACAGGCTGCGCATAGATGTTCTCTATCGAATTTGAGAACTGGAACACCTCGAACATGATCTCCTAAAACAAGCTTGTTGATATCCTTGAAATTAAGATGAGAGAGTCTTTGATGCCATAACTAGCTTTCATCTGAGTGAGCCTTCGTGAGTAAGCAAACTGCTGGTTTACCTCGAATTGGGTTGAGGTTTAAGGGGTACATTTCCCCCTTTCGGTTCGGTTTCAACAGAATGTTATTGGACTTCTTCTCCACTATTTCTGAGCCTTCATCATCAAACAATACCTTCAATCCAGTTCCAACTACCAGCTGTGATACGCTGATAAGGTTGTATTGCAGTCCTTCAACATATGTGACCTTTCTTATTGAGAAATCACCATTCGTAATCATTCCATAGCCTTTGGTAGTTCCATATGAGTTGTTGCCGTACTTCACAATTCGACCATCCTTGAGAGACCGAAACTCCCTCAGTTCTTCCTTCCTTCCTGTCATGTGACGCGAGCAGCCACTATCAATATACCATTCTTCGTCAAACTGCTCGTCACGTATAACCTGCAAAATTTTAAGCAGATTTAGGAACTTAAAGTTTCTTGGGTCCTTGTGAGCCTTTTACAGGACATGGAATAGTAAGAGAGATATCAACCAAATAAGTACGTTTAATCAAAGTTGTTTCATCTTTTCTTTTTATAGTGAAAACTTTAATTTTGGTTGGCTTAGGTTCATTTGACGTAGGTTTTGAGATTTTGACGTCAGCTCTCTTTTGGATGTCTTTTGGGCACTCGTTGTCTTCTGGAAAGAGCTTTCCTTTTCCTTTCAAGTCTTTTGAAGGATAAGAATTAGAATAAGAATTGGAAGAATAGGATTTAGAAGAGTTCTTGGCCCGTTGATTATTAGTCTGTCTTGTTTGAGAACGTAAGCACTCTCCACTTTTGTTCTTCTGATTGACCTTTGGATCGAACCCATTCTTTTGGTTGCTGATGTTCTGAGGACCGAAACCGTTCTTTCGGTTGATGTTTTTCTGAGGACCGAAACTGTTCTTTCGATTGATGATGTTCTGAGGACCGAAGCTCTCCTTTCAATTCCTTGTTTGCTGTGGACCAAAACTTCCCTTTTGGTCCCTTTCAGTCGAGGGACCGAAACTACCCTTTCGGTTCCTTTCATTTGAGGGACCATAACTATCCTTTCGGTTCCTTGATTCCTCTTGTGACTTATGCTTCCTTTCGTACCTGACATAGTGAGGATTTTGTGATCTCCAAAACTATTTTCTTTCTGAGAGATTCTTCTTTTATCTCAGATTTCATTGGTGTTTTCGATCTGCCACCTGTTTTGGATTTTTGTGGATGTTAGCCTTTTTCTTTGAAACACGAGCATAGTTTTCGCTCTTTGTTGAAGATGTTTCACTGGTAGTTTTGCACTGGTTCGCACAAAGATCTTTTGGTGCCACTTATGCTTGGCACATCAAATCTTGCAGGCTCATTTAATGGTTCTGGCACGTATCTACCCTTCAATCTCCATGAGGTCTTCTGAGAGAGGCCTTTTGTCTCATCAGCATTGTCTATTGGTGCTGACCAGAAGAACTCATCACATCCAGCTGCATTATCTTCTTCCACCATAGCAATCAGTTCTGCTGTTTGTTGTGGAGTGACTCTTGGAACTGTGTAGACTTGATTTGGAGTGGTTTGTACCTTTTGATACACAATAGCTTTTGCTTTGAGAATTTTGGTCTTGTCTATTGATGAGGGAGCGAACTCAACAGAATTTTCAGAAATTAGATTTTTGTGAGTTTCAGGTTCGCTTTTGACAAATTCTGAACAGTCCATCACATCCTCTACATAGATTTCACTCAGATCATCATCCTCATTAAGTTCAGATGCATTTTCAACATCAATTTTATTTTCTGAACTTAATTTTGCATTCAATGAGTCAAATTTCTATAGAGTTTCGGTTCTTAACTTCAATCTATCATTCTCATCTAATAGATTTTTGAGCATGTCCTTATGGTCTTTGGACTTTATGTAGGACTCAATTTTGTCAAGACCAATTTTGTATGCAGGTGAGACCTCATCATAATATAGAATGTTTTTCACAGTTGTAAGCTTCACCATCGACTTCATCCTCCTTTAGCTCAAGGAAAGGTAAAATCATGCGATGTATCTTCTTTCCTATTTCACAATCGAGATGCAACTGAGTGATATTAAAATAAAGTCTTTTAGCAATCAAAAAAAATTTTCATTGTTTTAAAAGTTTAAGATTGTCTTGTTGCAAATAAATTGATTTATCCTTAGATCTAATCAACTCTTTCTCCTTCTGCTCATTTGATCACTCTTCGACGATATCCTACTAATTTGATCAGTCAGGTTAGAGTTTGTGACATGGGTTTGGGCAAGACTGCTACTTATACTAGAAAATTTAGAATTTAATCTATTCAATTCCTTTTCATAGTTAGTAACAGGTATTTTCAGAGAAGCAAGAATATTTTGTACCTTCTTGATCAACTCATCACATTCGTTGATCTGTGCACTAACAGGTTTCGCAGCAAAACACATGTCCTCTCGCTCCTTTTCGCCTTCTATCCCACCATCAGTTGTATATCCTCTCATCTGAGAGACACCTTCGGTCACCATTAAACACCTTCCTGCAGCATGTTCTTCTTTCACCAGCATCGCCTTGCCATGAGTGGGTTTTCTTACTTCTTCATCCTCTGAATCCATGGACCATACTTCCATGCCACCGAATTCATCACGGTTGCCTGTATCCTGTATAATCAAAGCATTCATAGTTTTATTGTTAGCAGATGACTTTCTTTTCTTGATTTCGTCAAGTCATCTCAGGAGGCTCGTTGCCTCATCATCCTCATCTATCTTTTCTGCCTTCTTTTTCAGCATACAATCTTTGGCGAAGTGATTCTTGCGTCCACAGTAATGGCAATCAAATCCCGAGTCTCCACCAATTATCACTTCTTTCTTGGACTCTTCTGACTTTGAACCTATCTTCGGTTCCTCCTTAACCTTTTCAGTGCTATAACTTCCCTGCCAGTTTCGGTTCTTGTTGGCTGGGAACTTTCTTTTAATGAACTTTCTAGGATTGGACACCATCAGGGCATACTCTTCACCGGTTAGATCGTAGTCTGTAAGATCCAATTCCTCTTCTTCTTCAATAGTCTTTTCCTGGCTAATGAACCCCAACTAGAAACCACATTCGTTTCCTTAGACAGTGCACTTTCACGGGTATTCAAAATTCCCACCAGTTTCGCTACAGAATACGATTTAAACTGTTCATGTGCTTTAACAGTGGATACGACAGCCATCCATTCAGGTCTTAGAACGTTCATGAATGTAACCTTCTGTTCAATAACCTTTCTTTCGATCCCATGTTTTATCATCTTACTTAATAGATGATTAAAGCGATCAAAAGCGTGAACTAGTTTCTCTTTGGGCTTCTCTTTGAAATCACCAAATTCAGAGAGCAAAAGAGTTTGAATTGAATGTTCCAGATCTTCATCAGTGGAATACAATTCTTTTAGCCTGTCCCATATTTCTTTAGCAGTAGCGCAAGAACTCACCAAACGGAACGTATCTGACTGCAAAGCAAACCTAATCATCCTTAAGGCTTTGATGTTGCATTGAAACTTTTTCTTCTCGTCTTGAGGAATATATTTCACATCATTCACAAGCTGATTGCACTCCTTCTGAGTTTTGACCATCTTTGAGGTGCTTGAGTGAGCGAATGGACCAACAGTGATAGCTTCCCAGATCAAGTACCCATTATCTTCTGATCCGATCACATAATCTTCAAAGTGATGTGTCCAAACTTCATAATCTTGAGTATACAAGATTGGAATTCTTGTTGTTCAACCAATTTTGTTAGAGATGTTGATTGGATTGGTTTGAGAATTATCCATGGACATTGTGATGGCGTTTGATCGATTACCTGTTTTAAGATTAGACTTGTAATTTTATCAATTAGAGTAAGATCAACAATTAATGAGATACATCAATATAGAATGACAGCTCAATTAATATTAATCAATGTGGAATAAAACCCTAATAACTTCTTCGACAGAAGAGATGTGTATGAATTACACACTCTCCTGCTCTGATACCAATTGATGAGAATAAATCTCAGATCGATTAGATCTTTCACACGTAAAAAGATGAAGATCAAACGAATCAAACATAATAATATTATGAACGCAGTATAGAATCAATGTTATGCTTATGATTCAAATATAGTCACGCCTCAGCAGAGCTCGATGAAGAACTTTAACTGTAGAGGCGAGCTAGGGTTTACAAAACTCAAATGATAAAAATAATAAAAGCATTAATTACAAAGGCTGCATGCATGCATCTTAAATACTAAACCCTAGAGTAAAACATGCACGGTTGGACAGGCCCAAACCGGCAACCAAAACTGGGCTAAGGGCCGAGCCCATGACGCAACACTATAAGCCTAACACAAGGGTAAGGAAACCAAAGACATACTGCAAGCATGCGATTTTCTGGACGTATTTCTAGAAGATCTACCTGGAGTACCTCCAGTATGACAGGTTAAATTCAAATCGACCTAATTCCGAGTGTAGCAGCACTGGCACGATCTACTTATCGTCTAGCTCCATCGGAAATGAAATAACTATCTAGTCAACTTCAAGAACTTCTTGAAAAAGGTTTTATTCGGCCAAGCTTCTCATCATGGGGAACGCTGATATTATTTGTCAAAAAGAAGGATGGATCATTCAGGATGTGCATCGAGTATCGAGAGTTGAACAAGCTCACCATAAAAAATCGATATCCACTCCCGAAGATTAATAACCTATTGTACCAGCTGTAATGTCACACCCCAAACCGGGATGCCAGAAATGTCTAGGGGTGGATGACTTCATGAACAGTATCACAACTTAATGTAAAATAATGATCAAAGCAAACATAACCTTCATAAATATAATTGCAAAGGTTACATTGTTTCTGAATGTTGTATGTTTTAAAACAAATTACATTATGATGACAAAATGAATAGTACAACATCATAGTGTCCCATCCTCAAAAGCCTTGTGACTACTTGTTTAATGGTTTCCTGAGAATAAGTAGTATTGAAAAGTGTCAACAATTAAATTGGTGAGTTCATAAGAGTTTTGTATGTGAAAAATTTGTAATTCTTTCCTTGTAAATTGATAGTGTTTGTTCCCTTAAAATCCAGCATTTCCTTAATAATGAGTTGTAGTCGTAAGAACCCTAAGAATAAAAATGTATAAGAATTTCTATACTTAAAATAGTATTACGTAGTTTTATTCTTATATAAAACCATTTGAAAGCATGTTACCCCATAAACTAAATGTATTTTTGATTTCCCATGTGAGTTATTACAACCATGCTAAAACCAAAGTCGGCCTACTACGACGTTCTTCAAGTGTCAGAATCTTAGACATTTGTGACCCTATACCTACCGGTCTAGTTGTAGCTAGCAGCTTAGGTGTGGGATTGTCAGTCTCGTATAGATCTATACACAAGTATCACGCTCTCTTACCGAGATTCTGGGTATAATTCAGATTTTTAGTGTGTACTCTAGTAGGTATGATGAAGACTTTATCTCAAATAATTGTTTCAACATGTTTACGTTTTCTTTTAATGAAAACCCTTGCATTTGTAATTATCATTTTTCCATGGTATTAATATAGTGTATAATAATTATATAGTTTTATATAATTATTCGTCTTGTCCCAAAATGTTATAATAGTGTTAACGACCCATAAACTACACCTATTATATTTTATTAGAAATATTTTGTTGTACCTATACACACACATATACACACACACAGACATATATATATATATATATATATATATATATATATATATATATATATATATCGGTTAACATGTTTAGATGTTCACAAATAACATATATTATACATCTAACACAAGTATATGAACTTTTATTATGATAAAGTCAGTTTTCTAGTTTTTGACTTTCTTTATGCCACCAAAGGGTAAATAGTGAATTATAAACTTTTTAAAATTTATTATTTCCTTTTTGTGACGTCTAAGTCAAGTTAACCTTATATGTTTAAAAAAACATATTTTAGGTCAAATCTCACAAAAGTGGTACCATAAACTGGTTATGACCATATTTGTTAGAAAACGCTAATTTTGATATAAAATGATAGATTTTTAGGTTATTCTTTATATATAACCAAATCCTTGGTATTTATAACTAGTTTCATAACATATGTCCAAAATAACATATTTTGATTTATATCCCACACAAGTGGTGTAATAACTTGGTTATAACTATTTTTTCTAGAAAAGTCACAAATGGTGTAATAACTTGGTTATAACTATTTTTTCTAGAAAAGTCATATTATGTTCCTAAAAAAACTATAGTTTTTATAGCTTTGATTTTTTATGACTTTTTCTTAAGAAAATATAGCATATTTATACTCATTTTTCATAGATTTGTATTTTAAACAACATACCACACATAAATGTTCATAATACTAGGTAATAACACTATTTTATGTAGATAACATTTTTACACAACATGAATGTAAAGCATGCATAACAACTTGTACACTTATACAAGTTTACTTGTATTCCCCCCTTAAAACTTAGATAAAGATGAAAATGAGGGGTATGAACTCACATTGAGTGTGTTTCTTGGTGGATAAAGAGGTGAACATGAAAGATTTCAAGTTAAGAACACTTGAAGAGCACTTGAAAATTGGAAGATCCTATGGATTTTAACACATATTAATATGTGTAATTGTAACAAAACTAGTATATATATACATATATATATATATATATATATATATATATATATATATATAGAATCACTAGATTTGTAAGGAAAATCATACCAAAAGATCAAAAACCAACTACATATATATACTAGTTTTGTTACAATTACACACATTAATATGTGTTAAAATCCATAGGATCTTCTAATCTCCAAGTGTTCTTCAAGTAGTCTTAACTTGAATTTTTTCATATTCACCTATTTATCAACCAAGAAACACACTCAAGGTGAGTTCATACCCCTCATTTTCATCTTTATCCAAGTTTTAGGAGGAGAATACAAGGTAACTTGTATAATTATACAAGTTGTTATGCATGCTTTACTTTCATGTTGTGTAAAAATGTTATCTACATGAAATAATGTTATTACCTAATATTATGAATATTTATGTAAGGTATGTTGTTTAAAATAAAAATCTATGAAAATTGAGTACAAACAGCTATATGTTCTTAAGAAAAAGTCATAAAAAATGAATCTATAAAACCTATGGTTTTTTTATGAACATAATATGACTCTTCTAGCAAAAATGGTTATAAAGAAGTTATTACACCATTTTTGTGGCATATAAATTAAAATATGTTATTTTGGACATATGTTATGGAACTAGTTATAAATACCATGGATTTGGTTTTAGAAAAATCTATCATTTTATGTGAAAATTAGTTTTTTCTAACAAAAATGGTCATAACCAAGTTATGCTACCATTTTTGTGAGATTTGACCTAAAATATGTTGTTTTAAACATATAAGGTTAACTTCACTTAAACGTCAAAAAAATGAAATAATAAATTTTACAAAGTTTATAATTCAATATTTACCGTTTGGTCACATAAAGAAAGTTAAAAACTAGAAACCGACTTTATCATACTAAAAGTTCATATACTTGTGTTAGATGTATAATATATGTTATTTATGAACATCTAAACATGTTAACCTATATACATGTGTATATATAGGTAAAATGAAATATTGATAATAAACAATAATAGGTGTAGTTTATGGGTCATTAACAGTATTATAACATTTTGAGACAATACGAATACTTATATAAAAGTATATAATTATTATAGACTATATTAATACCATGCAAAATTAATAATTACCAATACATGGGTTTTCATTACAACAAAACGTGAACATGTTGAAACAATTATGTGAGACAAAGTCTTCACCGTACCTACTAGAGTACACACTAAAGTACTGAATTATAGCAATAATCTTGGTAAGAGAGCGTGATACTTGCGTATAGTTCTATATTGCATTGACAAGGCCACAACTAAGCTACTAGATATAGCTAGACCAGCAGATCTGGGGTGACAAATGTCTAAGATTCCGATGCCTAAAAAACGTCGCAGCAGGCCAACTTCGGTTTTAGCATCGTTGTAATAACTCGTATGGGAAATCAGATTATTGGTAAACTTAAACAATAAACTTTGTAAAATTTCACAAATAGTATATTGTGGGTCCAGTCAACCATCGGGTTGGAGTACCCCAGGCCCTCAACCATTCAGTTGGAATGCTGACATTCTACGGGTCCAATCATCCTCAGAATGGAATACCCTAGGCCCACAACCAACAGGTTGGAATGCCTACATACTATGAGTCCAATCATCCTCTGGACGGAATACTCACGGCCCACAACCAACAGGCTGGAATGCTCAGGTCTATTGGCTTTCACACAAAGCAGATAAGCCTCAACCGCCAAACAAACATGTGTACATATAACAGATAAATACATTGCAGTCTATAAACAGACAAATCAATCTAACAGATCATAACAGCATAGCAACATCCTATCTACCAGGATACTAATCTAATGGATCATAGCAACATCATATAACATCTTATCTACCAGGATACGATCTAATGGATCATAACAACATATAACATCCCATCTACCAGGATACTGATCTAACAGATCATAACAACATATAATATCCCATCTACCAGGATACCGATCTAACATATCGTACTAGCATAACATATCAGGATAACAATCCAAAAAGAGCCGACCTTAGTGCCTTGGACCCTTGAGTATAGTGAGGAAAACTCACCTCACACTACTGATGTCCCACGAAAAAAACTCCAGCTGTTGGTTGACAAATTCACAAGTTGTCAACATCAAACAACACCCAATCAATAATTGGGTTCCAAGCCCAAGGTCCAACTCACACTCCAAAGGCCCAATAGTGAACCAATAGATTAAAGCCCAACATATTGCCCGATTTTCCAAATTAGGCACATAGCTCTACATGGTCTTTTCTTAAGGCCCAATTATTGCCAACCAATTATTCTAGTCCAAAATCTTGGTATTCTCAAGACCCAATATCACATAATCATAAAGGCCCAATTATTGCCCACTTGTGGCCTAATTTTCCAAATTGGGCCCAAGTCCTTCACATGGGCCTTACCCTAAAACTCATCCAATTATTTTGGTCCGTTTACTTATTGTTGGATAGCCCATCAATAGTCCAACCACCAAGGCCCAATAGGGAGGCCCAAATCAAGGCCCAAGTGAAATTACGGTTTTCACATGAAATGACGATTAGGGTTAAGTGTTTCTTACTTAACCCATTAAGGACTTAATCCATTAAGTCCAATATTGCCTTAAGTTAATTTGCCAATGATTACTATTTAATATATATATATATATATATATAAGTTGATTAAATAATTCCCGTGCGGTCCTAAGAAATCCCAAAATTAGGGTTTCATGGCATTAGGGTTTTCCAAACCCTAATTAGGGTTTCCGACCCAAATACTAACCCATTAATCAAATGGTTGAGCTTTTTGGTCAATTAGGGCTTCATTGGGCCCGTTAGGGTTTTATTGGGTCCGTTAGGGTTTTATTGGGCACATTTTGTCCAAGCATCCCCAAACGAGTAAAAATGCAAATGATGCACACTGCCACCCAACACGGTGGTTGGTGGCGGTAAGAGGCGGCAGCTGCCACCTCATGGTGGTGGGTATGGATTTTTCTATTGATTATTTTGGCACGATTACAATTTAAAATCCAATCCAAATAACACACACGCATATACTAATATAAATACACACACTAATAAAACACACACACAAACAGTCGCACTATGGCGGCAGGTGGTGGTCGGAGGTGCTAGCAACCACCTCACAGTGGTGGTGGTGGTTCACTTTTGATTCCTGATTACTCAACCCCCACATAACACACCCTAAAAATGGACACACACCCAAAACACATCTGTTTATGAAATAGACCTACCCACCCACCTAGTGGCGTACGGTGGCGGAGGCAGTGGCTGAGCTAGGTGGCACCAGCATCGGTTAACGGCAACAACTTCATTATCGGGGGCAGCCACCATGGCCGGCTGCCATGGTGGTTCTTCACGCCTTTCATTTGACAGAACCCTCTCCCATGCGCCATCACATAACAAACCAGAAACCCAACCACCATCCCCTGGTGGCGTGCGGCGGACGGAAATACCACAAAAGGTGGTCACTCAAAGCTTACGGCAGCGTCGGGCACAGCCAGCCGTAGCACAGATGGAACGAAGAGGAGATGTGACTGGGAGAAACGACGGCTATGTTGCTCCGCTTTCCTCCTGCCGCGACGTCATTCTCCGGGGAAGCTTCACATCGATCTCTGATACCGTCGGCAATAAAGATGTGCGAGGTTGGCTTCGTCGGCTATTGGCGATGGCGCTCCAGTGAACTTCTACGGCGACAAGCATGGCGGCTGGAGGGAGGTAAGGTGAGGGTGGCGGTTGAATGAAGCATTAGGGTTAGGATTCCGGGTGGTGAGGTTGTATACCCGCCTCATGTAAAGATCGGCCCATAATGACGCAAATGGTCCTTCACTTCTCTATTTTCTTTCAAAATGGGTCCTAAATTTCCCCTTTTAACCCCTCCTTCTAAAAACCTTTACAAACCAAGTCCGAATCTTACCAATCAGCCCCCTCTTCTACAAAATCTTCTCATCTTAGGTCCAGAATTTACTTTTTAGTCCCCGCTTCCATAAATCCTTACGTATTAAGTCCGAATAATACCAAACACCCCTTGACTTATGAAAATCTTTACAAATTAAGTCTGAAAATTACACTTTAACCCTTGGAGATTCAAATCTTGTCATTTGGCTTCCCGAAACCAACTCCCAACTAATTATTATTTGATTTTGGATTATAATAACACATAATAATAATAATAATAATAACAATTGCTTCTCTGGGTTCCAGGTTTATTATTTAATTATTATATTTTAAATAGGATGTTACACTCAAGTCTTCAATCATTTAGCTTCCAAAAAAACATTTCTTGTAATAAAAAGGGATTTTCCGTTACTATGGCATGCATGTCAACTTGGCAAGCATGTTTGTTTGTCTTTTGAATTATCTCAAACTATTGTTAGGTCACCTTTTCATATTATCTATTCCAATGTTTGGACCTCTCTGTTGCAAATTTATAGTGGTATTAAATGTTATGTCATATTTTTTGATGAATGTTATCACTTTGTTTGGGTGTATCCATTACGAAAAAAATATGAGGTGTTTTCCAAATTCTTACATTATTGCACCTATGTAAAAACCCAATTCAATTCTGGAATTCAAATATTTCAATTTGATAATGGAAATTAATTTGACAACCATCCATTTCATCAACTTTGCGACACCCATGGTATTTACATGTGTATTTTGCAGATACATATCCTAACAAAACGGAAAATCTGAATGCATGCTTCAAACATTTAATAATGTTGTTTGCACCCTTTTGTTTCTAGCCTATCTTCCTCCTACATATTGGGTGGAAGCTCTTCATATGGCTATGCACTTATTAAATATGTTTCCATCTACCAACCTTCAACATGACACACCATTCGAAAAATTATTTAACAACCGCTCATCTCAACCTATTAATGTCACACCCATATCTGTCGAACCCAATTATGGCGATAACTTCCCATCGATGACCCCATCTCCACTCCCCCTCACCACCTACATCAACCTCTATCAACCCCTTGGTAATCAAAGCACCACCTCGACAAAACCATCTCCCAAGATCCTTCCTATAAATTCTCACCCCATGGTCACCCGTGCTAGCCACGACATCTCCAAACCAGTACAAAAACTAAACATTCACATTGACTCAACCCCATTCTACTCCCACGCCTTCCAAGATCTCAATTGGTTAAATGTTATGACCAAAGAATACAATGCACTTATATCTAACAGAACTTATATATATATATATATATATATATATATATATATATATATATATATATATATATGTGTGTGTGTGTGTGTGTGTGTGTGTCTCGGCCTTCTATGTTAAAGTTGTTAACAATATTTGGGTGTTTAAAATTAAATATAATGCAGATGGGTCCTTAGCTCGGTACAAGGTGTACCTTGTTGCAAACCGGCATAGCCAACAACTCGGTAATGATTGTGACGAGACCTTTAGTCTGGTTGTCAAACCTATAACCATTCAGATTGTCCTCAGCCAGGCTACATCTTACAATTAGCTCGTTCATTAATTAGATGTAAAGAACGTGTTTCTTCACGACCATCTCCATGAGACTGTCTACATGCATCAGCCTCCTGCATTTTGTGACCGCACCTTCCCAAATCATGTATGCATTTTTAAATGGCCTCTCTTTGGCCTCAATTAAGATACTCAGGCATTTTACCTTAGATTTGCTAACTTCATCACCAATTATGGCTTCATCAAAAACTAATCAGATTCCTCTCCCTTCATATATAGGCAAGGTAACTAGATTGCTTATTTATTTATTCTATGTTGATGATATTGTGTTGACTCGATGTTCCACGAGCCTCCTTTAGTAGGTTATTACTACTCTTCATTCATATTTTACTGTATCCGATCTTGGCTCTTTGAACAATTTTCTGGATATTGCAGTCAGTAGAGATTGTTATGGCATATTTTTATCTCAACAAAAATATGCCACATAGATTCTTGAGCGGGCTAAGATGCTTAATTATAAATATGATTGCACGCCAGCTGACACGTCAAGCAAGTTTGATGTCACCGGAGCTCGTCTCTCTGATCCGACTCTTTATCGGAGTCTTGCATGTTCTCTTCATTATATGACTTTCACCAGACCAAACACTACTTAGGTTGTTCAACAAGTGTGTTTATTCATGCATGATCCCCGAGAGCCTTACTTGACGGTTCTCAAGAGCATTTGATGATAAATCTGTGGTACACTTGATCATGGTTTACAATTATATGTCACTCCCTCTCATGGTCCAATGGCATACTCTGATGTTGACTTGACTAGGCAGGTTGCCCAACCACTAGAAAATCAAACTCCAATTATTGTATCTTTTTGGGTAAAAACCTTCTTTTATGGTCCTCTAAGCGCCGAGGCACAATCTCTCGGTCCAATGTGAAAGCCGAGTATTGTGGTGTTGTGAATACTGTAACAGAGACATGTTGGCTTTGCAATTTACTTCGTGAGCTCTACTATCCATCAATTTCCTCTACTCTGGTGTATTGTGATAATGTTAGTGTGGTTTACTTATCCACAAATCTCGATCGATGTCAACACATTAAACACATCGAGATTGGCATAATTTCATCCGAGACAAGGTTGTTATGGGTCATATTTGTGTGCTTCATGTTCCTTCCTCGCTTCCTTCATCTCTACGCAAATATTTTCACCAAAAGGCTTTCGTCATCTCTATTTCTTGACTTCAGAGTTCGTTCGAGATCTTCCATTACGATTGTAGGGAGATGTTAGGCGAATATATATGCATTTGTTGTATCTTATGTAGAAGCCCCTAAGTCTTGTATAGGCCATCTATGTGATAATACATTAAGTTCATGGGAAAATATTTTATTAACACAAAGTAACTTTATAGCAATCAAATTCCCCTTTTGTAAATCTTATAATACTTTCCTTTGTGTACTCTAATTCTGTGTCAATGTGTAAATATGAACTAACAATCGTTCTCAAAGCCATCAGCCATAGTGTCATGATAATAAATTAGAAACTCAATTTAAATCAAATTAAAATCTAAACTTTCTTAACTATACTTTGAATCTCAAAGGTTTCTTAGGTTTTTTTTTTTTTTTTTTTTTTTTTTTTTTTTTTTTTTTTTTGAAAAGGGAACTATCCTGACGAGGGTTTCCGGTTTCCTGGCCAGTCTTCGCGCACCGACTAATCCCCCGCTGCGAACATGAGACTATGTCTCATGCCCTGGAGTCACTGCAGACGAACATCGATGACCATAGAGGCTGAGCAGTGTCAAGATTTGAACATAGGTCAATAGGTTATTCATCATATCTTCCTCATGTCTTACCAAGTCAGCACAACCCAAGTGGTTTGGTTTTTCTAGTTTTTTATTATTTTTTTTAAATAACAAATCTAACCTACTCCTATTATATTACTCCTAAGTTCGTATATATCTCTAACGAGACTTGAATCCTCAACCTCAAGAAGAGAGGACAACACCAAATATTGTTGGTCTAGAAGTCATTTAGTTAACAACTACCACTATGTACATCTTGAGTGCAAAAATTCAATTGTAATCAAATAGAAATAGGCTTAAGCCACAACTTGCATTTCCCCGGTACTCGTGTTTCTTGCTGCACAGGGACCTTCAAATCACGCCTCTTCTTAACTGGATTTGATGTTAAGATTCGCAGACCAGAATCCTCACTAATCTCCAGAACCTCAGGCAGCCCGTTAATGCACCCATTAGACATACCAACATCAATCCTTATCGCTTTGTTATTGCAAGCTGCGTTTATGCCACCCTTTTGAATAGTATGACCCATGATCATCCTCCTTGCACCTGGAATTGTCGCAAGAGTATGTTCCAGCATACTCCTGTCGCAATCATTAACCACTTTGTTAGAAAATTTTCGTAACCAAAGAACTGAATTCTCGGTATTAACTATATCCGATGATACAGTCTCTCTCAAACCAGTAATCCAATCCCTCACCTCTTCGTTAATCCGTTCCAATCCATAAGATACATGGTGGGGTAATATCCCTCCATGAACAAACACGGATTCCCCTACAACAAGCACAGTCAAGTTTTTTGACAAAAACCTACTTGCTATAGGACCCTGACGTCTCAATGCAGCAATCCTGGCTCTAAACCCATTTACATATTCTTCTTTAATGCCAGGAAAACTTGAAGGAATCCCATCGTATAAATCTTTAGGTTTCTTTAATCCATCGCATAATCGCTTCATGTTGTTGCCTGTAGTAAACCAATCTGCCCAGTTTTGGAATTCATCAACATAAGATCGATGAGTACACCGAAAATTACCATTAATATTCATGATTTCGTGATTGCCATTCAAGGTGATGACATTGCCGCCGACCTTAGCAGCCTGTCGTTTTAGTTTCTCGAGAAAGTAAAGGATTTTGAGTTCATGTCCACCACGATCGAGGACGTCGCCGACTTGTACAAGAGTGGTGTTGCCACCAGACCACTGGTCCTCGGAGTCGATGAGACTAGCGAGGCGGAGAGCTTGTTTGGATTTATGGAGGTCGCCATGGAGATCGCCTATGGCTGTTAGACGCTTAGGAGAAGGGTAGAAGGTTTGAGTAAAGGGAGGAGATGGAGGATCGGGTAAAAAGGTCCCGGTTACGCAGAAGTCAACGAAGGTATCCACGAATGATGATACAAGATTGGGTAGGTTTTCGCAGATGATGTCTGCAGCCATTAATTGTCTCTCGTTATTGTGGGAGGAAGACGAATTGTGTGCACTGAAGTTCTTATTGAATGTGTCCGGTATTAGTATTTCTCAGGATTTGATCATTATACTTATCTTATAGTATTTGAATATAACGATTTCCTTTCCATATATGAGGTTATTGTATTGTATATACATTGACATTGTTGATGATAAAAAATAAATAAAAAATAAAAAATAAATATGGGGGAACCTATGGGGGCTATAATACCAATATAAGGCATGTTTATTAGTTTTGATAGTTATCCATTTATCATATAATTTTCATAACCGTTCGATGAAAATTATTGTAGGTTTGTTTTTCATGATTTAGTTACTTCGATTTGAATTAAGATAAAAATCAAACAATGTATTTTTAATGATTTCAGTTATATATAAAAAAAAAAATCTTTGACAAACGAAATTAAGATAAGGATAGCTGTTATTAGAGCTATTACAAACAACAGAGAGCAATAGCAATTTAAAATTTGTAAATAATATGGATCATGAATCTTATTAGAACGTAATAAATCAACAAACAATCAATCATAGTGTAATTAGAATACTACCTCACTGTTGGAGACATTATTAAATATATTTTCTTCAATCATTAATCCATAAAACGTAGGAAACATGAGTTGCTAGACATCTAACCAAAGAAACTTCTTTCCTACTTCCTTACCTGTTGACGGTCAGTAAGTGTGGTGGATTATTGGATGATGTGTAAATGACCTATCAAGGCTCTCTTTTATTTAGAGAAAATTATAAATTTTATCAAATACGTTATGACTTTTTAAATAATAGCAAAAAGTTAACGTTTTTCCAAAAATAGCCATTCATTTCATAAGTGATTGCCGTGAAATTATAATCGGTCTCTCCAACTGTGATTTTGCCTTGTTGGGAAATGAAATAGGCTCATGTGCCAAAAGTATAAACCCTAAATTTTGGAAATAATCTTCATTTTCACACTTTCAATTTCAAGAAATCCTCTTAACTATTTGTAATGGGTGAAGATAAATATTCTTCCAAAAAATTGGTATGTTTTCTACTTATTTTACTAAAAGAAGACTGGGCAATAGCGGCGATGGCTGTCGTCGCTAAAGGATAGGGTTGTCGCCAGTAATACCTTAGCGGCGACCTGTCACTGCAAATGCGTCGCCGGTGATGCTTCGTCGCTAATACGCATATGGTCGCCGCTAAAAGGTCCTCGTCGCCGCTATTGACATGTCGCCGTTAATACTGCACCGTCGCCACTATTGACATGTCGCCACGTACAAAAGATGTCGCCGCAAAACCAGTTCGGTTCTTTTTATTTAACATTAGATTTATAAAAAACAATATAACATTTACAAAATCTGATAACTTTTTATAGAAATATTAATCAATACACAACCAATCCAAAATATTAATACATACCACAACCTAAAGTATTCTTCCAAATTACAAAACATTTCATAAAATCCTAAAGTAACTACTAGTCCTCATCATTTCCTTCATTAGTTGGTGGCGGCAATGAGCGAAACCGCTCTTCGAATGCTACAAAACAGGTCAGGTCCTTTAGTATTATTTGCAGCATTTCCAACTATAATATATATATATATATATATATATATATATATATATATATATATATATATATATATATATTACCAACATATCATAATAGCATTATAATTTCCAAAAATTATACCATTCTATAAAATATCAACATATCAACATATCAAATACACTTAAACATACATCTACTTTCCATTATAGCATTTACTTTCCAAAATATTACCAAACTACAAAATATCAACATATCAAATCATAACCAACATATAATTATACCATTCTATTTTCCATTATAGCATTGTACTTTCCAAAAATTACCAAACTACAAAATATCAACATAAAACCATAACCAACATATCATTATAGCATTCTACTTTCTAAAAATTACCAAACTACAAAATATCAAGATATCAAATCAAAACCAACATATCATTATAGCATTCTACTTTCCATTATAGCATTGTATTTTCCATTATATCATTATACTTTTCAACTTAAACTAACAATTACATGTGATTGTGGTTGTTCTTGTGTCACTCGTTGTTCCTGGTCGTACATGGACACAACAGTAGGGGGTTTACGCCCAATGCCTCTGACATGTCCGCGTCGAACACTCAATATTCTTTCAAAGCAGTTTTTATATCAGTGAGTGTTAGACTCCTTGCTTCAGAAGTAGCTTGGGTTCGTTGGTTGATCTCCTCGAGTAAAGCATTCTATATTTTCAAAAAATAATAAAAATCATAAAAATAAGATTACTAAATACCCTTGACGATATAAACACTTATATGAAAATACAAATTAACCATTTACGTATTGTTGCTCAACTGCGGGACTATAAAATACCCCTTGGCGATTGGAATTAGCCTTACGAAAAACTTAGATTCTACTGATATCCTATTTAACATTAAAAATTAGATTACTTATACTTTAAATAAATATTTAAATATATCATAACTTACTTCTTGGAAACATGCATTGATGTACGAGCTCGAACCCCCTCAGTTTACAACTACTTGTTTTGCATGACATTCTGTGTTTGACGCTGAACGCCTTAAAAATTCTGGTGTTTGAAAATGTTCAACTACCTTCGCCCAATTTTCATGTGACATACCCTTGGGGATGTTGTTTAATGCGGCTAGGATATCTGCAGGCCCCCCGATTTCCTTAAAATAAGAATGAACTTTACTTTTTCGGCCTCTGTAAACTTTTGCAAGACTCGAATCATTACTCCGCAACAATTGAGCACGTTCCGGATCCATGTTAACCTTATCCAAATCAAACTTATTCTGCAAAATAAAAAAAATAGTTAATTAAATAACAATCACAACTAAGCTTAAAATTGTATCCAAGTTATCTTTAGATGCACAACTGTTGCATTCCTTAAGGCGGAGAAAACATTGTCCCAACCAGATATGTTGAAAGGGACATTGTTCCACAAATACCTCCCAATTTCATGTGTGAAGCAATTACCATGCTTCCCGACAGGGGAATATGTGATCTCCTTGTCGAAATCCAATCCACGGGCTTGCCCTTGTTTGCCTGTATCAACTTTCCCAGCTCGATATTTTTTGACATGCCCTTTCTTTTTTTTGGAAGCTCGACTGAAAAAATACAATTTAAAATATTAGTCACGATAATTTATAATAAAATAATAAAAGTAGTTAATAAATATATCATAATAAAACTTACCATCATGTCCGTGCTAACCACGACCAAAGCTTACTGGAGGTAGTGGATCCCCAACTCCATAACCTCCATGTCCAAGCCCCATAACATCGGCCATCATGGCAAAGAATATCACCCAAGTAAACCTCATCTGTAGCCTGTAAATTATAAGATGTACAATATAGAAATACAATATAAATAAAAGTTAGTTACCATGCGAAATTGTAAGATATACAATATAGACAAACAACATAAATAAAAGTTAGACAAACAATATGAATGAAAGGTAAATTTCAAATAAAGTTTCTATTACAAAAAAAAAACATTTGATTTTTGTAATCAGTAACTTCATCATATACTTCAGTGTCTTCTTCATCAGTATCATAATCAGAATCGTCATCATCATAATCAGTCTCTTCCTCGGAAACATTATTGATTCTACCCATTGGTGGAGGTACTTCGGTGTCGTCTTCATCGTCATAATCAACATTGTTTTGAGCTACATCAAGATTGTTTTCAAAGTATTATGAGAAGTCGATAAAAAGTCTAGCTCCATATGAAGAGTTGTTTTGAACTATGTCAACATTTTCGGCCTCTACATTGTCGACATCTAGGACAGAGTCACTGTAAGCATTTTGGACACAAGCATTGTCGGATGGTAGATCCCAAATACCTCGATGATTAACATGCTCGACGAAACAACGAGGGTTTCTGTTTTGGTTTCTTCGATGATTAACAGGCTCACGGATGTAGAACACTTGTTTGGCTTGCGAAACATACATGAGTTGATCATCTAGGTACGCTTCTTTTCCTGTGTCGATACTGATGAAATTATCATCAGGAATGTCTCCCCTATCGAACCACTTGCACCGAAATATTAAAGTCACATAATCATATGGATATTGCACCTCCATAATCTCTTCTAACTGGCCATAATATTTCTCTCCATTGTCACCAACTGCTAGAACCCCAGAGTTTTGCATTTTGCGTTTTTCATCACGACTAAGTACCATAAACCTAACACCGTTGACTATGCACACGGTGTAAGTATAAACATCAATTTGTGAACCAATTGAAAGGGCTGACAACTCTTTGTGGAATTCTAGAGAGTTTTCTTTTTCCATCTGATAAACCTATTAAACATATGTTGATGTCTTATGTATTCTTGATTAATTATATTTATCAGAGATATTTGTTTGTTAATTATTATTACCTTTTCAAGAAACCAGTTGGGAAATTCGGTCTTCTCATCACTTTCAGGATGTTCATATTTGAATTTTCTATATTGATGAATATATATATATATATATATATATATATATATATATATATATATAATTGATGAATGGAAAAAAGTAACAATAAATAATGAAAGATAATTAAAAGTAATAACACTTACTCGATGTATTTTTCGATTTCTTGACAACTATTCAATATAAACCATTCTATATTATGTTTCTCCCTTATATCAAGATGTTTGATTTGCGTTGCGCTCGTCGGTCGACACTTGGACTCAAACATCCAAAAAATTGTTTTTTCAATGATAACATCTTCGTTTCTTTCAAGGCGATTGACATCTCGAAGGTACATCGAACAAAATGACAAAGCTTCTTCAGCAACATAACCTTCAGCTAGACAACCTTCCGGCCTCGCCTTATTTCTAACGTAGTTTTTTCGTTTTTTCATATACCTTTCGAATGGATACATCCATCTCATACATATCGGGCCTCCGACAATCGCTTCATCAGGTAAATGCAAAACTAAATGAATCATAATGTCGAAAAACGCTAGAGGATAAATCAACTCTAACTTGCACAAGATTCTAATAATGTCAACTTTTGCTTTCCTCATATCTTCCACCTTTAGTGTTCTGGAGCAAATTTCCTTGAAAAACGTACAAAGACCTACAATTGGTGTAGAAGTTTCTTTGTACAATAACGCTCTAACTCCAATTGGTATCAAACGTTGCATAAGAATGTGATAGTCATGAGATTTCAACCCAATAATGTTAGTATCATTATCTACCACTTTCTTACCGGCGTTAGATCCAAACTCATCCGACAATTTAACATCTCTTATAAATTGAAAAAAGATTTTGCAGTCAGGTTTCTTGAATGAGTACCTTGCATGTGGTCTAGTGAACTTGTTACCCTTTTTTGCAACCATTGAATGAGTACGTTGCTATTAATAACCTAATTAAAGCTAAAGTTGTAATGACCAACATTAAGTCACTAAAATTATGTTGCTATTAAGTTGGTTTTATAAATGATTTAATTTGATTTTATAAAGGTAACTTAATTTGATTCTAAAGGTAAATTAATTTGATTTTCTAATTAATTTAATATTTTCTTTTTTGTTATTAGTTTAATTTTTTAAACTAATTTTATTTTATTTTAATATTAATATTATCTTGATTTTAAAACTAATTTAATTTGATTTTACAATTAATTTATTATTTTTTATTGATTTTTTTTAAAATTAATTTAATTTTATTCTACAATTAAATTAAAATTACTAGAAGTACGTTGTTATTAATAACCTAATTAAAGCTAAAGTTCTAATGACCAACATTAAGTCACTAAAAGTATGTGGCTATTAAGTTGGTTTTATAATTGATTTAATTTGATTTTATAAAGGTAACTTAATTTGATTCTAAAAGTAAATTATTTTGATTTTCTAATTAATTTATTATTTTCTTTTTTGTTATTAGTTTAGTTTTTTAAACTAATTTTATTTTATTTTAATATTAATATTAACTTGATTTTAAAACTAATTTAATTTGATTTTACAATTAATTAATTATTTTTTGTTGATTTTTTTAAAATTAATTTAGTTTTATTCTATAATTAAATTAAAAATACTAGAAGTACATTGCTATTAATAACCTAACTAAAGCTAAAGTTGTAATGACAAACATTAAGTCACTAAAAGTATGTTGCTATTAAGTTGGTTTTATAATTGATTTAATTTGATTTTATAAAGGTAACTTAATTTGATTCTAAAGGTAAATTAATTTGATTTTCTGATTAATTTAATATTTTCTATTTTGTTTTTAGTTTAATATTTTAAACTAATTTTATTTTATTTTAATATTAATATTAACTGGATTTAAAACTAATTTAATTTGATTTTAAAATTAATTTTTTATTTTTTATTGATTTTTTTTAAATTAATTTAATTTTATTCTATAATTAAATTAAAAATACTAAAAGTACATTGCTATTAATAACCTAACTAAAGCTAAAGTTGTAATGACAAACATTAAGTCACTAACAAAATTAAGCACTTTGAAACCATATACAATACATTACTAGAAGTCAGTTGCTATTAATAACCTAATTAAGCCAAATGTATACATCCAATTTACATATCCCAATTTCATACAATTAAGCAAAAAAATATATACATCTAATTTGCAAATTCCAATTTAATCAAATTTCATACAATTAAGCCAAATGTATACAAATTTATACATCTAAATAGAAAATCAAACAAATGTATATATACATCCAATTTCAATTTCATGCCAAATTTGTAACACCGTAAATTTCAAAACAATTTTTCGCATTTTATAAAAACATAATTCATTTATTATTCATAAAAAAACATCATTGTTTGAAACTCAAATTCATAGTATATAACAATCCCAAGATCTCATAACATAAATATCCCGCGTGTGTACTGATCAGGCCGGCGCCTTCCCGCGATCCTCGCTAGTACCTGAAACAATAACACCAAACACTGTAAGCACAAAGCTTAGTGAGTTCCCCAAAATACCATATATATATATATATATATATATATATATATATATATATAACACATATTAGCCACTCGAGGCTATAACTCTTTGGGTCCGTGCACCCAACTCTATGAACCCTCAAGCTCTATCTCTGTGAACCTTCCAGTTCTAACTCTGTAGCATGCACAGCATAAATCACATAGAATAATGCAATGCAACACATAACACATATATAGCCTACAACACTATATCACATAACTCTAATTACCTACTCAAGGTAAAGTATAGTGAGAAGACTCACCTCGCGTATCTCGGTAACTCGTAAATCCCTGAAATCACTAGTGCTCGATCTCCCGAGCTATAGTCCTCCTATAACACAAATACATCTCTAATTAACACTTTCCCAACTAGGGTTGACTAACCCTATCAAGTCAACACCGGTCAACTCTGGTCAATGGTCAATGGTCAACCCAACTCGCCGAGTCTGGCGTGGACTCGCCGAGTCCCTACGGGGACCCGATTCCTCTGAATCCCTTCCGACTCACCGAGTCACTCACCCAACTCGGTTACTCAACCCTGGGTTCAAAAACACGGAACAACCCGCTCCAACTCGTCGAGTCTGCCAATGGACTCGACGAGTGCATTCCATGCACAACCCCAAACGACCTTCTGAGGTCAGATCTGTTCCACTAACTCATAGATCCAGTCTTTCCAAGCTTATTTATCACGTAAAGTTTATGTCTTGGCGCTCATATCACACCTATTGACTCATAAATGGTGTTTTAACCTCAAAAACAAAGATCCCAAACCAAAACCTCCATAGAATCATATAAAGCTTGGACAAAGAGGCACTATAGACCTTCAAGGGTCCAGATCCAGAACCTAACTCGCTTAAGGGACCAAGGGAGCACTAGATCTAGTCACAAAAGGGCTCAATAAGCCCTAATCAACAAGAACATCACCTCAACAGAAAATGGTTCGAAAATAGTACCTCAAACGTGATGTTTTGGACCTCAGATCTTCAGGAGGTTAACCCTCTTGCTTCCTCTTGGCTATAGCTTCCTTTCCCTTGCTAGACAACACCTCCAAGGTCAACAATGGCTCCTTCTCTCACTCCAAACGCTCAAGCTCACTAGGGTTTCGCTCTGCGAGCTGGTGAGCACAAATGACGGCCATAAGGCCCTTTAAATAGGCCCCAAACCCGAGAAATTAGGGCTTCATTAAACAGCACGGACTTGCCGAGTCCACCAATGCGACTCGTCAAGTCCGGTCATTAATCCGGATGAGAAATCGCGTCTCTACTCGGCGAGTCTACGCACCAACTCGCCGAGTTCTTCCACAAAACTCAAAATAAAATGAATAAATATAATACCTGAAATTTCTGGATGTTACAAAATTTCATTTTTAAGCCAATGTGGTATGAACATAAATTACAAAAACATACACAAAATGCATAAAAACTTCCCACAAATCTGAAAAAACATACAATCCAACAAAATGCATACAATCAAACAAAATGCACAAACACTTCTTATCTCAAAATACAAACATACTCACTCAACAAAATTGAAAATTACTATCAATTTATCATCCAAATTAGCACTAAAACAGAAAAATTATAGAAAATAGGAGGAATTCGACCTTGAATGTGGGAAATTTCGGAATTAAGCTCAAGGGTCACCGATTTTGGAGCTTTTGGGGGAAGGTGTGGCGGTCTTCTGGCGGTAGGAGGGGCTAGCACCGACTTGTACCTTCGACCTCCAGCAAGTCTGTTGAGTCCGTTTATGTTGCGTCTTAGGCCTTACGTTTTGGATCCGGATTGGGCCTGTCCATCCGTGATTATCTAGATTAGCTAGTAGGGTTATTCTATATATATATATATATATATATATATATATATATATATATATATATATATATATATATATATATATATATATATATATATGCATGCATGTATGCATTATTAATAGTTGATTATCACGTTCATTATTTTGTAACCCTAAAACACCTCCACAGTTGAAGTTCTTAATCAAGCTCTTATGAGGTGTTGAAGCATTAATCATACGACATATTCAAAGCCATACTCGTGTTCTTTATTACATTCTTAATTATTAGCTAGCTTAGAATCTATCGATCCTGATAGAACTTTGTTCTAACAATTGGTATCAGAGCAGGAGACTGTGTGATCAATACACATTCCTTCTGTATTCAGAATTCCTTAGGGTTTCCGCTTTTATCGTATAAATAAGAAGTCGTATTCTTTGTTTCGATGGCAACTCAGTTTTAGATAAAACCCTAATCTCAAGTTTACAGGTTTGATTCTAGCAGCTCACCATGTCTTTCACACGAGGATAACCATGTGTTTACTTCTATCCCCCCCCCCCTTAAAAGTGTATAAAAAGCATTGATAAACATTTGAAAGTGTAGATTATAGGGGTATGAACTCACTTGATTGAAGTGGTTGATTTGAAGTAGTCGAGAGAAGAATCGAGTAGAACTTCAACAGGAAGAGTTGAAAACGTGGGAAAATCTCGGGATACTCGGGAATCTTGGGAATCTCGGGAACACAAAACCTTCCTTTGGGACTTGAAGGTAAAAACCGGGGCTTTGGGAGGGTCTCGGGGGCTTAAAGGCAGAGTTTCGGGCCAAGAAAGAAGGGAACTGAGCAATGGAACTCGGAGCCCTTGAAATCTATTTATAGGGGCATTTATGGGGTGTGCCACGTCGTGGCAAGGGATGGCCAGGTCGTGGGGAGTCAAACTTATCCACTTCAATTGATTGGACGCCCTCAGTCACTTGCCGGGTCGCGGCAAGCTTGTGCCACGTCGTGGCAAGCCTGACAGCCTCGGATTTCGGGCCTCGAACTTGTAAAATCCGTAACTTTCGCGTACGAGCTCTGTTTTTGACGTTCTTTATATGTACGCGTAGCTGAAAATATGATCTACAACTCTCGTTTAGACTTCGTCAGCAAATTTTGACATTATTTTTAATTATTTATTTATAACGGGCCGGGACACGAAAAGTCTGTTAAAATTCCATAACTTCTTCATCCGATATCCGTTTTCGTCAGACTTTTCGCCGTTGCGCTACTATTATTGAGACCTTCGATTATCATTTAGGTTGTTTCGGCAAAAAGTCTCTCGATCTCTATTTCGAGTTTTTAGTTGTCTGCTACTATACCCAGATCTTGGAAAAATCATAACTTCCTCATATGAAGTCAGATTTGGACGTTCTTTTTACGTACGTTTATGGTTTAATGTTATCTACAACTTTCATTTAGATACTTAAGGCTAAAAACTATTGTATTGAAACTTCGCGTTTTTCGTTTAATCGGTGTTGCCGGTTTTGCCGAGAATCTTCGGTTGGTTATAACTTTTTCGTTATAACTCGGATTTTAGGGTTCTTTATATGTACGAAAACCTTGATAGGATTCCCACTACTTTATATTTTGACCTAAATTTGACTGGTGTTACATATTATTGTCTCGAAATATCGGGTTGTCACATCATCTCCCCGTTAGAGGGAATTTCATCCCGAAATTAGAGTTTAAGCAAGACTTGATAATTATGTTACGGATAGAAGTTTTTATTTGCTTCTCGTGTTCTTAAGTGAACTCAGGTTCTCGCTTGGCATTCCAGTGAACCTTTCACTATTGGGATACGACTTTGCTTCTTTCGTTTGACTTCACTGGTATGATAACTCCTCTTTGTCGAATGTGTGTTGAGTGTTTTTGTGGTCTGTGAGAGTATTACACCTTGTACCCTACAGGTAGTGTCTCCAGATCTTCAGAGCAATTACCATTGCTCCTGACTCATGATCATGTGTTGTATAGTTATCTTCTTGCGTCTTAAGCTGTCTTGAGGTATAGGCAGTGGCCTTTCCTCTTGTATAAGCACGCAAAAAAGCCCTTGGTTGGATGCATCGCATTACACCACAAAATCTTCTATCCCGTTTTGGGAGGGATAATTTCAGTGCGGTGCACCAGGCTTACTTTAGCGTTTGGAATGCTCTTTCTTGTTTACGGACAAGTCCGGTGCTCCTCAAGGTGAGAAACTTGTCCTAAAGAATCCTCATCTGAGGAGTTCGTTAAGCTGTCTGGGAAGTTCCAGTATCTTAGTTGGAGTTAGACAATAAGGTGATTTGGCTACTGGGGTAGCCCTTGTAACTAAGTCGATTCTGAACTCGAATTGACTTTGTGGTGGTAATCCCGGTAGTTCTTCTAGAAAGGTGTTGGGAAAGTCGCGTACTTTTGGGATGTTCTGAATGTCCTTCACTTCTTGACTCGTATCAACGTTGTGTGCAAGGAATCCATGATATTCCTTTCGTAAGCTTTCTGCGCTTGCATACACGAAATGATGAGAGGGTTCATACTTGGTTCGTCGTTGTAAATAACTTGAGCTTCATTGTTTAGGGAGGTTAGGACGAACGACTTTATCAAAGCACCTGATGTCGGCTCGATGTAGACTTAACCAACTCCTACCGATTATGATGTCAAAACCTTGGGGGTGGATTAGATGTCATGAAGATCTAAAAGAAAGTATGACTGCTCATGAATTAGGGAAAAGGATAGGTATTTCTAAGTTTATTCTCACGGAAGCACGATCACTCTCAGTCTTGGGCAGTCTCCGTCCTGAAGTTCATAGTATAACCCATACCAGGTTCCTCAATTACAGTCTCGGGTATACGAGTCGTATATAATTAAGATTGAAACTGTGGGTCTTTGGATTGAACTTGACGTACTGCACGAGTGGTACTTCGGGGAGGTTTGTTGAGGTTTCTTTGGAAAGGGTAAGAAACATGAGGTACTCTACGCATGAGTACTTCGGAGTTCTGAAGTGATAGTTTCGTTAGAAAGATGATTTCGGAGAAAGAGATTTACGCACGAAACTGGTATTGTGAGGATCAAATAGACTCTGATCGTATGATGAAATCGGAATCACTTGGAAATAAAGGCACTAGATTTGATCATAAAGGCGTTATAGATAAAACACAACAGTGCAACTTTTTAACAGAGTTACAGTACTTTAGAGTAACTACAGGAATACTGCTGCGAACAAAGTATACTACAAAAGGCAAGTATACGCAGCACGAGGGTCCCTTAACTAACGGGATCTCCCAAAAGATATGACTCTAGTTTGACTAGTTTTAAATAGTTTATAAGTCCGTTACAATGAACGCCCTAATTACTTTTACATGGGTCCAGAGTAGTCTCTCCTGCAGCCGTGATCCTTAGTATTTTCCCGTCTGCGCCGGAGTTCTTTGTTATAGGACAATCCTTCTTGAAGTGACCTATCTCACCGCATTGGTGGCATGACTGGCTAGTACTAGCATTGGTGGTGGGAGTGAGGTGTTTAGTCAGAGTTACGTGGACACGGGTGCCTTCCTCATTACTCCACTTTGAAAATTTCCTCTTAAAGAGTCCGGCTTTATCACTACTTTTGTGTGTAGGGTTGGTCCCGATGCCAGGGACTGGAGGAATGGGTCGTGTCGATGCTGAAGGGGCAGGAGTTGCCACTTGCTGTTGTTGCATGGCAAGTCTTTGGAATCGCTTTTGCTCACTTCTGGCTTGGCGATATCGTCTCCTCTTTTCGGTCTTACGGCTTCGCAAGTCCTGTGACTGCTGTCATTTGTTGACTTCCCGGATTGGTACTATAATCGGAACTCTCAACTCCTTTGTCAGTCTTGTTTGTGTTGCCGGAGTTGATGTGTGTAAGGAAGGTTGTCACAGCAGCTGCTACTGCAGCTTGTAACGTAGCGGCGTCGATTTGGAGGATAGAGGTTTCGTTGCTCGACTAATTGTTTCCGGATGACGACATGATTCTGTAACACGAAAGATAAGGATTTTGTGAGCGATTTTGGTTGACCCTAAATGTACTTCGATCGCTTAAGTAACGAGTAAGAGTATGTTCTCGAAAGTTTGACCTACATCCGTATGATGCAGTCCTAGTACGGATTGGAAGTATGTTCATGATGGTTTGACCTGCATCCCTATGATACAGTCCTAGTACAGAGTAGAAGTATGTTTGTAGAATGGTTTTAAGACGTTTGTCTTTCAAACCGAGGTATCGTTGGTTGGTGAATATCATGATCCAACCACTAAAAGGGACTTGGAAATGTCTCCGGAGTTCAATTAATATTGTCCAATGACTTGACTAAAGCATGTTTCAGATAGACTCCAATGAAAGTATGATGAGAGAATTTGAACAAGGAGTGACACGGAAGTTAGCCGGCTGTCAATATCATCGATGTTTAAGATGTAATAAGTCTAGGAAAATTTTTTACCTTATAGAAGGTCTTACATCTTATTCGGAGTAGAAAAGTCTTCGACAACATAAAGACTTAAATAAAAGTACTTACAGTACAAGGTAATTACATAGAAAGTACTACACAGAACGTAGACAGGAACACGGTTCTTTAAAACAAAGAAGTAAGTAAGGTATCTCCTACTGGCGATGGTTAACCCTTAGTTCGGTTAGTTGACATTCCATATCAAGCAGGTATCTCTCGTACACCCTCTGGGGTACTTGGAGCTCTATGACTTCGGATCGGGTTTCAGCTAGTGCTTGTAGCAGGGTCTCATGGTTTCTCTCAGTTCTCTCACTTGTGATCAAGGAGATTGGTGCGAATGGGATGCATTCTTGCATTGGTACTAACCTCTTCCATACGTTGGAGAGCCGTCTAGCCCTGAATTTTGTTTCTGGCATTTCTACGGATTAGGATTGGTAGAACGCTGTCTGTTGAGCTCCCTTTGTTTACATTGTAGAAACTTCGGTCTCCATTAAACGACATAGGTTGATCTTGCTCTTCGCTCCATGTCTCCAAGCATTCTACCCAAGGTTGCGTCGGGCCATGAAAAGCAGGACGAGGGCTAGGATTTAGAAATGGAGCTACCGGGGGTAAGTTCTCAACCTCGGGTTCGGAGTTATCAACATCCAAATGGTTTTCAGCATGGTGATCATTCAAAGGGATTGGATGATCCTTCTCGGGTCCTTCTCCAAACCATCCAGCAATGACTTCGTTCAGAAGGTACGGGTTGTCGTGGGGATGGAGTCCAACCATGTTATCTACGCGAGAATTGGGGTAAGGAAATAATTATTAGACGAACTATCTAGATAATTATTAGAAAATCTTCATTAGTTACATCTCTATTTGTAAAGTGCATACCAGTCATATCAAATCAACACAGGATAGCCTTTCGAATAAGTGATCTTAACTCCAAATTCACAAGGAATGGGGGTAAAGCAAAAATTTCACCGATTCTAAGTCTATAACATCCTAGTTACATATAGCCTTAGTGTATCCACTTAGAAACTATCAACTTAGTAATGTAGATCCTTTTTAGTTCTCAAGTAAGTAATTATGGTAACCCAAAACACCCCTATGGTATTTTAGACTTAGGTTCTGTTATAATGTTCTCATTGTGGTAATGTTGGTAAGTTTTTAGACTTGTTGCCATATCACAACTATTCTTGGGCATATGCTAATCACTCCTCGGACCAGCATAGTTGATCAGGCTATGTCACTCCCAAGACTGACTATACATCCCCAAGCTTACTTGTGATATTCAACAATCGTAATACTTTTGTTCTTGTCGTTGTGACACCGATTTTAGTATGAATGCAGGCACGTATACTTACGTAAATATTTTATTATTTAGATGTATAAACTCTAAGTCAGAGTATTTTAATCCCAATGTATTTATAGTTAGTATATCTTTTATGGGTTGATATACTATATTCACTATTAACAATGCTCTGATACCAATCTGTCACACCCCAAAACCGAGAACGTCAGAAACGTTCTGGGGCGGAGGACATCATGTAATGTATCACAACAAATGTAAAGTAGTAAACAAGCAACAACATCATCCATTTCATTAATAGAATAATTATGCTTACAAGTGTGTTCTTTCATAGTAAAAAAAAAAACATAATGAATACTCAAAATAAAAGACTAGTCTTGACTGCTCCGTCTTCTCTAAACCTTGCATTGGTACCTGTCTTATTTGTAACCTGAGAATACAAGTTATTTTAAAAGCGAGTATCAGCAATAAAGCTGGTGAATTCATAAGTATTTTAATGTTATTGCTTTGAAAAGTTGTTATGAAAGACTGGTGAATGTTTGATGAAACATTTAGTATAAGTATGAAGACCCTAGAAAATTCCATATTTCCTACTAGTATAAAAAGTAGTCTTCTACCAAGACCTGACCGTTTTGAAAGTAGTCTTCTACCAAGACCTGACTTGTTTGAAAGTGCGCATCACTGTAAATGTGACGGTTTTTCCCCTGTTTAACTATTATTATAAAACTATAAAAGTAATAATATAATAACTTATGTTGTATCCTTTGGTACTAAGATATTCCAGTATGATCTACCTCGTCGGTTAGGTGAATGTGACACCAAATAAAGGTAACAATATAATTATATAGGTATTAGTCTACCCCAGCGATATGTGAATGTATCACAAAATAAAGGTAACGAGCTAATAACTTAAGTATTATCCTTTGGTACTAGAATAAACACGGCGTGGAAATTCGCCGTAAATGGATCAACCGTAGACATTCGTAGATGTGCATTTACCTCTGTTGCTAACAGCCAGGTGTAGGAATAGTTAGCCTCTTAAGTATACCTATAATTGTATCAACCGTAGACATTCGTAGATGTGCATTTACCTCTATAGCTAACAGAGGGATTTGGAGTGGTTAACCCTGTATAGTATCCTTTAGTACTAGGATAGACATATCTAATCTAATAATATCTACACTAATAATATGTAATAGTATCTATCATATAGTATCCATGTAAAAGTATTTATGTAAAGGTATTCATGTAAACGTACTCATGTAAGCGTATCTATGTAAACGTACTCATGTATCATGTAATGTTCTCATGTATCATCTAATGTACTAGTATAGACTCATGAATGAACTGACTCTTGTGTGATTTCCCTATACTTGGAATAGTAAGTGGTATCTCCTAACTATACCTATAATAGTTACTAACATGTACGTGTATAACCCGAAGTATGCCTTTGCTACCCAAAGGTAGTGAACTGACTGAGGAAAACTTTTATGTCTCTATATGTATACATGATATATAACTGATAGTTAAACGACCTTCGGAAGGATACCCGATACCCTACCAGACCACATCCCAACGGGGAAAAGGAAATAAAGCGGGTTAGCCTTCCTAAGTCTTTTAAACATTATTTATATAACTATACCTATACAGGCATGCAATTGACAATATAAAAGCATATAAGGAGTTTTATAAAACCTTTGAAAAAGATTAATACTTAAGAAAAGATCGACTTGATGTCAGTTTATAAAACGGTTTGGAAGTATTTTTTTTTTCACAAAAACAGTTTAAGTATAAAGGAACCTTTGTTTGAAGCACAACTATAACAGATTCAAAAAGGAAACACACAGTTTGCAAGACACTTTCTAAAAGTGTTTTAACATGTAAAAACGTTTGAGAAAGCTATTTGAAGTACTCTGTTTGGTGAAACGGCTAAAAGTGTAGTAAGTCCAATTGTATGTTAGTTGTAAATCACATGTGATTGATTACATAACCAAAAAGTATAACAAAGATTTATGTCTTTTACACGGGGATAACCGTGTGTTTACTTGTATCCCCCCCCTTAAAAGTGCATAAAAAGCATTGATAAATATTTGAAAGAGTAGTTTATAGGGGTATGAACTCACTTGATTGAAGTGGTTGATTTGAAGTAGTCGAGAGAAGAATCGAGCAGAACTTCAACAGGAAGAGTTGAAAACGCGTGAAAATCTCGGGATACTAGCAAATATTGGGAATCTCGGGAACACAAAACCTTCCTTTGGGACTTGAAGGTGAAAACCGGGGCTTTGGGAGGGTCTCGGGGGCTTAAACGCAGAGTTTCGACGCGAGAAAGAAGGGAACTGAGCAATGGAACCCGGAGCCCTTGAAATCTATTTATAGGGGCATTTTTGGGGTGTGCCACGTCGTGGAAAGGGATGGCCACGTCGTGGGGAGTCAAACTTATCCTCTTCCATTGATTAGACGCCCTCAGTCACTTGCCGGGTCATGGCAAGCTTGTGCCACATCGTGGCAAGCCTGACAGCCTCGGATTTCGGGCCTCGAACTTGTAAAATCCGTAACTTTCGCGTACGAGCTCTGTTTTTGACGTTCTTTATATGCACGCGTAGCTGAAAATATGATGTACAACTCTCGTTTAGACTTAATCGGCAAATTTTGAACTTATTTTTAATTATTTATTTATAATGGGTCGGGACACGAAAAGTCCGTTAAAATTCCATAACTTCTTCATCCGATGTCCGTTTTCGTCAGAATTTTTGTCGTTGTGTTACTATTATTGAGACCTTCGATTCTCATTTAGGTTGTTTCGGCAAAAAGTCTCTCGATCTCTATTTCGAGTTTTTAGCTGTCTGCTGCTATACCCGGATCTTGGAAAAATCATAACTTCATCATATGAAGTCAGATTTGGACATTCTTTTTACGTACGTTTACGGTTTAATGTTATCTACAACTTTCATTTAGATACTTAAGGCTAAAAACTATTGTATTGAAACTTCGCGTTTTTCGTTTAATCGGTGTTGCCGGTTTTGTCGAGAATCTTCGGTTGGTCATAACTTTTTTGTTATACCTCAGATTTTAGGGTTCTTTATATGTACGAAAACCTTGATACGATTCCCGCTACTTTATTTAACCCAAATAAGATTTTAGGAAAGTTATATTTTGAACTAAATTTGATTGGTGTTACATATTATTGTCTCGAAATATCGGGTTCTCACACTTAAGTCCCATGAAAGTGTAGTAACCAAAGAAGCGAAAGTGGTTTCTGGTGTAGGATCACTGGCTCTTGTCTCTAAATGAAAAAGTATTGCGGAAGAAGAAGGAGAAGCTGATATGTCGAAGTGTGACCTTACAAGCGAGGATTATGCTATGATGGTCACAAATCCAAAGAAGTTTGCAAGGAGAAAATTTCCTATCAACAAGAACCGAAACTGGCATGGAAGTTACAGCTCTGAGAAGGTGAAGGATGAAACGAAGATCACCTCTCAAAAGGATGAAGAAAAGGAGAGAAAGCTTGCAGGAGACTCAGGATACGACTGCAATTACTGCCACGGCAAGAACCACTTTGCCAAAGATTGCATGCTAAGGAAAATGCCTGAGAAAAGAGACGGAGAAGATGATGAGGCATACTATATGCGCAAGCTGGAAGAGATCAAGAAAAAGAAAGCAACTAACAGTTCTATGAATGCTTTGATTGTACAGGAGAATGCAGATGAAGACGAGTTCGGTGGCGTCGAAGTTTGGTCAACCGACTCTGAAGACGAAGAGGTGAGAAAGCCCACTCATGGAAAGGCTTATGTGGCAAAGGAAGTAGGTTCGGCTGGAAAGTGCTTGATTATCAAAGCTAGTTCATCAACTGAAAGTGCAAGTGAGGAACCGAATCTGACTGAAAACAAATGTTTTGCAGCAAAGCCAGTTAGTGAGCAGATCAACGACTGCGATCGTTTGATCAAAAAGGTACAATCTATCCTAGGATCTTGTAATGTTCCAATAACAGAATATGAAGAAGAATTAAATGAATTAAAACTTAAATTTTCTAATCTAAGCGGTAGTCTCATGCAAACTCGGTTAACAAATTCTAACCTAATTCACCAAATCAGCAGGGTGACAACGAAGAGTGAGGAGAGAAGAATGTGGATAGAGCTGAAGGAGCAGGAGTTAGTTAGGGCTAGGGATGAAAAACTTTATTTGCAAAGAGACAATCTAAAGTTTTTAAAACAAAGTAATGTTTTTTGTTTAATTGCTAAGCGTTTATATACTAATATAGCTCAATTGCATTTAAGTTGTGTGATATGAAAGAAAATTCATAAGATGATTTTGCTATTTCTTGAATTTAAGGAAGACGAGGTCATAGCAGAATTTGAATCAGAAGTATCATCAGAAGAGACATCCATGTCCTACAAAATTGGAATGGATAAAATAGAAACCTTCATTGATTCAAAGGAACACAAATGTATGCTAAAAGATATTTTAGATGAAAATGATAGGTTGAAAAGTAAGTCAGACACTATTCACTCATTTGACCAATCCAATGTTAAATTAGCTTCTGAAAATAAAACAGACTTAGAAAATACGTCTAAATTTGATGAAGAAAGTGAGATGAGTGAGATATCTGTAGAAGACGTAGTTGATTTTCTCTGAGTTTATGAAGAGCAAAGTTGAGAATGAGAAACCACTAATCTCAGAAAATTCAGTTGAATTTGCTCGACTGCCAAAAGATAAGGAAAAGAAACTCAAAGAAAATGATATGGTTTATCAAAAGATTCAGACTGTGCCAAATCAGGTTTATGCAGTTACAGGGGTCACTCCTAAGCAGACGTCAGAATTAAGAATCATGGTCGAAAATGATAATGCTGAAGGATGTGATGACTACTTCTGGTCAGCTCCTATTGACAATGCAAACGAAACTGTAGGCTTGTCTGAACAGACTTCTTGGAGGGTTAAAGGAACATACATTGTTGAACCTATAAATAAACCTTCGAGTTTTGACAAACCAAGCACAAGTGGAACCAAAGAAATCCCTGAAGAACCAAAGGAAGAACAGAAAGTTCCGGTCAAAACAACCGAAACTAAAAAGGAGAAGCCAAAGGTCATCTTCAACATCCACAAATCACAAAAGGAGCTAGTTGAACAGAAAAGCCTAAGAGATCAAAGATATATAAAGAATTTGAATGAGCGAAAAAGTTACTGGCAATCTCAAAATCCAAATCATGTCCCTTCTAAGAGAGCTTCATCGGATAAAGGAAAGGAAAATTTCAGCCCAAGTTCCTACTATTCCAAGTCTCAGAACCGAAAGTCAACATTCGGTCCACCGCCCAGTTTCGGTCCTAAACCCAGTTTCGGTTCCAAACCTAGTTTCAGTCCATCCAAGTCCCAGAGCAAGGCAAATTCTTTGAAGGACATCAAAGGAAAGGGAAAGCTAACTTTAGATTCTAAGTTCAACAAAAAGAAATCATCAGCTAACCCTAGATCTCAAAAGAAAAATCAAATGCCAATACCATCTAACAAACCAACCAATGCACTTAAGTTTAAACAAGATAAAACTAAAATCAAAGTGTATACAATTAAAAGAAAAGATCAAACTACTCTAGTAAAAAGAACATATTTGGTTGATATTTCCACTGCAATTCTGTTTTCTGTGAAAAACTCACAAGGACCCAAGAAACTTTGGGTTCCTAAATCTACTTGAATTTGTAGGTAATAAGTGACGAGCATGTCGATGAGGAATGGTATATAGACAGTGGCTGCTCGCGTCACATGACAGGAAGGAAGGAAGAGCTAAAGGAGTTTCGGTCCCTGAAAGATGGTGGGTGTGTAAAATATGGAAATAACTCCTATGGCACAATCAAGGGATACGGTATGATAACCAATGGAGATTTCTCGATTCGAAAAGTGGCATATGTGGAAGGATTGCAACATAACCTCATTAGTGTGTCATAATTAGTTGTGGGCACGGTTCTAAAAGTATCATTTGACGATGAGGGCTCTGAGATAATTGAGAAACAATCCAAGAAGGTTCTGTTGAAATCTGAACGTAAGGGAGAGATATACCCTTCAAATCTCAACCCTATACGAGGAAAACCAGCAGTATGTTTGCTGTCAAGGGCAAATACAGACGAAAGTTGGTTGTGGCATCGACGACTATCGCACCTGAACTTCAAAGACATTAATAAGTTGGTGCTTGGCGATCACGTTCAAGGACTTCCTCTTCTCAAGTTCGACAAGGAACATCTGTGTGCAGCATGTGAAATGGGCAAACAAAGCAGAAAGAGCCACCCTACACGAATCAATACAAAGATAATTGAAGCTCTTGAACACTTGCACATCGACTTATGTGGACCTTCTGCTATTGAAAGCTTCGGTGGAAGTAAGTACATTCTTGTAATTATAGATGACTTTTCACGCTTCACCTGGGTTTTCTTTCTAAAACAGAAATCAGATGCGACTCCCAAGTTGAAGAAATTCATCAAGCAAGTGGAAGTACAGCTGAGGAAAATGGTAAGGAATATCAGAAGTGATAATGGTCTGGAATTCAAGAATAATGATTTTGAGAGCTTTCTGGCTGACAAGGGGATAAATCATAATTTTTCGGCCCCTTATACATCACAACAGAATGGGATTGTTGAAAGACAAAACCGTTCTTTATGTGAAGCAGCCAAAACCATGCTCATTTTCGCTTCACTTCTGTTATATTTTTGGGCTGATGTTGTTGCAACTACATGCTATGCTCAAAATTGGTCCCTTCTAAATAAGAGATTCTCAATTACTCCATATGAGATCTTAAACAACCAAAAGCCAAATGTCAAATTTTTCCACATATTTGGTTCAAGGTGTTTTATTTTTAATTCTAGAGAGAAACGAAAAAAGTTTGATGTCAAAGCCGATGAAAGAATTTTTCTGGGTTATTCACTAACATCGAAAGCATACAGAGTGTTGAATAAACGCTCAAAACGAAAGAGCTGTATTCAGAAAGTTTAACTTGCTTCTTAAAAATGTCAAAATTTAAACAAGGTTCGGTTGACCCAACCTTCTTCTGAAAGAAAGAAGGCGAACATCTTATGATTGTTCAGATTTATGTTGATGATAACATCTTTGGCTCTATGAATCCTAACTTAAGAGCTGAATTCAGAAAGTTGATGGAGACTAAATTTGAAATGAGCGCAATGGGTCCAATTAACTTTTTTCTTGGTTTAAACATTAGACAGGGAATAGAAGGTATATTCATCAACCAGGAGGCCTATACAAAGACCTTACTGACGAAATTCGGTATGACGGGCAACTCAAAAGTGAAGGTTCCAATGGCATTTGGCACTAAATTAACACCATCTCAGGAAAAACCTGTTGTTGACATAACACAATATTGTCAAATGATAGGTTTACTTATGTATCTAACAGCTAGTAGACCGGACATTATATTTTCTGTTTGTTATTGTGCTAGGTTTCAAGCTAATCCAAGAGAACCTCACATGGTAGCAGTGAAGAATATATTTCGTTACCTGAAGCGAACCTCATCTCTCGGTCTCTGGTATCCTGCAAGATCTGGATTCTTCATTCAATCTTTTTCTGATGCTAATCTAGGAGAATGTGGACTGGACAGAAAGAGCACTACCGGTGGATGCAAACTTCTTGACGGAAAACTTGTTAGCTGGCAGTCCAAGAAGCAAACCTGCATGTCACTGTCCACAGCCAAAGCTGAGTATATAGCTGCAGCGTCTGGCACTTCTCAAGTAATATGGATTCAAAGTCAAATGAGAGATTACGGGTTAAGTATGAAGAAGATTCCTCTCTATTGTGACTCAGAAAGTGCAATAAGGATTTGTCACAATCCAATGCAACACTCAAAAACTAAGCACATTGCACTTAGATATCATTTCATCAAGGATCATGTAGAAGATGGGAACGTGGATGTACATTTTGTTCGATCTAGTGATCAACTGGCCGATATATTCACTAAGGCATTACCTGAAGCACTCTTTAACAAAATCTTACAAGGCTTGGGTATGATGGAATCAGAGTCGGTACCGAATCATCAAATCTCTCACTAAAAATTAGACAAGCGAAATGGAGCGAACGCTCGGTCTATTTCGGCTCCTTAAATTTTGGGAACCGAAATGAACCGACTGCTCGGTCTATTTCGGCTCTGAAATTTTGAGAACCGAAATGAACCGACCGCTCGGTCTATTTCGGCTCTGAAATTTCAAGAACCGAAATGAACCGACCGCTCGGTCTATTTCGCTTCACTCAATTGAGATAAGGTTTCGGTTGTATACTATGTACATTTCTTTTCTCGTCTTTAATATGGTTTATGCTTATTTAATTTATCTCTTTCTGTTTTTATTCTTTTTCAAAAAACTTCAAAAAAATCCAAAAATACTTTCTATTTCTATTTTTATTATTTTTTAGAAAACTCAATCCTTCAAAAATATTTTTCGTTTTGTTTATTCTGTTTGTGTGGTGTGTTTGTTTGTTCTTACTTCTATTAGGTCACAAGGGTACAAGTACAACAGAATTTGGAGTTAAGGCAGGTACAATTATTTCCCTAAGAACTAGTTAAGGGTCCCTAGAAGCATGCTGCTGCATGTTGACCAAAGCCTCTACGACTTAGAGCAGGCCTTAATGATTCGATCTATACCTATCGTTTCTTCCCAATTAGGCTGTTCACATCAACTTGGTCTAGAGCTACCTTACTCTTCTCATATGAGTTGAGAGTTTGTCTGCTGAGTCACGTTTTTATAGCAGAAGGTACTTTCGGTTCTTTAGCCACCTTTCTTATATTTTCCATCTACTTTCGGTTCACCAATGTAACCCTTGAGACTCTCGGTTCTTACCACTGAGGTTTATAGTTACACAAAGTCTGTGTTTGTGATCATAGATACGTATACCACGTGCTGAGTGAAACCCATAATCCAACACCTATAATGAATTGATGGTGAATTATTAAATTCAAGAACTTACTGGTTACCCAATGAAATCTCTTTTTATTTTATTTTTGCGTGGTCTTTATGAAATTGTCTAAAACCAAGGCATTTCTTCCCAAAAAGATCCAGTATATTTTTTTTGTTTTGAAATTTCTATTACTTCATTTGTCACACCAACTTATATCTCACCTACTTGTTCAACAGACTACATCTGTCTCACAAGTACTTTTACCAACATCCAGTCTTATGTTAAAACTCGAAGTTCGGTTGAAGATCAGCTTCCCAAAGCCTAACAATTAAAAGAAGCCTTTCATTGTTTCTCAACAAACACTTGATCATTTTTTTTGGGAAACTACACAAGCACTTCAAGTCTCTCTTGACTCTGAAGGAAGCGATTCTTGCTCGGGATCATTTGCTTTCTGTCTTATAATGAGACATCACTCACATCCCATACACACTTGCTTTATTTCTTTATCACTTGTCACTCTGTTGCACAAAAATTTTATTTTCACAACTCTAGTTGTTGTTGGTTCAAGTTTTGTTTAAACAGGAGCACTTATGTTTCTTGAAGTCACACTGAATTTCAAACGCCAATTGAAGATAAGAATTTGGGCGTGTGGATTTGAAAGGTCTCTATACCCATGAGTGCTGACGCTGACCTAGGTGTACCCAACCTATCACATCGCGCTTTTCCAGGTGACGTTTTAGTAATCCCGTCATTATCATCATCTATATTCTCTCTCATGGCAACGATATATAAAGATATTTTCCTTTATTTGTCTTTTATCACCAACAAATTCTCTCAAGATTATGACGCAAGTTCCAACTGTTAAAATTCCTTCTTCATTCAACAATGGCAACTTCTTCATCCGTTCATGATCAGACTGTCTCGTCTACATTGCTCTCAATCAAGCCTAATCAGAATATGATCATCGAACTTAACCCGTTTTTGTATGATTCGTATATGCTTCAGGTTGTCGAGTGCTTGAAGTATTCTCCATTGGTTATAGCCCTAACTCAAGTTGAAGCCGTTCCAATGTCACTCTTATCACAGGTCTACTCCACGGCCTCGTATGACAAGAACAAAGAACGTATTTTCTTTCACATACATAACAAGAAGGCTTCGATTTCAAAGGAGAGATTTTGTTCATTGATGAATCTTGCTGTTGATTCCTCAGTAATTTCACCAGACTTTATCACGACTACACAACTATTCTCCATGCTTTACGAGATGGGATATATAGATGTGCTCACCACAGTCACAAAAGTTAAGAAGTCTTGCTTACCTTCTCAGTGGAATGGTTTGTTAACTCTTCTCATCAAGAGTTTAGCAGAAAGGAGTGGTGGATCAGATGGCACTAGCAAGGGTTTTCTTACCTTTTTATACTGTCTCTACAATGGAATCAATCTTGATTATGGGACGATTATTTGGTCTCAAGTGGTGCAGAGTCTCAATACATCTACAAGGCATTCAGAGATATCATGTGGCTGCTTCTAGACGCTCATTACAAGAAGGGCCATTAACACTTTGGACATTCCTGTGATGAAGGATGCCCTAGTTGCGTCCATTGCTACGTTTCACACGAAGAAAATTATCATCGCTGATCCAACAAAGTTTCATCACAACGGCTCCATTCCTGAATCTATGTATCGTTGTGCCTCACCTGAAAGTCGTGTCATGGCGGAATACAGAAAACTTCCTCCTAAAGGACCGAGAGTTCTTACTCCGGAACAGCAGGCTGCCCTGGAAGCTGTAGACAAGCCTGGTAACAGAGGGAAACGCACTACCACCAAGAAGGAGTCCACATAAGAGGATAAGACTAAAGCTTCTAAGTCTCAAAAACGTAAATCTCATAAAGGAGAGTCTTCCAAGACCAAGAAGCTTAAGAAAATGGCGAGAAGATCCAAGAGTCCCACTCCTCCCAGCTCAGAAAATGACAAGGATGATGAAGAAGAGGAGGATCATCATGAATCACCGAGAGGCAATACACCTCCCAGGTCCCCAACTCCAACCGAACCCATCCATAATAAAATTCCAACCCCACCTCCATCACCGAAGCCAATAATTGCAGTTTCGGTTCCTATCGATCCTCCACCTACTAATTCACAACCAATGATTTCTTTACCACAACCTCCACCAGTTGCTACCATTCTAATTTCTACATCACCATTACCACCTCCCATAATTTCACAATCAACCACCACTACTATTCCTGACCCAACAGTGGAAGTCAATGTATCTGATACGGGGGCAACTACTACAACCGAAACTCCAATCATCACTAAACCTCTTTCACCTATCAACTCAACTGATTCTGGTGCCACTCTCGGTGGAGAGAATGATGAGTTTGACTCAACATACTTTAGTCCATATTGGCTTCCTTATGATGAAGACAATGATGCTCCTGTCAACAGCCAACATTTACAGAGCATTCATGAAAAGCTAGATCGGTTGCTTGAAGACAGCAAGGCTTATAGTGGTGTGTTTCTTAAAGCTTTCCTGGAGACTGCAATAGAACAAAACACATCGTCGATTGAGCAATCTACTAAAGCTATTGATGAGTCTACTTCTTCTTGTAAAAAGGCAACTAATGATGTTTCTGAGATTGTACATACAAGTGCAGCGAAAGTCCAAGCCTCTGTGGATTTATTTTCTAAGTCCCTTCAGGAAGAAAGCACCAAGTTTGAAGTTGTGTGATCATCTATCCAAACCGAGAACACTTCCTTTTTAAGCTCAGTGAATTCTCGATTTGCCTCTCTTCAAGCTGACCTGGCAACTGAAAGTGCTCTAAAGGCAGATCTTGCCAAACAAGCCTGTATTATTGAAGTCCAGAAGGTCCAGTTAGCCCAAGCAGAGAAAGAAATTTCTTTATTAAAGACAGAACAAGCTGTATTTCGAAGTTGTGCAGGCGACGTAAAGGACATGTTGACCAATCTTCTTGGTGCTCATGATCCCATCCTAACTCTCACCATTAGAAATCATCTTACCACCAAACTGATTCCTGCCCTTGCCATGCTCCATGAAATGAAGGGTGTTTCTAAGAGGTTCGTACCTCCGAAACAAGGGGGAGAAGGTGTTCGTGTTGATCAGCTGAAAGTGGTTATAAAGACAGAAAGTGATCAACCGAGAGTGACTGTGAAAACCGAAACAGAAACTATTCACCCAGAAGTCAAAATCACAACCAAACTGAAGGATAATGTAGCTTCGGGTTCTGGTCCACATGAAAAGGAAAAGGAGACTGCTGATGAAAATGATAGTGATGTTGGTGAAACTATTGCTGAAACTCTCCAAAGAAAGAAGAGGGAACGAGAGCTGAATGAAAATTTGAAAGTTATAAAAGAAGAAGAGGAGAGGGAAATGGGAAACAAGGAAGAAGAAGAAGCCTTGAATTCTAAAAAGGCCTTGTTTCCCTTATGGACGAAAGAAATACTTGTCAATGAAGCTATAGAGTTTCCATCAGTCTATTAGTTGGAACTTGTTGCTTCATTTGACTGTGATAATTTAAAGGACTCGCAGTTTGATATGCCAATTACAAGGAAGGCGTTCATGTTCCATTGTTTTGATTCAACTGCAGAGGTTCCTTTTCCTCATCCGAAGGTTGACAGAGAGCTGATTGACTTCTATATGAAGTTTGGCCAACCGCGGTACTTGACTTGCAGTGCACAGAAGATCATTACAGTCAAGGTTCTCAAACCCTCACCTGCTGGGAGATTTACTAATGTCAATTTCAAGATAACTCGTGGTACAGCAAACACAGTGTCGACTATCTCTCTTGCTGACCTTCCTAATCTAAATCCTCATGATTGGATTTTGATATACAACATTCTGCTCACTAATCCGACAGAATATGAGCCGATTCTGGAACACTTAAAAAGAATGTTGGCCTCCTATATCTATGAAGTTGCAACTATGGATCAGGAGATAGCAAAGGTTATGAACAAGAAGCCAACAGTCAAGCCTACACCAAAGCCAGGGGATGTGAACAAGATGAAGATGGGCCAAATTGATTCAACACATCTCATTGTGACGTTTACTAAAGGTGAAGCTCACAGATTTTTGTTTGCTCTGGTAGATAAGCACTTATTTTCTACTGATTTCTTGGAGCACATCATCAACATAATACATCGGTGCAAGCAGAATTCAAAGGCTGACCAAAAGAATTTTACAGACATGCTTCGGTGGTACATTACATTTCGGTATCATCTTTTGGCCATCATACCGAGGGTGTTCAAGACTGTGAAGAAGTCCTCTGTTGCTACACAGAATTGAGGTTTCGGCTCCAAAGACGCAAAGGGGGAGATTATTGAGTCCGTTTATGTTGTGTCTTGGACCTTACGTTTTGGATCTAGATTGGGCCTGTCCATCCGTGATTATCTAGATTAGCTAGTAGGGTTATTCTATATATATGAATGCATGTATGCATTATTAATAGTTGATTATCACGTTCATTATTTTGTAACCCTAGAACACCTCTACAGTTGAAGTTCTTAATCGAGCTCTTCTGAGGTGTTAAAGCATTAATCATACGACATATTCAAAGCCATACTCATGTTCTTTATTACGTTCTTAATTATTAGCTAGCTTAGAATCTATCGATCCTGATAGAACTTTGTTCTAACAAAGTCTACTCGTCCAAGTGATGAAAATGAGAAGCAACAAAGAAACGAGAGAATGAAACCAGAGAACATAAAAAATGTCACAAAAAGGAAACTAGAACGTGTTATCTGTAAGGGGCATTAGCGGTGACAGGCGATAGCGGCGACGTAGAGGTATTAGCGGAGATAATAGGGCAATAGTGGCGACACATTGGAGGGAAAAATCAGCGCATTTTCGCTTTCCTATACAACCATTGGATTGAAAACAAATCGGACAAATGGTGGTAATTTGACGTAGATCGCTGTTAGTGAGCATTAGCGGCGATGTTGGGCAATATCGGCAACATGTAACGTTCAATTACATGGCGCCGCTATTCTCCGACATCGCCGCTAAAGACGTCACTGGTAATGCAAACATTTCTTGTAGTGTTTCATGTTTTAATCCTCTTTTATTAGGTTTTATACATGCAAGACAGATTTATGTATGATTTTTCTTGTCAAAAAACGAAACTCTGACTTTTGGAGAGGAAATTGGATCTAAATAGTTTGAACGAGAGGAAATCACATCTGGAGGGTACGAAAGCGCATATGAAGGATATGATGTATAAGTTGTGTGTGTATTAGGGATTTGTAGATTCGCCAGAATCATGCATAAGTGACTTGTATATTCACTGGTTTATGTATAGATGGAAACGTGCAAGTTACTTATGCATAATTAACTTGTATAAATCATAGGTTGATGTGACATCGGCTCCGACCACCTACTCTAAGGATGTGATCCTATGGCGGAGGGAATCTGTAAGGTCATAACAGACAAGACCATTAGAACCACCCCAGGGACTGTGCCCCGGGAGCAGGCTCTGACAATCAAGTTAGATTTGTTGGTAGAGGTGAGATGGTTCTCCTTAGCTGGAGAGAACCATCTTGGTGTTGGGGGTGGTGTATGGCGGTTGAAGGCGAAGGGTGGTGGCTGAGCCACTCGGCTGGAGTGGAGGGCGACAACTGAGCCAAGGGGGAGGATCCTCCTCCATGGAGGAAATATTGTTAAATTTAAAGGGGACAATTAGGTCAATGGTAATTACGTCAAGCCTTAGGCCAGCCCAATTCATGCCCAGCTAGCAAGGAGTTGGGCAAGGCCGCCTAGGAGTGTCAGGCGAGGCTGGCGGGCGCACACCAGGTAAGCATGGCAGGAGTGCACCAAGAAAGGTTGACAAGGGAGCACTAGGCATTACTGGCAAGAGAGCGCCAGGCAAAGCTGGTGCACCAGAGCTGTCTGGACCATGCTAATAGGCCTAATATCATCAAGTCCCCCCAGTTCGTTGTTATTGGTACGTGGCTAATGACATTGGATTGGACTCATTCAAATAAACCGTGTGACATCAAGTCCCCTTAGTCTAATGTGATTGGATTGCTGACAATCGGATCGGACTAGATAAAGCACCAATGCATCAAATAATAAATAGAACGTCTGAACCTCGCCCACAAGAGCTGTGGTGATGCACAATGAGCCAAGCATGGGCTGGCTAAATGATATTTCCTTGTTTAGAGTACGATCTGGTCGGTGAGATGCAATGTAGCAGTTACCGCCATTATGCAGAGCAAGGCTGCTGATGATGTTATGTAGAGTGGCGCTGCTACACGACAATGATGTTGATGAGGCATCGGGCCAAGGTAGCTAAAAAGCGTAAGCTCACCATTCAGTTCTGAGACTGTTATCTGACGCAGATGTTGTTGTGGTCACATGCAGTTGGAATGCCATCGATAACCATCTACGTAGTCTGCTTTGCATGAGCATTAATAACCATCCTGAAGGTATTTTCTGCTTGGGCTATACCTAGTTGGATTCCCCCCAGTCTGATATGGGTAGCGTAGGTAGCCAAATCAGATTATGGTGAATAAGGCAGGGTTTTCGTAACAGTACACAACGAAGGTAGCAAGACTCTTGTCTGAGATGGATGTTGTCAAACCGATAAGTTGTAAGGTTGTTAACTGTAATATAAGTGGTAGAGATTCTAGGAGTTGAGCGGTTAAGATGCTAGTAGGGGTTACGTATCGAGGCTATTGCTAAACTCCAAGCCATAGAGACACTGAGGGATAAGAGACAAGGATAAAGGTAGGGGATACACAACAAGACTGTTGTCGAGAGCCAGACAACAGAGATGTTGAAAGGTTGTAGGTAGTAGGGTTGTTGTTGTGGTAGCGTTCTTGTTGAGAGGTACCCTCACTATAGTAGGATGAAAATGTAGAACACGCTGTAACACACATAAAAATCACAAGAAATTTAAACTTTTTAAACCAACCAAAATCACAAATTGTTTATAATAATAGTTTTCAAAACATTTTCAACACCAGAGTCTCCCAAAATCACTAGTCAAAAACATGAGGATATGTACAGTCATGCCTTCGCCTTTCCACGAACATCTAAAGTACCTGAAACATAACCCAAAATTGTAAGACAATGCTTAGTGAGATCCCCCAAAGTACCGACACATAAATAGATAACAAATCGAAAAACAGAATGTCAGGTCCAATCAACCATCGGGTTGGAATACCCCAGGCCCATTAACCATCGGGTTACAATGCCGATACACTATGGGTCCAGTCAATCATTGGGTTGGAATACCCCAGGCCCATCAACCATCGAGGTGGAAAGCCAATACACAATGGGTCCTGTCATCATTGGGATGGAATACCCCCATGCCCATTCAACCATCAGGTTGGTATGTCCTTGACCTGTTGGGTTACGCACAATATAACAACCTAATTTTTAGAAAAAAATTTAAACTTTTAATTTCATAACATCATCCATAGGAACTACAAAAATCCCATTACATATCCATATTATTTTATAAATTCAGAGTACAGAAAGCTAGAAGTGAAAAAACTTAAGAATGCATGTCACGCCATCAAGCGGGGCCCTTGCCCTTATCAATATAAGTACCTGAAACATCCAATAAAATTGTAAGCACAAGCTTAGTGACTTTCCCAATCACACAAATCATATAATCACATAATGTCATGCTCATACATATACATACAAGTTTGCCATGGACTCCCTCCATGGTTTTCAATGGAATGTCATGGGCTACCCAATGGTCTTATATTCTCATGTCATGGGCTACTCCCATGGTCTTGCCAAGTGCCATGGGCTCCTCCCATGGGCTTAACATAAACCCATACATAAATCAAATAGAAAACTATTCCACATTCAAATACTAATATTCTCATATCAATTAATGGGCCAGCCTTGGTGCCTTTGACCCATGAGTGTGGTGAGAAGACTCACCTCAATACTGCACGGAAGCTGGCTAGGTCGGGACTCAATATCCGCTCTACACAACCCTATAATCAGAAAACTTTCTTAAATACAACTCAAAATGCCAAACCCCCTTAAAGGTCAAACTTGGTAAAAGACGAAGGTCAAAGGTCAAAGTCAACGACCTGAGTTAACTCAACTTGCAGAGTTGTCCGTCAACTCGTCAAGCTCCTCCATTATCCGAACAGATCGGGAAAATTCCATCAACTCATCGAGTTCACTAATGAAGTCGTCGAGTTGGCCAAAAATCCAACCTTTTAATGCATTAAGTTGATTCCAACGAGTCCAAGGACTCCAAATCTCAGATCTCTTTCAAAATGATGTCTAGAAGGGTAAAGTTCCCAACTTTTCCCTTAAGAACCGTACATATTGAGTAAAAAACAAATTCTAGGTTCATTAGAGTGAGTCTTAATCCATTAAGCCCTTGAACTCTCCTAATATAGTCCCAAAACACAGATCTAGAGTCCAAAGGTTGGATAATCACGTAAAGTTTCCAACTTTACGTTCATGTAAGCTAGAAATACACTCTAGAGCTTAATAAGGAGTTAATAAGGGATTGTTGCATGAATGGAACCTAGAAACTAATAAAGTTTGCAACTTTAAGTCAAAAGGAGTCATAAAGGGGTCAAATTTGACTTAATAACCCCTGGAAACCTCAACATCTTAGACAACCCAACCAAAATCCCAAAATCATGCTAAAACTTCAAACAAAGAGATCTAGATGAATACAAGACAAGATGTCGACTTTATACCTCAAGAAGACTATTATTGATGAAGAGTTTATGGATCTAAAATCCTTCTTCCAAGCTTGATGCTTCCAACTTCTACGCTTCTTCCAAAGAATTATCAAAATCTAATCTCCAAGTACACCAGAACTCATATATACTCAATCTTGCAAGGATAAATGAACTTAGGGTTTCTGGATAAAGGGAGGCAGCTAAGGAGGCCAGCCAAGGGGGTTTAAGGTCTTCAAATAGGGTGCAAAACCATAAAATTAAGGTTTTCCTCACAGCGGACATCTCATCGAGTTGGGACACCCCGACTCACCGAGTTAGATCATTAAAACCGACAGCCACAATCCTTCTCAACACGACCAGTTGGGGCTCCCCAACTCGTCAAGTTCCAACAATAATTTCAAATATTTAAGAAATGATTTATACATGAACAAAGCGTTACAAATCTCCCCCATTTGAACTGGACTTCGTCCTCGAAGTCTGATGATGCAAAAAGGTCCGAATAATGCTTCTTGATCTCGTCCTCCGGCTCGTAGGTCCATTCAGAGCCTCTTCAGTGCTGTCATTGCACCTTTACTAACTTCGCTTCCTTGTTCCGAGGGGCTTTAGTTTCTCTGTCTAGAATCAAAATGGGCTTTTCCACATAATTCAGGCTCTTATCAATCTGAATATCATCTAGCGATACAACCATCGACTCGTTAGCCACACACTTTCGCAACTACGAAACGTGAAATGTATTGTGGATCCGCTCAAGCTCCTCAGGCAAGTCCAACTGATACACAACCTTGCCAACCCATGCGATAATCCGAAACAAGCCAATATACCTGGGCCCAACTTTCCCCACGTCCTGAACCGGATAACACCCTTCCAGGCTGACACCTTCAGGAGCACCATGTCCCTGAATTAAAACTCTAGGTCCGATCTGCGCCAATCTATGTAGCTCTTCTGTCTGCTCTGTGTTGTCTGAAGCCGGTCGCAAACCTACTGAATCAACTCGTCCGTCTTAAGCACCACTTTGATACTTCCCATAAGTCGATGCCCAACCTCCCCCCAGCAAACTGGAGCCTACACCTCCAACCATATAGCGCCTCAAACGGGGGTCAGTCAATAATAGCATGATAAATTTTGTTGTATGAGAACTCTACTAGTGGAAGGTAAGTATCCCAACTCCCTCTGAAATCCAATACACATGCCTGAAGCATATCCTCGAGCGTCTGAATCGTCCGCTCACTCTGACCGTCGGTCTGGGGGTGGTAAGCAGTGCTGAAATGAAACTGAGTTCCCAACTCATCATGGAACTTCCTCCAAAACCTGGAGCTGAAATGAACATCACAGTTCGAGACGAAAGACACTAGTACACCATGTCTAACCACCACTTCCCACACATAAATATTTGCTAATTTCTTGGCGAAGATACTCTCAGAGATCGGAATAAAATGAGCACTCTTGGTCAACCTGTCCACAATAACCTAAATGGAATCCACACCCGCGCCATCCTAGTTAACTTCGTGATAAAATCCATAGAAATATCTTCCCATTTCCACATAGGAATAAGTAGAGGCTGTATCTTGTCATGAGGCCTCTGATGTTCGGCCTTGACCTTCTTGCAGGTCAAACACCGCTCGACAAACCACGCAACCTTTGGCTTCATGTAGGACCACCAATAATTCAATCCTAAGTCTCGATACATCTTTGTGGCCCTCGAATGGATTGAAAATTTGGACTTGTGTGCCTCCTCCAAGATTCTTTGCCTCACACTCCCGGGCGCCGGAACCCAAATTCTATCACACTGAGTCAATAACCCTCGACCATCTCGAACAAACAATGAACATTTCCCCCGAATCTGTTTGATCTTCTAGTTCTCCCTTTATAAACCCTCCACTTGTACCTCTTTAAACATATCCAATAAAGGTGAAATCACTGTCATCCTCAAGTAAACATCTCGTATCGGGGCACTTGCCGTCTTATGGCTCAAAGCATCGGCTACCAGATTGGCTTTCCCGAGATGGTACAAGATCTCACAGTCATAATCCTTTACTACATCGAGCCATCCCCTCTATCGCATATTTAGATTCTACTGATCCATCAAATACTTCAAACTTTTGTGATCAGTGAAAATGGTGCATCAGACCCCATACAAATAATGTCTCCAAATCTTGAGGGCAAACACCACTGCCCCCAATTCCAAGTCATGAGTGGGGTAATTCGCCTCATGAGGCTTCAACTGTCTCAAAGCATAAGCAATCACATGCCCTCTCTGCACCAGAACCGCTCCTAATCCCAAAATAAAGGCATCACCATACACTACAAAGTCATCCAATCTCTCGAGTAGGGCTAGAATCGAGGCCTCACATAATTTCTGCCTCAAGGTCTCAAATGCCAACTGTTGATCTGGACCCCACCGAAAGGTCACGTTTTTCTTGGTCAACTGGGTCAAAGGTATGATGATCTTGGAGAAATATTGAATAAATCTTCGATAGTAACCTGCAAGAACCAAGAAGCTTCGAATCTTGAATGTGTTTTTCGGAACCTCCCAACGCATCACCGCCTCAATTTTGGTTGGATCAACAAAAATACCCTCTTAATTGATGATGTGCCCCAAAAACTGTACTTCATGCAACCAAAAATCACATTTGGAGAATTTGGCATACAACCTCTCCATCCTCATGGTCTCCAACACCTCCCTCAAATGTTGCTCGTGCTACTCCTTGGTCTTACAATAGTCTAAAATATCATCAATGAAGACGATCACAAAACGATCCAACATCGGTAACCTGGTTCATGAGTTCCATGAATGTTGTTGGAGCATTGGTGAGCCCAAATGCCATCACCACAAACTCATAATGACCATAATGAGTTCTGAAGTCTGTCTTTGGTATATCCTCATCTGGTGATACCCCGACCGAAGATTAATCTTGGAAAACCAAGATGCACCGTGAAGTTGGTCGAACAAATCATCAATCCTCAGAAGAAGATAACGGTTCTTCACAATTAGCTTGTTCAGCTCCCGATAATCAATACACATCTTGTATGACCCATCCTTCTTTTTTACGAACAGGGTCGATGCTCCCCACGGGGAACTGCTCGGACAAATAAATCTTCGGTCTAGCAGCTCCTAAAGCTGCGTAGACAGCTCCTGCATCTCAGATAAAGCTAGACGATACAATGCCTTGCCTATCGGAGCCACACCAGGCACTAAATCAATACGGAACTCCACTTACCTCTCCAGAGGCACCCCACGTAACTCCTCAAGAAATACGTCAGGAGAATCTCGCACGAACACTGCTCAACTTTGGTGTGGCTTCAATCCTCGTATCTGACATATAAGCCAAGGACCTAGAACAACCCTGCTAAAGACGCCTCTTAGCCCTCGCAGTCGAACAGAGAGTTGGCCCACTCGAGGCTCTCTCTCCATGAATAACCAATTCTCCCCAATTGGGGTTTGAAATCTCACCAGCTGATGCTCGCAGTCTATCATGGCCCCATTAGGCCCCAACCAATCTATATAGATGATCACCTTCAACCCTTGTAAAGGAATCATAACCAAATCGATAGAAAACCTCTCCCCGAACATATTCAGAAAGCTCCTGCGAAATACCCTTGTAGCACTCATGATGCATTCATCCGCAATCTCCACCTCAAGTGAGGAATCCAAGGTTCCCGAAGCATCCTGAAACGTTTTGCTGAGCGCAAGTGTTGGAACCTGAAAGTGAACCTTTAGCAGTCCTAAATCCTTTTGTCAATTCTGAGGTCTATTGTAGTTCCGAAGTGAAGTTTGCTCCGGAATTTGTTTGTGTCCAGACCTGATGTTAAGTTGGTAATGTGAAGAAAGAAAGTGAAGGTATTCAGGAATGGACTTTGTGTCCGGAATGTGTAATATTCCGGAAATTGTATTTTGTCTTTTTGCATTAAATGTATATGTCCTTTGTTTGATTTAACTAGTCATAGGATGTAGCTTTATTTGTCAAACACGGATATTCAGAGTGTCAGATGTAACTCTTTTATCCAGTCCTATGTCTATAATCAGTTAGTACCATGTTTCTTATACTCCTATTTATAGGAGATTTCAATGTTAAATCAATGACAGGTTGTTCAAACTTTTTAAGCACTATTTCATTTACTTCACCTTCTCGTTCTTTACAACATTCTCCTTGTTCTACATTTATTAAATTTACTTTGAGAATGTTGTAAAGAACGAGAAGGTGAAGTAAATGAAATTGAGAAGAAAGTCCTCATGTTCCTATAAGAACAATTGTAAGAGATGTTGCTGCTCAGCTTATGGATCAAGATGAGACTCGTCCAGCTCCTCTAACCGCTGATGATATTGAGAAGCTACATGTTGATCAAGTTGATTTCCTGGAAATGGTGTTTGGTGTTCCTCCCTCACTCTTTGAACACATTAAGTTGTGTAAATCAGCAAAGGAGAGTTGGGACACTCTCCACGACCTGATTGATGGTTCAGAAAACATGAAAGACAAGCGTCTCACCTCGGTTGTCAATGATTTTGACACCTTCACTACCACTCTGGGTGAATCAGTGGCATCAGCTTCTAACCAGTAGCGAATCGTAATCATCAACATGAATGCACATGGGATTGTCCGAACTCCCATGGAGTACAATCTCAAGTTCATTAACAGCCTTAGTAAAGGATGGGGAAATGTGAAATCTTGTCTCCAAAGTAATGGCTCCTTGAAAAAGTTAAAGCTTTATCAACTTTTTGATGAACTTCAAGGACACGAATCAACCTCAGACCATAAGGGAAATCTCCGGAGGTCCTCTTGCACTTGTCAGTTCTTTTGAACCAACCATTCTGAACATATCCAACTCGGACCCTTTCAAACCATTGTTCCATCTATTCAGTCCTCTTTACCTGTCTTACCACACAAAACTATCATGTTGATGATTCCAAATCCATAGATTCTGAACTCCGTTTCTAACAGGAGTTTACTCTACTCTCCATGAAATACAAACGTCTTTTCAGTCCTTCTTACAAACGATACCAAAATCGATTCCATGCTCCTCACCAAAACAATCCTCAACCATACTTAGCATCAGAACCACAACCAACTCCAGAAAACCCTCCAGCATACAAACCAAACATCTCAAAGCCAAAACCTACTCCAGAACCACAGCAGAATCCAAAATCCGACAAGCCGAAAATAGTGTGTCACAAGTGCGGACATGAAAACCACTTTGCAAAAGATTGCTTGGTTGAATCTCCGTAAAAACTTAAGATCAAGTACTCTGCATACTACACCCGAAAAGCTCAAGAGATGGCAGAAAGTGAAAAAGCCTTTGTAACAACTGTATCAAGGGATATCGAAGGATATTGGTCATCCGGAGATGATGATGACATGGTGACTAAAAGAAGCATGTGCTTGATGGAAAGACAAATTGTTGAATGTGATGAAGGCTATCGGTCCTCTGGGTCAGAAGATGAAGATGATGTTGCTGAACTACACTACTGCTAATCGCCAGTTGGCCACCAACGATCCACCTGGTCAAAGCATCGTTCAGCAGGTAAAATCTATGATTACTAATAATAATTTTGATTTGTCTCTTTGTGAACCTTATCTAACCCAGATCCAAACAGATATGAGCACCATCTAGAAAGCCTATGAGTCTTCCATAGAAGCCAGTGAAAAGGAGTGTGAATTAAATCGTCTTAGGTTACGTTTTAAGGATAAAAAGTTGAAAATCGAGTCTTTAGAGCATGAGCTTGTAATGTCAAAACATGAATGTATCATTCTAAAAGAAAAATGTGAAATCACGTATTCTTAAAGAAACATTTTAATTTCCGATAACAAACGTCTCAATGCAAAAATAGATGCTTTGCATAATTCCATTGACATACTTGAAGCAAATCAACGAATGATTATGGACTTTCGTCATCCTTGGTCTAAAGCTCCTGGTCTCGAAGGCGAGTTGCCGAAACTAATAGCTAGTCCCTTAAAGGAGTTGCAAAATCTGAACTTTATGGGAGATGTTTAGAACCACCAACATTCGGACGCACCTGTCTCTCCCCTGTCACCCCTTCTGGAGACTAGTGACAAGTTCACATCTATGATTCCTGAGTTTCAACCCATTGTTGTCAAATGTCCCAATTCCACGCCTCTTCCACCTTTGATAAACCTGGACCTGAATCAGACCACTAATTTTCATTATAGTGTTTCCAATGGCATAGATTATGTTCCAAAACAGAATCCTCCTAATAATTGTATTATTGAGGAAATCATTCCTGTGACAACCGAACCTGTTGCTACTAAGTTTTCATGGGTATCCTTAGAAGAAAGTGTTGAAACATCAAGTAATGTCTCATCTGATTCATTTGAATCAAATTCCTTGGTTACCTCCAAAACCACCTTGGTGCCCATTCAGCCCAAGTTTAATAATCTTTCACATGGTCAAACATCAAGATCAACATATGATCTGAAAAAGAAACCATCACTGAATTGTAGGGATGTTGTTAGTCCTAAACAGGAAGCTAAAAATGCCCTTAAGAAGGAAGTTAATTCTAGATTTCTTGAGAATTCCAAAAGAAACATGCCTAGGGGTAGTAACAAATCCTATTCAAAGAATCAAAACACATCTGCTTCTGTTAAGATTCTCAAATGATAGACAAATCCTCTTAGTTAGTCAGATCCAAAGAAAGTCATCAAAAGCACTCCTGTACCCAGTACTCAATCTCTCCGGAATGACTCTCCTCGAACCATTTCCTCAGTTTTTATTGAAAAATCAGATGGTACAATCTTTAAATCACAATCGTTTTCGAAATCAATTGTATCATCAACCAAAGCAAATTTTTTTTTAAAAAAAAAAACAAAGTTCACAAAAATCTTCAGAACAAAAACTTATTTGGAAAGTGAAAAAAACCTTGACTCCGGACGAGACAATGACTTCCACTGCTCCAGAAACATCATGTCCAAAGAAAGCCATTCTGAACCCTCAAGTCATTGAATATAACTATTGGATAGATGAGAAGACATTAACCTTCTGTTTGTTTCCTAAGAACTCAAAAAGCATTCCCAAGAAACACAAAGTTGTTTCGAAACCACAATCGAAGTCTAAAGCCCATACCAATGTCCCTAAACCTAACTCGGAGCCTAAAAGCTCCACCACTCACTAATTTTGCAGGCACTTTTTGCTTCGAAGAAAGAAACAATATGGTATATTGATAGTGGTTGCTCCATGCACATGACGGGGCAGAAAGATTTTCTGCGAGATCTAAAGCTTTTTCCAAATGTTGGTTACGTGATGTTTGGCAACTCCAATTCTATATCAAATGTGGCTTATGTAGCTGACCTGAAACATAATTTGATAAGTGTATCATAACTCACTGACTCAAATCGACGTTTCAAAGAAGCATAGCTATCTAATGACTGATGACCAAAAAGAGTGTTTAATCAAGTCAAATCGCAACAATAACATGTACCCACTCGACATTAACATGATTATTGGCAAGCTGCAACTCTTCCTTCTCTCCAAAGCTATTCATGACGTCAGTTGGTTATGCCATCGAAGGCTTGCTCATTTGAAATTTCGGTATATGAATGATCTCGTATCCGGTGAAATGGTGAGAGGTTTACCTCTTCTAAATTTTGAAAATGATCTTTTATGTGCTGCATGTGAGTGTGGAAAGCAACCGAAGAAGGGTCATCCTGTTGTCATCGAAAAATCAATCTCGGAACCATTGGAGCTTCTACACATTGATCTTTGTGGACCATCCACTGTAGAGAGTCTTCATCATAAGAAATACATTCTTGTGATTGTTGACAACTTTACAAGGTTCACTTGGGGTTTCTTCCTTAGACTAAAGTCCGAAATAGCCTCTAAACTCATCAACTTTATTAAAGGAATTGAAGTGCTCATCAAACTTCCGGTTACGCGTATCCGAAGTGATAATGGTTCGGAATTCACCAATGAAACCATTGAGAAATTCCTCACCGTGAAAGAAATTGACCACAACTTCTCAGCTCCTTACACTCCACAACATAAAGGTGTAGTTGAAATACGCAATATAATTCTTGTTGAAGCTGCTCGATCCATGCTTAACTTTGCAAATCTACCACTCTATCTCTGGGCTGAAGCCATATCACTTGCATGCTTCACTCAAAATAGGAGTATCATCAATTAACGCCTCAACGTGACACCGTATGAAGAAAATAATGATCGAAATCCAAGTATTTCGTTTCTCCATGTTTTCGCATGTCGATGTTTCATCAAAAATAATCGTGATCAGCTTACAAAGTTCCAACCCAAAGCTGATGAAGCAATCTTTCATGGGTACTCTTCAAAGTCAAAGGTGTATCGAGTTCTAAACCATCGAACTCGAGTTATTGAAGAAAGTTTTGATGTTACCTTTGATGACAAATTCGTTTGGAATTCTACTCCCGCGCATGTTACAAATCACATTATGGATTCCGATGCTCCACCTCCAGAATTTCTGAATATACAAGTAATTCATGAAGTTGATTTTGAAACGCTTTTTGGACCTTCCGAAACAGCACTTGATTCAGAATATCGATCAAGTCGGCCTTCATCATCTACCCCTATTTTAAAACCTATTTTCGGTCCTATACCCTATCTTTATCCATTTGATTCTAAACCATTTCAACCTTCTCAGGTTGAGGGGGGGAATGGTTAAACCTCTCTTGAATCAAATGTAAATGGATTTCTCGATGCAGCTACTGAATTTGACTCCAATCTGATCAACAGCGATGACGAAGTCAACTTCTTTGAATTTCCTCCTGAGGATGATGTCAACATGTCCAGTTCCAATGTTCAGGGGGAGCATCACTTACAAGTTCAAACCTTTCATGGGGAGCAACACAACCCTATCATTGATGTTGAGTCTTCTACTGCTCAAGAACTAACAAGACTTCACATCTGGACTCGAGATCACCCCCCAAACCAAGATATTGGAAACCCTAATGATCATGTTCAAAATTAATGTCATTTTTCAGCATTTATTTTCATGGTTGAACCCAAATCTATCTAGGAAGCATTGGAGCATGCTGACTGGATTACATCCATGCAAGAAGAATTGGCAGAATTTGATAGAAATGAAGTGTGGACTCTCGTACCTCCTCCTTCAGATGACCCTATTGTTGGCATACGATGGGTATTCTGCAACAAACTTGACAATGCTGGAGTTATTATTAGAAACAAAGCAAGATTGGTAGCCAAAGGATTCACTCAAATCGAAGGCCTTGACTATGATGAGACCTTTGCTCCTGTTGCACGTCTTGAAGCTATCAGAATCTTTCTTGCTTATGCTGCTCACAAAGGCTTCAAAGTTTACCAAATGGATGTTAAGAGTGCTTTTCTTAATGGTGAACTTGATACTGAAGTATATCTTCAACAACCTCCCGGTTTTGTCAATCTCTCTTTTCCAAATCATTGTTACAAGCTCCAGAAAGCTGTTTATGGCCTCAAGCAAGCTCCTCGTGCATGGTACGAGACTCTCACCGACTTCATCAAGCGCTCCGGTTTCCAAAGAGGTATTATTGATCCCACTCTATTCCGAAGAACAAATGGAAAAAATATCATGCTTGTCCAAATATACGTTGATGATATCATTTTTGGGTCTACGGATTCATATATTGTAAACGAATTTGCTAAGTTGATGGTCAATTGTTTCAAAATGAGCATGAATCGTGAATTAAGTTTCTTCCTAGGTCTCCAAGTCAAACAGACCAATCGAGGAATCTTTATTCATCAAGAGAAGTATATTTCGGAACTTCTCAAAAAGTACTCAATGGACGCATGTGCCTAAGCTAAGGTACCCATGGGCTTCGGACACAAAATCTTTTCGGACCCATCCGGTGTAGCTGTTGATGGAAAGAAGTACCGAGGAATGATTGGATCCCTACTTTATCTCACTGCAAGTTGTTCGAACGTCATGTTTGCAACATGCCTTTGTGCCAGATTTCAAGTCAATCCAAAAATGTCTCATCTCTTGGCCGTTAAGCAAATTTTCAGATACCTTAAAGGCACCTAAAGCCTCAGAATCTGGTACCCAGCAAATGAGAGCTTCCTACTTTAAGCATATTCGGATTCAAACTATGGTGGTCTACAACTTCACAGGAAAAGTACATTAGGAGGTTGTCAATTTTTAGGTGGTCGATTGGTTAGTTGGTCATCCAATAAACAAAACTGTGTTACACTCTCTATAGCCGAAACTGAATACATTGTTGCTACCAGCTGTACCTCTCAAGTTCTATGGATGACGTCTCAACTTCTGGATTATGGTTACCACTTTCAACGGATTCCAATCTATTGTGATTCTCAAAGTGCAATTTCCATTTCACACAATCCAATGCAGCACTCCATGACGAAGCACATCGATATACAGTACCATTTCATATCAGATCATCCTTTAAATGGCAATATTGAACTTATTTTTGTTCCATCTGAAGATGAAATTGCTGATGTCTTTACTAAGGCATTAGACGAAGCCAAATTCAATGGGTTTCTAAACAAAATGGGTATGATGATTCCTGATCCTCAATTCTTTCAAGAGAAATGTACACTTTGATGGAAACATCAAAAGTATCAGTTGATTTCGAAGCCAAATCCTTTTACTCTTCGGAATCAATTCCTCTCGGACAATCAGGATCATTTTATGTGTCTTTTAATCTAACCTTCCACCTCAGTGTTAAGTTGTACAGTTTCTGAACTTTCTGAAGTCCAAGGACCAATGTAGTCACTTTGATCATAATCTCATCTCGGAATCCACTTCATAAGATCATCCCAGAATTCAAATTCGGATCAGTAGTAACTACTCTCTTTTCTCCGAAATATTTTTCTAAATTTGCACCGGAATGTCTTCAAAGTTTGCTCTGGAAATTTTCAAAATAAATTTTGCTTTAGAAATTCAAATTGATTTTATTCCGAAATGCTCCCAAAATCTAAAGGATTTTAGGGTGAAACGTTTTTCAAACGGTTACTTTACAAAGATGCTTATCTTGTCACCCTAGAAATCCTCACCATGTTTGCACGTTTCATAAAGTAAACATCCCATCGCCGTTTGACGGTTTCTATTCCCCACTTCATTCCATACTCATCCTTCATCATCAATGGTCAATTCATTCCATAGAGGGTAAAACATTAAATGCAACCTGTTTCCATATCCGGATCCTCATTATTTCCCTTTTTGACCAAATCCATTTCCCTCACCTATAAAACCCCCAAAAAGCCCTTCTTTCTCTTTACGCACCTACATCATCAAAAATTCTCAAATTCACTGTGTTCATCGTGTTCTTCAAGCTATCATAATCCTTCTTCAATGACGTCATGATCTTCTTATTAGCAACCCGCTGAAACTGCTCCAACTGCCAAGAAAATTGTCACTAAGAAGAAATCTTCAAAGGAATCTTCATCATCACATTCTTCTGAGCCTTTCCTACGAGATACAACCCATCTTTTCTCAATAATCCCATGGATTTTGATGAACCTGTGAGAGTGATGATTGAGTTCATTACTCATTATCCCATATCCATTCCACTCACCAAAGTCCCAGAACCTCCTCTACCTCTAAGTCTTCTGCACACTGGCTTCACAAGAATCAAAATTGATAATGGAATTCTTGAAACAAAAATCACAGGTGATAGAATCATGCCCATCCACAAATCTACCTTTCTCAGGGGCAATTAGTGTTAAAGAAAACCCAAAAGGATTTAAAGTACAAGAACCAACAAAAAAAGAATTCCAACAGTTCCTCAATCACATCGATTACACTCAAGATTACAAGGCAAAGGATTTTAAGAAGTCTGTGGTTTCAGGACTCTGGATTGTGCTAATGCATTTTATCATTAGGGGGTTATCTGGAAAGCACGGTGGAATGGACACTCTTAGCAAAGACTGGTTGAACTTGGTCTACAGTATCTATTATGGATGCAGCAATGCAGTTGACCTTCTTGAAGTGTTGTGGTCGGATTTCCGCAAGTTTGTAATCAAAAGGAAAAGCAATGAAATCTCAAGCCCTAGGTTTTGGACCCTGACACTACAAGAGTTGTATAAGGAGAGATCCAAACATATTTCTATATGCAGAATTCTGGAAGAGGTATACGTTTCCTTTAAACCTGTCAAGCATTATCGTATACCGGACCAATCTTCCTTCGGTCCTGTTAGACAACTTCTGGACCACATGTTGGCCTTGATTCCTTCCAGAGCAATTCACTTGAAACATCACCTCGAGACTTTGGTTGTGTTCGACCCAACACAACCTGGCCCATTCTCTGTTGAGCCCACTCCGGAAGAGGGCAATTCTTCTATGTCCGAATGAAAAACTAAAAAGTATGCCAAAAGGAAGACTTTTCCCACCAAGTCAAAGCCAAAAAAGATATCCAAAGTCCGCTCTTCCTCTCAACAGGAAAGAGCTCATGACATTTCGGCTGACTCTGGCCATCCGAAAACCCCTCCAACCCTCTCATCCGAGGTACCCGTTGATATTTCAAAAGCACATGCACACACTCACGGGGAGTCTGCATATAATTCACCCTCACCTTTAGAAAAAGGTGTTGTCGGTGTCGAACATAGTTCCTTGCTCCCCTCGAACAAACCCACGAGTAACTGATTCTATCCCATCTTCCTTCGCACTCGCACACTCCGAAACCCCTGTTCCAGACCCCAAGAATTTTGAGGAAGGAGTTGTCCCTCCAACCCCCGATGCCTCAAGTGATCTAATACCCAGTAAGGGTACAAGACGACCAGGTAATAATGATCCTTTGTGGGAAGATTTTGTGAACAAGGCTCATTCACGACATCCAGAGCTTACGAGATCACAAGTGGAGTACACCTTGATTGCATTGAAGAAGAGAGCAATTCAAAGCAACTTGCCCTGTGTTGCTCCAACATATGAGGTAGTTGACCTTGCATTTACCTCTGGTGAAACTCCCAAGTCTCCAACTCCTGCTTCAATTCATTCTGCCTCAGATGATGAACTTTTCGTTGAGATACTTCTTGATAAATATGGTACCAATGTTGCCGATACAAATGTGTTTTCTTCTGTTCGTTTTATCTCCAAGCCATCCGCATCGAAGTCTACATTTGATTTTGGATCCTCTTCTTCCACTCGTAACAATCGATCTGAATCTACTCAGAAACTTCAAGATGATGCCGCAACCAACAAACATGGGCCTTCCGTCAATCCGGAACCTTCAGAACACAAACTGAAACACTCCAACTCTGAAACTGGATCATCCACTGGAGATTACATTGATCCATTCGCTCTTCTATAAATCCGAACCAATGTGCCAGACACTATACAGAAGGTTAACTCTCTGGAAACCTCCATAACATGGCTGAACTCCAAAATTGATTAGAAGGTTTCCGGACTAGACTCCAAGCTAGACGCAATTCTTCAGTCCTTATCAAATCAGTCAGGACCTTCCGTAGCTGAACGAGATGCTCAAATAGATCAAATGATCTCCCTCCAGCTTAAACATTCAATCGAAGAAGTTGAAATGAAATATGATGCCTCTGTTGATCATTATCTCGATACAATCACCCTGATGCTCAAAGTCCATGACGACTTGGTTGTTGCTACCAATGATCTCACCAAACAGACCAATGTTCGTCATGAGAAGTAGATTCAAAGACTGGAAAAGGAGATCAAGAAGAAGGATGAAATGAACCTAATTATAAAACAAGTCCTCATCAAATTACTCAGATCCACTTGGAATATTGTTGATGTTCCGAATCGCAAGTTTGATGAGATGCTTGCCATCCTTGGACACTTATTTGATCATCTCTCACCTCAGGCGCCCACTGCTGAAGCCTATGATGCTCTCACCCTTCAACTAAGGAAAGGTCTTCAAAAGGTATTTGACAAGTTTTCAAATTTGAAAGACTCATTGATGCTTGCACCGGTTCTAAAAGCCACTGATGCAAGAGGGGGAGAAGGCCCAAGTACTATATGGAAACCTGCCTCAGAGTTTACACTCCAGGATGAAAACGAAAGTGATGACGATGATCTGAAGATTCTTTCCGGTCCCAAAATTTCTGAAAGAGAAGACAGTGAAGAAGAGGAATATGTTACCAATGGGGTTATTGGTCTTGAAGCTCCAAGGAAGCTTTTCCCAAAGGAGACGATTGAAGAAGAAAAGAGCATCTGGTCTGCCATTTCTTGGCCATCTTCTCTTCCTGGTGCTCTTTAGAGCGCAATCAAGATGGCTAAGGAAAAAATTTTCCTAACAGCTCAAGCCTTCCGAGCGACTCTTTCAATGTTACCACCAATTTCGGCTCCAAAGATTGATCCTATTGACCAAGGTTCTCCACTCTGGATCCCTGATGAATTTCCAGAAGAACCTCTTCTAACGCCCACTCCAGAATTTGTTATTGATGTGAACATGGTGCATGTTAGCTCTGCCCTAACAAAAGACAAAGGCATGAAACCCATCACAGCTGAACATCAAGCCTTCCACTTCGGACCTCCATCAAAGCAAAATTTTGGATGGTCTCAGGAGGAAATCAACAAAGCCTTAGAGGATAGCATCCGGATCCAAGCTCTTAAGGATAATCCTGATCCGATGCGTGGAATATCCCCTCTATGCCGTGAAGGCATTCTATATGATTCTGATATAGTACCCTTCATGTACTATGATCTTCCAGCAAATGATTTCGAACAGCGTGATTTTCCTCTCTCTCCATACAACGTTCTACATCAAGTTCGCTCCTCTTCACCCAAATTATAATCCGGAGATGATTATCCGAACTGAGCGAGAAAGATTAAAAACCTTCTACTCCAAGAACACACAACCTCAAAAGGAAGTGTGGACAAGGAAAAGGATAACAAATATTCAAGGATTCGGAAGAAAGATTTTGGTAAAATTTGAACTCAACTATCCATTTTTCCGATATCACATCATCCAAAACAAACCTGCATACCACACCATCACCGATGCTGACTTCCCGACAATGAATCCGAATGACATTCTCACTTTAGCTGCTCACTTTTGAGGACTCCAAAATGATGATATCAGCATGGGTGCTTACCATGCTGCTCTGATGTCACAACTAGAAATTTTTGTGCCTTGTAACTACAACACTTATGCCAATTATGAATCAAAGACCCATGCTTTCTCTATGACAACAAAATTTCAATCAAACACTTCATACAAGCATTGCAAATAGTCAACAAGCAATTGGAAACCTTAGAAATCATTATTTAAGTCCATTATGGATTAGGGTTTCCTTATTGGGCCCAATGGACCAATAAGCTTCCAATTGGACTATCTTAGGCTTAGAACTCTTGAATGGGCTCTAATTGGACCCACTTCCATTTGTTTCAATATTTTGGGTCATATTGGGCCTAGAATGAAATAAAATAATTTAATGAACCATATTGGGCCATAATTAACCTAATTTAGCCTTCATGGGTCATAAAAATCACATTTATAATTATTTGGACCAAAAATCACTCAACATAACCATGAAAATTGGGCTTAAGCAATTAAGGCTCAATCCCTTCCTTTTTCTTCACCATTCTCGGCCCAAGCCCAAAGGAAAAGAGGAAGTTGACTTCTTGCATGACACATCACTTTTATATGGAGGATATCCATTTTTTACACTTCAAACATCCATGTAATCTCATCTTTCCATGCAAGCACTTCTCTTCTTCTCCCTCTCTCTCATTCTCGGCCGAAACCAAACAAACACACACATCCCAACTAGATTTCTCTCTAAACCACTCAAAGATCATCTCTTCTTCTTCATCCAAAATCTCGAAAATTTGGCTTGAAGTCTAAGGATCTTCATCAAGTAATTCAGCATCTAAGGTAAGTTAATGGCTAACTTATGATCTAACTCCCTTCATTTCACCAAAATCTCTTCTAAATCCATTCAATCTTCTGATCTTGCACCTTAGAAGCTCTTTAAATTCGAGGTCTTCCAAGAAAGGTTGCTAGGATCGAATTCTTCTCATCCTTTCCTTCCAAAACCGAAACCACACCCAAAGTGAGTTTCATACCCCCTTCTTTTCGGTTTTTATGAGTTTTATGGGGGGAGAATACAAGTAAATGTGTAGATCTATGTGTAAATGTATGCTATGTGTGATTTGATGCATGTATGTGTGTGATATTATGTGTTTGTGATGAATATGTTATTCAACAAGTGTGTAAAACCGAGATCTAAAACATGGGGAAGGAAATAAACATAACCTAAACTATTTTATACTAATCAGGTCAAGAAAAATAGTTTATATGGTTAGGATGAACATACTTGAACATAAAACTCATTTTTGGGCTTAAATTGTCAAAAATACAAAACTTGGGGTCCAAACCGACAAATTATAATTTCTGGAGGGTCAAAAGGGTCCAAACAGTTTCTATGATAATTTTTCTGAACATCAACATTTTTGGAGGTGCTTAAACGTAAATTTGAGGGGCTGAAAATGCAACTTTCTGTAAAACAGGGGATTTGAAGTGAAATAAAACAATTCCAATGGTCAAAAATGCTTTTCAAATTCAAAAAGGATCAAAAATGTAAAAAATTTCTATTTTGGGCCAAAACTGTCAAAGTTGCGAAATTGAGGTTTTTAACCAAGAAAACTTTATTCTGGAAGGACTAAAGTTGTTAAAAAACAAAATTTGGGGTAAAAATGTCTTTTCTACAAGTTTATGACACAAAAGTGTCAAAATAATGTTTTAAGGACTAAAATGAAATTCTTTTATATAAAGGACTAAAAGTGCTATTTTTATAAAAGAAAGGTTGTGAAAAAGTAAAAATCTTACTTTTAAACGAATTAATTCATTAAGACGAAATACAAGACCCACGACTACCGACGAAGCATAAGAACAAATACACACTCAACACCCAATATCATTACAGAACGAATTGATTCGGTCTCGAATCAATAACAAAACAAAAATCAATAAATCATAGGATTTCAATAAACACACGATAACTACGATGAGTCAACATTCAATCTTTGGGCTTGAAAGTTTCAAATCATGCTTGTTGGGCCTTGCTAGCCCAATAACATGATCTTTGGGCCCGAAGGGAACGTGCTTACATGTTAATGGGCCTTCTATGACCTAGTTTCATGTAAAAGGACTTTCAATAGCTCTATTGTGCTATTGGGCCTTAATGGCCCATTAGTACTGCTAGTGAGGTCGAGAAGTCAAATACGATTTGGGCCAAGTGCTTTTCGCATTCCTGATAGCCTTGAATAACCTATGGAAATAAAGGGGGCTTCGTACCCTCCTTTCTCCTCGGTTGACCGGCTTATGAGAATTCGAGTACTCAGATTTGTGGCGTTAATCAATAGAAGTCAAGGTGGTTGGATTATGTGAGTAGTACGGACGACGCCTTAAGGATCGTTCGTAATTTGTATTTATAAACTAGTCATTTTCATTAATGCGTAATTGTAACAACTCACAAACCTTAATTAATCCAATGTCACCTGGGTAATCAAAAACAATCGTCGTATCGGTATAACAATAAACAAGTCATGTGATTTACGTATTGGGAAAACATCGGGTTTTCCCGGGAAGTTCAACATTTTAACCTATGTGATGTATACAAAGTTTAACAATTATACATGTTTTCAAAAATCGACAAGCATATTTACGGATCTTCACACTTTTTTTTTAACAAATACTCTTTTCAGAAAATATCAGATTTTCTGGGTTTGCAATCTTCACAAAAATCATTTTTCCATAACAGTACTTATGAACTCACTAACATTTCATATGTTGACGGTTTTCAAAATAACTTGTATTCTCAGGTAACAGGTAAACCGAAGAATATGTATCAAGTTATGTCGTGGTGTTTTGCTTAGATTTCCTATCGAACAGTTTATGTTATGAAATTGTAATGACTAAAACAATGTAATAGATGTAAACAATATCAGTTGTAATATTTCAATGCATGGTGATGAATGATGTTATGACTCATGTATAATCATTGTGATGGTATTCAATTTAAGTCACAAGAGCCCTCGGACGTTTCCGCCGTTCGGTTCGGGGGTGTGACATATGAGCTTCCTCAAATATTATGTCGCGGAATTTTGTCGATGCGACGATGAGTTGGCTCATCTGTTTGGAATTCAAGACTTTTTTGCAAAGATTGATTATGTGCTTCCTGAATTTAAATTGCTTGTTGATGAACCAATTGATGACCCGGTTCTAAGGTTTGTCTTCACAACAAAGAAGACAAACAAGAAAGACTTTTTCAGAGTCCTTGATAAACACCTAGTTCCTAACAAAGCTCTTCAGAAGTTCATCAGCCGTGCGTCCAAGGCTAAAGTTCCGGAATAAGTGAAAGCAAAGTTTGTGAGTCAGCTGACCTGGTACATTGAAGTCCCCGGTTGTTTTGAGCCTACACGTTCATCAAGGAAGAAGCGATATAAGCTGACTTGATTGCTAAGTTCACTTACGGGGAGATTGTTGGAACCTAAAAGTGAACCTTTTGCAATCCTAAATCCTTTTGTCACTTTCGAAGTCAACTGTAGTTTCGAACTAAAGTCTGCACTGGAATCTGTTTGCGTCCAGACCTGATGTTAAGTTGGGAATGTGAAGAAAGATAGTGAAGGTATTTAGGAATGGACTTTGTGTCCGGAATGTGTAATGTTCCGCAATCTGTATTTTGTCTTTATGCATTAAATGTATTTGTCCTTTGTTTGATTTAACTAGTCATAGGACTTAGCTCTATTTGTCAAACACGGATATTCAAAGTGTCAGATGTAACTCTTTTATCCAGTCCTATGTTTGTAACCAGTTAGTACCATGTTTCTTGTACTCCTATTTATAGGAGATTTCAATGTTAAATCAATGGCGGGTTGTTCAAACTTTTTAAGCAATATTTCATTTACTTCACCTTCTCGTTCTTTACAACATTCTCCTTGTTCTACATTTATTAACTTTACTTTGATCTTGATTCTCATTCTTCATTTTATGATTAGAATATTTGTTGAATACATTAAGTAAGAGTTGACTGATCTATCCATACTTGACTGGAATATTCATTAGTAAGTAGACATTGATCTTAAGCATTAACTCAAGGTTTGAGCTTTCGAACCTTTTCCTTGCACATCAGATCTATTAGTTCTTTCAGCAAGATATACGAATGATCGGGTAGCCTCCGAATCGAAAAGAACATGAGCCAACAAACCATTGACCAAGAATTTCCCTATACAAGATCATAATAACATAAGCATGACAATAAAATAAACAAGACAAAAATAGGTCGCATACCAGTAATGACGTCTGGCACTGATCGTGCCTCCTCAGTAGTCAGCTGAAATGCGCGGCTCTTCACCGCAGGAGCCTCCACCTTGATCGGGCGGCCACCTGTAATCCTCGTTGTGGCGGGTGCAGGTGCTGCCACTGCTCCTCCTCCTCTAACCAGCCTTGGACAATCGGCCTTTTTATGATTGTTCTGGTTGTAGTGGAATCAAATCAAGCCCTTCTTGGGGCAATCCCTGCTCATGTGACCCGGCTGGCCACATGCATAATATGATGAGTCCGTTGCTCGGCAGGCTCCCCTATGCGGCTTACCGCACTGGCATAACAGCCACGACCCTGCTGGCCCCTAATGGAAGGATCGGAGGTCTTAGGCTTCTTGGATTGACCCACTACTGCCTGAACCTGCTATGGCTTCTGCTTCGTGCGGAGCTCTAACTCAATTTCCCATTCCCAAGGCTTCTCCATAATCTCATTCAAGGTCCTGCACCCTAAAAAAACTTACAAACTCCTGAATATCATCTCTCATCATGGAATGATACCTAGTCTTCTTCATCTCCTCATCCGCAGCGTACTGCGGAACCAAAAGTGCCCTCTCTCGAAACATGGCGATGATCTCCGCCACAGTCTCGGTAGTCTATTGTAAATCCTGAAGCTCTCTCACCAAACGTTTCACCTCAATGGATGGTGCAAACTCCTGATCAAACCTCCTCACAAACTCCTCCCAAATCATCTCAGCCACCCCTACTAATCCCACCTCATGGATCACCTCCTCCCACCAGTCTCGTGCTCAATCCCTCAACATACATGTTCTGAACCCCACCTTTGCCGCCTCGGGGAAAAAACTCATGCGCTAGGCATTCTCCATGTCTACCACCCAGCGTCGACTAGTGATGGGATCACTGACCCCGAAGAAATCAGGCGCTCTACATACCTTGAACTCCCTGAACGAGGGAGCTCGGCCCTAACCTGGCCTACAACAATATCGACTCGGAAGGACCTGAGCCTCTCCTCCATAATCTCCATGATGCCCTCTTTGACGGTACCAAAAACCACCGGGATAGCGTCAAGAATGCCATGAGTAACCTCAGTTGCGTTAAGATCACGTAACCTCCTATCCATGGGCTCTGCACTGTAGCCCAAAACTGGTCCTGATCCTCACATGATCATCACCATCCTCAACTGAAAATATCACAAATAACCAATATAAGGAATTCGAAAGAGATTCCTCCTCACCGGATTCCTCAGAACTATCAGGTTTGTCATTGCTTCGAGTATAAGTCATGTGCTTTCAGTAGTACGAGCCTAATATTGCCTTCCACACCTACATGTACCTTCCCCAAGGCCATAATTAATATCCCTAAATCATCCAATCACAAATCATAACTCATAAACACAACACTAATTCTAATCCTAGACTGCCCTAGGATTCTCAACCTTCACCAAACCAGGAACCGATATTAATCATAGCAGGTTGCCCTATGCATGCAAGTTATACACAACTATAATCACATAGACTGTCAAATAAAGCTTCTACCCTAAACCACAACCAATCAAGGAATAGGAATAAGGCAGATTCCCTCATTCTAGGGCTATGCAATCCTAAACATGTACAACTTTGAAAGCATACACTTAGCAAATAATCCATACAACCATATTTCCTTATATACTATAGCATGACTAAAACATTGGAAATACTTACTTGAGCTCGGTTGATTATGCGCATTTCATTCTCCTCTTCTTCTTACAAAATTGTTTTCATGAAATTTAAGATTGATTTCTTTTTTTTTTTTTTTTGAAAAACAATTGTTACCATTTCCTCAGTTTGAGTACTAACACGCCCAGAAGTTTGCCCGAATCTCTCAAACCAAGGCTCTGATACCAACTTGTAACAACCCAATTTTTAGAAAAATTTTAAACTTTTAATTTCGTAACATCATCCATAGGAATTATAAAAATCCCATTACATATACATATTGTTTTAGAAATTCAGGGTACAAAAAGCTAGATGTGAAAACACTGGAGAATGCATGCTACACCATCAAGTCGGGCCCTTGTCCTTATCAATAGAATTACCTGAAACATTTAATAAAACTGTAAGCACAAGCTTAGTGAGTTTCCCAATCACACAAATCATATAATCACATAATATCATGCTCATACATATACATACAAGTTTTCCATGGACTCCCTCCATGGTCTTCAATGGAATGCCATGGGCTACCCCCATGGTCTTATATCCTCATGACATGGGCTTCTCCCATGTTCTTGCCAAGTGTGATAGGCTCATCCCATGTTCTTCACATAAACCCATACATAAATCAAATAGTAGACCATTACACATTCCAATACTAATCATCTCATATCAATTAATGGGCTAGCCTTGGTGCCTTTGAACCATGAGTGTGGTAAGAAGACTCGCCTCAAAACTGCATGGAAGCTAACTAGGTCGGGACTCTAATATCCACTCTACACAACCCTATATTTAGAATCAATTTCTTATATACAACTCAAAATGCCCCAAAACCCCTTAAAGGTCAAACTTGGTCAAATACTAAGGTCAAAGGTCAAAGTCAACGGCCTGAGTTGACTCAACTCGTCGAGTAGTCCAACAACTTGTCGAGCTCCTCCATTATCCGAACAGATCGGGAAAAATCCCATCAACTCGTCGATTTCACTAATGAACTCGTCGAGTTGGCCAGAAATCCAACCTCTTAATGCATTAAGCTAATTCCAATGAATACAGGGACTCTAAATCACAGATCTCTTCCAAAATGATGTCTAGAAGGGTAAAGTTTCCAACTTTGCCCTTAAGAACCATCCATAATGAGTAAAACCCAAATTCTAGATTCATTAGAGTGAGTCTTAATCCATTAACCCCTTGAACTCTCCCAATATAGTCCCAAAACACAGATCTAGAGTCCAAAGGTTGGATAATCATGTAAAGTTTCCAACTTTACGTCCATGCAAGCTAGATATACACTCTAGAGCTTAATAAGGGCCTAATAGGGGATTATTGCATGAATGGAACCTAGAAAGCAATAAAGTTTGCAACTTTAAGTCAAAAGGAGTCATAAAGGGGTCAGATCTAACTTAGTAACCCCTAAAGACCTCAACATCTTGGACAAGCCATCCAAAATCCCAAAATCACACTAAAACTTCAAACAAAGAGATCTAGATGAATACAAGACAAGATGTCGACTTTATACCTCAAGAAGACTACTATTGATGAAGAGTTTCTAGATCTAAAATCCTTCTTCCAAGCTAGATGATTCCAACTTCCAAGCTCCTTCCAACAAATCTCCAAGCACACCACAACTCACACACACTCAAGCTTGCAAGGATAAATGAACTTAGGGTTTCTAGACAAAAGGAGGTTGGTAAGGAGGCCAGCCAAGGCGGTTTGAGGTCTTTAAATAGGGTGCAAAACTCTAAATTTAGGGTTTTCCTCATAGCCTCCAACTCGTCGAGTTGGGACACCTCGACTTGCTGAGTTGGATCATTAAAACCCGCGACCACAATACTTCTCAACACGATGAGTTAGAGCTCCCCAACTCATCGAGTTCCAACAATAATTTCAAATATTTAAGAAATGATTTATAGTTTTCTAGTGCTAAACATAGATCTGAAGAACACGATTCGAGTTTTATTTTCGTTTAGTAAGATTTGTCAGATATATAGATTTTGTTTCTACTTCTTGTAATTCGTTTTTAGCCATGTCATGCTAAAAACCCTAGATTTCAGTTTCACAAACGACTTGACTTTTTGTGCAAGTAATCATTAGGCACGATTTTTTACTGTGTTTAGTGTTTAGTTTGATTAGTTTTATGTTAAATTGAAAGTTTGATTTTGATTCAGTTTCTATTGGCCACTTTAATTGATATTGAATCATTTCAGTTATCTGATTTGCTTAGATCCGTAATTGTCTTTATTAATTAGTAAAATTAACAAATGTTAGATTATTTCTATGTTTTGGGTTAACTTTAATATAAACTGATCAAACAAGTGTAAACGTTTTAGAGCTTGTGAGAAGTATTGGACTTTACTGGGAATTTTACACTGTGTCCAATGCTACTTTTCTAAACAAATTAAAAGCTTATTTGGTTAATTCAGTAAAAAGTAAGGTTTAATTCAAAGAGCTTGTTTTAGTTAAACATTTTAGTAAAAGGAAATTGTTAGAGTTTATTAATAATTTTCAGTACCAGTTTAAACACTATATAATTCAAGTATCGTGTTGAAGGTTATTTGTATGATTAGGAGAGTCACCGCGAAACTGAAATTGTTTTAGTTAATGTGACCACCCGAAACTTTCATCCTATGTAATTGGTCCGCGTATTGTCTTTAAATCTTGAATTCATCACCATTTGTAAATCTTGTGGTTCCGAATGCGTGTTTTGGACACAATATAGTCTAGTTATGGGTCTTAGGAGGTGTTGGAAAGTGTTTTGCATCATGAAATTGGATTAAACACACCAAAAGAGGTGTGTGTGGCCACACTTTTGTGTGTACGGCCACACACCCATGTGTGCGGCCGCACACCCAACCGCACACCCTCCAGCCTCACACCCAAGCATATATATAGATGGATACCTTCTTCATTCATTCATTTGGATGCTCCTTACTCTCTCTACTTTCTCTCTCTAAAATCTTCAACCAAGAACACCTTGAAGGCCTCATATTTGTGATCTAGTTCATCTTCAAGCTTATTAGTGATACACACTTGATTCCCAAGCCTTAAAACTCATCATGTTCATCATATTCATGGACCCTTGAAGGTGTATGGCCGCACACCTTCATGAGGGAGCAGCACACATTCAAATCTCCTTAGTGTGAAGAGCAAACACTTCATTTGGACTCACAAGAGGAGTGTACGGCCGCACACTCCTGTTTACGGCCGCACACACACACTGAACGGCCGCACACACTTGTGTGCAGCCTCATACACACTTCTGGCCGCACACCTCAGCCGCACACTCAATTTCTAGGCCATGCAATCACTCAAATGCCCACTTTTGGCCCTAAACTTGCATGAATCATTAAGTATGGATCATGAGACACTTGTATTCAGTAATGTCGAGCCCTAAAAATGTTTATCCATCATGTTTAAGCATGAAACATCCTAGTTCTAACCCAATTGTGTGTCATCACATGAATTTTTGGAACCATTGGCATTCAGGGCATCCGTTGACACTCGAACCCTGCGATAAACTGTGAGTTCATACCCCTTTAATGAACCTTTCAAATGCTTTTATATGTTTTAAGGGGGGGATACAAGTCAAATATACATGTTTATGAAAATTAATCACATGTGATTCACTATCCGTAACTCAAATCACATGTGATTTATCACTATGCCTTATAAAAAGAACTTTACGTTTTAAAAACTATTTTGGATAAATAAACTATTTTCTAAATGTTTCCTTTGACAAGATTTTTCCTTAAATATATTTTCTTATAAAATGTAACCACACTAATATATTTATATAAGTAAGACTTGAAGGACTTAGGACCGATAGCTCACCTTATTTCATGTTCTTGTTTGATTGTGGGCTTAGGGTAGTTGTTATCCGTCCGACTGTCGTTGATTTCTTAGTTATATATCATGTATATTGGTGTTGGATACGGGCATTTTCATTTCAATCAATGTCTACACTACATAATTTCCAAGAATTACACCCACTAAGTTAACTATAATGGGTATAGTTAAGGCCACTTCTACTCGTTACTGCTACTATCTTACATACTATAATACACACTAATACGAGACGACTCACTAGTAAGAGAAACTCACTATGAACTATAATACAAGAGAAAGCACTAATTAGGGGATAACACACTAACTCGCTATGAGATATGCTATTCGCTACATACTATGCCCAGAGTTTTTCGACAGGAAGACGACGCTACATGTATAGATCTATACGAGGCAGACACTATTACATCCTGACTGTTAATCTCAATCCGAGCCGTGCAGGCCCAGGGATACCGCTACTTCTCTACACTATGCATGACCGGGAAGGTCATGGGGTACTCTACTACTCACACTGTCAGTAGCATACAAGGAATTCACTACATTCACACTAAAATACTAATACTAAAGAATAAGTTTAAAATCCCGAAGTAAATAAGTATCTAATACTAATGTGAGTTTGCACCACTATTACTAATATCAGGCATAACTTTCTTATTACACTACTTATTGGGGGTTCACTGATATATTTTTATTACAAACGATTTCTTTTAAATAATGAGACTTACATGCAAGTTACAGGTTTTTCAGTTACAATGTATTTCTGGAAAATATAGGATTTTCTAGAGTTTTCTATTACATACGAATGTAAACTACAGCCCTCATACTATCTATACTAATGCATTTTATACTAAAACTCACACTAAACTCTTATGAACTCACCAGCTTTATGCTGATACTCGTTTTCAAAATAACTTGTATCCTCAGGTCAAAGATAGACAGGTTCAGGTGCTACATTTTGGAGAAGGTGGAGCATACAAGATCCATCTCTTATTTTTGCATACTTTTGGTGTTTTTCGAACTTTACAGAACACACTTGTAATTACACTCACTATGTAAATGTAATGGTTGCATGTTTCTTGTTTTTACTATTATACAATTGTGATGATACTCTACATGACGTCCTCCACCCTGAAACGTTTTTCCGCCATTACCGGTTTTGGGGTGTGACAGATTGGTATCAGAGCTTTGTTTATAGTGAATCAAGTATATCAACCTATAAAAGATATACGAACTATAAACACTTCGGGACTAAAACACTCTGACCAAGAATATATACTGTTAAGTATCTAAAAGATTTAACTAAGTATATATATACGCATAAAACACAGGAGCCAGTATCACCCTAGAACAGAACAAAAGTATTAAGATTGTTGGATAGGATAATTGGGCTTAGAGACATATAGTCACATTTGGGGGGATGTAGCCTGATCAACTACATTTTCATGAGAGTGACTAGCATGTGCCTAAGCTTGGTTGTGATGTTGCAACAAGTCTAAAACTTACCAACGCTACCATAATACCGCTAGCATAAGAATACTATATGAGTATTCTGTATCTCTAAAACATACCTATGTGATAACTAAAAGGGTCGTTACTGGTAGGAAAATAGTTGCTAAGTGAATACATCACGGTTACATGTGACTAGGGCGCTATAGACTCAGAATCTGTAGCCTTTGCTTTATTTCCTATTCTTGTTTGATTGGGGATCTAGAGTTAGGTTTGCTTATTCGAAGGACTATCTTGCTTCGGTTGCATGTAATTGGTATGCACTACGCAAGTATTGGGTCGACTAGTAACGATTCATCTTATAAGTAATTTAGGTTAGTACGTCTATTAATCTTCTTTTCCCCTTTCTCTCATAGATAGCATGGCTGGCTTCCACCTACCCGGCGATCCGTACTATCCAAACCAGGGCAATGGGGGATGGCTCGATGAGGAGTCAGACGATGATCACCCGATCCCTTTGGATTATCATCATGCTGAAGGGTTCTTGGATAGCTCAAGCTCCAAACCAAAAGTTAACAACCAACCTCCTGAAGCTCTGAACCCCAACCCCCGTCTGGCATTTCAGGGTCCCACTCCTATGTGGGCCATATCCTTGCACCGATGGAGCGAGGAGCAGGGCCAGCCCTTACCTTACAATGGAGAGCGAAGCTTCTACAACATAAGCGAAGGAGGATCAGCGGATCGGGCTCTGCCCATCATGATCCGAAGGATTGCCAGAAATGTCGAGCAGGTTCAAGCTTCTATTGGTCGAGTTGTAAAAGTGGATGCCAACTCGAACCTCAACACGGTTCGCATCCGCCAACTCGAAGAAGCCATGGACAGGACAAGGAGGACCAACGAGGCTCTGCAGCATCAGTTGGCTGCATCCTGAGCCGAAGTTAGGGAACTCCGAGCATGTCAAAGGATTCATGATCGACACCTTCAGGAAATTATGCGTCGATTAGCGGATCTGAGGGTTCGCCCAACAAGTAACCGTCGCCAGTAGAAGACACCCAATTACCTCACTCTTTTGTCTAAAGGACTAGCCTTTTCTCTCAATGTTCCGTAGATCTCTTGTCTATAAATAATCCTAGCTCTAGAAAGCACTCTAACTAGATCTCTAAACTGCCAACATTTTTCCTATGGTTTGATGTGAGACCTTTTGTTAGGTCAATTTTTCCTGAACTTGTATTACATCATCAATACAGTATATTGGCAGCTAACTATTCTATTGCTATGACTCTCATTCTGATTTTTGGATTATGTCGAATTAATCCATGAAACACCCTATTCCTATTTCGCAATAGACTCTTACTATTGCTATCATTCCTGTGATCTTCCAGTAAAAGATGCCTCCACGAAAGCGTCCAAGCAGAGGAAGACCAGCAACTCAAACCTCTCCTCCACCACCTCCTCCTCCGCAGTTCGACCCAGTGTTGTTCCAAACAGCTGTGACAGCAGCCATAGCTCAAATGAACTCCGGGGACGCGAGCGGTGGTAACTCCAGATTTGGTGAAGTCCATCAAAGAGTGCAGGGATGCACTTATAAGGACTTCATGAACTGTAAACCTACCTTCTTCGATAGTACCGGAGGAATTCTAGCGTTATCCCAATGGTTCGAAAGAACCGAAGCTGTCTTCGAAATGTGCTCTTGTCCCGAAAAGAGCAAAATCAAGTTCGCTACTGCCACCCTCACTAACAGGGCTTTAACATGGTGGAACGGCCATGTCAATGCACTCTCCTTGGTCACAGCCAATGCCATGGGCTGGGACACTTTAAAGGACCTCATGAGAAAGGAGTACTACCCGAGGGGCGAAATTCAGAAACTTGAGGAGGAACTATGGAACCTCAAAATGGTAGGGACCGACATAATAGCTTACACGGCCAGGTTCTGCGACTTGGCGGCTACGTGTCCCAACATGATCCCTTCTGAAAGCAAGAAGATTGAACGATACATATGGGGTCTAATGCCTCCGTATCAAGGAAACGTTCTAGCCTCACGCCCTACCACCTTCGATAGTGCCAAGGAATTGGCCCAGAGTCTGATCAACCATGAAGTCTCTTCCACTCCAGCAACAGCAACCACAACTACCACTGCACCACCCGATTCATCTGATAGAAAGAGGAAGCGATGGGATAAAAAGAAAGGCAAGAAAAATCAAACCTCCTCCAAGGACCAGCAAATCGAGGCGGTCCATGCTGCCACTACTCCAGCCACTCCTGCACCGCCAAAAGCTTATAGTGGGAATCTGCCCAAGTGTCCCAAGTGCCCTTTCCACCACAATGGCCCCTGCCGTGAATTGCAGTGTTCCAACTGCGGTCGGAAGGGCCATACTGTGCGATTCTGTAAGGTCCCTCCCAAACCTATCTCGCAAGTTTCCGGTTTGGGAGTGACCTCGACGTGTTATGGCTGCGGTGAAGCTGGTCATTTCAAGAAGAACTGTCCGAAGACTGCAAATGTTGGGGGAACTAGTAGGCTACTCGTTATTGGTCACAACGAGGCGGTAGCGGATCCCACAGTAGTCACGGGTATGTTTCTTCTCAACAACTCTTATGCCTGTGTCTTATTCGATAGTGGTGCAGAAAGAAGCTTCATAGATCAAAACTTTAAACACTTACTCAAACAATCCCCTCAACCACTAAAAGAAACATTTGTCGTAGAAATGGCTAACGGGAAGACCGAAAGCTCTAACGAAATCTACATAGATTGTACCCTCACGTTAGACGACCACTCATTTCCAATCGATCTCTTACCAGTCTCTATCAATAATTTCGATGTCATTGTCAGTATGGACTGGTTGAGTCTCCATCGTGCCGATATCCTATGCTCCGACAAAGCCATTCGCCTGAATCTTCCGAACCACGAAACTTTAATGATCTATGGAGATAAACCCGGTACGAGCCTACGTATCATCTCCAGTATTCAGGCTCAGAAATATTTGCGTAAGGAATACCGCGCCTTTCTTGCTCACGTTGTCGACATTAGCCAGAAAACGAAAGATCCGAAGGACATTCCTGTTGTATGCGATTTCCCCGATGTCTTTCCGGAGGACCTTCCGGGTCTACCTCCCAAACGTCAGGTTGAGTTCAGAATTGACCTAGTCCCAGGAGCTACCCCCGTAGCAAAGTCTCCCTATCGGTTAGCGCCTGCCGAGATGCAAGAACTATCCGGTCAACTTAACAAGCTGCTCAGCAAGGGCTTTATAAGACTGAGTTTCTCACCTTGGGGAGCTCCGGTCTTGTTCGTGAAGAAGAAGGACGGATCGTTCCGTATGTGCATCGATTTTAGGGAACTCAATAAACTCATGGTCAAAAACCGCTACCCTCTCCCTCATATCGACGACCTATTCGATCAACTACAAGGAGCGAGTTACTTCTCCAAGATTGATCTTCGGTCCGGGTATCACCAATTACGGGTGCATGAGGAAGATGTTCCGAAGACAGCTTTCCGAACCCGTTACGGGCACTTCGAGTTCGTAGTGATGCCCTTTGGACTGACTAACGCTCCCGCAGTATTCATGGACTTAATGAATAGGGTATGTCGTTCGTATCTAGATCAATTCGTCATCGTCTTTATTGATGATATACTCGTCTACTCTCGGAGCGAGGAAGAACATAAGGATCACCTGCGACGAGCCCTGGAAACACTGCGATCAGAGAAGTTATATGCGAAGTTCTCTAAGTGCGAGTTTTTGATCCAAAGAGTTGAATTCTTAGGACACGTGGTTAGTAAAGAAGGAATCCACGTGGATCCCTCCAAAATTAAAGCTATTGAGAATTGGTCAGCGTCGAAGACGCCCACGGAGATTCGTCAATTTCTAGGCCTCGCTGGCTACTACCGCAGATTCATCCAAAACTTTTCTCGGATTGCGAAACCTCTCACTATGTTGACACAGAAGGGCGTATCCTTCGACTGGGAAGAGAAACAGGAGAAGGCATTCCAGACCCTGAAGCGAGCCCTATGCACCGCACTAGTATTATCCCTTCCCAAAGGAACCGAAGACTTCGTGGTATACTGCGATGCATCGAATCAGGGACTCGGCTGTGTCTTGATGCAATGAGGTAAAGTCATTGCTTATGCCTCAAGACAGCTAAAGACACATGAGGTGAACTACACTACACACGACCTCGAACTAGGAGCGGTCGTCTTCGCACTAAAAATCTAGAGACACTACTTGTATGGGACGAAGAGTGTAGTGTATACTGACCATAAAAGCCTCCAACACATATTGAACTAGAAAGAACTCAACATGAGACAACGCCGATGGGTTGAGCTACTCAACGATTTCGACTGCGAAATTCGATATCACCCGGGGAAAGCCAATGTGGTAGCAGACGCCCTGAGTAGGAAAGAGTATTCAGGTCGAAGAACCAAGTCATTAACAATGACTATCCATTCGCATCTATCTGCACAGATCAAGGAGGCTCAGCTTGAAGCATTAAAGCCTGAGAATGTGACGGGAGAATCCTTACGCGGAATGGATAAAAGTTTGGAAATCAAAGGTGACAGAGCTTGATGTGTGTGAAACGAACTAGTTTTAATCCTACTAACTTAGACACAAAATAAACACACGAAAGGCAGTGTACCTATCGATTGGTAATATAGTTCAAGCAAGTAGGGTATCGAACACAGAGAACGGTAAACAATTAAAATAAATGCTAATATTATCTAAATAAAACAATTAATAGAAAGGGGGTTTCTCTAGTTTTGCAAGACTAGAAACTTACCAACTAATACTTAGACTACTTAACTAAAAACTAGATAAGCAAAGATTCAACTAAATTCAATAACGAAGGGAACTTCTGTTTAGTTCAACTCAATTGATCCTATGGTTGATATTATGGTAATAGTGAAATGGATTAATTCTTCTATTGGCTACCGATTCAAGTGATTAGATTCACGTCCGCTGCACTAATCCTTAGAGAACAAACTAACTCAAACAGTGGCCAGTTGTCTAATTTAATTCAATTCACTAGGTTATTTATTCGGGTTAATTTAGACTTGTAATGGTTAACTAATTTGGTCCTTTAGTTAACCTCTTGTTGATGGTCATCACACAAGCTTACACATGAATTTACCTATTTTTCTTGTTAATTCTAGTTTCATGTTCATTAATCCTAGACATATGATAAAGTGGTCACATATACATATGAGGTTAACAACTAAGAGATGTTCATGCAGCTCAATTATCTTCCTATTAACAGAAAAATAGTTATCATTCACACATAAGGTTCTTTAACAAGCTAGAATCAACAAAATCACCAATATTAAATCAATCCTACCATAAATCAAACCATAATCACAAAATCATCTATCCTAAACAGAACTTATGAGTTTTTAGCTCATATCTACAGCAAATAACAAACTAAAAACATAATCTAATGATTGAAACATGGTTTATGCAAAAGATTAAGATAAAAGTAGTGTGTTATTGCCTTTGATCTTCTTCCAAGTTGATATCTAGGTTGAAATCTCGAAAACCATAGCTTCTAAGAACCCTTATGGCCTCCAAAAATCGTCCTAAACTTCCCCCATTAGTTACGGTTCGGATGAGAAGCGTTTCTATATATACATTCTGAAAACAAGGGCTACTCAGCGAGTCCAGTGACCTACTCGTCGAGTCCATCACTTAAAATCCCGTGTACGGCAAGGCAAAGTCAAGAATCGCGAAACTTCTGACCAACTCGGCGAGTTGATGGCCTACTTGCCGAGTCCGTTTGGAATCAGCATTTTCTCAAAACATGTAATTCGTCGGAAATTGTGTCTAGTTTTCAGAACATTTTGAATCTCGTCAATCGGAGTTACGGTTCATGAGATATGGCCAATACACTGACGAGGGGTCAAGCTGTCCAGCAACATCCTTCTTTCTTCAAAATCCAAGATCCAAGCGTCCAATCGCCAATTCCGCTTCATTTTCCTTTCGAGCATGTCTTTGTTGCTGAAAATGAAATATTTAAGCTAATTAAGCACCTTTGGTTCATTATTTGAGATAAAATTAACATAAAGTATTAAGATAATGCATGAATTTTATAACTAAATATACTCATATCAGAGCTTACTACCTTATGGACCGAATCTGGACTCCGCGCCACGGAGGTTTTAGAGAGGTAGTCATGAAGGAAGCTCAAAACACTTGATACTCCGTCCACCCAGGTTCGGATAAGATGTATCTGGATCTCAAGAAGCTATACTGGTGGCCTAACATGAAAACAGAGATCGCTACCTTCGTGAGTAAGTGCCTTACGTGCGCGAAGGTCAAGGTCGAATATCAAAAGCCATCGGGGCTCCTCCAACAACCTGAGATACCTAAATGGAAGTGGGAGCGGATTACAATGGACTTTATAACTAAACCGCCCAAGACAACGGGTGGGTTGGATACTATTTGGGTCATCGTCGACAGATTGACCAAGTCTGCACACTTCCTCCCCATCAAAGAAACGGACAAGATGGAGAAGCTCACGAGAACATATCTTAAGGAGATAGTATGGCTGCATGGCATCCCTATATCTATTATCTCGGACAGAGATAGTAGATTTACCTTGAGATTTTGGCAATCACTACAAAAGGCTCTAGGGACGAGGCTGGACATGAGCACAGCTTACCATCCGCAGACCGACGGGCAAAGTGAGAGAACGATCCAAACTTTAGAAGATATGCTGTGAGCTTGTGTGATCGACTTCGGTAAATCGTGGGATACACACTTACCTCTGGTGGAATTTTCCTACAATAATAGTTATCATATGAGCATCAAAGCAGCTCCATTCGAAGCCCTCTACGGCCGAAAGTGCAGATCACCTCTGTGCTGGGCTGAGGTGGGTGACACTCAGTTGGCTAAAGGACGAGTTCCTGACAGCGCTCTCACTGGCCCGGAGATCATTCGAGAAATGACCGAGAAGATTGTGCAGATTCGTGAACGGTTAAAAGCCACTAGGGATCGACAGAAAAGCTATGCGGACAAACGAAGGAAACCCTTGGAGTTTCAGGTAGGAGACCGAGTCGTTTTGAAGGTCTCGCCCAGGAAGGGCACGATATGCTTCGGAAAGCATGGAAAGTTGAACCCAAGGTACATAGGACCATTCGAGATTCTTGCTAGAATCGGCCCTGTAGCTTACAAACTCAACTTACCTCATGAGCTAAGTAACATACATCCTACCTTCCACGTCTCGAACTTGAACGAATGCCTATCCGACGAAACTCTTGTGATTCCCCTCGACGAGATTGAGATCAATGAAAACCTCAACTTTGTGGAAGAGCCTGCGGAAATTATGGATCGAGAAGTAAAACAAACGAAACAAATCCGCATCCCAATTGTGAAGGTTCGGTGGAACGCCAAGCGGGGACCGGAATTCACTTGGGAGCGCGAGGATCAAATGAAACTCAAATATCCCCATCTTTTTGCCTAATAGTTCTGTAACTACCCTCAATAGGAATTCTAAATTTCGGGACGAAATTCCCTCTAACGAGGGGATAATGTGACAACCCGAAACTTTCATCCTATGTAATTGGTCCGCGTATTGTCTTTAAATCTTGAATTCATCACCCTTTGTAAATCTTGTGGTTCCGAATGCGTGTTTTGGACACAATATAGTCTAGTTATGGGTCTTAGGAGGTGTTAGAAAGTGTTTTGCATCATGAAATTGGATTAAACACACCAAATGAGGTGTGTGCGGCCACACTTTTGTGTGTACGGCCACACACCCATGTGTGCGGCCGCACACCCAACCGCACACCCTCCAGCCTCACACCCAAGCATATATATATAGATGGACACCTTCTTCATTCATTCATTTGGATGCTCCTTACTCTCTCTCTACTTTCTCTCTCTAAAATCTTCAACCAAGAACACCTTGAAGGCCTCATATTTGTGATCTAGTTCATCTTCAAGCTTATTAGTGGTAAACACTTAATTCCCAAGCCTTAAAACTCATCATGTTCATCATATTCATGGACCCTTGAAGGTGTATGGCCGCACACCTTCATGAGGGAGCAGCACACATTCAAATCTCCTTAGTGTGAAGAGCAAACACTTCATTTGGACTCACAAGAGGAGTGTACGGCCGCACACTCCTGTGTACGGCCGCACACACTTGTGTGCAGCCTCACACACACTTCTGGCCGCACACCTCAGCCGCACACTCAATTTCTAGGCCATGCACTCACTCAAATTCCCACTTTTGGCCCTAAACTTGCATTAATCATTAAGTATGGATCATGAGACACTTGTATTCAGTAATGCTAAGCCCTAAAAATGTTTATCCATCATGTTTAAGCATGAAACATCCTAGTTCTAACCCAATTGTGTGTCATCACATGAATTTCAGGAACCATTGGCATTCAGGGCATCCGTTGACACTCGAACCCTGCGATAAACTGTGAGTTCATACCCCTTTAATGAACCTTTCAAATTCTTTTACATGTTTTAAGGGGGGGATACAAGTCAAATATACATGTTTATGAAAATTAATCACATGTAATTCACTATCCGTAACTCAAATCACATGTGATTTATCACTATGCCTTATAAAAAGAACTTTACGTCTTAAAAACTATTTTGGATAAATAAACTATTTTCTAAATGTTTCCTTTGACAAGATTTTTCCTTAAATATATTTTCTTATAAAATGTAACCACACTAATATATTTATATAAGTAAGACTTGAAGGACATAGGACCATTAGCTCGCCTTATTTCCTGTTCTTGTTTGATTGTGGGCTTAGGGTACTTGTTATCCGTCCGACTGTCGTTGATTTCTTAGTCATATATCATGTATATTGGTGTTGGATACGGGCCTTTTCATTTCAATCAATGTCTACACTACATAATTTCCAAGAATTACACCCACTAAGTTAACTATAATGGGTATAGTTAAGGCCACTTCTACTCGTTACTGCTACTATCTTACATACTATAATACACACTAATACGAGACGACTCACTAGTAAGAGAAACTCACTATGAACTATAATACAAGAGAAAGCACTAATTAGGGGATAACACACTAACTCGCTATGAGATATGCTATTCGCTACATACTATGCCCAGAGTTTTTCGACAGGAAGACGACGCTACATGTATAGATCTATACGGGGCAGACACTATTACATCCTGACTGTTAATCTCAATCCGAGCCGTGCAGGCCCAGGGATACCGCTACTTCTCTACACTATGCATGACCGGGAAGGTCATGGGGTACTCTACTACTCACACTGTCAGTAGCATACAAGGAATTCACTACATTCACACTAAAATACTAATACTAAAGAATAAGTTTAAAATCCCGAAGTAAATAAGTATCTAATACTAATGTGAGTTTGCACCACTATTACTAATATCAGGCATAACTTTCTTATTACACTACTTATTGGGGGTTCACTGATATATTTTTATTACAAACGATTTCTTTTAAATAATGAGACTTACATGCAAGTTACAGGTTTTTCAGTTACAATGTATTTCTGGAAAATATAGGATTTTCTAGAGTTTTCTATTACATACGAATGTAAACTACAGCCCTCATACTATCTGTACTAATGCATTTTATACTAAAACTCACACTAAACTCTTATGAACTCACCAGCTTTATGCTGATACTCGTTTTCAAAATAACTTGTACCCTCAGGTCAAAGATAGACAGGTTCAGGTGCTACATTTTGGAGAAGGTGGAGCATACAAGATCCATCTCTTATTTTTGCATACTTTTGGTGTTTGTCGAACTTTACAGAACACACTTGTAATTACACTCACTATGTAAATGTAATGGTTGCATGTTTCTTGTTTTTACTATTATTCAATTGTGATGATACTCTACATGACGTCCTCCACCCTGAAACGTTTTTCCGCCATTACCGGTTTTGGGGTGTGACAGTTAAACACTTTTTTATTTTATAAATTTATGTCCAAGTTAGTTTTAATAGTCAACAAATCCCTTTATTTTCATTATTGTTGATTTAGTGAGTACCTTACGCAAGACAGGTATAGACCTTAGGATGTGTCCCTGTAGATTTGACCTTGATTTCTTGTATTACCCCGTAGTACATTAGAACGGTATTTTTTTTATATTATTTGTTTGTTAGGAGTTGCGACACACTGTTCAAAAATTGGCGTTGTTTTCGGGGACACGAGAAACACTAATCGTTTTATGCCAAGATCTACACGTACAGGTACTCCACTACAGTTTGATCGGGAGATAGAGAAGACAACAAGAAAACTCAGAAAAGAAGCACTTCAGCAGTAAATGTTACAAGGTTTTTTCGTATCAACATCTTCTCTAGATTCTGAACAAACAAATCCACAATGCACTCTCTTGTGGAATGATCCTGAAACAACCTTCTCATCTTTTCCCAAAGCATCCCCATCCTCGCCTAACCACAGTTCATTCAAAGCCTACTCACCAAAACCCTCAGTTAAATAGGAAGTCACCAAACCATCCAAATCCAATACAGAAACAGAACTAGCCATGAGTGTTGACTGAGAAGAAGAAGAAGAAGAAGAAGAAGAAGAAGAAAAGACTCTTCAAGAGTGAGTGACACAAGTTGTTACACAACAACCTTTGTGTATCACCTTTCAAGAAGCTTAGAACTTTGATCTAAATTTTGGTCTGATTCATCTGCTTTCAACTTTCCACGGCCTTGAGAACGACCATCTACATAAGTTTCTCAAGGATTTTTCACATAGTATGTTATAGGATGAAGCCACAGGCTATAACCGAAGACCAGATCAAGTTAAGGGCATTCCTCTTTTATGTCCAAGATGCAACAAAATAGTGGTTGTATGACCTTTCGTCTGGATCAATAACTACATGGAACGAGATAGATAAACTTTTTCAAGAAAAATACTTTCCAGAAGTGAAAGTGTCTACCTATGCAGATAAATCCTTTCCATAAAGCAAGGAGAAAGAGAAGCCTTTCACACTTATTGGGAGTGTTTCAAGAAGTTGTTGGTTCGGTGCCCAAAACATGGGATTAGTGACTATCAGCTACATTAGTGTTTCTGTGAAGGTCTAACTCCAAGGCGACTGATTAATGCTTCAAGTGGTGGTTCGCTTTCAGATATGACGTCGACTGAGATCCAAGCATTAATAGAGAAGCTGGAAATTGAATCAAAACACTCAGCAAATGAAGAAGAATGGTATCCAAATTAGCCGCGAGGAGTAAAGGAAATCAGCAATGCCCACCATGAGTCTTAGATTTTAGAATTGACAAATGTTGTTCTTTTACTTAGAAAAGAAAAACGTATGGGACCAGAGATCTGAACTTGTGGGATATATACGAAGACTGGGCACCCAACAGTCATGTGCCTAATATTACAGGAAGACACTAGAGTTGTATCGGCCATGGGAGGTTATCAAGCTTAGCAGAGACAGTTTCACTAGCCATACAACAACCAAGCTTGGGGAGGCTTCTAGAACAACTTCTAGCCAAGACCCCAATAAAACTTTCAGCAAAGAAATCATTACCAACCTCCACCTGGCTTTCAACAACCTTTTCAGCAAAATCGACATCATACCAATTTTCAGCAACGACCTGTTCAACAACAAACTAGCAGTTCCAGCATGTTTCTGGAAGACATTATTAAAAGTCTTGCTACTAGTACTCAAGCTTTTCAGAATGCGACTAAGTCTAGTATCAAAAATCTGAAGCAGCAGGTATCATAACTCGTGAACTCTATGAGCAGGCTGGAAGCACTAGCACAAGGAAATTTCCCATCTCAGATAGAGAAGAAACCCAAACCACAAAGCTTGTGTTGTTACTCTCAGACGTGGTAAAAACTACAAGGGACTGGATCAGCAAGAAAAAGGAGGAAGAAGAGATTGTAGTTGAGAAAGAATCTGAAGCGATTGAAGAAGTATACAAAAAGGACAAACCTCCTGCAGCTGAGGTAAAAATTACTCCACCTCCTTTTCCCTCAAGAAAAAAAAATATGGAAAAAGAGAAGGAGGACAGGGAGATTATGGATTTCTTCAAAAAAGTTGAGGTAAACATCCCACTTCTTGATGCTATAAAATAGCTACCCCGATACACGAAATTTCTGAAAGAATTATGTACCTCAAAAAGAAAACTAAAAGGTAACGAAAAGTTAAGGTTAGCGAAAATATTTAAGCATTTTTTTCAAAAAAGGTTACCCCTAAAATGCAAACATCCAGGGGTATTCATTGTTCCTTTCAAGTTGGGGAACCTTTCAGTTCATCAATAAATGTTTTAGCATGTTCACTTTTAAAACTATCAGGGTAGGGCCACTAAAAAGAATAGGTGTTATCATCTAGTTGGTTGATCATTCACTGGTACACCCAAAAGGTGTGCTGTAGGATGTTCTGGTCCAAGTGAATGAGCTGATATTCCCAGCTGATTTTTACGTCCTAGATATGGGAGATGACGACTCACCAAATTCCAGTTCTATTCTTTTGGGGATACCATTTTTGAAAACTACCAGAACTAATATAGATGTTTATAATGGTACCCTTTCTATGGAATTCAATGGTGAAGTTATCAAATTTAATATTTATGATGTCGTGCGTTATCCAGATGATGTTTCAGCTCTTAATTTTATCGATGTAATTGAACCATTAATTGTTGAATACTTTGAGATTACTAACTGAGAGTCACTAGCTTTAGTGCTCCACGGAAATTTGTCTATTAATGCAGCCCAAGTTTTATCATAAAAATGTGTTCTTGACAAGCAAGTGAAAGAAATGTCAGCCCATATGGACCAGAAAAGAAAACTCAGGTATGACAATCAGATTCTGAAGTTACCTGATTCTAACTACAAACCTTTTCCTTCTATAGTGCAAGAACCTATCGTGGAGCTGAAGACTCTACTAGAACATATTAATTATGCGTTTTGGAGAAAAAGAAACACTCCCAATCATTATATCTAACAAGCTTTCAGAAAAGGAAGAATCTGAACTGATTGGGATTCTGAAGCAATACAAGAATGCGATTGGGTGGAATATAGTTTATATAAAAGGGCTCAGCCCATATTTATGCATGCACAAAATACTGATGGAAGTAGATTTTAAGCCCTCACGAGAAGCCCGGTGAAGACTGAACCCACCAATGATGGAATTAGTTAAGAGGAAATTATGAAACTTTTGGATGTTGGAATCATATACCCGATATCTGACAGCAAATGGTTCAGTCCACTTCAGGTCGTTTCGAAGAAAGCTAGAGTGACAGTGGTGGAAAATAAAGAAGGAGAGTTAGTCCCAACTCAAGTTCAGAGTGGATGGCGCGTCTGCATCGATTATAGAAAATTAAACGCTACCACCCAAAAAGATCACTTTCCACTTCCGTTAATTAATCAGATGTTGGAAAGATGCATTGAAATTGACCTCGTCCTAAATTCTATGAAGATTCCTTTGATATTTGTCTTAAAAACCTCATCAAAATCCTTCAAAGATGCATTGAAATTGACCTCGTCCTAAATTTTGAAAAATGTCACTTTATGGTTAACCAATGTCTGATTTTGGGTGGTATTGTTTCAAAAAGAGGTTTAGAAGTAGACAAGGCTAAAATAGATATTATAAAGAGCTTACCCTACCCGAAGAGTGTTCGGGAAGTACGTTCCTTTCTTGGTCATGCAGGTTTTTATAGGAGGTTTATTAAATACTTCTCAAAGATCACAGTGCCATGTGCTAGCTAATACAAAAAGATGCAAATTTTGATTTTAATGAAGATTGAAAAAAGGCTTTCGACTTGTTGAAAAATCTACTCACTTCATCTCCCATTATTCAGCCACCAGATTGGAGCTTGCCTTTCGAGATTATGTATGACACGAGCAATTTTGTTTTTGGATCTGTGTTGACACAAAGGAAAGATCGAGTCCCCCATGTTATTTATTACGCCTCAAAAACCTTGGATAGTACCCAAGAAAATTATTCAACCACACAAAAAGAGTTTTTGTTAATTATTTGCACTTTGGAAAAATCCAGAAAATACTTGCTAGGAACATAAGTCATAATTATTTCTAACCACGCAGCCATTCAATATCTTCTCGCCAAAAAAAGACTCAAAGACAAGGCTGATCAGATGGATTATGCTACTACCGGAATTTGACATAGAGATCAAAGACGATAGTATGGAAGAAAATATGGTAGCTGATTATCTTAGCCGACTAATCCCACCTGAAGACTCGACACCGATACGCGAAACCTTTCCTAATGAGCATCTTTTCGTTGTTCAGAATCTAACATGGTTTGTTGATATAGTAAATTATTTGGTCTCCATAGAACTCCCTTCAGATCTCACTCGAGCTCAGAAAGATAAAATATAGAAGGAGGCGAGAAAATACGTTTGGGACGAGCCCTATTTATGGAAATATTGTGATGATCAAGTTATTAGAAGATGTGTTCCCCAATATGAAGTTAAATCAATTCTGAACTTCTGTCATTCTGAAGCTTGTGGAGGGCATTGTGGTCCACAACGAACCGCACACAAAGTTTTGGACAACGGTCTTTATTGGCACCATATTTTTCACGATTCGTTCCTGTTTTGCAAAAATTATGACCGGTTCCAAATGACCGGATCTTTAACTTCTCGAAACCAGATGCCACTCACTCTTATCTTAGTATGTGAAATATTTGATGTTTATGGCATAGATTTCATGGCTCTTTTTCCACCATCGTTTGGGTTTGTGTGCATCTTGCTAGCAGTGGATTATGTGTCAAAATGGGTTGAGGCAAAAGCTACTCAGACAGATGACGCGAAGGTTGTGGTTAATTTCATTAAAACCAATACTTTTTCTAGGTTCAGTACACCAAAGGCCATCATCAGTGATCGGGGCATGCATTTCCGCAACCGCACCCTCAAGGCTATTTTGAAGAAGTATGGTATTACGCATCGGGTGTAAACTGCTTATCACCCACAAACCAATGGGAAAGTTGAAGTTTCTAAATGCCAGATTAAGGCTATCATCGAAAAAAGGATCAACCCGATTAACAAAGATTGGAGTATTTAGTTGGATGATGAATTACAAGCTCACAGGATGACATATAAAACTTCAATCGGATTGTTTCCTTATCGAATCATTTTTAGGAAGCCATGTCAACTTCCTATGGAGTTAGAGCACTGAGCATACTGGGCTGTTAAAAACCTTAATATGAGCATGGATGAAGCTAGAAAGAAAATAAGGTTCGATATTCAAGAGCTAGAAGAAATCTAGAACGATGCTTATGAGAACGACACAATTACAAGGAGAAGACGAAGGCTTTTCACGACAAGATGATCTCGCCAAAGATAGTTATTACCAGTCAAAAGGTACTCTTGTATCATTCTCATTTTAAACTTATTTCCAGTAAATTGATGCCTCGTAGGGTGGGACCTTTTTTGTTACTAATGTGTTTGACCATGGTGCCATAGAAACTAAAAGTGACCAAATAGGAAAAAATTTCAAGGTTAATGGTCACCGGCTCAAATCCCTTTATGAAGGATTCTATGTCGCAAACGACGAAGTGGAGGTAGTTGAGATCTTGACATACCCAAATTAAAGGAATCAAGTAACAATGTCGAGCCAACGATAGTAAAAACGGGTAGCTTACCGGGAGGCAACCCGAGTGTTTGAAGTTTTTATTTCTTTTTGCAACTTTTCTTTATTTTCGGTGTGTTTTCCTTTAGAAGTTTATTAGGTGGTTTTTAAAATGAATCATTCTTACCAAATGTGGGAAACAGAGAGAGTTTGTGTATTAAAAAAATTTCAAAAATAGGGTCAGATTTTCAAAATTGCGATCGTATTTTTAGTTTATTTGATCGCATAAATGTTTCGATGTTTTTAATGTCGATTTTCGAGAAAATATGAAAATTGCGATCGGGGAATGATTATTGCGATCCCAGAAATACTTATGCGATCGCAAATAGATATTTTTCGTTCGCATTTGTGGTTCGAGGATTGCTAAACTTATTTTCAAGAAAAAAAATAAAATATGTGCTCGCATAAACATATCTGTGATCGTAGATTTTTAAAAAAATGTCCGCATTTAATTTTTGAGGCTTGTAATAATCGAAACAGAAGAAAATAAAAAAAAAATGTGACCGCTTATGCGATCATAGAATGGTTGCAGTTTTTCAAAAACACCTTTAAATGTGCTTTTCCGCCTCATTTTACCTCACACTTTCAGAAGTTCGAAAAGTCTCTTTGGTTTCCTTTGTCACTCGAAAAAAAACACTCAAAAAGTCATAAAATTCTCGTTTTTTATCAAAATCAAGCATAAAACGTATCAAAATCTCCCTTTTTACATCTACTACACTTCTATGCTTCTAAAAACGTGATTACCAAGTCGAAATTTTCTAGCATTTCCTTGTTGTTCATTTTGAATTTTGAATTTTCCTTAAGTTACTTTTGCAAATCTACACATTGTTAAAGCAAATCAGGAGCTGGAAATTGGATCGTTTGTTCTAGGCCTTAAACAGAAGAGTTTCCCGAAACAAAAATCAAAAAATCAAAAAAATTCAGACGCAAAAAATACACTGCTGCTCAATGCGCAATCAATTATATTCAATAGTATACACTACAAGAAAAACGCTATTTTGCTATGGAAGGTCGCTATGGATCATATTTTCGTTGTCAATCTGCAATGGATTGTGCTATGGAATGTCGTTCCATAGCAAGGTTGCTACCACATTGTCTACGGATTTTATTTCCGGTAGCGAGAATGGGACTTTCTAGGGAAAATGCTACCGACTCCATATCTGTTGATATTATGCTACCGATATTTCTATGGGAAAAAATTTGTAGCAATTTTCCAACGAAATTTGTTACGAAAGCACTTTCTGTTGTACATCTGCTATGGAATTAATTATCATGGTTACTATGCAACAAACTTTTTGATGGAAACCAATTCTCCATAATTGCTTTGCTATGGAAGTACCATTCGTAGGTATTTGCTAAGGAATTCTTCTATGGAATTTGGTTTACTTTGCTTGTTTCGCTATAGAACAAAAAGTCTAGCTAATTTGTTACATCATTTGTTACGAAATTATATTCCATAGCAACGTTGATAAGAAGTAGTTCAATTTCATAGATATTTAGCTATGGAAATTTGCACCGGCAGTAAAACTCATGGAATCATCAAGTTCATGATGGTATGTTTGGTTTGTTTCTTTGTTGGGATGTTGTATGCTTAATTAATTTTCTTATTCTATGGATGAATTATTATTATGATCAATGGAATTTGTAAGATATGGTTTAAATGATATGTTTTTGAATTGGTAATATATTTTGTTTGTTTTATTGTATTTTATATGTCTTTAATACTAGGAAAGAACAAACATTTTCTATTATATATGTTTATGTTATCTTGAATATTTTTTTTAGCATTTCAATGTAAAAAAACTGGATTATAACATACACGATTACTTAATTGGATATTTAATGAAAATATTGTACATACAAATATCTCAAAAACACATATCCCCTTTTAGTAAATGTTTTCAATGTACCAAAGAATGATAAATTTACATTTTATTTAATTCTCATGAAGGGCACTAATACATAACAACACATTTATCAATTCGCAAGCAAAATCTAAATATTATACAATGTAACCATCCTTTTATAGAGAAACAAAAACATCTAGTCAATATCTTCTTCCTCATATTCTTCTTCACTGCCCGATGTACTATACTCATAACTTCCCTCGCTGTCAGGAATACCATCATTGTCGTCCTCATGAATTTCACTTTCTTCATCAATGTTATTTTCATTATCTGAATCGCTGCTTGACATGTCATGATCATCATAACTGTCTGTATCGGTTGTACTTGGTATAATGATTTCATTTGATTCAACTTCGTCTTCTTGGAAAGCAAAGTCTTTTTATGGATGATTTTCATCAGTCCAACCATGAGGTTAAACTTTAAATATAGCCCACCAGTCCTAGTTGTTTGTTTTCGAACTTGGGTAAGAAATGTAACACACTTGAGTGGCTTGCATAGCTAAAACAAACGGGTCAAACTTGTTGTATTTTCCTTTGACGTTTATCTTGAACAAGTTATATTGTTTGTGAACTCTAACTCCTATGTTAGGTGTTGGATCGTACCAATGATATTTAAACAAAACTGTGGTTTTAATTGGGTAACTAGGGTACTCGACTTCTAAAATTTCCTCTACCTTACCGTAATAATCACCTGCTTGGCTACTAACACACAATCCGCTATTGATTGTTGATTTGTTCTGACCATGAGCTTATGTGTGAAACTTGTAACCATTGACAAAGTATACACTATATAATTTCACTTTTTTGAATGGCATTTTGGAAAGGTCGGATATATACTTGTTCTTTATCCGCGTCTTACGTGCCTATATGAAAAATGGTAAAACACTTAATTAGAGTTAATTGTAACCATAACAAAAAAAATAAAATACAAAAATAACACTCACATGGTTTTGAAACCATACTGCAAAGTTCTTCTCAACTTCAATTGCAAGCTCCTGTTCACCCATATCCCCAATAAGTTCATTCAAATCTTCTTCAAATATTATGTATTACCATTTGACTAACATTTTTAAAGTTACAATGATGCAACAAGCAAAATCATGCATGTAAAAGTTATTCGGAGCAATTACACAACAAATGATTATTATAATTAAAAGTGAATCATACGTTACTTACTTGATGTAATATTTGATCTTATCTTTGTTAAGGAGTATGTAAGTTTGGGCAGCATGCACTACCTCATCAGACGACATTCTATTCCTGAATCTTCCATAATGACGACTAGGATATGAAAATATATCTAATATTCCGTTGTTAGCATCCGGTTGCTCATCTCCTACTCCATCATCATTTCGAGGCAACCTTCTATTACGTGTCGGGACACCAGTCTCGAAATAATAAGAGCAAAATATTGATGCTTCATGAAGCAAGTACGCGTTAACAACGAACCCTTCCACTCGAGCTTTATTTTTCACATCTTTTTTCAACTTATTTAGATATCTATAGTGAAGAATATTTACCAGTGACCCATATGTCATTCATGGGTATACCATGACACTATAAGGAACTACCACATGGACCAATGACCCAAATGTCATCCATGGGTGTTACCATGACACTATAAGCAACTAATAGATTGACCAATGACCCATATGTCATCCATGGGTATACCATGATACTATAAGCAACTACCATATTGACCAATGACCCATATGTCATCCATGGGTATACCATGACACTATAAGAAACTTGTGACAACCCGAAAAACTTCTCGCATGCACTCTTCAATTCTTTCCAATATTAGACATATTTTACTATAAGGTAATACCCTTTAGAGTCTAATGAAGCATTCTAAATGTGATATAATCAAGGTAGGAGTGTTAAGAAGGGTTAACTTGAAGTGTAGGAATCAAAACCGGGCCAAACACTCCAACACATGGAGTGTGCGGCCATACACTAGAGTGTGCGGCCACACACTCTTGTTTGCGGCCTCACACCTTCCCAACCGCACACTCTACCAATATATGCCACCCTTAGATCATTCTAGAACACTTCCTTCACTTCTTCAAACATAGAACACGAAAATCCTCTCAAATATCATCCATTCTCCTTGAAGATCTTCATAAAAGGTACCAAGAACACCAAGATCTTCATCTGGCCGCACACATGGCAGCACACACCACCTGGCAGCACACATGGCCGCACACAGGGCCGCACACATGTGCTGGCAGCACATTAGGCCGCACACCTGGCCGCACACACACATATAGTGTGTATTTTGGCCATACACCCTCTTGTATAGCCTTATAAACCCTCATACAATCACATATGATTATAACATTTCATTATAAGTGTTTACTAGTCCCTAAGGTGGTCCCAAAATCATCAATTAGTTGTTCATAACACTAATTAAATCCATATATGTGCCAATATATGCTAAATAGGATTCGCGCGTGTACTCAAGTCACCACTTGGCACCTAGCACCAAATCCAACATTGTCATCAGAACCACTCACTACAAGTGAGTTTATACCCCTTAAATTAACCTTTGAAATACTTTTAAATGTTTTAAATACTTTTATGGGGGGGGGGGAATGCAAGTTGAATATTTATAGTTATTACATCGATCACATGTGATTAATAACTACCAAACCAATGATTTCATCACTGTTTCAAATGTTTATCAAACTGTTTTACTTCAAAATGTTTTACAATCTCTTTTACTTATCAAATACTTTTATTTAAACTTTATTATATATCATATGTGCATAGATATATAAGAAATGTTTAAAAGGCTTAGGAAGGCCATCCACCCTATTTCCTTTTCCTCGATTTGGATGTGGTCTGGTGGGATGTCGGGTAGCCGTCCGAGGGTCGTTTCAATATCAATTATATATCATATGTGCATATATAGACATAAAAGTACTTCCATATTCATGCGTGTCAGTTACATCATTAGTAAGTTACCATCGGGGTAACACAGGATTACACTTATACTTTTGCTAGATCAATGAGTCAGTTCATTCACGAGTCAATGCTCATTACTACGAGAACATATACATTACATTACTATGAGAACATATACATTGCATTACTACGAGAACATATACATTGCATTACTACGAGAACATATACATTACATTACTACGAGAACATTTACATGATATTACTATGAGAACATATACAACTATACTAGAAGGAAAACATATACAACTATACTAGAAAGAGAACATATACAACGATACTAGAACAGGAACAATACATATACATATACATACATACACTTACATAAATGTGATCCACTGTATCGGAGCATGCCTTAAATGTCATGGCCCGAGTTGTAACCAGAGTCTCTTGGAGGGAGAGCGTGAGTTTGCGTATAGATCTATACTGGATTGACTATCCTACACCTTGCTGCTAGCTACAGCCGGACCTGCAGGTCTGCGGGTGCCAAACGTCATACCTTTTTACGACTTACATTTTTCGTTGTTACTCAGTCGATAGTATGGTACAATAAATCACATCATACCTTAATATAAATCCGGTTTAAGGAAGTTAGTACAGCAGTAGTTCCTATAATACAACACTACAGTACTACATTAATTTACCCATTATATACATTTAGTGATTATTTCACTTAAACATTTATGTACAAACTATATTTTGTTAATAATAGTTACACTTGGGAAATTACACACTTTTACAACAAACGAGCGTACAAAACAGTTAAGCCTTGGTAAGAGGCTACTTTAATAGAAAATATAGGTTTTTCTGAGAGATTCAAACTTTTACAAACACTTACAAACATTTACATACATTTTACAAACTTACACTTGAGACATGTTCAAACGTTTTGATAACAAACACCGACACTAAAATACTTATGAACTCACCAGCTTAATGCTGATACTCGCTTTCAAAATAACTTGTATTCTCAGGTCATCAGTAGACAGGTACCGAGACCAGCTTTTGAGAAGATGGAGCGCGTACAGGACTCATCTCTTTATTTTGACTTACATTATTTTTTGGTGTCTATACTGTACAAAACACACTTGTACTAAAATTATATATTTAATGCTATGGATAATGTTGTTTGCTTGTTTACTATTACTGTGTTGTGATACTTTACATGACGTCCTCCGCCCTAGAACGTTTCCGCCGTTCTCGGTTTTGGGGTGTGACAGATTGGTATCAGAGCATTGTTTATAGTGAATTAAGTATATCAACCCATAAAAGATATACTAAACTATAAACCCATTTGGGATTAAAGCACTCTGACCAACAGTCTATACATTAAATACCAAAATATTTAATTAAGTATACTAGGCTGCATTCATACTAAAATTAGTGTCACAACGACAAGAACAAAAGTATTACGATTGTTAAATATCACAGGTAATCTTGGGGATGTATGGTCAGTCTTGGGAATGGCATAGCCTGATCAACTATGCTGGTCCGAGGAGTGATTAGCATATGCCCTAGAATGGTTGTGATGTGTTAACAAGTCTAAAAACCTATCAACAATACCACAAGAAGATCAGTAGAGCCTAAACTTAAAATACTATAGGTGTATTTTGTATTACTAGCTACATATATACGATATTCTTATATCCCTTTTCTCGCGTAGATATCATGGCTAGATTCCATCACGGCGACTCGTACTTCCCAAATGAAGGCAATGCAGGGTGGATCGAAGAAGAAGAGCCCGAAGATGAGCATCCAATCCCTTTGGATGACCACCTCGCAGAAGGCTTTTCTGACGGATCCGACTCCGAGCCTGAAGTCAACAATCTACCTCCCATAGGTCAAGCCCCAAACAACGATCCCCGACCAGCATTTCCAGGTCCCACTCCCTTGTGGGTGAACAACTTGAATCGTTGGAGCAACGAGCAGGGTCAACCTTTACCTTACTTTGGGGACCGAACCTTTTACAACGTTAGCGAAGGTGGTTCTGCGGATAGAGATCTGCCTGTCATGGTGGTAGAATTGCTCGAAATGTCGAGCAAGGTCAAGCAGCCATCGACCGAGTCATGGAAATTGATGCCAACTCAGGCGTTAATACCGTCCGCATTCGACATCTAGAAGAAGCACTCGAAGGGACGAGGAGAACCAATGACGCACTGCGACAGCAATTAACCACCGAAATCGTAGAACTTCGAGTTCGCCAAAGAGCTCACGAACGACACCTTCAAGAAGTGGTTCGTCAACTGGCAGATATGAGGATTCGCGCCTAGGAGTTCCCGTCGTCGTTAGAAGATGTCTAGTACATCTTTGTCTTTTGATTAAGGAATAGCCTTTAGTAACTGGACTTTTGGTAACGCTTGTCTGTAAAATATTCCTAACTCTCAGTACGCTAACTAGAAATCTAGTAACTGTCAAACTTTTCCGTATGGTATGATGTAAGACCTACTGTTAGGTCGATTTTTCCCCTGAACCCATTACATCAATAATACCAGTAATATTGGCAGCTAGCTAATCTGTGAGAAAATCTTATTACTTACGTTTTCCTACTATTATTCCCTATTGTGAATTCAATTCTTACACACGTTCAACTATTGGGCTATGGCTATTTAGTGCATGTGTCACTCTCAACTTGCTTACAATTGATTCTTACCATTATATCTGTTTTTATAAACTTATAGCTGAAAGATGCCTCCTCGCAAATCTCCCCGGAATAACCCTGCACCTCCACCACCTCCTCCTCCTGTCATCGATACCGCGGCTCTAAATGCTGCAGTAGCTGCGGCAGTGGCAACTGCTATGGCTCAATATCACTCAACTAACAACAGCCAAGGTGTAACCCCTGTTGAATCTACTCATGCTGAAATCCATGTGCGCAAGAAAGAATGCTCCTACAAGGATTTCACCAACTGTAAGCCGAAGTCTTTCTATGGAACCGGCGGAGTCATTGCCCTCTCGCAATGGTTCGAGAAGACTGAATCGGTCTTCGAAATTTGTTCATGCCCTGCGGCAAGCAAGGTTAAATATGTCGCCTACACCTTTGAAGGAAAAGCCCTGACATGGTGCAATGGCCACGTTAAAGCTCTAACTCTCGTTGTAGCCAACGACATGGGCTGGGAAATAATGAAAGACCTCATGATTGAGGAGTACTGCCCAAGGGGCGAAATCCAGAAATTGGAGCAAGAGTTATGGGGCCTAACCATGAAGGGCTCCAACATAGTCGCTTATACCGCCAGGTTCAGTGAACTGGTGGCTCTCTGCCCCAATATGGTTCCCACTGAAGGGAAAAAGATTGAAAGGTACATCGGGGCACTGGTGCCTCCGCACCAAGGAAATGTTCTATCATCAAACCCCACTACTTTCGACAGTGCCAAACGGCTGGCACAGCGACTCATCGACCATGGAATCCAATCCCCAACAGCGAAAACAACCCTAGCCATCCCGGAACCCTCCAAACCCGCTGACTCTAAGCGGAAGTCCTGGGATGACAAGAACAAGTAGCGAGCTGCCAAAAAGCAGGAAATTGTGGTTGTACATGCTGCGATAACCCCTGCTGCTGCTACTGCTCCAGTGAAGCAGTATACTGGAAGTTTGCCTAAGTACAACAAATGCAACTTCCACCACAACGGCCCCTGCCGTGAAATGCAGTGTTCTAACTGTGACAAGAAAGGACACATTGTCTATTTCTGGAGGTCTCCGGCAAGACCGATCACTCAAGTCCCCGGCTCAGGCGCGAGCCCAACCTGCTATGGATGTGGAGAAGCAGGCCACTTCAAGAGGGACTGCCCCAAAGCAAAGAATGCAGGTGGATTGGGGAGAGTACTGGCAATAAGCCATGGGGAAGCGGTTGCTGACCCGACGGTGGTGACTGGTACGTTCCTTCTCGATAACTCCTATGCATGCATTTTGTTCGATAGTGGAGCGGAGCGAAGCTTCGTAAATCATAAATTCGCTCACATACTTAAACATCAACCACACGCACTTAAAGAACAATTCACGGTAGAAATGGCTAATGGGAAAACTGAAAGCACCAAGAGCATACACTTAGGTTGTACCTTAACTCTAGATAACCATTCATTTCCAATCGACCTCATGCCGGTTTCCATTAAAAGTTTCGACGTTATCATCGGCATGGATTGGTTGAGCCTTCATCGCGCCGACATCATGTGCTTCGAGAAAGCAATCCGTCTAAACCTCCCGTCTAACGAAACTCTTATAGTCTACGGTGACAAAACCAGTACAAGTCTTCATATTATCTCCAGTATCCAAGCACAGAAATATCTACGTAAGGAATATCGCGCGTTCCTTGCTCACGTTGTCGATACAAGCCTCGAAATGAAAGAACTAAAGAACATCCCAGTAGTGAGCGACTTCCCCGACATTTTCCCAGAAGAGCTACCAGGTTTACCTCCGCAACGACAGGTCGAGTTCAAAATCGACTTAATTCCAGGAGCTACCCCAGTAGCTAAGTCGCCATACCGATTAGCACCAGCAGAGATGCAGGAATTATCTGGTCAACTTAACGAACTGCTCAGCAAGGGCTTCATAAGACCAAGCTTCTCGCCTTGGGGAGCACCAGTCTTGTTTGTTAAGAAGAAAGACGGATCATTCCGTATGTGTATCGACTACAAGGAACTCAACAAACTGACGGTCAACAATCGTTACCCTCTGCCTCGCATCGACGATTTATTCGACCAACTCCAAGGAGCGAATTATTTTTCCAAAATTGATCTGAGATCCGGATATCACCAGTTACGAGTGCTAGAGGAAGATGTTCTGAAGACAGACTTCCGGACTCATTACGGACACTACAAGTTCGTGGTGATGCCATTTGGACTGACCAATGCGCCCGCAGTTTTCATGGATCTGATGAATCGAGTATGCCGACCTTACTTGGATCAGTTCGTAATTGTCTTCATCGATGACATTCTGATCTACTCCCGGAGTAAGGAAGAGCATGGCAATCACCTACGACAGGTTTTAAGAACTTTACGAACGGAGAAGCTCTATGCGAAGTTCTCGAAGTGCGAATTTTGGATCCGAAGAGTCGAATTTTTAGGACATGTGGTAAGCGAAGAGGGAATCCACGTGGATCCATCCAAAATTAAGGCTATTGAGAACTGGTCAGCACCAAAGACGCCTACATAAATTCGTCAATTTCTAGGTCTTGCTGGCTACTACCGCAGATTCATACAGAACTTCTCCAGTATTGTGAAACCTCTTACAACACTGACCCAGAAGGGCATGGCCTTTGACTGGGAAGAGAAACAAGAGAGAGCATTTCAAAAGCTCAAACGAGCCTTGTGCACCGCACCAATACTATCCCTACCCGAAGGGATAGAAGACTTTGTAGTCTATTGCGATGCATCAAACCAAGGGCTCAGTTGTGTCCTGATGCAACGGGGTAAATTCATCGCCTACGCCTTGAAACAGCTGAAGGCACACGAAGTCAACTACACCACACATGATCTTGAACTGGGGGCAGTTGTGTTTGCCCTGAAGATCTGGAGACATTACTTGTATGGCACGAAAAGCACTATTTTTAGCGACCACAAGAGTTTACAACACATATTCGATCAGAAGGAGCTCAACATGAGACAACGACAGTGGGTCGAGCTACTCAATGACTACGAATGCGACATTCGTTATCATCCGGGTAAAGCCAACATAGTAGCAGACACCCTAAGTCGGAAGGAATATTCTGGTCGAAGGGTCAAGTCGTTGACGATGACTATCCATTCACACTTGTCTAAACAAATTCATGCGGCTCAACTTGAAGCTATGAAACCTGAACATGTGGTGAGTGAATCCCTCAGAGGAATGGATAAGAACTTAGAAGCCAAGGGTGGCGGAGCCCTATATTTCATGAACCGGATCTGGACCCCGAAGCACGGTGGTTTCCGAGACTTGTTCATGACCGAGGCGCACAACACTCGGTATTCCGTCCACCCAGGTTCAGATAAGATGTATCTGGATCTTAAAAAGCTATACTGGTGGCCTAATATGAAAGCAGATATTGCTACCTTCGTAAGTAAATGCCTTACTTGCGCAAAGGTCAAGGTCGAGTACCAGAAACCCTCTGGTTTACTGCAACAACCAGAGATCCCCGAATGGAAGTGGGAGCGGATCACTATGGATTTCATAACCAAGTTGCCCAAGACAACGGGTGGACTTGATACCATATGGGTCATCATCGATAGATTGACCAAGTCTGCACACTTCCTACCTATCAAGGAAACCGATAAAATGGAGAAACTTACGAGAACATACATTAGGGAAATCGTTCGACTACATGGTGTTCCTATATCCATTATCTCCGATAGAGATAGTAGATTCACCTCAAGATTCTGGCAATCGTTGCAACGTTCCCTAGGAACAAGGCTAGACATGAGCACAGCCTACCATCCACAGACCGACGGACAAAGTGAGAGGACCATCCAAACACTGGAAGATATGTTGAGAGCCTGTGTGATCGACTTTGGAAAGGCATGGGATACTCATTTACCCCTTGTCGAGTTTTCCTACAATAACAGTTATCACACGAGCATCAAGGTTGCTCCATTTGAAGCCCTCTACGGCCGAAAGTGCATATCCCCTCTGTGCTGAACTGAGGTGGGTGATACCCAATTAGCTAAGGGTCAAGCTTCTGATAGTACTCTCACCGGTCCGGAAATCATTCGGGAAACGATGGAGAAGATCGTTCAGATCCGTGAACGATTGAAAGCCTCTAGAGACCGACAGAAAAGCTACGCCGATAAACATAGAAAACCGTTGGAATTCCAGGTGGGCGACCGCGTTTTATTGAAGGTCTCTCCCTGGAAGGGCTTGATACGCTTTGGAAAACGTGGAAAGCTAAATCCAAGGTACATTGGGGCTTTCGAGATTCTCGCAAGAATCGGCCCAGTGGCTTACAAACTTAATCTACCGAACGAACTTCGTAACGTACATTCTACATTCCACGTTTCCAATTTGAAAAAGTGTCTATCCGACGAGACTCATGTAATCCCACTCGACGAGATCGAGATCAATGAGAGCCTCAACTTCGTGGAAGAACCCGTAGAAGTCATGGACCGTGAGGTCAAACAGACGAAGCAAAGTCGTATCCCGATTGTGAAGGTTCGCTGGAACGCCAAGCGCGGGCCAGAATTCACTTGGGAACACGAGGATCAGATGAAACTGAAATATCCTCATCTTTTTACTTAGTTATTTGTAATAATCTAGTAACTTAAACTCAAATTTCGAGACGAAATTCCCTTAACAGAGGGATGATGCGACAACCCGAAAAACTTCTCGCATGCACTCTTCAATTCTTTCCAATATTAGACTTATTTTACTATAAGGTAATACCCTTTAGAGTCTAATGAAGTGTTCTAAATGTGATATAATCAAGGTAGGAGTGTTAAGAAGGGTTAACTCAAAGTGTAGGAATCAAAACCGGGCCAAACACTCCAACACATGGAGTGTGCTGCCATACACTAGAGTGTGCGGCCACACACTCTTGTTTGTGGCCTCACACCTTCCCAACCGCACACTCTACCTATATATGCCACCCTTAGATCATTCTAGAACACTTCCTTCACTTCTTCAAACATAGAACACGAAAATCCTCTCAAATATCATCCATTCTCCTTGAAGATCTTCATAAAAGGTACCAAGAACACCAAGATCTTCATCTGGCCGCACACATGGCAGCACACACCACCTGGCAGCACACATGGCCGCACACAGGGCCGCACACATGTGCTGGCAGCACACTAGGCCGCACACCTGTCCGCACACACACATATAGTGTGTATTTTGGCCATACACCCTCTTGTATAGCCTTATAAACCCTCATACAATCATATATGATTATAACACTTCATTATAAGTGTTTACTAGTCCCTAAGGTGGTTCCAAAATCATCAATTAGTTGTTCATAACACTAATTAAATCCATATATGTGCCAATATATGCTAAATAGGATTCGCGCGTGTACTCAAGTCACCACTTGGCACCTAGCACCAAATCCAACATTGTCATCAGAACCACTCACTACAGGTGAGTTTATACCCCTTAAATTAACCTTTTAAATACTTTTAAATGTTTTAAATACTTTTATGGGGGGGAATGCAAGTTGAATATTTATAGTTATTACATCGATCACATGTGATTAATAACTACCAAACCAATGATTTCATCACTGTTTCAAATGTTTATCAAACTGTTTTACTTCAAAATGTTTTACAATCTCTTTTACTTATCAAATACTTTTATTTAAACTTTATTATATATCATATGTGCATAGATATATAAGAAATGTTTAAAAGGCTTAGGAAGGCCATCCACCCTATTTCCTTTTCCTCGATTTGGATGTGGTCTGGTGGGATGTCTAGTAGCCGTCCGAGGGTCGTTTCAATATTAATTATATATCATATGTGCATATATAGACATAAAAGTACTTCCATATTCATGCGTATCAGTTACATCATTAGTAAGTTACCATCGGGGTAACACAGGATTACACTTATACTTTTGCTAGATCAATGAGTCAGTTCATTCACGATTCAATACTCATTACTACGAGAACATATACATTACATTACTACGAGAACATATACATTGCATTACTACGAGAACATATACATTACATTACTACGAGAACATTTACCTGATATTACTATGAGAACACATACAACTATACTAGAAGGAAAACATATACAACTATACTAGAAAGAGAACATATACAACGATACTAGAACAGGAACAATACATATACATATACATACATACACTTACATAAATGTGATCCACTATATCGGAGCATGCCTTAAATGTCATGGCCCGAGTTGTAACCAGAGTCTCTTGGAGGGAGAGCGTGAGTTTGCGTATAGATCTATACTGGATTGACTATCCTACACCTTGCTGCTAGCTACAGCCGGACCTGCAGGTCTGCGGGTGCCAAACGTCATACCTTTTTACGACTTACATTTTTCGTTGTTACTCAGTCGATAGTATGGTACAATAAATCACATCATACCTTAATATAAATCCGGTTTAAGGTAGTTAGTACAGCAGTAGTTCCTATAATACAACACTACAGTACTACATTAATTTACCCATTATATACATTTAGTGATTATTTCACTTAAACATTTATGTACAAACTATATTTTGTTAATAATAGTTACACTTGGGAAATTACACACTTTTACAACAAACAAGCATACAAAACAGTTAAGCCTTGGTAAGAGGCTACTTTAATAGAAAATATAGGTTTTTCTGAGAGATTCAAACTTTTACAAACACTTACAAACATTTACATACATTTTACAAACTTACACTTGAGACATGTTCAAACGTTTTGATAACAAACACCGACACTAAAATACTTATGAACTCACCAGCTTAATGCTGATACTCGCTTTCAAAATAACTTGTATTCTCAGGTCATCAGTAGACAGGTACCGAGACCAGCTTTTGAGAAGATGGAGCGCATACAGGACTCATCTCTTTATTTTGACTTACATTATTTTTTGGTGTCTATACTGTACAGAACACACTTGTACTAAAATTATATATTTAATGCTATGGATAATGTTGTTTGCTTGTTTACTATTACTGTGTTGTGATACTTTACATGACGTCCTCCGCCCCAGAACGTTTCCGCCGTTCTCGGTTTTGGGGTGTGACAAAACTACCATATTGACCAATGACCTATATGTCATCCATGGGTATACCATGACACTATAAGCAACTACCATATTGACCAATGACCCATACGTCATCCATGGGTGTTACCATGACACTATAAGCAACTACTACATTGACCATTGACCCATATGTCATCTATGGGTATACCATGACACTATAAGCAACTACCATATTGACTAATGAGACATATGTCATCCATAGGTGTTACCATGACACTATAAGCAACCACCATATTGACCAATGACCCGTATGTTATCCATGGGTATACCATGACACTATAAGCAACTACCAGATTGACCAATGACCCATATGTCATCCATGGGTATTACCATGAAAATATAAGCAATTACCATATTGACCATTGACCCATATGTCATCCATGGGTATTAACATGCCACTATAAGCAACTACCATATTGACCAATGACCCATATGTCATCCATGGGTGTTACCATGATACTATAAGCAACTACCATATTGACCAATGATCCATATGTCATCTATGGGTATTACCATGACACTACAAGCAACTATTATATTAACCAATGACCCATATGTCATCCATGGGTATACCATGACACTATAAGGAACTACCACATGGACCAATGACCCAAATGTCATCCATGGGTGTTAGTATGACACTATAAGCAACTACCACATTGACCAATGACCCATATGTCATCCATGGGTGTTACCATGACACTATAAGCAACTACCATATTGACATGACCCATACGTCTTTTATATATAAATTTTGGTTCAAACATAATAGCATAAAGATGTATAGTTTATTATTGTTTAATTCTCGTTTATAATTTTAAATTAAAATTATGCTATGAACATCTCGTTAGTCTATATTCTTTCTTGACGTTATATATATACCCTTTCTATCAAGCGGGAACTACTTTAATAAATTTGAAATACTAAATATTTAGCACTAATTAGCACAGTTCAAATTTTTCATTAGTAGAGCTTCAAAATATTTTTCAATTCCTTTCCCTCCAAACTACACACATTTTGGCTGCATATTAGGGTAATTTTATTGATTAAAAATAGGGTTTACATTTTTTGTGATCATCTTCGGCAACTAATTGATCGAAATTTTTGTTTATTACGTTTGTGCACTGACTTTGGCAATATAGGTTATCACTCATCTAAAATTTATTTTTATTTAATTTACTATGGTCGTGATCATCGTTTCTTGTTCTCTTATCATCTTCATGTATATTATCATCTTAAATTACAACTAAATTGGTTTTGATTGTATTCAATAGTATACATGTGTAGTAATGCCTTCATCTATAATTTATTTTTATTATATGATTATTCTCTGGTCATCAATAGTTTATCATCTTTAATACATTGGTAGTGACTATAGGTTTTTGTTTATTTTTAAGAAAGAAAGATGTCAAACTTGAAATCAAAAGGAGCATCAGGTGTGAAGCCAAATAAATTCATTGTAGCACAGGTTTTGAACCGCAACAGGACTTTAACTGCAAAATTCAAAAGCAGACAATTACAAGATGAAGAAATCGACTTCCCAATATCAGCAACCACATCCAATGCGCCTATAACATCTAGCACCAAAACCCCTAAACCTAAATCATTAACACCAACCATGACTACCACTTCCTCGGCATCACTTACAACATCCACACCATCCTCAGCAAATACATCCAAAAGTTCAGCAACTACAACAATACAATCCTCAACACCTACATCAATAACAAAAACTTCAGCACCTACATCATCTAAACAATCCTCAACACAGACATCCACTACCATATCATCAACACCTATATCTACTACCACAACCTCAAAACCTGCATATACACTACCATCCTCCACAACTACAGTAACTACCACATCCTCCTTAAGTAAAGGAACTACCACATCCTCAACATATACATCTATCCCAACACCCACCCCAGAATATACCCCATCAACAACACTTATCCCAGAAAATACCCCATCACCAACAAAACCAACCATGAATTGATCTGCTGTGGAAAATGTAAAAGGTGAAAACAATTCCTCTGAAGATTGTGGACCAAATGGACATTTAACTACTCATGTTTGGAAAAAAATGTGAGTTACCAATCATACCTTACAAATTTTTCTATGAATAACCTTTTTGTTTACACGTACGTATCAATTCAAAACTAAACCGATCACATGATTATTTGCAGGCTCGTGCCACTAGGCCCTTGTACACACTTTATTAGTCGGTCCTTTTTACAAAGACTAGATCCACAAGGGTACACTTGGGGAAAAGTAACCAAAGAAATGTGTGAATTATATTGGGAGGAGTTCGAAGTAGTTAACTATATGTGATAAATTGTTGTTTGGTAAACATTTACATTTAAACTTATGTTTATATTTTTAATATGTAGAAAAAATATTGTTGGGATGAAACAATAGACTCGTTGGTGAGGCAAGCTTGGGCAATTAAAGCAGCACAAAGTTATGAACAATATCTCTACAACATGCGGAGCCCATAAAGAAACCCACATGCCTTTAAACCAGCTCATATTCCACATGAAGTCTGGAACTCCTAGCAATTAAAATGGAATACATATGAATACAAGCTAAAATCCGAGTAGAACAAGAAAAATAGGCGTAACGGTATGGCTGATGGAGTAGCACACCTACACATAACACTGGATCCGCAAGTCATTTGAACATAGTTTCTGATTTGGTAATTTTTTTAATGGTACATCAATGTTATGTTTATCTGTATATTTGAAATTTTATGGTATTTATGCAGAAGAGGAAGTTAGGACGTGATCCACCCCATAGTGAATTATTCATGTATACACACACGAACAATCACGATGGAGTCACTTTCAAAAATAAAAAATATAGAAAAATTCATGTAATATTCATTTCAGTGCAATTAAACTTTTATATTGTAGCTAGTCTATAATGTCATTCATAACTTTAAAATCTTTTAACTTATATTATTTTTATTTTGTAGTCGGCCTATACAAAAAAACAGGAAGAGTTGGAAGCTGAAGGTACTGAATTTGAGGAGGAAAAGTTATTTTATGATGTTGTTGGTGGTCATGACAAAAAAAAAAGTCTTTATGGATTAGGTTCTTTTGCAAAGGCGGTTCCCAATAATAACTGTAAAAAAGATGTATGTTAAATTCCAAAAAAAATGATGAAATAGAATACATGAGGGAGCTTGTTGCTAAACAAAAAGAGCAAAACGAAGAGCTTAAAGAAATGATGAAGGCCCAAGAAGATAAAAACAACGCAAGAGTCTGACAACATGAAAAACAAATTAAAACGGCAATGGATCTTATTAATGTCATTACAAAACAAGAACACTAGTAGATCATAAAATTTTGATATGTTTATTGCAAAGTATTTATTTTAGATTAGCCATTTTCCATTTTCCACGTAATTAATAATTATTGTATTATTTTATGATATAATGTTACTTAATTTTTTTGTTATTTTTGTTTTTCATATGTTACTACAAACTAATTTGGATCTAATTTATAAATCAATACCATCCGTCCATATCGAATCTTTGATATGGAATCTGCTATGGAATCTTTGATATGGAATCTGCTATATAATATACACCACGAAAATTGCTATGGATTCATGACCACGGAATTTGCTAGGAAGTCATCAAACGGAAGTTGCTAGGGATTCATCACAACCAAATTTGTTAGGAATCCATGACCATGGAATTTGCTAGGGATTCATCACCATTGAATTTGCTGGGGAATCACCACCACGAAATTTGCTAGGGATTCATCACCATAGAATTTTCTAGGGAATCACCACCCCAAAATTTACTAGGGAATCACCACCACAGAATTTGCTAGGGAACCATCACAACGGATTTTGCTAGGAATTAACTACAACGGAATTTGTGATGGAATCCTACTACGGAATACACGACTGAATACCATCTACCACGGATTTCATTATGTTGTCACAATTACAACGGAATGATTGTTTCCCTAGAAAACGCTCGCCACGGGGTTTTTTGGGACGAAAATAGGTCATCACAAATTCCATCGCTATTCATCCTTTGTAACGGAATTTTATATTTTCGCAACGGAATCCTTACCTAGAAAAATCACATTTTTCTTGTAGTGATATCTATGCGAGCTTGCGTATCCGACTGGGAGTAGTTAGTCAGTTATTTGTGCCAGACCTGTCCCTATTCCCCACTTACCTGAAACATGCCTCCCAGACCTTAGTGTTGACATCAAAAGGCTGACATTCCAGACGACAACCCATTAACCATTCAATAGGATGGTGTAGTAGTAAACCTGAACTCCTTTTCTGCAGTAGAAGAGTACAATTGGCTTCGTCTCAGAGAAATCAGTGATCAGACTTGCGCTCCCAGTGTCGCTCTTCTTGAGGAGCTGCACATTTCTGACGGGATTCACACTCTCTTTGCCAACAATTGTTGGGAGAGGCTTTTAGACTTCGACTTCCCGACATCACCTCTGTTGACCAAAGAGGTTTTATCTACTGTTAGTGAAGTTACCCATGTAGGTTACTTCATGTTTTGTTGTTTCTGCAACACTTATCAACTTCATGTAGATCAACTCTATGGTTTTTTCAATATGCCCGCCATGAACCGTTCTGCGATTCATGTTGGTTTTCATGCACCAACTTTCTATAAATCCATTATTGGTCTGTTCACGTACAACTCTTCTTCATCTTATCATAACAGTATCATCCATCTAATCCTAAAAATTGGTCTGAAAATTATCTGAAAAATTCTTTTTGTGCAAGCTGAAACTTCTAAGGCTGGAAAAGCTAAATTGACAATACTCTAGGCTGTGGTTATCGGTGCATACCATCCGTATTACGATCATTTACTTGTGACAAGATTTCACAAGGTTGTTCTTCAATGTTTGGTGGGGGCGGATTTTCTGTAGCAGTTTAATCACTTTCATCACCTATGCTATTACTGATCAGATTCCCCGAGAGTACCAGTTTTTCGAGGGGGCTTCTTCGTGTCTTACTCTTTAGAACCTCGATAGCATGCATATGTTTCAATCATCCCCAATTGTCTATATCTAGATGCACAAGCATAATTGAAGGTTTGTATCGATCGAATACCTTTCAAGTATAATAAACAACAACAAACTAACTAATCAAAATAAAGAATAGAAAAGTAAAGAACACAAAGAATTCATTAAATTGTCTTTCACCAAGAAAGGGTTTATCTTCACCGAGAAGGGGTTTTTCTTCACCAAGAAGACGGTTTGTCACAAAGATGGTCACCAATACGATTAACGACACCAAGTCGTTGTGCATTAGGGTTTCAACCTAATGTTGTATATATACTAAACTAATCAAGTGAATCCCTTAATTAAAGGGATTTAATCTAATCTACATAAAAATAGATCCTTATCACCAAGATATCAGATCTGTTATCTGTATTATATTTACAAAATATAACTACCTAATATACAAAGACATCTTCCTAATATACAAAGATCACTAAGATCATGAACTTCATGGAAATGATGAACACTCTTGAGCTGATGTTGGTGTTGGTGCTGACATTGGCGTTGGTGGTCAACCTGTAATGATGTTTAACTCATCAGATCATAAGGTGTGACCTTATAATCTCCCTATCTGATGATGTCAAAACTAATCTTCAATAAATTCTTCAGTGTGTGCTCCCCTAAGAGTAAGAACTTTCTTTAAGTTATTCAGCTTTAAGTTCTTTAACTTTTGCTTCCCCTGAGAAAGTGTATTGATTCTTCCATTTTTTGTTATCGGTAGTAGAAGTAGTAAGATTAGCAGAAACAATCACCGTATAGCAATGGAATGATAGATGATAAGAAAATGATAGAAGGTTGATATTAACTCCCCATTAGCTTTAGCTCCCCCATCGGATTAACAACATTTGAGTTTTTCTCTCCCTTAGATGAATAACCTTCTTATTTTAAGAGTGTCTTCTATTCGATGAATGATCAAGTAACAATTGTATCAGAACTACACATTTCTCCCTCTTTTGACAGCATCAATAAACATTTCCTACCTTTTTTGTTTTTTGCTTCTTTTTATTTTGATTTTTTTTTGTTTTTGATTTTATTTAAAGGAGACAACAAGTAACCTGAAATTAAAAGAAAAACATCAAATAAAGTTAGAGGATAAGATAGGTGTATCACATTATTATGTTGTTACAATAGTAGATCATTTACACAAAATTACATAGTCTCATCAGCATATGGTTTTATATGATGAATCCTTAACTTCTTTTATTAGAGTAATTGTTGGGAAAGAATAGGTAGGTACATGTAATACATCACGGACAATGATATACCCATCGACACAGAGTTTTCGAATTCTCATCAGCATCTGGCTGCATACGCTAAATCATGAAATTCAAAAGAAGAATATATGGCAAGAATAGATTGGAGTGTATGATAAGCTACGATACATAGCCTAACCATCGGCACAGATTTTCAAACTTTTATCAGTATGCGGTATCGCACAGTGAATCATTAGGTTCATATAAAGAAGACTTGTGGAAAGAAGTAGGATGTCTCAATCGCGTTGAGGTGAAATCAACATGAATCATTGATATGGAATCACTCATCAACAAGAAGTGGTTTAATCCTTGCATCATATAATATTGAAACATGTAACGGGTTTATTTCACCACTAAGTCCCTTTCGACTCCCTGAGACCCTTCTAACTCTCAAAGTCCCTTCTGACTTTTTCGGTATCTTTCAACTGGTATGCATCTGTTTCACCCCTACAACTAAGCATACAGTCATACTAGCAAGAGTCATAAAGACAGCAAGTGCACACAGACATATCAGTAAGTGTTACAAAGATCACTACTATACTAAAACATAATCCAGTGGGTCGCCATTAGTGCCTTCAACCCATAAGTACAATGAGGAAACTTAACCCAATCTAAAGATAGACAAGTCATACTCTTGGGCTCCTGCTACCACGACTCCTCCCACTGCACATTTCCAAATTCACCCTAATTAATAATCAGAGTAATAACCCATAAAAGGTCCAGATTATAATCTGACACGCTAAGGGTGAAGACCATTTTACGCTCTTCTTATTTAACCTATCTAACCATGGCCCAAACTCAAAAAGACCTAAGGCCCAAGAATGTCCCAAACCCATAAAGACCTAAGGCCTAAAATTGGCCCAAGGGAACAAAATATGTCAAAACTCTAACTAGCATAGATCTAAAAAAGGAGTCACCAAGATTGAGACTTTATACATTCTAAAAGATTATAAAGGTGAATAGACTTTGGATCCACAAGCTTTAAGCCAACAAATGCTTATCCAAAGGGTTCTTCTTTCTTCAAGATGCACCAAAACACACAAAAATGCTCAATACTTTCTAAAAGGGATTAGGGTTTCGTTAGAACTGCTTTGGGATGAAAGAGGTTGATGATAGAAGAGGCCTTCAGGTTATAAAGTGCTTAGATAGGGTTCAAACCCTAAAATTTAAGGTTCGCCCCTGACTCGAGTACGACCAGCATATGCTAGGTACGCCCAACGTACAAGGGAGAAAACCTTGTTTCCAAGATTCATCAAGGTACGCCCAGTGTACCTTAATTATGCCCAGCGTAATAGGCCACTATGAAAAATAAATTAACACTAAGAATTTTTAAGAAATTTACCTAGAAACTGGGCGTTACACTTCTCACTACACTGTGTAGGATGCTAGATTGTCTTTGTGACTCTTACATGAAAGATTATGGTTGGATCACAACACTTGTATGAAAGACTATGGTTGGATCACAACACTTGTATGAAAGACCATGGTTGGATCGTGGCAGGAAAGACTGTATTTGCGTTGTAGCAACGAAAGTTATTGTAAGACTATGGTTAAATCATAGTATTCACATGGGTTGAAATACAACCCTAGGGTTGGGACTCATTGTTATGTATGCTATGTGGTATTTTTTGGAACCCGTTAAGCCTTATGATTATGGTTTATGTTTTAAATATTTTTAGGTACTTCGAGTTCCAAAGGGAAGGGTTCGGCTTAATCATACTGCAACCCCTGGAGTTTCATTCTGCATTAATTGGTTTGATTTGACTCTGATGTTTGGAGAATACTTTCACTCTGATTTTCTTTAGATAAAAGCTTCGTTTTTGGTTGATCTAAAATGAAATTTTTATTTAGTATTTTTGGACAGTTACACTTTGTGTTTATATATATATATATATATATATATATATATATATATATATATATATATATATATATATTAATGTCTTTGGAATGGTTCTTAATGGGTAAAGTTGAAAACTTTACCCTTCTAGATGTGTTTTCAGTCTAGATCTGGAATATAAGGCCTTGATTTGAAGAATAGTGGCTTAATACATCAAGTGGCTTGATAGACTGATGAACTCAACGAGTCCATAAGGGAACTCGGCGAGTTGGTCTGGGTTTGTCCTAATTCTGTTGAAAACAAAGAACTCGACGAGTTAAAAGGGAGACTCGACAAATTGATTCGATATATCACGATTTTGTGATTCATGGAAACTCGGAAAGTTGAAGGATAACTCGACGAGTCGAATCAACTCGGAGCGTTGACTTTGACTTTGACCTTGACTTTGGCCAAGCTTGACCTTTTATGGAATTTAAAGTATGGGTCGGTATCTAAGGGATTGCTTCTGTTTAGGGATTAAGTAGAGTTGTTTCCAGGGCCGGGGATTTATCCAGTTATCTTTCAGCATTCGAGGTGAGTCTCCTTGTTGTTCTATGCTTCGAAGGCACCAATGTTTATGTTATGTTATGTTAGTATGCTTGTTGTCTTTGTGACTTTAGCATGTGTAGGTGCTTATATGCTTTCTGGGCTAAGCCCCGATGTCGGGCGGGGCCTGATGGATATTCGTATGTCATGTGATTATTGCATGTGTATGTGTTATTTGATATATGTTATTGTATGTTGGGCGATGCCCGTTTTACCGAGCTCAGCACGATGTCGGGCGGGGCCCGATGCCAGACGGGGTCCGAAGCCGGGCGGGGACCACTATTTGTTTATTGTATAATTGGTTTGTGGTATTATGTGGGAACTCACTAAGCTTCGTGCTTATAGTTTTCAGTTTATGTTTCAAGTACTTCTGGTTCCAGAGGGAAGAGCTCAAGATGACTGCATTGCACGCACCATTTGGATTTTGTTATAACATACTCAAATTTATGAAAATTGTTATACTGGCTTATTTCAAATATTTGGAAAATATGGAAAGTTACACTTTTATCTTATATTAAAACGAAATTTTTGGGACCATATTTTTAGATGTTACATTAACCCAAAGGTTCTCTCATGGAAAATATCGGTCCTACCTGAACGAATGTCATCATGCCAGAACTCCGACTTTGCTGATGAATTATCCTGCTGCTTGACCATAGATCTTCCAATCCATAACCCTGAACTGGATCCACCAAAGGAACCAAAACAATTCACTAAAACCACTAAATCCTATCCAACACGATACGACCCACTTATGACTCTTGACATGCGAAATGACATATGAAGATTCGCAATACATAAATCAGGAAAAATGGAGAACTAACCCGAAGGTACTACTTACCAATACCCAACAAGATTCCAAGGCAGATACAACATCGATCAAGAACAATTTCGCCATAATATCAATACAGAATTGGTGGGGTCGAATTATATACTAGAGATTTCTTGCAGCTCGACCTTGACCTCATGAGGAACGATGAGCGTTGGGACCTGAGCTCCCTCCGCCTCCAAAGCAAGACAGTTGGACCTGAAATGACCTAGTTGGTGATAGTGAAAGCATATTTGATCCTTCTTACAATCCTGTTGCACATGCCCTCTTTCCCCACACTTGAAGCACGTGAACTTGTGACAAGCAAATCTGTGAGTTCCCCTACACTTTCCACACACCTCATGATTCTCCTAGCTTCCAGCACCTAGGTCAGCAACCTCAGTCTCCTCTTCCTCTGTTGAAAGAGCTCTCCTCTTCTTTCCTAGTTGTGTCCCCTCAACCTGATCTTTGCCAACAGTCATCTCACTAGCAACACCTCTTACAGTCTGCAGAGCTGCATCTTGCTCCTCGATCCTAGTAATTACCCTGTCAGTGATCCGATTTATGACACCGGATAATTCGTCTTGAAAAATATGAAAAACTTCTACTGAAATCATATCCCACATCTGCTCGATGGACCACACCGGCCTATCCTGGCCACTAGCTCCTGATCCTGGTCTGGATCCTGCATCCAATCACCTTGTCGTCACCACACTGAACATAAACCAGAGAGATATCAGAGGAAATTCATATCCTACCAGGGGAGCCAACTCCCAACAAACCCCTAGGGGTTCTAACTTCCTTGCTACACGTACGGGTCCTGTGATTTCAGAAGTACAAGCCTATACTACCTTCCACACCTACTCGTATTTGTCCCAAAGGATCATCACAACAACCCTACCAATGCTTGCACACTACCATAATCATACACTCTATCCATACTTCCTAGAGGAAGACGAAAAATGAAGTAACTGGCCGATAGACCCCACATAACTCATCCTACCACCAACCACCACGTGACCCTCCATTGGTGCCAAATAACTATCGCATGAACACTATCACATACTACACAATTTAAACAATCTTAGGCTAAATGATTCAATTCTACAATGGTTGGACTCAGACAAGAGATTCGCAGCAGGACCAAATCCCCCACCCTAAGACCATTTAACTCATGTAGTATATGATGTAGCGTATTCACTCAATGGTTAGTTCACACACAAAAGAGTCATACAACAATCAATAGGGTACTCTACAAGAGATAAGGCATCAAATATTAGGTAGTTCTATCATAAGGTTCCTAAGGATCCATATCCTATCACTAGCATGATGTTCTAATCATAACATAACATAATACCAAATAATTGTGTGGTAATTTGGGGTCTACTTACTAGCTCCGGTTGATCGTACACATCGCATCCTCCTTCATTATTTTAAAAACCATTTGAAAATTGTCTGAAAAATCTTTTTCCTTAGTTTGATATTGGATTTACACGAGTGTTCCTCCATTTCACTCAAACGAAGGCTCTGATACCAACTTGTAGCATTCCCACGATCATCTGAGGTACCTGAAACATAACCCAAAATTGTAAGCCCAAATCTTCGTAAGTTTCCCCCAAATACCAACACCACATAAAACCCACATAATTGTTGGATAATGTATCTAAGTTCGTAACTATATTTGGTATCAACTTGACCCGACCCGGCATGGTCCATTTGGGTTGCACTTATGGATATACTTTTGAGAATAAGATGTTAATTTATGATATATTAATATATTATTAGTTATAATATATTAATATGAAATCATAATTATTTAATTAGTATTGATCAATAATTAATTTAGTGATCAATATGGAGCTAATTAAATATGGACTCTTATATATATATATATATATATATATATATATATATATATATATATTGGGCTAAGATTTATTTAGGATGGGCTAAGAGTATATGAGGTCCATGGATAGTCGATGGAGCTTTTAACCCATGGATCCTAGGTAAATGAAGAGTCATGGGTATTAGGGTTTAACCTTAATCCTCCATACTATATAAAGGAGTCTTTGGTTCAAGAATTGGCACTAAGTGTGTGTCAGCATCAGGGTGAGCCGATTTCTATAGTTTTCTTATTCTCTCAAGAGCTTCCAACTAGTTTTGGTGATTTGTGACACCACTTGAGGCATCCACACTATTGGTGCTAGTCTCATGAACTCCAAGCAATCAACCACAAAAGAAAGGTATGTTATTCTACTTAAATTTTTGTATTACAAGTACCCTATAACATCCTAGTTAGGTTGTAAACCTTGGAAATCAAATTTGCATGTATTTTAGAGAAAACATAGATCCAAGGTTTCTAAGGTTGCATGTACACCATAGAAGTGTTAGTATGCTCAAAACCCAACAGTGGTATCAGAGCCTAGGCTTGTTTTCTTGATACTTGATGCAAACTTGTTGAAAAAGATCGAAATTCTGCACTCTGCAACATGAACTCGCCGAGTCCATGGGGAACTCGACGAGTAGGAGCCCCAAAATGCAGTTTTTTGACTTTTGCTGCTGGAAATGGACTAGAAACATTACCCTAAACTATTTTGGTGTTTTAAAACTTGTTTTAGATGGTGTAATGCTTATGCTAATCCATTTACAATGGCTAATATCAAATTTCCATGTTTTATATGTGTTAATATGATTCTTGAAATTTTGATATGAATCTTCATGTTCTTATGAGTTTTAGAAGATCATAGGAAATATGTGTAACTTGCTTGTAAGTATGATTCTTGATCTTAATGGCTAATGATGGAGTCCATAACTTGTCCTCAAGTTATGGATAACCAAAAGTCACTTCTTTAAAAGTGTCATTAAAGAATAAGAGGATACATAAAATGAAGAGTCTTCATTTTAATGGACCATTAAAACTCATAAGTTATGAAATGAAAAGTCTTGAATAGTTTCAAAAACTTGCCCTCAAGTTCGGAATTTGTAGAGTCTCACACATTAAATACTTTAATTCCAAATTAAACCTTAGAATTTTAAAAGTTTAAAATTCAACCCTTATACTTCTATAATATTAAAAGTTTAATTATTATATATATGTATAAGAATAAGTCAGTCTTACCGTTAGTAGGCCTCATTCACGAAGCCGGTCTATAAGGGGGGTATAAGGTTACTGCCTATAAAATGGTTGTTTAATGGGTGTCCACTCTCACCCACCGCTTCCTTGACTGGTGGAGGGTCGTTAGCCGAACGGGTAGGATAGGACTTTAATCCTCATTAAAATTATAATGAAATTATAAAGTAACTAAACCTTTGTTAATGCCCAATCTTAGTTACTTTAGGAAAATGTGAAATAGGTGCTAACCCATGAAATTACACTTTGTACCTTACCAAGTCGTTAGTGGAGCGTGTGTGGTTAACCGGCACACTAACAAGGACTAGTAAGAGTGGAAAAGGGTGACTTAAGTTTTATCATAGATCGGTGGAGCGCATGTGGTTAACCGGCACATCGATTTGATGATAAAATGAAGGGTACCAATTCAATTTGCATGGTTATTCACACCTTGTTTGTGATCCTCGACATCCCAATCACAAACTTGAGAGCGCACAATCGAGATTCAAACATGCCATTGAAAGTTCAATGTATCTCAAAGATCTAGGAGTTTCAAATCCAATTAAAATTTAATCATTTATTTTGTTTTTCATGGTGGAAATTGGTAAATCGTCATTTACCTACCTTCAAATATTTTGTATCTTGGATTACGACATCCCTCTTCCAAGTTATGAAATAGTTTGTAGGGTCCGAGCCTTAATATTTCATTTGGGTGACTTATTAAGGATTCTTCATCTAATTAAACATGTCCTTCTTTCTTTTCAAATGTCAAACAACACTATTGCTGGCTCAAACCCTACAGGCTCTTTTTCCCTCATGAACTCGTGCGGGAAAGTCACTTTTGATGGGTCTAACTTCAATGAATGGATTAGAAACACCAGGATGATTACCCGTTATGAGGACAAGGAATATGTCCTTGATAGGGAGATTAAGGTCATCAATAAGTCCATTGCTACTCCTGAGGAGGTTGCGTAGTACACTACACATGAGAGGGATTCTACCAAAGTGTCATGCATCATGTTGGCTACCATGACTCCCGAACTCCAGCAATCCTATGAAGATTTCTACCCCTATGAGATGCACATGGATCTGATGGAAAGGTACCATCAGAGCGCGTGTCAAGAGAGGTATGAAATCATCTCCTCCATTATAACAGCTAGGATGAAGGATGGTGAACCCATCACCGGTCACTTGCAATAAATGCAAAGGTTCGTGGACCGGTTGCTGAAGCATAATGTGGACTTTCCCGAGGACATGGCGATTGATATCATTCTCCATTCCTTATCTCCAAGTTATGATCAGTTTCGTATGAATTATCATATGAACAAGGAGGAATTCACGCTTAGCAAACTTCAAGGGATTTTAAGGACTGATGAAAATGGCCTTAAAGGCAAGTCAGTTGTTACCTCTACTACTACTCCTACTGCAGCCCTTGTTCTAGCAATTGGGCAAGGAAAGGGGAAGAAGAGGAAGACCCATTCGAAGGGTACCAAGGGAAAGTCCCTTGATGGCTCCTCTTCAAGTGAGACCAAGAAAGGTCTCATTCCTCCTTCTTCAAACCCAAAGGAAGCACAATGCTTCTACTGCCACGAAAAGGGGCACTGGAAGCGAAGCTGCCACAAATACTTGCAGGATGTAAAGGATGGGAAAGTTAAACTCGCCCATGCAGGTATTTATATTATATTGTCTAGTAACTCATTACATACTAACTCTTGGGTGCTTGATACAGGTTGCGGTATTCACATTTGTACTGATGTGCAGGGCCTAAAAAGTAGTGAAGAAGTGGAGCACGAGAAGATAAACCTAATCATTAGCAATAGGAAAGCATCACCTGTGACCAAGATTGGAGTTTATTCTTTATTGCTTAATAATGGGTTAACTTTATATTTGAGTAAATGTTGTTACTCGTCAAAAATGGCGAGAAATATTACTTCCCTTCATATTTTGTACAAACAAGGTTTCACATTTTCATTTGATAATAAAATTGGTGTTATTGATCCTTTTTATAATAATGTGTTTTATTTTAAAGCATTACCTTGTGATGGTGTATATGAAACTGTGTCGATTGTAGATAACTTTGGAAATAATGTATATCATATCGATTCTTCGATGAGCTTATATAAATCATCTATGTGGCATTGTCGTCTTGGACATGTTAACAAGAAGTGCATAGGCCAACTCCAGAAGGCTGGAGTTTTGGAATCATTTGACCTAAATTCGGATGATAGTTGCGAGTCTTGTTTACTTGGAAAAATGACAAAGTCACCCTTCACTGGTACTTGTGAAGGCGGTGAGGGTTTGTTGGATCTCATACACATAGATGTGTGTGGACCCTTCAAATCGGCCACAATGGATGCTAATCGGTACTATGTGACTTTTACTGATGATTATAGCAGATATAGATATATCTACTTAATCAAGCATATGTCAGAAACCTTTAAAAAGTTCAAAGAGTTTAAGCAGGAAGTCGAGAATCAGTTGGGCAGGAATATCAAGATGCTCCGATCCGATCGGGGAGGAGAGTATCTTAGTATTGAGTTCCTTGACTATCTTAAGGAAGGTGGGATAGTCTCACAATTGACACCTCCTAGGACACCACAGCTGAATGGTGTTGCCGAGAGGCGCAATCGAACCTTGTTGGACATGGTTCGTTCCATGATGAGTCGAGCTTCGTTACCAATCTCATTCTGGGGGTATGCCTTAGAGACTGCCTCCCACATCCTTAATCTAGTCCTTACCAAAAAGTTTGCCAAAACACCTCACGAGATGTGGACTGGGAAAGTTCCAAATCTAGACCACATCAAGATTTGGGGTTCCGAGGATTTTCTGAGGCGTGATTCTAACGAAAAACTCGAACCTCGAAGTGAGAGGTGTATTTCCATCGGCTACCCACAGAAATCATTTGGTTACCTCTTCTACAGACCCAGTGAGAATGTGGTCCTTGTGGCAAGGAGAGGAGTCTTTTGTGAGAAATGACATCCCAACCTTGGAGAAGCTGCCTATATCCTAGGGATAAGGATATTAAGAGACAGGAGTAAGAGACTAATTGGACTTAGTTAGAGTACCTACTTGGATAAGGTGTTGAAAAGATTCAACATGCAGAATTCCAAGAAAAGGGACTTACTGATCCAGCACAATGCCAAACTGAGTAAGACGCAGAGTCCGAGTACATAGGCTGAAATAGCTGAGATGAGTCGATTTCCATATGCTTCCACTGTTGGCTCGATCATGTATGTTATGACTTGTAATCGCCTTGATGTGGCCTTTGCTTTGAGCATGGTTAGCTAGTTTCAGGGAAATTCTGGCATAGCACACTGGACTGCGGTAAAGAATATTCTCAAGTACCTACGGAGGACTAAGGATTGGGTCCTTACCCTTGGTGGGAGTGATGGCTTGAGAGTGATTGGGTATAGTGATGCTAGATTTCATACTGACAAGGATAATTTCCACTCTCAGTTAGGCTGGGTCTTTACCCTAAATGGAGGAGCAATTACTTGGAAAAGTTCCAAGCAGGAGACAGTAGCTAATTCTACTTGTGAATCAAAGTACATAGCATCTAGTGAAGCGGCGAAGGAGGCGATATGGCTGAAGAACTTCATTGGAGATCTTGGAGTTGTGCCAACTATACAAGAGCCTATGAAGATTTTCTGTGACAGCAACAGTACGGTTACCTTAGCCAAGGAACCAAGAGATCACAGTAGATCCAGACACATTGACAGAAAATACCACTTCATAAGACAAAAGATAGAAGAAGGACTCCTAGTGGTAAAGAGGGTATCGTCAGAAGAGAACCCTGCAGATCCCCTCACGAAGGGACTAACTAGGGTTAGGCATTTGCAGCATGCAATAAGCATCGGGTTGAGGGACGATATTAGTTTTAATAATTAGATTTCTGAAAATTGTAAAATGTAATTGACATTTGATGATTAAGTAAAAGTTGTTATTTATTTATGAGTAAAGTGTTACTATCCTATGTTGATCGTTTACTATCGTTTCAATTTTGCATGTTTTGACTTCCAGAATAATTATTTTATTCAAATTCTCCACGGTCAGTCATATGTCGGAAGTAGATATAAATCAAGACTGTCATGACTTTGGCTTGTAAGATTTGTCTAAGGTGAATTAGACATAGAAATGGTTGCTACAACGTTCATGAGTGCTCATAAGGTCTGAGTATTAGATTAAACCCATGCTCGCTTGTATCACTTCATGGAATTTATCTCGAGTGGTCGCGAGATGGTAATATCATATATATCTTCAAACCTAGAGATATGAGTTGTTGACTATGAGTTGGTTATCCATTGATTGTAGGCAAACGCATCAGTAACTTGATGTCATAAAACATGCTTTTGTGCATAATTCAACAAGTAGTTGGTACAAGCATATGAGTCGAAGTTTATTTGTTCCTTCTAGCAATAAAAGTGATATTTGGGCCCCTCGATGATTTGGTTTTGACTTATGTGTCGGGCCCGGTCAAAACCTAATTGATGTGTTCAATTTACTTCTATGTCAAACAAATCAGAGAACGAGAAACAAATGTTGGACAATAAGATAGACCATGTTCCATGTGTTTGTCCGGCTGATATCTTGAGAACAGAGGAGTATGTGATCACTTATCTAAAATGGCGCTTTGTAGTTCAACAGAGTTTTAAAGAGCTATGATTGCTGGTTGGTTCCTAAAGTTATACTTGCAACTATAGTTATCAGACTTATCCAAGTGGGAGACTGTTGGATAAGGTGTCTAAGTCCGTAACTATATTTGGTATCAACTTGACCCGACCCGACATGGTCCATTTGGGTTGCACTTCACCTAACAACTTGTATGGATAAACTTTTGAGAATAAGATATTTATAATATATTAATATATTATTAGTTATAATATTATTTAATTAGTATTGATCAAGAATTAATTTAGAATTAATTTAGTGATCAATATGGAGCTAATTAAATATGGACTCTTATATATATATATATATATATATATATATATATATATATATGGATTGGGCTAAGATTTATTTAGGATGGGCTAAGAGTATATGAGGTCCATGGATAGTCCATGGACCTTTTAACCCATGGATCCTAGGTAAATGAAGATTCATGGGTATTAGGGTTTAACCCTAATCCTCCATATTATATAAAGGAGTCTTTGGTTCAAGAATTGGCACTAAGTGTGTGTGAGCATAAGGGTGAGCTGATTTCTATAGTGTTCTTATTCTCTCAAGAGCTTCCAACTAGTTTTGGTGATTTGTGACACCACTTGAGGCATCCACACTATTGGTGCTAGGCTCATAAACTCCAAGCAATCAACCACAAAAGAAAGGTATGTTATTCTACTTAAAGTTTTGTATTACAAGTACCAAATAACATGCTAGTTAGGTTGTAAACCTTGGAAATCAAATTTGCATGTATTTTAGAGAAAACATAGATCCAAGGTTTCTACGGTTGCATGTACACCATAGGAGTGTTAGTATGCTCAAAACCCAACAATAATAACCTAGAATGCATGCAGAGCCTTCAGCTTGACTGGAACGCCCCACCAACCTACAATCTATCTAGTACGCTCACAAAACCTTTAGCATGACTGGTACACCACCTCAGGCCTTCAGCCTATCTGGAACATTTTCTAGGCCTTAGGCCTGACTGGTACCCCCACTGGCCTTCAGTCTTGTCACACCCCCAAACCAAGGATGGCAGAAACGTCCGGGGTGGACGACTTCATGTATAGTATCACAACAACGAGTATAATATTGCTCAAAGTAAATACAACCAATAGAAATATAATCAAAAAAGTTATATGGTTTTATAAGACTACATATTTCAAAATTGATTACAATATAATGACAAAATGTTTTGACTAACGTCGAAGCGTTCCAACCTCAAAAGCTGGTAGTCACCTATTTTTATTGATTACCTGAGAATACAAGTAAATTTTGAAAGAAGGTCAACAATTACGTTGATGAGTTCATAAGATTTTGTATATAGAGTAGAAATCCTTTCTTTGTAAATGTAAGGTATGCACAAGAAAAATCCAATACTTTCCTCATAAAATGAGTTGCAATCTTAAGACCCAAATACCCAAAATGTACAAGTATTTTACCATACTTATAATAATGTATGCAGTTTTATAAAAATAAAACCCCTTTGAAAATAGAGATCCCCGTAAACTATGTGTAATGTTATTTCCCTATGTGAGTTATTATAACCATACTTATTGACATAGTAGCCTGTGACGACGTTCTTCAGGCGTCGGAATGTTATGACATTTGTCACCCAAACCTGCCGATCTAGCTATTGCATGCAGCTAAGGTGTGGGTTGTCAATCCCAATATAGATCTATATACAAGTGTCACGCTCTCCCTACAAGAGACTCTGATTATAACTACAGGATTTTAACCAGTACTCTAAGAGTACAATGAAGTGGTGTCTCACAACCGGATTTAACAAGTTTACGTATAGTATAATTGAAAATCTTTGTTAGTAGCAGGCATATAAACTTCCTTAGTAAGTTCATAGAGTTGTTGTAACATAAACTATACCTATTATAGCTTATCATGAATGTACGTAGTAATGATAAACCCATTTGTAGTGAGAACTGAACCTTTTCATAATGATTAGTAATATAGCAAATCATAAAACTATACTTATTATAGTTCATCTTGTATGTTTGTAATGACTAAGAACCCTTACAATAAATGAGTATTTTCTGTTATTTAAATGTAACTTAACAGAAAACACATGTAAAATATGTAGTCCTCATAGATAAACACTTTGCTCAACACATTACAAAGTGTGAATAACTTGTAAACTGTTTGTTACTAATTTTACTTTTTTGTTCTTGTTTTTGTAAAATCAAAGAAAAATCATCATGAGTCGAAATCTAAATCCGTCCACTCTGGAAGTTCAGAAAATGTGTCTAGTATACTCACAATTTTTATTATGATTTTTAATGATTTCTAACTAGTGTCAAAATGACCATTTTCACCGACTGGTCCGAAATCTTTGCTACAATGATAGACAGGTTTGTAAAAACCACCATCAACTGTAGAAAAATCGTATGAACATGTGCAAGTAGTCATTTTAAAGGTACAAACCTGAACTATTTGCATATTGAACAGTTTTGAAAGTTATGGAGTTTAAGATGGTCAAAACAGTTCGTGATTAAGTCATAACTTTTCTGTTGAAAGCTGTCATTTGAATTTAAGCATGTTTTGGTGTTGTAACTTGTATTTTATCCCCCCCCCCCCAATAAAACTAGAAGAAAATGTGAAAAGATAGGGGTATGAACTCGCCTTGAGTGATTTCCTGAGATGGATGGTTGAATAAGAGGGGTTTCCAAGTCAAGAACACTTGGAGAATGCTTGAGGATTTGAAGATCCTAAGAACAAATATGACGATATTTGCATAAGAAATCCATGATTTGAGTGAATGTGTGTAGAATATTCAAGAGTGGAAATGAAGAGCTTACCAAATTCGGGGGAAGAACTCGTGACCTCCTGAAGTTCTTGGTTCCGGGGAGGAATAATTGAGAAAGAAAGAGAGAGAGTATATTTGATCTTTCATTGTGATGAATGAAACTTTTGGGAAAAGGAGAAGAATATAAAGTCTTATGTGAATTTTGTGGGAGTAAATCTGATGGAGTGTTGAAAAATGCATCAAAAGGACAGCGATTTGATATGGTAAAGTGTGAATAGCGGCATAAAGTGGGTATGGTGTCATAACTTCTTGGAAAAGTCAACCAACCCTTAGATAATGTCTTGTACAAAAGATATTATATATAGTAAAGATTTCCCCAAAATGTGATTAAAATATGAATTTATAGGGTATAATATGTTAAAATATGAGTTTGGGTGAAAATCCCTCGTCAAAATCATCAAGAACGAGCTTAATAAGCGAAAGTGGTCGAAAACTGGGACTAAGAGGCGAAGTTGCGAAGTTCCGAGGGTCAGAGTGAAGGTTCGGTCCATGAGACTGAGACCCGAAGACAGGTTCGGTCCGAGAAGGCTCATAGGCAAAGCTTGTCGAGTGGAAACCAAGAGTGAGATGAACCGAGGACCGAAGGTGGTCTGAACCGAAAGTGTGTCTCGGACCGAAGGTTGATTCGAGACCGAATGTTGATTCTCGAACCGAATGTTGATCCGAACCGAATGTAGGTTTCGGTCTTAAGGAGGGTTCGGTTCTATGGTGGGGCTTCGGTCCTATATTGTTGTTTTTCAATTAATCTTCACGTTTCGAGTGGTTTTTGACTAAGTTAAGGGTCAGGATACCCCGAATGATTATCAAAAGTTAAGAGGGATTTTGTGAGAGATTTGGGATAGAGAGAGATATAGTGAGAGAGATTAAGAGACACTTTGTTTGTGACCTTTGTTAGGGTTTAGCCTAGTAATGCAAGGTTTGTAAACCCCATTATGCCTTGAAATGAGTGTTTTAGACCACCCGTATTACCTCACTCACCCTGGTTAGGGTTTAGAATTTCTAAACATTTAAAACTTATGAGTGATACTTTGTATTATGATAGAGGGTTGTACGTAATAAGACATAGAGTATATCCTATCATACAAGCACTAAATAAGTTTATCGGTTTGACTTGTTGACTTGTTGACTTGACTTGACTTTGACAGTTGTCACAAGTCTATCCGGGACGCCATGGGTATGTTGGCCTTCAGCACAAAGCAAATCCGCCTCAACCCAACCACTCTCACACACACATACACACACACACACACACACATATATATATATATATATATATATATATAATAGATAACTATACAATTAACCAGCCAATAACAAACAGACAGATCTTGCAGATCACTAAGCATATCATTATCCTATCTACCAGGATACAGATCTAACAGATCACTACGATACTCAATCTTGCAATAATTAGGATAACAATCCAAAAGGGCCAACCTTGGTGCCTTCGAACCAACAAGTATAGTAAGGAACACTCAACTCTCGATCTGATCCATAGTTGATGAGGTCCCGACTTCGAATCTCAGCTCCAACCAATACATATCCATCCAAATGACCAACACACCGTGTGTTAGGAGGCAAAATGTTGTGTTACTCTTAATGAGACCCGCGCCTTTTCTTATCTCGACACCCCGTATTGGTGCCTCCAACACGTCGTGTTCAGTCCCAAAAGGTGATTTATACCCAAAGTTGCTCCTCAAATTCCAGGTGTTACAAAAATGGGTAAGGAGGTGAAAAATATTTATATTGAAAAGGTCAATAGTAGGTATGAGATTGACATTTTAAACCATGTATAATAGAGACTGATGACAACAAGACGCCTCAAGTGCATATGTTTGTGTCTAACGACCAAAATTAGATGATTTTATATGCTTAACAACTAGACGCGCAATGAATTAAAACCAAATGTTTCGGCATGATTTGTCCATTAGTTATTCTCAAAGTTAGACTTTTTGTAAACCAAATAGAGCAAATTGAAATTTAGGCGTGTTTGGGATTGCTTCTCAAACTCATTATTGACTTTTTGGAAAATGTAAGAATTTCTAACTTTCTGAAAAAGTCATTTTTTTCACTGAAAAATTAATGTTTACCAAACATCTTTCTAACTTATTGATTTTTTTTAAACTAATAAATCATTTTAAAAAACACTCGCAAACACCCCCTTGGTTTCTTTTTGTATTCAAAAGATTAGACCACTTTAAACGTGCGGTCTTTGTGCATCCCTATATGCATGGTTCTAAAAAGTGTGCCTCAAGGTATGACATGGATAGATGTGTGGTATAGTCGTTATGAAAACGTTTAAAACGGGTTTGTTAACGTGAAATAACGTATCAAGGCATGCATTATCGTGCTATGGCGCAAGTTTTTTTCAAATTCGGGTTTTTTTGTTTTTGATTTTATTTTTTTACTTGATAGGGCATAAAATAATGAAGTTTTTATTAACTTTTTTATATTAGATATTAATATATCACTTCTATAAACTTGATATATTTGATAAAATTCAATAATTATATGATTTATCTATTTTAATGCACATAAATTAGTCACACTTTGAAAAACAACATAACTTGCCAAATCTCATCATAACTTAACTTTGACATTGTAATCAAGTCACGTCTCACGTTATTTAGAACATTACCGATATGTCTCCATAGGTCGGTCACTATTAGGCTAATCGGAGTTGAAGGTTTTCCACGCGTGAAAATCCTACCTGGCATAGCAAAAGACGCGTGAACACCGCCCAGGGCCGGTGCTCTGGCTGTGTCGTGAGTCTGAAGATAGGGTGAGACGACCAATCGGAGATGAGTTTGGCAACGGTCCATTTAACCCACAAAAATCCTACCATTAGCAAATTAAAAAAATCAATTTGAAACTTATCAACTACCACTATAAATACCCATTATTTTACTAACATTTTACACCACAAAATAGACAAAACTCTAAGTTTTTTAGAAAAAAAATGAATTAACGGAGGAAGCTCGTCGGCAAAAAACAGCAATCATCGACCTTCAAATTTTAAATACGGTATGCAACTGAATCTCAACCCGGAAAATTTAAGCGTGTTTTTAAAAATTCAACAAGAAATTCTCAAGAACTATCGCAACTAACTTCTATATTTTTTTTAATAATTTAGGTTTAATTTTCTATGTTTTTATGTTTTTTTAGTAATTTAGGTTTAGTTTTTTATGTTTTTTTTCAGTAATTTAGCTTTAACTTTCTATGTTTTGTAATTTAATGTATTGTGGTTGTAATTAATATAAAATAATTTATTATATTTTAAATTATGTTTTTTATTTAATTTAATCATAAAAAAATAAAAATAAAAAAATATATATCATGGAGTGGTTCACATTTTCCATTTATATAAAACATTTTCAATTTATTTGGTTGGTGGTGAGTTTACGGCGGCTTGGTTGCCACCACTCCCACAGTCTCTTCCTTCATCTAACATTCTCATCCGTTACGAAACTTGAAAACTGAAAAGGGTGATTTTCGATCATTTCATAAAGAACTCGATCAATTTATCTTCATCAAAATGTGAAACATAATTTCTTGCTTTTACCTATTTTTGGCAAGGGGGTAAGGAAGGTTTCATTTGATGGATCGATCATCTATGTCTGTCTCATACTTTATGACTACCATTATATTAGCAGAAAGTTTCTTGACAAATTGATTTCAATTTCAAACACATGGAACATTCACCATCACTTCCGGGGCCTCCCATGAAAGAAAGAAAAAAGTGTAGCAGACCTGACCTAGTAAGTAGGGGGATCGGTTAAAATCCATTGTGGTTGCCTATTTGATGTTTATTATGTATAACGTTATCTTTGTTTCTGTAGGTATAATTCCTCTTTCAATAAGAAAATCAAACGAAATGAGAGCACTAAGATTCGGTTATGGTGTTGCTGTTACAACATTAACGAAAAAACTCAGATACCCATCACTGTACACCACTCGTTTTCTCCTTTTGAATCACAATTACGATTATCGATGTCGTAACCCACACAAAAGCTTGAATCTTTCCTCGAAAAATCCCCAAATATTCAATCGTTTGTTTTGTAGTTTCAGGTCATATTCCTCTTCGGGGCCACCAGACCCACCTTCGATCAGCGGAATCGATCCCAATTCTGTTGCCTCCACTGTATCTTGCCCTAATTCTCAACGTCTTCAAGATGACGATGTGTCCGCCATTGACGCCGGTTCTTCCTTGCGCAAGCCTGTCTGTATGTGGCCTGGTATGTATCATTCACCGGCCACAAATGCTCTTTGGCAAGCGAGATCCATTTTCGACACCCCTTCTTCGGATGTCGACTCCATTACTGAAAAAACTCCATCGCACAGCCGGACTACCATTCTTTACCCTTTTTCTTCCGATTACATTCTCAGAGAACAGTACAGGAATCCATGGAACGGAATTCGTGCGGGGAAATTGCTTGAAGACCTTGATGCTCTCGCGGGTACCATCTCCTTCAAAGTACGCCCCTTTACCTTCTCTTTTGTCAGATTATATGCATTCATGAGAGAACATCGTGATTATAACAGTTGTGGTTTCTGTTGGATCTGTGAAACAAACAGCACTGCTTCAATAATGCAGGCATGGCGGATTCCTTGTTGCTAGTGACTGCTTCTGTGGACAAAATGGTTATCAAAAAGCCGATTCTTGTTGACATTGATTTGAAAATAGTTGGAGCTGTTACTTGGGTTGGTCGTTCTTCCATGGAGATTCAGTTAGAAGTCCTTCAACCCACTGAAGAAACATCCGATCCTCTAGACTCGCAAGCTTTAGTCGCCAACTTCACTTTTGTGGCGCGTGATTCCAAAACTGGAAAATCAGCAATAATCAATCAAATCACACCCGAGACTGAAAGGGAGAAATCCCTATGGAAAGAAGCAGAAGAGAGGAACAAATTAAGGAAAAAGAGAAGACAAGAAAAGAAGAAGGAGATTGAAAACGAAAAGGAAGCAGAGAGGCTGAATGCATTGTTGGCTGAAGGACGTGTGTTCATTGACATGCCAGCTTTGGCTGATAGAGATAGTATTCTTATAAAGGACACGTGTCTACAAAACTCATTGGTATGTCAGCCACAACAAAGGAACACCCATGGAAGAATTTTTGGAGGGTTTTTGATGCGTAGAGCTTTTGAGCTTGCTTTTGCAACCGCTTATACTTTTGCTGGAAGTGCACCACTCTTTCTTGAGGTTGATCATGTTGATTTCTTGAAACCTGTAAGTGTTATATAAGGGTAAAATGGTCATTTACTCACATTCATATAGCTCATTTAGACTTTAGTCAAGAAGAGAAGAGAAACAGCTATACATGGTTATTTCTTTTGTACTTTATCAATGATTTAGGTGCTGTTTGTTTTTTGAAAAAAACCTCTTCAGACCTCTTATTACTGCGCAGCGCGCGCGCACACACGCGCATCACTTTTTATCTCGCCGCTGTTTGTTTTTCAGAAGTTTTCAGATTAAAAAACCTCTTCTTTTTGGCGCAGCACTTGTTTTGCCTCTTCCTACCTCTTTCAACCTCTTCTTTTTTTCTTGATAAAATATTGATTATATATTGAATAATAATTTGTTGATGAAATATCATTTTTTTATGCTAAAATATCTTTATTTTTTGTTAAAATGTCATTATTTTTTGCTGAAATATCATAAATTTTTGCCGTAATGTCATATATTATTAAATTTTCGGTATTAAAAAACTATTTTCGGATTATAAAATCAACTTATGTAATATGTGATTTGTTGATGCCAGGTGGACGTTGGAAATTTTTTGCGATTGAAGTCATGTGTTTTGTTCACAGAACTTGAGAATCCGGACAAACCGTTGATCAATGTGGAAGTGGTTGCTCATGTGACAAGGCCCGAGTTTAGATCTGCTGAGGTAAGGTCCAAATGTCTAAATATGCACATTATTATATTGATTGAATGCTTGCAAGTTTCCAAAACTTTTGTGAAATTGTAAATGATGGATGATTATTTGAATTTGGCAAAGGTATCCAACAAGTTCTACTTCACATTTACAACTTCTTCAGATGCCATGAGAAATGGTAGGATTCGTAGTGTTGTTCCAGCTACAGAGGAGGAGGCGCGTCGCATTATTGAGCGCATGGATGCTGAGAAACAAATGTAATTACAGTTTCTTGGAAATTAATCATGTAAATGACATTCAATTGCTAAATGAGAATGCAATTTGTTGATTTGCAAGAAAGCTATGTTTGGGATTGCTTAATTTTCTCTTGTTAATGTTTGTTTGGTTCTTTAACTACTTATTTATTTTAGACAAATCTTTATAAAATGGCCCTTGCTGTTTCCTGGGTTTTAGTTTTAACTCTTTGGTCTCAAAGAAGGTCCCGGAATCCAACCTTCATGAAGTTGTAATCCATGACCCTAAGTTGGAAGTCTGATATGCTACATAAATGGATGACAGTGATGTTTCTATGTCCTTCATCTCTAGTAACCTCATTGTTGTTTTCCCTTATTCTCTTTAACCTCATTGTTGTTTTCCCTTATTCTCTTTAACCTCATTGTTGTTTTCCCTTATTCTCTTCTACCAATGGTCGGTTCATCCACGGACTCTTCTGTCTAGGGCTGCAAACGAGCCGAGCCGAGCTCAAGCCTGACCAGGCTCGGGCTCGGCTTGTTTAACTATTTATAGGCTCGAGCTCGGCTCGTTCGAGCCTTATGGTACAAAGCTCGAGATCGGCTCGTTAAGAATTATATGGGCTCGGGCTCGGTTTGGGCTCGGCTCGTATACGGTATACTCTAATTTCCTAAAATGGTATTTATTAAATTATTATTTATTTTAATATATAAAAATAATTTTTTTATTATACATATGTAGGCTCATTTAAGCTCGCGAGCCTAATCGAGCCAAGTAACAGAGGCTCGAGCTTGAGCTCGTTTAATAATCAAGCCTGATATTAAGCTCGACCTCGGCTCGGGCTCATTTAAAATCGATCTTGAGTCGAGCTTTTAACGATTCGATCTCGAGTAGCTCACTAGTAACTTGGCTCGTTTGCACCCCTACTTCTGTCTCCATCTCTGCATCACAACGAACCTCACACCACTGCTTTTCAAGATTCTGGAACAAAGACAAGTTTCTGATATCTCAAAACCGCTATAGGATTCGATTTCCCAAACCAATGGATGAGCAAGTGTTTAATGATGTAGTTTAATGGTGTTTCAAAAGCAAAGTTGTGTTTCAATTTTTTACATTGTTTCATTTATTCATTACAGATTTTGGTTTTATTTATGTTTCAAGTCAAGCTGAAATCGGTCTTTTTTTTTAGAAATTTGAGATATATAATGGTGTTTAAAAGAAAAAAAAAAAAAAAAAAAAAACGTGTTGCATGATTCTTCTTTCTTACATCCACATTTCAAATACCCAAGTTAATCTTCTTTCTACAATAGATCCGCTTCATAACATTGTTAGACCGCTGACAACACACAAGAGTCGCACCCAAAAGAATAAAAGGAAGCCTACATGAACATGAACTATTGGATTAAAAATAATAGGGCCAAAAAGACACTACATGAACATGAACTATGACTAATGGCTACAAGTCCACTAAAAATATTATCTTACTTATTCTGGCCTGAGAGGGTAAAAGATAACCTAATAAAAATTCGGTTCACAATTACATAATTAGGGATGAGCATATGGACCGGGGAACCGGCCGGACCGGAACCCGATGGAACCGGTCGGACCGGGATGGATACTATAATATTTTTGATTTTTGGAACTGAACATTGGAACCGGCCCAAAATCGGGAACCGAACTAGACAAGCTTTTAAAAAAAACCCACGTCTTTTGGACTTCCTAATTGGACCTCAAAAAAAATGTGGCATGTCTCGTTAATGGAACCCTACCAGTCATCATCTCAAGTAATTGATCGACATCTCCATATCTCGTTAATTGCCTATCGAATCCTTGATTATTCGATCTTCAATTAGATTGTTCGACCACCGGTTCCATCGATCATCATCGTCTCAATTCTTAAGTCGACATCTTCATATTTTGCTTCCATTCTCAAGTCGACATTGATCATCACCAATCTACCATCATTAATCATCTTCTCCAATCTCAACCATCAATAAGCAATGTCAAAAGGTGGAAAAAGTAGTCTAAAACCATCAATTTTAAGGATGAGCAAAGGAACCGGCCCGAACCGGACCCGACCCGAGAATCAAAGTTGGCCGAATTTAAGAACCGAACCGAACCGCCAGTTCTGGTTCTGGTTCCGGTTCCGGTTTTTGTCGGGTCTTCGATGTCGGAACCGGTCCTCGAGAAATAGTTTTTGAGAAATATTTCGGTTACGGTTTTGGTTTTTGCAGGTTTTTGTCGGGTCTTGAAACCTTGCCAAGTGTTGGATTTATTATTATTTTTGGGACATGCACGAATTTATTAATGTAATCTATATAAACAAGCGATTGTTAGACAATATATGAAAAACTACAAGATTGATATTATCAAAAATAAGTAAATTTCTATCTTTCAAGCAATCATTACACCATCATTAATTATCCAACATTCAAAATATACTTTCAACATTCAAAATAATTTTCAAGTTTCCCCAACAAAAAAAAGTATAATATGTGAATTCCAACATCTATTTGACATCTTAACTAATTCCCCAATCTTTTCCCCGTTAGTTTCAAGTTGTGTAATGCATCCACAACGTTTATATATAATACAAAAGAAAAACGTTATTACTTAATAAAATGTAACAATTACTAATAAGACGTTAAAAATAAAATGTAACAAGTATTAGTGTATTACCAATAGCGAGGTCATCGTCAGCTAACACATCGTGAACTTCTTCATAGTCATATATAAGCAAGCTACTCTTTCTTAGCCAAATTTGAGTGCATATCAATGCCTCCACAATCACAACGGACAAATTAGTACGGTAGTCGATAATTTCTCGACGACTGTTACTGAATGTGGATTCGGATGCTACAATGGAAATTTGCGTCCCTGAAATAGCTATTAAGAAACAAATTAGTGTATAATACACGACATAAATTTATAAAATAAATATGAAATATTGAAGTAAAATAATGTCGATACCTCTTGTCATTCGAGCAAACGATCGGGAACCGCACCGCGTTATTTTTTCCACCATGTGAGGATATCATATCATTTGTCAAATCCAATTGGGTCCTCGTTTAAGTATCATTGCAATTTACTTTCCGACGAAGTCGAGGGGACACTTCCCGAGGTCATATACTTTCCAAAGAATTTGTTTTCGTCATCAAATTTAACAACTTCTTCGGGAGCTTCTTGTTGAGACGACGAGGTCATGTTTGGTCTTTCCAAGTATGTCTTGAAAAACTTGTCAAATTTGCATTCGATATTAATAACCTTTGCACGTGCTTTCGATCCTATCTCATCAACGGACATCTTATTATATTTGTTATTGGCTTTAAGTGTAACATCCGTGATTCGAGGTAATGATAATTATTTATTTTGTATTTAATTGTTGGATTATGAGAGCAATGATGGACTAATTGAGTTGGGCCTTAGCAAGTGGTCCGACAAGATTGGGCTACGTGAAGATGTACGTTGGGCTTAAGCTTGGCATACGCGAGGCGTAGTGCAACATTGGATGCGGGGAGTTCATGAGCGTACGCGCAACGTACCAAGGAGTACGCACAGCGTACGCGAGCAGACTCAAAACCCTAATTTTTAGGGTTCAAGCCATATAAATACAACATTATGTCCCAAACCCTAGCCTCTTTACCAGCCACCTCGATTCAAAAACCCTAGAAACCTTTCATTCATCATCCTTGTGTGTTTTTGGCCTTGTGAAGCTTATCTTGGTGATTCGAAGCTTGGAAGAAGAAGGAAGAAGTTGAAGAAGAAGAACTTGAGTAGCTTGAGCTCAAGGATCTAAGATAACATCAATATTTGGCATTCATTTGTGGTAAAAAGCTCTCAACTTGCCTCATGAATGCTTAGATATATGTTAATGGTGTTTTGGACCTTTTAGGTCCCAAGAACGGATTTTTATGGTTCCAATTCGTTTTTAGGCTTAGGGTTCCCACCCATAGTGCCATATGAGTCCCAAGAGCAGAAAAGTTTCAATCTTGAAGGTCCTTTTGTGATCATGCATGAGTTCTAGTTATTTCCATGGAGAATAATTGTTATAATTTAAGCTTGGTTCCATTTCGTGGGTTGCAAGCCACCAAGTAGTCGACTTTATGGGTTAAGACATATTAATGGACTTAGATCTGGTTATAAGCTTAAGTTCTTAAGGGATTAAGCACTTTTGAAGAATATGGCTTAACAGGGTATTACGTTGGGCGTACAAGATAGTACGCACAACGTACAAGCCATCCAACCTGTACACTTAGCGTACAGAGGAGTACGCCCCGCGTACTCACTGGTTTTGGGCTTTTTGTGTTTGGGCCTTGGGTTGGGCTATTCTTTGGACTTCTTAGCTGTTGGGCCTTGGTGGGCCATTAAAATTCAGTTATTGGGTAAGGACATGTTTAGGCTTAAAGGAAGGCCCATTTAGGGAGTTGGGCCCAATTTAGAAAATTGGGCCATAAGTGGGCCATTAGTGGGCTTGGAAAGGTTTTATAAAATTAGACCATTGATGTTATTGATTTGGGCCTAGACTATGTTCCTAATTAGATCAGGGTGAAATGGTCATTTTACCCTAAGAAGGATTATTAGATTTTGACTAAGTGTTATGTTACTTTGATGGCTCGAGGAGTCATCGGAGCAGCCGTTAGGGATTCCGTACCGTGAGATTCTTCTTTCAGCATTTCGAGGTGAGTTTTCCTCCTGTATGAACGGGTCGAAGGCACCAATGTCGGCCCGTATATGTATACTAGTTCCGGACCAAGGTCCGATGTCAGGCAGTGCCCGATGTAGGTTATATGTTTCCGGATCTTCGATCTGATGTCGGGCAGTTCCCAAGGAATGTTTGTATGTTTGATGTCTTTGTGATTCTTGCATGTGTCTGTTTTGTATGTTCCGGATTTTCTCCCTCAAGGTTTGACGACACTACCTCTATGGGATTCGTTGTACCATTTACACGGACCATAAGAGCTTGAGGTACCTGATGGATCAGCCGAATCTGAACATGAGGCAGCGTCGGTGGTTAGATGTGGTGAAGGATTATGACTATGAGATATTTTATCACCCAGAGAAGGTCAATGTGGTGGTCGATGCTCTTATCCGCAAGGCAGTGGCGGCTCCGATTCGAGACATATGTCTGAGGATTACAGTGATTACTCCGTTGTTGGAGAGGATCCGGGAGGCGCAGGTTGAGAGTATGAAGGAGGAGCCGCCAGAGGTGTGAGTGGATCATAGGCCAGGTGGACTCATTTGATTATGGCAGTCGTGGGTTGTTGACCCTGCATCGGAGGGTCTGGGTCCCATACTGGGGTGGAGTGCGCCAGGTTCTTATAGAGGAGGCACATAAGTCGAGATTCTCCATTCACCCCGGGGCAACGAAGATGTACCGGGATCTTCGCCATGATTATTGGTGGCCTTGCATGAAGAGTGACATAGCATGGTACGTAGAGCGGTGCTTAGCCTGCTGGAAATTCAAAGGCCGAACACCAGCGACCTCACAGCAAGATGCAGCCGTTGGATATTCCCGTATGGAAATAGGAAGATATCACTATGGATTTCATCACGAAGCTTCCCAGGACCGCACATGGAGTGGATTCGATATGGGTCATCATGGATCGGTTGACCAAGAGTGCTCATTACATCCCAATCCAGGAGAGTATATCGGCTGAGAAGCTAGTTGAGATCTACGTACATGAGGTGGTGGCACTACATGGAGTGTCAGTTATGGTTGTGTCAGACCGAGATGTTCGTTTCATTTCCATATTTTGGAAGCGGTTTCATGCCGAGATGAGTACTCGTCTTCACTTCAGTACTGCTTTCCACCCTCAGACGGATGGGCAGAGTGAGAGGACGATTCAGACTCTAGAGGACATGTTGCATGTTTGTGTATTAGATTTTGGAGACAATTAGGATACGTATCTTCCGTAAGCGGAATTTTCGTATAATAACAGTTACCACGCTAGCTAATGTGTGTGAAATGCACTTGTTTTATTCCTACTTTTAAATTATAAATTTAGCACACAAAGGCAGTGAACCTGTCTTTTAGTGGTATAGTTAGATAAGTAGGGTGTCGAACTCAGGGAACGGAAATTAAACTAATAACTAATTTTAACTAAGCAAGTAATAAAAGTAAAAGGATTTTTCTCTAGTTTTTCAAGACTAGAAACTTAAACACACCACCTAAGCACGTGATTAACTAAACAACTAGAACAAGTAACAAATTCACCAAGTTTGATAAAGAGTTTCTGTTTAGGTCCAACCAATTCACTCCTATGGTTATTTATATGATAATATGATAAATTAATTGCTATTGGTTACCAACTATAGTGGTTAGGTTCATGTTCATTACTACTAACCCTTAGACAATTAATCAATTCAAGCAGTGGCCAATTGTTTAAACTAATTAATTCCCTAGTTCAATTGTTTGGATTAAATAAGATTTGTAATTGGTTAATCAAGTTGGTGGTTCAATTAACCTCTTGTTTGTTGGTTTCTCAAACAAGCTCACACATTAATTTACCCATTCTCTAATTAATCCTAGTTTCATGTTCATTATTCCTAGGCATATGATAAAGTGTTCACATAAACATATGAGGTTAAAAACTAAGAGATATTCATGTAGCTTAATTGTCTTCCCATTAACAGGAAATAGTTGTGGTTAATGCATAAGGTTCTTTAACAAACTTAATTTAAAAAAAAAAACTCACCAATAAACAATCAATAAAAATAATAATTAAACCATAGGAGTAACTTGGTCTTCCTAAACAGAAACAATACGAATTTAGCTCATGGTTACAGTAAAAACAAACTTAAAAACAAATTCAACTAGGCTAGACATGCTTAATTCCTAAGATTAAGTGGAAAGTATAACCTAAATTGCCTTGATTCTTCAAAAGATCGAAGGTTAGGGTTTCTCAGCTCTCCAGAGGGTTCTTCAATCGCAGGTGTAACTCCCAAAAGCCAGAAAAAGTCCCTTGGAAAGGAGTGATTCGATTCAGGAATAGGGGCAAGTTGGGGCCCCGGTACATTGGGCCATTTCGTGTGATTGCAAGGGTAGGCCGGGTAGCCTATCGTTTGGAGTTGCCAGCAGAGTTGGAGCAGATCCACGACACTTTTCACGTGTCGCAATTGAGGAAGTGTTTAGCCGATGAGTCGGCAGTGGTTCCATTAGAGGATATTCAGGTGGATGCGAGTCTGAATTATGCTGAGAGGCCTGTGGCCATCAGGGATCGGAAGATCAAGGTTCTGAGGAACAAGGAGGTACCTCTGGTGTTGGTTCAGTGGCAACACCGGAAGGGATCGGAGATGACCTGGGAGCCGGAGCGCGAGATGCGGGAGCAGTATCCGGAGCTATTTTCAGAGCGACACTTCGTGGGCGAAGTCTAGTTCTAGTGGGGGAGAATTGTAATAGCCCGGAATTTCAGGTATCTTTATTGTTTAATTATTTTGGGTTTTGAGAGGGGACTCGGCGAGTTGGAGCTCAGACTCGCCGAGTAGGGTCGCGATTCTGGACACGGGGTTCGTCTGGACTAGGCGAGTCCAGGATATGGACTCGGCGAGTCTGCGTTGTTTAATGAAACCCTAATTTCCCGGTCCTAAGCCCTATTTAAAGAACCTTATGGCCCTCATTTGCGGCCACCTTGAACTCTAAGAGCCCTCATACGACTGTGAGCCCTTGTGAGTGTATTTGGAGGCCATTTGTTCACCATTTTGTGTGATATTGCAAGAAGGGAGGGAGAGGATCAAACTTGAGAAGTTGGGGAGCTTGGATCTGTTGCTAATTCATCAAGGGAGTCTTCTTGAGGTAACTTTCAGAGCCAAACTTCGTGTTTTGTGTTGATGTGTTAAATCTAGGGTTTCTTCTTGCTTTTCTTGGCTTAAATTGGAAGTATGAAAGGTTCCATGGAGATATGGAACCTAGATCTGGGCCTTAGCAGGTCCAGGAGACCCCATACGACTAGCTTTATGTTCATCCTTTTGAGTTAGAAGATAAGGTGGTCATATTAGAGGTTGTTTCCCCAAAATAAGCCTTGTACGCATTGCATGGCAACCAAGACTGAGACTTTACGTGACAAATAAGCTTGGGAAGGCGCCGGCGTGATCTGTACACACTGATAGATGTTTTGTGATCTTGGGATTCATATGATTTGTATTTTTACATGACACTTGAAATGTTTATGCCTTGATTGAATGAAAATACTTTGTTTTGAAATGAAAGCTGGGACTCGCCGAGTTGTTATTGAGACTCGGCGAGTTGAGTTGGGGTGGCCCCACGACTCTCCCAAGTGGAACTCGTCGAGTCGGGGGAAGCACTCGACGAGTAAGAAGGGAATCCTAGGGAGTCGACGAATACGTCTAGAATCGCCGAGTTGCCCATGTGCACTCGCCGAGTCCGGTCAAGTTGACCGTTGAGCGTTGACCAGAGTTGACCTATGTTGACTTCTTAGGGATAGTCAAACTTAGAAGATAAAAGTATTGACAAAAGATGTATGATGTTATAGGGAGATTGTATCTCGGCGGATCGAGCACGAGAGACTTCGGGATTTGCTAGTTTTCGATATTCACGAGGTGAGTCTTCTCACTATACCGTACCCGGAAGGGTTTGGCTGAGTGACCGGAAGGTCGGATATGATATGTGATATATGTGCTCTATGTGATAAGTTAATTGTTACGCGTGCTATGTATGTTTATGTGGGCCGGAAGGCATTATGTTATGGGCCAGAAGGCATGTAATGTGGACCGTAAGGTTGGCATGGGTAGGACCGGAAGGTTTACCCAGCAGGGACGGAAGTCCCCTGATACACATGGACCGGAAGGTCAGGGCCTGGAAAGGCGTATGTGCGTAAGTTGTATTTTGGGGAACTCACTAAGCATTTATGCTTACAGTTGTTATGTATGTGTTTCAGGTACTAGCGAGGACCGTGGGAAGGCGCCGGCGTGATCTGTACACACTGATAGATGTTTTGTGATCTTGGGATTCATATGATTTGTATTTTGACATGACACTTGAAATGTTTATGCCTTGATTGAATGAAAATACTTTGTTTTGAAATGAAAAATTTGTTTGAAAATTTACGTTGTTACAATTTGGTCTCCAAACTTCTCCACAATCCTTACCCTCCGATATAGTATAGTGTTGAACGGAGGGGGAGAAATGACGGTCAGCGCCCTCACCTCTTGCAAATCCAAGATCCCAAATGATCTTGCGAGCCTTGTCACGAACATTCCTCCATTGATTTTGGAGGTCACCTTCTCTTTAACAGCCCCATCCGCAAGATATTTGGCTATGCAGTAGGGAAGGCTGCAAAAAAACATCAGGAGTAATAATGCTCCAAAGATAGAAGATATCAAGGGTCGGGACCTTGTCATCGTCCTTCCTTATATTGATTGTGCTGGCGATGAAGCGATGAATGAGACGGTGGATTGGTGAATGGATGTGGCCCTCCTGCGCGGAAGATGGAATGTATACCCGGTTGGCAATAGTATTCCACCAGGTGGAAGCAACCACTTCTTCAGGGAGATCTTTATGGCAATTCTCCAAGAAAGTTTCAAAGTCTTCATTCAACATGGCGCTTTGGTCATAGATGCCAATCCTCCATGCAAACTCTGCCATGCTGCATTGTCGCAGCTCCCCACCAAGAGAAAAGGAAATAACATTGGGGCTATAATACTCACTACCACCCCGGAATGAGATGGTAGCGAAGAATTCCCAACATAATTCCGCGAAGATCAGTTCTTGGATTTTGAACAGTTGTAACCAACCATCACATATGATGGTAGAATCCCCCATATTGCATTCTTTCACCAAATATGGTGTCAACTCTTCCTCCATCCCAACCTTTCCCAGCCAATCCCAGTTTATTGCATTAGGTAAGTGGATCTCCTTCTGCTTCAAAGCTTCTAATCTATTTTTAGCGTGGGCTTGAGAAGATTTAGAGGTGATTTGGCGAAAAGAGAGTCACGGGATGTCTCCTTGGCTTCCCCCTCGTGAAGTTTGGCCTCTTCTGGACATGGTTCCTGCAAAATAACATTAAGAAAGCACAAAAAAAAAAACAACACCCAACAATTAAAATCGAACAGAACAGATCTGTAAAGCATCCTACTCACCGAGTTCAAGAACTACTCGGCTAGTATGAAGAACTTCGGGACCAGATTATCATCGAACCATTATAGGTCAGTTAAAACTTCTAATTCTTCATCAGGGTTTGCTATACTAAGTCCATAAAACACAAATCCAAAAGAAATTTTGCCTAAAACCTCCTAATTCATACTAAATTCAAAACCCTAGAAATTGAGGAAACCCCCAAATCCGAGTCTTGGACAAAATAAGGGCTAAGAAGTGATAAACCTTAACCTTTAACAAGTATTGGGAGTAAAAATCATACCTTTACGCTTGAAAGATGAAGATTCAACACAAAATTGCAGAAATGGCTTGAGAGAAGATACACACGGCGAGTATGAGAGTAATGGGTAAAATGAGTGAAAAACCCTTATTTACAGATTAAAAATTAACCCGTGTAAAATTGCTACTCGCCGAGTAGAAACGCGTATTCGCGATTTTTAGGGAATTTGGACAAGTACTCGTCGAGTAAGTCGCATATACTCGGCGAGTAAAGCTTGTAGTTAAAACTTAATTTTTTTTTATTTTTTTTATTTTTAACCCACCACCCCACACTCTAAGAATTTCTTGCCCTCAAGCAATCATTTTGAACATATTTTCAAAAGAAGAATGAAAATAAAACAGATCCTAAGAAATTAAAAAGAAAATAAAGGAAAAAAGAAATGCAAACTCTAAACTTGGGTTGCCTCCCGGAAGCGCTTCTTTTTAAGGAGTCATTAGTTGGACTCCTTCCATGCTACGTTTCTGCCATTCCTTCCAGCAACAGCCCTTCTTCTATGTCTTCATTCCTTGGGACTCCTTCTTCATATCTTTTTACTCTATGTCCATTGACCTTGAAAGGGGTACCATCTTTTGATAATAACTCTATAGCACCATGTGGAAACACCTTCTTTACTAGAAAAGGACCATCCCATCTTGACTTGAGTTTACCCGAAAAAAGTTTTAGTCCTGAATTAAAGAGCAACACCTTTTGCCCTTCATGAAACTCTTTATTACCCTTGATCCTCTGGTCATGCCAACTCTTGGTTTTCTCTTTATAAATTAGAGAGCTAGTGTTGGCATCATTTCTAAGTTCCTCAAGAGCATTCATTTGCATTAACCGGTTGTTCTTGAGCTCCGCCATGTTGAAGTTGCACATTTTTAAATCCCAAAAAGCTTTATGCTCGATCTCCACTGGTAAATGACATTGCTTTCCATAAACTAGCCTATATGGTGTAGTACCAATAGGTGTTTTGAAAGTTGTTCGGAAGGCCCAAAGTGCATCATCTAGCTTATCCGACCACTCTTTCCTATTGCTCCCCACTGATCTCTCCAAGATTATCTTTAAGGCTCTATTGGTCACTTCGGTTTGTCCACTAATTTGTGGATGGTAGGATGTAGAGAATTTATGGGTTACCCCATATTTCCTTAGCACCTTCTCTAGTTGATCATTGGCAAAATGAGTGTCTCGATCACTTATAAGAGCTTTTGGGACTCCAAATCTTGAAAATAGCTTCTTCAAAAATCGCACCACCACCCGACCATCATTAGTTGGCAAAGCTTGTGCCTCCACCCACTTGGATACATAATCCACCGCCACCAATATGTATTTGTTACCTTTGGACATGGGAAATGGTCCCATGAAATCGATCCCCCACACATCAAATACTTCGCACACTTGAATACTATGTTGTGGCATTTCATTTCGGGATGAAATGTTTCCCGCTCTTTGACATGCATCACATTCTTTGACAAATTGGGTTGCATCTTTAAAAATCGTGGGCCAGTAAAACCCAATGTCAAAGATCTTCTTAGCAGTATAATGTGCTCCATGATGTCCACCCGTGGGCCCACTATGACAATGCTCCAAAAAAATTCGGCTCTCATTCCCGAACACACATCTTCGTATGATTCCATCCACACAGCTTCGGAAAAGGTATGGCTCATCCCAAAAGCAATACTTTATTTCGGAAAAAAAATTCTTCTTTTGTTGGCTGGTAAGATCTTTTGGGATGTATTTGCTAGCTAAGTAATTAGTTATGTCTACGAACCATGACTCTTCTCCCGTGGTCACCATAATGTACTCATCCGGGAAGTCATCTCCAACTTTATCTTCTTGCAGTTGCGGGTTTTCTAGCCTTGATAAGTGGTCGGCTGCTACATTCTCCATTCCCTTCTTATCGCGTATCTCGATGTCAAACTCTTCAAGAAGTAGAACCTAGCATATCAATCTTGGCTTGGCATCCTGTTTGGCAAACAAATACTTGATAGCAGAGTGGTCAGTAAAAACAGTTGTTTTAGATAGAACTAAATAAGGGCGGAATTTATCAAAAGCATACACCACAGCTAATAATTCTTTTTCAGTGGTGGTGTAATTCTCTTGGGCCGGATTTAAAGTTTTACTAGCATAATAAATGGGTCGAAAGTGCTTATCAACCCTTTGACCAAGGACAACTCCTAGTGCAAAGTCACTAGCATCACACATTATTTCAAATGGTAAATCCCAATTTGGGGCAACAATGATCGGGGCATTAGTCAATTTTTCCTTTAAGAATTCAAATGCCTCTAAACACTCTTTAGTAGAATTAAATGGTGCATCCTTTAAAAGCAATTGTGTTAAAGGTCTAGTTATTTTAGAAAAATCTTTTATAAAACGCCGGTAAAAACCTGCGTGTCCTAGAAAACTTCTAATGCCCTTCACATTAGTTGGTAGGGGTAATTTGGCAATGGTGTCAATCTTTGCCCGATCCACTTCAATTCCCAATTTGGAAACCTTGTGGCCTAAAACTATACCCTCCTTGACCATAAAGTGATATTTCTCCCAATTAAGGACTAAGTCGGTTTTTTCACACCTAGCAAGCATTAAGTCAAGATTTGTGAGACAATCATGGAAGGAAGATCCAAAAACAGAAAAATCATCCATAAATACTTCCATGAAGTTTTCCACCATATCGTGGAATATGGTTGTCATGCACCTTTGAAATGTCGCGGGTGCATTGCATAACCCAAAAGGCATGCGTCGATAAGCAAAAGTCTCACTTGGGCAAGTAAACATGGTCTTTTCTTGGTCCATTGGGTCTATGGGTACTTGGAAATAACCTGAAAATCCGTCTAAAAAGCAATAATAACTATGACCCGATAATCTTTCTAACATTTGATCAATAAAAGGTAATGGGAAATGGTCTTTACGAGTGGCATCATTTAGCTTTCGATAATCGATGCACACTCTCCAACCGGTTACCTTTCGTGTTGGAATAAGCTCATTCTTCTCGTTGGTTATGACCGCCATCCCTCCTTTCTTGGGCACCACTTGGACCGGACTCACCCACGGACTGTCGGAAATGGAATATATAATCCCCGCATCTAAAAGCTTGACTAATTCTTTCTTGACCACTTCTTGCATATTTGGGTTTAATCTTCTTTGGTGTTGCACAACTGGCTTTGCTCCTTCTTCCAGATTAATCTTGTGAGAACAATAAGAGGGGCTTATTCCCTTGATGTCGATAATGCTCCATGCTATGGCCCGCTTTCGCTTCTTCAAAACTTGAACTAGTTCTTCCTTTTCAGATTCGGAGAGGTCAAAGGCTATTATCACTGGCTTTTGATGACCATCTTCAAGGAAAGCATACTCCAAGTGATCTGGTAACGTTTTGAGCTCTGTTTTTTCGATCTGCATGGTGTACTCGCCGAGTGCAGGTAAGGGACTCGGCGAGTTGGCAGCTGAATTCACGAATTCAATTTTCTCTTCGCATGGACTCGGCGAGTTGATTTGTCAGATTGCTTCATCAATTCTTCATACTCAGCTTCTTCCAGCAGCCTCTCGATCTCCAGTAAGTCTTTTTCAGCATCAAATTTTCCATCAAAAATGGTGGACTTGTTGGGATCTTCATTATCGCATTCCTCCATCAATTCATCAAGCATGTCAATTGAGAACGCCATGTCATCACTATTCCTTGAATGCTTCATAGTTTGATCAACCCCAAAAGTGACTGAATCATCTTCTACCCGTAAAGTAAGCTTCGAGTCTCTCATGTCTATTATAGCACTTACCGTGTTGAGGAAAGGTCTTCCAAGGATGATCGGGACTTGAGGATCCACCTCCATGTCTAGAATTATAAAATCTGTGGGAAATACAAACTTTTCCACCTTGACCAATAAGTCTTCACATATTCCTCTTGTAAAGGTGACCGTCTTGTTTGCTAAGTGAATCGTCATACGAATTGGCCTTGGTTCCGGGTGATCCAGCTTCTTGAAGAATGAATACGGCATGAGGTTCACACTTGCTCCCGAATCGGCCAAAGCATGAATGGTAGCCAAGTTACCAAATTGGCAAGGCAAAGTCAAGCTTCCCGGGTCACCCTTCTTCTTTGGTAGCTTGTTTAGCATGGCAGCTGAGCAGTTCTCATTAAGAACTACCTTTTTTACTTCCTCCATCTTCCTTCTATTAGTGAGAAGTTCCTTAAGGAATTTTGCATATTTTGGCATTTGTGCGACAGCTTCGATGAAGGGTATGTTGATTTGAAGAGCTTTAATATGATCAAGAAACTTCTGGTACTCCTCTTCCTGCTTTTCTCTCTTAGCTCGGGCTGGATATGGCAATGGAGGCTGAAAGGGCTTTTTAGAAATCTAATTTTTCGAGTTTGGCAGTGGACTCGTCGAGTCCATATTCTGGACTCGGCGAGTAGGCTCTGCTTCATGAAGATCTTGATTTTGGTCTTGAGTTTCTGCATCCTCCTTCTACAATTCCTTGGGTGCTTCATTCTGAATAGGGGTCAGAGGAGTGATTATCTTCCCACTTCTTGTTGTGACTATGTTTATGTGCGCGCCTCGTGGGTTATTTTCGGTTTTACTAGGAAGTTCGCCTGGTGATCTTTGGTTGATTTGTTGAGCAAGTTACCCAAGCTGCGTTTCTATGTTGTGGATAGATGCTTGCTGGTTTCTAAGCATGGTTCTTGTTTCTTGAATTGCAGCATCATGATCACTATGCCTCTTTTCTGAAGCAGCTACAAATTTGGTAAGCATCTCTTAAAACTTGGTTTTCTTTCTTGTGTCGGCTCCTCCTTTTGGTAAAAACCACTTCCGTTTTGCTTGTACTTCTCCTCCTTAGCCTTCTTGTACTCTTCATAAGGGAGCCACTCTTTCTTTGTTTTTCGCCAATCTTCATCATATCGGTCCCCACTTGAGTAACATACTTGCCCTTTCTTGTTGCCATTTTCATCCAAGTCGCAGTCTCTAGTAAGATGAGGCACATTGCAGTTTTCACACCCCACCCGTATAGCATGTATCGTTTGGTCCATTTTGTCCATCCTCCTATCCATGTTTTTCAACATGGCCATCACTACTAATAAGTCTTCTGAAGCTGCATAGGCGGACCCCCTTGTTACATCATTTCTTGGATTATGGTATTCTCTAGAATGCTTAGAGAATTCTTCAATTAGTTGCTTTATCACTAGAGGTGCCTTCTTCATAAGTGGACCTTGCGAATCAAGTAATTGCCTTGTTGTAACATTTACTCCATCATAAAAGATGGGGACTTCTTGTTGACTATTGAGGTCATGATGCGGGCAATTCCTTAGCAAGCTCTTGTACCTCTCCCAAGCTTCATATAGTGACTCTTCAGCTTTTTGTTCAAAGCTGGCTATGGCCTTCTTGAGCTTAGATATCTTGGATGGTGGGCAGAATTGATCAATGAACTCTTCTTTCAGTTGGGCCCATGTAGTGATGGATCCGGAGGGCAGTGACTTGAACCAATCTTTGCAGCACCCTTCAATGTAACTGGAAGCATGCGAAGTAGCTGCGTTTCCCGAGGCACGTTGGGAACATTGAAATAATCAGCTACATCATTAACTTCATCCAAGTGCTTGTAGGCATCTCTGTGGTCTTTTCCAGTGAAGGGGATCTACTTAAGTAAATCAAGGATATGACCCATAAGCTCAAAAGTAGCAGTTGCAGGAATTGCGGGCTGCACAAGTCCCGGTCCAGTGTCATCGCGAATCCTCTTCTTCTATTCCCCCATGGGGACTTCATCGATATTAGCCATAGTAATAGCTAAATCGTTCTCAAAATCGGATTCGTGTTCGTATGTAGGTTCTTCTTCTTCCTCGGTCTCGTACTCGGTGTCTTCTTTAATCGAGTCTTCGATTGCTACAGAGGCGTTGGATGCTCCTGATTTACTACTCTTCTTCTTGTTGAAAACGGACTTGAGGTTCTTTAGTGGCGAATTCTTTGAAGAAACAGATTCTCCAACGGATTTTCCTTTGTTCCTCCTTAGTGCGGATTCCGGGTCTTCGAGAGGAAGGACCAGAGGTGTATCAGATCCTCGGGTCATGAAACAACTGCAAACAAACAAGAAAAAATGCGTAAAAAGAACAAAAATGAAACAGAACGAAAACGAAAAATAGTTTGGCAAATAGCAGGGTACTCGCCGAGTAGGTGCGAATGCACTCGACGAGTAGCCTGTTTAAAACTAAAAAATTTAAAAGCTAATTAAAAGACTTCTAAAAAACTAATAAATTCTAAAACCTAACCTACTTACTGTATTACTAAAAAAAATAACTTTGTGCAAGAAAAACTCACACAAAGGATTGACAAAATTAGGAATTAGACTTAATTTTGGAACCGTTCCCCGGCAACGGCGCCAAAAACTTGATGTGTGTGAAATGCACTTGTTTTATTCCTACTTTTAAATTATAAATTTAGCACACAAAGGCAGTGAACCTGTCTTTTAGTGGTATAGTTGGATAAGTAGGGTGTCGAACTCAGGGAACGGAAATTAAACTAATAACTAATTTTAACTAAGCAAGTAATAAAAGTAAAAGAGTTTTTCTCTAGTTTTGCAAGACTAGAAACTTAAACACACCACTTAAGCACGTGATTAACTAAACAACTAGAACAAGTAACAAATTCACCAAGTTTGATAAAGAGTTTCTGTTTAGGTCCAACCAATTCACTCCTATGGTTATTTATATGATAATATGATAAATTAATTGCTATTGGTTACCAACTATAGTGTTTAGGTTCATGTTCATTACTACTAACCCTTAGACAATTAATCAATTCAAGCAGTGGCCAATTGTTTAAACTAATTAATTCCCTAGTTCAATTGTTTGGATTAAATAAGATTTGTAATTGGTTAATCAAGTTGGTGGTTCAATTAACCTCTTGTTTGTTGGTTTCTCAAACAAGCTCACACATTAATTTACCCATTCTCTAATTAATCCTAGTTTCATGTTCATTATTCCTAGGCATATGATAAAGTGTTCACATAAACATATGAGGTTAAAAACTAAGAGATATTCATGTAGCTTAATTGTCTTCCCATTAACAGGAAATAGTTGTGGTTAATGCATAAGGTTCTTTAACAAACTTAATTTAAAAAAAAAAACTCACCAATAAACAATCAATAAAAATAATAATTAAACCATAGGAGTAACTTGGTCTTCCTAAACAGAAACAATACGAATTTAGCTCATGGTTACAGTAAAAACAAACTTAAAAACAAATTCAACTAGGCTAGACATGCTTAATTCCTAAGATTAAGTGGAAAGTATAACCTAAATTGCCTTGATTCTTCAAAAGATCGAAGGTTAGGGTTTCTCAGCTCTCCAGAGGGTTCTTCAATCGCAGGTGTAACTCCCAAAAGCCAGAAAAAGTCCCTCAATTCGGATTAAGACCCCATATTTATAGGTATCACAAAACAGGGGCTACTCGGCGAGTAGGTCGTGGACTCGCCGAGTACCAGGTGAAATCCGTGTACGGTAAGGAGTCTTGACTTATCTTCGGGAGCATTCTTGGGTACTCGTCGAGTAGCCTCGCGGACTCGCCGAGTTGGTGTGTTTTTCCTCTTTCTTCATTGTTTGGTCTCTAATTGTTTCTCCTTGTTCCTTTTTACTTCCAAGCATGTCTTTTGGACTGAAAACAAAATTTAAGTATTATTAAGTACCTTTCGTCCACATTATGCATAATTAGCTAAAAATGAATAAAAATGTATGCTAAACATATGAATAATTATGCAAATATCACTAGCATAGATCGGCCTCCCTTCGAGATGCTTTACGAGAGGAAGTGTAGGCCCCCAATTTGTTGGGGAGAGGTTGGTCAGATAGTCGTGGGGAGTACTGAGGTGGTACTCAAGACCATGGAGAAGATCCAGCAGGTCCGGAGCAGGCTCCAGACTACTCAGAGTCGGCAGAAAAGCTATACTGACAAGCGCAACTTAGACTTGGAGCTTCAGGTGGGCGACATGGTTCTCCTGAAGGTGCCACCTTGGAAAGGTGTCATCCGGTTCAGGAAGCGGGGCAAGCTGGGCCCCAGGTACATCAGTCCGTTCAGGGTTTTGGCTCGAGTCGGTCGGGTTGCTTATCGTTTGGATATTCCAGCAGAGCTCAGCAAGATCCACAACACTTTCCATGTCTCTCAGCTGCAGAAGTGTCTAGTGGATGACTCCGCAGTTGATCCTTTAGAGGATATTCAGGTGGATGATAGCTTGAACTACATCGAGAGACCAGTAGCCATTCTTGACAGGAAGACTAAGGAGCTGAGGAACAAGAGGGTATAGTTGGTGAAGATGCAATGGCAGCACCACAAGGGCTCGGAGTGGACTTGGGAGCCCGAGGAGGACTGGAGGAGATGAGGGAGCACTACCCGGAGGTATTTCCAGACGCATCGAACTTCGAGATGAGGGCCGACAAGATTGGGCTGCACGAAGACGTACGCTGGGCGTAAGCTTGGCATACGCGGGGCGTAGTGCAACATTGGAAGCGGGGAGTTCATGAACGTACGCGCAGCGTACCAAGGAGTACGCACAACGTACGCGAGCAGACTTAAAACCCTAATTTTTAGGGTTTAAGCCATATATATATATATATATATATATATATATATATATATATATATATATATATATATATATATATATATATATATATATATATATACACACACACACAACATTATGTCCCTAGTTCGAGCAATCATATCCTCCAGTGTCTTGCAGCTGGACTGGCGCACAAACTGTCTAATGTCGCTCCTCGGCATCTCGTGTTACCGAGCCTTCTTCATATCCTCATCCGCCACATACTGCGGAACAAGAAGGGCTCTCTATTTGAATTTGGCGGTGATCTCCGCCACTATCTTTGTAGTCTGCTAGAGGTCCTGGAACTCTCGTGCTAACTGTTGTACCTCAATAACCGGTGTAAACTTGGCGTTGAACCTGGACGAGAAGTCACTCCACGTCATCGCGTCCAACGCTGCATCATCCCCAATGGCATGTCCAACCTCCTCCTACCAATCACACGCTATGTCCTTCAGAAGACAGGGGGCGAGTCGGATCTTGTACCCCTCGGGACACCGGCTAGAACGGAAAGCGTTGGCGACATCTACCAACCACCGGCTGCTAGCAATGGGGTCTTTAGCCCCATGATAGTCTGGAGCTCCACAGGCTCTGAACTCCATGAACATCAATGTGCATGCCCCCATCATGGCCGCATTCTCAGTGCGGAACGCACCCAATCTCTTATACAAAATCTCCATAATGCCCTCCTTGACCGTACCAAAGATCACAAGAGTCTAGTCTAAAATATTATGTGTAATCTCAGTTGAAATAAATTGTCTCATCTGCTCATCGAGCTGCCCAGCTCTCGAGCCAAAGCCTAATCCCTCACCTGCACCTGAACTGCCCACTGGTCTACCACATAGTGTCACCATGCTGCAACATATCATAACAACCATCAAAATACTCATCATTATCAAGAGATCACACACACACTACAAGTTTATTAGTTGTATATCAGCCATCTTGACTCGAGTATGGGTCTTATGCTTTCAGTAGTACGGGCCCATGCTACCTTCCACATCTATCCGTACTTTCCTCAAGGATTGCATTGACTCCACCATGTCCCTTTCATTACTACTGCTCCCAACACTAAACTCATCCTAGGCTTTCCCAAGGGTAATCACCATCCCACTCTCCGCCATCAGCTGCATAAGAAGTCTCTGCTATCTACTGTTGTACCTCAATAACCGGTGTAAACTTGGCGTTGAACCTGGCCGAGAAGTCACTCCACGTCATCGCGTCCAACGCGGCATCATCCCCAATGGCATGTCCAACCTCCTCCTACCAATCACACGCTATGTCCTTCAGAAGACAGGGGGCGAGTCGGATCTTGTACCCCTCGGGACACCGGCTAGAACAGAAAGCGTTGGCGACATCTACCAACCACCGGTTGCTAGCAATGGGGTCTTTAGCCCCATGATAGTCTGGAGCTCCACAGGCTCTGAACTCCATGAACATCAATGTGCATGCCCCCATCATGGCCGCATTCTCAGTGCGGAACGCACCCAATCTCTTATACAAAATCTCCATAATGCCCTCCTTGACCGTACCAAAGATCACAAGAGTCTGGTCTAAAATATTATGTGTAATCTCAGTTGAAATAAATTGTCTCATCTGCTCATCGAGCTGCCCAGCTCTCGAGCCAAAGCCTAATCCCTCACCTGCACCTGAACTGCCCACTGGTCTACCACATAGTGTCACCATGCTGCAACATATCATAACAACCATCAAAATACTCATCATTATCAAGAGATCACACACACACACACTACAAGTTTCTTGGCTGTATATCAGCCATCTTGACTCGAGTATGGGTCTTATGCTTTCAGTAGTACGGGCCCATGCTACCTTCCACATCTATCCATACTTTCCTCAAGGATTGCATTGACTCCACCATGTCCCTTTCATTACTACTGCTCCCAGCACTAAACTCATCCTAGGCTTTCCCAAGGGTAATCACCATCCCACTCTCCGCCATCAGCTGCATAAGAAGTCTCTGCTATCTCCCCCCCCCCCCCCCTAACTAGCTCGCGAATACCATTACATATAACTAAGACTAGATAATACTTCGAATGAGAGATCATGCCCTACAACGGTTGGACTCAAACAAGAGCTGCGAAATAAAGCTAGACCTAACCTTTTGAAATTATTTAGTCCTTGCAATATGAACTTAACATATTCGTTTACTAGTTAGTAAAAGATAACTAAGACTCATAAAAGCACAGAGCAAGTAGCATTCGAGCATTGAGCACATATAATCAAGCATATTCTAATCAGGCCATCATATCACTGACTAATCTGTACTAGAATGCAGTTTATAAAGCTGATACACATATAACAGGCACATAAGGCATCATTCCTAGATCCTTAGTCCTAATCTAGCATGCAGTTCTCATAACCATATCATAACATAAACTTGTATGGGTAATTTGGGAGTACTTACTTAAGCTCGGTTGATTGCATGCACCATACCCTTTTCTCTTTTCAAAATTCCTTTCTTTTTTCAAAGTTCTTTTTATAAAAATGACTTTCTTTTGAAAATTTCTATACCAATTCCTTAGTATGAGTTCAGACACACCCGAGAATGTGCCCGAATCCCTCAAACCAAGGCTCTGATACCAACTTGTAACATCCCAAAAATACGGTCCAAAATTTTCGTTTTAAATTCATTTAAGAAAACCATAATTCATATAACATCACAATAGAGATCATAATTCATGTATCTCGAATCATCATAACAAAATATTGTATAAAAATCATTTATCAAATTATCAAAGTAAATCATTGCGGGCTAAAAGATGTGGTGTGTGTTATGCAGTCATCCCGAGCTCTTCCCCTGGCTAGTGGAAGTACCTGAAACCAAAACTGAAAACTGTAAGCACGAAGCTTAGTGAGTCTCCCCAAGCTACCACATATCATACACATAAGCACATATCAACATACATTTGGCCTAGCCCGCTACCTCGGGTTCCGCCCGACATCGGACGAATCTGGCATCAGGCCCTGCTTGGCATTGAGCCCCGCTCGGTATACAAATGTATTTCTACTAGACCCCGCCTGTCTTTGGGCCCCGCCCGCTATACACATACAAGCAATAACATATAATCATGCTAGTACATAATAGACAAGCACAACACTATAACTACTAGTCTCAAGGCCTCGCCTATCTTGGGCCCCGCCCGTACTCTGCTAATAATAATAAAATATGGAACCCCATCCACACTCAGCTAGTGATGAGATACGGTCTCCCGCCCACACTCACCTCCCTACCAGGCACATACACGTATCACAAAGACAACAATTATAACTAAACATGCATTCCTTCCTCGAGTACCACCCGACATCGAACCGTAGTTTAGAAACATACGTAATAACCTTCCTTGGGCCATGTCCGGCATCGGACCGAAATCCGGAAACATATAAACTACATCAGGCTAACCCCAATATCGGATCTAAATCCGGTATACACTACATAAACGGGCCGACATTGGTGCCTTCGACCCGTTCCTACTGGAGAAAACTCACCTCACAAGCTGACTGCAGAATCCTACGAATAAACCACTCGCTGCTAGCTAGCAGATCCCCGAACTGCTGATCACTCGACTCCCCAAGCTAACATTACCAACATAATACTTAGTCAAGAACTGATAATCCTTCTTAGGGAAAAATGACCATTTTACCCCTAGTCAAATTCAACGCTTGGTCAAAGTCAAAGTCAACACCCCGATTTGACTCAACCGCCAAGTCATCCTCCTGACTCGTCGAGTTCCTTTGCTAGTCATAGTCGTGGTAGAACAAGTCAACTCTTCGAGTCCCTCTTCAGGCTCATCAAGTTTTGCCCTGTAGAAAAATCAGGACATCACGACTCAACTCGTCAAGTCCCTCTCTAGACTCACCGAGTCCCCCTCTCTGTTTGGGCCATCTTAACAGATTAAGCCCCTATTATCCCGATCAAGACTCCGTACTTCTTTTACATACAGAAAATGCCTTCTCAAGGGTAAAGTTTCAAACTTTACCCGCTACTAGTCCTTCTTGGGTTTATCTAAAACCCTAGTTCTTTAGGACATAGATCTTTGTCCAAAAGCCTTATTACTCCAAACCAAAGCATGAAAACAGAGATCTAGGCCTTAAATATCATTTGAACACGTAAAGTCTAAGACTTTTCTTCCATGCATGGCCCTTTTGGGCTTAAAAGGCCAACATAACACCTTAAAGCTTGCATGGGGGCTCCAATGGCATAAAGTTTGCACCTTTATGCCTTAACAACCCTTAATGATTCCAGACTGAAGGGATCCTTTCTTGGGACGTCCAAAACCCAAGGGTCAAGCTTATTGGACCAACCCTCCCCCCCCCCCCCCCCCCCTTAAAGTGAAAATAAGAGATCTATCAAACTACTAAGCAAGGTTGAGACTTGCTTACTAGAAAATGGAGAGGATAAGGTGTTGCTTTTGGATCTACAACTCCCTTCTGAATCTCCAAGCTTCTCCTCTTCTTCACAAGCTTCAAATACCCAAAGTTCACTAAAAAATGGCTCACCAACTCACACAAAGCTCTAAGGTTTCGTGGATTAGGGTTTTGGGACTTGGAGGCTGGAAATGAGGCCATAAGGTGAGGATTAAGATGCTTAAATAGGGTACAAAACCCCGAATCTAGGGTTTCCTAAACCCAAACCAACTCGTCGAGTTGGTCCTCCCCAACTCATCGAATTGGCTTCTCAACCCGCATCCTAAAAGCTTATTTCTACTCGTCGAGTTATCCCCTTAGGACTTGACGAGTAGACCTTCAGTTTGCATAATATATTTCCTTAATTAGCCTTCTGGTTTTCGGATGTGAGAGAAGGGGTAGGTTAGCACCCTGAAATACTAGGAAGTTACCGGTTGAAAGAGACCGAAGGGGTAGGCCAGCACCCAGATATGCTTGGCAGTATTTGTATAGTATGGTATGTGGTATGATAGGGGAAATCACTAAGCTTTGTGCTTATGGTTTTCAGTTTTGATTTTAGGTACCTCTTCTTCGAAGGGAAAGGAGCCGACATGATTGCAGCGCATCACACCATTATTCCTAGCATGAGATTCTTGGGAGACATACTCTAAATATGTTTTATTGTGACATGTTTAGATTATTGACATATGGTTTTGTTATGGGATGACACGATGAATGTTTTTAATACTAATGATTTCTTTATTACTTATTTAAAAATGAAATTTTTGGTCTTAATTTTTGGGATGTTACATAAAATCAAGCGTTTTTATAGTCTAAACTTATCTACAAAAACTAAAAAACATGTAGGAAAAAGATTCAGATCAATGCAACTTAAATTGAGTGAGTTATGCACATTTGAACAAAAAAAATCATATTACGTTTAATTGCTGAAACATAAATAAATAAATAAAATCTGATTTGATATGCTTCCTTGCGGGGCTTGTAACCAATTTAATTTTTAACTAAATCAAGCATTTTTATAGTCTAAACTTATCTAAAAAAAACTAAACAACATGTAGGAAAAAGGTTCAGGCCAATACAACTAAAATTGAGTGAGTTATACACATTTGAACAAAAAAGTCATATTACGTTTAATTCTTGAAACATAAAAAAAATTCTTATTTGATATGATTCCTTGTCGGGCTTGTAAGTCATTCAATTTTTAACCAAATCAAGCGTTTTTATATTCTAAAAATATCTACAAAAACTAAACAACATGTAGGAAAAATATTCAGGTCAATACAACTTAAATTGAGTGAGTTATGCATATTTGAACAAAAACGTTATATTACTTTTAATTGTTGAAACATAAAAAATTTCTGATTTGATATACTTCCTTGCGGGGCTTCTAACTCATTCAAATTTTAACCAAATCAAGCATTTTTATAGTCTAAACTTGTCTACAAAAATAAAACAACATATAGGAAAAAATATAGGTCAATACAACCATGGGCGGATCATTTATAGGGCCAAGAGTGGATGTGCCCCCTCCCCCCTCTAGAATTTGGGTTAGAAGCAGCCCATATCACTTCAAATTTTATAAAATATAAGTTTCCTATTGTAAAATTTCGGAATCAACTAATTTCGATTTTAGTTTTCACAATCTATTAAATGCATTGTTACAGATTTTAGATGACATTATACTTGGCAATGAAATTTGTTCCTGACTATTGAGTTCCTCCGTTTCATCTTTATTTTGTAAGAAGATATAGGAGCTGCATGTTGGTGATTCTTGAAGGAAATTTAGTTCGGAATATGGAATTGGTCCAATTTTAATGTGAATATTACATCCCTAATTGTTCTCTGCATTGAATATGAAAATTTGACGAAATTTAGATTAATTTAAAGATATGGGTGCATGTTGGTTTTTATTATTTAGAATGGTTAAATATAACTTCTCAGATATAATTGTTTTTAATCTCTACCAGTTGGTTTCTTCCCAGGTTAATAAAAAAAATGGATTTACAGGTTTACAAAACATGCATCCCAAGTGTTTGATGTAGTGTTTCAAAGAAAGTTGGACCCAAATTTCACTACTAGTATCTCTCAACCTGGTATGAGTTTATCCTCCCATTTCTATTGGCTTTTCAAACTATTTTTGATTCTTTTATTTTATTTTATTGTTTCTTAGATTATGGAGATGGATAATTACTATCGTTTTCTTTGATGAATCTTTAGCCAAAGAGTGTGATGGGTCTTCACCAATTAGGAAATGCAATGATAGTTCTTGAATGTAGTCATTAGTTTTATTAAAGAATATATAATTCTACTCAAATGTCAAAATTATGCACCAGTACTTTAAAAAATAACTCATAATTTCCTTGATAATCTATACTACTTTTGCTCCCCCACCCCCACACCATCACCACAACATTAATTGTTCAAGCTTCGCCCCTGAATACAACTTAAATTGAGTGAATTATGCACATTTGAACAAAAGAGTCATATTATGTTTAATTGCTGAAATATAAAAAAAAATCTGATTTGATATGCTTCCTTGCGGGGCGTGTAACTCATTCAATTTTTAACCAAATCAAGCTTTTTTATAGACTAAACTTATCTACAAAACATAAACAACATGTATGAAAAAGATTCAGGTCAATACAACTTAAATTGAGTGAATTATGCAACTTTCAAAATTTGGACAAAATGCAAAATTTGTAAATATTGCTAATTGTTAGTGCTGAAACAGATTTGGTTTTATTTACCTTGATGGCTATATTCGAGAAACATGTCTTTCACATCGTATGCTTATCTTAGCAATTCAAAGGTAGAGTTCCACCGTGTTGGAGTTTCACCACACAAAAACCTTTGAGTTTCTACAATCGCATCCTTCATGGCTTGTTTAAAGGTCTTGATCCGTTGCGGGGAGGCTCTAATGTATTTCATCGCATCCTGTATGCTTTTTACATGGTAAACTTCGTGTTTTAACCCCATTTTCACAACTAGGTTTATGATATGAGTCATACACCTAATGTGAAAATGTTTACCATTATCGTAAATACCCAAAAGTTCTTTCACAATGATGTTGATTGTTGCGTCATTTGTCTTGGCACTATCAACGGTCATCGTCATGACATTCTTCATGCCCACTCGTTTATGCAAATTAGCAACTCTCGGGTCATGTCTTTAGCTTTTTGAGTATCAACCTCTTTAAAGTTTACTACCCTTTTGTGAATGACAAAATCTTTAGTAATGAAGTAGGCCATGCCAACCATATAATTTATCTTTTGACACGAGGATGTCCACGTGTCGGTTGTCAAGTGGATGGTTGTTTTGGGGTTGCTCAAATGTTTGTATAACTTCTGCCTCTCCATTAAATAGGACACAACATCACGAGAAATTTTATGCCTTAAAGGCAATTTCACCCTACCATTAAGGGCGTTTACAAATTCTATGAAGGCCTCGTTTTCAATGAATTTAAAAGGTAGTTTCCCGATGGTGAAAAGGCCTAGTAAGGCAAGTTGAATCCTCGTATCATCATGTTTCCATGTGTATACATGGCCCTCGCCATTAGGAGCTTTCGTAAATGACAACTTTTGTTGTTTGTCATCATCTTCATTTGGTTTTTTGTCCAGATTTAACTTGTAGTCATTAAAATGCTTGTTTATTGAAGTTGTCCCATTCCAGTTTGCATCCACGGCTAGTAATTTTAAACAATAATTACATTCGGCAAACTTTCTTTCAATTCCATCTTCCTCCTTTATGCATTCTATCTAGAAGTAATCCCAAACATGAGTAGTACAATTATCTCTACCCTCTCGTCTGGTTGGGTTAATCCAGTCCTTTAACTCCTTCTGAGCCGTTTTTTTGTTCTTGGGTTTTGGTTCTGTTGGGTATTGTTGTTGTGTTCACTTTTTTGGTATTGGTGGTTTTTTTGTTTGTATAGAAGAAACACCAGCATGGCATGTTATACCAAGTGACGAATCAGACCAAGAAGAGGAGCCACAAGAACAACAACCATCAAAAAAACGAAAATTTGCAACCCCAAAAAAACGAAGACAACCAAAAAAACCAACACAAACAGAAAAACCACCACTACCAAAAAAGCGTACACAACAAAAATACCTAACAAAACCAAAACCCAAGAGCAAAAAAAACGAATCAAAAGGAGTTAAAGGATCGGATTAACCTAACCAGACGAGAGGATAGTGACAATTGTACCGCTCCTGTTTGGGATAACTTCGAGATAGAATGGATAAAGGAGGAAGATGGAATTGAAAGAAAGTGGGTCGAATGTAATTATTGTTTAAAATTACTAACCAGGGATGCAAATCGGAATGGGACAACTTCAATAAACAAGCATTTTAATGGTTGTAAGTTAAATCCGGACAACAAACCAAATGAAGATGATGACAAACAACAAAAGTTGTCATTTACGAAAGCTCCTAATGGCGAGGGCCATGTATACACATGGAAACATGATGATACGAGGATTCAACTTGCCTTACGAGGCCTTTTCACCATCGGGGAACTACCTTTTAAATCCATTGAAAACGAGGCCTTCATAGAATTTGTAAACGCCCTTAATGGTAGGGTGAAATTGCCTTCAAGGCATAAAATTTCTCGTGATGTTGTGTCCTATTTAATGGAGAGGCAGAAGTTCTACAAACATTTGAGCAACCCCAAAACAGCCATCCACTTGACAACCGACACGTGGACATCCTCGTGTCAAAAGATAAATTATATGGTTGGCATGGCCTACTTCATTACTAAAGATTTTGTCATTCACAAAAGGGTAGTAAACTTTAAAGAGGTTGATACTCAAAAAGCTAAAGACATGACCCGAGAGTTGCTAATTTGCATAAACGAGTGGGCATGAAGAATGTCATGACGATGACCGTTGATAGTGCCAAGACAAATGACGCAACAATCAACATCATTGTGAAAGAACTTTTGGGTATTTACGATAATGGTAAACATTTTCACATTAGGTGTATGGCTCATATCATAAACCTAGTTGTGAAAATGGGGTTAAAACACGAAGTTTACCATGTAAAAAGCATACAGGATGCGATGAAATACATTAGAGCCTCCCCGCAACGGATCAAGACCTTTAAACAAGCCATGAAGGATGTGATTGTAGAAACTCAAAGGTTTTTGTGTGGTGAAACTCCAACACGGTGGAACTCTACCTTTGAATTGCTAAGATAAGCATACGATGTCAAAGACGTGTTTCTCGAATATAGCCATCAAGGTAAATAAAACCAAATCTGTTTCAGCACTAACAATTAGCAATATTTACAAATTTAGCATTTTGTCCAAATTTTGAAAGTTGCATAACTCACTCAAGTTAAGTTGTATTTACCTGAATCTTTTTCATACATTTTGTTTATGTTTTGTAGATAAGTTTAGACTATAAAAACGCTTGATTTGGTTAAAAATTGAATTGGTTAAAAATTTAATGAGTTACAGGTCCCGCAAGGAAGCATATCAAATCAGAATTTTTTTATATTTCAGCAATTAAACATAATATGACTCTTTTGTTCAAATGTGCATAACTCACTCAATTTAAGTTGTATTCAGGGGCGGAGCTTGAACAATTAATGTTGTGGTGGTGGTGGTGGTGTGTGTGTGTGTGTGTGGGGGGGGGGGGGGGGGGGGGGGGGCAAATTTGAGTAGAATTATATATTCTTTAATATAACTAATGACTACATTCAAGAACTATCATTGCATTTCCTATTTGGTGAAGACCCAGCACACCCCCTATACCTATAAGTTACAAGTAGTTGTCACCTCTTTGGCTAAAGATTCATCAAAGAAAACGATAGTAACTATCCATCTCCATAATCTAAGAAACACTAAAATAAAATAAAAGAATCAAAAGTAGTTTGAAAAGCCAATAGAAATGGGAAGGATAAACTCATACCAGGTTAAGAGATAATAGTAGTGAAATTTGGGTCCAACTTTCTTTGAAACACTACATCAAACACTTGGGATGCATGTTTTGTAAACCTGTAAATCCATTTTTTTTATTAACCTGGGAAGAAACCAACTGGTAGAGATTAAAAACAATTATATCTGAGAAGTTATATTTAACCATTCTAAATAATAAAAACCAACATGCACCCATATCTTTAAATTAATCTGAATTTCGTCAAATTTTCATATTCAATGCAGAGAACAATTAGGAATGTAATATTCACATTAAAATTGGACCAATTCCATATTCCAAACTAAATTTCCTTCAAGAATCACCAACTTGCAGCTCTTATATCTTCTTACAAAATAAAGATGAAACGGAGGAACTCAATAGTCAGGAACAAATTTCATTGCCAAGTATAATGTCATCTAAAATCTGTAACAATGCATTTAATAGATTGTGAAAACTAAAATCGAAATTAGTTGATTCCGAAATCACAACAACTAGCAAACAGAGGAACTCAGGAGTCGGGAACAATTCATCCAAATTTGACAATAGCATGCTTATATTTATAACTTTTGAAGTGATACGGGCTGCTTCTAACCCGAATTCTAGGGGGGGGGGGGGATAGCCCCTCCTGATCCTATAAATGATCTGCCCATGGTTGTATTGACCTGAATCTTTTTCCAACATGTTGTTTAGTTTTTGTAGATAAGTTTAGACTATAAAAACGCTTGATTTGGTTAAAAATTGAATGAGTTACAAGTCCCGCAAGGAAGCATATCAAATCAGAATTTTTTTATGTTTCAGCAATTAAACGTAATATGACTTTTTTGTTCAAATGTGCATAACTCACTCAATTTAAGTTGTATTAACCTAAATCTTTTTCCTACATATTTAGTTTTTGTAGATAAGTCTAGACTACAAAAACGCTTGATTGGGTTAAAAATTGAATGAATTACAATCCCCGCAAGAAATAAAATCAAATCAGAAATTTTTTATATTTCAGCAACTAAACGTAATATGATTTTTTTTTTGTTCAAATATGCATAACTAACTCATTTTAAGTTGTATTGACCTGATTCTTTTTCCTACATGTTTAGGTTTGTAGATAATTTTTTACTATAAAAACACTTGATTTGGTTAAAAATTGAATGAGTTACATCTCTTGGAATATAGCATACCATATATATATATATATATATATATATATATATATATATATATATATATATATATATATATATATATATATATATATATATATATATATATATATATATATATATATATATATATATATTTGCAGCAACATACATGGAAACTTTTATTGTATTTTCTTTGTTGTTTTTTATAGATCCAATGTTTCAAAAAAGTGTGGAAAGGATACCATCGCATTCAGACATTGAGATGATTACAAAGATGATGGAGTTCCTTGAGAAGTTTAAGAAGAAAACTGAAAAAGTTTAGTGTTCAACAAAGCCTATCTTCCATACTTATACACGGGAGATCTTAAATATAGAGCAACGAATTAGGAAATAGGAAACCAACCCGGATTTTTTGTTTATGGTACCGGGTATGAAAGAAAAATATGACAAATATTGGAGTGACTATGACAATATAAGTGATTATGTCTTCTTTGCGACATTGTTAGATCCTCAATGCAAGTCAAAGTTTGTGAAAATTGTTTTTACCCAAATGCTTAAAGCCAAGAACAAAGATAATAAGATGTATGTTGATGAGATAGAATCGAAAGCACGTGCAAAGGTTATTGATATCGAATGCAAATTAGACAAGTTTTTCAATACATATTTGGAAAGACCAAACATGACACCGTCGTCTCAACAAGAAACTCTCGAAGAAGTTGTTAAATTTGATGACGAAAACGAATTCTTTGGAAGCTATATGACCTCGGGAAGTGTCTCATTGTCTTCGTTGGAAAGTCAATTGCAACGATACTTAAGCGAGAACCCAATTGGATTTGACAAAGGATATGATATCTTCACATGGTGGAAAAATAACATGGTGCGGTTTCCGATCGTTTGCTTGAATAGCAAGAGGTATCGACTTTTACTTCAATTTTTCATATTTATTTTATAAATTCATGTCGTGTATTATATACTAATTTGTTTCTTAATAGATATTTCGGGGAAGCAAATTTCCACCGTGGCATCTGAATCCACATTCATCGTCGAGTAATTACCGACTACCGTACTAATTTGTCGGTTGTGATTGTGGAGGCATTAATATGCACCTAAAATTGGCTAAGAAATAGTAGCTTGCCTATATATGACTATGACAAAGTGCATGATGTGTTAGTTGACAATGACCTCGCTATTGGTAATACACTAATATTTGTTACATTTTAAACGTCTTATTAGTAATTGTTACATTTTATTAAGTAATAACGTTTTTCTTTTGTATTATATATAGACATTGTGGATGCATTACACAACTTGAAGCTAACGGGGAAGAGATCGGTGAATTAGTCAAAATGTCAATAGATGTTGGAATCCACATATTAGACTTTTTTTTGTTGGGGAAACTTGAAAGTATATTTTGAATTTTGAAAGTATATTTTGAATGTTGGATAGCTAATGATGGTGCAATGGTTGTTTGAAAGAGAGAAACTGACTTATTTTTGATAATATCAAACTTATAGTTTTTCATATATTGTCTGGCAATCGCTTGTTTATATAGATTATATTTATAAATTAGTGCAGTTTCCTAAAATAATAATACATCCAACACTTGACAAGGTTTCAAGACCCGACAAGAATCGTCAAAAACCGAAACCGTAACCGAAATATTTCTCAAAATACAGTGCTATTTCTCGAGGACCGGTTCCAACATCGAAGACCCGACAAAAATCAAAACCGACGGTCCGATTCGGTTCCTAAATTCGGTCAACTTCGGTTCCTGGGTCGGATCCGATTCAGGTCGGTTCCTTTGCTCATCCCTAGACATAATGTTTTAGTTGAATTTTAGATTTGTCTTGATTTAAAAGAATAAAGCACAATAAATACCTCACATATTGTGCAACTTTTTAAATTTTATATTTTCTTTTATACACATTCCAAGTCCAATAGTTTCTATAATATGGCAATTAGTGGGGTTATAAACAAACCAACAAACACAAACAAAAGACTTGTTCATATTTACCTTTCCAGATTAATATAAATAACAAACAAACAGATTTTCTTATTTGTGTTCATTTGTTTAACAAATTACTTTCATGTTCATGCACGAAACGTAAATGAACATAAATCATTTATATTTTAGTTTGATAGTTTTTGTGGCAATGTGGCATATGGCAATTTATGTTTTTACCAAGAACAATCACAAGCACATAGAAATATTTTGAGAAAATTCATTTATTTCATCAAGAAAGAAAAAAAATATGAAGTTTATACATGTTTAGGCAAAAATATAAATGGAGGAAAAGTGATAGTTATATCCTTAGCCACCCCTATACATAGTATCTTTCAGCAGTATGCCACCAACAACTCCAATGAGCAAAAGAATATATGATCAAATAGCCACAGGTTATTCTATGACCTATAAGACATCAATGGTGTGTCCACGTGTCATGATCCTACATGGTCTCCTGCAGCAATGAAGTCAATGTTCAATGTTCCTTTAACTCAATGTTAGTTTGTCTTAATCGGTTAAGTCAATGTTCAATGTTCCTTTAAGATATCTTATCTCTAAAATGGGTGATAACTGCACAATTAGCGAGTCTATAATAAGAATGGAAAAGCTGAGAGCAAATGTAATTAGAGCTTGCTTAAGCATCCACAGTAAAGAAAAGTGTTGTAAAACTCGGCCCACTACCAGGCAATTGACTGAGTCAAACTTGGACCAATTTGGTCAAGCACGGTCAAATAGTCAAAATTGAATTTAAAAAAAAAAGTCAAGAATTTTGATAGAAATCTTAACACAATAATGAAGGAACCGCAAATTGAATGCTTGATTCCTATGGAAGTGAAATGGAATTCAAAATAACAAATCAGGGAAAATAATCAAATGATTATCCTTCCTACCCTAAATCAGAGAGGGTCTAAAAAGAGATGACCTCCTGATGACCATAAAAATGAAAAGTACTCAATCCCCCAATACTCTTAAGATAATAGTTATTTATACTAGCCTAGGGATGATTCTAGAAAAGGGTGCAAAAACAGAAAATAAAAAATATTACAAGCAAATATTTGCTATAAACTGAGTTAGGATTTAGAAAACAAACAAACAAGAACCCAAAACTATTCATTGTATTGATTTAAGAACCCTAAACAAAATTACAAAAAAGATGGTTTGGCAAATTCGAGAAGCCACTCTCCCAGGGTATGAAATACCAGATTTCTCACAAAAGATAGATGATGATACCCACATACCCTCTTGATAAGCCCCGTCAACTATTATTACCATTGTGGGGAGGGGAGTTTCATTGTTTTATTGCTTTTCTCTTATTATTAGTTATGTTGTGTCCACTTATCTCTGCAGGAGGTCCTTTTTGGTGGAGGATAAGTGTCCTTGTCCTTTTGGTCTGATCCTCAGAGTACAAGTAGGCATTTCTTTTTTTCCTTTTGTTTTAGTAAGAATATTGTTTCTTCCTTGGAGATACCCATATCTCGAATATTGGGATTGTCTAATACAATTCACGTCTTGTTCATTTACTATGTCTTAAATCCGCATTCAACTTGATAGATCCAACTTAGGTCTATCAATTGGTATCAGAGCAAGGTGGCTCCTCGGAAAAAAGAATGTTCCATCAGACAAGAAGTTAAGAAGCTTTGGACAAAAATCTGGGAAAATCATGGATGAGCAACAACAGAAAGTGGTTAACCAACAACAAGCCAGAGCAATTGAAGATAACAAACTTAAACAGAATGAGATGATGAGGAAGCTTGATGTTCTGGTGGGGAAGATAGAGAAAATGGAGCGTGGAAAGGGTTCCAAAACACCAAACTCAGGCCTAATCACTCCCGATGGGAATCTCATGGACAAGAACAATGGTCAAGGAGGCAGCGGAACAGCGGTTCTAGTGACAGAGGTATGGGATTGTTTTTTGGGTCCTTCTAAGGAACAAATCAAGGGAAACTGAAATTCGAATTTGTGTCTGTGTCTGTGTCGCGTTCATGTCAAGTGTAAAAAACATGATGTCGTGTCATGTTCGTTTTCAAAATTCGACACAAAATTGACACAATCTACCATTTGTTTGTTGTGTTTGTTGTGTTAAGTATGCTTAAGTATTAATTAAATAAACTAATTGTTATTTTATGTTAGTTAAAAAAACACAACATTGTGTCGTGTCGTGTTCGTGTTACAAAAAATCTTGTCGTGTTGTGTCGGACAAAAGCACGACATGATTGCCTGATTTGCCACTCATATCACAGATCAATGTTATCTTGGTGGAAGAGGCAGAAATTCACACAGACTCGGAACCACTCAGACAAGTTGATAGACCCGGAAGTAAGATTGGATTCCAGCGATGTTAATCATCTTGTGGAAGTCTCCCTCAACTCCGTTGCCAGGTTGACCTCTCACCACACCCTGACCGATCCAGGAGCAACTCATAACTTCCTAGCTTTCAGGGTGGTCAAAGAACCGAGCATTCCGGTCACCGATACTGAACCATATGGATTGAAGATGGGAACGGGGGACATTGAGGAGGGTCGGGGTGTGTAAAGGTATCTTTTTACAACTCCATGAGATCGATATTGTCGAAGAATTCCTTCCCTTAAGACTCGATAGCATTTGATGTCATACTAGGGATGAAATGGTTGGAAACTTTAGGTACAACCCAGACAAATTGGAAGGAACAAAAAATTGAATTTGACTTTGGGAAATCAAAAGTAAAATTGAAGGGAGAGGTTGCTCTTGGAAAATCTATAGTCACATTGAGGACCATGGAGAGGGACTTGAAGAGGGAGAAGGCAGAATTGCTTATTGAGTTCGGCAACACACAACACTTATTGAGTTCGGCAACACACAACACAGATACCTAGTTAGGTACCTAAATTTCTAACTCAAAATTCTCCACAAATTTGATGGAATCTTTTGTTCCTGAACTCCCACAAAAACGCCATTTAGAACATCTGATAATTCTAAAAGACAACATCCCTCCGATTAGTGCCCGACCCTATCGGTGTCCCCATTTCCAAAAAGACGAGATAGAGCGGTTGATCACAAAAATGTTAATCGCATGGGTCATCCAAGTCAGCTACACAGTCCCGGTGATTTTGGTTAAAAAAAAAAGGATGGGTCATGGCGGTTCTGTGTCAATTACTGTCAATTACTGACACTACAGGTCGCTAAATCGGGCAACGGTTCCCGACAAATTCCCCATTCCGGTTATTGATGAGCTTTTAGACGAATTACATGGATCGATCATTTTCAACAAGTTAGATCTAAGATCTGGGTATCATCAAATCCGAATCCCAACACAAGACATCCCTAAAACCGCCTTCTGCACACATGGCGAGCATTACAAGTTCAAAGTAATGTCTTTTGGGCTTACAAATGCCACAACCACCTTCCGGTCGCAAATGAACGATATCTTTTGTCCATATTTAAGAAAATTCATTTTTGTGTTTTTTGATGGCATACTTGTAAGTTGTAACAGTGACACACACACATAGTAAAAGTTCAAACGAGAATGGAAAAAGGTTGAGAAGGCGAGAACAAATTTCAACCACTAATTTATTGCCATTAAGTTATTTTCCAGCCCATTAAATATTTTTCAACCACTTTTAAACACCTCCCTTAAGTCGAATGTGGTCTTCTACAAATCATACATGGAATTTATCTCATTTGACAATCACCACACAAGAATTTCTTCCCTTCTAAGTCGTACTATTTTATACTTTTTAACTTTGTAATTCTACTAGTTGAGTGTCTAACTAGCTAATGTATCTTACGGATTTTTGAACACATTCAACATGATAGTTGTGATCTTTTAGCTCATCTTTGATATTAAGGTTTAAAATATGGGTCATGCAGGTAAGGTGGAAATGTTTTCCACCATCATACGATTTGGGCAATTTTTTAATCAAAAATTTTATCGTCTTATCATCTGAAGTAGCATTGTCGGTAGTCATGGTCATCACGTTCTTTATCCCCACCCAAGTATACAATCCAATAGCAAATGGGTCACTTCTTCCCTTGTGATTATCTATGGATCTAAAGTTTAGAATTATTTTATGCATTACCCAATTATCATCAATAAAGCGACCATTTACAACCATATAATTTATTTTTTGATGAGAGAAAGTCCAAATATTTGTAGTCTTAAGTGTATTGTGTTACTTGGATTACTAAAGTAAGGATTTTTTTTCTTTAATAAACATAATATTTAGAAACATCACGATTAATCTTATGCATAGATGGTATAGAAACTTTTTGTTAAGAGCATTTTTGTACCTAATAGAACTTCATTTTCTACAAACTTAAACGGTATTTCACCTACAACAAATAGGTTAAATAAAACTTTCTTAATCCTAAAAGCATCATGTTTCTAAGTTGTGACACTACTACCCTCTGCACAAACTTGTTTTTTTAAATTGCAATTGTTTTGCCCTTTATCGTTTTCTAGGTTTTTTGGCTTCTACCAACGTGTTTATTTAAACTAGACGTTTTGTTTATCGGCTTTAAATAACTTTAACTTTTTAATCTTTTACTTTTGTTCGTATCGGCTTTAAATAACTTTAACTTTTTAATCTTTTACTTTTGTTCGTATCGGCTTTAAATAACTCCAGCTTTTTATGTTTTTTATGTTGTAGATCTTGATTCTTCAATGTTATTGATGTTGTAAAATTGTAATCATGATTCTTGAATGACATTAACAATAATTGTTATGTTGCAACATTATTGGTGAATGCCACTGATGTTGCAATCTTGATGTCATAGTTGTTGACTTTATGTAATGTGATAGAAGTAAATGTTTTTTTGTAGTGTAGGATGACAATATATTTGTTGGATCCACCCCCACCCATGTGATTGTTGATGATGATTATTCTGAAAAGGAAAAAGAAGAGCATATGGCATTGAAAGTCACATAAAAGAGAATAGGTACCACCAAAAACAAGATGTTAAAAACATTTGTAAAGGTTTGGCTACAAAATGATGTGGAGTGAAAACTAAGCATGCTAAATGTAAGTTCTGCTCAACTATCCTTAAAGTCGACACGAACAAAATGGAACATCTACCTTAAATAAACCCGTCGGTAGATGCAAAAAAATAATCCGGAAAACATCAAAGAGCAAACCAATTTTTAATTTAAAAAACAAGCTTTTGGGGAGGATAGTAGTGTCACAACTTGGAAACATGATGAGGTTAGGATTAAAAAAGTTTACTTACCGTATTTGTTTTAGGTGAACTAGAGTTTAAGTTCATAGAAAACAATACTTTTATTGAATACACAAATGCTCTTAACGGGAAAGTTACTGTACCATTTAGGCATAAGATTAGTCGTGAAGTTTCTAAGTATTATGTTGATGAGAAAGAAATATTTACTTACTACATTAATCCAAGTTACATAACACAATATACTTGACTACGGATACTTGGAAATCTTCTCATCAAAAAGTGAAGTGTATGGTTGTAGCGTGTCACTTTATAGATGATAATTGGGTTATACATAAAAGAATTTTAAACTTTAGACCCATAGATATTCAAAAGGGGAAGACGTGGCTCATTTGTTATTGGATTGTATACATGGGTTGGGGATAAAGAACATTATGGTAATGATCGTCAACAATACCACTTTAAATTAACGATAAGCCAATAGAATTTTTTATTAAAAAATTGTCCAGTTTGTATGATGGTGGAAAACATTTTCACATTAGGTGCATGACCCATATTTTGTACCTAATTGTCAAAGATAGGGTAAAAGAACACAACTATCATGTTGAATGAGTTCAAAAAGCCGTAAGATACATTAGACATTCAACCGATAGAATTGCAAATTTTAAAAAGTGTATAAAAGAATGCGGCTTAAAAGAAATAAATTCTTATGTGGTGATTGACCAATGAGATGAAATTCCACGTATGAGTTGTTGAAGACCGCATCTGACTTAAGAGATGCGTTTGAAGGTGTCCTAGAAAATGACGTAATGGGCTGGAAAACAACTTAATGGGGCTGGAAAATAACGGGTTTTGGAACGAAAACCGGTTTAGTCCATAGCAGTCTGGTTCCCAATTTGATTCAGCCGATTCTTTTGGTTCTAGTCCAGCCTGAGCCGATCCTAGAGCCGATCCTAGAACCGGGCTCATGCCTATCTGTAAGTGCTTTGTAATAAAGACGTGGGGGTATTTTGGTCGATTATTATATTAGTATAAATACGAGATCTTGGGAAGTCAGTTGGTAGTTATTGATTTGTTCAGTTAGAAAAAGTTCTTGAAAGAGACATCCTCTTGAAAGGTAGATTTCATTTTAAATCATTCAACTATAATCATTTAATCAATTGAATCTTCTACCAACTATTATCATCAAATCTAGAGTGTAAAAACACCAAACGAGACTATTTCAAAAACTACCATCCCACAACCAAGATTCTCTCCCCTTCCTCGTGATTTCCTAAATGCTAAAAACAAAGACCTAGATCGTAAAAACTTAAGACTTAAGATAGGAGAATACAATAGAGATTTGTTAAGTACATATTAGGCACCATATTAGACGTCTTTTACTTTATTTATACTTTTATAGCATTTTGTAGATAGAATTCATGTATGGCACCTTCATTAGGGTTTGCAGTTGATTTGTATAAAAGTGATTTCTTTATGCAGTTGATCATAAGTAATGTGTAGATGGCTAGTTGAGTCATACATCACAAAGGTTGCTTATAAATCTTGTATAAATATTGATACCATTGTAAAAGAGAAGAAGTGTAACTTACCATCATTGAGATTACCACGTAAAAGAAGGCAATACATATGATGGATAAGCATCATACTTCAATGCAAGAGCATGCACAGAAGACACGTCAGCAAGTTCTCCAAATCCACCAAGTCCAAGTTCATTTGCATGGATCCCACAAGTGATAAAAGCAGATTCAATCCCAGATGCATTTGCACCTTTTATGTCATGGTGTAAAGAGTCCCCCACAGCAATTGAATCAGAAGCATCCACACCAGCCATAGCCATAGCTGCTTTATAGATAATCTGATGCATTAATGAAACCATAATAACTTAATAAGCAACCAAGAAACAAAGTTTGCAAAACAACTAAAGAATCACAATAATAAATCTCGTTTTGCAAATCTAAAATTGAAAAGAATGTTAAGAATATATAAAAGCATAAACTTTATTTGGTTTTGAATACTAAAATCACCTCATGAGGCTTGCCCATCCATTTAACTTCACCACCAAGCTTTTCGTAAGTAGCTGCTAAAGTACCTAAAAAGAACATAAACAGTATAATAGTCAAGTGTAGTTTTACCTAATTGCCCTTCTACTTTTTTCCTCTCAACTTCTCTCATGTTAAAATCCATAAACATTAATAAAACATATGGCTTATTCACTTTAAAAAGAAACAGAACTTATGTGTACAACATTTTATCCAGATAGACATCATTTGGTTACTTTACCTATACATGACTTAATACAGAAGAAAAAAAAAAACCTAAGATATAAATAATAAGAGTCTCAAGTAAGAAAAAAAATAAAAAGTTACCAGGCATGATGCGTAATTCTCTAGCTTCAACAGTGACAAAATCAGGATTTGCTACCACCATAGGGATACCTTTAGCTGCACAATGTTCTAGAATCTTCTCAAGCTCCTCAAGCTTCTTGGAAATAGAGTCACCAGAAGAAAGCCCTAGAGCTTCAGTACCATGGACCAAAATAAACTCAGCTTTTTCGACATTCTCTACAACCTGTAACCCTAACCCCTGCAGCAATATGATAAAGAAATATAAAAAAGAAATATCAATGTGCTTTCATTTATTTGTTTCTTTCTATTGCAACATTTACCTCAAGTGATATAGCACCTCGATCACTCCATGTCATGTGAATGCAGGTCTTTCCTAAAACACGAAACCAAGGATCATCTCTCCTGTTCATGGTAGATCACATATTAAAGATATTATTTGCATGCTTCTTGAAGAAAATAAAGAAAAAGAAGTACACGTTACATAATTGGTTGTTTTTCATAAAAAGGAGAATCTCCAAGATTTATAAGGCCACTAAGCCTATAACAATGATACTCATCAAATCTAGTAAAAGTCGATTTGTAATGAAATAATGAATTAATCTTTGGATTTTTGTCACACTACCTTTGAAGATGTTGATATGTTAATTCTCCACTGGTGATAGCTCCAATGAAGAGAGAGGGATCAAATCCAAGGCTTTTCAATTTATCCAATGTTGTTGATGCACGTCTTGATGAATTACTAATAATGACCATTTTAGCACCACGAGAAGCCAGATTTTCCACTGTTAGAAAAGTAGGAAACTTGACTATATGATATATCACCCCCAAAATGTCAAAAGAATAACATACTTTGGAGAGAAGAAAAAAAAAAGGATCTCCAATTGACATGACATCCCTTACCAAAATGTCAAAAGCTCATAACATACATGTAGATATGGCACCAGGGTAAGGTTGTTTCCCATCATGAAGAACACCAAATTGATCCAACAGCCATGCCTGCACCAAATATCACTTGGGTAACTAAAAATTATCAATTTGAAAGGTAAATGGTTTGAGATTGACACAAGAAGCACATAACATTCTGCAATTTTAATCCACAAATCAAGACTAAAGTCTAATGATGCAAATTACTCAAAAGATACTTGGAAATATCAACAGATGAGAATGAAGGGTTCATTATACGACGACATGATAAGCTCGAAGTTAAACCCATATTTGATACCATAATACACCACAAGGAGGGCGTTAAGGGTTGCCGGCAACATACAAAAGGCTATTAAGGTTTTCCTCTAGGTAGATGGGGGCAGGAGGCGGTAAGAAGGGCTGTGCGCGGCGGACGGTGGCTATGGGGAGGAAGAAAGTCGGAAGGTCGCATTTCTACCTTAAATACGGTTTTCTTTTGAACTGTAAATCGGAAAAATAAGGATAGAAGTTGGAAAGCATGCCTTGTAATGGCGAGATTCAGCAATTTGCTGGAGACCTGTGAAGATCTTGATGTCACTCGCATTGGATGCAGCCATTGCCATTATGTTCTCTTCAACAGCAGTTACGATTTCCGGCCACAACCTGCAATCCAGGAACGCTCTTTTGGCCGACCAATCTTTAGAGAATCTGGGAATTGAGGCCGAGCAAGATTTATTTGAGCTAATGATAAATCATAAAAATACAAATTTTGGATTTTATTAGGGTTCTACTATAAGGAAAAAAAAAATAGTTAAATCTTCGAAGTTTAACTAATTAATTTAAAAAAGAAAACTTCTATGTACATTTTTTTATTTAATAAAGTACTACAAATCGGTAACTGTATTTATTTGACTATTCTAGCAGGCATCATGTTTTCAAAATTTATATTTTTTTTTAGATTTTAAACTTTATTATAAAGTTGGTCTAAATTTTATAATTTTAACTAAAAATTCAAAGAAATTTATGAATTCTATCATAAATTTGGTTTTTTTATATATTTTTTTTCAAAATTTTGTTTCGAATATATTTTTTTTATATAAAAACATATTTATATAAAAAAACATATTTGTACATAAAAACCTTCTTTTTTCTATATTAAAAACTTTTTAAAAAACAATTTTATAGACGAAATACTTATTTATAAAAACATTTTTACTTTAAATACCTATTTATAAAAATATAGTTATATAAAAATGCAAAAAATACACATATGTAAAATATATTATTATATCCATATATACGTTAAAAGACTTTTATAAAATAGATAATTATTAAGTACTTGAAAAATATTTTATGTGCATACAAATACATAAAAACATATACAAATACGTTTTTATAAAAAAAAAAATGTATAAAAATAGGCATTATATATACATATATATATATATATATATATATATATACACACACACACACACACAAACACGTATTTTATAAAAATATACACAAATGTTTTTTTTTAAATATGGAGATTTTTTTAAATATTTGTTTAAACTATGATGTTTTGTTAAATGGTTTCTGTTAAACCTTGTTTTTGGATTAAACCGTAGTTTTAAATTTATTCTAAAAATATGTGGTGTTACAGTTGGTATCAGTGTCATGTTTTAAGCGAATTAGGATGGATCATTCAACTCTTAGACGTAGACTTTGGTTATGGAATATGTGAATGAGACATAAGATTGATATGCCTTAAGTTAGATGGACTTGTAGGATGTTACACTGAATGTTTTTATAGTAGTAATGAAAGTGAAATTGATATATGGATAGTCTAAACCAATTGAACAAATCTCCTAAGTGGTAAAGTCAAGGTTGGTTATGTATGATGTTGGTATAATAGTAGAGGGCTCGTACTATTATAAACATATGATACATACTAAAACTTGGTGGAACCATGAAAGAGTTTTACAAGATGAGGGATAGACATATACTATGAAAGTTACTAGAAATTGCATATCTTTAAGAAAGGCCATGATAATGTTTGAAAATTTTAACATGGATATATGAATACTAGTGTATAGTAAAGTGTTAAAATGTTATAGAGTGATGAGACGAACAAGGAGTCAAACCTTCGGCGAAAAAGGATGAGGATAAGGTCCAAATCAAGTCTCGGGTGAATAGGTCGCCAAGAGTGGCCAACCAAGGTAGTAATGATGGTGATTGTCACACCCCAAAACCATGAACGTCGGAAAAGTTCTGGGGCGGAGAACGTCATGTACAGTATCACAACAATGAAAAGTAGTAAACAAGCAACAACATCATCCATTGCATTAATAATATAATTTTAATACAAGTGTTCTGATATGTCTAATAGACACTAAAGTATAAATCAAAATGAAAGATGAGTCTTGAACGAGCTCCATCTTCTCTAAACCTTGCATCGGTACCTGTCTAGCGTTGACCTGAGGATACAGGTTATTTTGAAAGAGAGTATCAGCTTTAAAGCTGGTGAGATCATAAGTATTTTAGTGTCTTAATTTGTATGTAAGTATTTGTACGAATGAAATGTAAGTATTTGTACGTGTATGGAATGTAAGTATTTGTACATGTATGAATTGTAAGTATGAAAACGTTTTGAACATCCTAGAAAGCCCTATGCTTCCTACTGAGAGTAGCCTTCTACCAAGGCATCTAGTATCTGTGTGTGTCTCCTGTAAGAGTGTGTATTTTCCCAAACCCGACTATTATTAACCAAAATATAGCTTCCACATTACCGTGCATCGTGTGAATGTTCACGAAGTGAATGTAATGGGAAAATGAAATAGTACTATGGTTCAGTATCAAATAACTACGACCGTACTAACTACTTTAAATCTATTGTAATTTAAAGTAACATGTGATTGACCTGTATCCTGCTACCGACTCTAGTAAAACGACGATGTAAGACGCCGTAAGAAATGACATTTGGCACCCGTAGACTTGCAAGCCCCACTGTAGCGAGCAGCAATGTGTAGGATAGTCAATCCAGTATAGATCTATACGCAAACTCATACGCTCCCCAATTAAGGAGATTCGGGATACAAAAGCGGTCATGGCAAGAAGTGTCATGACCTGCTCAATGGTTCACATAACTGCATGAATGTATATGTAATGAATGTGCTAACTGAAAGTGTACTCTTTCTCTGTCTAGCCTGTGTGTACTGTAATGTTCTGCGTGTACTAGTTGTAATGTATATTATCTCTATCTAGCATGTATAGTAATGTACTGACTCATGAATGAACTGACTCATTGTATGTTTCATTGTTCTAGTAATGGTATTAGTATCCTCCTGTGCTACTCCTATGGTAACTTACTAGTGATGTAACTGGTACGTATGAACATGGAAGTATACCCTTGCTACCCAAGGGGTATTGAATGGACTGGAAGAACCTTTATGACTATATATGTACACATGATATATAACTAATAGTTAAACGACCTTCAGATGGATACCTAATACCCCACCAGACAACATCCCAACGGGGAAAAGGAAATAAGTCGGGTTAGCCTTCCTAAGCCCTTCAAACATTACTTATATAACTATACATATCTAGGCATGCAATTGACAATATAAAAGCATAAAATAAGTTTTGTAACGCCTTTGAACATGATTATTATCTAAGAAAATGTCGACTTGATGTCAGCCTATAAAACGGGTTGAAAGTATTTGTTTGATAAAACAGTTTAAGTATAAAGAAACATTTGTTTGAAACACAATTGTAAATGAGTTTGAAATGAAACATACAATGTATAATGAACAGTTTAATAAGGAGTTTTAAACAAATAAAACGTTTATGAAAATCATTCGAAGAAAACTATTTGGTAAAACAGCTAATGAGTAGTAAATCATTTGAATGTTGCTTATTAATCACGTGTGATTGATATAATAACTAGCATGATTGTACTTGTATCCCCTCCCCCCATAAAAACATTTAAAACATTGATTAAGGGGTATGAACTCACCTGTAGCAAGTGGTTGGGATGAACGGACTGAAATAGGATGCTAGGTGTCAAGTGAAGACTTGTACACACTCTATGATCCTAGATAACATATAATATCACATATATGTATCCAATTAGTCTTTAAACAACTAATAACCAAAGTCAAGACACCCTAGGACATGCTAAACACCTTATACAAGTGTTATAAGTCTCAAGGATTGCATCTAAGTGTTGTAGGGAAAGGCTAGTGTGTTTGGGGTTCAAGGAAAACTCCATTAGGGAGTTTACGGTTTTGTGGTCTTAACCAAAAGGGTTTACGGTCGTAAACCCTTGGGTTTACGGTCGTAATCTCACCCTCTTTGTGACCATTTGTTGTTTGAAGCCTTCTAAGCTAATCCAATCATTCCTACTTCATGTTTAAGCCTTAGGAAGTGTTTTGTGGCGTCAATACACTCCTAAATGGAGTTTAAGGTCCATGGACCATTTCTCCATGAGTTTACTACCATAAACTCTTATGGACTAAGGTATTTTGATGTTTTCAAGTCCCAAGCATAACAAGGAATAAATCTAGACTAGTTTCCTAAGCTTGTGAAGGGACTAGGGCCATTTTTACACCTCTTTGGGGTGTTTACAGTTTTGGGAGATCCCCAAACCGTAAACACATATAAATGAGGGATTTTGGTGGTTTTCATGTGCTAAACACATCAAAGAAGGATTCTAAGTTAATACCCAAGGCTTAGGATAAGATAAAGCTCACTTTGTCACCCTAAATAGGGTTTATGGTCCAAGGTATTCTTGGACTGTAAACACCTTTGATCTTGGTGTTCTTGGACTATTTCAAGATGTATAGAAGTGTAACAAAGCTTGTAAGACTCTAGGATAGAAGCACTTACAAGTTAGAAGCTCGAAAAGGTGCTAAGGGCCCAAGAACACTAGTGTGTGTTCTTGGTGTTCTTGGTGTTTTGGAAATTTAGTCAAAACACATAAATGGATGGATGAAAAGATGTACAATCACTAGATTAAGTGATATACTAACTTGAAAGGGCTAGAAACACTTACTAGATTGAAGATATTGAATAAAAACTTGGATGATACTTGAGAGAGTTTTGGAGTTTACTCTTGAGGTTGCAAATGAGAAATGAAGTGTTTTGGGGAGTAAACTCATGCTTAAGCATGAGTTTACGGTTTTTGGGGTAAATTAAGGCCCAAACATAAAATTTTGGCCGTGAACTTCTAAGCTACGTGGTATTCGCGATTTTGAAATTTCAAGACTCGAGACGGCACATCCTTTCACCCCGATCGTTTAAAGAATTATTATTATAATAGTCAACTAACTTTAAATTGTTAAAAAAAATTAGAAATGAAATTGAATTATAATATGAAGTGATTGACTTTTAGGGTTTGGCCGAATGAAAATTTCGGGTTGTCACGGTGATCCAAATCCCCCTCCGGTTACCCTTAAGGTAATCCAATGACTTTTGGAAGCATACCAAGAATAAAATATAATTGAAATGAGACGATTGATTGAGGAACGAATGGGGGATTCATTGAGAACCATGTCGGACACTTGTAATCAAGGTGACACCCCCTGAGGTTGTTGACCAATCTGAGTCGTCCAATCATGGACCCCCTCCTCATCTACCTCTACCACCCCAACCCCATGTGGTTACTCTTCAAGCACCACAATGTGGACAAAAAGGAATGAGGAGGTGTAACATCAAGGACTTCATGGTATGTCGCCATATGGAGTTCAAGGATGAAAAAGACCGAAAGGTGATGATGAAGTGGATTGTCGAAATAGAGCATGTCTTCTACACATTCAAGCGTAAAGACAGATTGAAAGTGGGGCTTGCTAGCCACATGCTTAAAGATGGTCCCCTCAGATGGTGGAACGACCTTCATGAGGCGATTGGAACCGAAGGGATTATATCCCTCACTCGATAGGAATTTGTGAGGAGTATAAAGGCCAAATTTAGCTCCCCAAGGCGCCAAGATAATTTGGTGAATGAATTTTTTGCTCTTCAAAAGGGCAATATTGATGGGTTTTGGTCATAAGACATCCTATGTGCTCATACAAACCCTAATGCTTGGATCTAGGTTTCTCTATTGTACATGCTTTGAATCCAAGACTATAAACCCTAATTCTAGCATATGGAAATCAATATTAACATATAATTAGGTTTAAGAACATACCTTGATTGTTATATAGCAATAACAATCCAATTCCTCCTTGAATTGACCTTGGAAAGCTGAGAGTCACAAGTGTCACTCCTCTAATGGCTTACAAACACCATAAGCAAGTGGAGAAGGTATAAAGAGAGAGGAGGGAGGTAGGAATTCGTCCTTAGGACCTCTTGGGAAGGGTTAGACGAATTCATAAGCCTTAGGGGGTTTATATAGGTGTAAAGATTAGGGTTTTAGTCTTTATCCTTATCTAGTTGCTTGCCCACCAAGCAACCATAAGATAAGTCTTAGAAACCCTTATCCTAGTCGAATTCTAAGGCATTATCACCTTAAATTCGTTCACCCTATATATAAGATAATCCTTACCTTATTTTGTAACTATCACATAATTACAATTCAGCCCCTCTAGTTTAATTAATTACACTTGATCACAAAATTAATTCTCAATTAATTATTGACCAATATTAATTAAACAAATATGATTTCTCCTTTAATATATTATTCTTATAACATATTAATAAATCATAATAGCCTCTCTCTATTTATTTCTCTAATCAAGTTGCTTTGGTGAAGGCAACCCAAAAGGACCATGCACCATCGGGTCAAGTACATACCAAAATAGTTATGGACTTAGACACTAATCCAACAGTCTCCCACTTGGTAAGTCTAAGTCTAATAACTATTTAGCGTATGACTTCGGATCCTGATCTGCAATCGTAGCTTTCCAAAGCCGCTGTCAACTCTGATCATATCAGATACGCGTGTCCTTAGATAAGGGATCATATATTCCTCCATTCTAGATATCATATGAGATATGATTTCAAATCATTCTCTTTGTACTATATCTCGATTTCCGATTTATGACGACTGACTAATTGAACAAATCAAATTAGCCCTAGCCCGGCCGAGCATTTACGTTTGTCATCACTAAACCATCGAGGGGCCCAAAGATATCGCTTTTATTCTACTTTGAATAAAAGGAATGGATAAACTTTGATACAATGCTTGCTTGCAGTCACTCACCGAATCACACACAACAATATGTTTTATAACACCAAGTTACTAGTGCGTTTACATATTATCAATGTGCAACCGATTCGCAAGATACAACTCACACATCTCGGTTTCAAGAATATAAGATGTTATCGTCTCACCAATCACTCGTGATACAATCCATGGAGTGATCCAAGTGAGCGTGGGTCTAATCCAATGCTCAAATCACATTCATAAGCACTCATGAACGTTGCAGCAAACATTTGCTTATGTCTAATACTCTTTTAGACAATCCACACACCAATTCACGACAGTCTTCATTCATATCTACTTCCAACATATGAACGACTGTGGCCCGTTTGAATAATTTGATTATTCTTAATAAACTCAATTATTCTGGAAGTCAAAACATGCAAAGTGAAACACAAGAATAATACTAATCCCATATGGCCTCAAACCTTTGAGTATAAATAAAACGCCTTTTATTTATCACCATATTGATTACTCATTATTTGTCGTTTCGGGTAATCAACTTCTTACTTGAATTCCAACACTTGTCCCATGCTCCTAGCATGCACACAATGTTTACCTATGGTTCTTACTTTGTGAAATAGATCACATTGAACACATTTCCAATCATTCTCATTTCGCAACTCCAAATCCTTTTTCCATAAGTTAAAGAATATCAAATTCTTGCTACTTATAGAATATGCCAGATTCTAACATTCTATGCAATTTATCCTTTCGTAATGTCACTGCACCAAAGTCACAAAGACTATTGCCAATGATATTACAAAGTCCTCTATTGGAGATTGTTACAAGACAATTCCATAGACGTGATGTCTCTCACTCAAAGTACATTCTTTGAACATCCTTTTGCATAGAAGTTTCTAATCTAGTCATAGATTTCTCAATATTCAATTCCCAATATGGACACACTTCCATATGTTCCATATGACAACTCATTCTTAATAGAATCTTATCTATTCGTAATGATGTCGATACGGTCCATCCAATATGGAAACATTTCCATATTTTCCAATACTATACTTCCAACTACTCACAAGCGACCAATCCTCGTCGAACTTTGGGTTGTCCTTTGATAGTTGTTTAATTGTTTTAGTCAAAACCAATTCTAGTCCCTTTTCCCTCTAAATGCGCTCGACAGTTGGAAAATTTTAGAATGGTCAAACATTAAAGCATTTGCAATCGATCCTATACCCGAAGCGTATGGGACACGACGCATAATGTTTTATTTGCTATGTTCTCAAAATTCGAATTGTGAAGAGGGATGTCGTAATCATAATCGAAATTTTAAGAACACACTATGTACCTTTGACTAAATTCTATTAACATTCCACAACCTAAGCCTTTAGATTTGAAATGAAGCATAATATTCTCTCCCTTAATTATAGCAAAACAATTCTTCAACTATTGCGACTTTGCAAAGTATGACTCTTGTTTTCTATAATTAATATTGCTAACCTTGCAATACTTTCCTTAATAATCATACAATCATAACTTTTATGCTCCCACGATCTTGATGATTATTATAAAACATAACACTTATGCTCCCACTAGCGTCGACATGTATTCTTAAACATCTTAACTTCCAGAAAGACAATACCTATTGAATTTCTTAAGTCCATGTTTCTAATACATAGTGCTTTGATAATCTTTTATCAAGGCTTCTTGAACTTATACACCTTTGCCTTCGATAGTTCATATGTGTGTCTAAACAATTAAGACTAATTTCCAAACCTCACAATTCAAATTATGGAAAGGGATGTCGTAACCATGATTGAATTTGAGAATGCAATTTTACAATCACTATTTTCTTAAAACTTTCTTAGTGAAAGCATTTCCTCACAATCATTTTCATGAAGGAGGAAATCTTATGACACTTAGATTTGAGCGGTGTATGTGTTCCTATCCATGTGAATTTGTCAAAACCAAAGTTTACGACAAATTCAAACTCTTATGGATCGAACTTTCTTGATCTCGATTTCTTGCCTTTATGGTAGCACAGCTGCCCACCATGTCTTCCAAGTAGTTAAGTAGCTCACCCTTTCCTATCAATGCACCTTTCATTGATTAAGGTGCTTTGCCTTTTATGCGTTCAAAATGAGAACTCATAGAACTCACATGCATAATTTACTCGATTGGATTGGCACAAAATCAAAATAATGTCAACACGATAGGTTGTAAACCTCAACTCGTGTGCTAGTGATGATCGATAAGGTTTATTTGATTTGTTCTTGAAACCTTTCAAGACAATTAAGACTCCCACTGAATCCTTGACATATAAGGTTCTCTTGTCAATAACCATTTCTTGACAAACAAATATTCAAGAGTTAGTGTAGCTTTTATCAAAACACTTCATAAATTGGTCCTAGTTGGTCTTTGTCTTATCCAAGACATCACAACTTTCCACATTTAATGAAAGTTACAAACCTTCTTAATACCTTTCACTCAATGTCACAATCTTAACTTTAAGACTTGTTATTGGAACGAAGTATGATTGACTTGTTGATTTAACCATTTCTTCAATTCTTGATTCCTCTTCTTAGACATACAATTGTACTAAGACTCACTTAGAGGATCAATTGAGATATGGTTCTTAATCATTAAGACCTATCATAAAGCATAAAAGGTACTCTCCCTTCTTCTTAGAATGGAGAAACTTTTATCTCTCTCCCTACTTGATTCTTGTTATTCGTTCTACTATTGATCTAAACATTTTCAATCAATTCAGAATTACACTTAATCTTATAAGCATAATCATATTTACTAAACCTTTAGTAAATCATGACGAATATCTTGTTACTCTTATGGTGGACTTTGATCAACACACAACTTTGTGTACTCGATCTCCTAGTCTTTCACTTGACACTTTGTCAATGAATTAGTCTAATTTCCAAATACGAAATTTCTCATTCATCGTGCATCCACGTTGCATGATTCCAAGTTTCTGTCCAATTGAAACTTGGGCGATGAGAAACTCTCCCTATTTGGTAAATTCTCGAATTTCCATAAATAACATAATAAGAACCAAATCCATTATAGAACCATTTTAACATCAATTTTTCATACACGCCATTGTAAGGATAAATAAATAAAATTTAAAATCAAAATTTATTTTATTTGCGGAAAAATTTTGTCCTTACAATGCAACTCATTTGAAAACTTATGCTAATACATCTTTCTTAGCAATCTAATTCTAACTCTAAGTAGTAGCTCAAGAATCTAATCTTCGAGAAATGCGATCGAAATCCATTCCTTTACGGTTAGATTTTGCTCACTTCTTCCATTAAGCTCCCTTTCTTTTCTTCGATCCTACAAAACATCAATTGTAATCTTATTACATTATGTATTAAGAATCTAGAATAGAAGCTTAAAAGAGTTAGTAAATGGATTTTACCTATATTAGAGTCATACGTTTCGACTCTCCCATCTCGTAGATCTCTTAGGTAAATGGGGCAGCTTCGTCTCCAATGCCCCTTCTCTTGGCAATAAAAGCAAATCGACTCTTTTGGAACAGGACATGGAACTACTTCAGACATTGCCTTTATCTTATGATCAAACTTTTCGATCATAGCATGTCTTTCGTTGCCATTGTCTATATCCATAGAGGTCTCGAAGGCAGATTCATCAATCAACTTTGCTTTTCTATTGCGCCAAATCATTGCAGATTCAGCAGCAATAAGCATATAGGTGAGATCTATAAGGGTCACGTCGTAGTTCTTCATATAGTACTCTCTTACAAACTCACTATATGAGTTGGGAAGTAACTGAAGAACCCAATCAACAGCCATTTCCTCACAGACAACGGATCCCAACATTCTTAACCTATCAATGTGTGACTTCATCCCTAGGACGTGTGCACACACCGACTTTCCTTCTTTATGTTTACTTGCCAAACGGGTTTGAGTGATCTTGAACTTTTCAAGCCTTTGAACTTGTGGGTTAGGGAGAATAATTGGAGGAGGAGGAGGAAGTGAAGTATGATCTCTTGTTCCTCGATCGAATCGTGGAATATCATCTTCATGTGGAATGCTTGTTCCACGGGATTTGGGAAGATCATAGTTGTCGAACTTTGACATCTACAATACGGGAGAAAACGAATTCAAGTTAGTTGATTGATTGAGTCCTTAGCAAATCACCCAAATGAGATACTAAGGCTAGGACCCAACACAATATTCTACAACTCGGGAGAGGGATGTCGTAACCCTAATTGCAGAATATTTGAAGGTAAGTGAATGACGATTCACTAATTTCCACCTCGAAAAACGAAAAAGAAATTTAAGTTTTAAATCTATGAAAACTCCTAGATCCTTTGAGATTCATTGAACTTTCAATGGCATGTTTAAATCTCGATATGCCCCTCTTGTTTGTGACTGGGATGCCGAGGATCACAAAGCGGGTGTGAATAACCATGCAAACTTACATGGTGCCCTCACATGTTACGGTCGCCTATTCGATGTGCCGGTAAACCACACACGCTCCACCGAACTATGACAAACATTGAGTCACCCTTTGCTACCTTTGCTTAGACCCATTTAGTGTGTCGGTTAACCACACACGCTCCACTAACGTCTTCGCAAGGGCACAAAGTGTAATTTCATGGAATTGCATCAATTCACTTTTGCCTAAGTAACTAAGATTGGGAATTTTATGAAACATTTAGTTACTTTAATAATTCATTATACTTATAATGGAAGGTTTCGTCCTATCTTACCCGTTCGGCTAACGACCCTCCACTAGTCAAGAGTGCGGTGGGTAAGAGTGGATACCCATTCAATCGCCATTTTATAGGCAATTTCCTTAAACACCCCTTATAGACCAGCTTCGAGAATGAGGCCTACTAACGGTAAGACTGACTTTTACTCATACATATATATAATGTTAGACTTTTAATGTTATATATAGTATAGGGTGTATTTTACACTTTTAAAATATTAGGTGGTTCAATTTAACAATTATACTTTTAATTCACTTAAATTGTAAACCTAAACTTTTATGGATTTATTAAACCTCTTTAATTATACACCTTAATTAGTTAATAAAACCATAAGGGTGTGATTTGAACCTTTTCAAAACAATACAAGAGTTTTAGAATTTAACATTCCTAATTAAACTTTTAGTCAACTTTTAAATTCCAAAACTTGAGGGCAAGTTTTGAAACATTTCAACACATTAGGGTTTAGAATTTAAATATGCATCAAAATTAAACCATTTAATCAAAATTTAAATTCCAAAACTTGAGGGCAAGTTTTGAAACCTTTTTTCAAAACATAAGGGTTTCAACTATTTAAATTTCAAAACAACAAAACTTTTGGGTTCAAATTTAAACTATAAAACCTAAAGGGCAAAATATGAAACTTTTCATAACAACAAGGATCAAATAACAAATAATTTAAATTAACATTTAATCACATAATTATCCATATTTGATTTGTTTAATGATTTCTTGCAAAACAATTTATCAATTTAGTCAAAATAATTAATCAATTATCTTATAAGGAAACAATTATCTTATTAATTGATAAATATCTTCAATTAGATCAAAATTATAGTCAAATATATCATATAATCGGATTAATATTGATCTAGCATGATAAGGTAACTATCTCAATGCAAAAACAGCAAGAAATCCTGAATTACCCTCCATCTGACGAGTTGACTCGTCGAGTTAGGCTTGGACTCGTCGAGTCTGCATGGACTCGGCGAGTTCAGCCATGGACTCGGCGAGTCCAGCCTCCAGAAACCCAAAAAACGAATTTTTCAGTTATACAATTCATCAATACAATTGAAACCAAGCTAGGCTCTGATACCACTGATGGGTTTTGGTCATAAGACATCCTATGTGCTCATACAAACCCTAATGCTTGGATCTAGGTTTCTCTATTGTACATGCTTTGAATCCAAGACTATAAACCCTAATTCTAGCATATGGAAATCAATATTAACATATAATTAGGTTTAAGAACATACCTTGATTGTTATATAGCAATAACAATCCAATTCCTCCTTGAATTGACCTTGGAAAGCTGAGAGTCACAAGTGTCACTCCTCTAATGGCTTACAAACACCATAAGCAAGTGGAGAAGGTATAAAGAGAGAGGAGGGAGGTAGGAATTCGTCCTTAGGACCTCTTGGGAAGGGTTAGACGAATTCATAAGCCTTAGGGGGTTTATATAGGTGTAAAGATTAGGGTTTTAGTCTTTATCCTTATCTAGTTGCTTGCCCACCAAGCAACCATAAGATAAGTCTTAGAAACCCTTATCTTAGTCGAATTCTAAGGCATTATCACCTTAAATTCGTTCACCCTATATATAAGATAATCCTTACCTTATTTTGTAACTATCACATAATTACAATTTAGCCCCTCTAGTTTAATTAATTACACTTGTCACAAAATTAATTCTCAATTAATTATTGACCAATATTAATTAAACAAATATGATTTCTCCTTTAATATATTATTCTTATAACATATTAATAAATCATAATAGCCTCTCTCTCTATTTATTTCTCTAATCAAGTTGCTTTGGTGAAGGCAACCCAAAAGGACCATGCACCATCGGGTCAAGTACATACCAAAATAGTTATGGACTTAGACACTAATCCAACAAATATAACGATTGATGAGTATACCAAGAGGTTTACCGACATGCTTCCCTTCCTTAGGAATACACTACCCAATGAAGAAGAGCGGGTGAACCGTTACCGTTACCTTGATGGACTTCCAGGTGACTATTCCCTAGAAGTGGGAAAGACCACAATACTTGATGAGGTAATTAAAGCGGACTCTAAAGTGGAAGACATGATACTCATAAGGCAAGTGAGAGATAATTGATTGGTGAAAAGAGGAAATTCCATAGACATTTAGGATCACATGATAGGAGTCACTCCACGTCTAGCTATTTCAAGAAAGATGAGGCCAAATATTGTAATAAATGTGGAAAGCGACATGTTGGAGAATGTAAGTTAGGAACATCTGATTGTTACAAGACTATTCAACTTATAAAATTTAATTTATGATTAATTGAAATGTTGAATTGTAACTCCCAAAACTTTGTAAATCATCTTATTTAATTGATGGGTTAAATGAAATATTTAGCCTATATAAAAACATTGTAGCTTGCATATTGTATGTATGTAAACACAAAATGATAGATTACTTTGGTAGGGTTTGAAGAGTTATGTGAATGATTCTATCGATGTAAGAGAGCAATTGCATTTTTTCCAAATGTAAGTGCAAGTAAATTCAAATTGGGTGCATGTAAAGAGAAATTGCAACTATTTATCGGTTAGAGCAATTAACGAGGTTAATATGTATGTATCGTTATGTTTTCTTTCTCTTTATGTTAAGACAATCTATTTTTCTATCCAATATAACATTATTCAAAATGTATTGTCTGCTATTGTTTACATGTTATTTTAGTTTCTATCCCTTATTTTGTTGTAAATAACATCGATATAATTTTTGGTAATTGATCATTCCAAATTATTGGTGATACTAACGAATTAAAATGGATGATTTTAGATATGATATAACTTTACTATTGAAAACCAAAGATTATTTATGTTTTATAAAAATATATTTTTTATGTGCATGCAAAACTAATATGGATGTACCCATTTTTTAAATATTTTTATAGCAATAAAACTAAGTAATTTACTATATCTTATTAAATTTGTCAATTTTATTTTTTCCTATTTGTTTTTCATCGTAAAGAAAAAGTAAAATATGACATGATTTTATTGTTGAAAATCAATGATTATTTATGTGTTATAAAAATACATTATTTATGTTCTCGCAAAACTAATATGAATATATCCATCTTCTAAATGTTTTTGTAGTAATAAAATTAAATAATCTATTATATCTTATTACATTTGTCAATTTTATTTTTTCCTATTCTTTTTTCACCGTAAAAAAGTAAAATAAATAAAATATTAATACTTTAATAAGAAAAATATAAGTGATAAAAATATAACTTAAGTGTAACACTTCCCCCTTCCATAACCCACTGTTAACTTAACATGTTTTGTTTTTTTAAATTGGTCTTAATACTTAATAATTACTATAGCTTTGAAATTCAAATCACCGTTTTACTCTGACCATTCATTATTTTCCAATATTTCAAAATTTTAAAATCAAAAATAAAAATACAATACTAAAGTAGATATTTTTTTAAATATAATAATGAAAATTTTTCAAACATGTAGTTTTTAATCAAGTAAAAATAATAATAGCTTGAAATAACATAAAACTAAATAAAAATTATATTATATTAAAAATAGTGTTATTTGAAATAATATAATAAAATACATGAAATAAAAAATATTCAAATGAATTATTTCTAAATTAATTAAAAATACTTATAATTAAAAAAATGTTAAATCAAAAACTTTATTTAATTCAATCCAAACACAACTTATTATATCTATCTTGTCATATACTTAAAAATTATAGTATTAGTTGCAACTTAGTATAAAAATAATTATTGCAATGATAAATGCCGATAATATTATTATTATAACATATAATTGTCAGTACTCATATTACATTATTGCGCATAACTTAAGAGTTCAAAACTCTCATTACATCTCAAGAGTGTTCTATTTTCAATGTAGTTATAATTTCAAATTTAATGTAATTAGTCATGTCTTTCTATTTTCCATTACATTCAAGATTTTTTTTAACTTATGGTTATTAATGTGGAATGTCTTTTTATTTTTTTACTTATTTATAAACATTATAACTATATTAGTAGTATATAATTAAGTTTTGATAAATAAAATCATATATTTGAAAAAGTTTGTGATTCAAATATGAATTTTTTTTTTTAAAAAAAAAAAATGAGTTATGCCGCATCAATGGTTATTTTAACACAACTTTTTGTAACAATGCTTTTATATATCAAGGTATGTCGATTTATAAATATTCATTTTGAATGATTCATAAGTGTTTAATAAATTTCATTTGATGTAAATGTTATAGTAGATGATGTAAATGTTATAGTAGATGTTGTAGTGTTTTTATGTTATTAAAAGTTATAGTATTTTTTAATACTATTTGTTATTTGTTTTATATACAAATCAACTTATGTTTTATATATAATTTACACAATTTAAAGTGGTCTATAATGTAGTATTTATTTTTTCTATAAAATCATCAATGGTTATTTCAATGTGATTTGTTTATAACAATGTTTTTATATATCAATGTATATCAATTTATAAATATTCATTTTGAATTATGTATAACTGTTTAATAAATTTCATTTGATGTAAATGTTATAATACATGTTGTAGTGTTTTTATGCTATTAAAAGTTGTAATATTTTTTAATACTATTTGTTATTTGTTTTATATACAAATCAACTTACGTTCAATATATAATTTACACAACTTAAAGCGGTTTATAAAATCATCAAAAATTGTAGTATTTATTTTTTCATACTACTTTGCATTTGTTATATATAAAAATCAACATACGTTTTACATGCAAATTATACAACATAAAACAATTTATAAAATCATCAATTAATAGTATAAATGATCAATGATATAAACTTGTTATAGTTAATAAAACTAATAGGTTAACTATGGGTTTTTGTTTTGCTGCTGACATTGGTTTTCATGTATAAATATTAAATCACAATTTATTAAAAGTTATTATTTTAATTAAATAACTATATTTGAGCGCAATGCGAGGGGATTCGCCTTGTAAATAAATAAAAGCCTGTGATTAGAGATGATAATTAGAGCAAACTATGATTAAAAATGATAAAACATTTTAAACCTAAAAATAAAAAATAAAAAACTCACCCACAAAAAGATGACAAAATGGCAATGTACCCTCAGGTATTAAGTACAATCTCTAAATACAAAACCATTCCTATCAATCACTACAACTGCCCGAACTCAATTACTAAAAACTGCCCGAAAGCATATCGGTCAACAAGACAGCATTCTCGGGCACCTGACCGTCTTTCCACACCTTAAAATCAGGCTGGAAGTAGCCCGCATCACTCCAGCATTTCAACTCGATTCTTGAAACAGGGCCTTGGATTTTTCCTTGTGGATCCAAATAAAACCATTGTTGAAGGGATACATCACACACATTTTCCTCTTGTATTATATTTCCTTGTGTCTTAATATTATTATTATTATTATTATTATTATTATTATTATTATTATTATTATTATTATCATCATCTTCATCATCACTTAGCTCAATCACATTTGTCACGTTGTTGTTTAATTCCACCAATGTGTCACTTGGACTTTTGATGTCACAAATCTTCACGGATTCAACCCACTCGAAACCTCCTGTGGTTACTTTTTCTCCTGAATTTACATGTGAAATTACTTTAATACCCCTGTTCTCCACCGACTGTTGGTTGCCTTCATTAGCTTCATCAAGATCCACCACTTGTTCTGCGTCTGTACAAATGGTTGGATAAATGATGATTAAAAAAAGGGTTAATATCATAAAAGACCTTATATTTTGTATTTTTTCCAGATTAAACCTCAACTTTATTTGTTTCCTGAAAAAACCCTTGTATTTTATCATTTTTCCTAAAAAAACCCTCAACCTGTTAATTGTTTCTGAAAAAACCCTCAACTTTTTTAGTTTTTTCCGGAAAAAACCCTAAGTTATTTCGGAAAAAAAATGACTAAAAGGATCAGATCGAAAAAATACAAGGTCTTTTTCTGGAAAAAAAATAAAGTCGAGGTTAAATCCGGAAAAACACAAAATATAAGGTCTTATATGAGATTAACCCTTAAAAAACAGGTGAATGCAATAAATAGCAATGTACTTTCATTTTTACTACAACATTGTACTTTGAAAAATTACCAGATTAAGGGTTTGTTTCTTTTGTGGACTGAATGCAAGTAAATGACCATTTTACCCTTTTGTATAATTTGAGAAACAACAGCAAACTTTGGGAAATGGAAGAAAAAACAAAGGAGGACAAACAGGCTGGTAAGAAAATGACGGTTTTACCCTTCTTCTTTTTAAGTGTTGTAAGGATACAATACATGATGTTTGTGTAGAGTAAGTGTTGTAGAAACAAATAGTTTCCTTTTGGATTGAATGAGTAAATGACGGATTTACCCTTCTGAAAATACATACCTGCAGCATCTGGACTACATAAGTCTTGTATATCTTGTGGATCTAGTACATCTGGAGTCACCTTTGGGACCTCGGTCAACAACTTTGACTGTTCAGAAGGTTTTTGAAGCAGATTCCTTCTTTCTAAATACTCATACAATGTAAGAGCTGAAGCAAGTAAAGGTTTCCCAAGTATCTAAATTATTTTATTCAATAATAAATATAAACAGGAACCTCAAATTCAATCATGTAAAATGCCATTTTTGTACATCATAAAAAAGGATATTCCCTACGCCACCCCTTCTCATTTGCACGATCTATGAGGTTTTGTAGATAGCTTAGTTCTCTAGGAAGCCACTGTAAATTAATTATAGCAATGTCATTTAATTACTATAAAATGGTAAATTTTATAAATGTGATGCTATTTCTTGTATTTTTCATAACAAGTGAGTATTACTTACATGTTTTATTATATCCTCATGTAAAAGCTGTGCCTTTTTCTCAACTTCCACCTACAAAGGAAGCCAATAAACTCGGATTAAAAAGTAATTAATAATAATAATTTACAGAGAAGAAAAAACAAAAAACTTACAACAGTGGGTCTCTTTAGCAACCCATCCTTAACTTTTTGACATAAATCATCACATTCTTCCTGAAAAAGATGAAATAATTAAATAATGAAGATGAAACTGAATCATGTAAGAAATGTTAACTACCTTAGAAAAGTCATGATCAGACAACATGTTTATAGTTATGTCTTTCACCATGTTTGGAACTTGAAGGAGAATGTCTTGTTGTTCATCAGTATTTCCAGTTACCAATTTTACCCCTGTAATGGGAAGAAGTTGATGGGAGTTTTTTTGAGAGTAATCATTTGGGTCACATTTTATCCTTATGTAACTACCCAATAGTTTTTCTTCAAAACTCTCGGGGTGTTTAATGAGCTCTTGAATTAAACTCTTTTTTAAATATAAAAGCTTTATGTTTTCGGGGATAATAGCTGCAAAAGAGCTCATGGGTGTTTTTTTCTTTTGAGAGGAAGCTTGAGGTTTCTTCTCTAAATCTGACACCTTCTGTTTCTTGTATGTTATATTGGAATCTTCATATTCATCTGAACTATACAAATAATCATCTTCAGAGGATTGATGATTATCAGCAAAATGGGATTTTAGCAAATCTTGGATTTTGATTCGAGGTATTGATTTCTTTCCGAAAAGAGATCGAAGCCTTTCATCACATACAACTTTTTTCTTTTTTGTTTGGTGGAAAAGATTTAATGTGTGCACATATTCAATTATAATGGCATTCACATCTCTCTCAGAGAGCTGTTCATCAGTGTCTTTGCCAATTGATTGGAGAAACTCAATTAAAGATTTGGAACCCCATCCAACAAACTCTGGTTTTGCCTTTACTTTTCTTTTATGCTTCATGGGGATTGGTGTTTGCTCATGATCATTAGTCTCCTCCAACCAAAAACATGATCCATTTGCCTCTCGATTTTCCATATTGCCACAAAAATGAAGATATAGAGCTTAATAATTAACACACTTAACTAAAACTTAACATATTGCTCATAACAAATGCACCATGGTAGAATCAAACTTCATCACAGGCTTCACAGCATAGTCTTTCTTTGACTATCAAGTCTCAAGGGGATTTCTACAACAAAATTAACAAAAGCTATTTCAGTTCATACAAATAAAGTTAATAAAGATATACTATAGGGTTTATATATTAGGCTGAACTTTCAAAAGCTAAGTAGACTTTTTTCGATAGGGATACACCACTCTACTTAGGTTTAGGGTTTTACAATTACACGCAGAAAATGTTTAAAGTGAAGAAACTAAAGGAAATTTCCAGAGTATGGGCCCTAAAAAGAATATTTTTTTTCGTCCTCCTTTATGCAGTGCCCCTTTATACCTTGAACACCTCCAAGAAGGAGGTTTAATTGAATAAAATTCCAAAAACAATTTCCACATGTGGTAAAACAACCACCTGATAACTAAACCGATCTTCAATTTGAGTGGGAAAATAAGCATTCATATGAAGAAATGATGAATGAGTCGATGCATAGCATATGTGTATTAAATAGAAGGCATTGATGGAGAATAACACGATATTCGATTACAATTAAATATGCATCCTAAAAATTGACAACCGGAGAAAATGTCCAAAAGTTATCCTATGCCCAAGTACCTTTTATATGGTTAACATGTTCAAAATCGGGAAATTATGCAAAAATGGGGGACCGGTGTTAGCATACATACCTATAACTTCGAATTCAGAATTCCGAATTTATCATGCTCCTCTGTGGCTTGATTTTGGTTTCAGGTTTCATCTTCCGAGCTGCGAGGGTGAAGTATTATGGGAAAAATAGGTGAGGGATGAGTGCGAGGAGGTTGAGAGAGAGCGATACACGACGTTCGTACAGGGTTTTTAACTCCCGACTCAGTACTTGTCACAAAATAGGTGAGTATGACAAAACAGAAGCAACTTTTGAAAAGTACAGAATAACCCCCTTCAACAATTCAAAAATACATAATAGCTCATTTAACTTTTCAAAAATATAATATAAACCGGTTTATCAATTCTATTTGTGTAAGCGTATATAATTTTTATAAATCTTTTACCAATCTATGCAATAAAGTTGATTTCTTACTAGTAGTACATTCATAATTTGTATCAAAGATTATTTTTTGACATAAATTATAAAAAATATAAATAAATATACTTACACAAATATACATTTAATCTTGTGTATAAAACATGGTAATTGATGCAACCAAGGCCTAGAAAGGATTGAAGGTGAAAGAGTATGTAGCAAGAATATAGGATCTTCATGGAATAACTTGATTCTTTGGTACATATTGATCACACAGGTAGACTATGGTCAATAATTCGGGATATGGTTCATGATTATGCTCTGACGTTCAAGTTATGGGTGTTAACTCAAAAAAGTGTTCAAAAAAATAGAGTTAGAGAGTTAGGAATTGTTTATTAATACATGTTGGAACCCAAAAGTGTCATCCACATGAATAGCCATTTGAAGAGATGAAGCCCTTCGGAGAGCAATGTGCAAAGAAGATTAGCAGTGACGAGGCTATGTATAAATAAGGTGGGTTTAATGAGCCACCTAATTTTTCTAATTTATGTAAACTTTCTATAGAAAATTTTTTGTGACCTACCTTAGAAAAAGATTTAGGATCTACCTTACTAATAAAATCTTTGAATTTGTGTAGAAAATTTCATATACAAAAATTAATGAACCATATGGTTTTCTATTATAGACTCGCCACTAAAGATTGGTGACCCCATAAGATCGTTTCGAGAAGTTGACTTTGTATTCTATGTATTTGTGTTTTGTGTAATGACAAATATGTTTTGTTATTATCTATTGTAATGTATATTAGTCGATCTTGTGGCAACATCTATTTATAAGATTGACATCATGTCTTCCCTTACACCTTTCTAAGAACACTTCCATTGTTATATGGAATGTTCTTTTCTTTATTACTGAGTTTCATTTATATACTTTAAGTTCTTCTCATACAATGTATATATATATATATATATATATATATATATATATATATATATATATATATATATAGGAGTAGGATCAAATGAGAACACCAAAAAGGTTGAGAACGCGAGAACAAAGTATATTCATTTTCGATTCCATGTATTCATTTGTGGAGAAATGATAAATTTTTACGGCTTTAATTTCAATTAAAGAGGAAAAGCATATTCATGTTGATTGTGCGTAAAAATTTATCATTTCCCCACAAATGAATACATGGATTCACAAATGAATATACTTGTTCTCGCGTTCTCAACATTTTAGGTGTTCTCATTTAATCCTTTCCGTATATATATATATATATATATATATATATATATATATATATATATATATATATATCAATGGTTAAGTTATTTACAATATGCACTATATATTTTCCTTAAATCATTATCATGGTTTACCATTTGGTATTAGAGCCTAGATTGGGTGTTTATTATCTATCTTCATTATATTATCGTTGTAAGAAACATTAGTTTCTTGCATTTATGCAAAACTTAGAAGTATCATTTATATACAATCGTTGCTCAAAATGTTTTCTAAAAAACAAATGGTAAATCCTAACTTACAATTGATTTATGTTGTAAACATCTCCAATAGCTTGGGTTGTTCGACTAGATCACCATTCTTATTATAGAAGAATATGAGCAATAAAAAAAGACCATAATTGGTAACTATCTCAAATGTTAGGAAGTGATGTATGGTGTTCTGTAATTAAAGGTCCCCATGTAGTTGTTAGAGAAGTTGCATATAATGTTGCCATAACCACTATTGGTGGTGAAGCAACACCACAACATGAACCTCCAACTACAGAAAACCTTTCAAAGCTTGAAAATGATGAAATAGAGTTCCTAAAACATATTGTTGGTACCAACACTATATCGTAGACTGATTTCCCATGAGGGGCTGTTTTAGGTATTACAACTCTGAGAACTGGTCACTTCCCCTGGGGGATTATTGTGAAAAATTGGTTCAACCCTCCCCCTACCCCGGGCTAAGGGGGGCACTTATTATGGCTAACAAATCCTTTACCATTCCCCCCCCCTAAGGGGGCTTATGTAACGACCCAAAATTTAAGTATTTCTTATACTCTAAGTGGGAATGACAAATAAGGAAGTAGAATGTTATTTAGTAAAATAAAAAAGTCAATATTTGAGGAAACGCGGTGCATGACTTTTTACGCACGACACATAAAGCATTTATATGGCGCGTACTGTTTAGAAGCTCGACGCGTCGATAATTGTGAGTCATCAGAAATGTGTTGCAAGGTAAGTGACATGTAGTGAAAGTTGGGACACGAAGCAGATTCTATGTTGGACATGTGGACGCGACACATCCACATAACTGACCCAGCGTGTATGTGCGTGTTCCGACGGGGTATAAGTAGTTGAAACAGTTTCTTCGGTTATACATTTTTCCGATCAAGATTTCCGAACATTCGGGTGATGACTCGTAGTTAGAGGAAGTGCATAACGATACTGTTTACCATGGTACGATCGTTGAGTGAGTGAAGGTATTATCTCGACTATTAGTACATAATTGTGTTTACATAGCATAGATCATGAAGGGTTGTTAAGACCCGAAGTAATTATTGGGGTTCATGATATGGTGCTATTATGAACTTAATGGTAAGTTTGACAGATGAATTTTGTGGAGGAATTCTTGATTTTGCTAGTGAAGGTTATAAACCCTAGTTTACAAAAATGTCTAAAATGTGAGATTTTTACTAACATGTTACAAGGTTAATCTGTTTACTAAATGTAAGATCCTATTAGATGAGTTTGATAACAAGTATTTACCAAGTCGGTTAGTGAGCAGAAAAATGATCACTGTGATATGTATTATGGTTAAGTTTTCAGTAAATTGGGACAAGTTCTGAGAAACTTGGTATGTTGTCCAAACAGGTTTGGACAAGTGATTGAGAATAGAGATGGCACATAATTGGAGATTAGAGTAGAAGATACTTTTCACTAACTAGCAAGGTGAGTACATGAGGATTTTCTAGGTACGTATCAATGTTTATATGAAACTGTTTATATAAAAATTATAACATCCCAATTTCCAGGTATGAGATTTATTCCATTTATGCATGATTTCCCTTTTGAACACGACGTGGTGAAGCCTCACCACAACTTGTTGAGAACTTCTGGGCTGCGCGTTTTTATTAGCCAACACGGTGTGTTGATGGGCAACACGGCGTGTTGGCAGCTGGTTGAGAAAACCCTAAATTTTAGGGTTTTGTACCCTATATAATCTCCTTAAGTCCCAAGGGCTGGTCTTTTATCACCCTCCAATCCCCATATTAACTCTTGAGAACCCGAATCATCTTTCCCTCTCATTTGTGATCTAGTGTGGTGTTTTTGGAGCCAAAGAAGAAGGAAGCAAGGATCCAACAAGCAAACCCTCATCTTTCAGTTTGGTACTCTTCTGGACCTTTGTAAGTATCCAATATCCGATTTTTATTCCTCTATGTTTCTAGATCTTGAGTTTTTTCCCTTTTACTTGTTGTTCTTGAGTGAGGGGATGTTTAGATCTCATAAAGTTAGCAACTTTATGAATATCTAGGTCTAGGTGACCTTGTAAAGCCTTGGATCTGGCCTATAGTCAAGTTTTGATGTCATGCATGGAGAGTAGGTCATAAATCCCCAGTTTGACCTATTTTGGGTTCAAGACATGCATTGACAGGTTGGGAATGTTGGGTGTTATTTTCCCAAGGAAGTTGGCTGTTGACTTGGTTCTTCAGTCACTTCCCGAGTCGTATGGCCAGTTTGTTAAAGACTACTATATGACAGATCATGACGTGACCCTTATTGATCTTACATATTTGCTTATTGCTGTTGAATCAACAATGATATGGTGCACTGGTAAAGCAAATTCGATTGGAAGATATACTTCCCAAACTTTCATGGACATTGACAATGGCAACATTGGAACTCCAAAAAAGTTTTCTCTTCCCAATGGAAAGGGATCGACCAAGGTCAAACTGTTTGACCAAATGGTAAAGAGAACGGCTGGGTCTGAGATAGTCTCATGTACCATTCCGAAAGAATTTGTTTGTTTCTATTGCCAAGAGAAGGGGCATTGGATGCGAAGCTGCCATATCTACCTGAAAGATCTCAAGGATAGTAAAGTCAGAATGTATGACTCTACTTCAAGTAATTATGTTATCTAACTCTATTAAGTTCATGTTTATAGATTCTTAATACATGACGTGATAAGATTGCATTTTGATGTTTTGTATGATCGAAGAAAAGAAAGGAAGCTTAAAGGAAGAGTGAGTTGAGTCTGGTCGCGAATAGATGGATTTCAATTACATGGTTCGATGATCAGATTCTTGAGCTCCTGCTTAGTATTTATGATAGATTGCTTAGGAATATTTAGAAACATAGTTTTCATATGAATTTGCATTGTAAGGACAAGTTTTCCGCATTTTTATAAATAAAGAAAAATTTTGATTTTGTTTTATTTATATTTCCTTGCAATGGCATTTGTAAAAATTGGTGTTTATATATTTTGAGCAATATTGAAAGTGGATTTGATTCTTAGTAATATCGTTTATGGTAGTGTTAGAAATTTACCAAATAAGGAAAGATTCTCATCACCCAGGTTTCAATTGGATAGAAACTTAGAATCATGCGACTTGTATTGTGTGATGTATGAGAATCTTCATCTTTGAGAAATTAAGACTAATTTCTTGTTCACATATGTATGTGAGTCAAGTGAAAGGCTTAAGGATCTAATGCACATTGATGTGTACAAGCCAGATCCACCACAAAGAATGATATAGGCTATTCGTCATGATTTACTAGTGGTTCAGTAAATATGGTTATGCCTACAAGTTTAAGTATAATTATAATACCTTGAAAAGTTTCAAAGTATAAGCAAAACGAATAAGAAGAATCAATTAGGCAGAAAGATAAAAGTTTCTCCAATCTGAAAGGAAAGGATAGTACTTTAGTATCGTGTTTTATGATCATCCTAATGATTATGGAAACATGTCACAATTGATCATCTAAGGACACCTTAGTGAAATTGTATGGCTAATAAGAGGAATCGTGAGTTGTTGAAGTGGTTAAATCAAGATATGAGTCATACTTCGTTCCAAAATCGAGTCTTAGAGTTATACTCCAAGATTGTGCCTTGAGTGACATACCTTGAGTAGGATTATGACACCTCATGAAATGTGGAGCGATATGTGCATATCTATACACATAATTATACAACATATCTTAATATTTTAATTACTTTTATTCCCTTATTAGAACAAAAGATACTTAATTTGCTATGAATCGTGTTGTAGGGACCAAAAGACAAGCTTGGAGCAAAAAGGAAGCTGGAAGCTAGACATTGGATGCTAGAAGTTGCGAGTTTGGAACCAAGGCTCTAAAATGAAGAAAAATATGTCCAACACATCATGGTGGATTCCACATGATGTGGCGACTTGAAGAATCCCGATCAACTTCAAAGACTTGGAAAACACGGGATAAACACGATTACCACGGCGTGGTGGCTTTACAATGATGTGGTGTTCTGATTTTGAGAAAATTATAAATAAATCACTTAAACCTCCGAATGGGAACTTTTGGCTCTGGAGAATTCGACACTTTTGAAGGCTAAACACTGGTTCTAAGGCTTGGAAGCAAGAATTTCATTCACATACCTTGGAAGAAGGAGCATTAAGGCAACTAAACTTTAAACTTTGATTTTTTATTAGATTTTGCTATGTCAAATACTATGAATTTCGTTTTTGTGATTTTGTTTGCTGAAATCATGAGCTAAATACTCATGACTTTCGTTTAGCCTAGGATGACCTGACTATTTATGGTTGATTTCATGGATTGGATTTAGATATTTGGTTATTTGTTGATTTAACTTATTAAAGAACCTCAGGTACTTTTGATAACTAATTTTCTCTACTTATTACTGAATTTGATTAAGTTAGTATGACCATCTTTTTTAGTTAAATTTGAATCTTATGATCTTGTGATTTGCAAAATTGTAGGACTAAAGTTTTGAATAAAATCTAGGTTAAGTAGAAAAGTGGGTAAAATGGTATAGGAGCTAATATATGACGACAAATCATGTATTAAATTGAATCAATAAACTAAATTGGTCAATTAATTATAATTCTAATCAATTCGAATTGAACACTAGTGAACTTGTAAGTTTGTCAGTCTGATCACCGAATAAATAAGCTAGTTTGCTAAAGGATTAAATTAGTGAATACTAATTTGGTCATCTTATGAATTGGTAACTAAAGAAACTATGTAACACCATAAATTTCAAAACAATTTTTCATTTAAAATAATCGTTTAATTCTTAGAAACACTTGTTTAAAATCTCATTCATAATCGAATTACAAAACATAACTCCATTTTCACTTGCATAGAAAACCAGGATCCTCCAAAACATGACTCTTTCTCTGGTGTGTACAATCAAGCCAGTACCGTCCCGTGATACTGAAAGAAACCTGAAAAACAAACATAACACAAACACTGTAAGCACGAAGCTTAGTGAGTTCCCCAAAATACCACACATAACACATATTAGCCACTCGAGGCTATAATAACTCTATGGGTCCGTGCATCCAAACTCTATGAACCCTCAGGTTCTAACTCTGGGAACCTTCCGGTTCCAACTCTATAAACATGCACAGCATAAATCACATAGAAATAATGCAGTACAACACATCACATACATATAGCATACAAATACTCTGATCACATAACTCTGGTTACCTACTCAAGGTAAAGAATAGTGAGAAGACTCACCTGGCAAGCAGAAAGCAGATATCTCCACACTTGAATCTCGAACTCACCACCGCCTAACACGTAAGGCAAATACTCTCATGACTAAAACTCTCGAGACTAGAATCAACCCTCTCATGGCACCCTCTTAAGGGTAAAAGACTATTTTACCCCTCACTTGGCCCAAAGGCCACATCGCTGACCAAACTCTAAAGTCAACGGTCAACTCTTGGTTAAGGACAAGGTCAAAGTCAACCCCTGACTGAACCTACTCGCCGAGTCAACCCTATGACTCGCCGAGTTCCCAAACTCATAACTTCACTCAATCCGCGACTCAACTCGCCGAGTCACCCCGAGACTCGCCGAGTCCCACAAATCTGAGTCCACTCGCACACAACTCACCGAGTCATCCCTTGACTCGCCGATTCTCGACTCAACCAGAAAATATTGGGACTCTTCGATAAGACTCGCCGAGTCTAAGGCTATATTCAACCTACTCGCCGAGTTGTTCATACAACTCGCCGAGTTCTAGGCCATCTTCATCCAACTCGCCGAGTTATTCTTCCAACTCGTCGAGTCCCAGCTCATCTTCAAGCAACTCGTCGAGTCCACCCATGTGACTCGCCGAGCACCACCGGTCTGAATCCATACATAAACATTCCAGACCATGCAATTGATCCAAAACATAGATCTAGCCTCCTACAACTCATCCATCACGTAAAGTGGCAAACTTTACGTGAATCCAAAGAGATCTATGCATTTTGCACATTAGGGATAAGGTTTGGGACAAGATAGCTTCATCCAACACTCAATACAGGGGCTTTCCTGCATCCCAACTCCTCTCCATTCCAGATCTGAGGTAGCAACCTCAGATCTAACCTCTAGACTCCAATATAACTCAAGATAAGCTTCCCTCAAACCCCAAAATGAAGAAACAAGATAACAACAGCCTAAGAACGAGATATTACCTCAAAAGAACTCCCCAATCTGCAAGGAAACTCGAATCCAAGCAAAGCCCCTTGCTCCACACCTTCAAACTCCCAAACTTTCTTCAACAAATACTTCTCCAAGCTCCAATCCACTGAACAATGGTGTTTCCTCACGAAATCACGGCCTCTGGAACTTATGGGATGATAAAGAGGCTGTGAATGAAACATAATGTTCTTTATATAGGGCTCAACCCCGAGAATTAGGGTTTTCTTCACTCAGCGCCTACTCGCCGAGTCCACCACATTGACTCGCCGAGTCGGCTACTTAACACGCGACCAAATCGCGACTCTACTCGCCGAGTCCATCCATGGACTCGCCGAGTCACTCTTTCCCAAATTACTCTTTTAGCCCTTCAACTCTACCCTTGATATATCGGGATGTTAAAATTCTCCCCCACTTAAATTAGGCTTCGTCCTCGAAGCCTACAACAATTCAACTCCGAAGCTACTCCCACAACGCGCCACCTGGCCTCAACCAGAACAGGTCCCTCAAGGCACCCATCGAAACTCGAACACACTTTCTCTTTCCTTACGGTGTCCTGACCACCGTCTCGAGCCGGGCACCGGCTGTACCCTCTGATAATCACACTCAACAACCGAGGATTACCCATGATGCATCACTGCCCCAAATCTCAACAATCACTCGACCCATAAGGGCTAGAAAACCATGAACCATCGGATCCCCGATCCGAATCCCACTCTACCATTCCGTGACGACGGAAAGACGCATTCTCAATCTCAGAGCAACTCCCACGAGTTCTCCTCTTGCAATCACATACACATGCTGAACTAGCTCCAACCCCCTCAGGTTGGAAAACCCGATACACTAATGATATCCTCAAACATCCCCCCAGGATGAACCACTGATACATACCCAATACCCTGATCAGAATCACACTGAGAGTCCAGGACTCTCTTTCCCTGTATCCCTTCTGAGCCTCCTGGCTCTACACCCGCGGAATCTCTTCCGCGTCCTCAGCAGACATCCCGTCATGATGTCATTCCATACCACTGTCACACACACAGTGTTCAACCCCCATACTCCAAATCATCCATTCTCACTACTACCTTCACTTCCGTGAACCAACACTCCCCCCCCCCCCCCCCCGGGGTTACACACCTTTCTCTTCCCTTACCCAGGGAAATCCACTTGACAACCTTGCCACTACTCCATGTATCGCACATGATCTGGATCTGCTCGCAAGGACTCTCGGGTCCATGCGCTACCTCTCCTCAGCAAATGAGGGTCCGACACCTCCTCCCATACAACAGCTCAAAGGGTGGCATACCAATGCACTAATGATGGCTGTTGATATAGGATAACTCAACCAAGGATAAATACGTGTCGTAACTCCCTCCGAAATCTATTACACATGCCCGAAGCATGACTTCGAGCGTCTGAATCGCTCGCTCGCTCTGAAGTGTCCTCAGACAACATCATGATAAGCTCTAGCTCATTTCTCATATCCCTCTTCGAGACTGAGCACCAGGTCAGCTTTTGACTCCACAGCTGAGCCTCCAAAGGTCACCCATATCATGATCCAAATATCTCACTAACTTCTTCCCCCATGACCACTATCCTGGCCCAGTGACACGCAAGTCACGAAATTCTCTTTTCCTCATGCGAGAAAAATACAATCCAACCTAGGATCATCTCAACTCTGATCTCTGGTTTCTGCTGCGCATATCCCTTGCGCATCTCACCACATCTCCCGACAGAGACGGACACCCCAGTCTCGCCCCCGGTTCAACATCCAAGCTCCAAAAACTCAATACTAGGGCTACTCAATCCCAAAACTCTTCCACATCATACACTGATCGGAGAACATTCCATCATCACATTCTCTTGCCATCTAGTGAGTACTACGGCTCCCCGCAGTATCACAACACCCTCTGACTAGTGAGTACTACGGCTCCCCGCAGTATCACAACACTCTCTGACTAGTGAGTACTACGGCTCCCCGCAGTATCACAACACCCTCTGACTAGTGAGTACTACGGCTCCCCGCAGTATCACAACACCCTCTGACCCCACTAGTTCATGCTTCGCAGACTATCATAGGCAGCTACCCATACTCGACTCGAATATGCATCACAGACTCTGGAGGCAATTGACATAACAAATGCCCACCCTTGCGAAGATCCACTCTCTTAAATAATCTCCCTGGATGCCCATACTCTGAGGGATCCCACTAGATCCATAGTTACCTGATATGCCACAAGTCGTCTCAACTCAAGATTCACGAGTAACTCTGAAATAAAGATATCATACCCGGATACCTCGGAATACCCCAACAGAACATCACAAGATCCTGCCACAACCACTGATCTCCTGCCCCAAGCGTCATATAGATACAAAAATACATTTCCTCTGAACCCCATAATTAGATCTGCATTTCCCAAATTGCAACTTCGGTGTATCCAATTTCTCAATTGGAATACGAGAAACGCTAACGCTACGAAATACGCTGATAATTCTCCGAAACCTTTTTTCCACCGCTCAAAATCCAAGCAAGGATACACATCGACCCGGGAGTTTCTGCCCAATCATTCTCTATCTACTTGCAACAACACTGACCACTAAACACCTGCCGTGGAGACATTCATCCTTCTCAACAAGTACTTCCTGCATTAACTTACCCTGACCCCTTTCCTCGATCACCGACATCTCTGGTCTCATGATTTCTTAACGCAGATCTCTATACTCCACTTATAACTGCTCTTGACAAATCTCTGCTTTCTTACATACGGTACCCGGTTCTCCCCCACTTAGGGTTCGAACCATCACCAAATAGCACACAACCAACCCACAACTATTTTCACCAGCGAAATCGCACCTGCCCCCGGAAAGTGCTACACAACGCCCGATAATCCCCCCTTAAGGAAATCAATCGACCTCATATACTCTGAACCTCTGATGAACTCCTCAAGAACCTCTCGTCACGACTGCCTCTGGTCGTTCCGAATCTCGTACCGATCTAGCACCAAGCAACTCAACTGCTCAATAACAACTCTGGCTCATAGACTGAACCACAAAATCATCGTACCCCTCACCTCAACTCATCAACCAACGCTCCAACACCGGGATCGTCCCAAGAACAGGGACCCACTCCCATATTCAACACCCAACATAGATAGAAAACTCTCTGCACTGCTAAACTCGACTGAACTCCCCACTGATACCACTACAATACATCCTACTATACTCAAATAGGTGTAGTGTGGTCCTCGACTATCTCAGCCCCAACTGACTATCTGCTCATGATAAATTACTGCCTCGCGGCACACATGCTACCTGATACTCTGATGCGAAATCGTCATCAATAACGACCTGCAGGGTTTACCCCCAAACCCAAAACTTAACATCATGCTCCTCATATTTGCACACGAACATAATCAGAACCACCCAGATCATAGAAGGTGACATCTCCTTTATTGACTGATCGCTCAACTCAGATCGAAATTCTCCCTTCTCACTGACTCCTTACTAAAATACTCTGAGAGGCTCTCGATCTCCCTCTCAAGGGACGCCTCTCCAAACTCAATCATAACCGGATAGCCGGAGAACCACAAGCATCATTCCCTACGAACCATGGTATTCATTCCATGACATCTCTTCTCAATATGCTCCGGCGTATGGTACTCGAACCATAACATCACTCCTCAATCCACTCCGATGTATGTTACTCGAACCATAACATCACTCCTCAATCCGCTCCGATGTATGGTACTCGAACCATAACATCACTCCTCAATCCGCTCCGATGTATGGTACTCGAACCATAAAATCACTCCTCAACCCACTCTGATGTATGGTACTCGAACCATAACATCACTCCTCAATCTGCTCCGATGTATGGTACTCGAACCATAACATCACTCCTCAATCCGCTCCGATGTATGGTACTCGAACCATAACATCACTCCTCAACCCGCTCCGATGTATGGTACTCGAACCATAACATCACTCCTCAATCTGCTCCGATGTATGGTACTCGAACCATAACATCACTCCTCAATCCGCTCCGATGTATGGTACTCGAACCATAACATCACTCCTCAATCCGCTCCGATGTATGGTACTCGAACCATAACATCACTCCTCAATCCGCTCCTTAGAACCTTCAGAATACTCCCTGTATCAAGTATGGGTCCTCTGCTTTCAGTAGTACGGGCCCATACTACCTGCCACATCTACCCATACTTTCCACACGGACCATCCCAGAGCTCCTAAGTAGCTGCTCGACCTGCTCTTTCACCAATCCCATCGCGCATGCTCGCTCCCTAGCGAAATTCTCTACTTTACCAACGCACTCATCTGGTTAGGGCTACTCCCTAGGCTCTTCCTTGGTCCTCCCACTTCTTTGCTATCAGCTGCTGAAGAGCTCCTAATGATGCCAGCCATCTACCTCTTGAATATCGTCATATTCACTTGGTACCTGACTCCCATCATCAAGAGTTCTACAAAGCACAAAGCAAGCAGCATTTGAGCATCGAAGAATACATAGAACTCTCTCGCGGTGATAACTCCCAAACTTTCTCGGCTCATCCTCGAAAGTACCACCGAACTCTGCAACTCTACCCCTCATGGGTTCTAACTGGATACTCTAACTCATCACATACTCAAAAGCATAACACATATAACAAGTCCTAGGCTAAGGCATCACAAATCAGGCCACTCTAGTCCTAAGATATGAAATACCTAGCCTATCTCTAGCATGCGATAATATCTCATAAAGTGCATCATAAATATCTCATAACACAAAAGTAAGGGTATTTTGGGAAATCACCGTTCGGGCTCTGGCTGATTGTACACACTGCTCTTTCTTGCTTTCTCTTTGAACTCTTATTCACTTTTAGAAATTCATTTCTTTTGAAAACTTTTCTTACTTCCTCAGCTTGAGTCCAGATTTACCCGAAGGCGCATCTGAATCCCTCAAACCAAGGCTCTGATACCAACTTGTAACACCGTAAATTTCAAAACAATTTTTCATTTAAAATAATCGTTTAATTCTTAGAAACACTTGTTTAAAATCTCATTCATAATCGAATTACAAAATATAACTCCATTTTCACTTGCATAGAAAACCAGGATCCTCCAAAACATGACTCTTTCTCTGGTGTGTACAATCAAGCCGGTGCCGTCCCGTGATACTGAAAGAAACCTGAAAAACAAACATAACACAAAACACTATAAGCACGAAGCTTAGTGAGTTCCCCAAAATACCACACATAACACATATTAGCCACTCGAGGCTATAACTCTATGGGTCCGTGCACCCAAACTCTATGAACCCTCAGGTTCTAACTCTGGGAACCTTCCGGTTCCAACTCTATAAACATGCACAACATAAATCACATAGAAATAATGCAGTACAACACATCACGTACATATAGCATACAAATACTCTGATCACATAACTCTGGTTACCTACTCAAGGTAAAGTATAGTGAGAAGACTCACTTGGCAAGCAGAAAGCAGATATCTCCACACTTGAATCTCGAACTCGCCACCGCCTAACACGTAAGGCAAATACTCTCATGACTAAAACTCTCGAGACTAGAATCAACCCACTCATGGCACCCTCTTAAGGGTAAAAGACTATTTTACCCCTCACTTAGCCCAAAGGCCACATCGCTGACCAAACTCTAAACTCAACGGTCAACTCTTGGTTAAGGACAAGGTCAAAGTCAACCCCTGACTGACCCTACTCGCCGAGTCAACCCTATGACTCGCCGAGTTCCCAAACTCAGAACTTCACTCAATCCGCGACTCAACTCGTCGAGTCACCCCGAGACTCGCCGAGTCCCACAACTCTGAGTCCACTCGCACACAACTCACCGGGTCATCCCTTGACTCGCCGATTCTCGACTCAACCAGAAAATATTGGGACTCTTCGACAAGACTCGCCGAGTCCAAGAACAGACTCGCCGGGTCTAAGGCTATATTCAACCTACTCGCCGAGTTGTTCATACAACTCGCCGAGTTCCAGGCCATCTTCATCCAACTCGCCGAGTTGTTCTTCCAACTCGTCGAGTCCCAGCTCATCTTCAAGCAACTCGTCGAGTCCACCCATGTGACTCGTCGAGTACCAACGGTCTGAATCCATACAGAAACATTCCAGACCATGCAATTGATCCAAAACATAGATCTAGCCTCCTACAACTCATCCATCACGTAAAGTGGCAAACTTTACGTGAATCCAAAGAGATCTATGCATTTTGCACATTAGGGATAAGGTTTGGGACAAGATAGCTTCATCCAACACTCAATACAGGGGCTTTCCTGCATCCCAACTCCTCTCCATTCCAGATCTGAGGTAACAACCTCAGATCTAACCTCTAGACTCCAATATAACTCAAGATAAGCTTCCCTCAAACCCCAAAATGAAGAAACAAGATAACAACAGCCTAAGAACGAGATATTACCTCAAAAGAACGCCCCAATCTGCAAGGAAACTCGAATCCAAGCAAAGCCCCTTGCTCCACACCTTCAAACTCCCAAACTTTCTTCAACAAATACTTCTCCAAGCTCCAATCCACTGAACAATGGTGTTTCCTCACGAAATCACGGCCTCTGGAACTTATGGGATGATAAAGAGGCTGTGAATGAAACATAATGTTCTTTATATAGGGCTCAACCCCGAGAATTAGGGTTTTCTTCACTCAGCGCCTACTCGCCGAGTCCACCACATTGACTCGCCGAGTCGACTACTTAACACGCGACCAAATCGCGACTCTACTCGCCGAGTCCATCCATGGACTCGCCGAGTCACTCTTTCCCAAATTACTCTTTTAGCCCTTCAACTCTACCCTTGATATATCGGGATGTTACAAACTAAGTCCATTGCACTTCCATAAATCAACCATAATAACAAATTACTCACCTTGGTTAATTCATACTTGTTAATTTGCTTTAGTTCAGTGTTAGCTTAATTAAGTGAATTTTAGTTAGTTGATAATTTAAGTATCTAGTCTTGCAAAACTAGGAAAACAAAACATTTTTCTTATCTAATTAGTAATTAGTTAATAGTAGAATAAAGTTAATTAAAACACCGTTCCTTGAGTTCGACACTCGTTCTTACCATATCTATACTATTGCACGATTAGGTACATTGCCTAGTGTGTTTAATAGTCTAGTAAAGGAAATAGCTTTTATAAATTTAAAACTTGAATAAAAATATAAACACATTAAATACACATCAAGTTTTTGGGTCGTTGCCGGGGAACGGTGGAATCTCAGTTACCTTTATTCTGCTGTTTTATTAGTATTAGTTATCGTTTAGTTTTTTATTTATTTTTATTTTAGGATTTACTTGCTTTTTACTCACCACGACGTGGTAATTTCTACCATGTCGTGGCATCGTAATAGTAGGATTTTATTTTTCGTTTTTGTTCTTTTTACTTGTTTCCTTTATTTAATTGCAGATTGTGTATGACCCGTGGATCAAATTCCTCTTTGATCCCACCACTTGAAGACCCGGAATCCGCTTTTCGCAAAAACAAAAGCAAAACCGAAAGAGAACCCGCTACACCAAAGAAGTCACCTTTCAAAAATCTCAAGTCGTTTTTGGCAAGAAGAAGGAAAAGTAGGAGAATCTAGCAAAACACTTAAGGAAGAAGACACAAAGAGAAATCCAACGAAGGAAGACGCCGAGTACAAAACAGAAAAAGAAGGAAGCGAAACCGAATCTGAAATAGAAAACGAGCTAAACACAGAACCCGACAACACCATGGCGAACATTGCCGACCTCTCGATGGAGGCGTACAAAAAGAGAGTTCGAGACGACACCAGTCTGGGGCTTGTGCAACCCACCATACCCGCCATTGCAACATTTGAACTCAAGGGGCACATCCTTACTGCATTGAAGGAGATTCCTTTCACTGGAAAGGATCATGAAGACGCTTATAAGCATCTAGATGAAGTCAACGACATCGCCAACTACTTCAACATTCTGAATGTACCAAGAGAAACGGTGTTGTTAAGGATGCTCCCCATCACTTTCAAGGGAGCCACAAAGGATTGGCTGAAAGCACTACCACCGGGCACGATTACTACGTGGGCAAAAATGCGCGAATTGTTTTTGGAATTGTTTTGCCCACTATCCAAGGTGGCCAAGCTCAAAAAGGCCATCACCAATTTTGAACAACAATTGGGGGAGTCGTTGTACGAAGCATGGGAGCGCTACAAAGGCCTGATAAGGAATTGCCCACAAAATGATCTCAATGTGCAACAAGAAGTGTTGATCTTTGATGATGGGGTAAACGTCATGACTAGACAACTCCTTAACTCTCAAGGCCCCTTAACAAAGAAAAATTTGGTAAGAGTTAAGGAACACACTGAAGAATTCTCTAAGTACTCTAGAGAATACCATAATCCGAGGAATGACGTAACTAGGGGTTCAACAAATGTTGCTTCAGAAGATATGTCAGCAGTATTGGCGATGCTACAAAACATGGATAGAAGAATGACTAAAATGGATCAAACAATCCATGCTATTCGGGTTGGGTGTGAAAACTGCAACAGGCTGCATTTGACTAAGGATTGTGACCTTAATGAAAATGGAAACCAAAAGGTTCAAGCTTGCTACTCAAGTGGTGATCGTTTTGATGAAGATTGGTGTAACATCCATCAATTTTACGCCAAATTTAAACTTTTCAATCATAAATAAAAACCGTAAAGCATCGTTTACAAAATGTTTTCAAATCATTTTCCATCAGAGTGTCCAAAAAATCATAACATAAGGATGAGGAGCGGTACGGTCACGCCTTCGACTTTCCATGGACTCCTGAAGTACCTGAAACAATAAACTAAAAACTGTAAGCCCGAGGCTTAGTGAGCTACCCCCAAAATACCAATACCACACTAACAATACCATATCAGTAATAATCAATCAATCATCATGCATATTGGGCCATCGGCCTGACGGACCGCCCTACCGGGCCTACAGTTTGTCTGAATCTATCCCGAGCCCTCGGCATGACCGGTCCGCCACGTGGGCCTACAGTCTCCCAGGACCGCTCATAGGGTATGTTGGCCTTCAGCACAAAGCAGGACCGCCTCAACCCAACCAACAAGCAAATAACCATGTACGCATAGCTATCATATACTGGCATATACAAACATCAAGCATATCTATCTCACTGATCATAATCATAAAATTCTCCTGTAACTAGAGTACCGACCTATCAGGTCACTACCACACCAATCCCTACGGATCATAAAATCATAACATACTGTCTACCTCGATTCCGAACTAACAAATCATAACCACATGCAACATACCATAACAATAACAACTAAAGGGTCGGCCTTGGTGCCGTAGACCCTATCGATATAGTGAGGATAACTCACCTCGCAGATGTCGACACGAAAGGAAAACTCCAACTCTCGGATCACTTGACACAGGTTCCACCACATATCATCAAAGCACATCATACTCATAAGTCCTTAACCTTACAAGGTACTCCATAACCCACTAGTTAACCCCTGGTCAAAGTCAAAGTCCTCAATCAAGGCCAACAGTCCATGTTGACCTTAACTCACCGAGTACCCTTGGCTACTCGCCGAGTTCCCTGAAGTACATTCCAACTCGCCGAGTCATCGGAGTGACTCGTTGAGTTCCTTTGATCCTCGATCAAACTTAAGGTCACACGTCGAGTTTCCTCCTTGCAACTCGACATATACACACGCATACATAATCTAGGGAAAACTCATCCGACTCGCCGAGTTGTTCTTCAACTCGTCGAGTCTTATGGTGATCTTCATTAGACTCGCCGAGTTGTTCATCCAACTCGTCGAGTTCACGGCCATCTTCATATGACTCACCGAGTCACCTTGCGACTCGCCGAGTCCATTCAGTTCTTTTTCCATATAGACTTGATTTGAGCCATGCAGCGGCCCCAAATAACAGATCCAAGCTTCTAGGGCATACTTATCACGTAAAGTTGCAAACTTTACGTGCATGCATGGCTATAAAGGCTCTAAATGTCTATTTTAAGTTCTTAATGAAGCTTTAAGTCTAATAGGGACCTCAATCACAACCAATACAACAACTTTATGATTCTAGCATCCAAGGAGGGTCCAGATCTAAAGTTACATCCTCAGATCTAGCCCATAGCTCATCCTTTCAACTTAATACTTCACCAAGAACCCTAAAACTCAACAATGGAAGAGATTCACAAGAAGAAAGGCGATTTGGTTACCTCCAGAAGATGATGACCGAGATAAGAGCTGGTTTCCACACTCCACTTGCTCCAATACCCTTCTCCTCTAAGCCTTCTCTCTCCAAAATCCTCTTTTCAGGCTTCAATCACACAATGGCACACACACACGTATTAGGGTTTTAAGGGCTCTCAAAGACTGCAAGGAGGCCAAAGGAGGCTGAGGCTCCTTTAAACAGGGGTGCAAACCTCGGGATTTAGGGTTTCATCTGCCAGCTCCTACTTGCTGAGTCCCAAAGTGGACTCGTCGAGTAGGTCACTTAACACGCGGTCCCACCCCGCTGCTACTCGTCGAGTGGGTCGACCGACTCATCGAGTAGGGCTTCATCCAATAATTCTTATGTACTTAATACCTAAGAATCGGAGCGTTACAACTCTCCCCCACTTGAACTAGACTTCGCCCTCGAAGTCCGTTGGGATAAACAATGTCGGGTAATGCTCGCGCATCTCCGCCTCCGGCTCCCATGTCCACTCGGATCCCTTCCGATGTTCCCATTGTACCTTTACCAAAGGTATTTCCTTGTTCCGCAGAATCTTCTTCTTCCTTTCCAAAATCGCCACAGGCCTTTCCACATAGTTCAGGCACTTATCGACCTAAATGTCATCCAACGATACCACTGTCTCCTGGTCCATAATGCATTTTCGTAATTGCGAAACATGAAATGTGTTGTGGATCTGGATAAGCTCCTCCGGGAGCTCTAGCCTATAAGCCACCCTGCCAACCTTGGCGATAATCCTAAACGGCCCAATATAATGGGGACCTAATTTTTCCCCTCTTCCTGAAGCGGATCACACCCTTCCAGGGTGAGACCTTCAGAAGAACCATGTCACCCACCTGAAATTCCAGCTCCGATCGGCGTCGATCGGCATAGCTTTTCTGCCGGCTCTAAGCGGTCTGCAGTCGCTGTCTAATCTGTTGTATCATTTCGGTAGTTTGCAGAACTACCTCTGTCCGACCCATCACTCTGTGCCCAACCTCGCCCCAACAGACTGGGGTCCTACACTTCCGCCCATACAATAGCTCGAAAGGCGGGGCGCCAATACTGGAATGATAGTTGTTGTTGTAAGTGAACTCTGCAAGTGGTAGGTGGGAATCCCAACTCCCACCGAAATCAATAACGTACGCCCGGAACATATCCTCGAGGGTCTAAATGGTCTGCTCACTCTGCCCATCAGTCTGCGGATGGAACGCCGTACTAAAATGCAGTTGTGTACCCAGTTCCTCATGGAACTTCTGCCAAAAACGGGAAGTAAACCTGACATATCGATCGGAAACGATAGAAACTGGAACCGCATGGCGAGAGACAATCTCCCTGACGTACAGGTCGACCAACTTCTCTGCCGACGAACTCTCCCAAATGGCTAGGAAATGGGCACTCTTGGTCAATCGATCCACAATGACCCATATAGCATCGAACCCCTTGCCGTCTTCAGCAACTTCATGATGAAATCCATCACGATCCGTTCCCATTTCCACATGGGAATCTCTAGAGGCTGCAACTTACCATGCGGCCTTTGATGCTCGACCTTGACCATCCTACAAGTCAAGCACCTCTCAACGAACCAAGCGATATCTCGCTTCATGCCAGGCCACCAATAACTCGAACTCAAATCACGGTACATCTTGGTGGCCCCTGGGTGAATCGAAAAACGAGACTTATGAGCCTCCTCCATCACTGTCTGCCGGACCCCTCCGGACATCGGAACCCAAACCCAACCGTAACAGGTCAACAATTTGTGACTATCCTGAACAAACCGGGCGCTTTCGCCCTTAATCCTCTCCAACTTCCAGTTCTCTGGTCTCATGCCCTCAATCTGAGCATCCCTGATCAAACCCACTAGTGGGGAATCCACCGCTATCCTCATACACATGGTTGGGGTCGAGGACCCAGCTGACTTGCGGCTCAGAGCATCCGCAACCACATTCGCTTTACCAGGATAGTAAAGGATCTCGCAATCATAGTCCTTGACCACATCTAGCCACCTGTGCTACCTCATGTTCAGGTTCGGCTGATCCATGATGTGTCTCAAACTCTTGTGATCTGTGTATTTAGTGCAACGGACCCCGTACAGATAGTGCCTCCAAATCTTGAGAGCGAAAACCACTGCTCCCAACTCAAGATCGTGCGTGGGGTACCTCGTCTCATGCGGCTTCAGCTGCCGCGATTTGTAGGCTACCACCTGTCCTCTCTGCATGAGGACTGCCCCCAAGCCAGTGATGGATGCATCACAAAATACCATAAATCGTCCACTCCCTCGGGGAGTGTCAACATTGGCGCCTCGCATAAACACTGCCGGAGGGTCTCAAACGCCCTCTGCTGCTCAGGGCACCACCGGAAATCCATCCCCTTCCTCATCAGACGAGTAAGGGGTACGACAATTATGGAGAAATCACGAATGAATCTCCGATAATACCTTGCTAAAACCCAAGAAACTCCTGTTATCAGAGGGAGATTTCGGGGTCTCCCACTGCATAACCGCCTCCGCCTTGGCCGTATCGACCAAAATACCCTCCTGGTTAACAAGGTGTCCGAGGAACTGGACCTCCTGTAATCAAAACTCACATTTTGAGAACTTGGCATACAACCGTTCTCGCCTTAGAACTTCTAGCAGCTCCCTGAGATGCTCCTCATGTTGCTCTCGAGTCTTGGAGTACACCAAGATATCATCTATAAACACAATGACCGAGCGATCAAGCATCGGTCTGCATATTCGGTTCATCAGATCCATGAACACTGTTGGCGTGTTGGTGAGTCCAAATGGCATCACCACGAACTCGTAATGACCATAACGAGTCCGAAACGCGGTCTTCTCCACGTCTTCCTCCCTCACCCTGACCTGGTGATATCCTGATCTCAAATCAATCTTGGAAAACCAAGATGCACCCTGCAGCTGATCAAAAAGATCGTCTATCCTCGGAAGCGGATAATGGTTCTTCACCGTTAACTTGTTCAACTCCCTATAGTCAATGCACATCATGTGTGAGCCATCCTTCTTCCTGAAGAAAAGGATCGGTGCTCCTCAGGGTGAACTACTCGGACGAATAAACTGCTTACCAGCAGTTCCTGCAACTGAGATGACAACTCCTGCATCTCTGGCGGTGCCAGTTGGTACGGCGCCTTAGCGATAGGGGCCGCACCTGGCACTAGGTCAATCCTGAACTCAATCTGCCCCTCCGGAGGCACTCCGGGTAACTCCTTTGGAAACACATCAGCAAACACCCTCACTATCGGAACCTCAGAAACTGAGAGCTGCTCTCTAACCCGTGTATCTACGACATATGCCAAATAATTGGCACACCCGTGCTGAATATACTGTCGAGCCCTGGCTGCCGAACAAAACCCTGATCCCAACCTGGTGCCCTCACCATATACTACAAGTTCTCCCCTACTTGGGGTTCGAACCACCACCCGCTGCCCCTCACAGTCGATCATGGTGCCAAAACGGCTAAGCCAATCCATCCCTATAATCACGCCTACATTCCTCGTGGGAATAGGAATCAAATCTATCGGGAAGGGCACCCCGAAAATCTCTAACTCGCATCCCCGGAAGACCGAAGAAGCAGAGACCCCGTGCTCGTTGGCGATCAAAACTCGCAACGTACACTCAAGATCAACTATCGCCACACTGAATCCTCTAGAGAAGGTCTGAGATAAAAACGATCGACTCGCCCTCGAGTCAATTAATACCAAAGCGGGCAAAGAATTCACTAAAAACGTACCTAATCACAGGTACAATCAATAAGCATAACACGAATACAATAACTGAGACAAAGAATAGAAAACGTACCAACAACCACATCCAGTACTGACTTGGCCTCCTTGGCCGTGAGCTGGAAGGCGCGACCCTGAGCCTTTGGAGGCTCCACCTTGACTGGCCTCCCATCTCCAATCCTCCCAGTAGCTGGCGCGGAAACCTGCGTCGGCTTGGCGGCAAGCTGCGGACAGTTGGTCTTCACATGACCAACCTGATGACAGTGGTAACAAATCCTCATATCTGGTGGAGGGACAGACTGACAGCAGTCCCTGACATAGTGCCCCTCATTGCCATATTTGTGACACCCACCTCCTGCTCAACAAAACCACGAATGGGCCTTGCCACACTTTCCACAAGTGCGGCTCTAATGACCCACGGACCGTGTATCAGCGGTTTTTGACCGCTTAGGCGCCAGCTGAGACTGTTCCAGTGCCTGACGCTGCTCCTTCAGCTGTAGCTCTATCTCCAACTCACGCTGCCATGCGGCTTCCTGAAGGTCCAAGAGGGTATCACATCGCTGAGTAGACACAAACTGTCGAATATTAGTCTTGAGCATACTCAGATAACGAGTCATCTAAGACTGATATGAAGCAAACTCCAGACAAAACATAGCCCTCTCCATGAACATACAGTTAATCTCCATCACAGACTCCCCATCTTGTCTTAATGTAAAAAATGATGGGTTTTAGCCATAAGAACATCCTATGTGTTCATGCAAACCCTAATGCTTGGATCTAGGTTTCTATATTGTACATGCATTCATCCAAGACTTTAAACCCTAGATCTAGCATGTGATAATCAATATTAACACAAGAATGGGGTTTAGATCTTACCTTGATTGTTATGTAGCAATAACAATCTCAAATCCTCCTTGTAATGGCTTTAGAAAGGTTAGAGTCACAAGTGTCACTCCTCTAATGGCTCACAAACACCAAGAGCAAGAGGATGAAGAATGAGAAGAGAGGAGGCACCCAAAAACGTGTAGAAACCCTAAGGAATCAGTTCACCACGTTTTGAGTCTCAAGGTTCCTTTAAATAGTGAGGCTATTAGGGTTATCTAACAAAGAAACCCTAATTTGACTGCTTAGGCCATAAGCAACCCATGGACTCCCACCTTAGAGGCCTAGGAAGATTTCTAATGGGTTTCCCCATAGAATTCGTCCACCCCTCTAATGTGGAGTCCATTAGCCCAATATTCAACTATCATACAATTGACAGTTCTAGTCCCTTAAGTTTAATTAATGTCTTTTAGCCACAAAATTAATTCTTAATTAGTTATTGACTAATATTAATTAAACAATATGATTTCTCCTTTAATATATTATTCTCATAATATATTAATAAATCATAATTAATCCTCTCACTCTCCATAATTCATCCTATCAAGTTGCTTTGGTGAAGGCAACCCAAAAGGACCATGCACCATCGGGTCAAGTACATACCAAAATAGTTATGGACTTAGACACTAATCCAACAGTCTCCCACTTGGATAAGTCTAATAACTATTCTGCGTATGACTTCAGATCCTAATCCGCAATCGTAGCTTTCAAAAGTCGTTTTCAACTCTGATCTTATCAGATACGCGTACTTTAGATAAGGGATCATATATTCTTCCATTTTAGATATCGTATAGGCTAAGACATGGATTTAAATCATTCTCTCTGTCTATGTGTTGTTTCCCGATTTCCGATTTATGACGACTGACAACAGACTATAATTGAACACATCAAGTTAGTCCCGGCTTGGCCAAGCGCTTAGGTGTCATCACTAAATCATCGAGGGGCCCACAGATATCGCTTTTACCCCAGTATGGATAAAAGGAACGAATAAACTTTGATTCAATGCTTGCACTCACTCACTCACCAAATAATACACAACAATATGTTTTATAACACCAAGTTACTGGTGCGTTTACATATTATCAATGTATAACCGACTCGCAAGATACAACTCACACATCTCGGTTTCAAGAATATAATATATTATCATCTCACCAATCACTCGTGATAAAATCCATGAAGTGATCCAAGTGAGCATGGGTTTAATCCAATACTCTAATCTTATAGCAGCACTCATGAATCCTGCAGCAAACTTTTGCTATGTCTAAAACACTTTAGACAATCTACAGTCAGATTCATGACAGTCTTCTTTCATTCGTACTTCCAAAGAATGAGCGATTGTGGAGAGTTTGAATAATCTTATTATTCGGGAAGTCAAAACATGCAACGTGAAACATAAGAATAATATTAATCCCATATGGCCCCAAACTTTGGGCATAAATAAAACATTTATTTAATCACCATATTGATTATTCATTATTTGTTGTTTCGGGTAATCAACTTCTTACTTGAATTATAACAACAATTGTCCCATGCTCTTAGCATGCACACTATGTTTACCTATGATCCTTACTTTGTGAAATAGATCAAATGAACACATTTCTAATCATACTAATTTCACAACTCCCAATCCTTATCATAAGTATAAGAATATCAAATTCTTGTCACTTATAGAATATGCTAGATTCTAACATTTTATGCAATGATCCTTTCGTAAAGTCATAGCTCAAAATCATCAAGACTTGGCCAATCTCTATCAGAAACAATTCTATAGATATGATGTCTCTCACTCAAAGTACATTCTTTTGAACATCCTTCTTGCATAAAAAATTTCTAATCTAGACATTGATTCTCGATATCCAACTCCCAATATGGAAACATTTCCATATTTGCCATATGAAAACTTATTCTAAATAGAGTCTTATCTATTCACAATTATGTCAATATGGTCTATCCATGACTATACTTCTACTGTGCTCGCCGAGTAGGTCACTTAACACGCGGTCCCACCCTGCTGCTACTCGTCGAGTAGGTCGACCAACTCGTCGAGTAGAGCTTCATCCAATAATTCTTATGTAATTAATACTTGAGAATCGGGGCGTTACAGTTGGAGAAAAACCAAGAAAAAATGGTTACCCTATGATGAGTATAAGAAGGCTAAGGAAGAAAAGTATGAACAAAAAAGGAGAGGCTTCTACCAAAAAGAGGAACCATCGGTTGAAATGAAATCTGATTTTGAGACTATGCTCGCCCGATTTGCAGACACATCTGAAAAAAGGCACGAGGGAACTGAAGCAACAATTAAAGAACAACAATTAATGATGAAATAGCAACAAATAATGATGAAGGAACAACATGAGATGATGAAAAACCAGCAAGCACTGTTTAGAAATCAACAAGCTTCTATCCTCAACATAGAACAACAACTCGGGAAACTAGCTAAGCAATTCAATGAAAGACCCATGGGAGAACTTCCAGGGAACACCGAACAAAACTCAATAGGAGCTCATATCCAAGCCATTACAACGAGAAGTGGGAAAATTATTACTCATTTAACGCCTATAGACAGAAACAACCCGGAAGTGGAAAAGAAAGATCAAGAAGAAAGTCAAAAACAAGGATCCGAACAATCACCATGACGTGGTACAAATGTCACGTCGTGGCCAGAAGTAGAAAACAATAATGATGAACCCGTGAAGTCTTATCGGCCACCATTGCCATTCCCAAGTAGAGCAATTCAAGAGAAGCATGTTGGAGAATATGGGAGGTTGTTAGACCATATAAAGTCTCTTGAAATAAACATTCCCTTCCTTGAGGCTCTAACTGAAATGCCAAAATATGCCAAGTTCCTCAAGGACCTTTTAACAAACCGGAAGAAAATGGAGGGACTATCAAAGTTGGTATTGAATGAAACTTGCTCAACTGCAATGCTAAATATGCTTCCATAAAAGATGGGTGATCTGGAAAGTATAACCTTACCATGCCAATTCGGGAATCTAGCAACTAGTCATGCTCTAGCCGATTCGGGAGCTAGCGTTAATTTGATGCCCTATTCGTTTTTCAAGAAGCTTGATCTCCCTGAACCAAGAACGGTCCGCATGGTCATTCACTTTGCTAATAAGACCATGACCTTCCCAATAGGTATACGTGAAGATTTGCTCGTCAAAGTGGACAAATTTATATTTCCCGGGAACTTTATTGTGTTAGATATGGAGGAGGATGAACAAGTCCCAATAATCCTTGGAAGACCCTTTTTGAGCACCGCCCGAGCCTTAGTTGATATTAAAGAATCCAACCTCACTCTCTGAGTAAGAGAAGAAGCGGTCACCTTTGGGGTAAATCGGGCAATTAAACATTCAAGAACAAGTGATGATACAACCTTCTCTATCGATGTGCTTGATGAATTATTTGAAAAGGAGCTAGGAGGATGGAAGGAAAAGGAAACTGAGGGTTTATGGTGCTTGAAGAAGGTAACTTTAATGTCGAACAAGATCTGCAAGAATTAGAGAAGCTATTGGTAGAAAGTGAATATAATGAAACAATGAAGGAGGCAGAAGAGGCAACACGATGTGGTAAGGAGAACACGTCGTGGCAAAGTTTTTTTTTCACGAAATGGAATTAAAAGTTGCGACACCACGACGTGGCAGGATGCCCACGTCGTGGTAACTGACGAAAAGCCTAAAGTTGAGCTAAAAGCCCTCCGCGGACACCTGGAGTATGCATTCTTAGAAGAAGGACAACAAAAACCAGTAATCATAGCTTCCGATCTAGGACAACATGAAAAAGAAAGCCTTGTGAAGGTACTAAAGAAAAGACAAAGTGCCATAGCATGGAAGATCACTGACATAAAGGGGATTAGTCCAGCTTATTGCTCTCATAAGATCAACTTATAAGAAGGAGCTAAACCCATAGTACAATGCCAAAGAAGACTCAGCCCAAATATGCAAGAAGTAGATAAAAAGGAGGTTGTTAAACTATTAGATGCTGGTATTATTTACTCGATCTCTAATAGCACATGGGTAAGTACGGTACACGTGGTACCAAAGAAAGGAGGAATGGTGGTGGTCACCAATGAAGCTAACGAGTTAATCCCAACAAGAACAGTAACTGGGTGGCATGTTTGTATCGACTATCGTAAACTAAATGATGCTACATGCAAGGATCATTTTCCACTACCATTTATCGATCAAATGCTCGAGAGGTTATCCGGCCATCTATACTATTGTTTCATGGATGGTTTCTCGGGTTACTTTCAAAACCCGATTGACCCACAAGACCAAGAGAACACCACTTTTACATGCCCAAGTGGAACATTCGCATATAGACACATGCCTTTTGGGTTATGCAATGCACCAACTACTTTCCAAAGGTGCATGATGGCTATCTTTCACGACATAATCGAGAAATTTATGGAGGTTTTCATGGATGACTTCTCGGTTTTTGGGTCCTCTTTTGAAGATTGTTTGTCCAACTTGGATCTAATGCTAGCAAGATGTGAGAAGACCAACCTTGTCCTTAATTGGGAAAAGTGCCACTTCATGGTGAAGGAAGGAATTATGTTGGGACACAAAGTCTCAAGGTTAGGGATAGAGCAAATATTGACACTATAGCTAAATTACCACCTCCAACAAATGTAAAAGGGGTAAGGAGTTTTCTAGGACATGCGAGATTTTACCGCCGTTTCATTAAAGACTTTTCGAAGATCACAAGGCCATTGACTCAACTTCTTTAGAAAGATGCACCATTTGACTTTTCTAAGGAATGTCATGAAGCATTTCACTTGTTGAAGGAAAAGTTAACTAGTACCCCTATTATGATAGCCCCAAATTGGAGTCTTCCTTTTGAGCTTATGTGTGCTGCTAGTGATTATGTAGTGGGAGTTGTTTTGGGCCAAAGAATTGACAAACATTTTCAGCCTATTTATTATGCAAGCAAAACCTTGAACCCAACTCAATAGAATTATACTACTACCGAGAAAGAGTTGCTCGCGGTGGTTTATGCTTTTGATAAATTCCGCTCATATCTAGTCTTGTCAAAGACAATTGTTTTTACTGACCATTCTGCCCTCAAGTATCTATTTGCTAAACAAGATGCTAAACCAAGATTGATACGTTGGGTCTTACTTCTACAAGAATTTGATATTGAAATAAGAGATAAAAAGGGAATGGAGAATGTGGTTGTCGATCATTTATCAAGATTAGAGAACCCACATTTAGAAGAATTGGAAGAGAACAAGATTGGAGATTATTTTCCCGAAGAATATCTTTTGGTTATAGCAGGAGAGATACCATGGTTTGCAGATATAGCTAGTTACTTAGCAAGTGAATACATTCCAAAAGATTTGACCCGACAACAAAAGAAGAATTCTTTTTTCAGAAATCAAATATTACTTTTGGGATGAGCCATACTTTTTTGAAGCTACGCAAACGGAATGATACGAAGATGTGTGTTCGGGAAAGAGAGTCGAGAAATCTTGAAACATTGTCATAGAGGACCCACCGGAGGACATCATGGAGCACAATATACGGCTAAGAAGATTTTTTATATGGGTTTTTATTGGCCAACGATCTTTAAAGATGCCGCTCAATACGTTAAGGAGTGAGATTCGTGCCAAAGGTCGGGAAATATATCATCCCGAAACGAAATGCCCCAATATAGCATTCAAGTTTGTGAGATATTCGATATATGGGGGATTGACTTCATGGGACCATTCCCAATATCAAAAGGGGAATAAATACATCTTGGTGACTGTCGACTATGTATCTAAATGGGCGGAAGCACAAGCACTACCTACTAACGATGCTCAAGTGGTGGTGCGGTTTCTTAAAAAGTTATTCTCAAGGTTTGGAGTTCCTAAAGCTCTTATTAGTGATCGGGTCACTCATTTCACAAATGATCAATTGGATAAAGTGTTGCAAAAATATGGTGTCCACCATAGATTCTCAACATCATATCATCCCCAAACAAGTGGGCAAACTGAAGTTACAAATCGAGCATTAAATAGGATATTAAGTAATAGAAAGGAGTGGTCGGACAAGCTTGATGATGCACTTTGGGCATTTTGAACGGCTTTCAAAACACCTATTGGTACTACACCATATAGGTTGGTTTATGGAAAGAATTGTCACTTGCCGATTGAAATAGAACATAAAGCATTTTGGACTTTGAAGATATGTAATTTTGAGTTAGCTGAACTTCGTACCAACCGGTTAATGCAAATGAATGCCCTTGAAGAACTTAGAAATGAAGCATATACAAGTTCATTAATATATAAAGATAAGACTAAAAATGGTATGACATGAGATTGAAGGGTAATAAATATTTTCATGAAGGACAAACGGTGCTACTCTTCAATTCAAGGTTGAAACTTTTTCCGGGTAAATTACAAACTCGGTGGGATGGGCCATTTGTAGTTAAACAAGTTTTCTCACATGGAGCTATTGAGCTTATATCAAGAGACGGGATCCCTTTCAAAGTTAATGGGCATAGAGTGAATCATTATGAAGAAGGAATGCTAATCGAAGAAAGAGATGGTGAAATCGTCAAATTCACACGAGTTGAGACCACGTAAAGGACCCTAATGCAAACATTAAGCCATTATAGCTTACCTGTTAGGGTTACAAATTTTTTTTTATGAGTACTATGATTTGTTTCGAACGAGAGAGTAAGTACAATTATGATTATTTATTAGGGTTTAGAAGCGTACCAAAATTATAGCAGGGTACTTTGATATGCTATGGGGTCAGACTCCTCCTGTTCCCCCGTCCTTCTTCTCGGTTGGACAACCCCTCTTGAAATGTCCTATTTCACCACAAAAGGGCATATTATATTGATCCCAACATTGGTGGTTGAAGTGATGAACCTGACTGAAGTTCTACAGATGCGGGCAATGTGCCCCTTCCTATTGCATTTATTGCAATACGGTTCTCGGCAGACTCTATAATGATGGTAGTTGCACTTACCACAGTGTGGGAGGTTTCCTAGGTAGTGTGCGGTCGGTGTTGGGATAGCAGGGCTGATGGGGATATTGACTGCCCCAACTTGATGCCCTTCCAAAGGTCCTTGAGTTGAACTGTTCCCTCTCTCACTCTTGAGCTTTCGTTTCAGTATATTAGGTCGGAGGTCTGGAGTGTCTTTACAAATAGGCACCGGTTGCTATACTAGGTTATCACCGTGATTGGGGTTGCCGATAACATTTCCACTAACCTTTGTGTTATTAGCATTAAGGTGAGCCATAACTGTTGCTACGGTTGTTGTGACTGCAACTTGAAACGTAGTGGAATCTATCTGAAGGATTGGTGTTTTGTCGGCGGTTTGGTTAGGTTTCTTCGGAGGCATGATTCTAGTATAAGATAAGAAACGAATTTGTGAGTGATTAAGGTTGTCTCTAGATGTATTCTAATCATTCATGTGAATGTAAGTTCTTCATTTTGTTATACTGTTCTCGGTTATTCGACTTACATCCCTATGAAGCAGTCCTGGTAAAGAGTAGGAGTAAGTTTCTAGAATAGTTACGAGACGAGTGCCATCCGACTAAGTCCTCTTTGGTTGGAGGTATTATGCTTCCCACTTTCGAGAAGATTTGATAGTGATACATAATATAGTCTACCAAAAATAGACTTATGAATTTTGAGAAATAATCACTCTCGGTTGAGATTTCGTGATTCGATTTATTGATTTTTAGACACTATTACTGGTATTAAAGATGTAATAAGTTCAGGAAAATAACCTAGGAGTAGGTCTTACATCAAACCAAAATAAGAAAATTTTGACAGCACCAAGACCTAATAGACTGAAAGTTCAAGGTCTTAACTTAAGCAGGAAGTTAGTACTAGAGTCTATACATAGACCTAACTATATCCAAAAGACAGAGTAGAGTAGACTCTACTCGTGAGGGGAGTGGTTCTGGTTGGTACTTGATTCAGCCCTGGCTTCAGCCAACTGTTGTTCCGTTTCTCAAATTTGTCTCTACAGTGCCACTAGGTTCTGACGAAGATCCTTTGATTCAGAACGACAGGCATTCGGATCTACCTGCAAGGCGTCAATGCGAGACCTTTCAAAGTCTTGGTCATCGGTCAGATGACAAAAACGAACTATGTTGACTCCATAGTTAGCACGGGTCTCCGTGACTTGGTCGAAGTTCGCTCTTCCCTGCTCAGCATTGCGAGAAATATGTTGCACCAAGATAGGAAGGACTCTGTCTACTGAGCCTCCCTCCTTTAAGTTATAGTAACCCCGGTCTCCGTGGTAGGGAGGTTCTTGTCCCTGCTCGTGGTTCCACCTGCCCAAGTTCACCGCCCACAGAGGCATTGGGCCTTGAAAAGCCAGACGAGTGTTAGGATTTTCAGCAACTTAGGGTGGATTGTAGACCTACGGTTCTGAGTCCAAGTCTTCCTGGACTTCCTCCTCGTCCTCATCATTAGTACTCCATTCGGGGTCTTCTTCTGATGGGACCACCAGGTTTTCGTCCTCGGGTTCAGCTTCGAGCCATCCTCCGACTTCTTGATCGGGAAAGTACAGGTCACCAGGGAGATTGAATCCAACCATGTTATCTACGCGAGAATAGGGGTAAAAGAAATAATTAATAGACGTACTACTTAAGGTAATTATAGGATGATCCTTACCAGTTATTTCAATACTTGCGTAGTGCATACCAGTCATACGTAATCAAAATAGGATAGACCTTCGAATAAGTGATCCTAACTCTAAATCCACAACCAAACAAGGAACATGAAGTAAAGCAAGGATCACAGATTCTAAGAGTATGGCACCTTAGTCACATATAACCTTATTGTATCCACTCAACAACTATTGACCTACTAGTAAAGACTTTTAGTTCTCAAATAAGTAATTATAGTAACACAAAATACTCCTATAGTATTTTAAGTTTATGTTCTGTTATAAAGTTTTCACTATAGTAGTGTTGGTAAGTTTTTAGACTTGCTACAACACCACAACCATTCCTAGGCACATGCTAATCACTTTTCGGAAAGATATAGGTGATCATATGGATTCTACTCTTTAAGTTCATTTGAGAAGCATATTACTACATGCATGAGTCATTGTCTCAGCTTGCGAGTTCTTATAACCATACTAGACGTCAGTACCGATGTTGACATTTGTCACCCCGGGGACTATAGCTAACAGTCAGGGTGCGGAATCGTCAGTCCCGTATAGATATATACACAAGTATCACGCTCTCCCTCCAAGAGACTCTGGTTATAAGTGGGGACTTTTGTTGAGTACTACGCAAAGCCATTGTCTCACAAAATGTAATGCTAACAATGAGTTCACGAGTAATACGGTGAAAAACCTTTTAGTAAATAAAAATACAAGTCTTTATTTATATCTGTTTACGATAAAAGCATGGATTGACTCATAAATTATACTTAATATAATTTATATGTTCTATCTGATTATTATTATTTCTCATGGGTGAACACCTTTGTTTAGCGTGATACAAAAGTAATGATACTGAATGAAGTAACCTTTTATGTTCATATAGGTATAATATATATATATATATATATATATATATATATATATATATATATATATATATATATATATATATATATATATATATATATATAATTAAGAAGGAAACGACCTAACACCACCTTAATCCCACATCCAAACAAGAAAAAGGAATTAAGGTAATTCATCAGTCCTCATCCCTTCAAATCTTACTTATATATTTTAACTTATATAAACATGATTTGGCAATTATAAGGTTAAAAGAGTTTATTATAACATTTAAAGAGTTTAACTATTTGACTAAATTTTGATGACTTGATGTTAGTTTATAAAGTGATTTAAAACAATTTGTTTGATAACATAGCATGAAGTATAAAAATAACATCTTTGGTTTGATAGTTATAAATCACATGTGATTGATTATATAACTATAATGTTTTTTATTTCTATCCCCCCCTCCTGTAAAAGCATTTAAAATCATTAAAAGATAAGTTTAGGGGTATGAAATCACTTGATAACTGGTGATTTGGACAGTGTTTCGTTTCTAGGAACGTGCTTTCTTGATGTCACCCTGAGTTTTTGGTGAAGAACCGGGCTTCGTGCGGACAACACTTCGACTGGAAAGAAGGTTTTCTAGGGAACTTCGGGGTGTCAGGACTTGCGTCGTGTGTTAGAGGTGTTACTGGGGCTTCGGGGTGGTTTAGAGGTGCTTAAAAGTGAGAAAGGATAGGAAAGAGGATGAAAATGAGCAACCAAAGTCGGATTATGCTCTACAACTCTCGTTTAGACTATGTCGGCTAGTTTTGACTTTATTTTTAATATTATAATTTTTAACAGGCCGGGACTGGAAAAGTCCGTTAAAAATCCATAACTTCTTCATCCGATGTCCGTTTTCGTTTGTCTTTTTACCATTGTACTACTATTGTCGAGATCTTCGATTCTCGTTTAGGTTGTGCTATCTAAAAGTCATTCAATCTCTATTTCGAGTTTTTAGTTGTCTACTGCTATATCTGAAACTTAGAAAAATCATAACTTCCTCATACGAAGTTAGATTTGGACGTTTGTAACGCCCGTAGATCCGGGCTAGTCAATTTAGAGACAATAAGTGTCGAAAATGACTTTTCGGAAAAAGATTATTTGTAATAAATAGTCTTAACCAAGTTGTAAAATATGTCTCAAGGTTTCCGTACATATAAAGAACGCCGAAATCCGAGTTATAACGAATAAGTTATGACTCGTCGAAGTTTTACGGCAAAACCGGCACGACACCGGGAAGCGTAAATAGTAAATTTATGATGGAGCGACTTTTAGCCTTATAAATCTCAATGAAATTTGTAGTATATGTTAAAACAAGAGCATACAAAAAAAAGAACGCCCAAATCTGACTTCGTATGAGGAAGTTATGATTTTTCTAAGATTCGGCTTAGCAGTGCATGGCCCGAAACTCGAATTTTAGTTTGAGCGGTTTTTGGCTTACGCGACCTAAATGAGAGTTGAATATCTCATTAATAGGAACTAAATGGTAAAAATATAGATGAAAACGGAGTCCGTATGAAGGAGTTACGAATTCTTCGCGGTCATTTAACAGTCTAAACGCCTCCTACTGTTAAAATTAAGATCGGTCGAGAATTAGCAAACGGAGTCTAAACGAAAGTTGTAGATCTTGATTTTACCTACTCGTGGATATAAAGAACGTCGAAAACGGAGCTCGTATGCGAGAGTTATGATTTTTCTAAGTTTGAAGGCTGATACGCGATAGGGGGTGACGTGGCACCACCAGAATTGGACACGTGGCACCACCAGAAGGTTGCCACATGCACCAACTCGGCGAGTAGGTCCTCCTACTTGGCGAGTAGGTCAGTCAGCACCCCTATAAATAGAGGTGCAGGGTTCCATTCATTCTCACACCTTCAAACCCTTCTTTCTCTCTCTAAACTCTCTCTCTAAGCCTCCCTAACCCCCCAAAGCCTAGGGTAACTCCCTAGCACGAGGCGGAAGCCCCGGAGCACCCGAAGGTTCCGAGAAAAGAGCCTTTCGGCTCGGGAACGCTGCTCCAGCGAAGCCCGGTTTTCGAGAAAACCCGCTGTAAGTGAGCTATGCCTACCCTATCTTTAGTATAACTTATGTTTTAATATAGTAACGTTATTAGGAACTTATAATGAGTATTTGGGCTATTATTATGATTTATATTGAGTGTTATTTAACGCTTATATAATAATAATAATAGCTAGACTATTAATTTGTCGCGGTTATCGTTAGACTAAACCCTAGTGGTATTGGTATTAGGTTTTATCGAAGGAAAATTGTTTTAAGAGTAACGAAGTGCTGTCCGAGTGCCGACTCACCACCTTATCAAGTGAGTGCATAGTCTCTTTCATCTTACACATAAATATGAAGTATTTTAATATAAATTACGTGCTATGTGTGCATATTGTCTGAATACTTGTTGTCTATGCTGATGAAAGATTTTTATACATGTTTTAAACAATGTAAGTTGTATAAAGTATTTTATATCTACAAAATATGTTGGGTAAAACATGGGTAGATGAATGATGAGGGATAAAAGCTGAAATAGAGGAACATTAGTAGTACGGACCTAGTGCCCTATAGGTATACATTGGCAACAGTGGACCTAGTACCCTATAGATGAGCACTGGTAGCTGCGCCACAACCCGTAGATGATTTAGATCTATGGTAAACGTCCTAGCAGCTGCGCACTAAGGACAGTATCGGCAGCTGCGCCTAATATGGAGCCTTATGACCATGACAGTAGTGTTTAAAGGTCAATACCGACAGAAGCGCCTCATAGAAAATGTCCCAATTCTGGCAGATGCGCCTAAGTGATAGAACTAGTAGCTGTGCTTGACAGTTGTGTCATTGACAATGATGGACTTCGTACCTATTCCTTAGGAAAATCCTTAGGAATGAATGAACGAGAAATAGTTGATTCTTAGGGTAGATCCTTAAGATTAAAGAAGATAATGGGGATGGGGAATTTGGTTAATTGTTTGATGATTAAACATAATAATTATATTATTGTGGGTTGAAAACCCTATGTACTCACCAGGTTTCCCAACCTGACCCACTCAGTTTATTTATATCACAAGTGCTGATATGAAGTCACATTACACTGAGAGATTTAAAGAGATGTAGATCACTAGTGTAAATAAATGTAAGTTCTGTTTATGCTTATGTTTATGTATTAACGATGACATCCAAACGTTTTAAAATGAATAAAATACATTTCTTCGAAAATGTTTTAATAACGTATTTATCGTGTTTTTCTGGGAACAAATTCCGCAAAATTTTTATTAAAAGAAGTACTTTGATTTTTACAAAGCATAAACAAAATCAGTCTTTTCTGGCCGTGAAAATGGGGATGTCACAACGTTCTTTTTATATAAGTTTACGATTTAATGATATCTACAACTTTCATTTAGATACCTAAGGATAAAGTGTATTTTATTGAAATTTCACGTTTTATGTTTAACAGTGTTTTACCAGTTTTGTTGTGGATCTTCAGTTGATTATAACTTATTCGTTATAACTCGGATTTTAGCGTTCTTTATATTTCTGAAAACCTTGTTATGTTATCTATCACTTTATATATCCCAATTGAGATTTTTGAACACTTCAATTTTTGACACTAATATTGTTATTTCAAAAATAGGTTACAATACTTGACTTTTAGGTCATTACATTGACTTGAAATATCGGGTTGTCACAGATAGTCACTACCTGAGATAACATTTGTGCACACCTTAAAAATCTTTAATATTTCACACACATTCTCCATATTTTTCCACTCATATTCATTGGGAAAATGATGGAAATGAGGCTCATATTCTGCATATCTAAGACCAACATAGGAGATAAAAAGGAAAATCTTAAGATAAAAGAATTACTATATATATATATATATATATATATATATATATATTCATATTAGACACTTACCTCGGAAAAACATCTTTAAACTTGAGAGCTATGGACAACATGTCATAGGTGGAGTTCCACCTGGTAGGGACATCAAGCAATAATTTTCTATCATGCACTTAAAGTTGGTGTGCAACATTTGAAAATGTCTGACGTCTTGCCTCCGAAGAATTAATATATTTCACAGCTTCACGGACTTCTTTAATGACAAAATCGATATTTGAAAGGCCATCTTTGACTAAAAGATTTAGGATATATGCACAACACCTAACATGGAATAGTCTACCACCACATGGAAGTTTCTTCACTCTATTAAAGTTGTTTTTCAGCGTATTAACTGCCCTGTCATTGTATGAGGCATTACCACAGAGATATAGAAGATCTTTCCCTCAATTTCCCATTCCTTCAAGCATTTGTAAATTCCATCTGCAATATCAAGCCTGATACGAGGAGGAGGTACATGAACAAAACTTAGCACTCGCTTCTATAATCTGAGAACAAAAGACTTACAATTCAAAAAGGCTGTCAAGTTAAGGAGAATAATATTGACAAAATCTCTGCAATACCTCCAGTTCTGATCAATGAAGTGCCCAGTGATGACAATATACTCAATCTTCTGATGAGATGACTTCCAACAATCAGTGGTCAAACTAATTTTTGAAGCAACACTTGTTAGATCTTTCAGTTTTTTCATTTCATGCTTATAGACCTTCAAACAATCTTCCTTTATTGTAGCCCTACATGTCTTTTGAAACAACGGATTAGCCCTCTTCATCATGTAAACAAACAAGTCATTCTCCACCACTGAAAACGGTTGCTCGGTACCCATTATCCAGTTAGCAATTGTTTCTCTCATCTTATTAGGATCATACTTTGTATCAGGTCCGATTAAGGGAGGAGGCTTATCGTATCCCATATCCACATCAATCGGCTGAAAATTAAGCATTTGTTGAGATTTTTGGTAAGCTTTACATTTTGCACAACTTACTAAGTGTCGTTTATATGTTGATGTAGTGCCTGATCCAACTTTAGGCAACCACTTCTTGCAATGAATACATTCAACTTTTACCTTGCCATCAAGAAGTGTCACATCAACAAATTATCCCCATACTGAGGAGGTCTTTTGTCGCTTAGGCTTTAATTCCAACTTGTCCATAGAACCAACATCTTCACTAGTATTTTGGCCATTAGGATGGATCTCCTCGTCATCGAGGTTAATGCCTTCATGTGCATCTTGTGTGGGTTGATTATCATCACCAACACCTACTGGATTCGATGTAGAACCTTGCATTAGACTAATTGGATTTGTTTCACTTACAATTTGCATTAGTAGTGTTGTGTATTAAGATATAACATCAATAGTAATAGATGAAATAAAAAAATTGAACACTATAAAAAAAACCTAACCTTGTGTGGGTGTTCAACGAAGATGTACATAGGGGTGTTCATTTTGATGGATCGGTTTGATCCGATCCAATCAAGTGAATCCAAATTGATTTCGGTTTTCAAAACATGGATCCGAATAATCCAAACTAAATTTAAATCAAATCCGATCCGATCCAGTTACAGTTCGGTTGGATCGGTTTTTATAATTCGGTTTTAAAAAACCGAAACATTTTAAAACAGACAAATAATTATAATTTTACTAAACTTTACACAAGAGGAAAAAACAAATTATTTAGTTGTGATTTGAAATTTATAAACAACTAATAAGAAGATATGTTATAGTTAAATATTTTATAGATAGAAAACTTTTCAGTGAAAATGCATATTAATGTTTCTTTATCTGGTGAAACGTTCCTATTTGAAAAAATAAATTACAAAATTAATAAAAAAAACTATAGATATATATTACAAATAGATAAATAATAAATGTTTATTTGTTTTTTTTGGACTATTCAGTTCTTATTTTATAAACCAAAACCAATCCGACATCCAAAATAATAATTTGGTTTTGTTGAAAACCAATCAAAAAATCCGAATATCTGAAACCAAATTGTCCAATCCAAATTGTCCAATTGGATAATTCGGTTTTACCCTAATAGTGAACAGTCCTAGATGTACAACCGTAGATGAACCAATTGATTCCGATCGGGAGTAAGCGAAGAGAAGTACTTATCAACTGTCGCTTGGGGTAAATTAGGGTGAATACTAGGGCAAAACTATATTGTACGCGAAAGGCCCAAGCCCTAAACAGTGCTTATTTAATTTCAATATGATAATAATAATATATAAAATAATATAAAACGATATTATAGAATTATAAAAAAGCTCGTTAAGGCTCGCGAGCTTAAACGAGCTCTTACCTTAAAGATCGAGATCATGCTCGTTTATTAATTGAGCTTTATTCTAGGCTCGAGATCAGGCTCAGGCTCGTTAAAGCTTGGCTCGTTTCGATCTTTTAACGATCCGAGCTCGGGTAGCTCACAAGTAGCTTGGATCGTTTACATCCCTACGATGAAACTCCTTAATAGAGTACAACAAATCATGTATAATGATGCTATGTCTCATAGATGTATGGATGTAATTTTCAAAGAATTAGTTTTATCATACAAAAAGGTTTAAGCTAGGGTGCAACTTGCCGTTTGCTTTTTCACTCATTGTATTGTGATAGCCAATTGCTATATGAAATAGATATATATTGGTTTTTTGGACTGATTAAACACAGGGCCGGTCCAAGAATATTTTGGGCCCGGGGCGAGAAGAAAAAAAGGGTCACCGAAAGCCACAAACGTAACAAATATTTGAAAAAGAAACATACCTTTTTACTAAAACTATTATCAATATTATCAAAAACATATATATATATATATATATATATATATATATATATATATATATATATATATATATATATATATATATATATATATATATATATATATATATATAATCCCTTCGTCCCAAAATTATAGTCCATCTTTCATTTTTGGTTTGTCCCAAAATAATAGTCCATTTCTAAAAATAAATAACATTTTTACCAAAATATTCCCTCATTATTACTTAACCAACTAAGCATTTAATGGAACATTAAATGCAAAGTAAGGACAAAACTGTCATTTTATTATATAAAGTTGGTAATTAATGTTTTTCTTAATTTGTGTATTTTTTGTCTGTGGACAATAATATTGGGACGGAGGGAGTATATATATATATATATATATATATATATATATATATATATATATATATATATATATATATATATATATATATATATAACAACTAATTTTAAGAAAATTACTTTTTCTAACCTTTGTAGATGCAAAATCATTTACAACACTATTAAGATCAATTCAATCTAACATGTATAAAATTTGTGCCTTTGTGGACGCCAATTATCATAGGAAGCTGCAAAATAAAATTAATAACAAATCATACATTTGTAAAATAAAATAACTTCAAAATCTATTAACTAACCATTCTAATTAACATAATACATTATCGAGTCTATACATTTGTTAGTTTGAAGATGAAACTCTGAAAAATTAAGTTAAACACAAACATAAGAAAAGTTTTCCAAATAAGGATACAAATATCTACAAACCATTTACCTAATTCGGTGAAATATCATAAACTTCGAGAATTGAGTTTCACTCTTTCAGTCTGAGATGGCTTGAAAAATCTGATTCCAAAACAAAATAGAAATTGAGTAATTGAAAGCTTTGTGAAACAAAAATCAGAAAAAACAAATAAATACAAACAGAGGACGAGAAACAAAAACAAAAAATAGAAACTAAATGATAGCTTATTTTTTTTGTATATATTTTAGCAATCGTTTTCTTTTACTTTTAGCATTTTTTATATTTTTTTTTTTGCAATAAATCGTTAGATTTATTGTTTTGAATATTTTACTCGTTTAAACTAATTTTGTGTAGATTTGTTCGAGCAAGATGGTATTTGGAGCATTGTTAAAGCCACATTAAATGCCTTGCAACCACGATTGAAGTCTCGTAGAAAAATCCGGAAGCGAAAAGAAAAACCAAACGATATAAATTAAATTTTCGGATTTTGACAGCTTTGCACGACTTTCTTCAAGCGATCAGACGAAGGGGGCAAACGTCGTCCAATTGAGCTGAAACTTTACGGACATCTTCCCAACTCATCAATCTTAGACCTCACAAAAAAATGAGCGGATTCAGACAAGTTTTGGTCGGGTTTTTGGCCTCGTGAACATCAGAACAGGAAGCTGCCAGCTTTAGCTTTGGCAACCCAATACATAAAGCTTGTGGCAGCCCATTTGCATTTTTTTAAATAGCCCAAGTGTATTTTCCAGCAGCCCACATGAATTATTTATTAGCCCAATACATTTGTGTTGGTGGTGGATGAAAAGCAAGTCACCCAAGTAGGGCATTTTTTGGAGTTAAAAAAAAAGAACACAGTGAGTGAAGGGGGAGAACAAGAACGGCGCCTCTTTGGGTTTTCTTCTTGTCTTCTGTCTCTTTTCTTTTCTTATTTTTGGAACATTGCAATTATGATTTCACAATCATAATTTGTTAATGAGTTATTTATCTTTTTAATTGGATTAGGTCAGGTTAATTTTTGTATTAATACTCGGATTATGGATGAAGTTTTTGGAGCAACAAGAAGTGACGATTTCAAGAGGCTTTCTTATCTTCGTTTCGTAATCGGTATTGGTATAATTTCTATCATTTTTATTGTTATTATTATTTTGTCTAGTTAATTTTTATTTTCAATATTGGGTGAATCTATGGAACAATTAATTGATTAGGAATAGTTTTGTGTGGTTTTAATGGCATGCTATGAAATATTTTCTAGTAAAACATCTATTTATGTTCATATGTCTTTAGTCATGAGTTTAGATATGTGAATGTTTAATTAGTTGGTTAATTTCTTGATTACGTAATAGATCATCAAATTAACAAGTGACAAATGGTTCTTGTGATTGTTTATCTTTCACACAATCATGAAAATATTTTCTCCAATATGGTAGTGAAAGCATTTTGACTCCTCTTGGATTTGGTGACTTTTTGGTTCTTAATGCTAGTTAATTTTCATTAATTACATGCTTTATGGAACATATGACTTTAACTAAGAAAATGTGTTATGAGCTTCTCTAACCATTGTATTAACTAAGAAAAGTCTAGGTGATCTCAAGCTTCTTAGATTGTTATAGCCAAATTAGTATCCATTAAACCCATTGCACTACAAAATTATGATGATTAGTCAAATAGTTAAACTTGCGATTTATCCCGATATTGGAACATTTTATTTTATAGATTTTGTATTTTTCCATTTTTGTTATTTTTGTAAAATAGTTTTTTATCGCATTTAACATTTTGAAAACCCCCATATCATTTTATTTTTTTTTATTTCATGGAAACTTAATGCATAGATTTCATTCGAACCAATCCCTGTGGATTCGGTCCCTATTACTGCTACTACAACTCATTTATGTATGTCCTCGTATTAAGGTTTTTTTTATTTGGTGGTTTCGACGCCCACCACAAAAAAAATAATAAGAATCAAATATTAAAATCAGAAGCTTTAATATCAAACTGTCACACCCCCAAACCAAGGATGACGGAAACGTCCGGGGGTGGAGGACTTCATGTATAGTATCACAACAACGAGTATAATAGTGCTCAAAGTAAATACAACCATCATAAATATAATTGAAAAATTTACACCAAAGTATATGTTTACATGTTTCAAATCAATTACATTATGATGACAAAATGAACTCTTTGACGATTTAACGTCACATCCTCAAAATGCTGTTGGTTTTCCTGTTTCACTGATTTCCTGAGAATACAAGTAGTTTTGAAAAAGTGTCAACAATTAAGTTCGTGAGTTCATAAGAATTTTGTTTGAGCAAGAAACCATTTTCCTTGTAAAAGCGACAAAGTATGTTTCCAGAAAATCCAATATTTTCTTTATTATGTATGAAATGAATGCTTCTATGTTATGCGATAATGAACCCTAGAAAGACCCATAGATTCCTTCTATAATCACTCAGCGTATATAAGTTATATAAAAATTAAGTTAAATAAACCGTTGAATATAATGGGTCTGCCCTAGGTCCACAACCAAACAAGGAACAGGAGATAAGGCGGACCCATCAATTCTAAATCGATTGTGACTAGGTTCTTATATAACTCTAGCATATACACTTAGTAATTATAGCTGAAACCTAACAATTCTAGATGAAATGTAGTTTTAATATAAATATGTTTCCAAAGAAAATCCAATATTTTCCTTATAAAAGTTAGGTAGTCCTAAATCCCAGGACCGAAATTAAACAAGTATTTTCCATACTCAAAGATATAAAAGTGATTTTAAATCGGCATAAAACCCTTTTTGATACAAAAGTGTACAAATATTTTTCCATACTTAAAGTAATTCCTGTGAGTTAAATTGATATAACTCGCTCATATAAAAGTAGAACCTGTAAATCTTATGATTTGTTAATACCACATGTGAGCTATTATAACCATGCTAAGACTCAGACGGCCTCGTAATACGACGTTCTTCAGGCGTCGCCCGTTAAATGACACTTGTCACCTCAGACCTGCCGGTCTAGCTGTTGCAAGCAGCTCCTGTGCGGGCTTGTCAGACCTAATATAGATCTATACACAACCATCACGCTCTCCCTACAAGAGACTCTGGTTATAATTTATAGGACTTTTGATTTTGTTACCATGAAGGTAACACGAAGGGAATGACTCACAAATTTATTCACTAACAGATTTACGTGAACTAAACCGAAAAATTTGGTAAATAAGTTTGAAATGTAAATGATACATAAACCATACCTATTATAGTTTATCCAAAACGTTTGTAATGTAAAAGAACTCTTTTATGAAAATGCATTAGTGCTATGAATCCATAAACTATGCTTATTATAGCTTATTATATGTGTTCTAAATGAATGAAGAAACTTATCATGAATGACTAAATTTCAGTTTATGATGATAAACTAACAAGGAAACACATTCAATATTTAGTACTTATTGTTATACACTTTGCTCAACATAATACAAAGTGTTATGAAAATTATAAGCTGTTAACTAATTTTTAACCTTTCTGCACCGTTTTAGAAAAATCATACGGAGTCGAAAACTAAATCCGTAAATTCTGAGAGTTCATAAAATGTGTCTAGTTTATCCATAATTTTTATTATGATTTTTGGAAGTCTTTAACTTGTCTTAAAATGTCCATATTCACAGACTGGTCTGGATTTGTTTTTAAAATGATAGGCTGTTTTGTAAAAATCACCATAAATCGTAGAAAAATCGTATGGAGATGTGAAAGTAGTCATTTTAAAGGTATAAACCTAAACTATTTGCATCTAATACAGTTTTGAAAACTAAAATGTTTAAGTTGACCAAAACAGTCCGTGAATGGAGTTAAACTTTCTTGATGAAAGCTATTGGAAAAGTTTAGTTGTGTTCTTGGTGTTTTAACTTGTATTCCCCCCCCCCCCCCTAAAACTTAAGAAAACATGGAAAGATAGGGGTATGAACTCACATTATATGATTTCAGTGGGTAAATGTTGAAGGAGAGAAGTGTTCAACTCAAGAACACTTGGAGGATTGCTTGAAGATTCAAGAATCAAATGTAGGAGGAAAGCTTGAAAAATGCCTTGGAAATCTTGAAATTATGAGAGAGAATTTGAGAGAAAAGATGTGTTTGATCTTTGGTGGAGAAATGAGAGAATGAAGGGAGAGTGAGGAGAGAGAGGGGTTGTCTAGCTCTTAGGACGTGAGTATGAGTGGGAAAAGTACTCCTGAATGACCAGGTATGGTGGGGAGGGGTGTGAGTTAGTCATGGAGTGAGTATGGGGGTGGTTGCTTGTGTCTAACACCATGGCAAAGTCAACACTTCACCACATGATCTTACTTTATGGATTTTATTCTTAAATAACGATTTCCTTAAAAATATGCTGAATTTATGAATATATGGGACCTTATATGTAAAAATATAAGTTTGGGTGAAAATCCCCCGTTAAAATAATTAAAAACGGGCTTAAAACGGAGTCGTGGTCGAAAACCGGGTGAAAAATGGAGAAATCCGAAGTCAGGAGGGTGATTCCGGTCTTAGCAGCCTTAGGTCCGAAGTCGTTGAACTAGGTCCGAAGGGGAAGGGGCTGCAGTCCGAGGAGGTACCGCAAGCGGCTCGTCAAAGGGTCCGAAGCGAAGGTGGCTACGGTGCTCAGGTTTGATGACTGCGGTTCAGAGGTTGCGGCTCGCTGGCTGCGGCTAGACAAGGGGACCTCGGTCTTGAGAAGAGTTTGGTCCTTATAGAGGGGCTTCGGCCCTAAAATGTTATTTTCCAAGGGATCACCCCTTTTCAAGTGGTTTTTCACCAAGTCAAGTGTCGGGATACCCTAAATGATTATAAAAACTCAAAAGAGGTTTTGAGAGAGATTTGTGAGAGATTTGACATACATGGAGAGATTTCTCATACAGAGAGGGATTTGGGAGTGATTCCACATTTTTGGAGAGATAGAGTGAAAGAGGTTGAGAGAGACTTCTTTTGAGACCTTTTTAAGTGTTTGGCTCTGTATTTCAAGGTTCGTAAACCTCGTTAAGTCTTGTTATGACTGTCATATGCCCCCGAGGGTTAAGGAATAACGTTTTATCGAGTAGTTTCATCACTTGCCCTGATTAGGGTTTAGAGTTTCCAAACACGTGAAAACTCTAAGTGATACTTTGTATTAAGAGTGCGAGTTGTTTAATAAGAAACATAATGAAAACCCTAGTATACAAGGGTTAGATAAGTTGACCGGTTTGACTTGTTGACTTTGATTTGACTGGAAATTGACGGTTGTCACACAAACCTTAATTGGTATTTGCTATTCACTTCAGATTTCAGAGTTAAGCACAAAAGGAAAGATAAAATCATCATTTTAACACATAAGGTAGGCGAAATCAGCAGTTCAGCATGAGAGAATCAGACTCTAACTCGGTATAAGCAATAGAAAATCAACGAATTGATCAATAGAGAAATCAGAAACGAAAATCCGACATTGAGATTGAGTGTGTAAGAAGGAGAAGCGATATTAAAAATGTGATGATGTCGAGATTTACGAGGCGTCATTCAGGAAGAGTCGATTGCCTTCCCGCCTGATGGTGCCCTAATTCCTGTTGTTTTCTTCTTGGTTTATATGCCAAGAATACCATTCCAGGCCTGTTGTTTAAAAAAATATGTATTTTTTGGGTAGATTTCAAATTGAGTTAATTTGGGCGTCTTAGTAAAGTATACATAAATAAAATTTATATATATACATTGCATAGCCCATAAAATTTGGGCCCCTTAGAGCCATGGGCCCTGGGCGGTCTGTCAGGACCGGGCCTGATTAAACGGTTAAACCATTATCTGCCCTCAAAAAAATTGATAAATGTTGACTAAAATTTGATTCAAAGTACCAAATTAATGCCAAACCGAACTAGTCCATTATCATCCACATAAAAATAAGTTTATACTAAAAATTGAAATATACTCGTTTTAGGTAAACAAACATATTCAATTATTTACCATTTATATTGGTTCCGATTGACAGCGGGCGAACGATATTGATAGTTTGATACTTTATTGTTGAAGGTGATCGTCACCATAACCGCAGACCGAAAAGGGTAAAATCCTAATGGCCCAAACGAACGCGCAAAAGAAATTGAGAAGAAACAAAGCGAAAGCAGTCGACGACCGAACGTGGGGAGGCACAGGTTCACGGCCACAACCCACGGACGACGAACATCAACTTCCAACTACTTACGAGCCCTAATTTGGTAAATCTCCTTCAATCTGTTTATCTATTTGCACAATAAGTTTGTTCAATTCCAAATGTTTGGGAGCTTTTGATTTTTTTATTCTTTTTTTCTTGTTTTCCTAAAGCGTATACTGTTGTAATTGAAATTGTTATTGAAAGCTGATAATTACGCATGTAATTTGTTGATGATTACTGTTTTTGCGGCGTTGACTTGTTTGAAACGGATAAGGAACCGAGTAATTTTTTTTTGTTTAATTGCCAAAAAGCTAAAATTGTTGGTGATTACTTATGAATTGTGTTCCTGTAATGATGCACAAATCCGGATATCCTTTATCACACTCATATGTTCTCCTTTTCTGTGGTATTTATTTCACCAGGTTTTCCACTTTGTTCTGCAAGCTCAAACAGGAGAGGAAGTGCATTGATATACATGAGAGTGTTTTTGAAAGTTAAAGCTACATGAATATGTCTTGGAAGAGGGCCAAAACTCCTGGATGGGCTGCATTCGACCCTAATAAGCAACAAAAACAAGTCAACAATGATGAAATACACAATGACCCATACCCACCCATCTCAACCAATATTCCTACATCTCATCAAAGTCAAAATCATTCAAGAAATCTTGATCTTAATGGGAGATCTTTCTCCTCTGTTCTCACTCACTCGTCAAGTCTTCCAGATATGATATCTAATGATATTCAAAATGTTCCAAGTGGTTTAATGGAAAATAATCACAATTTAAGGGTGATTGTCGAGTCAAAAGAAAACAATATCTCTCATGTTTATGAGAAGCTCAAGGAGCTTCATCCATGGGCTGATGAGAAGTTGATAGAGGATATAGTGGCAGCTGTAGATAATGATATTGACAAAGCCTCGTCTCTACTGAAAGAGATGACTTCCCCTGGTAGTTTGCAGGAAAAGAAGGAAGAAGAGAATATTGAGGAACATGGTTTGTCTGGGAAGGTGGTTGTTGATGATAATGTAGCCCTAAGGCTTATTATTGATAGCTTGAGTATGATTCCAGTGGAACCTGAATGGGAAGATGATGATGACGTGTACATAATGCATCGGAAAGAAGCCATCAAGGCTATGAGGTATGCTTACAATAATTAGGCCTTTAGCCCTTTAGGGTTTTGTACAATTTTTTAGGGGTTTAGGATCTTTTGAAAATATGTTTTACTTTACTTTTTTTTTTTTTTTATTTTTAAAACTCAAATGATATATTTTTTAGGCTCTACTTTCTTATTCGATTGTGTATCTACTTAGGGGCTATTTTTTTTTTGTTGACTTAATGGGTTAAGCATTCATCTGGACATATCATTGCCCTTTTCTTTAATTGTCAGGAAATGCCTTAATTATAGGTTTGGTCCCTGTAGTTTTTGATTTAGGAAATTACACTTTTGGTCACTATAGTTTTTAGTTTTAAAAGGAAATGGATTAGTTACAGTTTTGGTCCCTGTAGTATTCATTTTAGGAAATAGATCAATTACAGGTTTGGTCACTGTAGTTTTTAATTTAGAAAATTACACTTTTGGTCCCTATAGTTTCTAACTTCATTTTAATTGTCAGGAAATTTCGTAATTACAGGTTTGGCCCCTGTAGTTTTTAATTTAGGAAAGAGTAAATTACACGAATGGTCCTTATGGTTTAGGGTAATTTGCATGTTTGGTCCCTAACTTTTTTAACTCGGAAGGTCCCTACTGTTTGTTTTTTGTTACGCGCTTGGTCCCCGTCTTACCTAAAATGACTAGTTTGCCCTTGATTTTTTAATTTGTTTAAATAAACACACTCCCAACCTCACCCCCTCACCTTACCTTACCTACCCCACAATTTTTCCCTATTTAAATAATAGACTTTTTAAGGAAGATAGGGACCAAACGCGTAACAAAAACATACAATAGGGACCAAGTGTTTAACAAAAACAAATAGTAGGGACCTTCCGAGTTAAACAATTAAGTTAGGGACCAAGCGTGCAAATTACCCAAACCATAGGGACCACTCGTGTAATTTACTCTTTAGGAAACTACACTTTTGGTCCCTATAGTTTTTAGTTCTAAAAGGAAATGGATTTATTACAGTTTTGGTCCCTGTAGTATTTAATTTAGGAAATGGATTAATTACAGGTTTGGTACCTATAGTTTTTTATTTATGAAATTACACTTTTGGTTCCTATAGCTTTTAATTGCATTTTAGCTGTCAGGATATGCCTGAATTACAGGTTTGGTCCGTGTAGTATTTAATTTAGGGAATGGATTAATTACAGGCTTGGTCCTTGTTGTTTTTAATTTAGGAAGCTACATTTTTGGTCCCTATAGTTTTCAATTCTAAAAGGAAATGAATTAATTACAGTTTTTGTCCCTGTAGTTTTTAATTTAGGAAATTACACATTTGGTCCGTGTAGTTTTTAATTCTAAAATTAGGAAATTGATTAATTACATTTTTCGTCCCTATAGTTTTTAATTTTGGAAATTACATTTTTGGTCTCTTTTTCTCATTTTTGTTACATAAAATTACTTGCATAATTTATATATTTGAGATACATTCATGCAAAATAATTAAAAAAAAAAACGAAGAGAGATGATCTATTTATTAAAACAAATAATAAAATAATTATATCGCCAGGTCAGCCTCTCGATACTCAAAAGCAGCTAAAGAGGCGTATCTAAGAAAAGATCATGCAACTGCACATGAGTTTTCCTTAAAGGCTAGAGAAGAATGGAGTGCTTCTGAAAAGCTTAATGCAAAAGCAGCAAATGAAATTTTAGCAATCAGAAACTCTGAAAATGATGATTGGAAATTGGATTTACATGGTCTTCATGCATCAGAAGCAGTGCAAGTTTTACAACAACACTTACTCAAGATAGAATCTCATTTGTCAACAAACCCTAAACAACAATTATCTAAGCGAAGATTGTTAGAAGTCATTACAGGTAAGTAACATAAATTTATGTGTTATGTATTGGGAGCTAAAACATAAAATACGTATTTTTTATTATAATTTTATTAGGAAGGAAGTTAAAAAGCAATGATTGATGTAATTTGCTTGTGATTGTGAAGGGAAAGGTAGTCATAGCCGAGGACAAGCAGCACTTCCAATAGCAATAAAAAGCTTTCTCACTGAAAAAGGGTGTGTTTTCTTTGTCTTTTTATATAGTTTTAGGAGTTAATAAAAATAAGTAAAAAAAAAAAAACATAATATCCTTTTTATTGACAACAGGTATTATTCATATGAGGCAAGGATTGGGGTTATAACAGTGCAACCTAAATTTCGTCAACTCTCAACTATTCTATCAAGTACTTAGTGGTTTTGAACTACTAGAAGTTTCCTGGTTGACATTTGGGAGTCAAATGGACTACTTTTTAACTTTTAGATTCATTTAAAAAAAATTATTTTTCTGAAGTTATATGATAAGCATTAAAAACATAGAACAGTTGGTGTTTAGAAGTGTGGTAATTCATTTGTATAATTTATGTTTCTGGGAATTAGTAGGCTGGACATTAGAGATTTAAAATTGGGTCAATTGCGTACGATATTGATTATGTATTGACATTGTTTTATAAATAAAATATTGCAAGGATAATACACCATGCGGATTTTAGATTTAACACAAATCTTGTAGTGTTAAAAGGGGGAAAAGAGTGCCATTTATATGTGTGAAGAGCTATCAAATCAAAACTTTTATGGCTTTGAAGACGCATTCATGACTTTGTTAAATAAAATGTGCTGACGTGATGCATTAATAGTTGGTTTTTTTTTTTTATTTTTTTATTTTTTTTTATTTTTATTTTTTTTTTTACCTAATGGACTTAAATTTTGTTGACTTAATACAAAAAAAGACTTGATGTATAAAGCGAAAGAATGGAGGGTTTATATGTTTAAATGGGTAAAATGGTCATCTACTATTATTTGGGTGTAGGTTTAAAAAAAAGTCAAAATACCAACATAGGTTTATTTGGTCTAAAAAGTCTTTAATCATAGCAACATTTTTTTTCATACATACATCATTTATCCGGACAATATTTTATTAATGAAATAAAAAGAAACATTGGCCTCAAGGAGGGCATCTCCAACCCCACTACAAATCCCATTTTTAAACTCATCTATGAATTTGATGTTATAATATTCTTTTACTTAAAAATGATCTCAAACTTTTATGTGTTAGTGGTTATTTGCTAGAATTTGAATTCTGAGAGATTTTAATTTTTAAGAGGCTCTAAACTTTTAAATCTAAATTTCTAAGAGGCTGGAGAGAACAGTAGGAGGAAAAAGGAGGCGGTCGTGTGGAAAAAAAACATGAAAGATATTGTATCGTTATTCATGTTATCTTGTAGTCATTATGGTAACCAACTTAACATCTATAAGTCCATCTTGTGTAACCGGTCTCACAACCAATGTGCTCAAAACAAAAAGTAAGAAAAATATCCATGTTTTAACTTTATACATCTTTATTCTTATCTCCTTACTGTTAGGACAAACATACAAAATAGATTGTTCCATTTATCCCATCTTATAGATTTGGATATTGATATATACACAAATATTGACAACCAATCGGACATCGAAACTTTGTTGACAAAAACTATTTGCTTACGCTTTTGTATTTTACTTACGTAAATATTAAACATAATACAGGGAACTGAATACAAAAGGTGATATTTACATATTTTGGAGAGAAAGTTAATGGGCCCAAACAGGTTTAACTGGATGAATTAGAAATGGGCCAAAATAGTAGAGTTTAGAAGTTGCATGCTAAGACTTAAGAGTAAAGAGCCCACTTACTTTCTAAACCTACATGGCTACATCACTAACTAAAACGGCCTAAACGACCACCACCACGCCTCCGGCGATGGCCAGTAGCCGGCGAATGAGAGCATTCAAGCGGTGGATGAAATATCAATCAGTAGAATACAGCGACGCACTCGACCTCATAATTCAACAAGAAGACCAACAAGTGTCGGTGAAGGCATTGTGTGATTTACACGAAGGAGACCTCATCGCCACCATCCCCAAGCGCAGTTGCCTCACTGTCAAATCCTCCGCCGTCTGTCACCTCATCGAAGATTTCTGTCTCGAAGGTTATATGGCACTTTCCGTAGCTCTAATGTTCGAGAAAAGCTTGGGCCAAAACTCCCCTTGGTATGATTATCTCCACCTCATGCCAGACTGCAACCCCGACGTACCCTTGCTTTGGTCTCTTGATGAAATTGATCACCTCCTAATGGGCACAGAGCTTCATAAGGTTAGGTTTTAGGTTTTAGGCTTTACTCTCCAATTCTAGATGATTGATGCCTCAAATTTTGATCGAGTTTAGATGATTAGACTAACCTTTGATCACTGTGGGGTATGTGTAGACAGACAGTTAAAGAAGATAAAGCTCTTGTATACGATGATTGGAAAGCATGTATTGTACCTTTTGTGGAATCGGCTCCTATAGAACTAAATCCAGAAGATTTTGGTGTTGAACAGTACTTTGCTGCAAAAAGTTTGATCTCTTCACGTTCATTTCAGATAGATGATCATTACGGATTTGGGATGGTTCCTCTGGCGGACCTGTAAGTTATATTGAATCTCTTTTTGTGGGCTTTCGTTTGATAGTTCTCTGTTCTTATTTTCTTCATGATGCTTCAGATTCAATCACAAAACGAATGCTGAGGATGTACACTTCACCTCTGTATCTGATGATGATACTTCTGAAAACATAGAGGAGCAGGTTGTTGATGATGATGATGATGATAGGGATGGAGATCCTCAAAATGAATCAAATGTCGCCTCACCAAAAAGTGATTTTAATGGTGATGATGATGGTGTTTCACCAACCACTGAAATTTTGGAAATGATTATGGTGAGGGATGTTAAAGCTGGAGCAGAGGTTAGCATCTTTCTCATACTTGTGACATAGAACATTATGTAATAATTCATTCCCTTGTTTTCCTTATTCCATTACATTCCATCTAACCAAACAAACCGAATTCATTTTCAGGTGTTCAACACATACGGATCAATGGGTAATGCTGCATTGCTCCACAGATACGGATTCACCGAACCAGATAACCCATACGACATCATAAACATAGATCTAGACATAGTCCTCCAATGGAGTTCATCTCTATTTTCATCTCGTCACACAAGAACTCGTCTTTCATTTTGGAAATCATTATTACATTTACATCATCCTGAATCCCAAAACCAGCAAATCGAGTATTTTGAAATATCTTACGAAGGTGAACCAGAACTCGAGTTGCTTAAATTGATATTCATAATCTTACTACCTGAAAAAGAGTACAACGACTTATATCACGGGGTTTCAAATGGTCAGAAATTTGGTAAGTCAAGGATTGTATTGGGTGAGGTGAGTGAAACGAATAAGGACGTTTTGTTGACTGAGAATGTGCGACGTGGGTTGTTGTCAGTGGTGGATATTAGGGAAAGGTGTTATGGGTTGAGATCAATGGAAGATGATGTTGAAGCATTGAGGAAGTGTTGTAATAATGTTTTGGAGAAAAAGTTGTATCATTCGTTGGTGTTGCGGGTTAGTGAGAGGCGGATTTTGGAGAAGCTTAGGGGTTATGCGGGTGGAGGTGGAGGTGGAGGTGGAAGGTGGATTAATAATGGTTGTAATGGATCTACCATGAAGAAGAATGTATAAAAGAGATGACAGAGCCATTTTTGGTGTTTATGGAGGGAATTTAGGAAGTTAAAGTGGTTGCTAGCTTTTCAGTGTATTCCAGTTTTGTTATTTTTTTTTTTGATACCCAAGACTTGATTTTATTGAACCGGATAATTTCGATGATGAATTTTGGTCATACGACTAGGACTTATTTTTAATTTATAAATCCTTTCTGTTTTAGAAACAAACAGGTTCCAATTCTATTTTCGGTTTGGCCTATTTTAATCCTTACAACATTATTATACTTTGAACATTCTATCTAAGAATGTCATCCAAAAACCAAAGTATATATTCAAGTTCATATAAACCATCAGTTGCCAAAAAAAAAAAAAAAGCTTGATGGCTGATGCAAATAGCAATTATGTACCAAATACCACCCAAACTAACAAAAAGAGGTACATGATCATAATCAGAAACAAAATGATGTGTCAAAGTACAAATATCATGAACTATAATTTGGTAGAATTTTCAAAGTACAATGTCCTAAAAAACTTTGGGAAAAACAATGCTAGAATTTGGTAGATTTTTCAGATTACAAATAAATGAAAGTACGTTGCTATTTTTTGCAATTAGCCCAAAGAAAAACAACACAACCATAGCAATAGCATAATTCAAGTTCATATCCGAAAGAAAGCTTAAATTTTTTGAACATAAACCATTTTACTACCATATCAAAGGAGACCTCTCCGTCTCTTGTAATCACTAACAGACAGTGTCAACGCATGCCTCCTCCCATCATTCTCTGGCACCTGGCACCCAACCGTCGCCTCTATCCTCTGTTTCCGTGCCATAAACCCCGCTTGTACCCCATGGGGTCCACCAAACTTCTGAAGCATAGTCAAAGAAATTGGAAGCTCAAAATCATGCAACATATTCGACTCCGTCCCCTGATCCACCGGCGCACTCGTATCCACCAACTTCCCAGCATCCGCCGCCGCCTCCAATGCCGCCACCGTCGCCACCACACCACCACCCACCACCGCCTCCGCCGCCTGCCCACCATTCCCTTCACCCGCCCCCTCACCAGGCTTCGGAACATAGTAATTCCTCGACCGGGTCCACCGCCTCGAAAACGGATCGTATCCCGCTTCACCCGCTTTTAAACCCGTAGCCACCGGCTTCACCTCAGAAGCATTTTTAAAATTCTCAACTCGATTTTTTCTATTCATTTCCGCGAGTCTTATTGCTTTTTTATCCTTTTGTTGTGTCTGTCTGGAAGCTTCTAGTTCTAGAAGCTTTGCTTCAATCTTTTCAACTTCCGCATAATCCTGCTTCGCTTTAGCCACTTCTATGTCTCTCCTTAATCGATCCTTTTCAGCTGCAACATTCAACGGTCTTCTTATCGTTGACTTTTTCTCCTGTAACATTTGTTTGACTGTTTCAGCAGAGTATACAAAAGTGTTGGTTTTTTCAATGGCTTCCCGCTTTTCCAACACCTCCTGTTTGCTAGGCATCCGTCCACCGTGGCGGTCAACCTCCCGGATCAACTGGTCAAACTCTTCTTTCAAAGGCGGGGAATCCGAAATCATCGCCATCTGCCACCTGGCGGCTGAGTTTTCATTTCCCCAAACGACATTTAAGTATTTATGAGTCATTTTATTTTCTAATTTGTATTGTTTATCGGGATCGGCGGCATCCACGTTTCTAACGATGCAAAGGCGGTAAATCGGACCGGATTTGGACTTTCCGATTCCGACCCTCACGAAACAACCGACGATTAACTCCTCAAAAAACGGCTCCATGAACCATTTTGCCAGTTTTGACCTTCGGATTGTGATTCCCTTCACATCTTCGTATTTAAGAATCGAGGACTCTTTTGACATTTTCTCGTCATCACTATCGCCCATTTCGCCCGTTGAGTCTTCATCTTCACTGTGGGACCCGCTGTCACTACGGCTCGAGTTGCTTAAAGGAGCTGGAGTGAAGGTCTTTCGTTTGACTGTAGACTCTGTGTCTCTTCGTTTCCAGTTAGATTCCGGATCCTGCTGGCGGAGTCTTTTCCGGGCACGGAGTTCGTTCAATGCGCCGTCTTTTGCAGCTGCCCGGTCGGCTGACCGGGCAGATGACCGGACTGCCCGGTTGACCGTGTGAGTTGGGGGGCTGTCTTTTCTCTGATTGGATTTCTCCGTTTGTTTCTTGATTCTGTTCTTCAAGTCTTTATCGTTTTTTTTATTGGCGCGTTCAGCGAGGATCTGTTCTCGTTCGAGTTCTGACATTTTTGCGAGTTTTTGTCTGTCTTCTTCGCCTTTGTAAAGATCGCTTCCAACTGAGTCATCATCACTGTCTCTTTCGCGATCGTATCTATCATCATCATCATCTTCATCATCTTCACGGCTGCTGCTGTGTTCATCATCATGTTCTGAAGAATCTATTCGTTTCTTTAAAGGAACTTGAGAGACAGAAGGCTTTCTGCTATTATACCCACGATCATCGTCTGAATCATCATCTCTTGAATCACTTCCATCATCGGAATATGAACCCTTTCGTTGTCTTCTTGATGGTGGTGTGGAATGCTGGTTTCTTCCTGTTCTTCCTGCTGCTTCAAGAAGCAGATCATCCAAATCCGCCATGATTCTTGATCAGTTACAAACACTGATTGTTTTTAAATTTCCTGCATGGTTTGTAGCAAATTGTAACTTTGCATTTAGAATCAATTGCTGCAAATCTCATCGATGAAAAGAGAGCGGATTTTTACACATGAACAAAGGGATCAATCATATGATAACTTAGAAAACAGAAATTGCATACATAAGAGAAGTCCAAGGATAAAATCACATGGATTGTATAACCAAATCATGCGGATTCAATACGTTCTAAGAAGAAATAGTTGAATACCACTATCTGAATCATATACAGACTAACCGCAAAAAAACAAACGAAAAGCTAAAAAAAACAAATCACAAACCCTAAATCAGAACAGATACACGATTACTCTTTAGGATTCGAGACATTTAGCTGTTCGAATAACACCAACTAAAGCTTTAAATCACCAATTCATACATTAAGTCATAGTTTGACGGTTAACGGAGCAACAAAGGAAAAGAAAAAAGGTTCAGGTGAGGGATTGCCGGATTGGGGATTTAGGGTTAGAGCGTTACCTGGTTTTAAGAGAACGGAGTTCAGAGAAAGAATAGCGGTAGGAGCGTCGTCTCCGTGTGAAGAAGATGTCGCCTGAGATAGTATCAGCAGCCGTCCGGCAGGTGCAGAGGTGATCTGTGTTGGACGTCGGAGATGGAAGTGAGTTTCATAGGATGCTGATAAAGTTGTTACTTTCATAAATGTTTTATATCTAGTTTTTGGGAAATTACAAGAGGACCAAACTTATTAAAAAAAAAAATGGAAAAACAATATTCCTTTATTCTCCACGAAAAAAAAAAAAAAAACACACAAATTAAAAGAAAAACATTCATTAATTTTGTATTTTTGAGTAAAGTAACTCTCTTGTCTTTTTCTAAAAACAATAAGAAATGCATATTTGTAATTATTCAAGTTTACTTTATTAAATGTTAGGGGCAATATGATAAAGTGTATATCTATTTTTGGCAGTGGACAATCATTTTGGACAATCATTTTGAGACATACTATGGTGGACAATAATTTTAGGATAGAGCAAGTATTACTTTTTTTTAAAGGGAAACAAAGAAATCTAACCACATTTTAGTGTGTATTTGAAAATAATATATATATATATATATATATATATATATATATATATATATATATATATATATATATATATATATATATATATATTGCAAAATAACCACACTTTTTCTGACAAAAAGTATATTTCGGACAAATATTCTGGATACCGAACTAAAATTTCGGATTTCGAAAAAAAAAAAAAACTCCGGAAGAAATCCGAAGAACAATTCCGAAATTTCAAGAAAAAAAACAGTTTTTTACTTAAATCTAACAAAAAGTTAAATAAACATAGTAGATGTAAATATGACATTTTATTGAAAATATGTGATATTAAATACTTCGAAATAAACATTTTGTATATAAGCAGAAAGTTTTTTTTTTTTTTTTTTTTTTTTTTTTTTTTTTAATCTGGAATATGAACAGTACTCCAAAATTAGGTATTTCGGAGAAAATAGTTATTTTTCAAAAACTTAAAAAAAAATGGTTATTATCTTTGAAAACCCCATTTATATGGGTTAGATTACTCAATTTCTCCTTTTCAAATACCAAATTAATATAAATCTAATTATTATTTATGTCTCAAATAAACTTGAACAACCGAAAGGAAAAACAAGTGTAGCACCTGGTTCCTGGTACGTAAATCTTATTTGAGTATTTTCCATTTTTAGCCTTGGACTCAGCGAGTCATAGGTCCGACTCGCCGAGTAGAGACGGGATTCCGGACATGTTTAAGTTGGCGACTCGGCGAGTCCATATTCCGGACTCGGCGAGTCACCGCTGTTGGATGAAACCCTAAGTTTCAGGGGTTTGCACCCTATTTAAGCCTCATGTCCGCCCCAAGCTAGCCCCCATTCACCCTCAGAGCCCCAACCCTCGTTCAAAGCTTATTTCCTTGAGAGTTTGAAGCATCTTTGTGTGTTCTTGAAGATTTTTGAGAAGGAAGTGGAGTAGATCAAGAGGAAGGGAAGGAAGCCAAGCATCTTAGTGTTCTCTCAGTGATTCCTTTGAGGTATAACCCGTTTTCCCTCTATTTCTATGCTTATTACTCCATTAAAGTCTTTTTGAGCCCTTCCCCAAGTTTGGTTGTGCATTGTTGGTTGATTCAAGTTGATTAGCCTCTAGATCTAGACCCTATTCAGTCCCTGGAACATGGATCTACCGCCTTTATGGACCCATATTGCATGAAGACCCTAGATCTACCCTTTTGGGTGCATTTTGAACCCTAAAACCCTTATTGGTGAATATCTACACGTAAAGTTGGAAACTTTACGTGTGATTCATGCTCTAGGAACCCAGATCTGTGAATGGCATGGACTAGAATCGAGCAAAACCGCGTATATAGTGATTGCATGGCAACGACTCGGCGAGTCGTTCATCTGACTCGGCGAGTCTACTCGCGAGTCTCCGAGTTTGTCCCCTTTTCGTAGTGTCGAGTGTGAGCAGTGAGTCACGGGGTGTGACTCAGTGAGTTGGAAGCCGAACTCATCCATGGAGGAACTTGGCGAGTCATTGCCCGACTCGGCGAGTTCAAGGCAATATCCTTAGATCAAGAACAAACTCGCCGAGTTGTTCATACAACTCGGCGAGTCGCATCATAAGTGTTCATCGGATGAAGATGGACTCGGCGAGTTGTTCATACAACTCGGCGAGTCTCAACATAAGTGTTCAACGGATGAAGATGAACTCGACGAGTTGTTCATACAAATCGGCGAGTAGGATGAAGGGCTTGAACCTCAGTTTAGAAGGAGAACTCATCGAGTCAACGCCTAACTCGACGAGTAGGGACGGGATTCAGGACAATCGATTTGATAGGGACTCGGCGAGTCGGGTCAACTGAAAGTTGACTATGACTTTGACTTATGACATGATCAGGGGTAAAATGGTCATTTTACCCAAAGGACAGTTAGTAGTGACTGATTGAGTATGTTGTGGGAATTATAGCCGGAGGATTTCCGGAGCAGCAGCAGTAGACAGCTAGTCCCCGATCAGATCAGCAGCTACTTTGAGGTGAGTTACCTTCCAGTAGCGGTGAGTCTACGGCCACAATGTCGGTCCACCAGTAGGAGTTGTATGTAGATGATTGTCTCCGTGATATTCATCTAGGGGTTACTACTACCTGTGTTATGTATATGTGCTAGTATGATATGATGTTATGTGCTAGTGACAGTAGGGGGAGATAGTCCCCAAGATATCCGGTTGGTAGGGCCGAAGGGGTAGTCATACCCAGCCATGCTAGATATATTTTGATATTGTAGTACGTGTTATGTGGTAGTAGTAGAGGGGAGAGGTAGTCTCCAGTATCCGGTCGAGAGGACCGAAGGGGGAGGCCAGCACCCAGATATGCTAGGCAGTATCCGGTCGAGAGGACCGAAGGGGGAGGCCAGCACCCGGATATGCTAGGCAGTATCCGGTCGAGAGGACCGAAGGGGTAGGTCGGGCACCCAGATATGCCTGACGATATATGTATGTTATGTGATTATTATGGTATGTGGTACAGTGGGGGAACTCACTAAGCTTTGTGCTTACGTTTTTCAGTTGTTGTTTCAGGTACCTCCTCAGCCAAGGGGAAGGAGCAGGCGCGGTAGCGGCTCATCACACACACTCCTTAATTCCGCATTTATGAGTTTACCCTGGGATTGATACTCTGATATTTTGGTTGTTTAACTGTTATGGATTTCAAATTCGGTTTTTGATGTGAAATGGTTTAATTATTAATGTTTTCTAAAGTAATGTTTTAAAAACGAAAATTTTGGACGTGAAAATTGGGTCGTTACAACAAGGCTTTTGAATTAATATCAAAACTTAATAAACCACCACAATTATTCAACTTCTTTCTAAGTTAATGTACCTCACAATATTTTTCAATCACTAATAAAAATCAAATATAATATCGATTTAATATGTTCATAATTTTATTTAAATTGTTTATAACTTTACCTCTTAGAATTCAAAGAGCAGTTACTTTTTGGGAAATCTTATGAAAAATCCTAATATTTAAGAAACTTTTTTAATAAAGTCCTAAATTTATTTTTTTGAACAGAAAAATCTCGATTATTTAACTTGTTGAATAGAAAAGTCTAAGAAGCCGGCTAATTTATTCACTTTATCCCTTTTTGACCTATTCAGTAGGTAATGTGACCAAATCGTTAATTTTTCCAAAATAATGAGACTTTTCTATAGATCTCATCAAAACTTATATATAATGTGTAAACGTATTTTTTTATGTATATATAACTATTTTGTGTATTTATATATTTTAAATGTATAAACATATTTGTTACGTATTTATATGTATTTTTTAAGTATTTTCTATATTTTTATGTATTATTTTATTATGTATTGTAACATTTCGTTTAAAATAGAATAATTAAATAATAAATTTAGAATCCCGATATGTAATTTTTAATTATTATTTTATATTATTATAGTCAAAATCAAATAATAATTAATGGGGTGTTGGTTTCGGGGAGCCAAATGATAAGATTTGAATCTTCGGGGGGGACGGGGGTTAAAGTGTAATTTCAGGACTTATTTTGTAAAAAATTTCAGAAGTCAGGGGGTATTTGGTATCATTTGGACTTAATGTGAAAGGATTTATGGAACCAGTGGTTAAAAGTAAATTTTGGACCTAAGTTGAGAAGGTTTTGTAGAGGAGGAGCCATTTGGTAACTTTTGGATTTAATTTGAAAGAAAAGGGAGAATGAGGGACTAAGAGTGTCATTATGGACCAAAGTTTGAATGGATCGGGCATATAACATCAACCCTCCATAACCCTAACCCCAGACATTGTCATTTGTAGAGGAGGGGCCATTTGTGTGTGTGTGTACGTGTTGGATTAGGTGTCTAGGCCCATAACTATAATTGGTATGTACTTGACTCGATAGTAGCATTGTCCTTTTGGGTTGCCTTCACCATAGCAACTTGACTGGATGAATAATGAATAAAGAGGTTAATTGTGATTTATTAATATATTATAAGAACAATATATTAATTATAAAACCATATTTGGTGATAAAAAGAGACTAATTAAATTAAGGGGACTAGTAATGCAATTATCTAATAATTGAAAGTTGGGCTTAAGGATCCCTAAAGAAGAGATGGATGAAATCCCTTGTGTAGCCCACACAGAATTCATCCATAGGGTCTTCTGGGAGGATCTTGTGGGTTGCTTGAGGATTAAGTAACCAGATGAGGGTTTTACATAAAACCCTAATGGCTCATCTATATAAGGAACCCCTTGGATCCCTGAAATCGGACACTTGAACCCTAGAAGGAATACCAGCTGATTTTTAGAGCTCTTAACCTCTCTCATATTCTTCCAACTTGCTTTTGGTGTTTGTGAGTCACTAGAGGTGCAACATTTGGGGCACTAGGCTCTTGAAGGTCAAGATCTACAAGCTACAATCAAAAGGTATTCTTTTAAACTTGTTTTATGTTACAAATTCTGAAAATTGTATGCTAGTTAGGGTTCATGCTTTGGATAACTTGATTTGCATGTATAATTTGAGAATAACATAGATCCGAAGCATTAGGGTTGCATGTACACCATAGGAATGATGTAGTGCTCATAACTAAACAGTGGTATAAGAGTTTAGGTTGTTTTTTATGTTATATTTGATGCCATATTCAATTGTTCAAAGCTGAAAACTATCGAATTCTGCCATATGATAGATGAACTCGACGAGTCCATATTGGGACTCGACGAGTCCATAGCCTGACTCGACGAGTTGACTCCTCAGATTGCAGGATTTTCGGAATTTAAGCATAAATTAGATTTGGATAATTACCATAAACTGTTTTTCTGTCAAAAATCCGAATTTTCTATTATTGTAATGGATATCCTAATCTAATTGGAAGATAATGGTCAAAATTTAAGATAATTACTAGATTATATGATAAACTAATTATTTGTAAAATTTGAATTGTAATTATCTTGTCATATAAAATTGGATTAGGTGAAATTTAAATAATGGTAAAATTATATGATTGTTTTAATGATTTTAAATTTGATCTAGAAAGTTTTGAAAAGTTTCAAAATTTGCCCTCAAGTTTTGGAATTTAAAATTTTGACTAAAAAGTTTTAATTTTGAAATATTAAATTCTAAAACCTAGTGTTTTAGAAGTTTAAAATACAACCCTTATATTATTATAATATTAAAACCTTTATATATATATATATATATATATATATATATATATATATATATATATATATATATATATATATATATATAGTTAGTCTTGCCGTTAGTAGGCCTCATTCACGAAGCCGATCTATAAGGGGGTATAAGGAAACTGCCTATAAAATGACGATTGAATGAGTGTCCACTCCCACCCACCGCTTCCTTGATTAGTGGAGGGTCGTTAGCCGAATGGGTAGGATAGGACAACTAATTCCTCATTAATAAGTATAATGAATATAATAAAGTAACTAAATGTTTTTATAAAATTCTTGATCATAGTTACTTTAGGAAAAATGTGAAATACATGCTATTCCATGAAATTGCACTTTGCACCTTGCCAAGTCGTTAGTGGAGCGTGTGTGGTTAATTGACACACTAACTTGGACTAGTAATGGTGGTAAAGGGTAGCTCGATGTTTATCATTGATCAATGGAGTGTGTGTGGTTAACCGACACATTGATTAGGTGATAAATGACATCGATAGTACCGAGCACATTTACATGGTTATTCACACATTGTTTGTGATCCTCAGTATCCCAGTCACAAACTTGAAGGGCATAATCGAGATTTAAACATACCATTGAAAAGTTTCAATGAATCTCAAAAGAATCTAGGAATTTCAGTTCATTTAAAACATAAGTGTCTATTTCCGTTTTTCATGGTGGAAATTGGCAAATCGTTATTTACCTACCTTCAAATATTTTGCAATTGGATTACGACATCCCTCTTCCGAATTATAGAATATTGTGTTGGGTCCTAGCCTTAATATTTCATTTGGGTGTTATATTAAGGATTCTTATCTAATCTAAACTTTGTCTCTTTTCTTTTTCAGATATCAGGCTCGAACTCCTCCAACACTAACTCCTCGAACCCACTTTCTCTCTTGGGTATTTGTGGGAGGGTCACATTTGATGGGTCCAACTTTAATGATTGGATTCTCAACACTGATGCGTGCAAATAGCTACACCTAATGTTAAATTTATAACCTAACTAACTTAACTAACTAAATTTCACCTAGGCAGTGTACCTAGTCAAATTATAGAATAGTTTAGGTAAGTCGGGTGTCGATCATATGGAACGTTTTTAACTAATTAATTTACCTACTATTAAATTAACCTAATTTCCTAGCTAAGTAGTGGGTTTTATCTAATTTTACAAGTTTAGATTAACTTAACTTCTTAACACAATTCAATCAATAAACAAAACACTTTTGTTAGTTCGAATCCACTTTCACTCAATGGTTTATATATTAATTATGAAAATTCTTGTTGGTTACCAATTAAAACATTATTAGCAATTCAGTTCTAAATTTACTAATATTAATTAATTCATGTAGATCTATGTATGGTCACACATAATTTAACACAAAATCAATTATTGAATAGTATTGGAGCTATGTAAGATTGAGTTGACAAACACAAATTATGGTCATAATATGAGTTCTCTAGCACATCCTAATTTAATAATTCAATTACTTATCTAAGATTAGTTCGATCTTAGCTCTAATAATCTAATGTTCACTAAATTACTAGGTATTCAAATTCATGCAAATTAATGGTCACTAACTACACATAATAAGAAGTTTAAGCAATCTAATTATCAAATCAAACATGCTAGGTATACCAATCAAACACAAGACATAACCAACAAGCAAAGTCTAGATCTAATATAATAAAACCATGAGTTCCAGCTTCATTTAGCTAACAGAAGCAGCTAGATTTTGTAACGCTCTAAAAATTCAAACCAATTTAAACTTTTCAAAAACAACCCATTTTCATTAATTCATTACAAAAAGGTTTTCAATTCATTCATTATCAGAGTATTTCCTAGAATCACATCATAAGTACATAAAACATGAGGAGCGGTACGATCACGCCATTGCCTTGCCACAGTCTCCTGAAGTACCTGAAACATAAAACCACAACTGTAAGCCCGAATACTTAGTGAGATACCCCCAAAATACCAACCGCAATACCATACACACATCATATCATAAACAAACAGAATAGCCATGCACTTCGGGCCTACTGTGTGACTGGTCCGCCGCACCGGGTCTTCAGTCCACCCTCCGAGTCTAGCCATATACGTTGAGTCTACAGTGTGATTGGTCCACCCACACCGGGCCTTCAATCCACCTGGTCCACTCTTTGAGTCTACAGTATGATTGGTCCGCCCGCACCGGGCCTTCAGTCGGCCTGGTCCACTCTCTAAGCCTCGGCACGTCTGGTCCGCCCTCTTGGGGCCTGCAGCCTATTCGGACCGCTCGCTGGGCCTTCAGGATAATCGGTCCGCCCTGGGTATGTTGGCTTACAACACAAAGCAGGTCCCGCCTCAACCCAACCCCAGACAAACAACCATGTGCACATAAACATATAATCATATAGCAATTCATAACCCATCAACCAAACTAGCAGATCACATAACACAGCACATCCCTACCAGGATACCGACCTAACCGGTCACTAGCATAACATCATCCTAAAACCAGGATACCGACCCTAACCAGGTCTCTAACATATACCATCCTAACTACCAGGATGTAAACATAGCAAAGCAATAACATAACCAATAACTACCCGGATTTCTATCCGATAAAGGGACGGCCTTGGTGCCGTTGACCATGTCGATATTGTGAGGATAACTCACCTCGCAATAGCTGACTGAAGTGATAAGATCACACTACTCCAACCTCCGACACAAACTCCACCACTAGACAACACCAAAATACTGAACTCAGTAATTATCAACAATTACCAAAATATCCCTGGAAGTCAATTGGTCAACTCTTGGTCAAAGTCAAAGTCCTCAGTCAAAGTCAACTTCCTGACTAACTCTACTCGCCGAGTCAACCCTCTAACTCGTCGAGTCCCCATGCTCTGAGAACCCCATATTATGACTCAACTCGCCGAGTCTCCCCAAGACTCGCCGAATCCAACAAACTTTGAGTTCCTTCATGCTCAACTCACCGTGTCATCCCTCGACTCACCGATTTACAACTCAACCAGAAAGGTTAGGACTCCTCGACCAGACTCGACGAGTCCAAGAACAGACTCGCCGAGTCCAAGGCTATCTTCAACAAACTCGCCGAGTTCCTGCCTAACTTCATGCAACTCGCCGAGTACACCCATGTGACTCACCGAGTACCACTATTTCTCATTCCGTATAGAGGCTTTCCAAGTCATGCAGGGGCTCCGTTCCATAGATCTACTCTTATACAAGCCATCCATCACGTAAAGTGGCAAACTTTACGTGAATCCAAAAAGATCTAGGCATAAAACACTCTAAGGCTAGGGTTTGGGACAAGAAGGCTTCACCAACAACTCAAGGACAGGGACTTTATGCACTTCTGGATCATCTCTATTCCAGATCTGAGGTAGCAACCTTAGATCTAACCTCCAAACCTGAAATAACTCTAGATAAGCTCCCAAAAACTCCACAATGATAGATCTAGAAGCTCAAAAGCTCAAGCAACGAATTATTACCTCAAAAGGAAGCTCCAGCTGAAGAATGAACCAAATCTCTGCAAAGCCCCTTGCTCCAATCCTCTTAATCTTCAAAGATCTCTTCACCAAGCACTTATTAAGGCTCCAAATGCTCTTCAATGCTTTGACAAACGGATTTAGGGTTTCTGGACTTCAAAGGGGGCTAAGGGGACTGAGGGGAGGGCATTAAGTCCTTTAAATAGGGTGCAACCCCAAAGATTAGGGTTTTTCTCTCTTCAGCACCAACTCGCCGAGTCCAGCCGCCGACTCGCCGAGTTGGCCACTTCACACGCGACCATAATCGCAACTCTACTCGCCGAGTCCACCCATGGACTCGCCGAGTTGACCATCCTTATTTACACTTTGAACCCTGAACTTGCACTCCTGAACTCGGGATGTTACAGATTTAGCTGGACATTCTAGCAAATAAACACAAATAATCCATAGTAAAAAACATATTAAAAGTACCAAACTAAATATCGTATTATGACTTATTCTTCCTCCTTGGTGTTAAAACCAATTTCCAGGCCTTTAAACTCTGTGATTTTCGACTTCTGGAACTTCTCTAAGTCAGCCAACCTGTTCAAATCGTAGGAATCAAGTCCTATTTATATTTTCTGAATTACGCGCACTCAGGTCGTGAACAAGTATGTCTCAGGACGTGAATTCAGTGGTTATCCGTGGTTGACAAGGATTCTTCTACGCGATGCTTATCTTCTGGAATGTCCTAACCCACGTCGTGAGCCTTCAATACTCATGTCGTGAGTTCATGTTTTTGCTTGATTTTTATTCTTTCAAGTCTTCATCTCCCAAAGTTCCATTCTTTGACGCTTTTATTCCCTTTTCTTTAAAATGTCTTCTATTTGGCCGCAAAATACATTTTAACCATATAAGTACAATTATTCCATGCAAATAACCAAAATATGTATAAAAATGTACTTAAATATTGCCTAAAAATATGTATAAATATGGCAATATCAAAATACCCCACACTTATCCTTTGCTTGCCCTCAAGCAAAAGTAATTATTTTTAAACTCAAGCCCCTCATCACTAGCACCACACAAGACAATCCATTTCAAGCTCAGCCATTATACCAAGACCTCAACGTGCATATTTGTGTCTAAAATCCTAATAACCTCCCAATCCTTATGAACCTTCACCCCTTACTTTATACGATACTCATTTCTGCAACCAGTGGTGGAGCTTGAAATTTTGATTTGGGGGGGGGGGGGGGGGGGGGGTGAAAATAGAATAAGTATAAAAATTGAAGAACAGGGGGGCCAAAGTAAAATTTTATAGTTTTAGGCATAATATGTAACTTTTTTAATACTTAAGAACTAATTATAGAAAACAAAATAGGGGGGGCACAACCCCCTGGCCCTACATAACCTCCGCCACTGTCTACAACCCTCCGGATCAATCCTCAGAAATCTTTCTTAACCTCAAGGTATTTTTGTAAAACTACCCAAGCATACATAGTCTAGAAATTACAACATTTGATACCACAATGGAGCTCTTTGGACTTCTTCACTTTCTTTGATATTTGATCTTTGATTTCCTTGAATTCACCACCATTTTGTTTAATTTTTGGCATCTTCAATTTTTTTTTGATTCTACAGAATTTTGATCTTTTGATCTTCATACTTGATAGCTCCAAAATTCTTCAACTTTTTGGTAATTTATCTCTTTTTTCGTTTCACATGTAACTCACTTTTTTCGCTCAAATCCTACATGCTTAGGCAAGGGTGCTTAACTTCAACCTTTATTGGTTAAAGATATTAGTCTAAGTGTAATGACTACATAAGCTTTACTGGGTAGATTTCAGGTTCAGGCTGCAAAACATATTATACAATATAAACTACCAGATTACCTTTCATATCTCATGGCTTTTCACTAGGATTTAGGAAGCTACAAATATACTATAACATGTATTGGCTCGGTTAAACATATGAGCTCTCATCAGATCATCCCATATAACACTAACAACGTAAGTTCAAATTATTACTAGATTTAATTTTTAGATTATTATTTCAAATCTATTCCTAAAAATTTTAAATTTACTAAATTTTCTAGCAATTTACTTTTTCGACCCCCTACCCCACACTTATTACATACAATGTCCTCATTGTATGCACAAAATAAATTAAATCAATAAAAAGGAGAAAAAAGAATAGACTCTCCTGGGATAACAGTGACGAGATTGAACTCCAAAAGTGTGGATTCTTGTGCATCTCGAATACGGACTCTTCTAATAAAGAACTTGGATCTTGAGCACATGGGATATGTAGATATGCTGAAAAAATATGGAATCGAGCCTTCAATATTCAACAAATGCGGTGTAGAAAAATCTCCCAAGCATGAAGAACAATATGGGAAAGCATACGCCACATTGCATGGTTGAAAAAAATGAGCCATAATTGTCTTCGTAATAATTGCAAGAAGAATTGTGGTGACCCATGGAATAATATGTATCAATGGTCTTCTATTTTTGTGAAATATACTGATTCACGACGTGACATATGAAAACTCACGAAGTGAGGTCGTGATTATGCGTTTTCTTGAAACCATTAAGAACTTGACTCACGATGTGAATATTAAGGATTCACAACGTGAGAATTGGGCAAACAAAAAACAATTCTGCCAATTCTTTCTTCAATTTTGAACTTCAACCCAATGTCTTAATGTATTAAGACTCTTCTAAATTCATTATTTTTGACTCTTTCTCTAACTCTATCTTCTCTCTTGACTCACCCAACACTTATTTTAAGTTTTGGGTCTTGACTCTCGACTCTAGACTCTTGGCTAAACGTATACGAATTTATATCTTGACATTCCTTTCCCGCGACTCCTCTAGCAAATCTAAAAATAATCACCAAAGGAAGAGAAAAATAACATAATATCTTCAAGAGTTTTACAATCCCACAACACACAAAACAAATAAAACAAACTAAAAATAAACTAAAAAATAGAAATAAACTAAAAAAATCAATCATCATCTTCTTCATCGTGTGCTCCGCTCGTCCCGACCCCATCTCCTCTTGGCATCCAAAGTTCTTCCCATGTCGGGATATATGGGCATTGAGGTGGCACGGCGGGTGGTCTTACCACACCCATGTGAGAATAGATAACCTCGAGAAGTTGGGCATTGTAAGTGACGACCCCACGAAGGTTATCCAAATATGTACCCACCCGAAATTGGAATGGGTCGGTGGGTATACCGCCTTCATATCGTTGAGCTCTCCTCGTGCTCTCACATCCCTTCTCCGAGGCCTTGGTTGCGGTTATTGTTCGGGTTGCTCGCGGGGTTGCTCAATATCTTCATCATCGGTGTGCACGATACCCTAATGTGACCCTGTGACAACCATCAAATTCTGGTCAAGTCAAAGTCAAACAAAGTCAATAAGTCAACCGGTCAACTTAGTTAACCCTTGTATATTAGGATTTACGTTGTGTAATTACTGTACAACTCGCTATTCTAATGAGAAATCATCAATTGAAAAGTTCAAATATCTAGATTTCCTTAACCTAAAACTGTGGTAAGTAATTAACCAAAGCGATAAAACAACATTGCATACCCATCAGGAGTGTGTAAGACCCTTAAACATGGCTTAACGGGGTTTTCGGACCTTGCGTTGCGAAGCCAAGCACTCGCAAAAGTCACAAACTAAGTCTCTCTCGATCTCCCTTGCTCTATCTCTCCAAAATCTCTATCTTTATGAGAAATCTCACCAAGTATGTAAAATCTCTCCCAAATCTCTTTTTGTATGAGAAATCTCTCAAAGTATGTGAAATCTCTCCCAAATCTCTCTCAAAATCTCTCTCAACTTTTTATAATCACTCGGGGCATCCTGACCCTCGAATTTGACGGAAACAACTCGAAAACGAAAGTCTACGCGAAAAACAACCTTAAGGAGCCGAACCCTCTTAAGAAGCCGAGCCTCCCTTAAGGAACCGAAACCTTCTGAGAACCGGAACCTCGCCTGAACCGAACCTCACCTAGGACCGAGCCTTGCCTTCGCCCCTTCCCTTCGCCTGCGAGATTGCTCGGGCCGAGCCCTCCTCTTGGTTCTAACACATCAACCATACCCTCCGTTCGGTTCTTACTCTCCAAAGGACCGAACCTCGGCTCCTTATCCGAAATTTCGCAAATCTCGCCCCTTTATCCCGGTTTTTGATCCCAACTCCATTTTAAGCCAGTTTTTCACTATTTTAACGTGGGATTTTCACCCAAACTTATATTTTGACTTATAAAACCCTAAATTTTCATAATTTGGGCACATTTTAAGGGAAATCTTTATCTAAGACTAATATCTAGTGGGTAAGATTTGGTAATAGAGTGTTGACTTCTCCATAAATCTATGACACAAGCAACCGCCCATACCCACTCCATGTCACTATTCATGCTTTGTGTCACTATTCGCATCAGCCCTAGTCAAATATTTTTCCTTTCATCCTCATTCTCCAACAAGAAATCTAGAACAAGGGCTAAAAACCCTTACCTCTCCTCTCACTTCACTCATTCTCCATCAAAAAGCAAGACCGATTTCTCTCTCACTTTCTCTCTCTAGAAATTCGAGATTCAAAGGTTGAACTTGGGTTGTTCCTCCACATTGGGTAAGTATCCTTCTCCTACACATGAATTTTCTTCTATCCTTCATCCAAATTATGGATTTCTTACACCAATATCATCATATTTGTTCATAGAACCTTCAAATCTTCAAGCATCTCCCAAGTGTTCTTGACTTGGAAACTTCTTTTCTTCATCATCTATCTCCTGAAATCAGTCAAGGTGAGTTCATACCCCTATCTTTTCATGTTTTTTCTTAAGTTTTAAGGGGGAGAATACAAGTTAAAACACCAAGAACACAACTAAACTCATCCAACAGCTTTCACCAGAAAAGTTTAACTCTATTCACTGACTGTTTTGGACAACTTAAACATTTTAGTTTTCAAAACTGTTTTAGGTACAAATATTTCTGGTTCATACCTTTAAAATGATTATTTTCACGTCTCCATAATATTTTTCTACAATTTATGGTGATTTTTACAAAACTGCCTATCACTGTAGCTACGAATTCGGACCAGTCTGTGAATATGAACGTTTTCACACCAGTTCTAGACTTCTAAAAATCATGAGAAAAATTGTGAACAAACTAAACACAATTTCTAGACTTTCAGAATTTACAGAATCAGTTTTTGACTCCGTATGAATTTTCTATAATTATTCCAAGAACAGGAACAGAAAGGATAAAACTAGCAAATTGTTATTAACTCATTTACACCTTGTAACTTGCTGAGCATGGTGTGTATTATCATATATAAATGCATGTTGGTTATATTACAAGTCATTTTACCTTGGAAATAGGTATTACACAGAAAACAAATGGATTTCTAACCTTACAAACATTTGATAAACTGTCATAGGCATAGATATGTTCACTACATTACAAACTTTTTATAAACTATAATAGGTACAGTTTATGATCCATTTACCTTTCGAACTCATTACAAAAGTTTATTCATAAGTGGGGTACAACTATAAAGTGCAGGTTTATTCATTAAGTGGGGCACAACTATAAAGTGCCTGTTTATTCATTAAGTGGGGTACAACTATAAAGTGCCGGAGTATTCATTAAGTGGGGCACAACTATAAAGTGTCGGTTTATTCATTAAGTGGCATACAACTATAAAGTGTCGGGGTATTCATTAAGTGGGATACAACTATAAAGTGTCGGGGTATTCATTAAGTGGGGTACAACTATAAAGTGTCGGGTTATTCATATAAATGGGGTACGAATACAAAGTATCAAGTTTATACAAAAAGGGGTACGAATACAAAGTACTGGGTTTATACAAAAAGGGGTACATTACAATGTACTGGGTTTTTCTTTCAACTAAACGGGCTTATGTCGACTTGAAATTGCATGATTTATTTTAAGCATGGAAAAATACTTGTACATTTTGGTTTTTGGATTAAAGACTACATTTTACACTTTACGGGAAAATATTGGATTTTTCTTGGTAGCACACAACTCATTATAAAGATCGGTTTCCAAACTCTTCGTCTAAAAAGCTTATGGACTCACCAACTTAATTGTTGACACTTTTTCAAAACTACTTGTATTCTCAGGAAATCAACGAAACCGAGTAACCACAAGCTTTAGAGGATGGAACGCTACGGCATTGAACAACTATTTTTATATCATGTTGTAATCAACCATTGAAATATGTAACACTTGAAACCATGTAATTCTTTTTTGATTATATTTATGATTGGTTGTATTTACTTTGAGCACTATTATACTCGTTGTTGTGATACTATACATGAAGTCCTCCACCCCCAGAAGTTTCCGCCATCCTTGGTTTGGGGGTGTGACAGATTGGTATCAGAGCATTGTTTATAGTGAGCTAAGTATATCGAACCACATAAGATATACAAACTATAAATGCATTGGGACTAAGGTCTCTGATTTAACGTTTTCAAATAACTATACTTTTAGAAATAAATAGTTTCTTGTTAAAAGTATACATGCATGCATACATACTAAGGTCAGCATCATACTAGAACAAAACAAAAGTTGTGATTGTTGAATGGCACAAGTAGGATTGGGGAATGGGGATGTATGGTCAGGTCTGGGAATAACATAGCCTGATCAACTATGTCTATCCCAGAAGTGGTTAGCATATGCCCAGGAATGGTTGTGTTATTGCAACAAGTCTAAAAACTTGCCAACTCTATCTACAAACAAACATTGAACAACATAATTCAAACATTAAAATACTATAAGAGTATTTGGTGATACTATAACCAACTTATGTGAAAACTAAAGATCCCTATTAGTAGGTCTATAATGACTGAGTGCATATGCTAAGGTTATATATAATTAAAGATACTATGGACTCATAATCTATGACTATTGCTTTATTTCTTGTTTCTTGTTTGGTTGTGGACTTAGAGTAAAGTCATTTATTCGAAGGTCTATTCTATCTCAAATTATGTATAACTGGTATGCACTATGTGATTATAGACGTGACTAATAAGGATCACCCCTATACGTAATTATAGGATTAGACGTCTATTAATTATCTCTTCTACCCCTCCTATTCTCGCACGTATAACATAGCAAGATTCTACTTACCAGGCGACCCCTACTTTCCCAACCGAGGAAATAGTGGATGGTTATGAGAAGAATCAGAAGCGGAACCGGAGGTGATTAAGCCTCCATACATAGACAAGGTTCCCACGAACCGATTCGACTAGATCGAACCTGTGCCCCGTTGGGCAACCGTGATCGAGGGTTGTAGTCGACAGCAACAATAACGATCACCATTTTGAGACCAACAAGGTTGCTACGACCTCACCACGGGGGACCGACTGACAGAGCCCTCCCGGCGAAGACCCGACAGATCGCGAACATCGGGGATCAAAACAGGGAAACCGCGAATCAAGTCCGGGAACTGCGAGCTACTATAGACGCTACCATCTCACATACCCGAGATTCGGAAGGAGACTGCTATTTCAAGGACTAACTTCATAAGGACCTTATCACCGCTCGGGCAAAGGCAAAAGAGTAACAGGGTAGACACACGACACTCGAAGAGAGAATGGTTGTAGCCAAGCATCGATTGGCAGAGCGATAAGGTGCATCGACTTTGTCTCAGGCATCACAGGGGAAGGATCGTCGTGAGTAGAGTTCATACTGCTCACAAGACTTTGTAGATTAGGTTCAGGAGTATGCGAGGGTGCTACTTTATTCTATGTGTAAGCTCAACCCTGCGATTTAAGTGGTTATACTAATCGGGGGATCTAATTGCTGTCAAAACTTTTCCTTACAATGATGTGGTGTAGACCTGCATCGAGGTCAAAATTTTCTATGAAACCAAATATTTCTAGGATCACATTAACAAAAGGGACTTACGGCAGGCCCACTAGAATTGAAGGTCTATTAGGTCTTACTCATACAGCTAAGCATACATCAAGTGGTCGCAAGAAGGACTTAGCTTGGATCACATTAAGAGGTTTCACTTGGATACGAAACTTCTAAAATACATAGGTTTATTATGGACTTTCAGTAGGAATTGCTTTCAGAACACCATAAAAATCAAAATACAATACACTTATAACTAAGATAAACTTAATTAGATAACTCACGACATCGTTTCTCCCCATGCAACAGGGTTATGTCTTCACAAGAAGGTAACCAACCAACAAGCAAGGCAGCAATCCTACAGAGAGACTCTGCTAAGTTCTAAGCTGTGGTCACGACAGCCGTGGCAGCCGTCATGGCACAGCTCAATGCTAACCCCGTCAGCAGGCGCGGAGATGGTGTCGGAAATACTAACCGCAATAACAATCAAGAACACCAGCAGGCGTCTACCAACGAAAATACCTTAGACCACAAACCTAAGAGCAAGAATCGGAAGTTTTGGAGCAAAAAGAAGCGCAACCTGTCACACCCTAAAACCATAAACGGCGGAAACGTTCTGGGGTGGAGGACGTCATGTACAATATCACAACAATGAATAGTAGTAAACAAGCAACAACATCATCCATTGCATTAATAATATAATTTTAATACAAGTGTGTTATGTCAAATTATAATAGATACTAAAGTATAAATCAAAATGAAAGATGATTCTTGAACGAGCTCCATCTTCTCTAAACCTTGCATCGGTACCTGTCTACTGACGACCTGAGGATACAAGTTATTTTGAAAGAGAGTATCAGCTTTAAAGCTGGTGAGATCATAAGTATTTTAGTGTCTGTATTTGTAAGAATGTATTTGTAAGAATGAGTATGTAAAAGTGTTGAATATCCTAGAAAACCCAATGCTTCCTACTGAAAGTAGCCTTCTACCAAGGCATCTAGTATTTGACTGTGTCTCTTGTAAGAGTGTGTATTTTCCCAAATCTGGCTATCATTAACCACAAATATAGTTTCTACATTACCATGCATCTTGTGAATGTTCACGAAGTGAATGTAATGGGAAAATGAAATAGTACTATAGTGTAGTATCAAATAACTACAACCGTACTAACTACCTTAAATCTATTGGAATTTAAAGTACCATGTGATCAGCCTGTATCCTGCTACCGACTCAATAGTAAAAGGATGATGTAAGATGCCGTAAGAAATAACATTTGGCACCCGTAGACTTGCAAGTCCCACTGTAGCGAGCAACAAAGTGTAGGATAGTCAATCCAGTATAGATCTATATGCAAACTCATACGCTCCCCAATTAAGGAGATTCTAAATACAAAAACGGCCATGGAAGGAAGTGCCATGCTCCGTTTAACGGCTCACATAACTGTATGAATGTATATGTAATGAATGTGCTAGCTGTATTGAATGTTCTCCCTCTATCTAGACTGTATGTATTGTAATGTTCTGCGTGTACTAGCTGTAATGTGTGTTCTCTCTCTATCTAGCAATTATTGAAATGTACTGTGTGTACTAGCTGTAATGTGTGTTCCCACTCTATCTAGCAAGTATTGACTCATGAATGAACTGACTCATTGTATGATTCTTCGTTCTAGTAATAGAATTATTAACTTCCTAAACTACGCCTATTGTAGTTTACTAGTAATATGACTTGTACGTATGAACATGGATGTATACCCTTGCTACCCAAGGGCGTTGAATTGACCAATAGAACCTTTTATGTCTATAGATGTATACATAATATATAACTAATATTTAGACGACCTTCGGACGAATAACCGATGCCCTAAAGCCACATCCCAACGAGGAAAAGGAGATAAAGCAAGCTAGCCTTCCTAAGTCCTTTAAACATTACTTATATAACTATACATATATAGGCATTCAATTGACAATATAAAAGCATAAAAGAAGTTTTGTAAAACCTTATGAAAGTTTAACAACTAAGAAAGATGACTTGATGTCAGTTTGTAAAACGGTTTGAAATCAATATATTTGATAAGAACAGTTTTAAGTATAAGGAAAACCTTTGTTTGAAACACATTTGTAATAGGGTTTGAAAAGAAACATTCAGGATGTAAGACAGTTTGATAAAGAGTTTTAAACAAGTGAAAATGTTTTGGAAAGCCATTTGAAGTACTCTGTTTGGTAAAACAGCTAAAAGAGTAGAGAATCCATTTGTATGCTACTTATTAATCACATGTGATTGATATAATAACTAGCATGATTCAACTTGTATCCCCCCTATAAAAGCATTTAAAAACATTTAAACCATTGATTAAGGGGTATGAACTCACATGTAGCAAGTGGTTGGGATGAACGGACTGAATAGGATGCTAAGTGTCAAGTGAAGACTTGAGCACACACAAGGATCATAATTAACATATAATTTCACATATATGTATCCAATTAGTATTTAAACAACTAAATAACAAAGTTAAGACATCCTAAGGCATGATAAACACTTTATATAAGTGTTATGAGTGCTAAGGATTGCATCTAAGTGTTGTAGGACATTGCTATTGAGTTTAGGGTTCAAGGGAACCCTCTATTTGAGTTTACGGTTTGGAGACCATAACTCATTGAGTTTACGGTCGTAAACCCTTGAGTTTACGGCTGTAAACTCATACTTCTTTGACCACTTTGTGTTTTGAAGTCTTATAAGCCCTAAGAAGCATATGTAAGTGTTTGTGGCATCAAATCACCCCTATATGTAGTTTACGGCCCATGGACCACTTCTCCATGTGTTTACGGCTGTAAACACATATTATTTATGGTCTTTTGTTGTTTTCAAGTCCTAAACACATCAAGGAATGAATCTAGACTAGTTTCTTAAGCTTGTGAAGGGACTAGAGCCATTTTGACATCCAATTTAGGGTTTACGGTCCAAGAACATCTTGGACCGTAAACACCTTTGATCTTCACTTTCTTGGTTGTTTTATTGATATATGGAAGTATAAGAAGCCTTAAGATACTCTAGGATAGAAGTACTTACAAGATAGAGGCTTGAAATGGTACCAAAAGGCCAAGAACACAAGTGTGTGTTCTTGGTGTTCTTGGTGAAACTTGAAGATCTAACCTTTTGAAATGAATTCAAGGATAGAAGTGTGTTAAAACACTAGATTAAGTGATATATCAACTTAATAAGGCTTAGAAATACTTACTAGTTGAAGATCTAGGAGTAAAATTCGGATGTTACTTGAGAGGATTTGAGTTCTAACTTTGAAATGGTGAAAAAGTGATTTAAATGGATAAGTGCCATATATATACCATTAGGGTTTACGGTCCAAATACCATTTGGGCCATAAACTCCAAACTCCTGAAGTTTTTGGAACTTTATTGCTGCACAATAAACTCTAGGGCATCCTCTCTCCTTATATCTCCTAAAGGGTTAAAACTAACATACTCAAACTTATTCCAAAAAGCTTGAAAGTTTGCAGAAACTGTTTTGACTTCTATTGAAGTGAAGGGTTGTATAGAATACAAATTTCGGGTTGTCACATCATCCTCCCGTTAGAAGGAATTTCGTCCCGAAATTAGAATTTAGGTAAAGTAAGTAAGCATGAATAATCGAGCCAAAAAGTGGGGATACTTCCTGATCGATTGATTCTCGCACTCCCAAGTGAATTCGGGTCCTTGGTTCGCATTCCAGCGAACCTTCACTAAAGGGAAATGGCTATGAATCATTCGCATGACCTCTCGGTCCATGGTCACTACAGTTCTTCCACGCAGGTGAGGCTCTTGTGGAACTCGATCTCTTCGAGTGGGATTTCAAGAGTCTCGTCGGATCGATACTTTTGCAAGTTCGAGACGTGAAGAGTAGAATGTATGTTAATAAGATCACAGGTAGGTTGAATTCATAAGTTACAAGGCCGATTCTGGCAAGAATCTCGGAGGTCCTAAATATCCTGGATTTAGCTTTCCACGCTTTCCGAAGCGTATCAAACCTTTTCAGAGTGAGACTTCCGAAGGAAATTTGGTTTCTCACTTGGAATTACCAAGGTTTCTTCCTCTAGCTTCTCTTCCCAGTCCAGGGTCACTCCCTTCTGGGTCAAAGCCGTAGGAGGTTCCGTAAATCGCGAGGTGTTCTAAATGAACTACGACAGTAGGTCAGCGAGACCTAGAATTTGGCGAATTCTCGTCGGCGTCTTTGGTGTTGACAATTTCTCAACGGTTTTGATTACTGGAAGGGTCCTCAAGAATTTCCACAACACTAATAGTGTCTTATGAATTCAACTCCTTAAATCCAAAACTCGTATCTAGTGAACTTCACGTCGTGGTTATCTGATCGTATTGTTTCCATGGTTCGTGGTAGATGCTCTTTATGATTTCCTTCTTACTATGAGATAGATAAGTAAGTCATTTACACAGAAAAATGACAAACTGATCCAAGTAAGAAGGGTGTACCCTATTCATTAAGTCCATGAATACTACGGGCTTATTGGTCCTATCCGAGGGGTATCACTACAGACTTGTAGCGTTCGTATTGAGTTTGGAAGATTGTCCTCGGGACATCTTTCGCTAACACTCGTATCTGGTGATATTCGGATCTCAGGTCCTTTTCTGGAAGGTAAAATGTTCCTTGTGGTTGGGTAACCGACTCATCTATGCGAGGCAGAGGGTAATGATTTCTAATGGAAATCTTGTCAAGGTCTCTGATAGTCGATGTTCCTACAAAACATTCTGTCTATCTCCTTGAATAATAATACTGGAGTTCTCCATGGGGAGAAACTTGGTCTTTCCATTTCATTTCTGAGTAGTTCGTTAAGCTGTCCAGACGGTTCTTGTATCTCTGAGGGTGTTAGACTGTAGGGCGATCTGGTTACAGGAGGTAGTATTGGGTTCTAAGTTGTTCGCATGGCGATGTGATTACTCGTAATCTTAGGCAGTCTCCGTCCTGAAGTTCATGTTAGAGGTCGTACATGGTTCATCAATCACAGTCTCGTGTATACAAGTTGTATATAATTAAGATTGAAAAGGTAGTCGAATAAATGATTCTTCTTTAAGCCCACATCCCAACGAGGAAAAGAATTTAAAGGGGAATCATCAATTCTAAACCTGTAGAACCTTGATTATATACCCCCCTTGTGTATACATTCTTCAACGATAGATCAACCGTACGGGTCCTTGGATTGAACTTGACATACTGTACGAGTGGTACTTCGGGGAGGTTTGCTGAGGTTTCTTTGGAAAGGATAAGAAACATGAGGTACTCCATGCATGAGTACTTCAGCGTTCTGGTATGACGGCTTCGCTAGAAAGGCGATTTCTGAGAAAGAGATGTGCGCACGAAACCAGTATTGTGAGGATCGAATGGACTCTAGTTTGTACAATAAAGTCGGGCTTACTTGGAAGTAAAGACATCAGATTTGAACATAAGGCGTTACAGACAAAACACAACAGTGCAAATTTTAACAGAGTTATAGTACTTTAGATTTACTACAAGACTATTGCTGCGAACAAGGTATACTACAAAAGACAAGTATACACAGCATGAGCATCCCTTTACTGACGGGATCTCGCAAAAGATAAGACTCTAGTTGCACTAGTTTTAATCGGTTTATGAGTATGTTACAACGAATGCCTTAGATACTTTAACGAGGATCAGGAGTAGTCTCTCCTGCGGCAGTGATCCTTAGTATCTTTCCGTCTACGCCGAATTTCTTTGTTATCGGACAATCCTTCTTGAGGTGCCCAATTTCACCGCATTAGTGACACATCTGGGTAGCACCAACATTGGTGGTGGAAGTGATGTGTCGAGTTAGAGTTATGTGGACATGAGTGTTCTCCTTGTTCATCCACTTTGAAACTTTCCTTTCATAGGGTCTAGTTTTAACACCACCATTGCAAGCCTGGTTGACTTTGATGTCAGGGGCTTGAGTGATGGATCGTGACGGTGCTCCACAGCTACGAGCATGGTGCCCTATTTTTAGGCAATTGCAACACTGCATTTCATGGCAAACCCCATGATGATGAAAACTACACTTATCACACTTCGGGAGTTTTCCCTCGTATGGTCTGCTCGGTACTGGGATGGCAGGGGTTTCCACTGGTTGTTGTTGCTTGGCAAGTTTTGGGATCGCTTGCGTTCTTTCTGGGCTTGGCGCTTTCGTTTCCTGTTCTCTGTTTTTCGGCTTTGCGAGCCTGCGACTGTTATCGTTTGATGACTTCCTGGATCGATACTACGATTGGGATTTTCAACCCCTTCGTCATCATTGCTTGCATTGATAGCGTTACGGTTTGCAAGGACAGCTGTCACGGCAGCCATCATGGCAGCTATAACTACGGCTTGGAAGGTAGCGGTGTCCATAGGAAAAGCAGGGGTTTCGTTGCTCGGCTGACTATTTCCGGGTGACGACATGATTCTGTTACACGAAAAGAGAATGAATTCGTGAGCGAGTATGTTTGAACCTATATCATTTTGATTATGGCTAAGAACTGAGTTATTATACATGAAAACTTAGCTTATACATGTTATGATATAATCAAGAATGGGCGGATAATAAAATGTGTGATTCTACTCTAGTCCCACATCCCAACGAGGAAAAGAAACTAAGTTAGAAATCTCACATTCTATTGTCTACCAGGTCTTCGTTATATATAACTCGGGAATGTATAAACGAGGAAGGTCATAATAATAATCTTCTTACGAATCCTATATGATGAACTAGAATTTCTAGTAGTGGCTACCATTTACCCTAGATGTACTTTGATCGTTCAATTGAAGAGTAAGAGTATTTTCTCGAAGGTTTGACCTACATCCCTATGATGCAGTCCTAGTACGGAATGGAAATATGTTCACGAAGGTTTGACCTACATCCCTATGATGCAGTCCTAGTACGGAATGGAAATATGTTCACAAAGGTTTGGCCTACATCCCTATGATGCAGTCCTAGTACGGAATGGAAGTATGTTCACGAAGGTTTGACCTACATCCCTATGATACAGTCCTAGTACAGAATGGAAATATGTTCACGAAGGTTTGACCTACATCCCTATGATGCAGTCCTAGTACAGAATGGAAGTATGTTTGTAGAATGGTCTCAAGAGGTTTGACTTTCAAGCCGGGGTATCATCGGTCGGTGAATAACATGATCCAACCCTTGGAAGAGGATTGGGAATGATTCATGAGTTAAGTTACTCTAGTCCAATAACTTGACTAGAGTGGGTTTCAGATAGGCTCCTATGAAATTATTGGAACAAAGAGTGGCACAGAAGTTAGCCGACTGCCAAAATCATAGATGTTTAAGATGTAACAAGTTTGGGAAAATTGACCTTGTAGAAGGTCTTACATCATATCCGGAGTAGAAAAGTTTTGACCGCATAAGGCCTAACTAAAAGTACTTATAGTACTAGCAAGTTACATAGAAAATGTCACATAGGACATAAACAGGAATACGGCTCTTTAAAACAAAGGAGGAAAGTAAGGCATCTCTTACTGGTGACGATCATCCTTTGGTGAACTCTCAGTTCAGCCAATTGACGTTCCATATCGAGCAGGTATCTTTCGTACACTCTCTGGCATACTCGGAGCTCTATGACTTCGGCTCGAGTTTTAGCTAATGCTTGCAGCAGGGTTTCATGGTCTCTCTCTGATCTCTCACGAGCATGCTCAAGGCGATTGGTGCGGAGGGTATGCATTCTCGCATTGGTGACAACTTCCGTGATTTGATGTAGGGTTATCCTGCCTTGAATCTCATTTCGGGCCACTCTGCGGACTAGGATTGGCAAGACTCTGTCTGCTGAGCCCCCATCGCTCAGGTCATAAAAGCTTCGGTCTCCATTAAATGGCATGGGCTGATCCTGTCCTTGGCTCCATGTTTCCAAGCTTTCCACCCACGGGGGCGTCGGGCCTTGAAAAGCCGGACGAGGTTTAGGATTTGGAACAAGAGCCATCGGGGGTAGATTCTCTACTTCAGGCTTGGAGTCGGAACCATCTCCCAAGCCTTCACCCTGGTGACCATCCTCAGGGATTGGGTGGTCATTTCCTGGATCAGCTTCAAACCCGCCTTCATTACTTTGGTTAGGGAAGTACAAGTTGTCGTAGGGATGGAATCCAGCCATATTATCTACGCGAGAAAAGGGATATAAGAATCTAGCACATAAGTAGCTTATAGTAACATAAAATACCCCTATAGTATTTAAGGTTTATGCTCTATTGTTCTCATTGTGGTATTGTTGGTAAGATTTTAGACTTGTTGCAACCTCACAACTACACTTAGGCACATGCTAGTCAACCCTCGGATAACATAGTTGATCAGGCTATATCTTCCCAATTTTGACTATATGTCTCTAATCTACTTGTGCTACCCAACACTCGTAATTCTTTTGTACTGTCCTAGTGACACTGATTTTAGTATGAATGCAGGCCCGTATACTTAATTAAATATTTTATTATTTAAAGTATAAATGGTCAGAGTATTTTAATCCCATTGTATTTATTGTTTGTATATCTTTTATGGGTTGATATACTCAATTCACTATAAACAATACTTTGATACCAATCTGTCACACCCCAAAACCATAAACGGCGGAAAAGTTCTGGGGCGGAGGACGTCATGTACAATATCACAACAATGAATAGTAGTAAACAAGCAACAACATCATCCATTGCATTAATAATATAATTTTAATACAAGTGTGTTCTGTCAAATTATAATAGATACTAAAGTATAAATCAAAATGAAAGATGAGTCTTGAACGAGCTCCATCTTCTCTAAACCTTGCATCGGTACCTGTCTACTGACGACCTGAGGATACAAGTTATTTTGAAAGAGAGTATCAGCTTTAAAGCTGGTGAGATCATAAGTATTTTAGTGTCTGTATTTGTAAGAATGTATTTGTAAGAACGAGTATGTAAAAGTGTTGAATATCCTAGAAAACCCTATGCTTCCTACTGAAAGTAGTCTTCTACCAAGGCATCTAGTATCTGACTGTGTCTCTTGTAAGAGTGTGTATTTTCCCAAATCTGACTATCATTAACCAAAAATGTAGTTTCTACATTACCGTGCATCGTGTGAATGTTCACAAAGTGAATGTAATGGGAAAATGAAATAGTACTATAGTGTAGTATCAAATAACTACAACCGTACTAACTACCTTAAATCTATTGGAATTTAAAGTACCATGTGATCGGCCTGTATCCTGCTACCGACTCAATAGTAAAACGATGATGTAAGATGCTGTAAGAAATGACATTTGGCACCCTTAGACTTGCAAGTCCCACTGTAGCGAGCAGCAAGGTGTAGGATAGTCAATCCAGTATAGATCTATATGCAAACTCATACGCTCCACAATTAAGGAGATTCTGAATACAAAAACGGCCATGCCAGGAAGTGCCATGCCCCGTTTAATGGATCACATAACTATATGAATGTATATGTAATGAATGTGCTAGCTGTATTGAATGTTCTCCCTCTGTCTAGCCTGTATGTATTGTAATGTTCTGCATATACTAGCTGTAATGTGTGTTCTCTCTCTATCTAGCAAGTATTGAAATGTACTATGTGTACTAGCTGTAATGTGTGTTCCCACTCTATCTAGAAAGTATTGACTCATTAATGAACTGACTCATTGTATGATTCTTCGTTCTAGTAATAGAATTATTAACTTCCTAAACTATGCCTATTGTAGTTTACTAGTAATATGACTTGTACGCATGAACATGGATGTATACCCTTGCTACCCAAGGGCGTTGAATTGACCGATAGAACCTTTTATGTCTATACATGTATACATAATATATAACTAATATTTAGACGACCTTCGGACGAATAACCGATGCCCTAAAGCCACATCCCAACGAGGAAAAGGAGATAAAGCAAGCTAGCCTTCCTAAGTCCTTTAAACATTACTTATATAACTATACATATATAGGCATGCAATTGACAATATAAAAGCATAAAAGAAGTTTTGTAAAACCTTATGAAAGTTTAACAACTATGAAAGATGACTTGATGTCAGTTTGTAAAACGGTTTGAAATCAATATATTTGATAAGAACAGTTTTAAGTATAAGGAAAACCTTTGTTTGAAACACATTTGTAACAGGGTTTGAAAAGAAACTTTCAGGATGTAAGACAGTTTGATAAAGAGTTTTAAACAAGTGAAAATGTTTTGGAAAGCCATTTGAAGTACTCTGTTTGGTAAAACAGCTAAAAGAGTAGAAAATCCATTTGTATGCTACTTATTAATCACATGTGATTAATATAATAACTAGCATGATTCAACTTGTATCCCCCCTATAAAAGCATTTAAAAACATTTAAACCATTGATTAAGGGGTATGAACTCACCTGTAGCAAGTGGTTGGGATGAACGAACTGGATAGGATGCTAAGTGTCAAGTGAAGACTTGAGCACACACAAGGATCATAATTAACATATAATTTCACATATATGTATCCAATTAGTCTTTAAACAACTAAATAACAAAGTTAAGACATCCTAAGACATGATAAACACTTTATATAAGTGTTATGAGTACTAAGGATTGCATCTAAGTGTTGTAGGACATTGCTATTGAGTTTAGGGTTCAAGGGAACCCTCTATTTGAGTTTACGGTTTGGAGACCATAACTCATTGAGTTTACGGTCGTAAACCCTTGAGTTTACGACCGTAAACTCATACTTCTTTGACCACTTTGTTTTTTGAAGTCTTATAAGCTCTAAGAAGCATTTCTACATTGAAGTATAAGCCTATGTAAGTGTTTGTGGCTTCAAATCACCCCTATATGTAGTTTACGGCCCATGGACCACTTCTCCATGTGCTTACGGCTGTAAACACATATTATTTATGGTCTTTTGATGTTTTCAAGTCCTAAACACATCAAGGAATGAATCTAGACTAGTTTCTTAAGCTTCTGAAGCGACTAGGGCCATTTTGGCATCCTATTTAGGGTCTACGGTCCAAGAACATCTTGGACCGTAAACACCTTTGATCTTCACTTTCTTGGTTGTTTTATTGATATATGGAAGTATAAGAAGCCTTAAGATACTCTAGGATAGAAGTACTTACAAGATAGAGGCTTGAAATGGTACCAAAAGGCCAAGAACACAAGTGTGTGTTCTTGGTGTTCTTGGTGAAACTTGAAGATCTAACCTTTTGAAATGAATTCAAGGATAGAAGTGTGTTAAAACACTAGATTAAGTGATATATCAACTTAATAAGGCTTAGAAATACTTACTAGTTGAAGATCTAGGAGTAAAATTCGGATGTTACTTGAGAGGATTTGAGTTCTAACTTTGAAATGGTGAAAAAGTGATTTAAATGGATAAGTGCCATATATATATACCATTAGGGTTTACGGTCCAAATACCATTTGGGCCGTAAACTCCAAACTCCTGAAGTTTTTGGAACTTTATTGCTGCACAATAAACTCTAGGGCATCCTCTCTCCTTATATCTCCTAAAGGGTTAAACCTAACATACTCAAACTTATTCCAAAAAGCTTGAAAGTTTGCAGAAACTGTTTTGACTTCTATTGAAGTGAAGGGTTGTACATAATACGAATTTCGGGTTGTCACACAACCTGTCCCAAAAACTTTCTAGAAGACAACAATCCATGGCTGCCCCTATAATTACGATAGCAGTCGCAACACATGCCTCGACATCAGCCACAACATCGGTCACTCAAGCACCAGACAGATAATATATGGGAGCACTTCCAAAGTGTAACAAGTGTAAATACCATCACACGGGAGTTTGCCGAATTTTACACTGTAACAACTGCAACAGGAAAGGACATACCGTCCGCTTCTGTAGGACCCCGACTCAGCACATCACTTCAACCACCAATACTAATTTAAGTCCAGTAAACCTTCGAGGATATCACTCGTATAACAGGTCAAGATCAAGCATGGAAGCTTGGGACGAATACTGTTAGCCTATCACTGCTAAGTGTATATGTGAGGATAATATGTAATTAAGATTCTACGGACATTGGATGTGTGCTTCCACCCTATTTCATGTTCCTTGTCTGGTTGTGGACTTGGGGCAGAGTCACCCATCAAACTGTCTTACCAACACTAATTGTATCCAACCCCTATGCACAAGTTAGAGATAGATGGACCAGGTACGAGTCCTACCAGGAACTTTGAGACAAGACTACTCAGGAGTGCGAGCGATCGTTCTACCATCCGAATAAGTCTAGTCGCGTAACCCAAACCTATATGCTCCCTACTGAGCTAATCAATCGAGGAACACTACAGCAGGCCCCATGCAACGCTCCGAGGAGAAGTTATTACATATAACTTAAGGCATCTAAAGACGTATGGAGTCAGCTAAGTCACGTATGACCCCAAATTAAGAGTCCATCCAGGTCCAGACGAGATGTATCTAGACCTTAAGAAACATTGGTGGTGATCGAATGTGAAAGCCAACATCGCTACATATGGGGAAAAATATCTGACTTGTGCCAAGGTCAAGGTAGAATAACGGAAGCCTTCTCATTTCCTACAACAACTAGTGATACCCGAAAGGAAGTGGGAGCGGCTAACCATGGACTTCATAACCAAGCTAATCAAGACAATGGATGGTCTCGTTACCATTGGGTCACTGTTGATAGGTTGACCAACCCGCGCCCTTCCTACCAATCAAAGAAACATACAAGATGGATAAATCAACTAGAACATACATCAAAGAGATTATACGACCACAGGGTCTGTCAATATTCATTATCTCTAACAGGGATAGTAGATTCATTTCGACACCCTGGCAGCCCTTACATGGACTAGGCTAGACCTGAGTACGGCCTACCACCAGCAAACGCGACGGGTAGAACAAAAGGAACTATACAAATCTTGGAAGACATGTTAACAGCTTGGGTGATTGAATTCGGTAAATCGTGGGAATGCCCACTTACCATTCATTGAAATTTCTCACAACAACAACAATCACCCTAACATCAAGATCGCTCCATTCGAAGCTTTCTATAGCCGCAAGGGTAGATCACCACTACGCCGGGCGGAAGTGGGAGATACACAGCTAGCGAAGGGACTAGTCCCCAACAGTACCCTTACTGGCCCTGAAATCAAAAAGGAGACAACATAAAAGATCATACAAATTCGAGAAAGATTGAAAGCGTCTCGAGATCGACAAAAGAACTACGCAGATAAGCGACGCTAACACTTGGAATTCCAGGTTGGTGACCGTGTACTACTGAAGGTCTTACTGTGGAAAAGCGCGATACGTTATGGTAAACATGGGAAACTAAATCCAAGATACATCGGACCATTTAAAACCCTTACTAGGATAGGCCCAGTAGCATGCAAACTCCGACCGCCTCAGGAACTTAATAACATACATCTTACCTTCCACGTATCGAACTTAAAGGAAATGCCTCTCCGACGAGACCCTCGTGATACCACTCAACAAAAATCAAAATAAATGAGAGTCTCCACTTCATAGGGGAACCGATTGAAATCATGGATCGGGAAATCAAAGGAACAAAACAAAGTCGCATCCCTGTTGTGGGGTTTCATTGGAACGTTAAATGAGGACCCGAATGCACCTGGGAATGCGAGGACCTAATGAAGCAAAAGTACTCGCATCTCTTCCCAAGTTCTTGAAGTCCCAGTCAAAACACAAATTTCGGGACGAAATTCCTTCTAACGGGGGGATGATGTGACAACCATCAAATTCTGGTCAAGTCAAAGTCAAAGAAAGTCAACAAGTCAACCGGTTAACTCAGTTAACCCTTTTATATTAGGATTTACGTTATGTAATTACTGTACAACTCGCTATTGTAATGAGAAATCATCAATTGAAAAGTTCGTATATCTAGATTTCCTTAACCTAAAACTGTGGTAAGTAATTAACCAAAGCGATAAAACAACATTGCATACCTATCAGGAGTGTGTAAGACCCTTAAACATGGATTAACGGGGTTTTCGGACCTTGCGTTGCGAAGCCAAGCACTCGCAAAAGTCACAAACTAGGTCTCTCTCGATCTCCCTCGCTCTATCTCTCCTAAATCTCTTTCTGTATGAGAAATATCTCCAAGTATGTAAAATCTCTCACAAATCTCTCTCTGTATGAGAAATCTCTCAAAGTATGTGAAATCTCTCCCAAATCTCTCTCAAAATCTCTCTCAACTTTTTATAATCACTTGGGGCATCCTAACCCTCGAATTTGACAAAAACAGCTCGAAAAAGAAAGTCTACGCGAAAAACAGCCTTAAGGAGCCAAACCCTCTTAAGGAGCCGAACCCTTTTAAGGAGCCGAGCTTCCCTTAAGGAACCTAAACCTCCTGAGAACCAGAACCTCGCCTAGGACCGAGCCTCGCCTTCGCCCCTTCCCTTCGTCTGTGAGATTGCTCGGGCCGAGCCCTCCTCTCGGTTCTAACACATCAACCGAACCCTCCCTTCGGTTCTTACTCTCTAAAAGACCGAACCTCGGCTCCTTTTCCGGAATTTCACAAATCTCACCCCTTTATCCCGGTTTTTGATCCCAACTCCATTTTAAGCCTGTTTTTCATTATTTTAACGTGGGATTTTCACCCAAACTTATATTTTGACTTATAAAACCCTACATTTTCATAATTTGGGCACATTTTAAGGGAAATCTTTATCTAAGAATAACGTCTAGTGGGTAAGATTTGGTAATAGGGTGTTGACTTTCCCATAAATCTATGACACAAGCAACCTCCCATACCCACTCCATGAAAACTCCACTAAGTTGCACTCCCGATATTCCCCGCCCAAACGGAAAACTAAAGCTTGTGGGAAAATAGGATCTTGGACATCTTCGTGAAATGCCATAGCGGAAAAAAACTCAACGCATAGCTCCTTGTACACCCGTTCTTGGATGGCGAATAGATTGTTCCATCCCTTGCATATAAAAGAATACCAGTTCCCCACAAATAGTTTTGTAAGAAATGGGTTTAGCCTATCAACAAGTCCAACTTCTCTTAATCTTTGCCAATTCACTGCCGGGGCAGCCGCGAATTCTCTATTGTGTAACCAACCCAATCGGTTGTTATAGCGTGTGAGAACATCCATCGATATATTTGTTGGAAACACGTAGAATGGGTGCAAGTTAGCAACCCCGACCGAAACTTCACGTCTCGGTGCCATATTTCTGCAAAAACAGAGAAACAGCAAAAACCAAACAAATATTCCAACATATTAGGCATTTAACAGATTCAGTTCTGCTGGAGTCCAGGATTCACGTCGTGAGTCTTTCGAACTCACATCGTGACTTTGTATATCACAAAAGAAGTCTTTCACAACAGTCAGAAAATTGGACCAAAATACTTGTTGGGGTTTACTCCGAAATCGATTCTAGGCACAATAAACTGACATGCAATGGATGAATCACACATTTAGGGAAAAATTTTGACATTCACAAATAATATAAACCCTAGCCCTTAAATCAACAAATTAATCAAAATTAACCACTAAGAGTTGGAGTTATTTACCTTGGATTGTAGTTTACATAAGCAAAAAGGTATTATGTGTTGGATTCAGACGAATGCGGGATGAGGGGGGGACCAAAGAACAAGCTTCACTTCGTGAATATGGAAAAGTGTTTTGGTCAAAGAGGGTTCCTGATTCTTTAATCAGTGGTCCCGTGTTCTTTTAAAATTCACGTCGTGAGCTCTATGGCTCACGTCGTGAGTTTGTGTGGGCTAACATGGTTGGGCCATTTAAGTAATCAATAATGGACTAATAGACTTATTGGGCTAAACTATCCTATTCTGTATGTCATTATGGACTCACATTGTGAGCTATATGTGCTCACGTCGTGAGTTCTGACTGATCAAAATTGCCACAACTAGGAAATTCTATATCCTTGTAGCTATAACAATGATAGCCATTGTAACCAAAATTTTAAAAGCATTCTTGATGTTTATTCAATGACAACGTAACTCCATCAAAAACTCTATACGAACACTTCAATTGGTCAACGAAAGATTGGAAACACTAAGAATCCCATCATAAGTCCGTTTTGGACTAGGATTTCCTTATTGGGCCTAAAGGACCAATAAGTTTCCAATTTGACTATTTTGGGCTTAGAACCCTTAAATGGGCCCTAATTGGACCCACTTTCATGAAACCTAACATTTTGAGCCATAATGGATCCAAAATTTAATTGTTTTACCTTAATGGGCCTTATTGGGCCATCATTGACCGAATTAGCTTTAATGGGCCATAAAAACCCATTCTTTTATGCTAACTGGGCCATGAACTATGCAAAGGAGCCCAATGGGCCGAAAACCTTCTCTATGAACCTCATAGTTTCGAACCAAGGCCAGAAGTGGGCCAAATTAATCCATATCTTCTTTCATTAGGCCCATTTCGGCCCAAGATAAAAAAAACAAAAGAGAAATAAGATTAATGGGAGATTAAAGGGGGGGGGGTGACACCTCAAAATTATATGTAGGATAACAATGCACCATTCTCACATCCCCATGCATCTATCACCTCACCATCTCTCTCTCTTCTTCCCTCTTCTTTTCTACCCTCAGCCGAACACACACACCCTCACCACCTTCAGCTTTCATTTTAAACTCTCTCAAACCTTTCAAGAACATCTTCTTACGTCCCTCAAAATCTCGAAAATTAGTGTGGCTTCAAGAAGATCTTTCACTTATATCACCATCATTGGTAAGTTATTGTTATACATAAGTCTTGGTTTCCATTCTTAAGCTAAGAACAACTCCTTATATGACTTCATTTGATGATCATACTTCCTAGAAAACCTCTAAGTTCGAAAGTTCTCTTCAAGGAAGTGTCTAAGGACGAAAACCACACCATCTTCTTCCATTCTTCTTCAAAACCGAAACCACAAACCCAAGGTGAGTTCATACCCCCTTGTTTTTGGTTTTTACTTGTTTTTGGGGGGAGAATACAAGTGTTATGTGTTGATCTATGTGTGATTGCATGTTATAAGTGATTTCTTTGATTTATGTTGTGAAAAATTGTGTTAATACATGTTATATCACGAGATCTATAGCCAAAGTGTGAAAGATTCATAAACAAAAACATAATAAGACAACATACTTCAAATATCTAAGAGTCTTTAGGCTTAAGAAGTGAAAACAAAGCCAAAAATCTTTATAATGTCATTTTTGCAAAAATAACAAAGATTTGGGTAAAATATGATATTTTCGGTTTTATAAGGATAAAATAGTATTATTTACATAAAAATCTGACTTTCATGAAAATAACACTTCTCAAGGGGCCCAAAATATAAATTATAGCTTATTGGGCTTACATTTGGGCCTCACGAGTTTTTGGGCCCAAAATTGTAAAAAAAAACGAAGAGTTTTGGGGTTGAAATTGTAAATTCACTTAAAGTATGAGTCAAAAACACAAACAAACTATTTCAGGGAATGAAAATGATCTTTATTGCAAGAATTGGACTAAAATGCAAAGTTTTTGGAATTTGGATCAAAAATGTAAATCTTACGAAATTTGGGGCCGAAAGTGTAAAATTTTTACAAATAAGGGCTGGAAGTATCAAAAATTATATTTTTGGGTTGAAATTGTAATATAAATTATGTTTAGGCCGAAAATGCCAAGAAAAGTGATTTAAGGACCAAAAATGTTATTTTTCATCAAAAGGAACTAAAAATGTCATTTTTATTAAGAAAGGACTAAAAATGTAACTTTATATGAAAAATGGGCTAAAATGGTCAAATAAATATTTTGGGGTCTATTATGTTAATATTAAAACAATTGGGCTAAAGATATTAAGTTTATAACACATGGATTTATATATATATATATATATATATATATATATATATATATATATATGTATGTGTGTATGTATGTATGTATGTGTGTATGTATGTATGTATGTATGTATGTATGTATGTATGTATGTTTTTAACCAAAGTGTCGTTACAATCCAACGTCAAGTGTTTTACTATTGAAAATAAATATTAAGCGTAAAACGAATTCTATATTACAAACATATCGAAGAACGGAGAAATGATACAATGATTGGTCCTAATGTTACTCATTGTGTCCATTGGGCCTTGTGGTCAAATTTCACAATTATTAGGCCCAATATAATCCAAAAACATGTTTATTGGGCTTCTGGTGACCCAATTACGTGCCTACGGGACCCTCTATGGCTTTTACATGCTATTGGGCCTTAGTGGCCCATTTGCATTGCTAGTATGGTCCAAATTAAACATATGCTTGATGGGCTAACGTGTCCATAAGCATACTCGACAGCCTATAAATGACACACATGATTAGTGGGCCACAACGTCCTTTTTCGTGTTTGTTAGGATTTACTCTATACTATGTAAACATCAATCAGGTTGTAATCAATTTCATTCAAATTCATGGAGTAATATTTGGGACTTAGTGAGAAAATATCAGTCGGCACCAATAAGTGTCGGCCGTAGTCTGTAAGTTGTAACCAGAGTCTCCTGGATGGAGAGCGAGAGTTTGTGTATAGATCTATACGGGGGTGACTCCCCCACGCCTGAGTTGTTCGTTACTGGTAGACTCGGCCAATCTAGGGTGACAAAATCTTAATCAAAACCGGCATTTGTAAAAATGCCAAGACAGGCGAAATAGTCATTATCATGCATGGTTATAACGACTCACATAGAGATCCATTACCATTTTATCAATCATGGGAAATCAACTTCACACATGGTGGTTATTCAATGTGGTTATGCGATAATACAAAATGATACTATTGTTTTGAATCGGAAAATATCAGATTTTATGGGAAATTTATATCATTTATTTTTGTGACATCCCCAAAATCTCGGCCAGAAAAGACCGTTTTATTTATGCTTTTTAAACATTTTCAGAGTAAATCCTTTTAATTTTAAAAGAGATGCGGAATTTGTTCCCAAAAACAAAACATGATAAATTAGATATTTATCAAAACATTTCAAAAAGAAATATGATTCCATTTCATAATCAAAAGTCGGGATGTCATGTTCCGATACAGATCATAAAGCATAAATGATAACATTACAAGTCATTCAACAATATATACATATACAGACTTGTAAACAAAACAACTTGATGATTCATCCATCTTTATGCTCATGCGCCACTTCCTGTAATACAAATAAGCTGAGTGGGTCAGGCTTGGGGCCTGGTGAGCATATAGGGTTTTCAACCCACAATAATTATATTTAATTTCAGAAATCAACAACAAACCCGATTACCCATTCCCGTTATCCTCACTTTACGTCCCTAAAACAACACCTATTATAGGGGACCTAATCTAGGATTTTCATTGGGACGGACATTACTGCAAAGGGGCTTCCTTAGCAATAAATGTCCTAAAGGCAACCATGAGGGGGACAGAGTACACCGGTGAACACGTCGTTCACAACACCTACAGGTTATGAGCCTGCTAGTGTTCCACAGGACAGTCAAGAATAGTCTGTGGTCGTCATCCATACTCTGCTGAATGACTAGAATAACACCAACAACACTGAGGCCTCTCATCTGTTTATTACACACCAACTATCTACCCATGTTCTACCCAACATATTAGTAGATAAAAATATACATTTTTATACATAGTTTAAAAACATGTATAGCATGCTTTAATCAATACATATTCCACATAACAGATTATGAGGCACACACACATAACACGTATTTCATAGAGATTAAATCAGATCTATGAGATAGAAGGAAAGTGAATATAGATTCACACATATAATCAACAAAGTATACACGTAACACGTATTTTATATTAAATACTTCATAATGTTGCGTTTGAATGAGAATGACTACACACTCACTTCCCGTATTTGTAAATACGTTCAACGATTAGTTGTATGATATCGCGTATTGAAAAGGGACTATACACTCACTTGATCAGAAGATGACCGGGCAGCACTACGGCTTGCAGAAGTAGTATATCTCCGCAGATCTGGAAGATCTCTACAAAAATTGAACTTCTCGCGGGCAGAGCTTCGGCTTGGGAATCGCACTTCTTGGGATCTTCGGGACCTCGGGACTTGCTTCGGGGCTCGAGAATGATACTGGGGCTTCGGGGTACTTCTGGCACGTAAAACGAGGCAAATGCTAGAGAGAGAAGGAAGAAATTGCAAAAGAACTAAGGCTGCCTCGGATCCTATTTATAGAGGCTGGACCTCGGGGTTACGTGGGGCGTACGCCTCAGATCGTCATGGCTTACGTATTCGAAGTACTCGAGTGCGAATGTCGTCATGCCTCGATGTACGCGGGGCGTACTTCGGATGAGTCCGATGACTCGTCTTCGGATAATGTCGGGATTTAATAATTAAATTTAATTATTAATTATTTAATAAACTTCAGAAATACATATCTTCTTCATACGAACTCCGTTTTTGACGTTCTTTATATCCACGCGTAGGTGAGACTGCGCTCTACGACTTTCGTTTAGACTCTGTCGGCTAATTTTGATTATTTTTATTATTTATTTTTAGGAGGCCGGGACAGAAAAACTTCGTTATAAATTCATAACTTCTTCGTCCGACGTCCGTTCTCGTCTAACTTTTCATCGTTTCGCTACTAACAACGAGATCTTCGATTCTCGCTTAGATTGTTTCGGCTAAAAACCGCTCGATCTCAAATCGAGTATTCGGGCTGCATACCGTTAAGTCGAAACTTCAGAAAACCGTAACTTCCTCATACGAAGTCAGATTTGGGCGTTCTATATATATATTCGGAAACCTCGTTTCAATTACTACAACATTATCCAAAGATATCAAGTTTATTTTAAACTTAAATTTTGACGCTGATTTTTATTCTTAATTAATCAAACCACATAATTAAGCAATTATGCACAAAACACATAATACTCAATTAATACATTATTATTATTTCAAATTGGGTTACAAACGTTAACCTAGACTATTACATTGCTAAAAATGGCAAGCCCAGAAACACAGGCGTTACAATTTTAACTCATCAAATACAATAAAATGAGCACTTTTGAGAATGTCATACAATCATACATGTTTTGAAATCACGTTTACAATTACATATATTGGATCATCACTTCACATCGTAAACAAATTTTATTTCAGAAAATATCGGATTTTCTAGGTTATACAACGATATAAATCATTTTTATATCAAACATGTTTATGAACTCACCAACATTATATATGTTGACCCTGTTTTCAAATAACTTGTATTCTTAGGTAACAGATAAGCAGAAGATAATTTTCAAGCGTTTTAATTATGTAATATTTGTTCAACATACTTGATGTGAACTATGTATGTTGTACTATGTAATGTTGGTGATGTATGTGTCTGTTTCATGTATATTCATTGTAATGGTATTCAATTGTTCGTCACGCAAGCCCTCGGACGTTTCCGCCGTCCGGTTCGAGGGTGTGACAAGTTTGTATCAGAGCAGTGTTTATAGTGAACTGGCATATCTAACCATACATTGATATGCAACTATAAACATCAAAAAGGGAACTAAATAACTCTGAACAAAAAATTAAAATGACAAACACTCTTGTTTGTGCAACTTAGAAAATTAACATAATTATAATTCAAGTAAAACCTTGGGAAAGATCATGACATCTCGATTAAACCAGGACTATTCATAGTTCTATTAGGGACAAATGTAGCCTGATCAACTACATTCCTACAGAATACAACTATCACATGTCCTGGAGAGATCGTGATGGTCAGTAAACCTAAGGCGTACCCTTTTAATACCCACAGAGAAGGATAATAAACTGAATATAAAAATTTATAAACCTATTTTCTTTACACAATCCTCACCCTAGTTACAAGTACAGTTATCATGGATGAGGTTCAACAAGGAATCCAATTCCATCAAGCCTTAGTGGCTCATGGAATGTTGGAAGAAAACCCCGAGGAAGGGCAAGGGGTAGCCCCTGGCCTGGAGCATGATGAATATACCGATACAGACTACGAATTTGATGAAACCAATGAAGACACAGGGGATGATGGTGACACAGAAGAAGAAGACCCCTCTGATCTACCTACCGTCGAGGCACATCAAGATTCTCCTGTACCAGTAGGAAACCCCGCTGGAAGAGCTCCCACTGAGGAGGAAGAGATTGCCGCTCTCCGGTAACAACTATTTGCTATGGAGGCACGAGTTGTATTGGCTAAACAGGAGAAGGACAAGGTCATAGAGGAGATGACCGAGATGGCACAACTGTTAGCACACCATTTTGGGATATAATCGCACCGCCGACATTAAGCAATTACTAGTGTAATAATATTAGGATTTCTTGTGTAGGTGTATTATGTGATGTACTTCCGACTCTATTTTAAGTGATTACACTACTCATAGGGTCGTTATGCCGTCCAATTTTATATTCTCATATACTATATGCCCTTTCGGGCAAAATTTTCGTGTATGAACATCGAATATTATTAGTAATATTACTGTGTGTTTTGTCGTGATGTTGTGATCTACTATGAGACTTATTTCTTTGTTACATGTTAAAAACTATGAAATTTATCACATGACACAAACCGAATCACCGGGATAACAATGTTTATAACCTAAAATACGATGTATGCTTATCGTCGCTCTATTTCATGACAGAAGATGCCTCGAGGACGCCCAACAGTCAACAACAATCCACCACCACCACCCCCGGAGACACCAGAGATGAACTCAGCTGCCTTTCAAGCAGTTGTGTCTGCGGCGGTCACTGCAACGTTGGCCCACATAACGGAAGCATTGGAGGAGGGAATGGAGACGGAGCCGTAGCTTAAACCAAGGAAATCACCAGGGTCAAACCAGGACTTGCACCTACAAGGATTTCATCAATGCCAAACCCCGAACCTTTAATGGAACGGGAGGCGTGATAGCCCTAAAATGGTAGAATCCATGTTTGAAATTTGTGGGTACCCAAAAGAAAACAAAGTGAAGTATGTGGCGTGTACTTTTGCAGATCAAGCCCTATCGTGGTAGAACGGGCACATGGAGGCAATGATACTCCCAGTGGCAAACGCTATGCCATGGGAGGAACTAAAGGAACTGTTAAGGACAGAATACTGCCCGAGGTGAGAAATCCAGAAAATGGAGCAAGAACTATGGAATCTTACTGTTCAAAACTCGGACATAGATGCTTACATCACAAGGTTCAACAAACTGTCACTAATGTGTCCAAGGATGATCAGCTCAGAAGAAATGAAAATTGAAAGGTTCATTTGGGGGTTAACCACCCCTATTCAGGGGAATGTAACTGCAGCAAACTCAGAGACTTTTGACAGCGCCAAGAGATTGGCCAAGTAATTATACAATCACGACAACAAGAAGGGATCAAAGGCTAAGGAAAGTGAAGGTAAGAAAGAAGTCGAAGGCAAGAAAGGGAAAGGAAACAAGAGAAAAGGGTGAAAAGGTACAGAGTCGTCCAAGAAACAACCGACTGTGTCATTTAATGCGGTAACCACCCAAATTCCCCCCACACCACATGCTCCAACCTCACCTACCCCGAACACCCCAAGACAATATTCTGGAAACCTCCCTAAATGCCACAAATGCAACCTCCATCACCACGGTGAATGCAAGGAGATGCATTGCAATAGAAAAGGTCACACGACGAGATACTATAGGACCTATCCTCCCCAGAACCAACAGCAGGGAATCAACAACAACAGCAACCACAAAAATGACAACAACAACAATAGTAATCGCAACAACAACAACAGTAATCGCAACAACAACAATAATAGCCGCAGCAACAACAACAGTAATACCAACAACAGCGTTGGAGCTAGCCACACTTGCTATGGGTGTGGAAGAACTGGGCATTTCCGTCGAAACTGCCCCAATGTCAACAATCAAGGGAATGGAGGATCAGGGAGAATGTTGACCATGGGTCAAGGAGAGGCGATTCAGGATCCCGCTGTTGTCACCGGTACGTTTCTCCTTAACAACACATATGCATGCATCCTGTTTGATAGTGGGGCAGAGCGGAGTTTTGTGAGTAATAAATTCAAACATTTGCTAAAACAATAACCCCAGAAGCTTAATGAAGCCTTTACGGTGGAAATGGCTAATGTGACAACCCGAAATTTTCATTTGGTCAAACCTTAAAAGTCAACCCCTTCGTATCGTGATTTAATATCATTATTTCTTATTTTTAAGAAACATAAAGTTCGTTTAATTATTTTATTATTATTTTTAAACGAACGGGTGAAAGAAAGTGTCGTCTCGGGTTTTTATTTTTGAAAACCGCAAACACTTCCCGTATTAGGATCACTCGACTAAACTTTTGTGTTTCGGGTTTGAAAATCACCCAAAAACCGTAAACTCATGTCTATGTATGAGTTTACTCCCTAAGAACTAGTCATTGTGTTTACTCCCCAAAAGTGAAAAGAGTAAACTCCCAAAAACTCTCTCAACTATCATCCAACCTTTAATTCCAAAACTCCGATCTTATAAGTGTTCTAACCATTTCAAGTTAGTAAAACACTTAATCTAGTGTTTGTACATCTATTCATCCATTTATTTATGTATTTTGTTTAGATTTCCAAAACAACAAGAACACACACTAAGTGTTCTTGTCCCTGTTAGCTCGAATCAAGCACCATTATAGTAAGTACTTCCATCCTTAAGTGCTTGTAAGCTAGTATATCAAACAAACACCAAGAAAATCAGCCAAGAACACCATGTTTGAGGTGTTCACGGTCCAAGAAGATGCTTGGACCGTAAACACCATAAAGTCCCCTAAAATGGTCTTAAGTCCCATATTAAGCCCTAGTTTGAAGTTCTAGACTTACCTTAACATATCTAAACCTTCCATTGATATGTGTAAGCTTTGTAAAACATCAAGCACCATAAATTATAGGTGTTTACGGCCTAAGGATATCCCAAGGCCGTAAACACCCAAAAGGTTGTTTAAATGGGTCATATTCCTTACTTAGCCCTAAAAACTAACCTAGACTTTTACCTAGTGGTGTTAAGGACATGAAATAAAGGCAATATCACTTCCTATAGGGGTTTACGGTAGTAAACCCAAGGGAAATTACCCTTAGGCCGTAAACACCTCAAGGTGGGTGTTTTGTGGCCTTAATCCATTCCAAGAGCTAAACCACTTAGCAAGGTTGCTTCTATGGACTTGTTAAACTTCCAAAACAACTCATGGTTGCAATATTTGGAGTTTAGACCGTAAAACCTAGAGTTTACTGCCGTAAACTCCAAGGTTAAAGGTCACTTAGACCGTAAACTCCCAAGGAGTTTACCTTTGGACCCCAAACACCCTAGTTTTGCCCTACTAGCACTCGGATGCAAAACTTGTGAACTTTAACACTTGAAACAAAGTGTTTTCAGGTTCTAGAGTGTCCCAAATCATATTATTAGTTATAATAAGACTAATTAGTTATACATATGTTCATTATATGATAACTAGGCTCATGCGTGTGTACAAGTCTCCAATTGTCACCTAGCACCAAAACCGACACTTCAACCCAATCCACTTACCACAAGTGAGTTCATACCCCTTTAATTAACCTTTGAAATACTTTTCAATGTTTTAAATGCTTTTATGGGGGGGAATACAAGTTGAATACTTATAGTTATTACATCAATCACATGTGATTAATAACTATAAAACCAATGATTTTATCACTGTTTCAAACTGTTTAATAACTGTTTTACTTCAAAATGTTTTACAAACTCTTTTCTTACCAGATACTTTTATTTAAACTTTATTATAGTTCTTATAAATTGCATGTCTATATATGTATAGATATATAAGAAATGTTTAAAAGGCTTAGGAAGGCCATCCGCCCTATTTCCTTTTCCTCGATTTGGATGTGGTCTGGTAGGATGTCGGGTAGCCATCCGAAGGTCGTTTCAATATTAGTTAGATATCATATGTACATATATAGACATAAAAGTACTTCAATATTCATGCGTATCAGTTACATCATTAGTAAGTTATCATCGGAGTAACACATGATTACATTTATACTTTTGCCAGATCAATGAGTCAGTTCATTCATGAGTCATATACATTACATTACTATGAGAACATATACAACTATACTAGACGAAGAACATATACAACTATACTAGACGAAGAACATATACAACTATACTAGACAAGGAACATATACAACGATACTAGAATAAGTAACAGTACATTACATATACATATATACATTGACAAAATTGTGATCCACTGTATCGGAGCGTGCCTTAAATGTCATGGCCCGAGTTGTCGCCAGAATTCTCTTGAAGGGAGAGCGTGAGTTTGCGTATAGATCTATACTGGATTGACTATCCTACACCTTGCTGCTAGCTACAGCCAGACCTGTAGGTCTGCGGGTGCCAAACATCATTTCTTTTTACGACCATTCATTTGTCGTTGATATCCAGTCGATAGCATGGTACAACAAATCACATGATACCTTAATATACTTCCGTTTTAAGGTAGATAGTACAACAGTAGTTCCTACCTTATAATACTACAATACTACAGTAATTTATCCCTTATATACATTTAGTGATTATTTCACTTAAACGATAATGTATAAACTATATTTTTATAATGATAGTTACACTTGGAAAATTACACACTTTTACGATAGACGAACGTACAAAACAGTTACGCCTTGGTAGATGGCTACTTTTAAATAGAAAATATAGGTTTTCTGTGAGATTCAAACTTTTACAAACACGTACAAACATTCACATACTTTTATCACAAATGTTTACAAACTATTGTTTATAACCATGTTCAAACATTTTGATACAAATACCGACACTAAAATACTTATGAACTCACCAGCTTAATGCTGATAAACTCTTTCAAAATAACTTGTATTCTCAGGTCATCAGTAGACAGGTACCGATGCCAGCTTTTGAGAAGATGGAGCGCATCCAAGACTCCTCTTATTATTTTGATTCACATTATTTTTGGTGTCTATAACTGTAAAGAACACACTTGTATTAAAATTATATATTTAATGCAATGGATGATGTTGTTTGCTTGTTTAATTTTAATGTGTTGTGATACTTTACATGACGTCCTCCGCCCCAGAACGTTTCCGCCGTTCTTGGTTTTGGGGTGTGACAGCTAATGGGAAAACAGAATCGGCTGGGGAAATCTACGTAGGATGTACTCTAACCTTAAACCACCATGCATTCCAAATAAACTTGATACCTGTAACTATTAGGAGTTTTGATGTGAGTGTTGGCATGGATTGGTTGAGCCCCCATCATGCTGAAATTATGTGTCATGAGAAGGTCGTTCGCCTTCATCTCCCTAACCATGAAACCCTAATCATATACGAAGACAAACCCTGTACAAACCTTCGTCTTATCTCATGTATTAAGGCTCAAAAGTGTCTACAAAAGAAGGACTTTGCATTTTTGGCTCACATTGTGGATAAATCCAAGGAGGAGGTTAATATCCAAGACATCCCAGTGGCTTGAAGACCTCCCAGGAATACCCCCATATAGACAGGTCGAATTCCGAATTGACCTTGTACCTGGAGCCACACCAATCGCCAAATCACCCTATAGGTTGGCTCCTGCGGAAATGCAAGAGTTATCGAGCCAACTAAGCCAACTTCTGAATAAAGGATTCATCAGACCCAACTTCTCACCCTGGGGAGCTCCGGTCCTCTTCGTCAAAATGAAAGATGGATCTTTCAGAATGTGTATTGATTATCGAGAACTCAATAAACTCACTATCAAAAACCGTTACCCTCTTCCACGAATCAATGATCTATTTGACCAGCTTCAAGGAGACAATTATTTTTCAAAGATAGATCTGAGATTTGGTTACCACCAGCTCAAGGTACGAGAGGAGGACATTCCAAAGACTGCTTTCCGAACCCGCTATGGACATTACGAGTTTGTCGTGATGCCTTTCGGTCTAACGAATGCTCCCGCATCGTTTATGGTCTTGATGAATCAAGTTTGCCGTCCATTTCTCGACAATTTCGTGATTGTTTTCATCGACGATATCTTAATATATTCTCAGAGTAAAGAAGAACATATTCTACACCTCCGACAAATCTTAGAGACCTTACGAGCTGAAAGACTGTACACAAAACTCTCTAAATGTGAGTTTTGGCTTCGCAGCGTGAACTTTTTAGGTCATATTGTCAGCAAGGAAGGTATACACGTGGATCCTTCCAAAGTCAAGGCCATTGAAGGATGGGAAACCCCAACAACCCCCACCGAAATACGTCAGTTTCTGGGTCTCGCAGGCTATTACAGAAGATTCTTCCAGAACTTCTCCAGGATAGCAAAGCCTCTTACTATGCTTACACAAAAGGGCGTACCATTCAAGTGGACGGAAAAACAAGAGGTTGCCTTCCAAACCTTGAAGAAATCCCTTTGTAGTGCTCCTGTACTATCCTTACCAGAGGGAATAGAAGATTTTGCGGTATACTGCGATGCATCAAATCAGGGTTTAGGTTGTGTACTTATGTAGCGTGGGAAGGTAATAACATATGCATCCCGACAACTGAAGGTGCATGAAGTGAACTATGCCACCCACGATCCCGAATTGGGAGCTGTGGTCTTTGCTTTGAAGATTTGGAGGCACTACCTTTATGGTACAAAGTGCACCATTTTCACTGACCACAAAAGCCTCCAACATATTTTGAATGAAAAAGAGTTAAACATGAGGCATCGAAGATGGGTTGAGTTGCTAAACGATTATGAATGTGAAATCAAGTACCACCCAGGCAAGGCTAACGTGGTAGCTGATGCCTTGAGTTGAAAAGAATACTCGAATCGTCGTGTGAAAACTCTTTTGATAACCATTCAATCCCATCTATTCTCACAAATCAAAGAAGCCCAGTTTGATTCCATGAAGACATAAAACATAACAAGTGAATCATTGCGCGGAATGGAAAAGAAACTTGAAGTCAACCAGGATGGAACATATTATTTCATGAATCGATTTTGGGTTCCAAAAATTAGGGGATTCAGAGAGGTAATCATGAATGAAGCTCACAAGACATGATACTCCATCCATCCGGGGTCAGATAAGATGTACCTAAATATCAAACAACATTATTGGTGGCTAAATATGAAAGCGGAAATTGCCACTTACGTGGGCAAGTGCCTCACTTGCGCTAAAGTGAAAGTAGAATATCAAAAGGCCTCGGGACTATTACAAAAGCCCGTAATACTCGAGTGGAAATGGGAAAGGATTACCATGGACTTTGTGACCAAATTACCCAAGACAATTGATGGTTTGGATGCCATATGGGTAATAGTCGATAGGTTGACAAAATCCGCCCATTTCCTGCCGATAAAGGAATCATACAAGATGGAACGATTGACTAGAATCTACATCAAGGAGATTGTGAGACTCCATGGAGTGCCAGTATTTATCATCTCAGATCGAGATAGTAGATTCACCTCATGCTTTTGGAAATCGCTTCAAAAGGCTATGGAGACACAACTCGACATGAGCACTGCTTACCATCCCCAGATAGACTTCCAAAGTGAACGAACCATTCAAACGCTCGAAGATATGCTCCGAGCTTGTGTAATTGACTTCGACAGATCATGGGATACTCAACTACCTTTAATTGAATTCTCTTACAATAACAATTATCACACGAGTATCAAAGTTGCTCCATTCGAAGCGCTATACGGTCGCAAATGCAGGTCGCCATTATGCTGGGCTGAGGTGGGAGATACTCAATTAGCAAAGGGGTAAACGCTGGATATTCCATTAACCGGGCCAAAAATTATTCGCAAAACAACGGAGAAAATAATCCAAATCAAAGCTTGACTCCAAGTATCTCGAGACCGACAGAAGAGCTATGCTGGTAAACGGCGAAAGCCCTTGGAATTCCAAGTCAAGGATCGGGTGTTATTAAAAGTCTCTCCCTAAAAAGAGGTGATTCATTTTAGGAAACAGGGGAAACTAAACCCGCGATACATTGGACCATTCGAGATCCTTGCCCGAATAGGTCCAGTGGCTTATAAGCTGCAGCTACCTGCGGAGCTCAGCAACATACACCTTGTGTTCCATGTCTCCAATTTGACGAAGTGCTTATCCGATGAAACTCTTGTCATTCCATTGGAAGAAATCGAAATCAACGAGAATCTCCTGTTCATCGAGGAACCAGTTGAAATTATGGATAGGCAAGTGAAGCGTATTAAGCAAAGTCACATTCAGGTTGTGAAGGTTCGCTGGAACGCAAAGCATGGACCAGAATTCACATGGGAACGCAAAGACCAAATGAAGCGGAAGTACCCTCACTTATTCTCTCATTCTCAGACCTAGTTTCAAAATAATTTCGGGACGAAATTCCCTCTAACGGGGGGATGATGTCACAACTAGGAAAGTCTATATCCTTGTAGCTATAACAATGATAGCCATTGTAACCAAAATTTTGAAAGCATGCTTGATGTTTATTCAATGACAACATAACTCCATTAAAAACTCTATACAAACACTTCAATTAGTCAACGAAAGATTGGAAACACTAAGAATCCCATCATAAGTCCGTTTTGGACTAGGATTTCCTTATTGGGCCTAAAGGACCAATAAGTTTCCAATTTGACTATTTTGGGCTTAGAACCCTTAAATGGGCCCTAATTGGACCCACTTTCATGAAACCTAACATTTTGAGCCATAATGGATCCAAAATTTAATTGTTTTACCTTAATGGGCCTTATTGGGCCATCATTGACCTAATTAGCTTTAATGGGCCATAAAAATCCATTCTTTTATGCTAATTGGGCCGTGAACTATCAAAAGAAGCCCAATGGGCCAAAAACTTTCTCTATGAACCTCATAGTTTCAAACCAAGGCCAGAAGTGGGCCAAATTAATCCATATCTTCTTTCATTAGGCCCATTTCGGCCTAAGATAAAAACAACAAAAGAGAAATGAGATTAATGGGAGATTAAGGGGGTGACACCTCAAAAGTGTATGTAGGATAACAATGCACCATTCTCACATCCCCATGCATCTATCACCTCACCCTCTCTCTCTTCTTCCCTCTTCTTTTCTACCCTCGGCCGAACACACACACCCTCACCACCTTCAACTTTCATTTCAAACTCTCTAAAACCTTTCAAGAGCACTTTCTTACCTCCCTCAAAATCTCGAAAATTAGTGTGGCTTCATGAAGATCCTTCACTTATATCATCATCATTGGTAAGTTATTGTTATACATAAGTCTTGGTTTCCATTCTTAAGCTAATAACAACTCCTTATATGACTTCATTTGATGAATATACTTCCTAGAAAACCTCTAAGTTCGAAAGTTCTCTTCAAGGAAGTGTCTAAGGCCGAAAACCACACCATCTTCTTCCATTCTTCTTCAAAACCGAAACCACAAACCCTAGGTGAGTTCATACCCCCCCTTGTTTTTGTTTTTTACTTGTTTTTTTTAGGGGGGGGGGGGGGGGCAGAATACAATTGTTATGTGTTGATCTATGTGTGATTGCATATAATAAGTGATTTCTTTGATTTATGTTGTGAAAAATTGTGTTAATACATGTTATATCACGAGATCTATAGCCAAAGTGTGAAAGATTCATAAACAAAAACATAATAAGACAACATACTTCAAAGATCTAAGAGTCTTTAGGCTTAAGAAGTGAAAACAAAGCCAAAAATCTTTATAAGTGTCATTTTTGCAAAAATAACAAAGATTTGGGTAAAATATGATATTTTTGGTTTTATAAGGATAAAATAGCATTATTTACATAAAAATCTAACTTTCATGAAAATAACACTTCTCAAGGTGCCAAAAATATAAATTATAGCTTATTGGGCTTACATTTGGGCCTCACGAGTTTTTAGGCCCAAATTTGTAAAAAAAAAACGAAGAGTTTTGGGTTGAAATTGTAAATTCACTTAAAGTATGAGTCAAAAACACAAACAAACTATTTCAGGGACTGAAAATGATCTTTATTGCAAGAATTGGACTAAAATGCAAAGTTTTTGGAAGCTGAATAAAAAATGTAAAACTTTCGAAATTTCGGGCCAAACGTGTAAAATTTTTACAAACAAGGGCTGGAAATATCAAATAATATATTTATGGCCAGAAATTGTAATATAAATTATGTTTGGGCCGAAAATGCCAAGAAAAGTAATTTAAGGACCAAAAATGTTATTTTTCATCAAAAGGGACTAAAAATGTCATTTTTATTAAGAAAGGACTAAAAATGTAACTTCATATGAAAAATGCGCTAAAATGGTAAAATAAATATTTTGGGGTCAAATATGTTAATACTAAAACAATTGGGCCAAAGATATTAAGTTTATAACACATGGATTTATATATATATATATATATATATATATATATATATATATATATATATATATATATATATATGTGTGTGTGTGTGTGTGTGTGTGTGTATGTATGTATGTATGTTTTTAACCAAAGTGTCGTTACAATCCAACGTCAAGTGTTTTACTATTGAAAATAAATATTAAGCGTAAAAACGAATTCTATATTACAAACATATCGAAGAACGAAGAAACGATACAATGATTGGTCCTAACGTTACTCATTATGTCCATTGGGCCTTCGTGGTCCAATTTCACAATTATTAGGCCTAATAAATCAAAACATGTTTATTGGGCTTCCGGTGACCTAATTACATGCCTATGGGACCCTCTATGGCTTTTACATGCTAGTGGGCCTTAGTGACTCATTTTCATTGCTAGTATGGTCCAAATCAAACATATGCTTGATGGGCTAACGTGTCCATAAGCATACTCGACAGCCTATAAATGACACGAGTGGGCCACAACGTCCTTATTCATGTTTGTTAGGCTTTACTCTATACTATGTAAACATCAAACGAGTTGTAATCAATTTCATTCAAATTCATGGGTTAATATTGGGGACTTAGTGAGAAAACATCGGTCGGCACCAATAAGTGTCGGCCATAGTCTATAAGTTGTAACTAGAGTCTCCTGGAGGGAGAGTGAAAGTTTGTGTCTAGATCTATACGGGGGTGACTCCCCCACACCTGAGCTGTTCGCTACGTGTTAGACTCGGCCAGTCTAGGGTGACAAAATCCATACTACTATTTTGAATTGGAAAATATCAGATTTTCTGGGAAATTTATATCATTTATTTTAACTCATCAAATACAATAAAATGAGCACTTTTGAGAAAGTCATACAATCATACATGTTTTGAAATCACATTTACAATTACATATATTGGATCATCACGTCACGTCGTAAACAGATTTTATTTCAGAAAATATCGGATTTTCTGGGTTATACAACGATACAAATCATTTTTATATCAAACATGCTTAGGAACTCACCAACATTATATATGTTGACCCCGTTTTCAAATAACTTATATTCTCAGGTAATAGATAAGCAGAAGATAATTGTCAAGCGTATTAGGATTTCATGTTTTGTGACTTTCAAACGATATACGTTTTAATTATGTAATATTTAGTCAATGTACTTGATGTGAACTTTGTAAGTTGTACTATGTAATGTTGGTGATGTATGTGTTTGTTTCATGTATATTCATTGTAATGGTATTCAATTGTTCGTCACGCAAGCCCTCGGACGTTTCCGTCGTCCGGTTCGAGGGTGTGACAAAAATAATAAACTTAACTAGCACTCCCATTTTATTCTAAAACCCTAATTTATTTACCACTTAATTCAGGGACCCCACATTTAATTTTTACCATTCAATAAATTAATTAAGGATGATATGATCAATTTTCCTAAAAACTAAAAATTCAAAAACTAAAATGAAAAGAAAATTCAAACCATGCTCGGGTTGCCTCCCGAGAAGCGCTTCTTTTTGTTGGAGTCGTAAGCCGGACTCCGTTCCTCATCACGTTGAGTTTTCCGGAGAGTCCATCACCAATCGAACCTTTTGTTCCTTCCATCGCCTTTTGTAAGCTTAAACTCGTCGGATATATGCTTTTCTAGAATTCTCCTTTTTACCTTTTATCTCATCTACATCGAGCTTGTGTTTTGTCCCTTTATTTCCCAATTTTTCTTCATTCTTTTTAAGCTCCATGGAAACCTTCTTTTCTTCATCAGCTAAGCTCCTTTTTTTGGAAGTAACCTCGTCCTCATCACTTGATAACTCGTCACTTTCATTTCTTACCCAAGAAGCTGGTCTTGTATAAGCAATTACTACAAATAAAAATGGAAGGGATGCTCTCGGTTTCGTTCGTCTAACTTGTTGAATTGTCTTTAGTTCTTCTTCCATTAGCTTCTCCAATTCTCCAAGTTCATCTACTCATCAATATTGAAAACCTCACCTTGAACATCATTCCCTTGGAAACCATCTTCTAATCCAAAAGTTTCCTCGTCATCACCAACTCTCAAACTGAGCTTGGACTCGCGAATATCAACCAAGGCACCAACAATATTTAGTAAAGGGTGACCAAGAATAATTGGAACACCGGCATCTTCTTTCATGTCCATAACCAGAAAATCAATTGGAAAAATGTGACAACCGTCAAATTCAAAGTCAACAAGTCAAAGTCAAAGTCAAGTCAACAAGTCAAACCGGTCAATCTTGTATAATACTTGTATGATTAAAAGTTATTCTATGAAAACGTACATTTGTATGTCAAGAATTCGAGTATCTCAGTAAATCTATGTGTTTATCATTGTGGAACCCTAAGAAGGGAGTTAAACGCATCAAAACATGTCTATGGACCCTTTTGAGGACTTAAAATAATCAAAAACGAAGTATAACGGGGTCCACGGACCTTGCATTGCAAGATTATTCAATGATAATGGCTAAGCACAAATCTCTCCCAAATCTCTCTCAACTTTTTATAGTCAACCAGGTCATCCCGACCCTTAATGTCACACCCCAAAACCACGAACGGCGGAAACGTTCAGGGGTGGAGGACGTCATGTACAGTATCACAACAGTGTAATATAATAAACAAGTAACAACATCATCCATTGCATTATAAGTAAAGTTTTAATACATGTGTGTTCTTTCATTGTAATAAGACACCAAAAATAAACAATCAAAATAAAAGACGAGTCTTGTCTGCTCCGTCTTCTCAAAACCTGATCACCGTACCTATCTACTGATGACCTGAGAATACAAGTTATTTTGAAAGAGAGTATCAGCTTTAAAGCTGGTGAATTCATAAGTATTTAAGTGTCATTGCCTTGTTTTGTGAAAATCTGTTATGAAGGCCATGTAAAATCGTTAAATGAAAATGTTAATGTAAGTATGAAAACCCTAGAAAATCCCTTATTTTCTATCAGTTTGAGATGTAGTCTTCTACCAAGACCCGAATGTTTTGTTTGTAAAAAGATAGTTTTTCCTTTGTTTTGACTAGTACTAAAAGTGCTTAGTCTAACTCATCGTTTATGTGAGTGTATCACAAAATAAAGTAAACAGGAAAATGTACTACTGTAAGTGTTGTCGCTGGATACTAGGAGTAACACGACATCACACGAAGCGAAAAGTATAACCTATCACAAAAAGAAGTGAGTAGGAAAAAGGTACTAAAGGGGTTGTTATCCCGAGGTATTGGGGCTAACCAACATATATATAACCTAATGAACATCCGAAGATTGTCCAATTGCCCTCTGTAGCAACAGCAGGGTGGAGGAAGCGTTAGCCCCGTAATTGAATCCTAATATAAGTAATAACCTTAGGCATCCGTAGATGTTCATTACTCACTGGTGCTACAGTTGAGTTTCGGAAGGGTTAGTCCCGTACATATATCCCGAGGTACTAGGGATAGGGTCCTGTCTAGATATCCCGAGGTACTAGGGATAGGCAGGATAATTTACACAGAAGGTACTAATAAATTATCCTCGCAATTCGAGATACGAATATTCAAATAATTATACACAGGTAATGTATCTACGTAAAGGTACTCATGTAATGTATTCATGTATCATGTAAGCATATATAAAGGTACTCATGTATCAGGTAAGGTATTAGTAAAGACTCATGAATGAACTGACTCTTGTGTGATTCCTTGTAATAGGAATAATGTTTTGTTATCCTCTAACTATCCCTATGATAATTTACTGGAATGTACTTGGTTGTTCAAGTAGATTTATACACTCTTACTAATCAGGAGTGTGGAAAACTAAGTGAAAGAGGTAAAATGGTTTTGTAAGACATCCAAGGGTTTGAACAACAAAAGATGTCATTTTGATAAACATGTCAAAATCATTACATTTGATAACAAAGTAATTTTAAAGATAAAAACCATTTCATGCATCACATTTTGTAGTATGTGAAATCTGTTAAACGACAAACACAGTTATAAAATACATATCAATGATTTAACAACATGTTTGCTTCTACTTGTATTCCCCCCCTTTAAAACATTTAAAATCATTTAAAACATTGATTAGGGGTATGAACTCACCTGTAGTTGGTGATTGGAATGAACTGAACGGTATAGGATTGCTAGGTGTCAAGTGAGGCCTTGTGCACACACTACGATCCTAATGAACATATAATCACACATATATGTACTCAATTAGCCTCAAAGGACTAATTGATAATGTTAAGACATCCTAGACAAAATAAACACTTTATATAAGTGTTTTAAGCCCTAAGGATTGCATCTAAGCTATTGTGGGACAAGGTACTTGTGTTTAGGGTTCCAAAGGACCCCATATATGAGTTTACTCCTCATATACTAACACACATGGAGTTTAAGGTTGTAAACTCTTGAGTTTCCGGCCTTAAACTCCCAAGCATGGGGTATTTGTGTGTTTTGAAGTTCCAAATGGCTTCTAGATTTATTACAACTTGATGGTTCAATTCTTGAAAGGGTTTAAGGTCTAGAAACACTCCATTTAGGAGTTTACGGCCCTGAGGCCATTTCCCTTAGAGTTTACAACCGTAAACTCTAAGTATGGTGTGTTTTTGTTGCTTTTAAGTCCTTTGCACTTGTGGTATAGGTTCTAGACTTTTATTCCAAGCATATGAAGGCATTAGGCACACCTTGGTGCCCCTTTTAGGAGTTTACGGCCCAAGAACCATGTCTTGGCCGTAAACTCACTTTGTTAAGTGATTTTGATGTGGTTTGGTCCCTCCATTAAGTGGGTAACAATTTCTTGTAAAGGTCTAAGGCTTTAGGTGTCATAAAAACACCCCTTTTGTCCATTTCAATGGAGTTTACGGCCTAAGATACACTTGGGCCGTAAACTCTCATTTGTTTGTGTTTCTTTGATGTGTTTAATGCCCTAGATTTAATGGGAACAAGGCTAGGTAATTGTCTAAGGCTTTAGGAGCCTTAAAAGTACCATTTAGTGTTTGAAATTGGAGTTTACGGCCTATGATAATCTTGGGCCGTAAACTCCCAATCTTGGGTGGATTTTTGGTTGTTTTCTTGTTCCTAACATGCATACATATGAGTCTAAGGCTTTAGCATAACAAAAGGGTCGGTTTTGGCTTCGTTTCGGGAGTTTACCGCCCAAGAACACCTTGGGTTGTAAACTCCTAGATTCATGATTTAGCCTTCTAAATCATGTTATAAACACATATAAGTCTTTCTAACACTACTAGAAAGGGATACTGATGTTTTGGGATAAAAACTCGAAGATCAGTCAGAGAGAAAATGGCTTTTCTCTAGTCGGAAATGTGAATAATGAATGAATTTGGTTTAGAATTCTATTTATAGTCCTGAAATATTTTTGAAATAAAATATTTTTATTCCCGATATGATCTCTAATATATTAGAGTGTTGGAATAACAGTGTTGCACAAAACCCTAGTGCATCCACTCTCCTAATATCTCCTGAAGTATAAACCCTGACGTATTCAAACTTAAACGGAAAAGTCTGAAAATTAACTGTGACTGTTACATCATCTATTGAATTGATATGTTTGTACAGAATGAAAATTCTGGGTTGTCACATCATCCCCCCGTTAGAAGGAATTTCGTCCCGAAATTAGAATTTAAACAAATAAGAAGTTACAAATAACTAAGCAAAAAGGTGAGGGTATTTCAGTTTCATCTGATCCTCACGTTCCCAAGTGAATTCCGGTCCACGCTTTCCATTCCAACGCACCTTCACTATCGGGATACGGCTCTGCTTTGTTTGCTTGACCTCTCAGTCCATGATCTCTACTGGTTCCTCCACGAAGTTGAGGCTCTCGTTGATCTTGATTTCGTCGAGTGGAATAACAAGAGTCCCGTCGGATAGGCACTTTTTCAAGTTCGAGACGTGGAAGGTAGGATGTACGTTACTGAGTTCTTGAGGTAGATTGAGTTTGTAAGCCATAGGGCCGACTCTCGCAAGAATCTCGAAAGGCCCTATGTATCTTGGATTGAGCTTCCCACGCTTTCCAAAGCGTATCAAGCCCTTCCAGGGTGAGACCTTCAGTAGGACTCGGTCGCCCACCTGGAATTCCAATGGTTTCCTACGCTTGTCAGTGTAGCTTTTCTGTCGGTCTGTAGAGGCTTTCAATCGTTCGCGAATTTGAACAATCTTCTCTGTCGTTTCCCGAATGATCTCCGGACCCGTGAGAGTGCTTTCAGGAACTAGTCCCTTAGCTAACTGGGTATCACCCACTTCAGCCCAGCACAGAGGGGATCTGCACTTTCGGCCATAGAGGGCCTCGAACGGAGCTGCCTTTATGCTTGTGTGATAACTGTTGTTGTAAGAAAACTCGACAAGGGGTAAATGGGTATCCCAAGCTTTCCCAAAGTCAATCACACAGGCACGCAACATATCTTCCAAGGTTTGGATAGTTCTCTCACTTTGTCCGTCGGTCTGTGGATGGTAGGCTGTACTCATGTCCAACCTAGTTCCTAGCGAACTTTGTAATGACTGCCAGAACCTCGAAGTGAATCTACTATCTCTGTCTGAGATGATAGATAAAGGAACACCGTGCAGCCTTACAATCTCCTTAATGTAAGTTCTGGTAAGTTTATCCATCTTATCTGTTTCTTTGATCGGTAGGAAATGTGGAGACTTGGTCAGTCTATCGACGATGACCCATATGGAATCAAGTCCACCCGTCGTCTTGGGCAACTTGGTTATGAAGTCCATAGTGATCCGCTCCCATTTCCATTCTGGTATCTCCGGTTGCTGCAGGAGGCCGGAGGGTTTCTAGTATTCGACCTTGACCTTTGCGCAAGTAAGGCACTTACTCACGAAGGTAGCAATATATGCTTTCATGTTAGGCCACCAGTATAACTTTTTAAGATCCATATACATCTTATCTGAACCTGGGTGGACGGAATAACGAGTGTTGTGAGCTTCCGTCATGACCAAGTCTCTGTAGCCACCGTGTTTCGGTGTCCAGATCCGATCCATGAGGTACAAGGCTCCACCACCCTTGACTTCCAAGTTTTTGTCCATCCCTCTAAGGGATTCACCAGTCATGTTTTCAGGTTTCAAAGCGTCGAGCTGAGCCTCCTTTATTTGCGTGGACAAGTGTGAATGGATAGTTAGAGTCAAAGATTTGACTCTGCGACCAGAATATTCTTTCTGACTTAGGGCATCGGCTACTACATTGGCTTTACCCGGATGATAACGAATATCGCACTCGTAATCACTGAGTAGCTCGACCCACCGTCGTTGTCTCATGTTGAGCTCTTTCTGGTCGAAAATGTGTTGCAGACTCTTATGGTCTATAAAGATCGTGCTTTTGGTCCCGTATAGGTAATGTCGCCAGATCTTCAGAGCAAACACAACTGCTCCAAGTTCAAGATCGTGGGTGGTGTAATTAACCTCATGTGTCTTCAGCTGTCTTGAGGCATAGGCTATAACTTTACCTCGCTGCATCAGAACACATCCGAGCCCCTGGTTTGATGCATCGCAATAGACCACGAAGTCTTCTATCCCTTCGGGGAGGGACAGTATTGGTGCGGTGCATAAGGCTCGTTTGAGCGTTTGGAACGCTCTCTCCTGTTTCTCTTCCCAATCAAAGGCTACGCCCTTCTGGGTCAGTGTTGTAAGAGGTTTTGCTATGCGGGAGAAGTTCTGAATGAATCTGCGATAGTAGCCAGCCAGACCTAGAAATTGACGAATTTCAGTAGGTGTCTTTGGTGTTGACCAGTTCTCCATGGCCTTAATTTTGGAAGGGTCCACATGTATACCTTCTTTGCTAACCACATGACCCAAAAATTCGACTCGTCGAATCCAAAATTCGCACTTGGAGAACTTCGCGTAGAGCTTCTCCGACCGCAATGTTTCTAAGATTTTATGGAGATGTTGGCTATGTTCCTCCTTACTTCGAGAGTAGATGAGTATGTCATCAATGAAGATGATGACGAACTGATCCAAGTAAGGACGACACACCTTATTCATCAGATCCATGAATACTGCGGGCGCGTTAGTTAATTCGAATGGCATCACTACAAACTCGTAGTGCCCATAACGAGTTCGGAAGGCTGTCTTGGGAACATCCTCCTCTAGCACTCGTAGTTGGTGGTATCTGGATCGCAGATCTATCTTCGAGAAGTAGTTGGCTCCTTGAAGTTGATCAAACAAATCGTCAATACGGGGCAAAGGATAACGATTTTTAAATGTAAGCTTGTTGAGCTCTCAGTAGTCGATGCACATGCGAAACGATCCATCTTTCTTCTTGACGAACAAGACCGGTGCTCCCCAGGGTGAGAAGCTTGGTCGAATGAATCCCTTCTTGAGAAGTTCGTTAAGCTGACTGGAAAGTTCCTGCATTTCAGTTGGTGCCAGACGATACGGGGATTTGGCTACTGGGGTAGCTCCTGGCACTAGGTCGATTCTGAACTCAACTTGGCGTTGTGGTGGTAAACCGGGAAGTTCTTCTGGGAAAATGTCGGGGAAGTCGCGCACTTCGGGAATGTTCTGAATGCTTTTCGTTTCTTGACTTGTATCAACGACGTGTGCGAGGAATGCATGGTACTCCTTTCGCAAACACTTCTGGGCTTGAATGCACGAAATGATGCGAAGGCTCGTACTAGGTTTGTCGTCGTAGATAATTAAGGTTTCTTTGTTAGGAAGGTTAAGACAAACTGTTTTTTCGAAACACATGATGTCGGCGCGAAGAAGACTCAACCAATCCATTCCGATGATAATGTCGAAGCATTTAATTGGAACTGGCATGAGATCTATCTTGAAAGTATGGCTATCTAAAGTTAAGGTACAACCTACATAGATGCAGTTTGTATTCTCTGTTTTACCGTTGGCCATTTCTACCGTGAATGAATTATCTAATGCACATGGTTTTTGTTTAAGCAGGTGTGCAAATTTTTGACTTACGAAACTTCTCTCCGCTCCACTGTCGAAAAGTATGCAAGCATATGAGTTATCGAGGAGGAACGTACCAGTAACTATCGTGGAATTAGCTACTGCTTCCTCGTGGCCTAGGGCCATAACTCTTCCTACTCCGCCAGCCGTCCCCGCTTTAGGGCAGTTCCTCTTATAGTGACCCACCTCGCCACAACCGTAGCAATTTTGGCCCATACCGGCGTTAGGAAGCTGGGCGGCTTGAGCCGTTGGAGTCTTGCAGTAACGGGCGGTGTGCCCCTTCCTGTTGCAGTTAGAGCAGAACATCTCCTTGCAAGGTCTGTGGTGGTGGAAGCTGCATTTGTTGCACTTCGGGAGTGTTCCAGCATAAGTTTTTGCTGGTAAGGGGTTCGCAGGGACAACGGGAGTCACTGTGGCAGCATTGATCGCCACAAGTTGTTGTTCCTTGGAGGATCCTTGTGAGGCCCCTCTCTTCCTCTTATTCCATCCTTTCTTGTTGTTGTTGGCCTTTGGTGGTAAAGATGCAGGGATTTTTGGGTTCTGAGGTTTCCGGTGATCTATGAGAGATTGTGCTAGTTCCTTGGCGCTATCGAAAGTAATAGGCCTAGAAGCTATCACGCTTGACTGGATTTGGGGAGACAGTCCCCAGATATATCTCTCTCTATCTTTTTGCTCTAGAGAGCAACCATGTCAGGGCATAATTTCGCCAGATCACAAAACATGTTTGTGTAGGTTGTGATGTCGGATCCAACCATTTGTAGATTCCAGAATTCCTGCTCGATTTTTTTTACTTCACCCCGACGACAGTATTCTTTCATCAGCATGTCCTTTAGCTTTTCCCAGCCGATGGAATATGCCACCACCAAGGTCAGATATTTAACATGGCCGTTCCACCATGATAATGCTCTATCAGAGAAGGTACAAGATGCGAATTTGACCTTGTTGTCTTCTTGGCATCCGCAGATTTCGAAGACAGATTCCATCTTCTCAATCCACTGCCTTAACACCATAACCCCACCAGTACCATTAAAGCTGCGGGGTTTGGCATTTGTGAAATCCTTGTAGGTGCATTCCCGAGTGTGCCCATGGCTTTCGCCGTGGTTCGAGGGAGGTGCACCTGATCCCGATCCACTAGGGACAGGAGCGTTGATTGCTGACACAGCAGCTGCAACTACCGCCGTGAAAGCTGTCTGGAACATGTTGGCATCAAAAGGAGTAGGTGGTGGAAGAGGTACAGGTGGTGGTGGAGGTAGTGGTATCGGTGTTTCGTTGTTTGGATTACGCCTTGTACTTCTGCGTGGCGGCATCTTTAACTATACATTTAAAAGATGACGACATGGATAAGAAATAATGATTTATGAATGTGTCTCATGGACTAACTCCTCATAGTCCAACAACAGAATGAATAGAATGACTAAGTGAAAATATAGCATTTGGATACTAATTTCCATAAGATTAGATATCTGTCAGTAATATTGGAATTACAGATGTAACAAGTTCGGGAAAAATGACCTAGAAGTAGGCCTTACATTAACCAAGATGGAAAATGTTTGACAGATTTAAGACTAGATCAAGACCTAACAGGTCTAAGATTCATAAAGACAGGAAATTAGACCAAAGTTTTACATAAACTAGGTTATATCCAAAAGATGAGTCAACGAGCTTCTATTGGCGACGAGAACTGCTTACATGAGCCCTTGATCCCGACAGTAGACGTTTAATGTCCCTTATACGCCTGTCCGACCTTACTTGCTGAGCTCGAAGTTCTCTAACTTCAGTTTGGGTTTCAGCAAGTTCCCTCTGCAGATTTGCATTGCGGACCAGAGTCCTTTCATGAGCAGACTCTAGTTGGCGAATGTGGACAGTGTTAACACCAGAGTTGGCGTCAACTTCCAAAACTTGATTGGTAGTCGCCTGAGCCATGATCATGTTCCGAGAAATCCTACGCACCATGATTGGTAGGACCCTATCAGCAGAACCTCCTTCAGTGAGGTTGTAGAAACTTCGGTCTCCATTGTAGGGAATGGGTTGACCTTGTTCCTGACTCCATTCAGTCAAGTTTGTGGCCCACAGTGGCATGGGTCCTTGAAACACAGGGCGGGGGTTCGGGTTTTGAACATCTGGGGGTAGGTTGTTGACTTCAAGCTCCGAGTCAGATCCGTCGGAGAAACCTTCAGCATGGTGATCATCCAAAGGGATTTGGTGATCATCTTCTGGTTCAGCCTCTAGCCAACCAGCATTGCCTTGGTTCGGGAAGTACGGATCGCCATGGTGAAATCCAACCATCTTAAACTACGCGAGAAAAGGGATATAAGAGATAGCTAAATAGACTAACCGACTAAGGTAAATACAGTAAGAACAAATACCCATATGGTATTTCTTTATGGTTGTGTTGGTAAGTTTTTAGACTTGTTGCCATATCACAATCATTCTTGGGCATATACTAATCACTCCTCGGACCAGCATAGTTGATCAGGCTATGCCATTCCCAAGACTGACCATATATCCCCAGGCTCACTTGTGATATTCAACAATCATAATACTTTTGTTCTTGTCATTGCGACACTGGTTTTAGTATGAATGCAGGCACGTATACTTTGTTAAATATTTTATTATTTAAAAGTATAACTCTTAGACAGAGTGTTTTAATCCCAATGTATTTATAGTTAGTATATCTTTTATGGGTTGATATACTTTATTCACTATAAACAATGCTCTGATACCAATCTGTCACACCCCAAAACCACGAACGGCGGAAACGTTCAGGAGTGGAGGATGTCATGTACAGTATCACAACAGTGTAATATAATAAACAAGTAACAACATCATCCATTGCATTATAAGTAAAGTTTTAATACATGTGTGTTCTTTCATTGTAATAAGACACCAAAAATAAACAATCAAAATAAAAGACGAGTCTTGTCTGCTCCGTCTTCTCAAAACCTGATCACTGTACCTGTCTACTGATGACCTGAGAATACAAGTTATTTTGAAAGAGAGTATCAGCTTTAAAGCTGGTGAATTCATAAGTATTTAAGTGTCATTGCCTTGTTTTGTGAAAATCTGTTATGAAGGCCATGTAAAATCGTTAAATGAAAATGTTAATGTAAGTATGAAAACCCTAGAAAATCCCTTATTTTCTATCAGTTTGAGATGTAGTCTTCTACCAAGACCCGAATGTTTTGTTTGTAAAAAGATAGTTTTTCCTTTGTTTTGACTAGTACTAAAAGTGCTTAGTCTAACTCATCGTTTATGTGAGTGTATCACAAAATAAAGTAAACAGGAAAATGTACTACTGTAAGTGTTGTCGCTGGATACTAGGAGTAACACGACATCACACGAAGCGAAAAGTATAACCTATCACAAAATGAAGTGAGTAGGAAAAAGGTACTAAAGGGGTTGTTATCCCGAGGTACTGGGGCTAACCAACATATATATAACCTAATGAACATCCGAAGATTGTCCAATTGCCCTCTGTAGCAACAGCAGGGTGGAGGAAGCGTTAGCCCCGTAATTGAATCCTAATATAAGTAATAACCTTAGGCATCCGTAGATGTTCATTACTCACTGGTGCTACAGTTGAGTTTCGGAAGGGTTAGTCCCGTACATATATCCCGAGGTACTAGGGATAGGGTCCTGTCTAGATATCCCGAGGTACTAGGGATAGGCAGGATAATTTACACAGAAGGTACTAATAAATTATCCTCGCAATTCGAGATACGAATATTCAAATAATTATACACAGGTAATGTATCTACGTAAAGGTACTCATGTAATGTATTCATGTATCATGTAAGCATATATAAAGGTACTCATGTATCAGGTAAGGTATTAGTAAAGACTCATGAATGAACTGACTCTTGTGTGATTCCTTGTAATAGGAATAATGTTTTGTTATCCTCTAACTATCCCTATGATAATTTACTGGAATGTACTTGGTTGTTCAAGTAGATTTATACACTCTTACTAATCAGGAGTGTGGAAAACTAAGTGAAAGAGGTAAAATGGTTTTGTAAGACATCCAAGGGTTTGAACAACAAAAGATGTCATTTTGATAAACATGTCAAAATCATTACATTTGATAACAAAGTAATTTTAAAGATAAAAACCATTTCATGCATCACATTTTGTAGTATGTGAAATCTGTTAAACGACAAACACAGTTATAAAATACATATCAATGATTTAACAACATGTTTGCTTCTACTTGTATTCCCCCCCTTTAAAACATTTAAAATCATTTAAAACATTGATTAGGGGTATGAACTCACCTGTAGTTGGTGATTGGAATGAACTGAACGGTATAGGATTGCTAGGTGTCAAGTGAGGCCTTGTGCACACACTACGATCCTAATGAACATATAATCACACATATATGTACTCAATTAGCCTCAAAGGACTAATTGATAATGTTAAGACATCCTAGACAAAATAAACACTTTATATAAGTGTTTTAAGCCCTAAGGATTGCATCTAAGCTATTGTGGGACAAGGTACTTGTGTTTAGGGTTCCAAAGGACCCCATATATGAGTTTACTCCTCATATACTAACACACATGGAGTTTAAGGTTGTAAACTCTTGAGTTTCCGGCCTTAAACTCCCAAGCATGGGGTATTTGTGTGTTTTGAAGTTCCAAATGGCTTCTAGATTTATTACAACTTGATGGTTCAATTCTTGAAAGGGTTTAAGGTCTAGAAACACTCCATTTAGGAGTTTACGGCCCTGAGGCCATTTCCCTTAGAGTTTACAACCGTAAACTCTAAGTATGGTGTGTTTTTGTTGCTTTTAAGTCCTTTGCACTTGTGGTATAGGTTCTAGACTTTTATTCCAAGCATATGAAGGCATTAGGCACACCTTGGTGCCCCTTTTAGGAGTTTACGGCCCAAGAACCATGTCTTGGCCGTAAACTCACTTTGTTAAGTGATTTTGATGTGGTTTGGTCCCTCCATTAAGTGGGTAACAATTTCTTGTAAAGGTTTAGGGCTTTAGGTGTCATAAAAACACCCCTTTTGTCCATTTCAATGGAGTTTACGGCCTAAGATACACTTGGGCCGTAAACTCTCATTTGTTTGTGTTTCTTTGATGTGTTTAATGCCCTAGATTTAATGGGAACAAGGCTAGGTAATTGTCTAAGGCTTTAGGAGCCTTAAAAGTACCATTTAGTGTTTGAAATTGGAGTTTACGGCCTATGATAATCTTGGGCCGTAAACTCCCAATCTTGGGTGGATTTTTGGTTGTTTTCTTGTTCCTAACATCCATACATATGAGTCTAAGGCTTTAGCATAACAAAAGGGTCGGTTTTGGCTTCGTTTCGGGAGTTTACCGCCCAAGAACACCTTGGGTTGTAAACTCCTAGATCTCATGATTTAGCCTTCTAAATCATGTTAGAAACACATATAAGTCTTTCTAACACTACTAGAAAGGGGTACTCACATTTTGGGATAAAAACCTGAAGATCCGTCAGAGAGAAAATGGCTTTTCTCTAGTCGGAAATGTGAATAATAAAGGAATTTGGTTTAGAATTCTATTTATAGTCCTGAGATATTTTTGAAATAAAATATTTTTATTCCCGATATGATCTCTAATATATTAGAGTGTTGGATTAACAGTGTTGCACAAAACCCTAGTGCATCCACTCTCCTAATATCTCCTGAAGTATAAACCCTGACGTATTCAAACTTAAACGGAAAAGTCTGAAAATTAACTGTGACTGTTACATCATCTATTGAATTGATATGTTTGTACAGAATGAAAATTCCGGGTTGTCACACTTAACTTGTCCAAAAAATCACTCAAAACGAGAAGTTATATTGAAAAACGGCTAATTAGGGCCGAGACCTCTCTTAAGAACCGAAGTTGTCAGGGGTGAGCTTGTCAGAAGCGAAGCTACCTCTCGGACTGAAACCCTGCGAACCAAACTTGACCTTCGAGCCCGAACCTCCGCCTTCAGTTCCTCCTAGTGCCACTCTCGGTCCTTAGCCTTAAGCACCGAACCCCTCGCAGGTTCGCTTCCTTCTTTCGATTTTCGCCTACTTTCGCCTCCTAAGCCCTTTTTTACGGGATTTTTTCCACCAAATTCATATTTTTACCATTTTAAACTCCCAAAACTCATATTTTATTTATTTCTTAAGGATTTATTAATTAAAAATCATTATTTCATTAATAGAAATATCTAAGGATATTTTACCCCACAAGTGGGTCAAGTGTGCCCACTTGCCTCCATGTGTCACTTCCCCATTAACCCAACCCTATCCACATCACACAAACCAAGGAAAAAATCACTTCAATCTTTCAAGTTGCTCCAACAACATTTATATAAAGAAATCCCTGGAGGATTTCTTGATTCAGTTTGATAAATCCTTCACTTACACACTTCTCAAACCACCTCAAGAAAACTCTTTTCTCTCTACTTCCCACCACTTTGTGCTAGTGTTCTTCAGCTACTAATTCACTTTTGGTAAGTATTTCATCTAAACTCAAGTGTTATTCCATGTTTCCATAACATCATTGAATCATGTACACCCGTTTTAACACCAAACAAATCGTTCTTAGGATCATCCAAACTTTCACGTGTTCATCAAGTGTTCTTGACTTGATACTCCTCGCCTTCGATCTTCCAATCTTCCAAGAATCACTCAAGGTGAGTTCATACCCCTAAATTTTATAGTTTTCTATAGTTTTCTCTGCGGGGGGGGGGGGGGGGGGGGTATACAAGTTAAAACACCAAAACATATTTGAAACTTGACTTGACAGCTTACAATAGAAAAGTTGTGACCTGTTCACGAACTGTTTTACCCAACTTAAACTTAATATTTTTCAAAACTGCTGAATATGAAAATGGTTCAGGTTTATACCTTTAAAATGACTACTTTCTCATCTCCATACGATTTTTCTACAATTTATGGTTACAAAACTGTCTATCACTGCAGTAACGAAATCGGACCAGGTTGTGAAAATGAACATTTTCACACTGGTTTGAGACCACCAAAAATTATAAGAAAATTTTTGGACATAGTAGACTCTTTTTCCAAACTCTCCAAGTTTACAGATTTAGTTTTCTACTTACGATGATTTTTCTATAAATAATCTAAAATAGTGACAGTTAAGAGTTAAATTGTTAAAACAAGTTTAAGAGTTATTCACAGCTTGTAACATGCTGAGCAAGGTGTGTAAGATTTTATACTTATCATTTTTCAATGTCATTTTATTGAAATACAAGGTCATACATAACAGGGTTTCATTTACAACATAAAACATTTTGATAAAACTATAATAGGTATAGTTTGGACACCTCAAATGGTACTACTATCGATTTACAAAGCAAGTATTTTATTACAAACTACATGAACATGTTAATGAATAAATTTGTGAGACATTCATCTTCGGAGTACTCTTTAGTACAACAGAAAAGTCCTGTAGTTATAGCCAGAATCTCTTGTAGGGAGAACGTGATAGTTGTGTATAGATCTATATTGGGTTTGACAACCCGCACCTGAGCTGCTTGCAACAGCTAGACCGGCAGGTCTGGGGTGACAAGTGTCATAACATTCCGACGCTTGAAGAATGTCGAGTACGAGGTCTTCGAGTCATAGTATGGTTATAACAACTCACATGGGAATTATGTAACGTCCCAAAATTCAAGACTAAAAATTTCTTTTAATAAAACATCACTTAAAACAAAATCATCGATTTAAAACATAATCAGAGTAATAGTTTCCAAAACACATGTTCGTTATCAGAGTAAAACATTCCCAGGCTGACTAATCTATGGTGTGTGCCATGCGATCACCCCGAGCTCCATCATCCGCTACCGGAAGTACCTGAAACCAAAACTGAAAACCGTAAGCACGAAGCTTAGTGAGTTCCCCCCCCCCCATCATACCATACAATCATATATCACACATACTGTCGGGTAATTCTGGGGTGCCCGACCTACCCGGTACGGCCATTCTAGGGTGCCGACTGTTGGATTAGTGTCTAAGTCCATAACTATATTGGTATGTACTTGACCCGATGGTGCATGGTCCTTTTGGGTTGCCTTCACCAAAGCAACTTGATAGGATGAATTATGGAGAGAAAGGATTAAATATGATTTATTAATATATTATGGAAATAATATATTAAAGGAGAAATCATATTGTTTAATTAATATTAGTCAAGAATTAATAAGAATTAAGTTTGTGACTAAAAGAGATTAATTAAACTTAAGGGAATGGAATTGTAATTATAAGATAATTGCAATTTGGGCCATGGATTGCCTTGTATCAAGGGGTGGACGAATTCTATGGGGAAACCCATAAGGAAATCGTCCAAGGGCTTGATTAAAGGAGTCTATGGGTTGCTTAGGGCTTAAGCATCCAAATTAGGGTTAATAGCCTCACTATATATAGATCCCTTAAGGACCAAAAACGTGGCTAAGCTTCTTGCTAGGGTTTCACACGAGTTTTGGTAGCCTCCATCTTCTCTCCTCTTCATCCTCTTGCTTATGGTGTTTGTGAACCATTAGAGGAGTGACACTTGTGACTCTAAGCCTTCCAAAGTCAATTCAAGGAGGAATTGGGATTGTTATTGCTACATAACAATCAAGGTAACATTATAAACCTATTCTCATGTTAATATGATTACTTGAATGCTAGAATTAGGGTTTATAGTCTTGGATAACTTGCATGTACAATAGAGAAACCTAGATCCAAGCATTAGGGCTTGTATGAGCACATAGGATGTCTTATAGCCAAAACCCATCAGTGGTATCAGAGCCTAGACTGGTTTCTATTGTATTGATGCTTGATATGTTTGAAAATTTCGAATTTTGTGTTTCTGGAGGCTGGACTCGCCGAGTCCAAGGTGACTCGACGAGTCAACTCGTCAGATGGAGCATATCTCGGGATTTCTTGTTGTTTTTGCATTGGGATAGGTACCTTATCATATTAGATCAATATAAATCCGATTTTATGATATATTTGACTATATTCTTGATCTAATTGAAGATATTTATAAATTAATAAGATAATTGTTTCCTTATGTGATAATTAATTAATTATTTTGACTAAATTGATAAATTGTTTTGCAAGAAATCATTAAATAAATCAAATATGGATAATTATGTGATTAAATGTTAATTTAGATTATTTGTTATTTGATCCTTGTTGTTATGAAAAGTTTCACATTTTCCCCTTTAGGTTTTATAATTTAAATTTGAACCCAAAAGTTTTGTTGTTTTGAAATTTAAATAGTTAAAACCCTAATGTTTTGAAATGTTTCAAAACTTGCCCTCAAATTTTGGAATTTAAAAGTTGGTTAAAAGTTTAATTAGGAATGTTAAATTCTAAAACCCTAGTATTGTTTTTTGAAAAGTTCAAATCACACCCTTATGGTTTTATTAATTAATTAAGGTGTATAATTAAAGGAAGTTTAATAAATCCATATAAGTTTTGGTTTACAGTTTAATTGAATTAAAAGTATAATTGTTAAATTTAACCACCTAGTATTTTAAAAGTGTAAAATACACCCTATACTATATATATGTATAAGTAAAAGTCAGTCTTACCGTTAGTAGGCCTCATTCACGAAGCTGGTCTATAAGGGGTGTTTAAGGAAATTGCCTATAATATGGAAATTGAATGGGTATCCACTCTTACCCACCGCACTCTTGACTAGTGGAGGGTCGTTAGCTGAACGGGTAGGATAGGACAAAACCTTCCATTATAAGTATAATGAAGTACAAAAGTAACTAAATGTTTTTCAAATTCCCAATCTTAGTTACTTAGGCAAAAGTGAATTGATGCAATTCCATGAAATTACACTTTGTGCCGTTGCGAAGACATTAGTGGAGCGTGTGTGGTTTACCGGCACACTAAATGGTTCTAAGCAAAGGTAGCAAAGGGTGACTCGATGTTTGTCAGAGTTTGGTGGAGCGTGTGTGGTTTACCGGCACATCGAATAGGTGACTGTAACATGTGAGGGCACCATGTAGTTTGCATGGTTATTCACACCCGCTTTGTGATCCTCGGCATCTCAGTCACAAACTAAAGGGGCATATCGAGATTTAAACATGCCATTGAAATGTTCAATGAATCTCAAAGGATCTAGGAGTTTTCATAGATTTAAAACTTAAATTTATTTTTCGTTTTTCATAGTGGAAATTAGTGAATCGTCATTCACTTACCTTCAAATATTCTGCAACTAGATTACGGCATCCCTTTTCTAGGTTGTAGCGTATTGTGTTGGGTCCTAGCCTTGGAATTTCATTTGGGTGATTTACCAATGACTCAATCAATCAACTAACTTGAATTTGTTTCTCCCATTTTATAGATGTCAAAGTTCGACAACTATGATCTTCCCAAATCCCGTGGAACAAGCATTCCACATGAAGATGATATTCCACGATTCGATCGAGGAACAAGAAATCATGCTTCACTTCCTCCTCCTCCTCCTCTAATTGTTCTCCCTAACCCACAAGATCGAAAAAATTGAAAGGTTCAATATCACTCAAGCCCTTTTGGCAAGTAAACATAAAGAAGGAAAGTCGGTGTGTGCACACGTCCTAGGGATGTAGTCACACATTGATAGGTTAAGAATGATAGGATCCGTTGTCGGTGAGGAAATGGCTGTCGATTGGGTTCTTCAGTCACTTCCTAACTCGTATAGTGAGTTCGTAAGAGAGTACTATATGATGAACCACGATGTGACCCTTATAGATCTCACCTATATGCTTATTGCTGCTGAATCAGCAATGGTTTGGCGCAATAGAAAAGCAAAGTTTATTGGTGAATCTGCCTTCAAGACCTCTATGGAAATAGACAATGGCAAAGAAAGACATGTTATGATCGAAAAGTCTGATCATAAGAGAAAGGCAATGTCTGAAGTAGTTCCATGTCCTGTTCCAAGAGAGTCAATTTGCTTCTATTGCCAAGAGAAGGGGCATTGGAGATGAAGTTGCCCTGCTTACCTAAGAGATCTAAGAGATGGGAGAGTCAAAAGTATGACTGCGCTTCAGGTAAAATCCACTAACTCTGTTAAGTTCCTATTCATTGATTTTTTAATACATGATGTGATAAGATTGCATTTGAATGTTTTGCAGGATCGGTGAAAAGAAAGGAAGCTTGGTGAAAGAGCAAGATGAATCTAATCACAAGAAATGGATCTTGATCACATGGATTTGAAGATTAGATTTTGAGCTTAGATAGTTATGATAGATTTGTTAGAAATTTTCCTTTTACATAGTTTTTAATTGATTTTGCATTGTAAGGACAAATTTTTCCGCTGCTTTTATAAATAAAATAAATTTTGTTTGACTCATTTATTTATTTGTTTACTTCCATGCAATAAAATCGTTATTAAAATTAATGTTTGCATATTTCTACAACAAATGGATATGATTCTTGTTTATGTTATTTATGGAAATGTCAAGAATTTACCAAATAGGGAGAGTTTCTCATCGCCCAAATTCCAATTGGACAGAAATTTGGAATCACGCAACTTGGTTGCATGATGAATGAGAAATTTCATATTTGGAAATTAGACTAATTCGTTGACAAAGTGTCAAGTGAAGGACTAGGAGATCAAGCACACAAAGTTGTGTGTCGATCAAGTTCACCATAAGAGTAACAAAGATATTCATCATGATTTACTAAAGGTTTAGTAAATGTGATTATACTTACAAGATTAAGTGTAATTCTAAATTGATTAAAGGGTTTAGATCAATAGCAGAACGAATAAGAAGAATCAAGTAGGCAGAAAGATAAAAGTTTCTCCATTCTAAGAAGAAGGTAGAGTATCTTTTATGCTTTATGATAGGTCTTAATGATTAAGAACCATATCTCAATTGATCCTCTAAGTGAGTCTTAGTACAATTGTATGTTTAAGAAGAGGAATCAAGGATTGAATAAATGGTTAAATCAAGAAGTCAATCATACTTCGTTCCAAAACAAGTCTTAAAGTTAAGATTGTGATAATGAATGAAAAGTATTAAAGGTTTATAACATTCATCAAATGTGGAAATTTGTGATGTCTTGAATAAGACAAAGACCAACTAGGACCAATTTATGAAGTGTTTTGATAAAAGCTACACTAATTCTTGAATATTTGTTTGTCAAGAAATGGTTATTGACAAAAGAATATTATATGTCAAGGAGTCAGTGGGAGTCTTAATGGTCTTGAAAGGGTTCAAGAACAAATCAAATAAACCTTAACAATCATCACTAGCACACGAGTTGAGGTTTACAACCCATCGTGTTGACATTATCTTGTTTCTGTGTTGTTCCAATTGAGTTAATTATGCATGTGAGTTCTATGAGTTCTCATTTTGAACGCATAAAAGGCAAAGCACCTTAATCAATGAAAGGTACATTGATAGGAAAGGGTGAGCTGCTTAACTACTTGGAAGACGTGGTGGGCAGCTGTGCTACCATAAGGCAAGAAATCAAAATTAAGAAAATTCGGTCCATATGAGTTTGAATTTGTCGTAAACTTTGGTTTTAACAAATTCACATGGACAAGAACACACACACCGTTAAAAATCTAAGTGTCATAAGATTTCCTCCTTCATGAAAATGATTGTGAGGAAATGCTTTCACTAAGAAAGATTTTAAGAAGATAGTGATTGTAAAATTGCATTCTCTAATTCGATTATGGTTACGGTATCCCTTTCCATAATTTGAATTGTGAGGTTTGGCAATTAGTCTTAAATGTTTAGACACACATATGAACTATCTAAGGCAAAGGTGTATAAGTTTAAGAGGCCTTGATAAAAGATTATCAAATCATTAAGTATTAGAAACATGGACTTAAGAAATTCAATAGGTATTGTTTTTCTGGAAGTTAAGATGTTTTGAATACATGTCGAAGCTAGTGGGAGCATAAGTGTTATGTTTTATAGTAATCATCATGATAGTGGGAGCATAAAAGTTATGATTGTATGATTATTATGGAAAGTATTGCAAGTTGGCAATATTAATTATAGAAAACAAAAGTCATTCATTGCAAAGTCGTAAGGGTTGTAAAGTTGTTTTACTATAATTAAGGGAGAGAATATTATGCTTCATTTCAAATCTAAAGGATTAGGTTGTGGAATGTTAATAAGTTTAGTCAAAGGTACATAGTGTGTTCTTAAAATTTCAATTATGATTACGGCATTCCTTTTCACAATTCGAATTTTGAGAACATAGCAAATAAAACATCATGCATCGTGTCCCATACGCTTCGGGTAGAGGATCGATTGCAAATGCTTTAATATTTGACCATTCTAAAATTTTCCAAATGTCTAGCGCATTTAGAGGGAAAAGGGACTAGAATTGGTTTTCAATAAAATAATTAAACAACTATCAAAGGACAATCCAAGTTCGACGAGGATTGGTTGCTTGTGAGTAGTTGGAAGCATGGTATTTGATGGACCATATCGACATTATTATGAATAGAAAAGATTCTATTAAGAATAAGTTGTCATATGGAAAATATGGAAATGTTTCCATATTGGATGGACCATATCGACATCATTACAAATAGATAAGATTCTATTTAGAATGAGTTGTCATATGGAAAATATGGAAGCGTATCCATATTGGGAATTGAATATTGAAAATCTATGTCTAGATTAGAAACTTTTATGCAAAAGGATATTCAAAGGAATGTACTTTGAGTGAGAGACATCATATCTAAGGAATTGTCTTGTAACAATCTCCGATAGAGGACTTTGTAATATCATTGGCAATAGTCTTTGTGACTTTGGTGCAGTGACATTACGGAAGGATCATTGCATAAAGTGTTAGAATCTAGCATATTTTATAAGTAACAAGAATTTGATATTCTTACACTTATGAAATGGATTTGGAGTTGTGAAATGAGAATGATTGGAAATGTATTTGATTTGGTCTATTTCACAGAAGTAAGAACCATAGGTAAACATTGTGTGCATGCTAAGAGCATGGGACAAGTGTAATAATTCAAGTAAGAAGTTGATTACCTGAAACGACAAATAATGAGTAATCGGTATGGTGATAAATATAAGAGTTTTATTTATACTCAAAGGTTTGAGGCCATATGGGATTAGTATTATTCTTGTGTTTCACTTTGCATGTTTTGACTTCCAGAATAATTGAGTTTATTAAGAATAATCGAATTATTCGAACGGGCCACAGTCGTTCATATGTTGGAAGTAGATATGAATGAAGACTGTCGTGAATTGGTGTGTGGATTGTCTTAAGAGCATCAGACATAAGCAAATGTTTGCTGCAACGATCATGAGTGCTTACGAATATGATTTGAGCATTGGATTAAACCCACGCTCACTTGGATCACTCCATGAATTGTATCATGAGTGATTAGTGAGACGATAACATCTTATATTCTTGAAACCGAGATGTGTGAGTTGTATCTTGCGAATCGGTTGCACATTGATAATATGTAAACGCACTAGTAACTTGGTGTTATAAAACATATTGTTGTGTGTGATTCGGTGAGTGAGTGCAAGCAAGCATTGTATCAAAGTTTATCCGTTCCTTTTATCCAACATAGGATAAAAGCGATATCTTTGGGCCCCTCGATGGTTTAGTGATGACAAACGTAAATGTTCGGCCGGGCTAGAGCTAATTTGATTTGTTCAATTAGTCAGTCGTCATAAATCGGAAATCGAGATATAGTACAAAGAGAATGATTTGAAATCATATCTCATACGATATCTAGAATGGAGGAATATATGATCCCTTATCTAAAGGACACGCGTATCTGATATGATCAGAGTTGTCAGCGGCTTTGGAAAGCTACGATTGCAGATCAGGATCTGAAGTCATACGCAGAATAGTTATTAGACTTATCGAAGTGGGAGACTGTTGGATTAGTGTCTAAGTCCATAACTATTTTGGTATGTACTTGACCCGATGGTGCATGGTCCTTTTGGGTTGCCTTCACCAAAGCAACTTGATAGGATGAATTATGGAGAGAAAGGATTAAATATGATTTATTAATATATTATGGGAATAATATATTAAAGGAGAAATCATATTGTTTAATTAATATTAGTCAAGAATTAATAAGAATTAAGTTTGTGACTAAAAGAGATTAATTAAACTTAAGGGACTGGAATTGTAATTATAAGATAATTGCAATTTGGGCCATGGATTGCCTTGTATCAAGGGGTGGACGAATTCTATGGGGAAACCCATAAGGAAATCGTCCAAGGGCTTGATTAAAGGAGTCTATGGGTTGCTTAGGGATTAAGCATCCAAATTAGGGTTTCCTTGTTAGATAACCCTAATAGCCTCACTATATATAGATCCCTTAAGGACCAAAAACGTGGCTAAGCTTCTTGCTAGGGTTTTACACGAGTTTTGGTAGCCTCCATCTTCTCTCATCTTCATCCTCTTGCTTATGGTGTTTGTGAACCATTAGAGGAGTGACACTTGTGACTCTAAGCCTTCCAAAGTCAATTCAAGGAGGAATTAGGATTGTTGTTGCTACATAACAATCAAGGTAACATTATAAACCTATTCTCATGTTAATATGATTACTTGAATGCTAGAATTAGGGTTTATAGTCTTGGATAACTTGCATGTACAATAGAGAAACCTAGATCCAAGCATTAGGGTTTGTATGAGCACATAGGATGTCTTATAGCCAAAACCCATCAGACCTACCCGTGTCAAGCCATTCTGGGGTGCTGACTACCCATGTCAACCATTCTGGGGTGCTGACTACCCTGTCAAGCCATTCTGGGGTGCTGACTACCCTTCGGTCCTAACGACCGAACCTCGGGGACTATTTCACCCCATACTACTACTACTACTACTACTACTACTATCACATATTATAACGTAACAGATTATCAGACATATCTGGGGTGTCTGGACTACCCTTCGGCCCTAACAACTGAACTTGGGGACTACTCCCCTCCTACTACCTCTAGCTCATATAACAGATCATGCTATCATGTAAACATATCATCACATACTGTCAGACGTAACTGGGGTGTCTGACTACCCTCCGGTCCTAACAACCGAACTCTACTGATGAGTCATGGAACCCCGTCCATGCTCCTACTGATAGTGAGATACGGGCCCAGCCCACACTCACTCTTTCCCTAACTTGGGCCTCGCCCCTGATCTGCTGCTAATGAGATGTGGAACACCATCCAAACTCTGCTATTGGTGAGATACGGGACCTCGCCCCCACTCACCTCCCTACCCGACACATACAAGTATCACATAGACAACAAGTATAAACTATCACATAAACCAATCCTTGGGCACCCACCCGCTATCATTGGACCTTGTCCCGAATATCATACTAGCATACTGTGCCTAGGGCTAACCCCCGGGTCTTCTACTCATAACTACATGGGCTGGTATTGTGGCTGTAGACCCATTCACACAAAAGGGAAACTCGCCTGCACTAGTTGAACTCACTGATGATCCCACTAGTTGCTGTCCGGCAACTCTCTGAACTCCTACTCCACTAGCTCCCCGAGCTACCAATATCAATGCAACACTTAGTCTAACTGACCCCCGACAGTCAACCAAGTCAACTCTGGTCAAAGTCAAAGTTCTGGTCCAAGTCAACCTTCCAGGTCAATCCTACTCGCCGAGTCACCCTATTGACTCGCCGAGTTCATATGTTCAGAGTCATTCTATTCGCGAATCGACTCGCCGAGTCAGTCCATGACTCGCCGAGTCTATCGATTTCCGAGTCCTGACCTGTCCAACTCACTGAGTCTCCATTCGACTCACTGATTCGAGTCTCAACTCGAAGGGTTTGGGGGTTTCGCAACCTGACTCGCCGAGTCCAATACAACCTTCAACATACTCGCCGAGTTGTTCATCCAACTCGTCGAGTTGTTCATCCAACTCATCGAGTTCCTGCCCAACTTCATCTGACTCGACGAGCTGTTCATCCCACTCGTCGAGTTCCTCCTAAACTTCATGCTACTCGCCGAGTCCACTTAAAGGACTCGCCGAGTCCATTCAGATCTACATACATGCAGAGGACGTTTGAGTCATGCATGGACTCCAAACTGTAGATCTACCCTTCCCAAGCCTATTCATCACGTAAAGTTGCAAACTTTACGTGTAGAGAAGGAGATCTAGGCAAAATACACCATAAACTAGGGTTTAAGGCAAGGAGGTTCCATAATCAACTCAAGGGCAGATACTTTATGCTTCTCAAGACCATAATATGCTTAGATCTAGAGTAGCAACTCCAGATCCGGCTTCTAACTCAAATGGGTGACTAACCATGGCTTAAAAAGCCCCAAATCTTACAACCATAGAAGATCTAAATGAAGGAAACGACTCAATACCTTCAATATCTCTGAAAGGTTCCACAACTCCAGATCTAAATCCAATCCTTGAAGCTTCAATGATTCCCCTCTTTCTTCTTCCTTCAAATCACCCAAAAAAATGGCTTGGAAGCTTGAATGCACAACAATGGAGGCTTAGGGTTCGTTTCCTGGGAGAGAGAGACAGCAAAGGAGCCCTAGGGAAGAGAATGAGACGCTTAAATAGGCTCCAAGTCCTGAATTTAGGGTTTTCCTCGTACAGACCAGACTCGCCGAGTCTCCTTGGCCGACTCGTCGAGTCGGTCACTTACTCCTCGACCCGGATCCCGCTTGGACTCGCAGATTTCATCCTTGGACTCGCCGAGTCGTCCCCTAAACTTAGGGTTTCCTTTCCTTTCTTGTCCTTTCTGACTTTGGGTGTTACAAATTAACAAACACACCGTTCACGGGAATTTAAGGACTTCACAAAAAGGAGTTTTATTTAGATATAAAACCACATAGAAGTATGATGATTTACTTACATATACTAAGTCTTGGTTCAGTTAAGACTACAATAAAACTTTTAGAAAATATTGGATTTTCTGGAAACAAACTTGTAACAAACTTTAAGGAACAACATGCATTTTTCATTTATAAATTGCTTATGAACTCACCAGCTTTAATGTTGATACTCTTTCAAAAACAACTTGTATTCTTAGGTAATCAGTAATACAGGTAACCACAAGACCTTTGAAGGCAAGACGCTAAGGCGTAGATTTCTTTTGAACTGTTTTGACATCATATGTAATTTATTTGGAAACATGTATTTTGCAACGATGTAACCTTTTAAATTATATTTATGATGGTTGTGTTTACTTTCTTCACTATGGTTATGATATTGAACATGACGTCCTCCACCCTCGAACGTTTCCGTCGTTCCGGTTTGGGGGTGTGACAAAAAACAAATTTCCCAATCTTTACCAAGATGTCTTCTACAATGCCCCTGGGTTGTGTCACTGAACGGTTGGCCATGTGAATAGTCATTCTTGTAGCCTTTAATTTTGGAATATTGAGCTTCTTATAAAATGAGAAAGGCATCAAACTTATGCTAGCTCCAGAATCGGCTAAAGCATATGTCTTCAAATTATTTCCAAATTCACACGGAAGAGTGAAGCGTTTAGGATCTTCCATCTTTTCAGGTAACTCTCCTAATACAACTTTTGAACTTTTCTCACCAAGAATAATCTTGGATTTTTTCTTCAATTTCTGAAGAGTGTCTATCAAATCTTATAGGAGTTTCGCGTATTCGGGAATTTTAGATAACGACTTAATAAAAGGAGTATTTATTGGGATACCCTTTACTTGCTTTATAAATTCCAGATGCTCCTGTTCCAGTGGATGAAGATTAGCTCGAGATGGGAAAGGCAAGGGAGGACGACAAGTCGTAACAGTTGCTGAATATTTCTGTTCAGACTGGTCCCACGTCGTGAGTTCGATTGTTCAACAACATTTTGATTTTCGAGCTTCGACTTTTTTGGCGTTGGTTCGGACGTCTTTGGCTCCACTTCTAAAGCTTCTAGGAACTCAGAAATAGCTTCTTCTTCAGTATCAATCACCATGACATGTGTTTGTGTCTTCTTCTCAGGAATTCGTGGAGATAATTTTTCATTCATCAAAGTCGTTAGTTGACCGAGTTGGGCTTCGAGATTGTGGATCGATGCTTGATGATTTCTTAATGAAGCTTGCTGGTCAATCATCATAGCTTGTTGTTCTTTCATCATGACTTGATGTTCCTTCATCATTAATCTTTGATCTCTTATGGCTGCAGAGATCGACAAAAGAGCTATGCAAACAGAAGGCGAAAACCTTTGGAATTTCAGGATGGGGACCACGTTCTGTTGAAGGTTTCACCTTGGAAGGGTATGATATGCTTCGGAAAGTGCGGAAAGCTCAATCCAAGGTATATCGGGCCATTCGATATCCTCGCTAGGATCGGCCTCGTAGCTTACAAACTCTGGTTACCCCAAGAGCTTAGCAACATTCATCCCGTCTTCCACGTGTCAAACCTTAAGAAAAGCTTATCTGACGAGACTCTTGTAATTCCACTCGATGAAATCGAGATAAATAAGAGTTTTAACTTCGTGGAAGAACTAGTAGAGATCATGGATAGGGAGGTCAAAAGAACCAAACAAAGTTGCATCCCCATAGTGAAGGTTCACTGGAATGCCAAGCAGGGACCTGAATTCACTTGGGAGCGAGAAGATCAGATGAAACAAAAGTACCCGCTTCTTTTTCCTAGTCCATGATTGTACTTTATAGAAATAATTTCAGGATGAAATTCCCTCTAACGGGGGGATTATGTGACAATCCGTTGTGTCTTTTTAATAAAGCTCTAATCTCCAAGTATGTTTATTCAATATATATCCAAAGTTATGGAATATCATGTTGAAATAGTATGGTATGACCTTCATACTTAACATAAAATCACATATGATTAGGCCTAACACACACAAGTTCAAAGTTAAAGGGGTTAGTTTGGAATTAATGCAAAGTAAAAGTCATGAAAACACCCCAAAATGGGGTTTACGGCCAAATATCACTCCTAGATAGGAGTTCACGGTCCAAAAGTGAACCTCCCATGGAGTTCACGGTCCATGCCAAAAAGAGAATTGTTGTTTACAGCCAAGTGGAAAAGGAAACATGTGTTTACGGTTCAATTCATCTATAAACACCCCTTAATGGGCTAACTTTCAATTCAAGCCCAATAAGCCATCCGTAAACACCTTAGGCCCAATCTCATTTCAACCGTAAACACCTCCTATATATATATATATATATATATATATATATATATATATATATATATATATACACTCTGATTTATTCATTTCACACACTTCCAACCATAAACACCCTCAAAATTGTCTCTGTGAACAGTTTCAAATTTTCTCAATCTTCGAGTGCTTACGCTTTCAAATCTTCATAATTTCCTTCAAGAACACTATGCCTACAAATCTTCATATGGCATTCATATGTAACAACCCGAACCTTTTTAGTCGACAAAAGTCAGTTGCCGTCTAATAAAATGTCAATTTTTATTTGCTTTCGTTAATTCGTAAGGTTTAGTAAACGACTTATATGTATATCCAAAAGTTACATAAAACTCGAAACCAAAAGCACTTGAAAAACCCAGCTTAACCTCAAAAATCAGAAAAATCGTTCATCAGCACGTTCACGGCCGTGAACCCGTTTCCGGTCGTGTGAACTCGGCCTATATATATATATATATATATATATATATATATATATATATATATATATATATATATATATATATATATATATATATATATATATATATATATAGATTTTACCCCCATTTCTACTTTTCTGGCCGGGAACACACTTATTCTCTCTCAAACCCTCTGACTGCAAACTCATATTTCTACTCTTTTTCTTCCAAAAATCATCAAATCGGCCTTAGGGTGTTGTTGGGAAGCTTCAAAAGTCCATTTTTCGCTGAATCAACAAACCTCCGTTGAAGGGTTTACGACCGTGAACCCTTCAAATCTTCATATTTCACGAAGAGCACCAAGAATCGTTCATGGCCGTGAACCGTGTACGACTATGAACTCCTTCCAGCAGTGAAGACTTTGGAAACCAAAAACCCTCGTTTCACTTCAACACTCACGGTAACTATTCCTAACTCAAAAGTAAGTGTTTTTCTAACACTTTAACTAATGGGTTCGCTAACGTAAATGCAAATATGTATATAATTATTATTAGGATCCCGTTAATTGAAGCGTACACCAACTCGAGGGTCCTCATTTTCAGTCTCATTGTCCGGCACATTCGCGCAACCAACTGTGAGTTCATACCCCTATGGTTTTACTATTTTACGTTTTTAGGGGGGAATACAAGTCAAACACAAATAGTTTTTGTGAACTTTATCCACGTTGGAATTTTGAAGTCTTTCCATGTCAACACTGACCATAAATAACTTTATTTGTGTTATATAATTTTTGATAAAACTTATAACAATGAAAATACATTTAAAAAACAATCTATTCATATATCTTGCATAAAAAGTTATACAACAAAAAATAAATTATTTAAGGTCAAAGTTGAACAAAAGAGACTTAAAAAGTCAAACGTGGACAATAATTTTGGGACGGAGGGAGTAATAAATAATCAATTGACAGTAACTTGATATATGGTGTGACCCTATAGGATCATATATTATTAGTAATATCATTCTATAATGACTCTTGGGCATACAAGATCTTTGAGATGCGACATGCATTATTTGGCTCAGTCGGCTCCCTTAATGACATCAATGTTCTTAACATGTCTCCATTACTTGTCGATATGTACAGCGAGACTGCACCAGACTACTCTTTTCAAGTAGCCGGAACATCGTATAGGAACGAGTATTATCTGGTGGATGAAATCTATCTAGAGCGTGCTTGTTTTGTGAAGTCATTGTCTTGTCCAAATGATCGGAAAAGGTTGAAGTTTAAGAGAGCTCAAGAGCGGGCGAGAAAGGATGTTGAACGAGCATTTGGAGCTTTGAAAAAACGTTGTTATATTCTTAAATATCTTGCGCCGTATATGGAGGAGAAGAAAATGAGCGATGTGATGTATACTTGTATCATATTGCATAATATGATTCTGGAAGACGAAGGAAATGCAGTATGTGAGTATAACGAAAACGAGACCGTTCCATCGACACAAGTTTTTGAGGTTGGAAGTGCGGAGTACATGTCGAGGAGGGCACTAGTTAATGATGTTGAGACACATCATGTTCTTCGTGGGACTTAACGGAACATATTTTAAACGTCAACCACATCGATCTTAACACGAAATCGGTCGACGATTTGGAACGTCAATTTTCCAATGAAGATGTTCTCTAGGTCTATCTAGGTTTGATAATTCTAGTTTGTATGTTTTTAATTTTAAATTCTTTTTTTTTCTCTGTGTGTTTGTTGTTATTTTGAATTTCTATGTTTTTATTTTAAGTTTAATGAATTTTTAGTTTTTAAAAATTGTTATGTTTGAAAGATTTATTTTGTATATTTAAAAAAAAAAAAAAATAGGTAGCATGGCAAGTATGGCAGCTCGTGCCTACCAAATGACAACTTTTTGTAAGAATGTGCAAAGTGTGATGTGGCGCCTAGGTGGACTGTGACAAGTGTGGCACCACACCCACCAACCTAAGACCCTTTCGGCTCCATTAAAAGCACATCCGAAAGGTGTGCCATCAATCAAAAGTTGTTTTACTACACAATCATCCAATAACTGGCCGCCACCGGTATCCTTGAAGAACGTAATAACAATAATAATAATAATAATAATAATAATAATAATAATAATAAATTTCTAAACTGGTGAATGATGTTGTAAAAGTAAGCTTTCACTTTGCAGCCTACATATTATTATATGTTGATTAAATTACCCACACCCTTCTCTCTAAGATACGAAAATACCTCTAAATAAATGATAAATCAAACACCTGTAATGCAAAAAGTGAACCATAAGACATTGTTCATACATTATTCTTGAACAGTTCAGTGTCAAATTTCCACTAAACCATGTAGGCTAAACAAAAAACACCTTTTTTTATTTCTTTTAAGGTCCAAACCACATCAAATTCACATATAGAGTTTATTTTTGCCCAAATCAATTCAATACATAGATAACAAGAACACACCAAAGCATGTTTCCCCGTCAATTTGCCCAAAAACTGAAACAAAGATAATTTGATTTCAGTTTTCAATCACCATGGTGAATAGGCTCAACAGTGGTAGATGGGATGTAATGAGTGTCATGAAACAGGAAAAGCCAGAAAGATACTTAAGACTAGCAATTTCTTCATTCTATGGAAATTCCAACAAGGTTCATGACTATATACAAATTTAACTAAGATATACAAAACTAACAGTGGTATAAACGATTAAGAGAAGGAACAATTAACTAAAAAAAAAAACAATTCCCATTAGTTATGCAATTGTAATTTGACTCAAACAAGCCCTAAGCCAAGTTTTTTTTTTTTTTTTGAAATTAAATAAAGAAAAGAAATAATCATACATAGCTGTCCAGATTAATTGCTTAACCCATTAAGCTCATTAAATAAAAAAGGATCAACTCCTAAGCCAGTGAGGTTAAGGCAAGTAAAAGTAAGAAATATCTAGTAACATGCATTAAGTATTGAAAAACTACCTTCCTCTCTACTCATCTAAGCAAACAAGTTAATAATTGTATCATCATGGACATTTTTAGGTAAAAGTAAAATCACAATATATTACATTTCCATTTTTTTCAGATAAGACAAAATTAGATTTTTAAGAGGCGGGGTCTTAAGTCAGCCATCTGCCACCACCTGGCGGAGAAGCTTTCGTTTCCCCATATGAGATTAACGTATTTATGATTATTGTTTTTCTAACTTCTATTGCCTGCCGAGGTCGGCGGAATCCACGTTTCCGACTCGGGACGGATTTGAACTTTCCGATTCCGACACTCACAAAGCAAAAACGATCAACTTTCCGAGAACCATTTTGCCAGTTTTGACGTTCGGAACACGACTTCATACTTAAGAACCGAGGACTCTTTGGACATTTTCTCATCATCACTATCACCCGTTGAGTCTTCATCTTCACTATGGGACCCACTGTCACTATGGTTTGAGTTGTTTAAAGGAGGTGATGTGATGTTTCGTCTGTCTGCGTCTTTACGATTAGACCTACCGGTATGCTCTCCACGAACGGATCCGTGGTTGAGGTGGCAACGAACAACGGCCGTGCACACCAGCCCGGCCGTTCGTGGTTGTGGTGTTTCGTGGTGGGCATCACGAGTGTAAACGACCAATGGTCGTCTTCTTCTCTCCCAACTTCCTCTTCTCTCTCCTCTGTCTTTCTCTTCTCTCTCTTCTTTCCTGTAGTGGTGAGTATACGAGTGGTTCATGGTGGCGTAAGGTGGCTGACTTGGAAGCTCTCCACGACCGAGAGTATACTGGATGGCCTTATAATGAGATTCTGGATCATGCAGGCGGAGTCTTTTCCGGGCAGGGACAACATCTTTTGCATCTGCCCGGTCAGATGACTGTCCTGCCCAGTTGACAGTGTGAGGTGAGGGTCTGGCTTTTCCTTGATTTGACTTTTCTTTATGTTTCTTTATACAAATTTTAAACTTATTATACATTTTTCTGTTAGCACGTTCAGCAAGTATCATTGCTCTATCAAGCTCTGACATTTTTGAAACCCTTTGTCTATCTTCTTTCCCTTTGTAAAGATCACTTCCAAAAGAGTCATCATCACTGTCAGCTGACCGAGCAGATGACCGTGCTGCCCGGTTGACCGTGTCTTCTCTCTGATTTGACTTTTCTTTCTGTTTCTTTATACTGTTTTTCAACTTTTTATACAGTTTTCTGTTAGCACGTTCAGCAAGTATCATTTCTCTATGAAGCTCTGACATTTGTCTGTCTTCTTCAACTTGTAAAGATCACTTCCAACAGAGTCTGTGTCTTCATGATTATAATGAGAATCTGGATCTTGCAGGATGAGTCTTTTCCGGGCAAGGAGTTCGTTCAATGCTCCATCTTTTTCATCTGCCCGGTCAGCTGACCCATGATCATCATCTCTAGTATCACTTCCATCATCAGAATATGAACCCTTTCCTTGTCTTCTAGATGCTGGTGTTGAATGCAGGTTTCTTCCTGTTCTTCCTGCTGCTTCAAGAAGCATCTCATCCAAATCCATTCCAGATGGTGGTGTTGAATGCTGGTTTCTTCCTGTTCTTCTTGCTGCTTCAAGAAGCATCACATCCAAATCCACCATGATTCTTGATCAAATACAAACACCAACAGTTTTCCAATATCCTGCATGGTTTGCAGCAAATTATTTAGCAAGTGTAATAAAAACTCACATTCGTACATAACCCACAACAGTTTCCATCTTGGAGTGTTTCATATTAAGTGCATTTGAAAGACTTTTAGGTTAAAAAGTTAAATTTTTCACACAAAATGAAAATTTTCCATTTTCTAAAATTTCAAAATTTTTGGAAAACCGATAATCATTGTTTTCCATATTTTTCTCATTCCATAATTTTTCTAAAATATAAACGCACACCCACTCCCACCCACCCACCTTTACATAGGGGTGAGCATAGAGATGACAACGGGGGTGGGGAATACAGGTAGGCTTGGCAATTTGGTTGGGTTTGGGTTGGCGGGTTACGGGTTGGCGGGTTGGAATCCAGAAACTCTACCCAACCCATATAATATATGGGTTGGCGGGTTGGCAGGTCACGGATTGATGGGTTGGAAACATCAACCCAACCCAACGCGCATAACCCGTATAAATATACAGGTTGGCGGGTTCACGTGTGGTCAAACTCATCCCGTATAACCCATTTAATAAGTAACACATTTAAGATGAAATTAAAAAATCCAAATAAAATGAAGTCTAAAAGTCATAAACATTAAACATAAAGTCATAAACATCCAAATAAACTAAAAATCAAAACATTCATAAAGTTCAAACATATCCAAAAACAAATGTGATAATTCATTCATGCTAAAATTCTCATTTCTTCCTCCAACACCAACTTCTTCAAGATGACCTTCAAATAGAAACAATATGAAAAATCAAATTTATGACCTTTTGAAAGCTACATAAATATTTGTACTAAAAAGAACTCACCAAGTGACACCTTAAAGTATGTTCGAATTTGTAATTCGCGTATCGTCTTCATTGATGTTCAAATTCATTTCATTTTGAGTTAGGTTGTCAATAGCCACATTCAAATAAACTCCACAAGGAGTCAACTAGTCAAGGATGGATGACTGGATCATGAGCCACAAGCCTACAAGCCCTCAATGCCGCATTGCCACATACATACGACTATATGGCGGAATATATGAAATTACGAATACCAATTACCAAATTAAATTTTATGAACCAATATGAGTATAATATGATCTTAGATTGTTAAAAACTAAAATAAATAGATATATTAGGCGGGTTGGTGGGATGACCTGCGAACCCAAAAAGGTAACCCAACCCAACCCATTAAATAAACGGGTTAGCGGGTCAAAAATCTCAACCCTAACCCGCTTATTTTTGTGTCGGGTTCGTGTCGGGTTACGGGTTGGGTCGAGAGTTGTCACCCCTAAATACAGGGGACCCCAATCTCCATCCCTATCCCTGAATTATCATTCCAATCTTCATTCTCATCTCATCCCCATCGGGGAATATAAATAAACCCTCATCCTCATCCCCACTGGGGACTGGGGATCCCCAACGGGGAATCGGGGATTTCTTTTCCTCTTTTAATATGAAACTTTTTCGTAAAGAAAAACTCTTAATTTCAATTTTTCTAGCACAAGTTTAAAGATATTTTTCACAATATAAAAATATCCTTAGATTGCATAAAAAATATAAACAAATTTTCTACCAAATTTTAATATATACATGAAAATCACGTAGAAAAAATTATCAGAGTGATATTTGAGGTAAAATAGATAAACCAAACAAAAAAAAAATTATACACGAGTTTAAGTTAGATAAAAGAAAAAGAAAAAATATAATTTCAATCGAGTAATTACTAATGAGTTAGGTTATTTGGATCAAATTTTATGTATTGTAAATTTTACTATAAATATATGTTTTGTATTATTTTTATATATTAATATATACCGGGGGCGGGTCCAGGGTCGGGGATTAGGGGTATCCCCATCCCCACTTTTTTATTCGTGGATTCCCCATCCCCGTCCTCATCCCCGGTCAACTTGGGGATTCCCCAATCAAAACAGGTGCGGGTTTCGGGTTCCCCATTGGGTATGGGGATTTTTGTCATCCCTAGGTGAGCATTTGGACCTATTGATCGGACCGGACCGGTGAATCAGACCGGAACGGGCCAGATCGAACCGTTTTTTGGACCCCCGGTCCAGTTCTCGTTTCTAGGATTTCAGCAAAACCTGTTTGGTCTTTTTACCTGTCCGGTCCGGCCGGTTCCGGGTAAAAATCGGTTTTTTTAAAAAATTGTATTTTATGAAATTATTTAAAAAACATATATCATTCGTTTTAAGTCGGATTAACATACAGTTTTTTCCAAAGTGTAATTTAGAGTTGGTAAATGATTTTAGACTATAATTTTGTTGTTTTTAGTGTTATATTTGATGAGTTACAAACCTTCAAAAATGAAATATCAAAGCTAAAATATTTCAGCTTTTCAGCAAGAATTTTAAACTTTTGTATTCTGTGAAAATTTTTAAACAAACATATATCATTTGTTTTAAGTCGGACTAAAATGCGATTTTTTTAACTTGTTATTTATAGTTTGTAGATGATTTTAGATTCTAATTTTGTTGTTTTTGGTATTATATTTAATAAGTTACAATCTTTCAAACAAATGGTATAAAGTATAAATAATTAAAGTTTGACTAGTCTAAAGAGCACAGTAAACAAAAACATATTCATTTTACATGGCATTATTGATTTAAATTATAAAGGATATTAATCATCCATTGATGGCCTAACGGGTAAAACAAGTGACACTTCTCCCTTTGTCAGGCATGCATGGGCCTCGAGCTTGCAACAACCAGGTTGTCAAAAAACAAATCGGTTGAGGTCCTCAATTATCAAAAAGAAAATTATATAGTTTATCTAAAATGGATATATATATATATATATATATATATATATATATATATATATATATATATATATATATATATATATATATATATATATATATATATATAACCGGCTTCATTAAGTTATCTAGTTACAAAACATTAATTTAACAAAAACTAGAAAACGTATTGATTTTAATAAATACAAAAACATCACAACTTCTTTTAAACACTAGGAATAATATATTTGATTTTTCGAAATCTTCCCTTTCCAAGTATATAATTTTTGATCTTAAATTCAAATTTCATATACAGTTTTATAATTTTTAGGACAATGTTTCAAGTATAAGTAAGATTTACCATTTTATTTGAATTCAAACAAGTATGTCGCATACAACTCTTATCAAAAAAAAATGTTGCATAGAAAAAAGGAGTTGCACATGATAAGAACAAGGCAAGTAAAAGTAAGAAAAATCTAGTAACACGCACTGCATTAAGTACTCAGAAACTACCTTCCTTTCTACTCATCTAAGCAAACAACTTAATACTCTATCATCGTCAACATGTTTAGATTAAAACAAAACAAAAAAAAAAAAAAAAAAAAAAAAAAAAAAAAGTAAATGTAAATCACAATCAAACAAAAATAAATAAATCTTGAAACTATGGTGTTTTTTTTGTCTTCTCAAAACTTGATGGTATTATTAATTTAAGTCAGATTGGGTCTTAATTGGTTTTCTTGTCTTCCGCATTACTAGTTGATGCCAAGGCTACCGTGGATTCATCCTCATCCTCTCCACCAAATCCAAATTCGTTCACTCTCTTTTTGTCTACCGGATAAGCCCATCTTTGATACAAATATATCAAAAATATCACATCTGCAATAACAAAATCAAATTAAGTTGTTTGTCGCAATTATTATTCAAAAACTTTAATTGCTTGTTCATGGAGTTACTTACCATCACGGAAGACAGAAAGTCGATGTAGAATTGGCATTTTGATGACAAATGCAAAGAGATCATCAATAATCGTATTCAAAAACTTGTATGTCATCTGCCTCCATGGCATATGAGCAACTGATTTCAGCTTATAATTGATGAACAGCTGTGGACACATCATAATGAAACCTACAACAACAACATATAATTAAATCGGGTAGTAGATTAATGTTGTAAAAAGAAGAAGTGAAAATTGTTTTTTTTTTTTTGTGTTTAGAGGCTTACCAAACATGTATACACAGCTTGTAAGGGAAGAGAGAATCCATGAATACCAGCTCTTATGGGTTTCATACATGAGTGAATAAACAGAAGAACAGGCAACAAGTACAAAAAGTACGTAAGACAAATACTTCATTGCAAGATCATCGTATTCTTTTGTCTTGTTTCCAGAGTAGGTATCACGATCACTGAATTTCAATTTAGGTATGGTCCCACTTCTATCGATCTTTTAACAAAAAAATAAAAAGAAAACATAATTAGTTGAGAGGGATTATATATTTGTATCTATTTTTAAATGTGCATATATACCTCAATGTGCATTGCTTTCCCTATTTTCCAAAACTCAATGCAGCAACCGACTCCAGAACTTGCAAGAATCATCCATGAGGTGTCGTTGTCCAGAAGGTAAAGGAAGACAACTAGCTGACAAAAGAAACTCACAACAACTGATTTTGCTGAAAGTCCTTCCATGGATTTGTTTTTGTTCCAGAACTGTATGTCTACACAATAACAACAATTTATTGAGAAATGCTTCCCAGAATAAAAAAATAAATAAATAATATATGATTTTTGATATCATATTTACCGTTTTTGAATGCCAAAAAGTCAAAGACGGAATGAAGCAGTGAAACAACCATGGTGATTCCCAGGAGATAGGGGTTTCCTTCCACAAACACTCTCTGTATTAACAACAATATCATACATTATTATTATTATGGTGTTTTTTTTGCTATTAAAAGACCAAAATACCCCTCCATATGTATTTTATACATGTAACAACCTTCTAAGGGCGTTTTTGCTAGCCAAATGGAACTACGGAAGGAATTCAATTCATCAAATTCCATGTTTGATGAATTTCACCATTCCTAGGGATATGGGTGGAAGGAATTCAATGCGATACTTTCTTTTGCAATTAAAAGACCAAAATACCCCTATGCCTGCATTTTATACACTAGGGGTATTTTGGTCTTTCAAATCCAGCTGATTCCTTCAAATTCCATGTATGATGGATCTCACCATTACTAGGGATGGGTGGTAAGGAATTCAATTCCATACTTACGTCTACTATTAAAAGACCAAAATACCCCTGTGCCTGCATTTTATATACACTAGGGGTATTTTGGTCTTTTAAATCCAGCTGATTCCTAACATAACTAGGGATGGGTGGTAAGGAATTCAATTCCATACTTATGTTTACTATTAAAAGACCAAAATACCCTCTATGCCTGCATTTTATATACACTAGGGGTATTTTGGTCTTTTAAGAGGATTATGAAACAGAATACCTTAAGCTCATCAGCTTCTCCTTCGAGCATACTTCCATAACTGCGATGAATCTGGAATGACTGATCAATCTGCAGGAAAAGCTGCCATTTGGTCATGCTTATTGGTGCCACCTCTAGATGAAGGGGCAATTCGGTCACTGTATCATTGAGGGCTATGAGCTTATCTCTAAGTAACCAGAATTCATTGAAGAATACGGTTGGATAATAGTTCCCTGTTGTAGGCTCAAATTTCATGTCTGTAACTAAAGTCAAGAAACTCAAATTGTTATGAAGTGAAAGAATGACAAGTTGTTAGAAGTTGGAGGGTGTTGATGAAAATATTGTTGGTATATGCACACCAAGAAAAATACATACTTTTGAAATATCAAAGACACAAGGGAATCTGATTCCTTCCAATTCTTAATAACACATTTTGATTTATAAATGTTTTCATGACAAATCTTTTTTTAAAGTTTATGATCTTAATTAAATTAGAATCTTAGGCAGGGTTTTTCTTCATTCCATCATGGAATGAAATGAAAACTTGTGATACTACCCACTTCATTTATAAAGCCTGCAACAGCACATCTCTTTTTGAGAATTTCATGAATTTAAGTAAATTTTAATTTTATCTTCATTTATAAAGCCTTCAGTTTTTTAGTTTTGTAAACAATAAATTCTATATTTACAAGTTAATAACATACAGGATAGTTTTAAAACCATACCTTCTCCTTATAGTTAAATAATATATAAAATAGTTTTAAGACAATAAATGCATTAGAAAACTGAATCAGAAAAGGATACGAGGAGCAACATTGGGTGGAATAGCACGCTGTGAGTACCTGAAAAATGGGATAAAAAATCACACGTCATAAAAAAACTCCATTTTTGGAACAAAAATTTAAGCCTCAAAACTATAAAACAAGCCAACCAAGTAGCAAAATGTGATTGGAGAGTTAATAGTGATATTAGGAAGCAACATACTTTGTAAAATCATCAACTAAGTTAATAGTGATATTTGGTTTCCAATATGAGATATATTCCACAGGACCTTCATCCTTTAAATCACCTTGAGGTTCTTCAACACCCTGAGTAACAACATAACATACACATACATTCAAATTTCACATTATTAGCCATAAACAACCAAGTTGAACACTTGAACAAACAAACCTCAGACACTGCTTCATCATCACTAGTGCCTTTAGAGTTCCCCAATAAGCTCTTCTTTTTGTTTGCTTTTGACTTTGGTAAGTATGCAACAACAGCTGCAAATAAAGATATGATTCATTAGATACATATGCAGAATTAATTATATATTGACTATATTGTCCATTTGGTCAAAGTTGACTTGATGAGATACAAAGTATTACGATGAGTCAGCCCAAAGGCAGCTAAAGGCTGATACTCAGGGTCATTTGGGTCTGCTGGATACCCTGAACGTGCAAAGAACACATGAGAATATAGACTCCCATTATGCTTCAAAGCCTGAAATTGAAATGCAATTTACATTAAGTGATAGTATAAAACGTTAAAAACCAACATATATTGTGTGTTGAAATAAGGGTGAAGCATCAAATGTTTTGAAGATTATTATCACCTCTGATGGATAATACTTTAAGGAAAGAGTCCTGGTGCTTTCTGGGCCCCAAACTGCGTAAGGTATGTTTGATTCATGCCATATAAGTGCATCTTCATTCCCAAAATCATTAAACTTCTCATGTTCAGAGACATAGAACCACATATCCTGGAGAAAAGATTCATGGAAAAATAAGTTTCAGGTTACATACAAAAAAAAAAGCCCAATAAAGTAACGTAAACATGATAGAAGAAAAACAACATGATCAGAGTCAACAATCAACAAATAAATTAGACTATTAGAGAACATTTGATTTTTCTCCATATGACTTTCTGGTAGCCATAACCAACCACAGAAACTTGTAGGTGAGTACTTAACAATTCAATTAACATTCTCAAAAAATTTCCAATTTTTCCCAACAAAAATGACACTTTGATGATTTAGGTCAAACCTAATCGGTTTAAAATGCAAAAATGTTAGTTACTTCACTTGAAATACGACAAATCATTCCTTCATGTATCACTAGATATGTAATTCAATGCGGTCAGCAAAAGAAACAACAGCAATTAGTTTTAAGAGCAACAAACACTAAACACTTTACATCCGAACGGATGGTGTAATTCGTTGACATGTTAATCAAAACGTAGTGACATAAATAAAAGTGAAACAAATAAGAATTAGGTTAGCGTGTATCATTTGCGATCCAGATTTAAAAGTAAAGTGATTTACACAATGAATCACGAATAACGGAGTGTGTGTGAAAAGCAGAGGGAGAAATAGAAACGGACCAAAAGTTCAGCCTTGTGGAATAGATTGGAGATCTGAAGAGCAGGTTCGGAGCCAGAAGACGAGGGTTTACCACCGGGAGAGAAAAACTTGGATGCGAAGTAATATATGACAGCTACCCTTATGATTCCGGTAAACATCTGACCAAAACCCTGCTGTTGCTGTGGTTGTCCTCCTCCACCACCAGCGTCACCGCCCTCCACCGCAGCCGGCGGCGCCATCTTGTTATCACAGTCCGCCGGTTGTATAGTTTAGAGAGAGAAAGAGAGATGCAATCTAGCAGAGACAGGAGTAGGAATTGAATGGAAAGGCAAGGGGGTGGGTTATTGGGGACTCCGATTATGCCATCGTGTGCCTTTAAACAACTGTGGAGTCGCACGTCAGCCTTCTATGATGATAAATATCAGGCTTCCTCTTGATCACGTTAAAATTGCATATAAAATATCATTATGAGTCTTTGGATATGTACTTTTAACCTAATTCTCTTATTATTAGAATTAGGATATTTAAGTCATATAACAAAAAAAGATAAATGCTCACTGTTTTCAAGTTTTAAACCATATCGAATAATATACGACGACAAATTCAAAGTTAGTTACAAATTTTATTATTTAAGAATAGTTGCAATCGAAAGGCTCACACGACAAAGTACTGTACGACCTATCCTCCCCAGAACCAGCAGCAGGGAAACAACAACCGCAACTACAACAACAACACCGACAACATCGGCAACAACGCGGGGCCAAACCACACCTGTTATGGATGTGGAAAGACTAGGCATTTTCGTCGAAACTGCCCCAACATCAACAACCCCGGGAATGGAGGAGCAGGGAGAGTGCTAACCATGGGTCAAGGAGAAGCGGTTCAGGATCCCGCTGTTGTCACTGGTACGTTTCTCCTAAACCAAACATATGCATGCATCCTATTTGATACCGGGGCAGAACGAAGCTCTGTGAGTAATAAATTTAAGCACTTGCTAAAACAACAACCCCAGAAGCTTAATGAAACCTTTACGGTGGAAATGGCTAATGGAAAAACAGAATCAACTGGGGAAATCTACGTAGGATGTACCCTTGACCTTAAATCATCACGTCTTCTAAATAAACTTTATGCATGTAAACATTAGTAGTTTCTATGTGATTATCGGCATGGACTGGTTAAGCCCCCACCATGCTGAAATTATGTGTCACAAGAAGGTCGTTCGCCTTCACCTCCCAAATCGCGAAACCCTAATTATATACGGAGAGAAATCCAGTGCGAACCTTTGTCTTATCTCGTGCATTAAGGCACAAAAGTATCTAGGAAAGAAAGACTTGACGTTTCTGGCTCACATAGTGGATAAGTCCAAGGAGGAGGTCAATATTCGGGACATCCCCGTGGCTTGCGATTTCCCGGATGTCTTTCCCGAAGATCTTCTAGGGATACCCCCAAAAAAGACAAGTCGAGTTCCGAATTGACCTTATGCCAGGAGCTACACCCATCGCCAAATCGCCCTATAGGTTGGCTCCTGCGGAGATGCAAGAACTGTCCAGCCAACTCAGTGAGCTTTTGAACAAACGATTTATCCGACCCAGCTTCTCACCTTGGGGAGCTCCGGTTCTCTTTGTCAAGAAAAGGACGGTTCCTTTAGGATATGTATTGACTACTGGGGAATTAAACAAGCTCACCATCAAAAATCGTTATCCACTTTCGCGAATCGACAATCTATTTGACCAACTCCAAGGAGCAAGTTGCTTCACTAAGATAGACCTGCGATCCGGATACCACCAACTCAAGGTCCGGGAAGAGGATATCCCCAAAACTGCTTTCCAAAATCGTTACGGACATTACGAATTTGTTGTAATGCCCTTCGGTCTAACGAATGCCCTGCCGCACTCATGGACCTGATTAATCGAATTTGTCGACCATTCCTCGACAATTTTGTCATTGTTTTCATTGACGATATCCTAGTCTTCTCGAAGCGAAGAGGAGCATGGCCAACATCTCCGACAAATCTTGGAACCCCTACGAACCGAAAAGTTATACGCAAAACTCTCTAAGTGTGAGTTCTGGCTCCGTAGTGTGAAATTTTTGGGTCATGTTGTTAGTCAAGAAGGGATACATGTGGATCCTTCTAAGGTTAAAGCCATTGAAGGATGGGAGATTCCAACGACACCCACGGAGATTCGTCAATTTTTAGGTCTCACGGGATATTACAAAAGTTCATTCAGAATTTCTCTAAGACCGCCAAGCCACTTACCATGCTTACACAAAAGGGTGTGCCATTTGAATGGACAGAGAAGCAAGAAGTTGCCTTCCAAACTCTGAAACGGGCTCTTTGTAGTGCACCAGTACTATCATTACTAGAGGGAACGGAGGACTTCGTAGTTTACTGCGATGCTTCAAATCAAGGGTTAGGTTGTGTACTCATGCAGCGTGGTAAGGTAATCGCTTATGCATCCCGAAAACTAAAGACACATGAGGTTAATTATACCACCCAAGATCTCGAATTGGGAGCAGTGGTCTTCACCTTGAAGATTTGGGGGCACTACCTTTATGGTACAAAGTGCACCATTTTCACTGACCACAAGAGTCTCCAACACATTTTAAATCAAAAGGAGTTAAACATGAGGCAGCGAAGATGGGTTGAGCTGCTAAACGATTACGAGTGTGAAATCAAGTACCACCCAGGCAAGGCTAACGTGGTAGCTGATGCCTTGAGTTAGAAAGAATACTCAAATCGTCGTGTGAAAACTCTTTCAATAACCATTCAATCCCATCTGCCCTCGCAAATCAAGGAAGCCTTGTCCGTCTGTGGGTGGTATGAGGTACTGAAATGCAAATACAAGCCCAACTCCTCATGAAATTTCTTCCAAAACCTGAAAGTAAAACGCATGTCTCAATTTGACACTATCGAGGCTGGCACTCCATGTCGTGCTACCACCTCTCTCACATAAATCTTGGCCATTCTCTCTACAGAAGAACTCTCACTCATAGCGAGGAAGTGAGCGCTCCTCGTCGGCCGATCCATAATCACCTAAATCGCGTCAACTCCACGCGCCGTCCTCAATAATTTAGTGATAAAGTCCATAGAGATATGTTCCCACTTCCACTGGGGAATCTCCAGAGGCTGCAATGGGTCATGTGGACGTTGGTGCTCTGCCTTAACCCAACGGCAAGTCAGGCACCTCTCAACTACCCATGTCACATCCCTCTTCATATAGGGCCACCAATAATCTCTCTTCAGGTCCAAATACATCTTAGTGGCCCCTGGATAGATCGATAATCTCGATCTATGCGCCTCCTCCATTAGTATATGCCGAGCTCCGCCTGTATAGGGCACCCAAATCTGCCCTCGGAAAGGCATAAGCCCTCGACTATCCGTCACAAACTCAGACACCTGCCCAATTACTCGCTCCCTCTTGTGGTTCTCCGGTTTCACAGCCTCCACATGTGCCTCTCGAATGGTATCTAAGACTGGAGTCATCACCGTCATCCTCATACACACATCTCGGATCGGAGCACTCGTTGCTCTACGACTCAGGGCGTCGGTTACCACATTAGCCTTTCCCGGATGATACACAACCTCGCAGTTATAGTCTTTCACTACATCCAACCACCTCTTCTATCTCATATTCGGGTTGGGCTTATCCATGAGATACTTCAGGCTCTTGTGGTCCGTGTATATGGTATACCAAACCATGTATAAATAATGACGCCAGATCTTGAGGGTGAAGACCACCGCCCCCAGCTCTAGATCGTGGGTGGGATATATCGTCTCATGAGGCTTCAACTGGCTCGATGCGTATGCTATCACGTGCCCCCTGTGCATCAGCACTGCACCCATCCCTAATATAGATGTGTAGCATCCTAATTTCCCGATATCAGTTTAAATCTCTAAGAGTCATGTTTCAAGGGAGAGTCGATGTCACAACTAGGAATTCTATGCTTTGTAACAACAACAATGATAACATTTGTGAACCAAAAATGCGAAAGCATGTATGATGATTATTCAATAACAACCACAGTTTCATCAAATACTTCATACAGACACTTCAAATAGTCCAGTAAAGATTGGAAACATTATAAATCCTGGTTTAAGTCCATTTTGGATTAGGATTTCCTTATTGGGCCTAATGGGCCAATATGCTTCCAATTTGATTATTTTAGACTTCGAACTCTTAAATGGGCTCTAATTGGACCCACATTCATGAGACTTAACCTTTTTGGGCCTTATAAACCTAAAATGAACTAGTTTATCTTAATGGGCCTTATTGGGCCATAACTAATTTAATTAGCTCTAATGGACTCATATCCATTCTCTTATACAAAAATTGGGTCGTGAACTACTCTAAAGGCCCAATGGGCTGAAAAGTATTTATTTGGGCCTCATAATTTCGAGCCAAGGCAAGTAATGGCCCAAATTAATCCACTTCCTCCTTCTAGCCCTTCTCTCGGCTCAACTATATAAAAAAAGGGGAAATTAAGGGATTAAGGAGGGTTAGCCACCTCCTTATTAAATAATGGACTTCCATGCAAAGTTCACATACCTCCATGCACCCATCCCTTCACCTCTCTCTCTTCTTCCCTCTCTTTTTCTTCCTCTCGGCCGAGGCTACCCACACACACACACACATCACCATTGCAAATTACTTCAACTCTCTCTAAGTCTTTAAGAACATCTCCTTACCTTTCTCAAAAATCTCGAAAACTTAGAAGGGCTTCAAGAGAATCTTTCACTTATACCACCATCCTTGGTAAGTTTTTACTTAAATCCAAAGTTTAACCTCTACATCTCATCAAAAATCATCTTTTCAATCATTCAAATTCATGATCATACTCCTTAGAAGCAATCTAAGCCCAAAGACTTCTAAGGAAGCTTGTTAGGCCGAAAGATCTCATCATTTTCATCCTTTCTTCTTCAAAAACCGAAACATCAAAGCTAAGGTGAGTTCATACCCCTCTATTTTCGGTTTCACATTATTTATGGGGGAGAATACAAGTAAAATGTGTAGATCTATGTGTGTTTGTATGCTATGTGTGATTTTTGTGTTTATGTGATATGTGTGTGCCAAAAATGAAAGGGATTTCGAGATCTATAGTTCAAGGAGGAAAAATATGTGATCTAGGAAGTATTACACTTAACAAGTTAAGAAAATCTACCATATAAGGGTTAAAATAAACAAGTTACAACATAAAACTCATTATTGGGCTATTTTTGTCAAATGAGCAAAAGTTTGGGGAAAATTATCATTCACGGTTTTTATAATGACCAAAAAGAGTCCAAACAGTTGAAATAGAAGTTTTTATGAATATTATGCTTTTCAAAGGACTAGAAACGAAAATTTTAGTCTATTGGGCCAAACTTTGGGCTTTTCGGCCCATAGGCCCAAAATTGCAAAAAAAAATGAGTTTTAAGGGGCTGAAATGGTAAATTTTCCAAAACAGGGGGTAAAAGGGGTAAATAAATCTATTTCAGGGTTTAAAATGACCCTCTTTTCCAAAAAGGATCAAAAATGCAAAGTTTTTGGATTTTGGGTAAAAATTGTAAAATTTGCGAAAAGTTTGGACTTTAACTGAAAATCCTTTACCAAAGGGGCTGAAACTGCCAAAGAGTAAATTTTGGGCTAAAAACATTATTTAAATAAGTCTATGGGCCAAAAATGCAAGAAAATAGTTTAAGGGCCTAAAATGTCATATTTTTTTTATAAAAAGGGACTAAGATTGTCATTTTTATTAAAGAAGGGCCGAATAGGTCAACCAATATTTTTGAGTCAATTATTTTATTACTAAGATATTTGGGTCAAAAATACCAAACTACAACTTATGAAAATAGAATGAAGAATATACATATATTTTCAAATATCGTTATAAACAATCGACAAGCTTTGTGCCTTTGCGATTTAACAATTGTTCAATCAAACTTCCGACAATTATACTATACATAAAACAAGTCAATATTCAAATTTTTGGGCTTGAAAGATTTTAAACATGCTTATTGGGCCTTCGTGACCCATTAACATGACTTTTGGGCCCAACAATAATAATAAATGTTTATTGGGCCTCCTGTGACTCAATTACATGCTTAAGGGACCCTCAATGGCTTTTACGTGCTATTGGGCCTCAGTGGCCCATTAGCATTGCTAGTAAGGTCCAAGTAAATCATATGCGAAATGGGCCAACGCGTCCTTCGTATACTCGACACCCTTATAACAAGCGTGATTAGTAGGACATCGCGGTCCTCTTCTCTTCGTCTGTTAGGCTTACCGGCTATTCAAGTAAACAAAATCCAGATCGTTAATCAAAGTTAATCAAATTCATTTGGATTAAGTGAGTAATAACGGGCGACACCAACAAGTGTCGGTCATAGTCTGTAGTTATAATCAAAGTCTCCTGGAGGGAGAGCGAGAGTTTGTGTATAAATCTATACGGGGGTGACTCGCCCACACCTCAGCTGTTCGCTACAATTAGACTTGGCCAGTCTAGGGTGAAAAAATCTTGATCAAAACCGACGTTTAGAAAATCCCATGATAGGCGAAGTAGTCATTATTATGCATGATTATAACGACTCACATAAATAAATCCAATACCATCCGAGTAATTAAGGTAATTCGTAATCATTAGTTGTGACGGTATAATAATTCAAAACGATCATACTATTTATTGGAAAACATCGGGTTTTCCGGGGTAATCAACATTAATCACTTGTACTTTTAATAACTACAACGCCAAACTCCTCATATATATTCACGTTTTGAAATCATTCTTGCATAAACCTATGGATCTTCACACTTTTTGTATAAACATTTGCGGTTTCAGAAAATATCGGATTTTTTGGGTTTTATAAACTATACAAAGCATTTCCATACCAAACCTGCTTATGAACTCACCAACATTCCGTATGTTAACGTTTTGAAAATAACTTGTATTCTCAGGTAACAGGTAAGCTGAAGAGTAATACCAAGTATGTTAGGATGGTATGTTTTGAAAACTTTCAAACAATTTATGCTACGAAAATGTAATATTTAAACAATGTACTTGATGTGAACAATGTCAGTTGTAATGTATTAATGCATGGTGATGTTTATGTTATGTTTCATGTATAATCATTGTGATGATATTCAATTTAACTCACGCGAGCCCTTGAACGTTTCAGTCGTCTGGTTCGGGGGTGTGACAGTCGACGAGTGGATAGGCCAACTTGTTGATCAGTAATCAAATAAGTCGCATGAATTTTAGACCCTACTCGATCAGTTGGAGGACCCAACTCGAAGAGTAGGTGCTGGAAAGTGAAAACCCTAATTTTTAGGGTTTGCACCCTATTTAAAGGTCCTTAACTTTCCTCCTCAGCCTCCCTTGTCACCTTCACGTCCAGAGAAACCCTAATAGCTAGCTAGTCTCTATTCTTTAGTGTGTAAGACCAAAAGAGCATGTATTGGAGCATTTCTTGAGGAGTTAAGAGCTTGGAACAAGGAAGAGCTTGTAGATCCAGCCTTTCCAGTGTTGTGACAACAAGATTGAGGTATAAAGCTACCACCTTTACATTTCATTGCTTAGATCTCCCTTTTTGGGTAAAAGAAATGGTCATTTCTAGGGCATTTTGGGGTCACACTCGGATTTGAGCTTGTCACACGGGCATAGTTTCAGATCTTGACTTCCCAAGGCCTTATGGACATAAAGCCTCAAGCTTTATGTATCCCTAGCCCTCCTTCATGTCCAAAACCTCTTCTTAATGCTAGTTATGAGTGTTTTAGCTTCATAAAACCTTGCATGCACGTAAAGTTAGCAACTTTACGGAATAACAACACCCTAGGAGCATAGATCTTCTATTTGGAGCTTTGGAGCAGCTTAAAATTGTCTGAATGAGTGATGGACTGAATGGGACTCGACAAGTTGCATGGTTGAATCGACGAGTCGGTTGAAGATTGCCCGTATTGGTTTTTCATGGACTCGGCGAGTCAGTAGGAAGACTCAACGAGTTAGTTAGGGTTCTTCCTGATATTTGGACACGTGTAGAATCGACGAGTTGGTGGGGAAAATCGGCGAGTTGACTCAGGGATTTCACGATTTTCTGAGTTTTAGAGGAACTCGACGAGTCAATAGTTGGACTCGACGAGTTGGGTCAACATGGACTGTTGACCTTGACTGTTGACTTGGACTTTGACCAGGGTTGGCCATGTTTGAATGTTGAGGGTATTTGGTAAATGAGTATTTATGAAAATTGATCATTGGTGGTTATAGGTGTTGGAGTTTGGGGCAGTGTTTCGGGAGCATGATTTTATGGTTCAGTTCGACATTGCAAGGTGAGTTATCATCACTATATCAACATGGTATAAGGCACCAAGGTCGACCCTTTGTCTGATTTGTGTTCGGATATTTGCTTGATATGTTTATTGACTTGCTAGATCTGCATCCTGGTAGTTAGGATGGTATTACATTTAGTGACCTGATTTAGGTCAGTAGCTTGGTATATGGGATGATGTTATGTTAGTGACCAGTTAGGTCGGTATCCTGTTTATAGGATGGTTGTTGTGTTAGTAATATGTTAGTTCGGTATGATTATTTATTATATACATGTTAGCGTATGATATTTATGTTCATATGATTGATTAGTATGGGGGTTGGGTTGAGGCAGGTCTTGCTTCGTGCTGTAGACCAACATACCTAGGGCGGCTTGGATAGATTGCAAGCCCAGGAGGGCACATGGTCAGGCCGAAGGCCCAGCGAGTGCTCTGGATAGGTTGAAGGCCCCGAGAGGGCGGTCCACGTACCGAGGCTCGGAGAGTGGGCCAGGTAGACTGAAGGCCCGGTGTCGGCGGTCTAGTCATACTGTAGACTCAGAGAGTGGACAAGGTGGATTGAAGGACCGGTCCGGACGGACCAGTCACACTGTAGACTCGAGATGCATGGATGTTCTGTGTTTGTTATATGATATGTTATGGTTGTATGAGGTTGGTATTTTGGGGGGTAACTCACTAAGCCTTTGAGCTTACGTTTATCGATTATTGTTTCAGGTGCAGTGGATGACTGCGGGAAGGCGAAGGCGTGACCATACACTTCCTCATATTTTGAATTGGATTTCTCGGATACTCTGATACGAAACTATTTTGAAAACAAATTTGTAATAAATCTTAGTTTGAGATGTTTTAAAAGTAAATTTGGCATGAATTTTAAGGGTGCTACAAGATGCATCGCAGTAAACCACAAAGTCCTCCACTCCCTCAGGGAGGGCTAACACCGGGGCTTCGCACAATCTCTGGTGAAGAGTCTCAAATGAGGCATGCTGCTCGGGACTCCAAATAAAAGTAACACCCTTTTGGGTCAACCTGGTGAGAGGGACGACGATCTTGGAGAAATCTCTGATAAATCTCCTATAGTAGCCGGCCAATCCTAGAAAACTCCTGATCTCGGTGGGGGATCTTGACACCTCCCATCTCATAACCGCCTCAATCTTGGCCGGGTCGACCAATATCCCATTCTGGCTAATGAGGTGCCCCAGGAACTGGACCTTTCGTAACAAGAAATCACACTTGGAGAATTTGGCATAGAGCCTCTCCGACCTCAAAACTACAAGAATCTCTCTCATATGCTCCTTGTGCTGCTTTGTGGATCTCAAATATACCAAGATATCGTCGATGAACACGACCACCAATCGATTCAACATAAGCCTGCACACCCGGTTCATGAGGTCCATGAATGATGCCGGTGCATTGGTGAGCCCGAAAGGTGTCACCACAAACTCGTAGTGCCCATAACGAGTCATAAAGGCTGTCTTCTGGATATCCTCCGTGCAGACTCTCATCTGATGATACCCAATCTTGGAAAATCAAGACGCCCCCTGTAACCAATCGAACAAATCGTCGATCCTCGGAAGTGGATAATGGTTTTTGACCGTCAGCTTGTTCAACTCTCGGTAATCAATGCACATCCGGTGTGAACCATTCTTTTTCTTGACAAAAAGGATCGACGCTCCCCACGGCGAAGTACTCGGTTTGATAAATCCTTTCCCCAGCAGCTCCTAAAGCTGTAAGGATAACTCATGCATCTCTGGTAATGCAAGGCGATTAGGTGCCTGGCGATATGCGCCGCTCTCGGAACCAAATCAATCCGAACTCCACTTGCCTCTCGGGAGACACACTCGGTAACTCCTCGAGAAAAACATCCGGAAACTCACTCACTACCAGAAACTCAGCGATAGAACTCGGTCTCTTAGTAGCTACCCCGCGTATCCATCACATACGCTAAAAGCCCCTGCAACCCTGCTATAGACTCTGTCTCGCTCTGGCAGTCAAGCAGAAAGCAGACCCATATCTGGTACCCTCGCCATAAACTGTAAGCACTCCCCCACTAGGGTCTCATATGGTCACCATCTAACGCTTGGAGTCGATTACAACTCCGAACCGACTCAACCATTCCATGCCCACAACGACACATACATCACCCATCGCGATCGGCACTAGATCTATCGGAAACTCAACACCAAAAATCTCGAGCACACATCCCCGGATCACATCAGTAGCAAACATCTCATGCTCATCGGCTATAGATACTCTCAAAGGTCGACTCAATGCCTCACTCGGATACTGATGTGGTGACTAAATGCTAATGACACGAAGGATCGACTCGCACCCGAGTCAAATAACACCAAGGCAGGTACAGAACTTACAAGAAAAGTACCTATACACTACAGAATATAAGCACAATATAACTCAAAATAGAATAAGTAAAAGAACACATATCGGCCATGACTTCTGGTGCTGCGTGGACCTCCTCCGCTGTTAGCTGAAAGGCTCTCCCACAAACTATTGGTGTCTCGACCTTCGCTGGTCAACTCTCGGTAGCTCATGAAAATTCATGTGCTGATCCCTGAAGCAGCTGGGGGCACTCAGCCTTCCAATGGCTGGTCTGGTTGTAGTGAAAGCAGACTACAAACCCCTTGGGGCAATCCCTCGTCATATGCCCTTCTTTGCCATATTCGTAGCAAATACCCGCTCGACATCATCCGTCATGACTCTTGCCGCACTTCCCACAAGTGCGGCCTTTCTGGCCCCCTAATCTTGAATCAGTGGGCTTAGCCCGCTTGGCTGCCGACTGCGACTATGCCGGCCACCGATCTCTCCCCTGAGACTCTGCCTCCTCCCTGGCCTGAGTCTGCAACTTAATCTCCCTCTTCCGGGCATTTTCCCGAAGCTCATCAAATGTCTGATAAGACGAGTTCGCCACGAACTCTCGGATATCCCTCCTCGGAATGCTCAAATATTGGCTCATACGTGCCTACTCAGTAGACACGTGCTTAGGGCAGAACAACGCCCTCTCGTGAAACTGTTGGATTAATGTCTAAGTCCATAACTATAATTGGTAAGACTTGACCCGACCCGACATGGTCCATTTGGGTTGCATGGCATCATGCACTTGGATAGACTAAAATGAGAGAAATAACACTTAAGGTTTATTAATATATTATAAGTTCTAATATATTAATAAGATTATTTAATTAGTATTGATTAATAATTGATTTAGAATTAATTATGTGATCAAAAGAAGACTAATTAAATATACGGGTTGATTGTGTAAATCATCCATACTTATATAGTGGGCTAATGCTCCATGGATTATCAAGTTGGGCTCAAACCCATTGGATGCTCCATGGATGCTCCATGGTGTATTTGAACCCATGGATCCAAGGAAATGGAAAGCCATGACAATTAGGGTTTACCCTAATTGTAACAATTATATAAGCATCTTATTGATGTGAGAAATCAGCCACTAGATATGCATGGAGGGCAAGCTGATTCTTGAAGTGTTCTAATTTCTCTCTAAGTTATTCCAAGTGCTTATGGTGTTGTGTGAACCATTTGAGGTGTCACACTTGGGGCACTAGGCACTCAAGCTTCATGAAGACAAACACCAACAAAAGGTATGTTATTCTAACTTGTGTTATTCAAAGTTTTTTATGCTAGAATAGAACAATACCTTGGAAAGTTGATATTTGCATGTATAGTAGATAAAACATAGATCCAAGGTATTTAGGGTTGCATGTACACTTAGGAGTGTTAGATTGCTCAAAACCCAACAGTGGTATCAGAGCCTAGGCTTGTTTTCTTGTTGTACTTGCTTAAACTGCTTAAAAATCGACTTTTGGTGCTGTCTGCCCAGCAGACTTGCCGAGTCCATGAAGGGACTCGACGAGTCCACGGCAAAATGCATCCAACTCGCCGAGTTTGTTCATGCACTCGACGAGTTGGACCCCCCAGACAGCATATTTTCGAGTTTTGGTGCTGGAATTGATCTAGAATCATTACCTTTGACTGTTTTGGGCTTATAAAACTTGTTTTGAATGTGGTAATGATTATGTTAAACCAATTTCAATGCTATAAATAAAATTTTCAAGTTTACATGTGTTCATGTTATTCTTGAAAATTGTTGATTATGAATGATCATGCTTATGAGTTTTGCTAGATCATAGGAATTGTGTGCAAATTGTTTGGTGATATAATTCGTGATCTTGTTGAAAATTGTATGGAGTTCATAACTTGTCCTCAAGTTATGAATTTTCAAGAATTTTATGTTTCCTTGATTTATGAGTTAGTTTAGATTGATAATGAAAAAATTATGTTTTAGTTGTTTTCAATCCATATTAGTCTAAAAGAAGTTCATAAAATATGTTTTTGTAACTTGTCTTCAAGTTTTGTGAAAAGTCATATTTATGAATCTTAAAAACTCATAAAGTTTTGTAGGTTACATAAAATGTAAGAGTTTTTTCCATTAAATAGTTTAATGACTCCATAACTTGTCCTCAAGTTATGGATGTTGAAGAGACACTTCTTTAAAGTGTTTTTAAAGAATAAGGGGTTACATTAAAATGAAGAGTCTTCATTTTAATGAACCATTAAACTCATAAGTTATGATTTAAAGAGTCTTGAAATAGTTTCAAAACTTGCCCTCAAGTTTTGGAATTTGAAAAGTTACTCCTCATGTATACTTTAATTCCAAATTGAACATTGAAATTTTAAAAGGTTTAAAATTCAACCCTTATACTATTATTATAATTTTAATTATATACATATGTATAAGAGGAAGTCAATCTTACCGTTAGTAGGCCTCATTCACGAAGCCGGTCTATAAGGGGGTATAAGGTTACTGCCTATAAAATGGCAGTTTAATGGGTGTCCACTCTCACCCACCGTTTCCTTGACTAGTAGAGGGTCGTTAGCCGAACGGGTAGGAATGGACTATAATTCTCCCTTCATTAAAAGTATAATGAAAAATACTAAGTAACTAAAACTTATAAATTCCCAATCTTAGTTACTTAGAAAAATGTGAAAAGGTGCTAGCCCATAAAATTACACTTTGTACCTTACCAAGTCGTTAGTGGAGCGTGTGTGGTTAACCGGCACACTAACATGGACTAGTAAGAGTGGCAAAGGGTAACTTGACTTTATTATAGATCGGTGGAGCGTGTGTGGTTAACCGGCACATCGATTAGGTAATATTATTGAGGGTACCAAGTCAATTTGTATGGTTATTCACACCTTGTTTGTGATCCTCGGCATCCCAGTCACAAACTTGGGAGGGCACAATCGAGATTCAAACATGCCATTGAAAGTTCAATGTATCTCAAAAGATCTAGGAGTTTCAAAACCAATAAAACCTAATAATAAAATATTTCGTTTTCATGGTGGAAATTGGTAAATCGTCATTTACCTACCTTCAACTATTTTATAATTTGGATTACGGCATCCCTCTTCCAGTTATAAATAGGTTGTTGGGTCCTAGCCTTAATATTTCATATTGGGTGTTATATTAATGACTTTAAATCAACTAACTTGAATTTCTCCCATTATAGATGTCTATTTTAGACAGCTATGGTCTTCCCAAATCTTTAGGAACAAGCTTCCAAATGAAGATGATATCCCAAATGGCAATCAAGGTGAAAGATCAATCCCTTTGTTGGCATTTGTGGGACTAGAAATCATACTTCACTTCATCCACCTCCTCCAATAAATCTCCCTATCCCACAAGTTTTAAGACTTGATAAGTTCTAAGTCACTCAATCCCTATTGGCAAGCAAAGTCCATATGTGCTTAGATCTTGGGGATTAAGCCACATATTGACAAGTCGGGAGAGTCGGGTGTCGAAGTCTTGAGGTAGCTGGCTGCTGACTTGGTTCTTCAGTCACTCCCTGATGACAGGTCGCGACAAGACCCTTAATGATCTTACCTATTTGCTTGATGATGCTAAATCAACAATGATTTGGAGCATTAGTAAAGAAAATTGGATTGGAAGATCTACTTTCCAAACCTATTTGGACATTGAAAATGGTGACATTGGAGGTCCAGGAAAAACTTTCTCTTCCCAATGGAAAGGGATCGGCCATAGTCAACTCGGTTGACCAAATGGTAAAGAGAAAGGTTAAGTCTGTGATAGTCTCATGTACCGTTTCCAAAGAGTCCATATGATTCTGTTGCCAAAGGAAAGACATTGGTTGCGAAGCTGCTAAATTTACATGAAACATCTTAAGGATGGTAAAGTCAATAGGTTTGACTCTACTTCAGGTAAAGTCCGTTGTCTAACTCTATTAGGTTTCTATTCTGAGATTCTTATTGCATAATGTGATGAGGTCATATGTTGATGTTTTAAGAATCAAAGAAAAAGTGAAGAAACTTAAAGGAAGTATATGCTGATTCTGATCGCGAAGATGGATTTCGATCGCATGGTTCGGTGATCAGAATTTTGAGTTGTTACTTAAGAGTTATGATATATATTGCCTAGGAATAGATAACAACAAGTTTTCCATATGGATTGTAAGGATAAATTTTTCCGCAATGTTTTAAAATAAAAGAAAAATGGTTTTGATTTTATTTATTTTAAGTATCCTTACAATGGCATTTGTGAAAAATTGTTGATTATATGTTTCCATTGATAAGCAATATAGGTAAATGGATTTGATTCTTTCATTAGTGGAAGTGTCATAATTTACCAAATAAGGAAAGATTCTCATCACCCAAGTTTCAGTTGGATAGAAACTTGGAATCATGCAACTTGTATTGTATGATCATGAGAATTTTTTTATATATTTGGGAAATTAAGTCTAATTCCTTGTTCACATGTATATGTGAATCAAGTGAAGGACAAAGGGATCGGATACAATTGGGTGTGCGCTGATCAGGTCCACCACAAAGTTGATAAGATTATTCATTATGATTTACTAAAGTTTAGTAAATGTGGTTATACTTACAAGTTTAAGTATAGTTCTGGATCATTGGAGAAGTTGACATAATGAGTAAGAAGAATCAAATAAGGCAGAAAGATAAAAGTTTCTCTAATCTGAAGAGATGGGAGAGTACTTGAGTATCTTGTTTTATGATCACTAGTAGAAAACAGCCCTTTAATGACGCGCAAACAATGATACTCGCTGATAGAGGACGCGCATTTGTGTGTGCCCTAAAAAATAATGTCAGTTTTGTAAAATTTGAAGGATCAAGGACACGCATTTTGTGCGTACCCTAAAATTATTGTCAGAAAAGAAAAAAAGGAAATGCGGAGGGCGCCTTTCATAAAATGTGTGTCGTCTAAATGTGTCGCTTTATAACATTTTAATGAAACACATGTTTTTAAGGCAGGATTTCACCCGCCTATTGAATCCCCAAAATTAAACCCCCCAAGCCTCTTCCAAAAAGCCCTAGGCCTTCATCTTCATATCAGTGTCGCACCACCACCCAACCTCCGATCTCGCAGCGCCAAGTGTCTCTGACCATCTTCTCCAAAAATTCTTTCCTGTCGCACTACATCGATAAAAAAAACCCTCATCACTATTTTAGGTCACCATTTACACAGCCTCACTATTCTGAGAGTTTAAATCGAGTTTTCATTTGACCATAAAGTCAAAATTGAATCGAATGTTCATTCGTCACAAAGTCATTGATATGGACGACGATGCCTCCGCCACCGGTCTCTAGTCGACGACACCGAACGAAGTCTCCTCCTCCGGCCGCTTCCACCTCCCCCTTCTTTCACATTGTTTACAGGTACGATCCATCAGCCATGAGACCATAAATCAAGAAGAAAGGTGCGTATAGTTTTAGTTTGTGTTTCTGTTAGGGGATTTTTTATACTCCTCATTTCACCTTTTATTTTAAAGAAAATCATATTCATGAAAATTGTAATTATTGATCGTTGGAAGCATAGGAGTTGTGGTTGTAGATCTGGATTTAGGGAATAAAAGGGCCACTGTTCACATTGGTGCTTGCATCGCTTCATTATTAGGTCAAGGTGGGCCCGATGACTGCAAATTTATCCCTCAAGCTCCCCCCCCCCCCCCGATGGTCCTCTGGTAAACCGAATCCTTTAACCTTTTATTCACAACAATTTCATACACGATTATACAGCAACAAAGAGGTCTTCCTTCGTGAACTTATCAGGCAAGTTTCAAACTTTTGCAAATTTCTAGTTTACTTTTAAGCCCTTATGTTGATCATTTATTCATCTAACATTTACATAAATCAAAATCTTTCATACTTTCAGCAATGAAAGTGATTCCTTGGATAAGCTTCGATTCCTTAGTGTTACATATCAACAGCTTTGGAGGGTGCTTCAGAACATGACATATGTATTAAAACCGATCAAGAAAATGGAATAATTACCATTCAGTAAGTTAAGAATCTTAATTAAAATAAAATTTAATTGAAAAATTACTAATTTCCATATGTGTATTCAGGGACTCTGGTATTGGTATGACTCACCAAGAACTAGTTGACTCTCTTGGAACAATTGCCCACAGTGGAACTGAAAGTTTCTCAAAGCCAAAGGTATATGCTTTTATGCTTTTATGATTTTGTCAACATATATAAATATTTTATTTTGAGAATTATAAATAATACACTAACAAAGTTTCTCAAAGCCTTAAAGGTATATGCTTTTATGATTTTGTCAAAATATATATGAGAAATATAAATAATAATATACTTACACAAATCACAGGATAACAAAGAAGTTGGTTCAGACAAAAATTTGATTTAGTGTGGGATTTTACTCATTGTGAATAATTCATGTTTGTCTGTTTCTGCATACAGATGCAACTTTAGAGAAATACATTTGTGTCAAGAAAAGAAAAAATGGAGCTCCTTTCTTAATCCCCACAAGAGCATCTTTTGCCCAATGTGAAACTGCACACAATAGGGTATTTCTTTTTACGAATTTGCCCCTATTAAGCCTAGTAAGTCAAAAGGAAACAACTTTATTGCCTTGTATTCTTACCTGATGCATCAGTATTCTGCTGATACTTTTCCAGCTCTTCTGTAATTTCTTTAATAGATTTATTTGCTCCATATGTTGAAACTATTTATTTGCATGTTAGTAGTGTATACGGAGGTGAAGAAAGCCTGCAACTTACAGGTCCTGAAATAGTTTTTGAGCTTAAATATCTATTGGATTTGTCGACTCTTTGTTGGCATTTCTCCAAAAAAAACATTTCCCATGTTTCTAGAGGAGACAGGATTTTCACCTGAAGATGTTCTTATTCAGGAACCCAAAGCTGGAGTAAGTATTCTCTCTCTCTCTCTCATGAATGTTGCAAAAGTATGTGTCTCTCTCAATTCACCTTTTGAAGAACCTAGCACGTATCTATATTGCAGAACCTGTAAGTTTTTTCCCCTTTCTTTTCTGAGTAAACCATAGGAAATAACCTACTCCTAGTTTATTACTATGTATAGGATGTACATGTAACAATTCTTTACCCATGATATCCATGTACTTACACTAAACTAGATATTCGCCCATAGAAGTGATATGATTTCATTGATTGTTTTTAGGTTCTTGCACGGGAGTATTTAATATCATTCACCGAGACCTAAAGCCAGACAACTTGTTAATTGGTCCAGATGGCCATATCAAGGTAAATAAAATTAAATTTCTAAATAAGCAACCAATTACTAATAATTATAAAATGATTATTTGTTACAGGTGTCAGATTTTGGGCTATCGAAGGTAGGTCTGATTAACAGTACAGAGGACTTATCAGGGGTGCATCAGAAAACATGACCTCTATTTATGGGGAAAATGATTTTAATACTACACTAGGAAGAGAATGTCAAAAACAGTCCGTTGTTGGGACTCCTGACTAACTATCTGGCTCCTGAATATACGTATTATCATTTATTGTAAGATCAATTGGAGAAAGGGCATTTTGGGTAACTATTATATATATGTTCTGCTGTGTTATAGGTTGTGATATGCCTCATGTTGCGGAAGACAGTTCCACTTATGAATTATGTTCAAGTGAGTAAACTTATCTATACATGTTGGTGTAGTTTAATTTATATTTTGTTTAATACTCTACTTGAATATAATTTTATATATGTCAACCATGTGCTCTTTTTTCTCTTCTGACAGGTTTAAATTTTTAATGGCATTACAAAGGAAAATTTATGTAGAAGTTGTGTAACATTCATCAAGTTTTTGGACTCAATTTGATTTGGTGGGGATCTTTATGCTTCTGTTGACCTATTTTAATTTCATGCAGGCTGTTTTTATGTTCTGTGTTATTGCTGCTATTGGTTCTTCCCAGAGGTACTATTCTTGTAATCTTGTGCTTATTTGCTAACCAACCAAAGCTTATATACTTACTGTAGTCATTTAACTGAAGGGAACTGGTTCCTGCTGTATATTATGCATCAAGGTGATTGAATTTAGTAACTGATCATCTTTTGTGTGACATGGTTTATGTCGTGTATATTATTTTCTAGAAAAATTCTACATAGTGTTAGGATCATGTTTGCATTTAGAAAAAAAAAATTAAACAGCAAAAAGAGTCTTGATATCAGTTTGTTTTTAATTGGAAATTACAAACATATAAAATACCAGCTCATTATTGGGATTTATCTCATCAAATACAACGAGTGGACAGGTGACATGTTTTAATTGGAAATTACAAACATATAAAAAGGAATATACTACTCCACTACATTGATTTCTAACCTCCACACCCTCCTATTTGAGATCATGTCCTTGAAAAGAGCCAACTCCTGCATGTCTCAACTCTCAATAATATGTCCTTATTTGTAGAGCCCTTCTCTGCTTCATTATACTTAGTCACTAATTATGGTTCACAGGAAACAAATTTGTTGTGGGAAGTGGAGCTAAAACTGTTTGTATATGTTACTATGAGCAGGAGAATAACTGGTGTGGAGGTTAGGAGAATAACTGGTACTAATAGCTGACTATTTGGGTTTTTAACTTCTTTAGTTGCTGACAAACCACATACAATATTTATTTCCTTAGGTGGGTTAGTAAGCTAATCAGGAAAAAGCATGATTCTTCTGTGACCAGAGTTGCCTGGCATCCTAATACTGTTTGTATTTTCTCTTATTTCACATGACTATTATTATTATTTTTTTTCCAGTTTGCCACTTTAAATTTAATATTAAGCTTTCTTTCTATACATTCATTGTTCTTCTGACCATCCCATCTCTAGGATTTTTTAACCACATATATTAGGGAATGAATATAACTATAAGTTTCTTTTTCTGTTACTTAGACAATTATATGTTAGAAAATATTATTATTTTGACATAATTAGTTATTTTTGACAGGTTCTCATTGCTACAACATCTACCGATGGAAAATGCAGGGTATTCTCGACTTTTATTAAAGGGGTTGATGCAGGGTATTAGGCTTCATCTTTTCCTACATTTCACATCTTTACTTTTACCACAACATTCTCAATGACATATGTGATGATGGTTGGCAGTAAACTAAGGAAATCTGGAAGTGGATCCTCATTAGATGCAAAATTTGGAGAGGTTTGGCTTTATTATATTTCTGAATTAACCTAGAGTTTGTGCTATGAAATCATGGAGAAAAAAATCAAGTGAATGACCCTAATTAACCTAAAGGAATACATATATGCTACCATATAACCCTAATTGTATTTGCCTTGTATTCGTGCACTTTCTAATTGATACTTATAACATATGTCAATTAAAATGCTATCCTCTTTTTCCTTAAGAGAAATAAGTTTATTTATTGTTATGTTTGAGTAGCTAATTGTTCAACTTGATCTCTCATTTTGCTGGGCCTTTGGTGTCAAATGATCCCTAAGTGGTAATAGCTTAGCTTACGTAGGTGAGGGAATTTATTCTATTGCTTCATATTCAAGTTAAGTTGCTATAAGTTTGTAATTGGTTTGTGGATTCTGATGGAATCCAGCGGAATTGGAATTAGAGATTCAATTCCATGGCATGTTTAGTTGCCAAATGACGGGATTCAATTCCATTGGGGTGGGTGGAATCATTAAGCTCTTAAGTTGCTATAAGTTTGTAATTGGTTTTCCGTTAAAATATTTTATTCAGTATATTGTTGCAAATTGAAATATCTAAATTGATTTTCATTAATTACTTTTACATTTTAATATTCATATATCTTAACTTCCTTCACATGCTTCTCTGCAGATGGCTATGGCTGGCATATCTCCACAAATATATATCCTAATTAACTTGAATTGTCTTGTTAGATGGTAATTATACATATTAATGTATTATGTATGTGATCTATGTATATCCTTATCTTTCCTTGACACAAATAAAGTAATGAAGAGTGCATATAGAAGTGTCATGTTCTAATTGAGGTTTATTATATATCTTGCATTTGCAGCGGAGGGTTGATTAATTTTTTTTGTGTAATGGTGAGAGGCTAGAGCATGGGGTGCTTTTTTTAGCTGGCCACCACCAGCCTCTGCCGCCTCCCTTGTAATAAAGTTTTCTAATTTCTACTGATGATGATGGTATGTAATTAATTGTAGGGTAAAAGGAAGGAATTCCCACACGAGGAGTTATATAAGAGTGAGGAACACATGTCTATTCATGAAGCCTGGTAATTGTAAGGTTATAATAACTTCAAGTATCAACCAGTTATGAACTATGAACTGTAAGTGTTACTGAAATTTAATAAAGTGTCTCTCTCACACACACAAACAAAAAAGGGCCATTTTTTTTATTTTTGAGACTTTTTTTGCAGACAAAAATGACCCTGTGTACCTAATATTAGAGCCAAGTTGTTAGTCCTTCAAATCATAAGTGAAGCAATTCCATCCTGCTACTCGTACCCTTATTCTCTTCTATATCAATTAGAGTCCATTCTTGAATCGGATCCCTTAATGTAAGTTTTACATGCACTACTACTATACAAAATCTAATGTCCAAAAGTACACCAAGATTTTTGAGTTGTTAGGCTTTATTTGACACCCATACTTGTTTGGTTGATTTACATAAAGAAAGAACTTACTTGTTCCATGGTTATTCTTTAGAGGTGACAATGTTGAGCTTCATCTTGCAACTTGCCTCATGGAAGCCTTTGGAGAGTTTCAATAACAATAAAGAGGAGATAAACCAGGTCCAGATTTGCATTATCTGTTTTTCTTTTATCTGAGTTTCAATTACTTCTAAAGGCTGTTGATTGTGTGATTAATAAAATCTTTTTTGTTTTAGCTAATGTTCAAGGCATTACTTGCCATCTACATCCGGTGGACAACAACCAATTTTGTGACATAGAGGATTTTTTTGACATGATATCTGAAACAAGGTCTCCCTTAATAGCAATGTAGTATTAGGTTATATAGTTAGGGAAAACCTCTTAATGACAATGTACAATCAAATCCTCATAATACCAATGTATTACAATTTTTTGTCATGATGTTATTGAATGAAATTAATTGTTTTGCTATATATTTGTTTCCACATTTTTGTATTATGCGTAAATGAGTATCGTAAAGACCCGTCGTAAATGCATATCGTAAATGGTTGTTGAAGTTTATGACACGCAAATGCGTGTCATCTTCATTTATGACAGGGGTTTTAATGATACGCAATGTGTGTGCTAAATGTGCGTCGTAAGGTTACGACACGCAAATGCGTGTCATCTTTCTTTATTACAGGGCCTTCCTTGATACGCATTGCGTGTCGTAAATGAGCGTCATAAATGCGCGTCATAAATGCGTGTTGTCTCTCGTTATGACAGGGCCTTCCTTGACACGCATTTGCGTGTCGTCTGAGCGTTTTACGACACGCATTACGCGTCGTAAAAGGCTGTTTTTCTAGTAGTGGATTATCTTAGTGATTATGAAACCATGTCACAATTAATCCTCTAAGGACACCTTAGTTCATTTTGTTTGACTTAAGGAGAGGAATCGTGAATTGTTGAAATGGTTAGATCAAAAGATAAATTATACTTCGTTCCAAAATTAAATCTTAGAGTCATACTCCAAGATTAAGCCTTGAGTGACATAATCTTAAGAAAGGTTTAAAACACTTGTTAAATGTAGAGTAAAATGTGTTCTTACTCTTGTACATTTGAAATTGGTAAGTTGTGATGTTTTGGATAAAACAAAGACCAACTAAGACCAGTTGTGAGAAGTGTTTAACTTGATAAGAATCTGCACTAACTCTTGAATATTCATTTTTGTCAAGGAATGGTCCTTGACAAAGAGAATCTTATATGTCAAGAGGTCAGTGGGAGTCTTAAAAGGATCTTAAGATAGATTCAAGAACTAATCAAGAGTTTTGTTAATCACTAGACCACGACTTGAGGTTTGTAACCTATCATGTTGACATATTCTGTGCCCATTCCAGTTAAAGTTAATTTTGCATTGGAGTTCTGAGAGTTCTCAACTGGTTGCATAACAACTTGGAAGCAATGGCAGGCCCTTGTGCTACTAGGTGGCAAGAAATTAAGACTGCACAAGTTCAGTCCATATGAATTTAGATTTGTCATTAACCTTGCCGTGTGATTATGGTTATGTCAAATTCACATGGATAGGAACACATACACCATCAAAATCTAAGTGTCATAAGGTTTCTCTCCGATTCATGAAAATGATAGTGAGGAAACTCTTTCACTAGGTAGATTTAAGTGGATAGCAAGTGTGAAGTTTGCATTCTCATGTCGTTAGTGGAGCGTGTGTGGTTAACCGGCACACTAACTAATGAGAATGGAAAAGGTTTAGACTCACATGTGAGCTATGTAAGGAAAGGATTAGACTCCAGGTGTATGATTTGATAAAGTCTTATCAAGGCAATCTAGTATCAGAAATCTGACTGATTTCTAGGTACATGTCAAAGCTAGTGGGAGCATAAAGTGTTATGCTAGATATATAATAATCATTATGCTAGTGGGAGCATGATGATTATGTTGCAAGCTAGCAATGTTAATTATAGAAAACAAAAGTTTCAACTCGCTTTGAAAACGTTGTTTTACTATAATTAAGGGAGAGAAATTTATACTTCATTCCAATTCTACAAGCTTAGATTGAGATTTTAATCAACTTTAGTCAATAATATATATGAATGTTATGTTGGAATGGTTCAACATAAGGAATTTCTATATATGTTGCTGTCTCAAAATTCGATTATGATTACGGCATCCCTCTTCATAGTTCGAATTATGAGAACATGGCAAATAAAAATTTTATAGCATGAATCGTATCCCATATGCTTCGGATATAGGATCGATTGCATGTGTTATAATATTCATCCATTCTAAATTTTCCTAATGCTTAGGGCGTTAAGAAGGGAAAAGGGATTAGAACTGGATATGACTAAGATGATTAAGCAATTGTCGAGAACAATTTGGGGTTTTCCAAAGTTTGGTTACTCATGGACAATTGGAAGTATAGAGTAAGGATCGTATTGACATATTTTGGAAAGAGGCAACTCTTGTTCAAAAGTGATGGTCAAGATGGGAATATGGAATCGTTTCCATAGGTGGAAGTTATTCTTTGAATCTGTGTAAGATTAAAGAACTTAATGCAAAGAAGGATGTTCAAAGGAATGTACTTTGAATTTGAGACTTCATCTCCATGGAATTGCTTTCCATTGGAATACTTTGTAATGTTTGTTGCCAAGTCTTTGTGACTTGTGTGAATATCATTACAAGAGGATCATTGCATAGATTACGGTAAATGACAAGAACTTGGTATTCTTACATTTATAATAAGGATTAGGATTGTGAAATGAGAATCATTGAAGTCATGTTCAATTGATATACATTTCACAAAGAGATGACCATATGTAAACATAGTGTGCATACTTGGAGTATGGCATAGCTATTGTTTAGAGAAACATAGTATGCATGCTTGGAGCATGGCATCACTACTGTTTCAATTCAAGTATTAAGTTGATTAATCGAAACATGAATAATGAGTGATCAATATGGTGCTTAGATAAAAGGTGTTTTATTTATGCTCAAAGTGTTGAGGCCATATAGGACTGGTATTATTTTGTGTTTCACTTTGCATGTTTTGACTTCCAGAATAACTAGGTCATTCTCCCGAATGACCAAGTTATTCAAACCATCCACAGTCGGTCATATGTTGGAAGTAGATATGAATCAAGACTGTCGTGAATTTGGCTTGTATGATTTGTCTAAAGTGCTTTAGACAATGCAATAGTTGCTACAACATTCATGAGTACTCATAAGGGCTGAGTATTGGATTCAACCCACGCTCATTTGGATTCACTTCATGGATTTTATCACGAGTGAATCATGAGACGATAATATCTTATATTCTTCAAACCTAGAGATATGAGTTGTTGACTATGAGTTGGTTATACATTGATTGCACGTAAACGCATTGGTAACTCGATGTTATAAAACGTGCCTTTATGTATGATTCAACAAATAGTTAGTACAAGCATATGAGTCGAAGTTTATCCATTCCTTTTACCTTCGGGATAAAAGCGATATCTGTGGGCCCCTCGATGATTTAGTGATGACAAAAGTAAGTGCTCGGCCGGGCCTGGACTGATTTGATTTGTTCAATTAGTCAGTCTTCATAAATCAGAAATCGGGAAACAACAAATGGACAGAGAGAATGATTATAATCCATGTCTCAGTCCATATGATATCTAGAATGGAGGAATATATGATCACTTATCTAATGGACAAGTCATTGACAAAGGTCGGAGTTCATCGACAAGGTCAGAGATCGACAGAAGCTTTTGAGAGCTATGATTGCTAGTCGGGTTCTGAAGTCATACTTGCAATAATAGTTTTAGACTTATCCAAGTGGGAGGCTATTGGATTAATGTCTAAGTCCATAACTATAATTGGTAAGACTTGACCCGACCCGGCATGGTCCATTTGGGTTACATGGCATCATGCACTTGGATAGACTAAAATGAGAGAAATAACACTTAAGGTTTATTAATATATTATAAGTTCTAATATATTAATAAGATTATTTAATTAGTATTGATCAATAATTGATTTAGAATTAATTATGTGATCAAAAGAAGACTAATTAAATATACGGGTTGATTGTGTAAATCATCCATACTTATATAGTGGGCTAATGCTCCATAGATTATCAAGTTGGGCTCAAACCCATTGGATGCTCCATGGATGCTCCATGGTGTATTTTAACCCATGGATCCAAGGAAATGGAAAGCCATGACAATTAGGGTTTACCCTAATTGTAACAACTATATAAGCATCTTATTGATGTGAGAAATCGGCCACTAGATATGCCTGGAGGGAAAGCCGATTCTTGAAGTGTTCTAATTTCTCTCTAAGTTATTCCAAGTGCTTATGGTGTTGTGTGAACCATTTGAGGTGTCACACTTGGGGCACTAGGCACTCAAGCTTCATGAAGACAAGCACCAACAAAAGGTATGTTATTCTAACTTGTGTTATTCAAAGTTTTGTATGCTAGAATAGAACAATACCTTGGAAAGTTGATATTTTCATGTATAATAGAGAAAACATAGATCCAAGGTATTTAGGGTTGCATGTACACTTAGGAGTGTTAGATTGCTCAAAACCCAATAGAAACATCCTAGTAATCTTTGTCACTGACTTTGTCTTCTGCTTGAGAGACAGAAAATCCTAGGCCAGTCGTTCCCTCTCCACCGGGGGAACATACTCATCTCGGAACATCAATGTAAACCTCTCCCATGTCACTGCAGTGTGCTCTGCAAGATCAAAACTACCCGTCAAAAACTTCCACCAGTCCTTCGCTCCCAAGCGAAGCTGGTTCAGCACGAACCGTACTCTCAAATGCTCTGGACATGAACAAGTGTAGAAACACCCCTCGATATCAGAGATCCATCTCATCACAGTAATCGGATCCTGAGTCCCATCAAACTCTGGTGGCTTTGTGTTGCTGAACTCCTGGTATGAGTAACCTCCCTGTGGCCTGGCAGCAGCGACAACTGCCTCAGTAACTGCAGCATATCGCTCGTCAAATGTCTCGATCAAAGTGGTCTTAATAGACCCAAACATCTCTGGAATAGCCTCTCATATGGCTTCGCCCACCTCGTCGTGAATCATCCTGCAAATCTCATCATCATTAACTCCACTGCTCTCTGGGTTGTGGCGTGTACCCACCATGATGTCTCTGAAACACAACACAAAATCATCAGAGACTCGCTCGAGTATACTCACACTCGATCACTCGCCCCTACTTGCTCCTTATCATCCTCAGGATTCTTACTTGGATTGCCTATGAATCTGGTGCTTTTAGTAGTACGGGCCCAATACTACCTTCCACACCAACATGTAGTCACCCCAAGTCCTCCTCATAGGATCCCAATTCATAAATACTCTATATCTCATGAATCACAGACTGCTCTCTCAATAGACCCCTCTCAAGCTTATCTAGGTGTCTCTCCTAGATTTTCTCTCAACTTAAAAACCCTCACTATGTGATCTTTGCTAAATACTCTTACTCAGCTTATACTCAAAAGCAAATCACAGATAGTAGCAACTCCTAGGCTAAGGCATAACAAATCAGGCAACTCTAGTCTTAAAATATGAAATGCCTAGCCTACCCTCTAACATACATAATATTTCATATAATATCTCAGAACACAAATGTAAGGGTATTTTGGGAAATCACCGTTCGGGCTCTGGCTGATTGCACACACTGCTCCAACTTGTTTTCTCTTAAACTCTTTCTCATTTTAGAAAAATTATCTCTTTTTTGAAAATTTTTTCTCAAATCCTCAGTTTGAGTCCAAACACACCCGGAGGTGCATCCGAATCCCTCAAACCAAGGCTCTGATACTGATATGTGCATAATTAGTCATATATTTTGTGTTAAATCTTAATACTTTTTGGCTATTTTATTGCAAATTATGAACAAAAGGTACTTAAATATGTTTAAAATGTATTTGTAGCCTAAAAGATGAGCTGGGGAGCAAAAGGAAGCAGAAAAAGCGATAGGAAGCTCGGGAATTGAAGAAAGAAGAAAGAAAGAAAAAAAACCTAAAGACTCGACGAGTTGGGTGCCTACTCGCCGAGTAGGTTCGAAGATTCGTGAACAAGTAAGAATCCTTGCTGCATACGGATTTTAAGTGGGGGACTCGTCGAGTCGGTCTATGGACTCGACGAGTAGCCCTTGTTTTCAGAAACTATATAAAGGACTTTAATTCATGAATTTGGAACTTCTCTCTGGAACCCTTGAAGGTTAATTTGCAAATCAAGTTGCTGCTAGGGCTCTGGAACCTGAAGATCAAGTCCAAGCATTCGATTTTGGGGAGATCAAGGCAATTCAAGTGTACTCTTTACTTAATATTTTGTCTAAACTATGTTTGCACCAATTGATTTCGTTTTTGAGTTGTTTTCTACTTTAATTATGAGCTAAAAACTCATAACTTCTATTTAGGATAGATAACTTTATGAATATGGTTTGATTTTATGATTGGATTAATTTAATTTGGTGATTTTGTTTTGTTAAGCTTGCTAAAGAACCTTATGTGTTAATTACAACTATTTTCTATTAATTAACCAACATATTAAGTTGCATGAACATCTCTTAATTGCTAATCTCATATGATTTATGTGAAAACATTGTTATATGCCTAGGAATAGCGAACGTGAAACTAGGGTTAACTAGAAAATAGATAAATTAATGTGTGAGCTTGTGTGACGAACCATCAACAAGAGGTTAATTGAATTAGCAATTTAATTAGCTACTACAAGTCTTACTTAACCCGAATAAATAAACTAGGAAATCTATTAGTTTAATCACTTGGACATTGTTTAAATTTAAATGTTTTCTAAGGATTAGTAATAGCGAACGTGAACCTAATCACATTAATCGGTAGCTAATGCTAATTAATCCGTTGCACCTGTCATAAAATCAACCATAGGAATAAATGATTCAAAACCTAAACAAAAGTCTTTTCCATTATTGAATTTAGTTGATTTTCGTTTGCTTAGCTGTTAGTTGCTTAGTTGAGTATTAGTTAAGTATTTAAGTTTCTAGTCTTGCAAAACTAGAGAAAACCCTTTCTTTTATTGCTTGTTTTTTAGATAATATTAGTAATTAGCTTAATTGTCGTTCCTTGTCTTTGATACCCTACTTTATAAACTATACCACCAATCGACAGGTACACTGCCTTTTGTGTGTCTAATTTATATAAAAAAGTAGGATTAAAACTAGTGCATTTCACACACATCAAGTGTTTGGCGCCGTTGTCGAGGAACGGTTCTAATAGTTAATTTTATTTGCTAATTGTTATCGTTTTTAATTTATTGTATTTTTTTAATTTAGTTTAATTTTTATTTATTATGTATTTTCCAAATCTCGATGCTTTTGATGCTTTTCTTGAGTAAGTAGTACAAGAAATGGAGCAAGACGATGAGGAGTATGACTCAGATGATGATTTGAAGAAATTTGGAAGATGGTTAGATAACATCTTGTCTAACGAACATGAACAATATGAGTCACAAGAGCTAAAGTTACAAGATGAAGAATTTAATCCAGAAAGATATTTGGAGGAGATGGAAAGGTTATTGGCAGAAGGGTCAGATGTAGAACAAGAACAAGCTGAATTGCAGGAACCAACCTGTGGATTGACCATTACCACGACATGGCCCCTAGTTATCCAGTTTGTGTTTCGAAGCACGGGGTGACGATTCCAACTTTGGAGGTAGTTCTGAAGCACGATCCATTTCTGATTTGTACCTGAACAGTTCCCATCCTGTTAGGGTCGAAGACATTTTGTAATGAGTCGAAGACTATACTCTTCGTGTACTTGTAATGTATTTACTAAGACGTCTGTATGTTCGAAGCTTAAATGTAATGTCTTAGTATTTTTTGTATACTTTCCTGTTTCCTATAAATAGGAAATTTACTTAGAGTTAGATAAGAAGTCTTTACATAACTTGTCTTTGTACTCTTTATAAAACTGTGAAAGTATAATAGAGCTGAAACAAGATCATATTTACATCTCATGTTCTTTCATATCATTTTCACTCTGATTTTATTCACATTTACATGATTAACGATTCATCAATTGGTATCAGAGCAATATTCATAACTGCGATCTGATTTTCTATTGAATCTGTTGTATTTGAATCGAAAAATTTGATTCAAAAGTTTCCGGACAATTAGATTCAGAAAATCATCAAGGATCAAAAGTTTTGATTCGATTCTACATTGAATCTGCTTAATCGAGTGTTTGTTCTTGAAATTCTGTTTAATTCATTCAGTCAAAATCAAATTTCTTCATATATGAACACGATGACCTCTTTCTCGCATCTCTTAGGATCTTCTACAAAAATTCCTATGTTGATTCCAGAATATTACGATCAAAGGGCTGACAGAATGGAGGATTATCTAAACGGTCAAGATGAAGAATTATGGAGTTGCATCTCCGGAACAACACAACCTCTTGCAAATGTTCAAAACATTGGTTCGTCAAATTCAACTGATGTTGTTGATGAACGTGCTGACATAATGAAGAAAAATGAGAAACGATGTCTGAGGGAGCTGAGAGGTGCATTGCCACCAGTGGTTTACAACTATGTTCGTGGTAGAAAAAGTGCAAAGGAGATATGGAACACTCTTAAGGAAAAGTATCAAGGAAGCGAAAAGACGAAAATTAACTCAGTGAAGCAATGTTTGGGGGAGTAGAAGGAATTTTGACAGAAGGAAAACGAGACAATCGAAGTCTACTATGATCGCTTCAATGAGTTGATATATCGATGCAATCGATATGGTATCACTCGTTATACAATGGAATTCAATCTTACGTTTGTGATGGGACTCCAAAAAGAGTGGAGAAGCGTTAGTATGATGATTAAAAATCAGCAAAGTTTCAATACATCTTCATTGAATGATTTGTATAATCAACTCAAAACTCACGAAAGTGAGGTCAATGAGATGGATGAGGAGTCGAAGCTTACTATAGGTAGTCCTTTGGCTCTTGTCTCGAAAGTTACTGAAAAAGAAACTGTTGAAAGTGGTCATTCATATGCTGAAGAAGGACTTTTAATGAATTCGGATGATGAAGCAATTGCATTCTACTCCAATAGTAAAGTCAAAAAGTTCTTTAAGAAACCATTTACTTCGAAGACAAGGCAGAGTGAAGGAAGAGGAAATTTTCTGATCAAGGCTGGTGGTGAGGAGAAGAAGAAGATAGAAAAGAAGGAAATGAAAGTTTTTGAGGAGAAGAGAGAGAAAAAATTGAAAGGAGATTCTGGAATAGATTGTCACTATTGTAACGGGCCAATCATCTTGCGAATGATTGTATGCTTTGTAAGAAAGATGAGAAGAAGAACAAGGTGAAGGATGAAGCATATTATTCAGAGAAGCTGGAGGAAGTTAAAGCGAAAGCGAAAGGTATGTCATTGGTTGCCAAATGAGACCAGGAGGAAGAAGGTGTGTATCAAATCTAGTCTTCAGGATCAGATGATGATGCTGATGGGTTTTGGCCATAAGAACATCCTATGTGCTCATGCAAACCCTAATGCTTGGATCTAGGTTTCTCTACTGTACATGCAATTCATCCAAGACTTTAAACCCTAGATCTAGCATGTGATAATCAATATTAACATAAGAATGGGGTTTAGATCTTACCTTGATTGTTATGTAGCAATAACAATCTCAAATCCTCCTTATAATGGCTTTAGAAAGCATAGAGTCACAAGTGTCACTCCTCTAGTGGCTCACAAACACCAAGAGCAAGAGGATGAAGAATGAGAAGAGAGGAGGCACCCAAAAATGTGTTGAAACCCTAAGGAATCAGTTCATCCCATTTTTTAGTCTCAAGGGTCCTTAAAATAGCGAGGCTATTAGGGTTATCTAACAAGGAAACCCTAATTTGACTGCTTAGGCCCTAAGCAACCCATGGACTCCTTCCTTAGAGGCTTGGACGATTTCTAATGGGTTTCCCCATAGAATTCGTCCACTCCATCCTCTATGGAGTCCATTAGCCCAATATTCAACTATCACACAATTAATAGTTCCAGTCCCCTTTGTTTAATTAATGTCTTTTAGCCACAAAATTAATTATTGACTAATATTAATTAAACAATATGATTTCTCCTTTAATATATTATTCTCATAATATATTAATAAATCATAATTAATCCTCTCTCTCAATAATTCATCCTATCAAGTTGGTTTGGTGAAGGCAACCCAAAAGGACCATGAACCATCGGGTCAAGTACATACCAAAGTAGTTATGGACTTAGACACTAATCAAACTGTCTCCCACTTGGATAAGTCTAGTAACTATTATGCATATGACTTCAGATCCTAATCCGCAATCGTAGCTTTCAAAAGCCGTTGTCAACTCTGATCCTATCAGAAGCTCATTCTTTAGATAAGGGATCATATATTCCTCCATTCTAGATATCGTATAGACTGAGACATGGATCTAAATCATTCTCTCTGTCTATGCGTTGTTTCCTGATTTCCGATTTATGACGACTGACAATAGACTACAATTGAACACATCAAATTAGTCTCGACTTGGCCAAGCGCTTAGGTGTCATCACTAAATCATCGAGGGGCCCACAGATATCGCTTTCATCCCACTTTGGATAAAAGGAACGAATAAACTTTGATTCAATGCTTGCTTGCACTCACTCACCGAATCACACACAACAATATGTTTTATAACACCAAGTTACTGGTGCGTTTACATATTATCAATGTGTAACCGACTTGCAAGATACAACTCACATATCTCGGTTTCAAGAATATAAGATGTTATCGTCTCACTAATCACTCGTGATAAAATCCATGAAGTGATCCAAGTGAGCGTGGGTTTAATCCAATGCTCAAATCATATTCATAAGCACTCATGAACGTTGCAGCAAACATTTGCTTATGTCTAATACACTTTAGACAATCCACACACCAATTCACGACAATCTTCATTCATACCTACTTCCAACATATGAACGACTGTGGACCGTTTGAATAATTTGATTATTCTGAAATAATTTGATTATTCAGGAAGTCAAAACATGCAAAGTGAAACACAAGAATAATACTAATCTCATATAGCCCCAAACTCTGGGTATAAATAAAACATTTTATTTAATCATCATATTGATTACTCATTATTTGTTGTTTCGGGTAATCAACTTCTTACTTGAATTATAACAACAATTGTCCCATGCTCTTAGCATGCACACTATCTTTACCTATGGTCCTTACTTTGTGAAATAGTATAATTGAATAACATTTTCAATCACACTCATTTCACAATTCCTAATCCGTTAATTTAAGAATATAAAATTCTCGCCACTACTAGAATATGTTAGATTCTAACATTTTATGCAACGGTCATTTCGTAATGTCACGACACAAAAGTCACCATGACTCGGCCAACAAAATTACAAAATGCTCTATTGGAGATTGTTACAAGACAATTTCATAGTCATGAAGTCTCATATTCAAAGTACATTCCTTTGAACATCCTTCTTGCATAAAAGTTTCTAATCTAGACATTTATTTTCGATATCCAACTCTCAATATGGAAATATTTCCATATTTTCCATATGACAACTCATTCTAAATAGAATCTTATCCATTCATAATAATGTCAATATGGTCCATCCATGACTATACTTTCAACTGTCCACAAGCGATTAATCCTTGGCGAACCTTAAATTGTCCTTGGCAGTTGTTTAATTATTTTAGTCAAAACCGGTTCTATTTCCTTTTTCCCTCTAAATTCCCCAGACATTTGGAAAATTTTAGAACGGTTGAATATTATAGCATATGCAATTGATTGTATATCCGAAGCGTATGTGATGCAATTCATAATAAAACATGACACTTTACCAGTTTCGTACTATAACATCGTCATAATATTTCTATTTGCTGTGTTCTCAAAAATTCGAACTATGAAAAGGGATGTCGTAATCATAATCGTATTTTGAGAATGCAAATAATAAATATACCCTTGACTAAATACGATTAAATTTCTCGATCTAAGCTTTTAGATTGAAAATGAAGTATAACCTTCTCTCCCTTAATTATAGCAAAAAACATCTCTTCAACCCCTGCAACCTTGCAAAGTGAAACTTTTTTTTTTCTATAATTAATATTGCCAACTTGCAACACTTAAATAATAATCATGCTCCCACTAACATGATGATTATATTCATTCCAGCATAACCCTTATGCTCCCACTAGCTTTGACACGTATTTAGGAACCAGCTAAACTTTTAGGAATCAATACTTATTGACTTCCAAAGTTGATTGTTTCTAATACGATTTGCTTCGATAAGCCTTTATCTAAGCTTCTCAAAATCACACACCTTTCCTTAGACAGCTCATATGTGTGTCTAAACTAATTCAGAACTTATCTTACTAAGTCCTAAATGTTCATACTAATTGCCAAATCTCACAATTCGAACTATGAAAAGGGATGTCGTAATCATAATCGAATTTGAGAATGCAATTTACATAGTTGCTATCTCCTTAAAATCTCTCTTAGTGAAAGCGTTTCCTCACAATCATTGTCATGAAGGAGAGAAACCTTATGACACTTAGATTTTATGGTGTATGTGTTCCTACCCATGTGAATTTGCCATTACCATAATCGAAAGATAATGTTTGTGGAAAATTCAAACTCTTATGGACATAACTTGTTCATTCTTAATTTCTTGCCATCAAGGGTCCCACCATTGCTTCCAAGTTATCTAGTAGCTCACCTATGTCAGTCAATGTACTTTCATTGAACAAGGTTTTTGCCTTATGTAGTCTATTGAGAACTCGTAGAACTCATATGCATAATCACTCAACAGGATTGGCGCATAAATAGAATTTTGTCAACACGATAGGTTACAAACCTCGAGTCGTGCACTAGTGTTTACTCTTGATTAATTCTTGAATCCTTTCAAGATCTTCAGACTCCCACTGACCTCTTGACATATTAGATTCTCTTATCAAGAACATTTATTGATAAACAAATATCCAAGAGTTAGTGTGTATCTATATCAACACAAAACATTACACACATTTGGTCTTAGTTGGTCTTTAGCTTCTTCAATACATCACAACATACCAAATTCGAATGTGTAAGAGTAGGAAAACAATTTTCTACTTCACATTTGATGAATGTGTGTCACTCAATTCGCAATCTTGGAGTACGATTCTAAGACTTGATTTTGGAACGAAGTATGACTCATCCTTTTTTGATTTAACCATTTCAACAATTTCCGATTCCTCTTCTTAGCCATACTAGTGCACTAAGATGTCCTTAGAGGATCAATTGTGATATGGTTCTTAATCATTAAGACGATCATAAAATCTAATACAAAAGTACTCTCCCTTCTTCTTAGATTGGAGAACCTTTTATCTTTTTGCCTTCATTGATTCTTCTTATTCGTTCTGCTATTCATTGAAACTTTTCAATGATTCAGAATTACACTTAATCTTGTAAGTATAACCACATTTACTAGACTTTTAGTAAATTATGACGAATAGTCTTATTTTTATTTGTGGTGGACTTGACTAGTGCACAACATTGTGTTCTATTCCTTTAGTCCTTCACTTGACTCACATACTTGTGTGATCAAGGAATTAGTCTTAATCTCCTAAGTACCAAGATTTCCATACATCACATGATTCAAATCATATGATTCCAAGTTTCTGTCTAATTAAAACTTGGGTGATGGAAATCTTTCCTTACTTAGAAAATTACGACACCACCATAAATAACATAACTAAGAATCACATCCATTTATAGAAATACATAAACATCAATTTTTCACAACGATTTCATTGAAAGGATATACGTAAATAAGATAAATCAAAATTTATTTTATTCATAAAAGCAGCGGAAAACATGTCCTTACAATGCAAAATCAACTGAAAAACTATGTAATCAAATATTCCTAACAACTCTATCATAACTTTCTAAGCTCAAAATCTGATCCTTGAATCCATGCGATCGTGATCCATTTCTTCGTGATCAAACTCATCTTACTCTTCCATCAATCTTCCTCTCTTTTCACTGATCCTAAAATCTTATCACATTATGTATTAAGAATCAATGAATAGGATCTTAATGGAGTTAGATAGTGGTGTTTACCTGAAGTAGAGTCATACGTCTTGACTCTCCCATATCTTAGATCTCTCAGGTATACTGGGCAACTTCGTCTCCAATGCCCCTTCTCTTGGAAATAAAAGCAAATTGACTCTTTTGGAACAGCACACAGAACTACTTCAGACTTTGCCTTTCTCTTATGATCAAACTTTTAGACCATGGCATGCCTTTCGTTGCCATTGCCTATATCTATAGAGGTCTGGAAGGCAGATCCACCAATCAACTTTGCTTTTCCAGTGCGCCAAATCATCGCTGATTTAGCAGCAATAAGCAAATAGGTGAGATCGATGAGGGTCACGTTGTGGTCCATCATATAGTACTCTCTTACGAAGTCACTATATGATTCAGGAAGCGACTGAAGAACCCAGTCAACAGCCAGCTCCTCACAAACAACGGATCCCAACATTCTTAACCTATCAATGTGTGACTTCATCTCTAGGACATGTGCACACACTTACTTTCCTTCTTCATGTTTACTTGCCAAAAGGGCTTGAGTGAGTTTGAACTTTTCAAGCCTTTGAACTTGTAGGTTAGGGAGAACAATAGGAGGAGGTGGAGGAAGTGAAGCATGATCTCGTGTTCCTCGATCGAATCGTGGAATATCATCTTCATGTGGAAAGCTTGTTCCACGGGATTTTGGAAGACCATAGTTGTCATACTTTGACATCTACAAAACGGGAGAAAATTCAAGTTAGTTGATTGATTGAGTCCTTAATAAATCACCCAAATGAGATGTTAAGGCTAGGACCCAACACAATATTCCACAACTTGGGAGAGGGATGCCGTAACCCAAATTGCAAAATATTTGAAGGTAAGTGAATGACGATTCACTAATTTTCCACCATGAAAAACGAAAAAGAGATTAGGTTTTAAATGTACTGAAAAACTCCTAGATCCTTTGAGATTCATTGAACTTTTCAATGGCATGTTTAAATCTCGATATGCCCCTCGATTTGTGACTGGGATGCCGACGATCACAAAACAGGGTGTGAATAACCAAAACTTACATGGTGCCCCCAATATTACAGTCACCTATTCGATGTGCCGGTTAACCACACACACTCCACTGAACTATGACAAACATTGAGTCACCCTTTGCTACCTTTGCTTAGAACCATTTAGTGTGCCGGTTAACCACACACGCTCCCCTAACGTCTTCGCAAGGGTACAAAGTGTAATTTCATGGAATTGCATCAAATTCAATTTTGCCTAAAGTAACTAAGATTGGGAATTTTGTATAAAACATTTAGTTACTTTATACTTCATTATACTTTTAATGGAAAGGGTTTGCCCTATCCTACCCGTTCGGCTAACGACCCTCCACCAATCAAGGAAGTGGTGGGTGAGAGTGGACACCCATTAAACGACCATTTTATAGGTCATAACCTTATACCCCCTTATAGACCGGCTTCGTGAATGAGGCCTACTAACGGTAAGACTAGCAATTTAAGTTATACATATATAATATTAGACTTTTAATGTTATATATAGTATAAGGGTGTATTTTACACTTTTAAAATACTAGGTGGTCTAATTTAATAAATTATACTTTTAATTTAATTAAATGTAAACCATATCACTATGGATTTTTTAACTCTCTTTTAATTATACACTTAATTAATTTAATAAAACCATAAGGGTGCAATTTGAACTTTTTCAAAACTTAGGGTTTTAGAATTTCACATTTTAAAAATTAAACTTTTTAATTAAAATTTAAATTCCAAAACTTGAGGGCAAGTTTTGAAACCTTTCAAATCAGTAGGGTTTAGAATTTAAATATTTCAAAATCAAACCTTTTAATAAAAAATTTAAATTCCAAAACTTGATGGCAAGTTTTGAAACTTTTCAAAACTATCTAGATAAAAAATAGGCAGAATTCCCGAAAATCCGCCTATCTGACAGCTAAACTCGTCGAGTCCATTTTGGAACTCGTCGAGTTCATCCAATTCATCGAGTTCCTCATGGAACTCGTCAAGTTCAACAGGTAGAAAGCATAAAAACCGATTTTAAAGCTTGAACAAATAAACAAGGCATCAATACAATAGAAACCAACCTGTCTCTGATGCCACTGATGGGTTTTGGCCATAAGAACATCCTATGTGCTCATGCAAACCCTAATGTTTGGATCTAGGTTTATCTATTGTACATGCAATTCATCCAAGACTTTAAACCCTAGATCTAGCATGTGATAATCAATATTAACATGAGAATGGGGTTTAGATCTTACCTTGGTTGTTATGTAGCAATAACAATCTCAAATCCTCCTTGTAATGGATTTAGAAAGCATAGAGTCACAAGTGTCACTTCTCTAGTGGCTGATAAACACCAAGAGCAAGAGGATGAAGAATGAGAAGAGAGGAGGCACCCAAAAATGTGTTGAAACCCTAAGGAATCAGTTCACCCTATTTTTTAGTCTCAAGGGCCCTTTAAATAGTGAGGCTATTAGGGTTATCTAACAAGGAAACCTTAATTTGACTGCTTAGGCCCTAAGCAGCCCATGGACTCCCTCTTTAGAGGCCTTGGACGATTTCTAATGGGTTTACCCATAGAATTCGTCCACTTCATCCTCTATGGAGTCCATTAGCCCAATATTCAACTATCACACAATTGACAGTTCCAGTCCCCTTTATTTAATTAATGTCTTTTATCCACAAAATTAATTCTTAATTAATTATTGACTAATATTAATTAAACAATATGATTTCTCCATTAATATATTATTCTCATAATATATTAATAAATAAAAATTAATCCTCTCTCTCCATAATTCATCTTATCAAGTTGGTTTGGTGAAGGCAACCCAAAAGGACCATGCACCATCGGGTTAAGTACATACCAAAATAATTATTGACTTAGACACTAATCCAACAGAGCAATGCGTAATCCGACGCATGGTTCTCTGTATGCAAAATACGAAGATGTAATGCGTAATCCGACTAGTGGAAACGTTGAGAATATCAAACCTGAGTTCAAGAAATTGGTTGAAGAAGACAACAAGAAAACAACCGACGAAGGTTTCTTTTCCAACCAAAGCACTGTCGAAAATAATCTAACAAAGAACTTATATGTTTTCCAAAGACAAAAACCTCAACGAAAATGGGTTGAGAAATCAAAAGTTGTGAACGAGGTTTTAAAACAAAAAGTTGAGGAAAATGAAAATTTTGTCAAATTAAATTCAAAAGAATTCAAAGAACAAATTGACAAATTTTCGAAAGATAATAAAATTTCAAAAAGGAAAGCAAGAAAGAATTTTTTTGGCAAACCATTGAATCACGAAAGACGCAAAATGATTTGAAAACGAAAACATCTAAAATGCCAAAAACTCAATTTGTTAAAAATAAGACTAGTTTTCATCTTATTCAGACAAACAGAAAAATTTCAATCAACACAAGGTTTCAAAAGATCCGAAAACATCATTTTCGACAAAGGCTCATCATTTTTCAAAGAAATTTCAAAATCAAAATATTGAAAATCGTTTTTCAACTCAAAAGAAAAATTTTCAACAAAGAGATATTTCGAAAACAAACTGTCACAAACAAATTTAATGGAAGTTATGCTTAGAAATTCCGTCCTAATTCAAATGTTGATTTTGTTCCACAAAATCCGAACTTTACAAATCCTTCGGTGGAACAACCTTCAAAAGTTTCATACACAAAAGGTTTATCTCAAGCGAAAAATATTGATCATTGGCTTGAAGGAAAAGGTCGCATGTATCAGTCCAGGAATTATTCTCAACAACAAATCAAAGATGCTTATGAGAATTATGTGAATACTTCGTCAACTGGAAGCTCATCGTCAAATGATTCGAATGTCTCAATAAAGAAGTGGAGAGAAGTTGTGAAAGCAACGAATGTCGAATCACAATGTAAGAGGAGGAAGGATGATGTCATTAACAATCCCAAACTGTCGAAAACTTATGTTTCGAGTCATTTACCTAGTGATGTGGACTTAATTGATAGTTTCAAAGCTGAAATTTGTGATTGGGTTAAGAGTACTACATTTCATTCCGTTCTTAAAACTAATTTCCAAGGACCCAAACAGCCTTGGGTACCTAAATTCTTTCAATGATCGCATGTATTATGTGATGAGCAATATGATGAGAAATGGTATATCGATAGTGGTTGCTCACGTGACATGACTGAACGAAAGGAGAATTTGCGAGATTATCGAAGCCTGGATAATGCTAGAGTTGTGAAATTTGGCAACAATCACAAATGTCACGTCAGAGGCTATGGAAAAGTAACGAATGGACAATTCACTATGAATCGAGTTGCATACTTCGAAGGCCTTAAACATAATTTGATAAGTGTTTCGCAACTAGTTGTGGGCACTGGCAATCAAGTTGTGTTTAACGAAGAAGGAAGTATTATTTCGAAGATAGAAACAAAAGAAGTGTTGCTGAAATCAAAAAGACATGGTGATATGTTTACTCTTGATATTAAACCAATTGTTGCGAAACCTTCAATTTGTTTACTTTCGAAAGCTAAATCTGATGTTAGTTGGTTATGGCATCGTCGTTTATCTCATTTAAATTTTCGGAATTTAAATAAGTTGGTAACTGAAGATCTTGTTCGAGGCTTACCAATTTTAAAATTTGATAATGATACTTTATGTGCAACTTGCGAACAAGGGAAACAACATCGAAAAGGACATCCAGTGGTGATAGATTCGAAAATCTTGGAACCGTTGGAACTTCTTCATATTGACCTTTGTGGAACATCAACTGTTGAAACCCTCAACAAGAAACGGTACATTTTTGTTATTGTTGATGATTTTTCACGATCTACATGGGTGTATTTTCTCAGGTTAAAATCTGAATTCGCTCAGAGGATGATCGAATTTATCAAGCAAATAAAGATCAAGAGTGATAATGGGTCTGAGTTTAAGAACAAAGTCCTAGATTCGTTCTTAATTGAAAAATGGATTTCACATAATTTTTCGTCACCATATACACCACAACAGAATGGTTTTGTTGAACGTAGAAATAGGTCACTTTGTGAAGCAGCAAGAACAATGTTGACATATGCGAATCTTCCTCAATATTTTTGGGTTGAAGTTGTATCCACAACATGTTTTACTCAGAATCGTTCGTTTATTCATAGACGTTTCAATATCACTCCATATGAAATAATCAATAATCGAAAACCAAATGTTAAATTTTTCCATGTGTTTGGTTGTAGGTGCTTTATCATGAATCTCAAGGATAATCTTTCGAAGTTTCAAGCTAAGGCTGACGAAGGAGTATTTTTGGGATATTCGCACAATTCGGTTGCATATCGAGTGTTAAAGAAACGAACACGAAAAGTCAAAGAAACATTCAATCTTACTTTTGATGACTATTATATTAAACAAGTTGACAAACTCTTTGAACAAAAGCCAATTATTAATGAATCAAATGATGAAACTGAAATTATAAATTCATCTGATTTTGATTATGATTTAATTTTTGGTGTTCCTGACAGGGCAATAGATGCTGAAGTTTATGTGAATGATAATAATCAATCAGACTCTTCGAAGCACATTGAAGGATCGGATTTTACCCAAATTCCTATGACAATTTTTCAACATCGAATTCTCCAAGAATTGGTGAAAGTATGCTAAATAATCCAGTGGAGGGGGAGCATTTGGATACGAATACTCAAATTATGGGGGAGCATTCTTTCGAGGGGGAGAATGGGAGAATGAATGAAGATGTTGAGGGGGAGCAACATAATCTAAATAACAGTGATACAATAAGTCTTGATTTAAATGATGAATTTCACAAAATTAATGATAATCTTTCTGTTGCAGGATCAGAAAATGAAGATTTATACGAAGATGCACATTTGGATTTTGATCCAGCTTATCCACCACCTCTAAAAATGGACAAAAGATCATCCGAAAGAACAAGTACTTAGGAATCCACAAGATGGAGTTTTAACGAGAGATCGACTTCGTGCAAAGAATGAGGTATTAAATACTCATCAAGAATTTTGCATGTTCAATGTTTTCATTTTGAAAATCGAACCAAATACAATTAAGAATGCAATGGAACACTCTGATTGGGTTGTTGCAATGCAATCTAAATTGGCTGAGTTTGAACGAAATAAGGTTTGGAGATTAATTCCTAAACCTGAAAATATTTTGATTGTCGGGTTAAAATGGATTTTCAAAAATAAAACTGACAAAGATGGAAACATTATTCGAAACAAAAGCCAAACTTGTTATAAAAGGTTACTGACAACAAGAGGGAATAGACTATGAAGAAACTTTCGCCCCTATCGTAAGACTCGAGGTAGTTCGTATATTTCTGGCTTATGCAACTCACAAAAATTTTGATGTATATCAAATGGATGTGAAGTGTGCATTTTTGAATGGAGAGCTCGAAGAAACAGTATATGTGGAACAACCCCCAGGTTTTGTCAATAAAGATCATCCTGATTATTGTTATATTTTAGATAAGGCAGTTTATGGGTTAAAACAAGCACCAAGAGCCTGGTATGCAACTCTTACCTCTTTCTTAAAACAATCGAAATTTAAACAAGGATCAGTTGACCCCACATTATTTCGAAAGAAGGTTGGGAATCATCTGATGCTTGTTCAAATTTATGTCGATGATATTATTTTTGGCTCTACTGACCCTGCTTTGTCTAAAGAATTTGAAAATCTGATGAAAAGCAAATTTGAAATGAGCATGATGGGAAAAATTAATAATTTTCTTGGTCTAAATATTCGTCAAAGCAGAGAAGGGATTTTTATCAACCAAGAAAAATATACGAAGAATCTGCTTGAAAAGTTTGGATTGACGAATAACACAAAATTACGAGTACCGATGGCAACTGGAACAAGGCTGACACCTTCGTTAGATAAACCTGCAGTTGACTTAACTCTTTATCGAAGCATGATAGGTTCATTACTTTATCTCACTGCAAGTAGACCTGATATCATGTTTTCTGTGTGTAATTGTGCTAGGTACCAGTCAAATCCTCGAGAACCACATCTTACTGCAGTCAAGAATATTTTTCGTTATCTCAAAGGCTCAATTTCGTTAGGATTTTGGTATCCTTCGAAAACTGGTTTCTTTATTCAAGCTTTCTCAAATGCTGACTTGGGAGGTTGCAATCTTGATCGCAAAATCTTGAGTGGAGGATGTCAATTACTAGATGGGAAATTGGTGAGCTGGTAATCAAAGAAGCAAACATGTGTATCAATTTCGACTGCTGAAGCTGAATATGTAGCTGATGTTGCTTGCACATCACAAATAATTTGGATTCAAAGTCAATTGCGTGATTATTCAATAAACATGAAAAGAATTCCATTATATTGTGATTCTCAAAGTGCAATTCGTATTTGTCATAATCCTGTGCGGCATTCGAAGACTAAACATATTGCTCTTCGTTACCATTTCATAAAAGATCATGTAGAAGATGGTAATATTGAAGTGCATTTTGTGAAAACCACTTATCAGTTGGCTGATATTTTCACAAAATCATTAGATGAAAAATCGTTTGTAAGAATTTTAGGTGGACTTGGAATGATTGAAGGGGGTTCAATTTTGAAAGAATAGTGATACCGGTGGACAACTGTCAAATTCAACGGTTACTGTTCATAGTCAACGCTTCGTTACCCTTCGTCTTCGTAAATCTCGGCCAGTCTCTCTGCAGAAGAACTCTTACTCATAGCTAGGAAGTGAGCGCTCCTCGTCAGCCGGTCTACAACCACCTAAATCGCATCAACTCCATGCGCAGTCCTCAGTAACATGGTGATAAATACCATAGAGATCTGTTCCCACTTCCACTGGGGAATCTTTAGAGGCTGCAATGGGTCATGTAGATGCTAGTGCTCTGCCTTAACCCGGCGGCAGGTCAGGCACCTCTCAACTACCCATGCCACATCCCTCTTCATATAGGGCCACCCATAATCTCTCTCTAGGTACAAATACATCTTAGTGGCCCCTGGATGGATCGAGAATCTCGATCTATGCGCCTCCTCCATCAGTATATGCCGAGCTCCGCCTGTATACGACACCCAAATCCGCCATCGAAAAGTCATAAGCCCTCGACTATTCGTCACAAACTCAGACACCTGCCCAATTACCTGCTCCCTCTTGTGGTTCTCCGGTTTCACAGCCTCCACCAATGCCTCTCGAATGGTATCTAAGATTGGAGTCATCACCGTCATCCTCATACAAACATCTCGGATCGGAGCACTCGCTGCTCTACGAATCAGGGCGTCAGTTACCACATTAGCCTTTCCCAGATGATACAGAATCTCGAAGTTATAGTCTTTCACTACATCCCACCACCTCTTCTATCTCATATTCAGGTTGGGCTTATCCATGAGATACTTCAGGCTCTTGTGGTCCGTATATATGGTACACCGAACCCCGTACAAATAATGACGCCAGATCTTGAGGGCGAACACCACCGCCCCCAACTCTAGATCGTGAGTGGGATATCTCGTCTCATGAGGCTTCAACTTCCTCGATGCAAATGCAATCACGTGCCTCCTCTGCATCAGCACCGCACCTATCCTTGATATAGATGCATGACAGTAAACCACAAAGTCCTCCACTCTCTCAGGGAGGGCTAACACTGGAGCTTCACACAATCTCCAGTCAAGTGTCTCAAATGAGGCTGCTACTCGGGACCCCAAATAAAAGTAACACCCTTTCGGGTCAACCTGGTGAGAGGGATGGCAATCTTGGAGAAATATCTGATAAATCTCCAATAGTAACCGGCCAATCCCAGAAAACTCCTATTCTCGGTGGTGGATCTCGACACCTCCCATCTCATAACTGCCCAAATCTTGGCCGGGTCGAACAATATCCCATTCTTGTTAACAAGGTGTCCTAGGAACTGGACCTCTCGTAACCAGAAATTATATTTGAAGAATTTGGCATAGAGCCTCCCCAACCTCAAAACTCCAAGAATCTCTCTCATATGCTCCTCGTGTTTCTCTCTGGATCTCGAATACACAAAGATATTGTTGATGAACATGATCACAGATCGATCCAACATAGGCCTGCACACCCGATTCATGAGGTCCATGAATGCTGTCGGTGCTTGGGTGATCCCAAAGGCATCACCACAAACTCGTAGTGCCCATAACGAGTCCTAAATGCCATCTTCTGGATATCCTCCTCGCAGACTCTCATCTGATGATATCCAGACCTCAAATTGATCTTGGAAAACCAAGATGCCTATAACTGATCGAACAAATTGTCGATCCTCGGAAGTGGATAACGGTTCTTGATCGTCAGCTTGTTCAACTCCCGGTAATAAATGCACATCCAGTGTGAACCATCCTTTTTCTTGACAAAAAGGATCGGGGCTCCCCATGGCGAGCTACTCGGTCTGAGAAATCCTTTCCCCAGCAGCTCCTGAAGCTGTAAGGATAACTCCTGCATCTTTGGTGGCGCAAGGCGATAAGGTGCCTTGGTGATAGGCGCGACTCTCGGAACCAAATCAATCCGGAACTCCACTTGCCTCTCGGGAGGCACACCCGGTAACTCCTCAGGAAAAACATTCGGAAACTCACTCACTATCAGAACCTCAGTGATAGAACTCGGTCTCTCGATAGCAACATGTGTATCCATCACATACACTAAAATGGCCCTGGAACCGTGCTGTAGACTCTGTCTCGCTCTGGCAGCTGAGTGGAAAGCTGACCTAGATTTGGTACCCTCGTCATACACTATAAGCACTCCCCCACTAGGGTCTCGTATGGTCACTATCTGACACTCGTAGTCGATCACAACTCTGAACCGACTCAACCAGTCCATGCCCATAGTGACATAGACATCACCCATCGCGATCGGCACCAGATCTATTGGAAACTCAACACCAAAAATCTCGAGCACACATCCTTGGATCACATCAGTAGAAAACACCGCATACTCATCGGCTATCGATACTCTCAAAGGTCGAATCAATGCCTCACGCCGGATACTGATATGGTGACTAAATGCTAAATTGCTAATGACACAAAGGATCGACTCGCACCCGAGTCAAATAACACCAAGGAAGGTACAGATCTCACAAGAAAAGTAACTATACACTACACAATATAAGCACAATATAACTCAAAATAGAATAAGTAAAAGAATACATACCGGCCACGACATCTGGTGTTGCGCGGACCTCATCCGCTGTCAGCTGAAAGGCTCTCCCATGAACCCTCAGTGTCTCGACCTTCGCTGGCCGACTCTCAGTAGAACATATAGAAGTAGGTGTAGATCCATGTGCTGATCCCTAAAGCAGCTCGAGGCACTCGGCCTTCCGATGGCCAGTCTGGTTGCAGTGAAAGCGGACTGCAAACCCCTTGGGGAAATCCCTCGCCATATGCCCCTCTTTGCCATATTTGTAGCAAATACCCGCTCGACATGATCCCTCATGAATCTTTCCGCACTTCCCACAAGTGCAGCCATTCTGGCCCCTTGATCTCGAATCAACGGGCGTAGCCCACTTGGCTACCGGTTGCGACTGTGCCGGCCGCCGATCTCTCCCCTAAGACTCTGCCTCATCCATCTCATCGCAGCAATCGGATCCTGAGTCCCATCAAACTCTGGTGGCTTCATGTTGTTGAACTCCTGGTACAACAACGAGTCACCTCCCTATGGCCTGGCAGCAACGACAGTTGCGGTGGCTACAATAGCAGCCGCCTCAGTAACTGCAGCATCTTGCTCGTCAAACGACTCGCTCAAAGTGGTCTTAATAGACCCAAACATCTCCGGAATAGCCTCTCGTATGGTTACAGCCACCTCTTCATGAATCATCCTGTGAATCTCATCATCGCTAACTCTACTGCTCTCTGGGTTGTGGCGTGTACCCACCACGACAACTCTGAAACACAACACAAAATCATCAGAGACTCGCTCAAGTATACTCACACTCTATCAATCGCCCCTACTTGCTCCTTAGCATCCTCAGGATTCTTACTTGGATTGCCTACGGATCTGGTGCTTTCAGTAGTACGGGCCCAATACTACCTTCCACACCAACATGTAGTCACCCCAAGTCCTCCTCCTAGGATCCTAATTCACAAATACTCTATATCTCATGAATCATAGACTACTCTCTCAGTAGATCCATCTCAAGCTCATCTAGGTGTCTCTCCTAGATTTTCTCTCAACTCAAAAACCCTCTCTTGGTGATCTCTGCTAAATACTCTTACTCAGCTCATACTCAATAGCAAATCACAAATAGCAACAACTCCTAGGCTAAGACATCACAAATCGGGCAGCTCTAGTCCTAAAATATGAAATACCTAGCCTAGCCTCTAACATGCGTAATATTTCATAAAATATCTCATAACACAAAAGTAGGGGTATTTTGGGAAATCACGTTTGGGCTCTGGCTGATTGCACACACTGCTCTAACTCATTTTCTCTTAAACTCTTTCTTATTTTGGAAAAATTTTCTCTTTTTTGAAATTTTTTATCAAATCCTCGGTTTGATTCCAAAAACACCTGGAGGTGCATCAGAATCCCTCAAACCATGGCTCTGATACCAACTTGCAACACCGTAATTTTTCAAACCAAAATTTTCATTTTCAAACACAATAAAACACATGTCACATTTTCAAAAATCTCAAGTATCAATCATGAACACATATTTCAAAAATTGTTTATCACAAATCCAGGATCCTCTAAAAACATATCTCTAGTGCGGGTGTGTGTACAATCAAGCCGGTGCCTTTCTGCGATCCTGAGAAGTACGTGAAACACATAACACATAACACGGTAAGCACGAAGTTTAGTGAGTTTCCCAAAATACCACACACATCTCATTATCTACTTGAGGCTATAACTTAATAAGACCCTCTGGTCATTGTTTCTTAGTGGGACCCTTCGGTCCCACGACTCGGGTGGACCCTCCGGTCCTAACTCAATAAGCTCAGAATAATACGTAGCATGAATCACATATAGATAATACAAGATATAACAATACTCGATATAAACACATAAGACCCTCTGGTCACACAATAATTACCACTCTAGGCAAAGTATAGTGAGAAGACTCCCCTCGTAAGAATTGGATAATCTCATACTCGAATCACCGGTCTAGCCCCCGCCTAACACAATGCGATAATTATCCATAATTAATAATGGATCTCAATGAAGCTAGACCAACACTTCTACATCTCATAGAAGGGTAAAATACCATTTTACCCCTCCATGGCCTTTATGGTCCACAAATTGATGAAACCCTAATAGTCAACCAAAATTCAACGACAGAGCATACGCGATGCATACCAGCTCTCTATACTGGGTGTAGTCTGCTGCTATGCAGGCATCGGGGATGCTCGACCCCTAAGCTGTGCGTGCTGGGAATACGCCCAACGTACGTCCCATTTTCACTCTTTCTACTCATTTGGTCTTAATTAGTTAAGACCTTGGCTCATATCACAGATCTGGACTCCCTAATAGCTCTTACTCCATAAAGTCAATGACTTTAAGCCTTTGCATGACTGATATGGTCATAAACACACAAAACACTCACTCTCTTATCTAAAAAAGCTCATATCTCATGCATGGCTTGATTCGAACGTCCAAGACTGGATTTTTATGACACTACACCACTAAATACACTTAAAGCGGTTCATCATAGTCTCTGGAGCTCAATATCTCATAAAGTCTCCAACTTTTGTAACAAAAGCCTAAAATACTCTACTATGATGCACACATCAAAAGAGTGAGAAAGCTAGAAGCTTTATACCTCTATATGAAGCTCCCAACTCAGATATGCTCAGATCTAAGGGCCTAGACTCTCATTCCTTCTTCTCCAAGGCTTTTTCTTCACTCCAAGAACACATAAAATCACACAAAGGCTCTCAAATGCACTCACAAGCTCTAAGAATGAAGGTTTAGGGTTTAAGAGGGTTTGTTATTGTCACACCCCCGAACCAGACGGCGGAAACGTCTGAGGGCTGTTGTGACTCAATTGAATACCATCACAGTGAATATACATGAAACATAACATCATTCATCACCATGCATTGAAATAGTACAACTGGTAGTGTTTACATTTAGTACATTGTTTCATAACATTACATTCCCAAAAAGTAGATTGTTCGATACTAGTTAAACAAACAACACGACATCACTGAGTACATTTTTCCCTTCGATTTACCTGTTACCTGAGAATACAAGTATTTTGAAAAACATCAACATATGAAATGTTGGTGAGTTCATAAGTAATGTTTGAAATATAATGTTTTGTATTGTTTTGAAAACCACCAGAAAATCCGATATTGTCTGAAAAGAGTATCGTGTAAAAAGTGTGAAGATCCGTAAGTATGCTTGTTTGTTTCTATAAATGAAAAAAAAATTGTTAGACTTGGTATGCATCTTGTAGGTGTATGAATTGAAAACCCTAGGAAAACCCGATGTTTTCCTAATACTTGAATTACGCGTTTTATATTTTGTTATACCGTTGTGACGTGTGTATTCGATAATTCTAGGTGACATTGGATTAATTATGGATTGTGAATTGTTATAAACACGCATTAATGAAAACGACTAGTTTACAACTATACAAACGATCCCTTAGGCGTCGTCCGTACTATTCACTTAATCCAACCACCCTAACTTCTCATAGCCCCACAACCGAGGAGAAAAGAGGGTGCAAAGCCCCCGCTATTTCCATAAGTCGTTCAAGGCTATCGTGAATGCGAAAGGCCCTTGGCCCGACTCGCATTTGTGAATTCTCGACTTTGCTAGCAGTACCAAAAGGCCCTTGGGGCCCAACAGCACAAAAGCCATTGAAAGTCCTTTTACATGGAATTAGGTCATATAAGACCCAACAACATGTACGCGAGTTTCCTTCGTGCCTAAAGATCATGTCATTGGGCTAGCTAGGCCCAACAAGCACGATTTGAAACTTTCGGGCCCAAAGATGGTGTATCGACGTCTGGTGAATTCCCACGTGTGTATTGACTTCCCGTAATTTCAGCGTGTGTATTGTAGTATCGTCGTGTATAGATTTTTGATTCATTATTGATTCGAGACCGAATCAATTCGTTTGGTAACGATTTTTGGTGTTGAAGGTGTATTATGTTTCGCCGGTAGTCGTGGTACTAGTATTTCATCATAACGGATTTATTGTTTAAAACATTAGAATTTTACTTTTTGCAGCCCCTTTCTTTTGGATAAATTTACACTTTTGACCCTTTGTATAAAAGAATTTCCATTTTAGTCCTTAAACCATTTTTCTTGACACTTTAGTATCAAAACTTGTTGAAAAGGTATTTATACTTGTTTCATACAACCTAATGTAAATCTCGGTTTTAAGGACTTTTTGACTAGATCCAACACCACAATCACATAAGAACATATATATATATATATATATATATATATATATATATATATATATATATATATATATATATATATATATATATGTCACACCCCAAAACCGATAACGGCGGAATACGTTTCGAGGTGGATGACGTAGTGTACGGTATCATCACAATTGCATCATAGTAAAAACAAGAAACAAACAACCATTGCATTACATAGTGAATTTAATTACAAGTATGTTTTGTAATGTTTAATAATCACCCAAAAGAAATCAAAAATAAGAGATGGGTCTTGTGTGCTCCACCTTCTCCAAAAATGCTCCGTCTGTACCTGTCTATCTTTGACCTGAAGATACAAGATATTTTGAAAACGAATATCAGCATAAAGCTGGTGAGTTCATAAGAGTTTAGTGTGAGTTTTTGTATACAAAGCACTAGTGCGAAAAATGTGTCATTTATATTCTTAAGTAGTAGAAACTTAGAAAATCCCATATTTTTTTTTCCAGAAAATACATTGTAAGTGACAATCTGTAAAAAGTATACATTCTTCATTTCTGTGAAACAGTCTATTTTAAAAGTATACTGGCAAATCTCCAAATAGTAAATGTGATAGAATAGGTTAAGCCTGTAATCAGTGATAGAGGTGCAAGCTTCCTTTAGTGATAGATACTTACTTACTTCGGGATGTAGTTTAGCATTTAGTGTAGTATTTTAGTGTAGTTATAGTGTATTTCTTGTATATACTAATAGTGAGGATAATAGAGGATCCCATGACCTTCCCAGTCATACACCGTATAGTGAAGTAGTGGCATCCCTGGGCCTGCACGGCGCGGACTGAAATTAACAGTCGGGATGTAATAGCGTCTGCCCCGTATAGATCTATACATGTAGTGTCGTCTCCCTATTGGAAAACTCCGGGCGTAGTGGGTAGCGAATAGAGTATCTCGTAGTGGGTTAGTGTATTATTGTTTGTTTAGTGTTTTCTCTATTGTTATAGTGTAGTAATCTTTTAGTATTGATCATAGTGTATTCTCTTACTAGTGTATCGTCTAGTAATAGTGAGTATTATAGGGTAGAGAGTAGTGACTTTAGCGAGTAGTAGTAGTAATAACATTAACTATACCTATTATAGTTAACTTAGTGTGGATGGTTCTTGACATGTTAGTGACTTTAGTATTTAGTGAAAGAAGCAATATTCGTATCCCATACTAATATACAAGTTATATAACTAAGAATTCAACGACAGTCGGACAGATAGCTACTACCCTAAGCCCACAATCAAACAAGAACAGGAAATAAGGCGAGATATCGGTCCTAAGTCCTCCAAGTCTTACTTATATAAATATATCAGAGTGGTTATGTTTTATAAGTAACTGAATTAATAAAAGTATTTTCCACAAGAACATTTAAAATCTGACTTGCTGTCTAAAAATAATTTTGAAAATGTAAAAACTTGTTTGCAAGGCATAGTGATAAATCACATGTGATTTGAATTAAGGATAGTGAATCACATGTGATGAATCCTCGTAACGGGAAACATTATTTTGTAAAACTTTCCATAAACATACATAAGTAACTTGTATCTCCCCCCTAAAACATTTAAAACATTTGAAAGGTTCATTAAAGGGGTATGAACTCACCTGAAATCGCGTAATTCGGGTGAATCGGGTAAATCGGGTAAAAGTGTCGGTTGAGCGTTTGGTACCAAATAACGACTTGAGCACCTTTTAGGACCCTAATGTCATATGAAATATGTATTTTAAAATAAGTTAATCATCTTATGCTTTTCATTATAGTATTTGGGCATTCTAGCATCGTTTTCGGGGTTTTAGGGCCTAGAAAGGGTTCCCGGGAGTGGTACAAGGCCATGAATGATTTACGGGAGGGTCCATGAGCTCATTCCCTTGGAGTTTATGGCCTAAAGGCCACCCTTTGGGAGTTTACGGCCGTAAGCCCCCTAGGCTTGGCCGTAAACTCATGTGGTACTCCAAAATGTATGTTTAAGGCCTTATTTCACTTCCTTACTTTAATGGTATGTGTTTTGGACCAAAAAGGGAGGGATTAAACTCTTAATTTGTGACATTTTTGGGGAGTTTACGGCCAAGAGTTGTTCTTGGGCCGTAAACTCCATTAAATCCTTCAAGATGTATGTTTTAATGGTACAACATGTTCTCATTCACCTTAGATAAATCCTAGAAGGCCCTATAATGAGTTTTGGGACAATTTGGCATGAAATTTGGGGAGTTTACGGCCCAAGAATATCCTTGGCCGTAAACTCTTCATTTTGCCTCCAAATGTGAAGTTTAATGGTACAACACACCTCCAAAGGTCTTAGCTAAATTCCTTACATGCACTTGAGTGGTTTAGGGACTTGTTTGACACAAAAACATGGGTGTTTACGGCCCAAGCTTAGCCTTGGCCATAAACTCCTCTTTTTGTGTTCAAATGATGTTGTTTGATGCATTTAAGCCTTCCTTGTTGTCAAGTCCAAATTACCAAACATCCTAGAAGAGTTTTTGGGGCTTTAAACAAAGATTTGTGGGGTGTTTGAGGTGTTTACGGCCTAAGCACAAGCTTGGGCCGTAAACTCCTTTTTAAGCATCAATTTCTTGTGTTTTAGTGTCCAAACTCTTCTAGGTATATGCCTTAATTAGTATACTAGCTTAAAGGAAGGAAAAACATGGTCTTTGGCATGATTTTTGGGGGTTTACGGCCTAAGGAGCTTCTTAGGCCGTAAACTCCTTTTTGGTCCTTGATTTCTATGATTTTGGCTTCTAAATTCAGTGAAGTATGTCTAGATTAAGATAGAGGATGAGTACTTACGTTTGGAAGTCGGAAATCAGCGGAATTGGGGTCGATTTCAGGTCTAGAGAGAGAAAGTAGTGAGAGAGAGTGAATGTGTGGTCAAAGAGTGTTCAAATGTTGTGCACACTCATTTCATATGTCTCGGTTATCGCACCCGATACACGGCTACCCGATGTTTAAAGTTAACTGGGTTAAAACTTTTTACCCGGGTGAAGTGGTTGATAAAGTAATACAACTCTATTAGGTTAAACGGGGTTAACACATATGAGGTATATTTCTTATGACAATATCAAGACATGCATATAATTAGATATTCAGTTATTGACGATTCCAAATATTACATAAAATAACGTATAGTGACGCATTCCGTTAGTGAAAATGGGATTTGTAACGGGAATAGATTTGGGGTTGTCACAATATATATATATATATATATATATATATATATATATATATATATATATATATGTATATATATATATATATATATATATAAACATAGAAATCACACAAAGCATACATATACTCATAGATCTACACATTTGCTTGTATTCCCCCCCCCCCCCCCCATAAAACTTATAAAAACCGAAAAATAGGGGGTATGAAGCTCACCTTGAGTTGGATTTCAGTTTTGGAGGAGTTTGGAAGAAGTTTGATGTTGTTTTCGGCTCTAGCAACTTCTTGAGGAGGTTTTCGAACTTAGATGGTTCTAGGGAGTTAGACCATAAATTTACATGAGTTAAGATGAGATGTTTGATATAACAAGGAACCTAGATCATAGATTTAAGTATAAACTTACCTTAGATGATGATTCTTGTGGAAAATCTCTTTGAAAAGCTCTTAAGTCTTGAAAATTAGATGAAGAAAGGTGAGGGTGTTCCTTGAGAGAGTTTGCTACACAAAAAGTGGATGAAGTGTGTGTGTTTGGGAGCTCTCTACCGAGAATCAAGAAGAAGAAGAGAGAGAGAGAGTTGAGATGACTAACCTAGATGCATGTTGGTCCATGCATGGAGGTATGGGATGTATTAATGAGGTGGCAATCTCACAAGTCAACTCTTCATCCCTTGAGTTTGGGCTTGGGCCGAGATTTGGAGAGGAAAAAAAAAGATTTTTGGGCTTTATTGCCCCTAAGCCCATATTAGAGTTAGGTTGAGTGATTGTTGGCCCTATAAAATATAAGTGTGATTTTTATACTTTGTTAGGCTAGTTTAGGTCAATTATGGTCCATAATGGTTCATAATATTTAATTTATTTCATTCTAGGCCCAATATGGCCCAAAATGTTGAAAGAAATGAAAGTGGGTCCAATTAGAGCCCATTTAAGGATTCTAAGCCCAAGATAGTCAAATTGGAAGCTTATTGGTCCGTTGGGCCCAATAAGGAAGTCCTAGTCCAAAATGGGCCTAAACAAGAACTTCTAGAGTTTCCCATTTGCTTGTTGACTATTTGTAATGCTTGTATGGTGTATTTGATTGCAAATTTTGATGTCATAAAGTAAGCATCATACATGCTCTTAAGTTTTTGATTCAAAATTTTACTTATGTGTTGTAGTTACAAGGCACAAAATTTCTAGTTGTGACAGTTATCTGAGGATGGTGGCCAGGAATGAGGCCATCATATCCTTTATATAGGGGACTCACCCTAAATTAGGGTTTTCACTTTGCGCTTAGTACGCCCAGCGTACAAGGTAGCTTCCGCGTCAAATTCACGCACATGAGTACGCTGAGCATACACTTACGTACGACCCACATACTTATTCACCACAGTATCTCAAAAAGGGCTAAAAGGAACAAGTACTCAAAAGGTCAAGGGTTACAAGGTATACCTGAACTTGGGATGTTAGATCGGAAGCATAAAATTATGTGATTTTCAATCTATATCAGAACTAAATCCCAAAACATAACCAATTTGATATTTGTTACTTGTTACCAATTTATTAAAACAATTACGAATTTCAACAATTAATTAACTAAATTGATTTAATCTTGAATTAGGTGATCATTCTAAAAATAATCAAAATTCAAACATGTATGAAGCACAAAAATCAAACCACTAGATAGAAATATAAAGTAAAAACCAAAGTGTTATATTAACTTCATAAAAAGTCGAAATTTATGCAAAACTAAAAACTAGGGTTTTTAGTCAAACATGGCTAAAAACAAATCTAGAACAATAAATAAGAAACTAGATGATGTGTAAAGGATAGTTTATAAAATATATATGAAAATCATTCCAATGGAAAACGACGCCAAAAAATTATAACATAAAAGATATAGACTTGAAAATACAAATCTAGTTTCACATTTATAATTCATAAGAAACCAAACTGATTATCTACACTAAACAGTGTACCTGATCAATGACCGCATAACTTAGGTAAGTGTGGGTGTCGAACACATGGGAAATAGAAGTGTGCTAATATATTAGTGTCTTCTTATTAATCAATCTCAAAAGAAACACAATAAAGGGGTTTATTATAAATATCACTCAAATAAACTATCAAACAAATAAGCAAATAAATAATCAAATAACAATTAATCTTATCAACCATGACTAATTGTATAGATACCTTAATCTGAAGGTACTCATGTTTGTATTCAATCAATCATAGTTCACTTAATTAATATCCTTATAATGATATTGGTAAGTTATACACTGATTCCTAAATTGATTAACTCAAGACTAATTTCATTAATCATATGATTCTAAGTTGTCTACCATTAAGGATAACTCCCCTAGACTAAGTCTATTATGTCGTGTTATGAAATGACTCGATAGGTATGATCAGTCTCATGGTTAGTGGGAACTTCTCAAAATTGTCCAAGTTATTGGATCAGCCACGAATATTAACTTAACATTATTATAATTAACCTAGGGACATAACTTTCCACTAGTCGTTATTGCTTACACTCTTGACCCAGTTTTCGAACTTGGACAAGTTAATAAACATTGTGATTTAAGATACATAATCTAAATCTAATCATAAATCATAAATCATGCACTCAGTTACATAAACATAACAAAATCAACATTAATATGCATGGTTCTTTAATTGATCATACATAATAAATTGAATAACTCTTAATAACCAAATATCAATTAATCAAACAAAGTAGGAGTTTATAAATAAAAAATAATCATAAATGGTTTAATCCCAAATCTCAAAAAAGAACATATAGGAGGTCAAAAAGTTAACTTGTAAGTTCCAAATAAGGGTCTTTACCAGCAATCAAACAACAAACAATAACATAATAAGAAACAAGATGAAAAGTAACCAAGCTTGCACACACACTTAAGCTACTCTAGTGATCATCAATCTATTCCTCACACCCCTAACCCCTATATATATACACATGAGAAACATGGGCCGAATGGGTTTACGGTCGTAAACACCCATTGGACCGTAAACAGGGTTTACGGCCGTAAACACCTCCTGACCGCAAACACAAATATGATATTACATTCAAATACAATATCCTAGAAAAGCAAAGTATAAACCATATTTTGACCCAACAATCTCCCCCATGGTTTATAGCTTTCTTTGCTTTTCTTAAATGACTCAACAAGCCCCCCCTAAAAAGTAGCTGGCTTTCTTGATAATCTTCATTGGGAGCTTTAGCTTCAGCTTTAATCTTCGAATTCTTCACAGCTTCAAGATGAACATGATGAATCTTCAATAATTGACTTCATCTTGAGCAGTTGGGCAATTCTTCAGAATTTGGCATTGAACGCACATTGGGTGAGGAGGCTTCTTGAACCGATTCTTGAAAGATAGCACTTTTAGCTTGAGAATCTTCAGAGAGAACATCAGAGAGAACTAATCTTCTAGATCACTTCAGCAGGTTTAAGATAGCAGCAGACTGGTTGAGGAGGCTTCTATGCAATGCGTGACATAATCTTCAATTTCCGCTTCACCTTGCTTCTGGGGTTGAAGGATTGAATGTTTAAAAAATAATCTTCATTTCTTGCTCCTTCGAATGAAAATTCTTCGAGACACACGGATGAAGCCTTGGCTCAGAAAATCTTCAATACAGTCTCCATGAGTCTCATCTACATCTGAATTCATTTTTCAAGACAAAACAAAACTAAAAGAAAAATTAGCACACAAAAAAATATTTTTGAATTTTTTTTTATATTTTCTAGAAAAATAAAAACAAAAACAAAAATATTTTTGGATTTTCTGATTTTTATGAACAAGAAGTAACACTATTTTTGGATTTTTAATTTTCTGATTTTTGTTTGATTTTTGAAATTTTGTTTAATTCTCCCCCTTAATTTGTGCATAGAGGAAAACTATGAACAAATTTAACAAAAACAAAAAGATTTGGGATCAAAGTTGTTAGACAGCCTTAATCTGTTTATCGGTACCTCCCCTTTCATGAATAGATCTAGCCAATCGACAGTATTGTGGTCCACTTAAGTACGAAAAATTGTGACAGATTTTGGACATGCTATCAGTGACAAGACAAGTTGATCCTATGTTCCTAGATAAAACTTCCTAAGGACCATTCATCTGACGACGACCAAGGATATTGTTGTCCACCTAACTTGAGCAGCGAGATCTACAGACAATCTAGAATTGTTCAATTTTAGATGTACTAGAACGTGTTTCCCGCTTCCTGACATACCCCAATAATCAAGAACTTCCAAGATACTCCTTACTTTAGGTGAGCAGACTATTATTCATAGAGAGGATAGATTTAGATTATTATTAATTATAGTTTTTAGAGGGATTGAGAAGTAGAAGGTTGCATATGCTGTGTACCAGGTCAAATTGTTAATCACACAAAGGAGACAACATATGGCTAACAGATAGGAAGAATTTCATAGACATAATATGCAGAGAAATAGATTTGCATATGTTGCAGTCCAGGTCGGATCTCTTCCAATCACGTAAAGGAGGCAACATATGACTAACAGTAAGTAAGAAAGAAAATAATTTTCTACAGACCTACTTTATCGGAATTCCCCAGTCACTCCGTCAATACTGGAATTAAGGACAAAATCCGTACATCGAGGAAAAGTAAAACCACACTTCTAGATACAAGTTCTTTAGTATGACGAGTAGATTCCCATATATATCTCCCTGCTCAACCTATCCAAGCGTCGTATTGTCAGACTAAATGGATTTAACAAGGTCAAGATTTGTCAAGTCTATAAATTTCCTAAGTTCAACTCAGCCTAGTCATGTCCATTTAGAATCTTTTGTGCCTACCGACGCATCAAACCAGAGCATACACCCTTCAACGTTGGGTACGTTACGCAGACTTAGATTGCCTGTTATCACTTGATAATATCACTTCCCAGTCCTTCATCAACAAGCAAAACTTTATGCAACAATTTTTTTGATTTTTCTGATTTTTTTTAATGTTTTTGGATTTTTGAATGTTTTCAAAAAAATAAAACAGAAGAAGAATAATTTTGGATTTTTTTTTAATTTTTTAATTTTTGTTTGGTTTTGTTTATTTCTCCCCCTAAATTTGTGCAAGGAAAAGAATGAAATGACTGGAATGCTCCAATTTAAACTAGCCTTAAAAAAAATTAATCCTCAAAACGAATCATTTTCAAAAATCCTACAAGCACATCGAATTGAGCTTTGTTAAAAGGCGTAGTGAACAGATCCGCCACATTATTGGCAGTGGGAACCTGTTCTAGCCGGATGAGCGAACGCTCATAACAATCTCTGATAAAGTGAATTTTGATATCAATGTGCTTGGTTTTGGAATGTTGGACCAGATTTTTAGTGATTTGAATAGCAACCTCATTATCATAGTGAATTGGGGTTTCTAGATAATTCAAACCGTAGTCCAACAGTTGATGTTGGATCCATATCACTTGAGAACAACAAGCAGATGCAGTGACATACTCCGCTTCGGCTGTTGAGGTTGAGATGGTATGCTGCTTCTTGCACTGCCATGAGACCAATCTATCTCCCAGAAATTGGCATCCTCCTGAAGTCGATTTTCTATCAAGCTTGCACCCGCCATAATTGTTGTCTGCAAAAGCGTAAAGATCAAATTCTGGATTTTTCGGATACCAAAGACCCAATTCTGAGCGACTAGCAGTTAGATATATGAGTGATCCGATCATTGATCGATAGTGCGTCTGATCTACGGATTCACCTTCAAGATCAGGAGTCAGTAAGGGTCTCTCCGCCATGGGTGTAAGAGCAGGTTTCGCATCTCGGAACCCGAACTTCTCTAGCACATCATCTACATACTTTTCTTGGTTGATAAGGATTCCGGTTGAAGACTGTTGGACCTGAAGCCCCAAAAACATGGTCATTTCCCCAAGCGAACTCATCTCGAACCGCTTCTTCATCACGGCTTCGAACTCTGTGCAAAGCTGTTGGCTTGTCGACCCGAAAATAATGTCGTCCACATAGATTTGAACAAGAATTTGATCAGGACCGACATGTTTGATAAATAAGGTTTGATCAATGGTGCCTCGAGAATAGCCGTGTTTGAGCAAATGTTGTGTTAGGGTAGCATACCAAGCTCTAGGAGCTTGATGCAGCCCATACGAAGATTTGTCTAACTTGTAGACATGATTGGGAAGCTTTGAGTTAACGAAATCGGTTGGTTGGTCAACATAAATCTCCTCCTTGACCTTGCCATACATGAAAATCGTCTTGACGTCCATTTGGTATACTGTAAAGTTCATATAAGAAGCATATGCGAGGAAGATACGAATAGCCTCCAATCGCGCTACCGGTGCATAAACCTCCGTATAATCAAGACCCTCAATTTGCCGAAACCCACGAACCACTAATATCGCCTTGTTACGCACAATGACATCTGAGTCGTCTTGCTTGTTCCGAGAAACCCATCTGGTGTCAAGAGATTTCTTTCCTTTTGACAGCTCCACCAACTTCCAAACCCCAAGCTTCTCAAATTGATTAAGTTCTTCATGCATGGCGTCAACCCAGTTGGGCTCATTCAGAGCCATCTCGACATTTTTGGGCTTTATCTGAGAAATAAAGCAAGAGTAGAGACACGTATTAATGTCTTCACTCTGATTTTGCGTTTGAACACCGTTGCCCAGGTGATACCAATTGTAAGTTCCAAATAAGGATCTTTACCAGCAATCAAACAGCAAACAATAATAGAATAAGAACAAGATGAAAAGAAACCAAGCTTGCACACACACTTAAGCTCCTCTAGTGATCATCAATCTATTCCTCACACCCCTCACCCCTATATATATATACACATGAGAAACATGGGCCGAATGGGTTTACGGTCGTAAACACCCATTGGACCGTAAACAGGGTTTACGGCCGCAAACACCTCCTAACCGCAAACACAAATATGATATTACATTCAAATACAATATCCTAGAAAAGCAAAGTATAAACCATATTTTGACCCAACATAACTAATTATAGACAAAATAAAATGTAAAAATATTGATAACCTAATGATTTCTTCTCTTGATCTTCATATTTCTACATCTATATCATCCAACTAGCTGATATAGCCCCTAGAGTCTCAAAATGACCTTCTATGGTTGTTTTCTTATGTATTTTTCTTATTTTATGGTGTCATGATGCTTTAGAAGAAATGAGGAGTTTATTTATAGTTTTTCAGAACGACCCAAATCGCAGCAAGAAATAATAATCGTGGCATGATTTACGTGTATTAGCAAATATCTTCGAAATCTTTATTAATTCAAGAATTATCCTTATTTAAATCATTTTTTAGTCGTCAAGCCACTAATTTGTTCCAGAATATGCATTTATATCTTCATAATCTTTTACATGTTTAACTCCATCTTGATTGGTCTGACTTCAAAACCGGTTTTAGACATGATGTTGGGGTTCGTATTATAAAATTGTATTTGAGTTATAGTGTGAAACAGTGTTCTGAGTTTGATGTAATAGTTTCACTTGTAATTGTGAACAGCATGTTTATGTTCTTAGTTTTTTGTAGTTAGGTTCACAACTTATGTTAGTTTGTTTTGATAGTTGTGTTATGACTAGGGGCCCTTGCCTTATTGGTTAAAAGCATAACCAACTTCCGTATGTGTCACATATAAGGACAATTAGTTAGTAATAGAGGGTATCTTTTGAAATGAGTCTTACACAACTGTAATTGAATTCCTTTTACTATCTAAATGAAAAGTCAAATCTTATTTACATTTAAAAAACCTGCGATCTAACAAGTGGTATTAGAGCAGGAATTTCTCTGATTTATTTTTCAAATCTCTAGATTTAATTTTGCTCTTCGAGTGATTTTGTGTTTTCTATTTTTGTTCTCAGAATTTCTTAGATCTATTTCGCATTTTGCAATGGTTTGAAATTTGATCTAAAGTTATTTTTTCAGATTACACGTTTCGATTTGAATTTTGTTTGTGCTTAGTGAATTGATTCTTTCTCGAATTTTTCTTGAAATCGTGTCTAAATTCGATTTATCAAGCGCCAATTTTCGTAGCATTATTTGTTCTAATACTCACATTCCAAGTCTTTTTTTGGAGGATTATGGAGTCTGGTCTATGCATTTTGAAGACTATATCATTGGAATTGAAGACATTAGACCTTACCTTTTGGAATCAATTACTGGAGGACCACATATATGTTCTAAAATTGGGATGTATGTTTACAGTCAAAGTAATTATTCATGATTATATTTCATATTCTGCACACGCCAATCAAGCCCCTATTTTCCTAACATTATTGGTTCTAATACTCCTATTCCAATTCTTTTTCTAGAGGATCATGAAGTCTGGTCTATGCATTATGAAGACTATATCACTGAAATTGAATACATTTGATGTAACAGCCCATTTAAATAGAATAGTTAAAATAATAAACCCGAACCCCCGAGAAGTAAATTTACTATTATTTTATATTATTATTGTCCAAAATCAAATAATAATTAGTGGGGTGTTGATTTCGGGGTGCCAAATGATATACTTGTGATTTCCGAGTGTTAAAGAGTAAATACCGGACTTAATCTGAGAAGGATTCTTGAAGTCAGGGTAGAAATGGAAGTTTATGGATCTTAATTGAGAATAATTTGTAGAGGAGGGGTTGTTTTGTAACTGTTGGACTTATATTGAAAAGGATTATGGGAGCAAGGGTTTAAATGGTAAATTAAGGAATTGTTTTGAAAGAAATAGAAAAGGAGGGACCGATTGTGTCAATATGGGATAATGTTTCAATGAAGTGGGTATATATCCTAAACTGTTCCATTGTCGCAAACCCTAACCCTAATATTATGCATCGGCCGCCACCCCTATCTCCTATTCATCTTCCAACCGCCATCTCCATCCTCATTCTCAGCCATCACCTCGTCGTTTGCCATTTTGCCATCGAAACACCACCATCACTACATCACCGGATGTTGTGCGTAGTCGGGGAGAGACCACCAAGGGATGTCGAGGGTAGCTGCTCCGATTAGAGATCGGAGAACCGTTGTTGTGATCGCCGCTACTGCCACTACCTTGTGTCGTTGCTGCTCTGTTGCCATCAAGCGGTGGACCACCATATCCTCCTTCTTTCTTCTTCTCTTTTTTTCCACCGCTCACAGCCACGCTCGACTGTTGCTTGTATTGTTCCGATCACCGCTCACTTTGGGACTCGTCACACAGTAGCCGCTGCTGCCGCTTGTTGTCGGATGCTCGCGTGGAGGTTGCTGCCGTCCGTCGAACGCCACGAGGTGGGTGGTTGGACTCATCGGCGAACATTTGGACGAGTACGCCCCGCGTACGTCCTCTGTTGGGCCTTTGTCAAATGGGCTTTGGATTTTGGGCTGTTTATGGACTAAATGGAATTAGGCCTTTGCTGGACTTTGTAAATAAGATATTTTGGGCCCGGTAGTGATAGTGAATCATGGGGCGAGGCCCAATTAGGAAGTTGGGCCTGATTTAGTAAATTGGGCCGATAATGGGCTTTATATGTGGACTTTCAAGTCAAGGACTGGTATTTTGGCCTTGACCCAATAAAGAGAGCGGACTTAATGAATTGTGTGGACATTTAGTCAAGAATGTTATTTTGGGTATTTATTTGGTGTTTAGTGTGTAATAGTTTGGGATTCCCGGTGAAACAACAGTTAGAGATTTACAGTATTTCAGCATTACTTGCGAGGTGACTTATCCTCACTATAACAACAAGGTCTAAGTTACCAAGGTTGGCCCTTTATGGATTGTATCCGGTTATGGCATGATATGTTTATTGGTTTGCATCATGGTAGTTAGGATGAGGTTATGTTTATGCTTAGTGGTCTGGTTAGGTCGGTGTCCTGGTTATAGAATGTTGCTATGCTATATGATCTATTAGATCAGATTGATTGTTATATATGTATTCCAGCATATGATAGTTATGTGCACATGTTTTTTTTGATTTGGGATGGGTTGTGGCGGTCCTACTTTGTGCTGAAGGCCAACATACCCAGGGCGGACCCGATAGACTACAAACCCAAAAAGGTATGGTAGTCAGACCAAAGGCTCGGTGAGCGGTCCGGATAGGCTGAAACCCTGAGAGGCGGTCCAGACGTGCCAAAGCCTCGGAGAGTGGTCCAGATAGACTGAAGGCCTACGAGGCGGTCGAGTCAGGCTGAAGGCTCATTATGCATGTTGTTATGTATTTGTTGGTATGATATGATTATGGTTATATGAGGTTGGTATTTTGGGGGCAACTCACTAAGCTTTCGGGCTTACAGTTTCAGTTTATTGTTTCAGGTACTTCTGGCGATCGCGGGAAGGCGAAGGCATGATTGTACCGCTCCTCTTGTTGTTATGATTATATGATTTGATACTGGGATACTCTGATATTTATTATTTTGAAACTAAACTATGTAATGTTAAATGGTTTTAAGTGTTTTGAAAGAGTTTAAATTCGGCATGATTTTTATGGGTGTTACACATGAAGAGTTAGTCCATAAGGCTAATAAGTAATTGGATTAAAATCCCAAGTGAATTAAGATTTACAAGTTTAAACCTTAAGGATTCTAAACTATAAATATGATCCCTAGCTTGCTAAAATCAGCCCCTATGAGTCTAAGAGAACTATAACCGATTTTATGTCTCCTTAATTCTCTCTCAAATTCCTCCTTTTGTTATTGGCTTGTTATAAGACATTTGAGGCATCACACTTGAGGTTCTAGGCTCTTGAAAGACCAATCCCTACAAACTATAATTAAGTGGTATTGTTTTAACTTACTTTTATGTTTTAGTTATCAATATTGTATGCTAGTTGCAGGTTTCAAGCTTTGAAAAATTTTGTTGCATGTATAACTAGAGAAAACTTAGAGCCAAAACTATTAGGGTTGTATATGCACCCTATGAGTGTTATAGTACCCAAAACCGAACATAAATAATTAACCAAAGAAAGCTATTTAGTTAATCCTCATTTTTTACTAACTTAATTAAACAAACTTTTAATCAAATCACAAAAGCGACATTATAAACAGTGTAAAATTCCCATCAATATTCAACACTTCTCATAAGCTCGAGACTATTCTTATCAACCCAAAAGGTTCTTTTTAACAAAACACTATTTTTTCCTTTAAAGATTTTGAAAACCTTCATTTATTATCACCATTATTAATTTCAACCACATTTGGTTTCCGTTGAATAAATTCTTTGTGTTTCTTAGCCATTTTCTTTGCAAAGGCTTTTCCCTCCTTTCTCAAGTTGGCTTCGTATTCCTCAAGAGTGATCTTAGGTTTCGAAACAAATTTATTTTTGCCCTTAATATCTTTTGATGTGTCGACAGTTTTTGAAAAACTTGCTTTTGGAGGACAACGGAATTTGTGTTTTTCAACATTTTTTTAAACTTGTGGTTTTGAATCTTGTGGTTTTGAAAAAGGTTTTTACTTCGCTTTCTGAATAGGAGAAGAATTTGTGTTTTAAGTTGAAGACCTTTCCGAATTAAAAAAATTTTGATCAGAATTCTTGGTTTCCAAAATCGCTTTCTCTCTTGCAAGTTTTTCCTATATCTAGCATTCAGTTGTTGTTTATTATAAATTAGTTCCTCAACTGACTTATGAATGTTAGTTCTAGGTTTTTATTTTCGGATTGGCTTATATGTTCGTTCAGAGGATGTTTCACTCGGGACATCCTTCGTGCCACTTGGCCCTGCCTGGTCATAACAAAAGTCAACATGATTCAGAGGTTCTGAAACGTGTTTTCCTTTCGTTTTCCATGAGGTCATTTAGGAAAGACCTTTTGTTTCGTCCGAATTGTCTATTGGTCCACAACATAAAATTTTGTCACAACCATCAACATTATCGTCATTTACAATGGACGTTACTTCTGATGTATCAGTTTTGTCTAGTCTAGTTTTTACAAACACTTGATTAGGGATGGTTTTTACTTTTGGAAAAACTATAGTTTTTGCTTTTAAGACTTATGAACCTTTATTTTCAACAACACGAACATACTCAATTGAATTTTCAGAAATCAACTTTCTCTTTGGTTCAGCCTCAATTGGTACAAATGTTGAATAACAATCTCATCCACTACAGAAATCTCACTCATGTCACTTTCGTCAAATTTAGAAATGTTTCCAGCATCAAAAGTATTTTTCTGAACTCAATTTAGTACACAATGAGTCAAAATATTGCACAATATTAGATTTAATTTGTTCTTTGTCCTTATCATCCAACATTTGTTTTAACATGCTTTTATATTCTCTGGACTGAATATATGTTTCTATTTTGTCAAGTTCAATTTTGTAAGAGTCGGAAACATCATCAGAAGACACAATAGATTCGCACTTATAGCACTCAGCATCGATTTCATCCTCTTTCAATTCTAGATAGGGTAAAATCAATTTGTGTATACTTTTACCTATTTCACAATCAAGATGCAATTGATTGATATTAAAATATAAATTCTTCAATATTAAACAGAAAATGTTCTTTTGTTTTAAAAGTGTTAAATTGTCTCTCTTAAGATAAATGACATCATCCTTGGACCTATTAAGCTCTAATCCCAACTTCTCTATCGATATCCTTCTCTGTTCACCTTTATTCGTTACCCTGCTAATTTGATCACTTAGGTTAGAATTACTTAGACATGTTCTCTTTAAACTACTGCTAAAATTAGTGAAAGTATAATTTAAATAATCTAATTCTGATTTGTAACAGGCAACATGAATATTGAGAGATTGGAGTATAAAGTGTACCTTATTGATGACCTTGTTGCATTCACTCACCTGTCCAGAAACACGCCTCTCTGCAAAACAACTTTCAGTATAGATACTGCAATCCGTTGCGTAACCCCTCTATTCCGAGACCCCACTTTGAACCACAAAGCATCCTCCATATGTGCGGTCTCGGAACAAAGGGGATACGTAACTGAGTACAATTAAACGTTTGATCAAGTTTCTCTTCTGGGTTTTAAAAAATGAACCAACCTCTGATAAAAGAAAAGTTTGTACCGAATGTTCCATATATGTGTTGCTTGAGTAGAGCTCCTTTGACCTATCCCATATTTCCTTGGCCGTCTCACAAGCACTCACCAGACAAAACGTGTCTGGAGGAAGAGAGAACCTGATTATTCTCATTGCCTTGATGTTGCTTAACAACTTGTATTTTTCATCTTGAGGAGTATCTTTATGATCAACCAGAATTACGTTGTAATCGGCTTGAGTCTTGAAGATATTCCTTGTAGATGTGTGAGAGAAAGTCTATTGCGTCATAGCCTCACATATGGTTGAGTCGTGTTCTCTATGACCTAGAACATAGCCTCCAAAGTGTAAAGCCTAGACCTCATAATTATGTGGGAAGAGGATTGGGATCCTGATCGAAGATCCGATGCTGCTGGACAGATTGAAAGAAAGAGTATGGGGATCTTCGTGTTACATGATGTTGATTCACAAAAACCTGTACAGAATCAGATGTATAAAACAATAATCGAGTTTAGGGAAAAACAAGGACCCAAATCTAACGTCTACATTCGATGAAAACGATGAAGACGACAATAATAGATCCAACAGAAACTCAAAACCATAATAGAACTCGACAGAAGAATATTATTTTAAAAAAAAATCTGAAAATTTGATTTTAGACATTTATATTAATATATATTCAATAACACAAAAAAATTAAACATTAAATGAGATTGATAAGATGACGATTATGTCATAAATGAATTAATTTTGATCCAACGCTCCACTTTTAGTTCTCGGGTTCTCGAGAAACTTTATATATATATATATATATATATATATATATATATATATATATATATATATATATATATATATATATATATAAAGTTAGTTTCAAATGTTTTTACTATCTATTGTGTGCATGTAGGATTGATTCTTGACCAATTATTTTATTTATTTTAATAAAGTAATTAATGCATATTAAATGCTGAAGATTGAATTAATACTCATTATATCTTCAACATGTAATATGCATTAATTACTTTATTATAATAACTAAAATGATTGGTCCAGAATCAATGCTACATGCATAAAATAGATAGAACAAAATAACCCAACCATATATATATATATATATATATATATGTATATATATATATATATATATATATATATATATATATATATATATATATATATATATATATATATATATATATATATATATATATATATAGGAATGAGTTCTATGGAAAACAAATAACTAGGGCAACATGTGTCACAACTAGAAATTTTTGTGCCTTGTAACTACAACACTTATGCCAATTATGAATCAAAGACATGAAATCATGTATGATGCTTACTCTATGACAACAAAATTTCAATCAAACACTTCATACAAGCATTGCAAATAGTCAACAAGCAATTGGAAACCTTAGAAAATCCTTATTTAAGTCCATTATGGATTAGGATTTCCTTACTAGGCCCAATGGACCAATAAGCTTCCAATTGGACTATCTTGGGCTTAGAACTCTTAAATGGGCTCTAACTGGATCCACTTCCATTTGTTTCAATATTTTGGGCCATATTGGGCCTAGAATGAAATAAATTAATTTAGTGAACCATATTGGGCCATAATTAACTTAATTTAGCCTTCATGGGTCATAAAAATCACATTTATAATTATTTGGACCAAAAATCACTCAACATAACCATGAAAATTGGGCTTTAGCATACAAGGCCCAATCCTCATCTTTTCTCCCCAAATCTCGGCCCAAGCCCAACCAAAGAAGGAGAGTTGACTTTCCTATGCCACCTCATATTTGTCCATAGGATTCCCATGCACCATCTCATGTTTTCATGCAAATCAATTCAAGAACCTCTCTTCTCTCCTCTCTCTTCCTGCTCTCGGTCGAAACCAAACACACACACACACAATTCATTCAAAATTCTCTCAAAGAAACTCTCTCTCCATTCTCTCCAAATTTTCAAGATCTAAGGGGTGTTCAAGGGATTTCTTCCATAAAAATCATCATTCAAGTAAGTTGGTGCTTAAATCTATGATCTAACTCACTTCTTTTCATCAAAAATCATCTCTTAATCCATTCAAGTTCATGATCTTGCATCTTAGAACCCACTAAGTCGAGATCCATCTAAGGAACTTGCTAGGGCCAAAAATAGCACCAAACTTCTCCAAATCTTCTTCAAAACCGATCCACAAATCAAGGTGAGTTTCATACCCCCTTCTTTTTTGTTTTTATGAGTTTTTATGGGGGAGAATACAAGTAAATGTGTAGATCTATATGTAAATGTATGCTATGTGTGATTAGATGCATGTATGTGTATGATATCTTGTGTTTGTGATGAATATGTCATTCAACAAGTGTGTAAAAACGAGATCTAAAACATAGGGAAGGAAATGAACATAACTTAAACTATTTTACCCTAAACAAGTCAAGAAAAATAACTCATATGGTTAGGATGAACATGCTTGAACATAAAACCCATTTTGGGCTTAAATTGTTAAAAATACAAAACTAAGGGCCCAAACCGACAAATTATAGTTTCTGGAGGGTCAAAAGAGTCCAAACAGTTTCTATAATAATTTTTATGAAACAAAACATTTTTGAAGGACTAAAAATGTAAATTTTACATTTAATGGGCTAAACTTGGTCTTTTCGGCCCAATAAGCCTCAATATGCGAGATGTTCAAGTTTGAGGGGCTGAAAGGGAAGTTTTCTGTAAAACAGGGGATTTGAAGTGTATTAAAACTATTTCAAAGGTCAAAAATGCTTTTCAAATTCAAAAAGGACCAAAAATGTAAAAAATTTCTATTTTGGGCCAAAACTGTAAAATTTGCGAAATTGAGGGTTTTAACCGAGAAAACATTATTCTGAAAGGATTAAAGCTGTTTACAAAACAAAATTTGGTTAAAAATGTCTTTTCAACATGTTATGATACCAAAATGTCAAGAAAAATGGTTTAAGGACTAAAATGGAAATTCTTTTATATAAAGGACTAAAAGTGCTAACTTTATAAAAGAAGGTTTGTGAAAAGGTAAAAATCTTGCTTTTAAACAAATAAATCCCTTAAGACAAAATACGAGATCCACGACTACCGGCGAAACGTAATAACAAATACACTTTCAACAACCAATATCGTTACCAAACGAATTGATTCGGTCTCGAATCAATAACAAAACAAAAATCAAATAACCGTAGTACTTCAATAAACACGCGATAACTACGAGGAGTCAATATTCAATCTTTGGGCTTGAAAGTTTCAAATCGTGCTTCTTGGGCCTTGCTAGCCCAATAACATTATCTTTGGGCCCTAAGGGGACGCGCTTACATGTTAATGGGCCTTCTATGACCTAATTCCATGTAAAAGGACTTTCAATAGCTCTATTGTGTTGTTGGGCCCCAAGGGTCCATTAGTACTGCTAGCAAAGTCGAGAAGTCAAATGCGAGTCGGGCCAAGTGCCTTTCGCATTCCCGATAGCCTTGAATGACTTATGGAAATAAAGGAGGCTTCTTACCCTCCTTTCTCCTCGGTTGTGGGGCTATGAGAAACCGAATAAGCAGATTCGTGACGTTAAACAAGAAAAGTCAGGGTGGTTGGATTATGTAAGTAGTATGATGACACCTCAATGATTGTTCATAATTTGTAGTTACAAACTAGTCATTTTCAATAATGCGTGATTGTAACAACTCACAACCCTTAATTAATCCAATGTCACTTAGGTAATTAAAAACAATCGTAGTATTGGTATAACAATAAACAAGTCAAGTAATTTACGCATTGGGAAAACATCGGGTTTTCCCAGGGAGTTCAACACTTTTACCTACGTGATGTATACAAAGTTCAACAATTATACATGTTTTCAAAATCGACAAGCATACTTATGGATCTTCACACTTTTTATAAACAATACTCTTTTCAGAAAATATCGGATTTTCTGGGTTTTCAAACTTCACAAAAAAATCATTTTCCATAACATTACTTATGAACTCACCAACATTTCATATGTTGACCGTTTTCAAAATAACTTGTATTCTCAGGTAACAGGTAAACGGAAGAATATGTATCAAGTTATGTCATGGTGTTTTGCTTAGATTAATGATCAGACGGTTTATGTTATGAAATTGTAATGTTAAAACAATGTACTGAATGTAAACAATATCGGTTGTAATATTTCAATGCATGGTGATGAATGATGTTATGATTCATGTATAATCATTGTGATTGTATTCAATTAAGTCACAAGAGCCCTCGGACGTTTCCGCCGTCTGGTTCGGGGGTGTGACAGGTTGGTATCAGAGCTCTGTTTATAGTGAACTAGCATATCTAACCACACATTGATATGCGACTATAAACCAAAAAGAGGGACTAACACAACTCTGAACAAAACAAGTGAAACATAACAATAAAAACATCCTTGCTTGTATTAGGAAAAAGAACATAATACCGAACTAAACAAGATAATGCTAGTATCTCGGTTAAGCCAGGACTGTTCTTAGTCGTATCAAGGAGTGGATGTAGCCTTATCAACTATATTTCCTCCAAGGTACAACTATCACATTTCCTGAAGAGATCGTGATAGCTAGGAAACCTAAAAATATACCCCTTTACTCCAAGAAGAGAACATCCGTTCAATCTATACAATAGTTTTAGCGTCTTAGGAATAATGTTAGCATATTTACGCACTCTCACAGACAGCATGGCTGGTTTCCATCACCCCGAAGATCCTTACTTCCCTAACCAGGGAAATAACAAATGGTTAGATGAAGATCCTGAAGAAGAGCCTGAGGAAAACCCCGAGGAGGAATCTGACGGGGAACCGGAGGCAGACGTCGAGGGCGAGCCTGTCGAACCAGAAGAAGAACAGGAGGAGGAAGAAGATGAAGGAATCTCTGAGAAGGAACCCGGCGATAATGAAGGGGGTGATTCGGACGCGGAGTCCGAAGTCATCAACCCCCCTTACCCGATTAGGGTGCCCGCTTACCGGGTGGGCCCCACTGGTCCTACACCCCTTTGGAGTATTGATCTTTGGAGGCGGAGCAGACAGCAGGGACAGCGACCCCCGTTCGGCATGTCACGCGAGTTCTTTGACCTGAGGGACGGAGGACCGGCCGATCGAGCCCTTCCGGTCATGGTGAAACGGTTACGGAACACCGGCGACATAGCTCAGAGCACCGCCGACCAAGTACGCCAGATGTGGACTAGGGTCGAGCGTGCAGAGCAGGAGACACGAGACGTTCTTCGAGAGTTCCATATGAGGCAGGTGAGGTGGGAGTCTCGACTCCAGGACGCAGAACGACAGGTGGCTCGTCTTTAGGGAGCATCCACTTCCTCAGCACCACCCCCGGGCACAACTCACCGCGACTAGGGATAGACCTATCTTACTAGGTCATTAGGATCTATGCTATGTACCCCGACTCTATGTTTAAGTGACTACACTACTCATAGAGCCGTTATGCTGTCGAACTAGTATCACTTATGTATGCTCTTACGAGCAAAATTTTCATGTATCAAATACGGATAATGATATGTGCATATTTAGTGTGTATTTAGTATAGTTTTTTATTCATATATCAGCTAAATTATCGCATATTATGGACAAAAGGTACTTAAAAGTGTTAAAATATGTTTTTCAGTCCAAAGATGAAGCTTGGAAGCAAAAGGAAGCAAGAGAAGCGGTTAGGAGCTCGAGAGTGGAATAAAGAAGGAAAAACACTTAAAAAAAGCTTCTACTCGTCGAGTCAGATAGCTACTCGACGAGTCCGGTCGAGGAATTAGAAGGATAATGACTCGGGATCCCAGATAGTTATCGCAATACGGGGAATGTGAGAGGGACTCGACGAGTCACCACTTGACTCGACGAGTCAGATCGCTTATTTAAAGATAATTCCACAGATCGATAAAGGGGAGTTCTGGGACGATTCAGAAGTATATTGCTATGATTGAGAAGCCTGAAAAACCCTAGAAGACGAAGAAGGAAGCTAGAATTCAATTCCGGAGAGTAATTAAGGCAAATTTTCATCATTCCATTTATTCTTTTGTTTATTCATCATGACTAAGCAATTTGACTTTGATTGTTTGCTGTTATTTACTTTAATTATGAGCTAAAACCTTTAGACTTCTGTTTGGGGATACAAAGTTGACAATATGGTTTGATTGATTGGTAGGATTAATTCTAAGTTGGTGAATTTTTGTTATTTTAGCTTGCTAAAGAACCTTGTGTGTGAATAATAATTAATTTTCTGTTAATAGGAAGATAATTGATTAGCATGAACATCTATTGATTATTGTCCTCATATGATATATTGTGACCACATAGTTATATGTCTAGGATTAATGAATATGAAACTAGAATTAATAAGAAAATTGAGTAAATTCATGTGCAAGCTTGTAAGATGACTATCAAACAAGAGGTTAATTAAAAAGACTAAATTAGTTAACTATTGCAAGTCTAACTTAACCCGAATAATTAATCTAGTAAATATAATTAAATTAGACAATTGGCCACTGTTTGAGTTAGTTTATTTGCTAAGGATTAGGGTAGTGAACATGAACCTAATCACTTGAATCGGTAACCAACGAAAGAATTAATCCATTGCACTATTACTTTGAAAGTCAACCATAGAGTTAACCGAGTTGAACTAAACCGAAGTTCCTTTCCAATTATTGAATCTAGTTAAATCGTTATTTTCTAGCTTTAAATTAGTAATAATTAGTAAGTTTCTAGTCTTGTAAAACTAGAGAACAACCCCTGCTTTTTTAATTAACTTAGATTAAATTAGTTTTTAGTTTAATTTGCCGTTCCCTGTGTTCGATACCCTGCTTATTTAGCTATACCACAATTGATAGGTTCACTGCCTTTTGTGTGTTATTTGATAATTAAAAGTAGGTTTAAAACTAGTGGGTTTTACACACATCAGATAATATTAGTAAAATTTTCTTTTATGTTCTACTTTGACGTTGTAATCTGCTATGTGTTACATATCCATGATTGTGTGCAAAATTGTGAAAGTACCTAAGTTCGTGCCTCACACCTAGCTTATAGTATCACACTCTCACAAAAAGCACAGATACTCAACATCTTTCTGTTCCATGACAAAAAGATGCCTCGACGACCCACCCGCAGAAACCCTGAGCCAAACCCTCCCGAGTTAAACTCTGTTGCTTTTCAGGCAGCGGTGTCGGCTGCGGTTACCGCGGCTATGGCCCAGATTCACCAAGGGAACAATGGAGGAGTCAACGGACCAAGCGCCGGAAGTTCAAACAACGGGAAGAATGAAGGACCTACCAAAACATGTTCTTACAAAGACTTCACCAACGCCAAACCACGAACCTTTAACGACACTGGAGGAATGATCACCCTGAAACGATGGATCGAGAAGGTGGAATCGGTATTCGAGATATGCGATTGCCTTGAAGAGATGAAGGTGAAGTTTGTCGCATGCACTTTCGTTGACCAAGCTCTCACTTGGTGGAACGGACACGTGGAAGCTATGACACTCCCCGTAGCCAATTCCATGCCATGGGTAGAAATGAAAGAAATGCTGATGGCCAAATACTGCCCTCGTGGTGAAATTCAGAAAATGGAACAAGAGCTGTGGAATCTCACTATCCGGAATGCTGATATAGATGCCTACATATCAAGGTTTAGCGAACTGTCTCTGTTATGCCCTGGTATGATTACCTCAGAGGGTAAGAAGATCAAGCGATTCATCTGGGGACTAACCTCCCCAATCCAAGGAAACGTGATAGCTACAAATCCCGAAACTTTCGACAGTGCTAAGAGATTGGCCAAGAAGCTGTATGACCACAACAACAAGAAGGGTGAGAAACCAGTGGAGACTGAAGTTAAGAAGGAAAATGATAGCAAGAAGGGGAAGAACAACAAGAGAAAGGGGCGTCAAGGCTCCGAATCATCCAAGAAGCAGCAAACAATGGCAGTTAATGCTGCGACCGCGCAAGTTCCATCCACACCACATGCTCCAGCCTCAGCTGCTCCGAGTGCTCCTAGACCTTATTCCGGAAATCTTCCCAAGTGCAACAAGTGCGGTCTCCATCACAATGGAGAATGCAGAGAGATGCAGTGCACCAGCTGCAATCGGAAGGGGCACACGGCAAGGTACTGCAGGACTTACCCTCCTCAGAATCAACAACAGGGAAGCAACAACAACAATAGCCGCAACAACATCACCAACACCGGGGCAACAATGGAGGACCTAGCCACACCTGCTATGGATGTGGAAGGACTGGGCATTTCCGTCGAAATTGCCCTAACAACAACAATCCCGGAAATGGAGGAACAGGAAGGGTGCTGACCATGGGTCAGGGGGAGGCGATTCAGGATCCCGCTGTTGTTACCGGTACGTTTCCCCTAAACCACACTTATGCATGCATCCTATTTGACACCGGAGCGGAGCGAAGTTTTGTGAGCAATAAGTTTAAACATTTGTTAAAACAACAACCCCAAAAGCTCAATGAAACCTTTACGGTGGAAATGGCCAATGGGAAAACCGAATCCACTAGGGAAATCTACATCGGATGTACCCTAACTCTAAATCAACACGTCTTTCGAATAGACTTAATGCCTGTTTCCATTAGGAGTTTCGATGTGATTATTGGCATGGACTGGTTAAGCCCCTACCATGCTGAAATTATGTGTCACGAGAAGGCCGTTCGCCTTCACCTTCCCAATCACGAAACTCTAGTTATTTATGGAGACAAACCTAACACGAACCTTCGCCTCATCTCGTGCATCCAGGCATAGAAACATCTGCGAAAGAACGATTTGACGTTCCTGGCTCACATAGTGGATAAAACCAAGGAAGAGGTTAGCATTCAAGACATTCCAGTAGCACGTGAATTCCCAGACGTATTTCTTGAAGATCTTCCTGGAGTACCCCCAGAGAGACAAGTTGAATTCTGAATTGATCTTGTTCCAGGAGCAACTCCCCTCGCTAAATCGCCTTACCGACTAGCTCCTGCTGAGATGCAGGAACTATCCAGCCAACTCAGCGAACTCCTGGGCAAAGGATTCATCCGACCTAGCTACTCGCCATGGGGAGCTCCAGTCCTCTTTGTCAAAAAGAAGGACGGATTTTTTAGGATGTGCATCGATTATAGGGAGCTAAACAAACTCACTGTCAAAAATCGCTATCCACTCCCACGAATCGACGATCTATTTGACCAGCTCCAAGGAGCTAGTTACTTCTTTAATATAGATCTGCGATCTGGATACCATCAACTCAAGGTCCGAGAAGAGGATATACCCAAAACCGCTTTCCGAACTCATTATGGACTTTATGAATTTTTCGTAATGCCCTTCGGTCTAATGAATGCCCCTGCTGCATTTATGGACCTAATGAACCGAATCTGTCAACCATTCCTCGACAACTTTGTTATCGTTTTCATTGACGACATTCTAGTCTATTCCCTAAGCGAAGAAGAGCACGGCCAACATCTTCGACAAATCCTGGAAACCCTGCGGACGGAGAAGCTATACACAAAACTCTCCAAGTGTGAGTTCTGGCTTCGTAGCGTGAACTTCTTAGGTCATGTTGTTAGTCGGGAAGGAATACATGTGGATCCTTCTAAGGTCAAGGCCGTTGAAGGATGGGCAGTTCCGACGACACCCACAGAAATTCGCCAATTATTAGGCCTAGCAGGCTACTATAGGAAGTTCATTCAGAACTTCTCTAAGATCGCCATGCCACTTACCTCGCTTACACAAAAGGGCATACCATTCAAATGGACGGACAAACAAGAAGTTGCATTCCGAACTCTGAAGCAAGCACTCTGCAGTGTCCCGGTACTATCTCTACCAGTGGGAACGGAAGATTTCGTGGTCTACTGTGACGCGTCAAATCAGGGTTTAGGTTGCGTTCTCATGCAGCGCGGAAAGGTGATAGCTTACGCCTCCCGCCAACTAAAGACACACGAAGTGAACTATACAACCCACGATCTGGAATTGGGAGCAGTGGTCTTCGCTCTGAAGATTTGGAGGCATTACCTCTATGGTACGAAGTGCACCATCTTCATGGACCACAAGAGTCTCCAACACATCCTGAATCAAAAAGAGTTGAATATGAGACAAAGAAGATGGGTTGAACTATTAAACGATTATGAGTGCGAAATCAAGTACCACCCAGGCAAGGATAATGTGGTAGCCGATGCCTTGAGCCAGAAAGAGTACTCTAATCTTCGTGTGAAAACTCTCTCAGTAACCATCCAATATCACCTAACCACTCAGATCAGGGTAACTCAGTCAGATGCCATGAAGACGGAAAACAGAGCAAGCGAAGCATTACGCAGAATGGAGAAGAATCTAGAGGTAAAAGAGGACGGAGTATACTATTTCATGAACCGTATTTGGGTCCCTAAACTTGGAGGATTTAGGGAGGTAGTCATGAATGAAGCTCACAAGACTCGATACTCCATCCATCCAGGTTCGTACAAAATGTACTTGGATATTAAACAACATTATTGGTGGCCTAACATGAAGGCAGAAATTGCCACATATGTCAGCAAGTGCCTTACTTGCGCCAAAGTAAAGGTGGAATACCAGAAGCCCTCAGGGTTATTACAACAACCAGTAATCCCCAAGTGGAAATGGGACGGGATTTCTATGGACTTTGTGACCAAGCTACCCAAGACGTCAGATGGATTAGACAATATATGGGTAATAGTTGACCGACTGACGAAATCCGCCCATTTCCTGCCAATAAAAGAATCTTACAAGATGGAGAGACTGACACGAATATACATCCGAGAAATCGTGAGGCTTCACGGAGTACCCGTGTCTATCATCTCAGATAGAGACAGTAGGTTCACTTCACGTTTTTGGCAATCACTTCAGAAAGCACTTGGAACCCATCTCGACATGAGCACCGCTTATCACCCACAAACGGACGGTCAAAGCGAACGGACCATCCAGAAACTCGAAGACATGCTTCGCGCATGTTTGATAGACTTTGGGAAGTCTTGGGATACCCACTTACCCTTGGTTGAGTTCTCATATAACAACAGTTATCATTCAAGCATCAAGGTCGCCCCTTTTGAAGCGCTATATGGACGTAAGTGTAGATCACCGTTGTGTTGGGCTGAGGTGGGCGACACCCAGCTAGCAAAGGAACTAGCATCGGACAAGGCGTTAACGGGACCGGAGGTCATACGTGAAACAACAGAAAAGATAGTTCAAATCAGAGCTCGACTACAAGCTTTGCGCAACCGACAAAAGAGCTACGCTGATAAACGGCGAAAGCCCTTAGAGTTTCAGGTCGGGGATCGAGTACTGTTAAAAGTTTCACCTTGGAAAGGGGTCATTCGTTTCGTAAAATGGGGAAAACTGAACCCACGATACATTGGACCTTTCGAGATCGTTGCCTGAATAGGTCCAGTAGCGTACAAACTGCAGCTACCCGCTGAGCTCAGCAGTGTACACCCCGTGTTCCATATTTCCAATCTAAAGAAGTGCCTATAAGATGAAACTCTCATCATTCCCCTTGACAAAATTGAAATCGATGAGAATCTCCTATTCGTGGAAGAACCAGTCGAAATCATGGACAGGGAGGTGAAGCGTACTAAGCAAAGTCGCATCCCGATCATGAAAGTACGGTGGAACACGAAGCGTGGGCCAGAATTCACGTGGGAACGCGAAGACCAAATGAAGCAAAAGTACCCTCATCTATTCTAGCATTCTCAGATCTAGCTTTCAAAAGAATTTCGGGACGAAATTCCCTCTAACGGGGGGATGATGTCACAACTAGAAATTTTTGTGCCTTGTAACTACAACACTTATGCCAATTATGAATCAAAGACATGAAATCATGTATGATGCTTACTCTATGACAACAAAATTTCAATCAAACACTTCATACAAGCATTGCAAATAGTCAACAAGCAATTGGAAACCTTAGAAAATCCTTATTTAAGTCCATTATGGATTAGGATTTCCTTACTAGGCCCAATGGACCAATAAGCTTCCAATTGGACTATCTTGGGCTTAGAACTCTTAAATGGGCTCTAACTGGACCCACTTCCATTTGTTTCAATATTTTGGGCCATATTGGGCCTAGAATGAAATAAATTAATTTAGTGAACCATATTGGGCCATAATTAACTTAATTTAGCCTTCATGGGTCATAAAAATCACATTTATAATTATTTGGACCAAAAATCACTCAACATAACCATGAAAATTGGGCTTTAGCATACAAGGCCCAATCCTCATCTTTTCTCCCCAAATCTCGGCCCAAGCCCAACCAAAGAAGGAGAGTTGACTTTCCTATGCCACCTCATATTTGTCCATAGGATTCCCATGCACCATCTCATGTTTTCATGCAAATCAATTCAAGAACCTCTCTTCTCTCCTCTCTCTTCCTGCTCTCGGTCGAAACCAAACACACACACACACAATTCATTCAAAATTCTCTCAAAGAAACTCTCTCTCCATTCTCTCCAAATTTTCAAGATCTAAGGGGTGTTCAAGGGATTTCTTCCATAAAAATCATCATTCAAGTAAGTTGGTGCTTAAATCTATGATCTAACTCACTTCTTTTCATCAAAAATCATCTCTTAATCCATTCAAGTTCATGATCTTGCATCTTAGAACCCACTAAGTCGAGATCCATCTAAGGAACTTGCTAGGGCCAAAAATAGCACCAAACTTCTCCAAATCTTCTTCAAAACCGATCCACAAATCAAGGTGAGTTTCATACCCCCTTCTTTTTTGTTTTTATGAGTTTTTATGGGGGAGAATACAAGTAAATGTGTAGATCTATATGTAAATGTATGCTATGTGTGATTAGATGCATGTATGTGTATGATATCTTGTGTTTGTGATGAATATGTCATTCAACAAGTGTGTAAAAACGAGATCTAAAACATAGGGAAGGAAATGAACATAACTTAAACTATTTTACCCTAAACAAGTCAAGAAAAATAACTCATATGGTTAGTATGAACATGCTTGAACATAAAACCCATTTTTGGGCTTAAATTGTTAAAAATACAAAACTAAGGGCCCAAACCGACAAATTATAGTTTCTGGAGGGTCAAAAGAGTCCAAACAGTTTCTATAATAATTTTTATGAAACAAAACATTTTTGAAGGACTAAAAATGTAAATTTTACATTTAATGGGCTAAACTTGGTCTTTTCGGCCCAATAAGCCTCAATATGCGAGATGTTCAAGTTTGAGGGGCTGAAAGGGAAGTTTTCTGTAAAACAGGGGATTTGAAGTGTATTAAAACTATTTCAATGGTCAAAAATGTTTTTCAAATTCAAAAAGGACCAAAAATGTAAAAAATTTCTATTTTGGGCCAAAACTGTAAAATTTGCGAAATTGAGGGTTTTAACCGAGAAAACATTATTCTGAAAGGATTAAAGCTGTTTACAAAACAAAATTTGGTTAAAAATGTCTTTTCAACAAGTTATGATACCAAAGTGTCAACAAAAATGGTTTAAGGACTAAAATAGAAATTCTTTTATATAAAGGACTAAAAGTGCTAACTTTATAAAAGAAGGGTTGTGAAATGGTAAAAATCTTACTTTTAAACAAATAAATCCCTTAAGACACAATACGAGATCCACGACTACCAGCAAAACGTAATAACAAATACACTTTCAACAACCAATATCGTTACCAAACGAATTGATTCGGTCTCGAATCAATAACAAAACAAAAATCAAATAACCGTAGTCCTTCAATAAACACGCGATAACTACGAGGAGTCAATTTTCAATCTTTGGGATTGAAAGTTTCAAATTGTGCTTCTTGGGCCTTCCTATCCCAATAACATGATCTTTAGGCCTGAAGGGGACGCGCTTACATGTTAATGGGCCTTCTATGATCTTATTCCATGTAAAAGGACTTTCAATAGCTCTATTGTGTTGTTGGGCCCCAAGGGTCCATTAGTACTGCTAGCGAAGTCGAGAAGTCAAATACGAGTCGGGCCAAGTGCCTTTCGCATTCCCAATAGCCTTGAATGACTTATGGAAATAAAGGAGGCTTCTTACCCTCCTTTCTCCTCGATTGTGGGGCTATGAGAAACCGAATAAGCAGATTCGTGATGTTAAACAAGAGAAGTCAGGGTGGTTCGATTATGTGAGTAGTATGGACGACGCCTCAAGGATCGTTCATAATTTGTAGTTACAAACTAGTCATTTTCAATAATGCGTGATTGTAACAACTCACAACCCTTAATTAATCCAATGTTACCTGGGTAACAAAAAACAATCGTAGTATCGGTATAACAATAAACAAGTCAAGTAATTTACGCATTGGGAAAACATCGGGTTTTCCCGGGGAGTTCAACACTTTTACCTACATGATGTATACAAAATTCAACAATTATACATGTTTTCAAAATCGACAAGCATACTTACGGATCTTCACACTTTTTATAAACAATACTCTTTTCAGAAAATATCGGATTTTCTGGGTTTTCAAACTTCACAAAAAAATCATTTTCCATAACATTACTTATGAACTCACCAACATTTCATATGTTGACCGTTTTCAAAATAACTTGATTCTCAGGTAACAGGTAAACAGAAGAATATGTATCAAGTTATGTCATGGTGTTTTGCTTAGATTAATGATCAAACGGTTTATGTTATGAAATTCTAATGTTAAAACAATGTACTGAATGTAAACAATATCGGTTGTAATATTTCAATGCATGGTGATGAATGATGTTATGATTCATGTATAATCATTGTGATGGTATTCAATTTAAGTCACAAGAGCCCTCGGACGTTTCCGCTGTCTGGTTCGGGGGTGTGACAACATGTACCGGAACCAATAATCAAATGACACGTGTCCATTTCTTTCTTCGCAAGTAATGTATTGTGGAAGTTATTGTGGAAGTGATGTGTTGTCATGTTTTCATTGGTTCAAATATGTGTTGACCCAATCATTCATTTTCCATATAACTTTGCCCTATATATATATATATATATAATATATATATATAATATATAAACACCAATTTATTGGTCTCAAAATGTTTCTAATAATGTAATTCCATATATATATATATATATATATATATATATATATATATATATATATATATATATATATATATATATATCTTAGAAGGTTGCCAATAATGTAACTCCATATATAGGCACAAACTTCTAATATGGTACTGTGATCATTTGTAATGTCCAAACAGATTTAAGAAACTCAATGTAGTGCTTTTTATGCAAAAACAAAAATGAGAAACAACTTATTTGTTACCAATATCAAAGGGAAAACAACATGTTTGTAAATGACCGATAAAAATTAACGTTTTTGTTTAGACAACCGAAAAACAGAACCTGAGAAACAGAAATCAAATATAAATCGAAGGTTTGGTTTCTTAGTTTTCGAAAACCAAAATGCTTAAAAATGTGCGTAGTAAATATTTAAAAATCGAACCAAACTTTTGGAAACATAAAAAAAACCCATAATCGAAGTGAATTGTAGTAAATGCTTAAAAATCTATATTTTATCTACATATTATAAATGAAATTTGTAAATAGTTGCTTGGTTGGATGGTTAAGGTTGTAGAGATGGGAAATAAAAGTTATAGGTTCGAAACTTGTCCGTTTTGTTTCATTTTATTTTGCAAGCTATCTTTCAAGCCTTAAATTGTCCCACAATAATGATGGAACACAAACCACAAGAACATCGTCTCTTTCCTTGTTCTCTGTTTCTGATTAAAAAACTATAGAGTTAAGCTTATTCAAGTGAACCAAAACGATAAGTTTAGGTTTGTTTTTAAAATTTGAAAACCAAAATATTGAGTTTGTGTTTGATTTGTGGTCAAAACTGAGCCATGTTCACCTTTAACTCTTACTATGCATGCGTTTGAAGAAGTGACAATAAAGACCTAGTGTTTTTACTTAGACATACAATGTAACAAACAAGAGAAAGAAAAAAAATACCCCGACCTTTGATGCTCACCAAATGGACCGTTTTTAATGTATGTTGTTACTAGGGAACAAAACCATAAAAATATTTATCTTGAACCATCGATGCAAAAGTTTAAAGAAAATCACAAACTAGAAGATTACTTTTGTACCTTGGTACTCAATAATGTGAATTGATAGTTAAACCTCCGTTATTGTGAACATTGATTCAAAATACAAATAGGGTTAATTATTTATTTATTTCATTTTTGTAAATGATTTCAACTATAGAAAAATGTAAAAGGATAAATAAATATTTTTATATGGGTGAGAAACTATCTCTAAATATTAGTAAAAGAAAAACCTTATGACATCACCTTCAACAATCAGAGTCATTGATTGTGTTTCATTCATATCTTTTCCACCTTTAGATCGTTACGTTGACATCATCATTTGGTCAACCCATTTTTTTGGTCCATTAATTTTATGAAATCTATTAATGACAATTACTTTTAACATTAGAAAATCTATTAATGACAATTAAATCTCAACAAAAATAAAATTACTTTTAAAAGTAGAAAATCTATTAATGACAATTAAATCTCACAAAAATAAAATAAAATAATACACCGCCCCACCTTTCCTTACATGTTTCTTTTGTTCTGGTTTGAAAATCACAAACAAATGCATTTCTTTTCAATTTATTGCAGGGAAGAAGATATGTATATCAATGGTGCTGGAAGATATATAAGAAAGATTCTTCCACTAATTTCAATGACGCATACGTCTTATTTCACAATGATTCAATCGATTCTCCCTTCTACAACCTCGAATCCAGATATAATTTTTCTTCCCATGTCTCTATGCACAAACAATCCATAATCTTATCTCTTTGATTCCTCCTTGTGTAACCTCAAATCCCTTTTCATCTTATGATCAGAATCGCAAGCACTCATCTATTTCATCTCTTTCTCTTTCTTCATATTTCTTGCGTTTCACCTTAGGTATCTCCTTCTTCCGATCAATTATTTCTTTCTCCGCACAACGACTTATAGTTGATTTGTTATGTTATGATTTTTGGTGTTTATTTCTCAATTTTGATGAAAAAAAAACATAACTTTTACACTTGCTTTCAGGAATTAAGGGAATCGCCGCTCCTTTTCCGCCTTCCTCTTTCTATCTGTTGCAGAAACCGGAAAGACAACATACACACACAGTTAATGTGTTCGACTTTTTGATTTGTTCATAGGTTGTTTTCTACACCACTCGAACCTCTTGCTTTGCATTTTAGACGATTTTTGTTACTGTTTTCTTCTTTTCCCTAAATTTTTTTCGCAATTTTCTGTTTTTTTATATAGCTTTTGTGTGTTTACTTTTTTCTTCAGGGCTATCTTGATGTTGATATTGAGTTTTTGTTGAACACAATTATGATATGTGTTCTAGATGTCAACTGGCATTTACCCAATACCTCAAGAAAATCTAACGTCATCTTGCAAATAAACTTTTTTTGATGGTATTGTCAGATGAAGATAAACAAAGAAGAGAATAAAAAAGAGGAGTCGACTTGCATTGGGTATCAATTCAATCTCCAAATATGTTACTTGCTAGATTTTTTTGTTGCTAGTCATGGAACAAGTAATATGATATATATATATATATATATATATATATATATATATATATATATATATATATATATATATATATATATATATAAAATTTGCTTTTAGTTGTAGAAAACAATAGAATAGACATAAATGTTGTCGTCAAAAGATATTAGGTGAGTTATTAGCTCTAGAGTTTAGATTGATTGAGTAGATGATAAAGTAATATAAAAAAGTGGTCAACATTTATTTGTATGATCATAAAAAATAGAAGTGGTCAAATAATTTAATAATTTTGCCTCTAACATAAAATGAAACTTTTCTTTTGAACTAAAAAAGAGTATCGTGGGGCACAAAACTTAGAAAAACTCCCAAAATAAGACGCCCAACACGATGAACACGCCCATTAAAAAATATAAAAAATGCTTTTATTTTTTACTGAATTTTTAATATAATTTTCCTATTTTATTTAGATACCAATCGGTTTTTCATGTTATCCTCATCCTAGAAACCTTGCAATTGGCTCGGATGAATCATGAATCATGAAACATTAACATACTATGATTTTGGTATGATGAGGGAGATTGACCAGAAAAAGATTGATAAATCGTCTTGGAATTTATGAAAAAGTTGCAAAAATGTATGAATTTTTTTATTTATTTTTCTAATACTGGAAAGCATGGACACCGTAATGTAGTTTTTTAGGTACTCGAATAGAATTAATATTTGGATTAAGATTAAAAAGTATTATGTTATCATTGCAGATTATGAACAATTTCAAAAGTCTTAAAGCACTTCAACCCATTGGAGACATGTCGTTAATATGGAAAAGTTGAGAGAAGAAGTGTGAGAAGAATATTTAAAGCCCTGGAGCATCTGAGGTTATTCGGTATGTATTGGGATACAATCCCCTTCATTGGAATAAAAAACTAACTGTGGGACACTATACTTGAGAATCTTTGTAGTTAGGTCATTCTTAAGATTCTTACATTTGAAGACCAAACATATTCTAACCTTATTCTGTCACACCCCCAAACCAAGGATGGCGGAAACGTTCGAGGGTGGAGGACTTCATGTAGAGTATCACAACAACGAGTATAATAGTGCTCAAAGTAAATACAACCATCATAAATATAACAAAAAAAAAGTTACACCAATGTATATGTTTACATGAGTCGGATCAATTACATTATGAATCAAAAAGAACTGTTTGGCGTTTTATCGTCCCATCCTCAAAACGTTGTTGGTATCCTGTTTTCACTGAATTCCTGAGAATACAAGTAGTTTTGAAAAGAGTCAACACGAAGGTTGGTGAGTTCATAAGAGATTTTATTGGAGAATTAGACCGTTTTCCTTGTAAAAATGATATGATATGTATTCAGAAAATCCGATGTTTTCTTTATAAAGTTTATGTAATGTAGTCTCATAACCGATGACCAAAATGTATAAGTAACCTTTCTTATTAAAGGAAAGTGAAATGTGCTTAAATTGACATAAACGCACTTGAATTAAATGATGTTCCCGAAACTTCTATTGTTTGTTAATACTCGATGTATATGTAGTCCTAAGTCTTAGGACCGAAAAAAATAACAAGTATCGTCTATACTTAAAGCTATAAATGTGGTTTCAATTGATGTGTAGTCATAAATACCAAAAACCGAATGTAGGCAGTAATATCGGTACTTATCGAGATAAAAGTGATTTTAAAATCGACATAAAACCCATTAAAGTTTTATAAAAATCCCGTGAACTTTATGTATTGTTATATCCTTATGTGAGCCGCTATAATCATACTTAAGACTAAATGAACCTGCCACGACGTTTCTCAGGCGTCGAAGAACTGAAATGACAATCATCACCCGTAGACCTGCAGGTCCAACTGTAGCTAGCAGCAAGGTGTGGGGTGTCAAGCCCAATATAGATCTATATACAACTATCACGTTCTCCCTCCGGGAGACTCTGATTATAACGTACAGGATTTTATATTCCGCACTCGGACGTACGGAAAGAGAATGTCTCACAATTTAGGTTAACAAGTTTACAAGTTGTATGCGGGAGTGTAAAACCTTTCTGTATGAATGTACCCTTTTCATACGTGTGTGTTATGTGATGTATTGAAAACTATACCTATTATAGTTTTATCCAAAACGTTTGTATTATATAAGAACTCTTTTATGAAAAAGCGTTAGGATTACACAATCCATTAGACTATGCTTATTATAGTTTATATATATACGTGTTCTAATTGAATGAATAATCTTATCATGAATGATTTATTTTCAGTTTATGATGATAAAATTTACAACATATCACATTCAATACTTAGAACTTGACATTATACACTTTGCTCAACATAGTACAAAGTGTTGTAAAAATTACAAGCTGTTAACAAATTTTCAACCTTCCTACACTGTTTTTGAAAATTCATAGAAAAATCATACGAAGTCGAAAACTAAATCCTTAAATTCTGGGAGTTCCCAAAATGTGTCTAGTTTACTCATAATTTTTATCATGATTTTTAATGACCTGCAACTTAGGTGAAAAAGTCCATAATCACAGACTGGTCCGGATTGGTGTTTGAAATGATAGGCAGTTTTGTAAAAATCACCATAAATTGTAGAAAAATCGTATGGAGATGTGCAAGTAGTCATTTTAAAGCTAAGAAGTGGAACTATATGCACCTAAAACAGTTTAGAAAACTAAAATGTTTAAGGTGTCCAAAACAGTCCGTGAATGGAGTCCAACTTTTCTGATGAAAGCTGTTAGAAAATTTTAGTTATGTTCTTGGTGTTTTAACTTGTATTCCCCCCCTAAAAACTTAAGAAAACATGAAAATGTAGGGGTATGAACTCACCTTGTGTGATTTCAGTAGATAAGTGTTGAAGAAGAGAAGTGTTCAACCCAAGAACACTAGAAGAATCGCTTGAAGATTCGAAGCTCTAACACAAATTTAATGGAGTTTGTGTAAGATACTCATGATTTGAGTGGAAATAATTGAGATAATCTTAAAGGAAATGGATTATGCTTACCAATGGTGGAGGAAACTCTCAAGATCAGCCCTTGAATCTCGCATTTCTAGAGAGAGAAAGGAGTTTGATCTTCTTGTGAAATGAGAACAAATGAGAGAAAATGAGGAGAGAGGATGGATATCCAGCTCTCAAAACATGGAGATGGCTTGTGAGGAAGGTAAAAAGTACAACGAAGTGACAAGGTATGGTGGGGAGGAGTGTGAGTTAATCATGGAGTGGGTATGGGGTTGCTTGTGTCATAAAATAAGGTAAAGTCAACACTCTTCCTTTGTACTTTACCTAACCTTATTTGGATAAGATTTTACCCTTAAAATGTGATTAAATCATTAATTTAGGGGTCTTATTTTTTAAAATAAAGTTTTGGGTGAAAATCCTATGTTAAAATAATTAAAAATGGGTTTAAAACGCAAAAATACGCAAAAACGGGCGAAAAATGTAATTTCCAGCGAGTTTCTTCGGACCTAGGCCGAAGTCCGGTCAGGCGGAGCTTGGTTCGGACGCGGGTGGCTGGTCTCGGAAGCGAAGGCGCGAGCCAGAAGAAGGGGCGAGGCGAGGGTCTGGTCCGAGGCTCGGTCCGAAAGGAGGTAGTCCGACGCGAAGGCAAGGTTCGGTCCGAGGTCAGGCTAGAACCGAAGGTACTGTTGTGAACAGTAATGAACAGTACTTTCGGTTCGGATTTTCCCTTCTATGTTGGTTCGGTTCGGACTTTCCTTCAGTGTTGGGTTCGGTTCGGATGAACAGTACTTTCGGTTCAGCTCATGAACAGTACTTTCGGTTCGGACCCTCATGAATAGTACTTTCGGTTCGGAGGGTTCGTTTCCTTAAGTCCGTTTTTCGCGTAGACTTCCATTCTTGGGCTATTTTTCGCCAATTTCGAGGGTCGGGATGCCCCGAGTGATTATAGAAAGTCGGGGAGAGATTTCGAGAGAGATTTGAGAGAGATTCCACATACTTGGACAGATTTTGGGAGAGATTCGACATACTTGGAGAGATTTCACATACAGAGAGATATTTGGGAGAGATTTCACATACTTAGGGAGATTTGGGAGAGATTCGACATACTTGGGGAGATTTGGGAGAGATTTGACATAGTTGGAGAGATTTCACATACAGAGAGATATTTGGGAGAGATTTCACATACTTAGGGAGATTTGGGAGAGATTCGACATACTTGGAGAGATTTCACATACAGAGAGATATTTGGGAGAGATTTCACATACTTAGGGAGATTTGGGAGAGATTCGACATTCTTGGGGAGATTTGGGAGAGATTTGACATACTTGGAGAGATTTCACATACAGAGAGATATTTGGGAGAGATTTCACATACTTAGGGAGATTTGGGAGAGATTCGACATACTTGGAGAGATTTCACATACAGAGCGATATTTGGGAGAGATTTCACATACTTAGGGAGATTTGGGAGAGATTCGACATTCTTGGGGAGATTTGGGAGAGATTTGACATACTTGGAGAGATTTCACATACAGAGAGATATTTGGGAGAGATTTCACATACTTAGGGAGATTTGGGAGAGATTCGACATACTTGGAGAGATTTCACATACAGAGAGATATTTGGGAGAGATTTCACATACTTAGGGAGATTTGGGAGAGATTTGACATACTTAGAGAGATTTGGGAGAGGTTTGACATACTTGGAGAGATTTCTCATACAAAGAGATATTTGGGAGAGATTTCACATAATTAGAGATATGTGGGAGAGGTTTCACATACTTAGAGATATGTGGGAGAGGTTTCACATACTTAGAGATATGTGGGAGAGGTTTCACATACTTAGAGATATGTGGGAGAGGTTTCACATACTTAGAGATATGTGGGAGAGGTTTCACATACTTAGAGATATGTGGGAGAGGTTTCACATACTTAGAGATATGTGGGAGAGGTTTCACATACTTAGAGATATGTGGGAGAGGTTTCACATACTTAGAGATATGTGGGAGAGGTTTCACATACTTAGAGATATGTGGGAGAGGTTTCACATACCTAGAGATATGTGGGAGAGATTTCACTGGTGGCCTTTTTGAGTGTCCGGCTACGCACTGCAAGGTCCTTAAACCCCGTTAAGCCTTGATTAGGGATCTTGCATACTCCCGATGAGTATGTAACATTGTTGTATCGGTTTGGCTTTCTACGTACCACCGTTTTAGGTTAAGGAGATTTAGGTGAACGCACTTTTCGATTTATGATCTCTCATTAGAATAGAGAGTTGTTTAGAAGTTATATAACGTAAACTTTAGTACTCACGGCGAATTGGGTTGACCGGTTTGACTTGTTGACTTTTGTTGACTTTGACTTGACCGAAAATTGACGGTTGTCACATCATCCCCCTGTTAGAGGGAATTTCGTCCCGAAATTCGAATTTAGGCAAGGAGTTTGTAAATGACTAAGGTCGGCTCTACATTATTTTGATTCTGACTAAGAGATGAGTTATTATACACGAAATCTTAGTTCATACACATTATGGTATAACCAATACTGGGCGGATAGTAAAATGTGTGATTCTACTTCAGTTTCACATCCCAACGAGGAAAGGAAACCAAGTCAGAATTCTCACATGCTATTATCTACCAGGTGTTCGTTATATATAACTGGGGAATGTATAAGCGAGGAAAATCATAGCAAATAACTTAGTAATCTTTCTTACTACGAGGGTAGATAAGCAAGTCACTTACAACGATAACGATGAACTGATCCTAGTAAGAATGGCACATCCTATGAATACTGCGAACGGGTTGGTCCTATCCGAGAGTATCACTACGGACTTGCAGTGTCCGCATCAAATTTGGAGGGTTGTCCTCGGACATCCTTATCCGATACTCGCGACTGGTGATATTCAGATCTCAGGTCTGATTCCTAAAGGGTACCTCGTTCCTTGTGGTTGGTCGGCCTATTCGTTTATGTGAGGCAGATAGTAAAGGTTTCTACTGGAGATATCGTCAGGGCCTCTGAAGTTAATGGAACTACGAGCAATTTGCCTTTCTATTCAAAGAATAAGAACAGAGCCTTCCAGGGTGAAAAGCTTGGTTCTTCAATTTTATTGATGAATAGTTCGCCAGGTTTGACCTAAGAGTTCTTGTAGCTCGGTAGGAAGCATATGGGTTTGGTTTACACGATTAGGCCTTCTTAGATGGTAGGACATTTACTCGCCCTTCTGGGCTACCTTGGCCCGAAGTTCATGGCAGAACTCGTACCCTGTCTTTCCCAAGCTTCTGTGCTTGGGCCTTGTCTGCTATATGCGTGACATTCCCAAGGTCTCCTGTAAGCTCTTGTGATAAGGTTTCGGAAGCATAACACTCCTCTGATGCGTGTTTTGGGGTTCCATAGTAAAAGGTAATCCGTAGGTTCGAGCTGGATGTTTATGAGAGACGAAGGTTTCGATGTTTGGAGGGGTTAGGTGAAAGGTCCTTTTGTAGATGTTAAATTGGGAAGATGAGGGCTATATCAATGAAGATTGAATGACGACAGCAATATCTTTTTAGACAAAACTAGTTAAGCTGTATTCGCACGAAGAGATTACCGGAGTGATAAAGTATCTTGTGTTTCTTTTTAGGGTGATAAACTTTGTTTGATGTTATCATTATCGTAGATGATTTATACCACAGTGTCTAGTACTGGCGGCAGGTGTGTTTCGAGAATTAGTAATGATATTTGACATCATGACCCCTGACAGGTCTCCCTATGATCGAATGGTATATGAACGTCGTATGCGATCTGATGTTGGGGAATCGTCGAGTGGGTGGCCCCACTCGGTTCTTACTACTAGACACGGCTTAGGAGTCGGGATGAAATTATTTGTTTCAAGACTTCAGTATTTCGATTATAATTAACCTCGATGTATGTATAAAGTCATCACATCTTAGTGGTAATGATCTTTAGATCATATATGAATGTATTTGGTTCGATTTAAACGAGAGAGTATTTTAACTACTTTTAGAAAGACGGTGACTTTAGCAAGCATAACAATTTCATTACAAACATATAGTACTTAAATGTTTTTGTCGTTGGGAAACATTACAAAAGTCCTAATATGGTTCCCTATTACCCTTGCTGGTTCGTTTGTTAAGCTCCTCCGCTTTCCCCGTCATTCCTCTCAGTTGGGCAGTTTCTCTTGAAGTGTCCCGCTTCGCCACATAGGAAGCACACTGGAATTTCTTTGGTACTGGATGTTGAAGTGATGTACTGAGTCGGGGTCCTACAGAAACGGGCGGTGTGCCCTTTCCTGTTGCAGTTATCACATTTTAAGATTCGGCAAGCTCCTTTGTGATGGAAACTGCACTTGGCACACTTTGGGAGAGAACCCTTATATGGTCTGGCCGGCGTTTGGGTGGTAGATCCTGTGGCTAGTATTGGGGCATGAGTTGTGACTGCCGTTGCGGTGGTGGGGGTGGCCATAGGTTGTTGTCTTTTAGTGGATTTTTGAGATTGGTGGCGCTTTTTCATGTTCCAAAACTTTCTCTTCTTGCTCGTAGGTTTGAGACCTGAGGTATTTTTGCTGGCGGACACCCGCTGGTGTTCCTGAATGTTACCATTATCTGTATTGTCAGCACCGCTTCCATTTCTGCTGGCGTTGTTAGCATTGAACTGTGCCATGATGGCTGCCACGGCTGCCGTGACTGCAGCCTGAAAAGTAGCAGCGTCTATCTGCAGAGTTGGCACCTTGCTAGATGGTTGGTTTCCTCTTGGTGAAGACATAGTTCTGTTTCACGATGAAAAACATCTTTGTTAGTGGAAATGATTATCTTAAGTGCATCCTTACAATTTATATTAACGCATATAAATTTTTGCACATTACTGCACTACTCCTAGTGTTTCCGCTAACATTCTTGAAATAGGGCTACAGAAGTGGGTAGGGGTAGGTTTTATACGGGCGTCATGCTTTACCCATCTTAGAATCATGTGTGTCCAAACACGCTTGGCTGGGGAGTTCTGATGGGATCCGGTGCATTAGTGCTGGTATGATCGCACCCGTGAGTCTATGATGAAGGAACTTCTCAACAAAATGATTAAGGGTGAGATGATATTGAGTTTTTAGAATGGCTAAACGTCGCGAGTTTCTAACTAAGCTTTATCTTATATAGATCTGTAACGTAATTTGGTCGTTAAGGGCGTTCTGAAAACAATTCCTAACGGGAGTCTTTACATGGTAACCCATGAATTTCCAGTAGTTCCGCACCCAAGTGGTGCCTTATAGCTGACCCAGGCTGGGCCCTTATTGTGACCAAATGGGAGCATGTTCTCGAAGATTTGACTTGCATCCCTATGATGCAATCCTAATACAGAGTAGAAGTAAGTTTAGGTAGTGATCTTTTGATGTTGGTTGTTTAAAACCGGGTTCCATTGGTTGGTGAATGACATAATCCAACCTTGGAGAGAAGATCAGGAACGATTTCGGAGTTAGATTGCTCTAGTTTTACAACTTGAATAGAGTGGGTTGTAGGCAGGCTCCTATCGCAGCATGATGGGAGTGTTTGAACAAAAGGGTGACACAGAACTCGGCTGATTGATACGTCATTGATGCTTAAGATGTAACAATTAGGGAAGATTGACCTTGTAGAGGGTCTTATATAATATCAATGCAGGGGTGTCTTGGCTGCCTAAAGGCCTCACTAAAGGTGCCTACAGTACAAGATAGTTTCATAGGAAATACCACATAGGGCATAGATAGGGATAACGATTCCTTTTTAACATGAAATGAAGTAAGGCGTTTACTACTGGCGGCGGTCATTTTTCTTGTGATCTCTCAGTTCAGCTAGCTGCCGCTCCATATCAGGCATGTGCCTTTCGTACACCCTCTGGCGTACTCGGAGTTTTATGACATCGGTTCGTGATTCAGCCAGTGCTTGCAGCAGGGTTTCATAGTCTTCCTCAGACTTTTCACGAGTGCTCAAGGCGATTGGTGCGGATTGTACGTATTCTTGCATTTGCATCAACCTCTGCGATACTATGGAGAGTTGTTTTGCCCCGAATTCTCGTCTCAGGCAACTCTACAGACCAGGATTGGAAAAAAATTCTATCTGCTGGGGTTCCTTCGTTTATGTTGCAGAAGTTTCGATCTCCATCGAATGACATAGGTTGGTCTTGCTCTTCGCTCCAGATTTCCAAGCACTCTACCCAAGGAGGCATTGGGCCTTGAAAAGCCGGTCGAGGATTAGGATTGGGAACACGGGTCATCGAGGATAGGTTCACCATTTCAGGTTCGGAGTCGAAACCGTCAGCAAGGCCTTCAGCTTGGTGACCATCCATAGGGATTGGGTGATCATTCTTTGGCTCCTCTCCGAGCCATTCAGTATTGTTGTGGTTAGGGTAGTACGGGTCGTCATGGGGATGAAATCCAGCCATGATATCTTCGCGAGAAATGGGGACATAGGAAGTAACTAAGTAGATGTACTAATTAGATAATTATAAGATGATCTTTATCAGGTACTTCAATACACTGTTTAGTGCATACTAGTCATATGTGTTTGGGACAGGATAGACCTTCGAATAAGCGACCCTAACTCTAAATCCCCAATCCAACGAGAACAGGAAGTAAAGCAAAGATTCACAGATTCTAAATCTATGACGTCCTAGCTACATATAATTTTAATGTATCCACTAAGCAATTATTGACCTATTGATAAAAAATCTATTTAGTTCCCAGATAAATAATTATAACAACACCAAATACCCCTATGGTATTTCATTGTGGTAGTGTTGGTAAGTTTTTAGACTTGTTGCCATATCACAACCATTCTTGGGCATGTGCTAATCACTCCTCGGACGAGCATAGTTGATCAGGCTATGCCAATCCTAAGACTGACCATACATCCCCGAGCTTACCTGTGATATCCAACAATCATTACTTTTGTTTTGTTCTAGAACGACGTGACCCTAGTATGTATGCATGCGCGTATACTTTTAATAAGAAACTACTTATTTCAAAAAGTATAGTTGTTTTGAAAACATAAAATCAGAGACTCTAGTCCCAATGCATTTATAGTTTGTATATCTTATGTGGTTCGATATACTGAGTTCACTATAAACAATGCTCTCATACCAATCTGTCACACCCCCAAACCAAGGATGGCGGAAACGTTCGAGGGTGGAGGACTTCATGTAGAGTATCACAACAACGAGTATAATAGTGCTCAAAGTAAATACAACCATCATAAATATAACAAAAAAAAAAAGTTACACCAATGTATATGTTTACATGAGTCGGATCAATTACATTATGAATCAAAAAGAACTGTTTGGCGTTTTATCGTCCCATCCTCAAAACGTTGTTGGTATCCTGTTTTCACTGAATTCCTGAGAATACAAGTAGTTTTGAAAAGAGTCAACACGAAGGTTGGTGAGTTCATAAGAGATTTTATTGGAGAATTAGACCGTTTTCCTTGTAAAAATGATATGATATGTATTCAGAAAATCCGATGTTTTCTTTATAAAGTTTATGTAATGTAGTCTCATAACCGATGACCAAAATGTATAAGTAACCTTTCTTATTAAAGGAAAGTGAAATGTGCTTAAATTGACATAAACACACTTGAATTAAATGATGTTCCCGAAACTTCTATTGTTTGTTAATACTCGATGTATATGTAGTCCTAAGTCTTAGGACCGAAAAAAATAACAAGTATCGTCTATACTTAAAGCTATAAATGTGGTTTCAATTGATGTGTAGTCATAAATACCAAAAACCGAATGTAGGCAGTAATATCGGTACTTATCGAGATAAAAGTGATTTTAAAATCGACATAAAACCCATTAAAGTTTTATAAAAATCCCGTGAACTTTATGTATTGTTATATCCTTATGTGAGCCGCTATAATCATACTTAAGACTAAATGAACCTGCCACGACGTTTCTCAGGCGTCGAAGAACTGAAATGACAATTATCACCCGTAGACCTGCAGGTCCAACTGTAGCTAGCAGCAAGGTGTGGGGTGTCAAGCCCAATATAGATCTATATACAACTATCACGTTCTCCCTCCGGGAGACTCTGATTATAACGTACAGGATTTTATATTCCGCACTCGGACGTACGGAAAGAGAATGTCTCACAATTTAGGTTAACAAGTTTACAAGTTGTATGCGGGAGTGTAAAACCTTTCTGTATGAATGTACCCTTTTCGTACGTGTGTGTTAGGTGATGTATTGAAAACTATACCTATTATAGTTTTATCCAAAACGTTTGTATTATATAAGAACTCTTTTATGAAAAAGCGTTAGGATTACACAATCCATTAGACTATGCTTATTATAGTTTATATATATACGTGTTCTAATTGAATGAATAATCTTATCATGAATGATTTATTTTCAGTTTATGATGATAAAATTTACAACATATCACATTCAATACTTAGAACTTGACATTATACACTTTGCTCAACATAGTACAAAGTGTTGTAAAAATTACAAGCTGTTAACAAATTTTCAACCTTCCTACACTGTTTTTGAAAATTCATAGAAAAATCATACGAAGTCGAAAACTAAATCCGTAAATTCTGGGAGTTCCCAAAATGTGTCTAGTTTACTCATAATTTTTATCATGATTTTTAATGACCTGCAACTTAGGTGAAAAAGTCCATAATCACAGACTGGTCCGGATTGGTGTTTGAAATGATAGGCAGTTTTGTAAAAATCACCATAAATTGTAGAAAAATCGTATGGAGATGTGCAAGTAGTCATTTTAAAGCTAAGAAGTGGAACTATATGCACCTAAAACAGTTTTGAAAACTAAAATGTTTAAGGTGTCCAAAACAGTCCGTGAATGGAGTCCAACTTTTCTGATGAAAGCTGTTAGAAAATTTTAGTTATGTTCTTGGTGTTTTAACTTGTATTCCCCCCCTAAAAACTTAAGAAAACATGAAAATGTAGGGGTATGAACTCACCTTGTGTGATTTCAGTAGATAAGTGTTGAAGAAGAGAAGTGTTCAACCCAAGAACACTAGAAAAATCGCTTGAAGATTCGAAGCTCTAACACAAATTTAATGGAGTTTGTGTAAGATACTCATGATTTGAGTGGAAATAATTGAGATAATCTTAAAGGAAATGGATTATGCTTACCAATGGTGGAGGAAACTCTCAAGATCAGCCCTTGAATCTCGCATTTCTAGAGAGAGAAAGGAGTTTGATCTTCTTGTGAAATGAGAACAAATGAGAGAAAATGAGGAGAGAGGATGGATATCCAGCTCTCAAAACATGGAGATGGCTTGTGAGGAAGGTAAAAAGTACAACGAAGTGACAAGGTATGGTGGTGAGGAGTGTGAGTTAATCATGGAGTGGGTATGGGGTTGCTTGTGTCATAAAATAAGGTAAAGTCAACACTCTTCCTTTGTACTTTACCTAACCTTATTTGGATAAGATTTTACCCTTAAAATGTGATTAAATCATTAATTTAGGGGTCTTATTTTTTAAAATAAAGTTTTGGGTGAAAATCCTATGTTAAAATAATTAAAAATGGGTTTAAAACGCAAAAATACGCAAAAACGGGCGAAAAATGTAATTTCCAGCGAGTTTCTTCGGACCTAGGCCGAAGCTCGGTCCCTAGGCCGAAGTCCGGTCAGGCGGAGCTTGGTTCGGACGCGGGTGGCTGGTCTCGGAAGCGAAGGCGCGAGCCAGAAGAAGGGGCGAGGCGAGGGTCTGGTCCGAGGCTCGGTCCGAAAGGAGGCAGTCCGACGCGAAGGCAAGGTTCGGTCCGAGGTCAGGCTAGAACCGAAGGTACTGTTGTGAACAGTAATGAACAGTACTTTCGGTTCGGATTTTCCCTTCTATGCTGGTTCGGTTCGGACTTTCCTTCAGTGCTGGGTTCGGTTCGGATGAACAGTACTTTCGGTTCAGCTCATGAACAGTACTTTCGGTTCGGACCCTCATGAATAGTACTTTCGGTTCGGAGGGTTCGTTTCCTTAAGTCCGTTTTTCGCGTAGACTTCCATTCTTGGGCTATTTTTCGCCAATTTCGAGGGTCGGGATGCCCCGAGTGATTATAGAAAGTCGGGGAGAGATTTCGAGAGAGATTTGAGAGAGATTCCACATACTTGGACAGATTTTGGGAGAGATTCGACATACTTGGAGAGATTTCACATACAGAGAGATATTTGGGAGAGATTTCACATACTTAGGGAGATTTGGGAGAGATTCGACATACTTGGGGAGATTTGGGAGAGATTTGACATAGTTGGAGAGATTTCACATACAGAGAGATATTTGGGAGAGATTTCACATACTTAGGGAGATTTGGGAGAGATTCGACATACTTGGAGAGATTTCACATACAGAGAGATATTTGGGAGAGATTTCACATACTTAGGGAGATTTGGGAGAGATTCGACATTCTTGGGGAGATTTGGGAGAGATTTGACATACTTGGAGAGATTTCACATACAGAGAGATATTTGGGAGAGATTTCACATACTTAGGGAGATTTGGGAGAGATTCGACATACTTGGAGAGATTTCACATACAGAGAGATATTTGGGAGAGATTTCACATACTTAGGGAGATTTGGGAGAGATTCGACATTCTTGGGGAGAATTGGGAGAGATTTGACATACTTGGAGAGATTTCACATACAGAGAGATATTTGGGAGAGATTTCACATACTTAGGGAGATTTGGGAGAGATTCGACATACTTGGAGAGATTTCACATACAGAGAGATTTTTGGGAGAGATTTCACATACTTAGGGAGATTTGGGAGAGATTTGACATACTTAGAGAGATTTGGGAGAGGTTTAACATACTTGGAGAGATTTCTCATACAAAGAGATATTTCGGAGAGATTTCACATAATTAGAGATATGTGGGAGAGGTTTCACATACTTAGAGATATGTGGGAGAGGTTTCACATAGTTAGAGATATGTGGGAGAGGTTTCACATACTTAGAGATATGTGGGAGAGGTTTCACATACTTAGAGATATGTGGGAGAGGTTTCGCATAGTTAGAGATATGTGGGAGAGGTTTCACATACTTAGTGATATGTGGGAGAGGTTTCACATACTTAGAGATATGTGGGAGAGGTTTCACATACTTAGAGATATGTGGGAGAGGTTTCACATACTTAGAGATATGTGGGAGAGGTTTCACATACTTAGTGATATGTGGGAGAGGTTTCACATACTTAGAGATATGTGGGAGAGGTTTCACATACCTAGAGATATGTGGGAGAGATTTCACTGGTGACCTTTTTGAGTGTCCGGCTACGCACTGCAAGGTCCTTAAACCCCGTTAAGCCTTGATTAGGGATCTTGCATACTCCCGATGAGTATGTAACATTGTTGTATCGGTTTGGCTTTCTACGTACCACCGTTTTAGGTTAAGGAGATTTAGGTGAACGCACTTTTCGATTTATGATCTCTCATTAGAATAGAGAGTTGTTTAGAAGTTATATAACGTAAACTTTAGTACTCACGGCGAATTGGGTTGACCGGTTTGACTTGTTGACTTTTGTTGACTTTGACTTGACCGAAAATTGACGGTTGTCACATATTCCAGAATATGCATGCTCAGGGTCGGTCCATTGTTTTTTACTACCCGGGGCGAGATAAAAAAATTATGCCTTTATATGTGTATCGTATAATAACAAACACACACACACACACACACACACATATATATATATATATATATATATATATATATATATATATATATAATTTCCAATATAAAAAATGCAATAATTTTTATAATCAAACAAATAATACAAACAAAACATACAAAAAATCACCTAAAAGGATGTCTTCGTGCATTTTTGAAGCGAAAACATCTCTTATTTTATAATAATCAATATTTTAGAAAAAATCACTTTCAGTACTTAAGATTGCTAATCCATTCAATATTTCTTTAGTCATGGTACTTCGGAGATACAATTTTAAAAGCTTCAATTTTGAAAAACTTCTTTCCGCGGAAGCAACCGTAAACGGCACCGTCAACAATATCCTATATGCAACCAACACATTAAGGAACATATCCATTCTTCTTACATACTCCATTATTTGAATAGATGTCCAAGGACTTCCACTTTTGTATGCTTCATTTGACAACATTTTCTGCAAAATTTGTAACTTAATGAATAAACAATTTCCATCAATATCATAATCTTCACCATTTTTCAAATTGGATTCAAGATTTAAACAACATTTCTTTAATTCGTCATCAACTAAAGAAACTAATTTGGAACCATCAAACAAAAAACCAAATATCGATTCAAAATATTGCATTTGTTCAAATCTAATTTTCAATTGAACAAGATAATTTTTTTTAAAGTTTTTCTTATTTGAGAAAATTGCGTTTTTATTGCTTTAACACATTGAATATGACTTTTCCAGCGAGTACCTGATAATGATTTAAGTGTTAGATCATCAATAAACTCAAGTAAAACACTCCATCTTTTTGTTGAATTAGAAAAACATTATAAATCGTTTGACATGTACCAAAAAAAGTTTTTGCCTTTTGGCAATTATTTGCCATATCACACAAAACCAAATTTAAACTATGACATCCACAACCACAAGGCATATAAAAAGCCATATTATTTATATCAAGCAATCGTTTTTGAACACCTTGGTGTTTACCTTTCATATTTGCCCCATTATCATACCATTGACCACGAACATAATTAATATCCAAATCAAGAGATTTTAAGGCATCTTGTAAAACATTAAAAAGACCTAGACCAGTTGTATCTTCTACAATTAAAAACTCTAAAAAAAACTCTTTAACTTTTAATGGAACACTTTCCAAATCTACACATCTTACAATCTAAGTCATTTGTTCGTGGTGACTTGCATCCGGAGTGCAATCAAGAATTACAGAAAAATATTTTGTCATTTTGATTTTTTTAATAATTGCACATTTTACCTTGGATGCTAACATTTCAATTAATTCATTTTGAATTTTATGACTAAGATAATGATTATGTGTTTCTTTGTCTTTAATCATTCGAAAATATTCTTTCATTACCAGATCCCACTCCGCAATCGATTTAATTACACTTAAAAAATTGTATTTGAGTTTTCATAAATTTTTTCATTTGTACTACGAAAAGCCAAGTTATTTTTTGCTAAACATTTTACAATATAAATAATTCTAACAATAACTTCTTTCCAATGTTCGGTATCTTTTTTTTTTTTATCATTTCTTGAATTTCTTTGTCAATTGTTTCGTTTTTATTTAACCTAATTCGCGTTTCATTCCAAGTTCTTAAATTATCCATATGATCAGAACTATTTTCATGTTGTTTTAATGTTTCACTAAGATGCTTCCAATCTTTAATTCCTTCGGTTGCCAAACTATTTTTAGTTCGAACGGTTTTAAACAATTTACAGCAAAAACAAAAAACTTTATCATGTTTTTTTTAATACACTAACCATTTTCTATCAAAAGAATCACCATTTCTTAATTTCCGAATAAAAAAATCAAATGAAAAATGTCTACCAAGTGATATTTTGGAAAAATTATGTTGGTATCAACTTCTCTATTTGACCCTTTTTCTATTAGTAAATCTTTCATTTTTGAATCTAAATCTTCCCATACTCTAGGATCAAATATATTAAAATCACTTGGTTTATCTTAGCAAAAAAATCATTTTTTTTTTCAAAATCATTGAAATATCAACCGAATCATTAAAAGTACTAAGTGGAACATTAAAATTATTAACCGGATCATTAGAATTTTGATTTCTAACAAAATATTTATTCAAAGACCCTCTTAATTAATTAGCCTCTTCTTGTTCTTTACTTTTTCGTTTTCTATTTTGAGCACCCGATGGGTGTTTTCGGGGAAACATATTTAAAAATCAACAAATCTAGTTATAAAAGCTAAGCAAAGAAAAAAATATCAATATCTAGTTATAAAAGCTAAGCAAAGAAAGATACAACCTGACCAAAGTTTTCGTTTTTATTTCTCACTTTGAAGATGTCGATAATCTGAAAAATAAAATATAAAATCAAAAATACAAATCCATTTTCAACAACTACCGACTAATAACACTACAATGAAATAAATATATACCTTTCAAGAGACTAAAATACAAAGCAGTAGATTTCAAGATTTCAAAATAAACAAAAATCAACCTCCCAAGTCCTGATTCACATCACAGAAACAAGAACAAAACTTTAGAAAAGGACTTCATAAATTTGTATCATAAACAAACCATAGTAATCAGAATCTATACCTGAAGTAAACCATAAATCTCATATACCAAACAACAGAATATGATGCTCGAATTTGTATCATAAACAAAAGATTTTTTTTTATTCTACTCAAACTGATGCAATCGAACAGGTAAGAATAAAAATTCCTGACTCCTAAAACAAATCGTAAAAACCATATTAAGAGGTGACAGATAGATGCAACAGGTTTGGTGTTCAAACAGAAATAAAAAAATCATTTGAAGAAAAGTAGAGAACTTATCCTAATCAGTTTGAAGAGCAGAAGAGAATCCAGAAACTGAGAAACCACACGTCCACACGTCTTTCGCTCGTTCACTTCGTTGTCTATTTGACTATTTGAAAACAATAAAAAAATCCAAGTCTACAACTCCTACAGCAAATCACAATAATCAATTAATCATATTAAGAACAAAGAAACGATGATTGATGGCAACAAGTTTACTAGTTTAGCAAAATCACAATCAATTGAAGAAAACTCACCCAAAAATCGAGTGGATGGGAATGAAGAATAGAAATCGGCAACATCAATCATGTTGTGTCTCCTGTCTCAAGGTTGTGTTTGATTTGTTGGGTCCCTTCGTTTATTGTCGTTGAAAAGGAAATCAATCTTGGTCTTCGAACTCAGTATTTAGAAATAAAAAAAATCAGAGAATGAGATGTTGAAAAGATCGATTGAATGTATCAGTTGTAGAGAAGATAGAATAAGAAATTGAGAGGAAGGAATGAGAATCGGCAAATCAAACCACACAACAAACAGTTCAGTCGATTTGAACGTTCCGTCGACTCCTTAATCTCCCCACTGTCCGATTTTCAAAAATTTTAGCGTTTCCGTTTGACAATTGCGTTCTCAACTTGGCGCTCAAGAATTCGGTGATGCCCCCCAATGCCGATCGTTGTTCCTGTTATTCTTGGATTGAAGTAATTGGACTTAATTTTTTGGGCCAAAATTACACACACACACACACACACACACACATATATATATATATATATATATATATATATATATATATATATATATATATATATATATTATTAATTGTTGAATAAAAACTATGCCATTATTTTTTTTGATGCCCTGGGCTTAAGCCCAACTTGCCCATGTAGTTGGGTCGGGCCTGTGCTTGCTTTCTAAATGTGCAATTCTTATCTGGTTTATATTGTTGTATAACTTTGTATTTTTTAATAGAAGCAAGAATCGCACGCGATAAGAACAGAAGTATGTGTAAAATGGATATGAAAGTGGATGTTACCCAAAAATGGATGTTGGAAAATCCATTCCATATCCTTCACTTGCATTAACCAATACATTTGTTTTTCAAGATCCAATGTAATTGAGTCGGATGCATATGTTGTCAAAAAGGATCTCAGGTTTGGCTTATTTATTTATTTTAATTTCTTTACAGGTAAATTGACATTTGCATTACTAAAATGATGTCTGTGTGAAGTAACTATGAACAAAGAGTGTTTCTGTTTTGCAACCATCTAAAGTTTGGTAAATGACAATTTTACACTTCTTTTTTCAGGGCGTTTTATTTTCATTTTTTTGTAAAAATATTTTAACTTTTGCAATATATAGATTACAGACTGCACATCTATACGAATTATTCTAACTTTTTGACAGCTTAATCTAAAGTCACCTCATAAGAATTCGACATTCAAAAAGCTTTTTAACTTGCTACCAAAGGAATTTCTCATCGGTGCTTTTGTCATGCTCTTTTATAAGAAAATCAGCCTTCATGTATACTCGGACATGTAACACCCAAAGTTTTGAAAGTCAAGAAAGGAAGGAAAACCTTAATGTTAAGGGGCGACTCGGCGAGTCCAAGGAGGAACTCGGCGAGTCAGAGCGGGATCCGGGTCGAGGAGTAAGTGACCGACTCGGCGAGTCGGCCAAGGTGACTCGGCGAGTCTGGTCTGTGCGTGGAAAACCCTAAATGCGGGACTTGGAGCCTATATAAACGTCTTAATCTTCTTCCTAGGGTTCCTTACTGCCTCTTTAGCCCTGGATACCAAACCCTAGCCGTCATATCCATTGATTGAGCCATTTATTGCCTTCAAGAGTGCATTAAGCTTGGAGAAAGAAGGAGAATCTTGAGAGTGCAAGAAGGGGGCTGTAGATCCGGGATTGGGAAGACATTTCTGAGCTTTTGGAGGTATAAACTAGTTCCTGGACCCTTTTTGCACCTAGATCTATGTGTGGTTGTTGGGGCTCTTTAGCCATAATGATATTATTTTGAGTTAGAAGCCGGATCTGGAGTTGCTACTTCAGATCCAAGTGTATTATGGTCTGGAGAAGCATAAAGTATCAGCCCTTGAGTCGATTTTGAAGCCCCTTGGCCTTACACCCTAGTTTATGGTGCTTTTTGCCTAGATCTCCCTCTCTACACGTAAAGTTTGCAACTTTACGTGGGGAATATGCATGGGAAGGGTAGATCTACAGTTTGGAGTCCATGCATGACTCAAAAGTCCTCTGCATGTATGTAGATCTGAATGGACTCGACGAGTCCTTCGAGTGGACTCGGCGAGTAGCTTGAAGATGAGGAGGAACTCGACGAGTGGGATGAACAGCTCGTCGAGTCGGATGAAGATGGGCATGAACTCGACGAGTTGGATGAACAACTCGGCGAGTAGGATGAAGATTGCCTTGTGCTCGGTGAGTCTGCTCTTGGACTTGACGAGTCAGGTCGCGTAGTCCCAAACCCCTCGAGTTAAGACTCAAGTCAGCGAGTCGAGCAAGGACTCAGTGAGTTGGACAGGACAGGAATCGGGAATTAGTAGACTCGGCGAGTCAGGGGCCGGCTCGGCGAGTCATGTCGCGAATGGAAGGACCCTGAGTATGTGAACTCGGCGAGTCAGTAAGTGGACTCGGCGAGTAGGGTTGACCTGGAAAGGTTGACTTTGACCAGGACTTTGACTTTGACCAGAATTGACTTGGTTAACTGTCGAGGGTCAGTTATACTAAGTGTTGCATTGATATTGATAGCTCGGGAAGCTAGTAGAGCAGGAGTTCAGTGAGTGGTCGGGCAGCAGCTAGTGGGATCATCAGCCAGTTCAGCCGGTGCAGGTGAGTTTCCCTTTGTATGAATTGGTCTACGGCCACAATGCAGACCCATGTAGTAATGAGTAAAAGACCTGGGGGTTATCCCTAGGCACAGTATGCTAGTATGATATTCGGGACGAGGTCCAATGATAGAGGGTGGGTGCCCAAGGAATGGTTTATGTGATAGTTTATACTTGTTGTCTGTGTGATACTTGTATGTGCCTGGTAGGGAGGTGAGTGTAGGTGAGGTCCTGTATCTCACCAATAGCAGAGTGTGGATGGTGTTCCACATCTCAGTAGCAGCAGATCAGGGGCGAGGCCCAAGTTAGGGAAGGAGTGAGGGTGGGCTGGGCCCGTACCTCACTATCAGTAGGAATATGGACGGGGTTCCATGACTCATCAGTAGCAGGACAAGGGCAGGGCCCATAGATAGGCGAGGCCTTAGGACCAGATCCGTTAGTATGTGTTTAGCTTATGTGATGTGATATGATATGATTATGTGCTATTATATGTTAGTGGGCGAGGCCCTGTGACAGGCGAGGCCTAAGTGAAACAGATCTGTATCCGAGCGGGGCTCGAAGCCAGGCGGGGCCTGGAGCGGCGGGGCCGTTGTAGCGGGCGAGGCCCAGGATAGTGGGCGTGGCCCAGTATGTGTAGTATGTGGTTATGCATAGTATGTGGTAGGGTGGGGAACTCACTAAGCTTCGTGCTTACGATTTTCAGTTTTGGTTTCAGGTACTTCCGGTAGCGGAGGGAAGAGCTCGGGGTGATCGCATGGCACACACCATAGTTTAGACAGCCTGGGAATGCTTACTCTGATAACAAATATGAAATTTGGAAACTAATACTTTGTTTATGTTTTGAAATGATGAATTTGTTTAACGTAATGTTTTATTAAAAGAAATTTTTAGTCTTGAATTTTGGGACGTTACAGGACAATTGGATTTGATTATGGACTGCACATCTACACGAACTGGTTACTTATTATAGTTTTCAATTTCATTTTTGAAGAGTAGACTCTTCATATATTCAAGAACTGTTGAGTTTTATGCCAACTTATTGCGACACAAAACAAGGTTTTCATTGCAACCATTTTTTATTCTTTTATTTGTTCTTTTAGTGTATGATACAAAATTAGATTAGTTAGGCCAATGTTATGAACTATCATTGCCGGGGTTTATACAAATTGTAGCCTTATACTCTGAATTTTTTTTCGTACAACGAAATTATGTTGTTTTTCCTTTTGTTTAAACCCAAAAAGAACTTAAATGAAAATAAAAAATGACAGATAATTCAACTAAAAAGACAACTTATGACATTTCAGATTCTAGAGGACATTTGACAGTTTTCATATAGGTCGCATTTGTGTTCTCCAGGTTAAAGTATTTTGCCAACTCAAGAAAAAGGAGCATTTTGCCCCCTTGATTAAAATTGACTTATATTTGGAGATTTGTATAAGTTGATATTAATACCTTAATAAATGTTCTGATAAACACATGATAGAAAAACACAAGGGTATTGTCATAACTTGAGTTAGAAACAGATTTACTTCCAGGATTTTTGAAAAATCATTTATGTTATTTGCTATTGTCCAATGATCGTCAACACCCGTCCTTGGTAACTTCAACACCTTAGAAAGTTGAACAAGAACATCAGAGGGGAGAAGAGTGTAAACATCATGTATGTTTGGAACAAAGAAAATCAATGGTTGCAATAAAAAATGCAAAAGAGCTTGAAACAATAATTCTTTTTGAAAGGTTAATTTTTTTTTCTAAAAGATAATCAGTTGCAATGGGTCAAATGTAATTCCCACAAGTGTTTGAGGACCCTCCTACACCAATCATATTATTATTATTATTATCTACACCAATCATATTATTATTATTATTATTATTATTATTATTATTATTATTATTATTATTATTATTACAAATCAATAATAAAACATTAACTCGAAGAAAATATAAAAAGTTGTAATTTTTTAGAAAAAAATATGAACAGAATTAACAAATCGACTGATGCACTACAAGCTCCAACTGTAGCACCAATTTGTATTCCATTCATTAATACATTAACAAGAAAGAAAAAGACAACTTTACATTTACATTGTTTCCCGAACCTACGAAGAATATAAATTAAAAAGATATAGTCTTGAATGTACTTATATGTGATAACGAAGGTCTTCAAACTAATAAAATAAAAAACGTTATTTACAAAGAGATCCTTCATTGATTATAGATATTCAAACATTTCATTGTTTTTTTCAATGCTACCAATAACACTAATTCTATTTCTGTTCCTTTCTTTTTAATTATTTTGCCAACATTTTATACTTTTATATGTATTTTTTTATATGTTCCCCGTATTTTTACGCAAGTCATAATCTAATTTATTAAAAAATTTATAAAAATGATATAAATTCTTTAGGAATTAGACAAAGTTACATAAATGGTCCTCATGGTTGACAAAATCGACCAATTATGGTCCTTATGACGAATTCTTTACACAGATGGTCCCTGTGGTTTCAAAATCTTGCAAAGACGGTCCGTTTGACTAGTGGTGTTAACTTTTTCAGTTAAGTCCTATGTGAAATGACATATTTGCCCTTCATGCATAAGGACGCTTTATGTAATATGTTTCTACCACAGGGACCATTTATGTAATTTTCTCTATTATTTATTATTTTTTATTTATTTTAATTATATATTTAAGGATTTAGATTTGTTTAAATTTATTGTTTAATATATATATATATATATATATATATATATATATATATATATATATATATATATATATATATATATACATGCTAACATTTTTTAACGTTTTGCTTAAATTATTTTTTCTAATCTTTTTGACATTTTCTTCAAATAAATTTATTAATGTTTTTTATTTTGACGTTTTATTCGAATATTACTTATTTATTTATTTTTTTGAGGTTATGTTCGATTACATTTTTCAACTATATAAGGTTGTATAAGTATTATTTGTGTAAACTAATTTATTAACATTTTTTATAAAAAAGTGTAAAATGTTTGTTAAACGTGAATATGATTAATATAGATTAGGTAGACATAGGCTAAGCTGAGACCGCTTCACAACGTTGTCGAGAACGGCCATGTCATTTCACATTGGATTTAAATGTAATTATTTCGAGTTATTTTTTTTGTTTTTAGCAGTGTTGTAAAAAATCACAACGCAAGGGCCTCTAATCGGCCAGGTAGCGCTTAGGGATTAATCTGAGATTAATCGGGACCTAGTTGTGATTTTTTACAACACTGCTAAAAATGAAAAAAAAAAAAAAAACTCGAAAGAATTACATTTAAATCCAATGTGAAATGACCTGGTCGTTCTCGGCAACGTTGTGAGGCGGTCTTAGCGTAACCTATGTCTACCTAATCTATATTAATCATATTCACGTTTAACAAACATTTTACACTTTTTTTTAATAAAAAATGTTAATAAATTAGTTTACAAAAATAATAATTATACAACCTTATATAATTAAATGTTTGAATTAATAAATAATAATTATATAACCTGATAAAAGAAAAAAAATGAAAACATAATTGAAAGTGAATTAAGTTACGAATTATAATTACAATAGCCGTGAAATCCTTTAACAAATATAAACATACTATATGTTGAAAAATGTATTCGAACATAACGTCAAAAAAATATATATTCAAATAAAACGTCAAAATAAAAAACATTACTATATTTACTTGAAGAAAATGTCAAAAAGATTAGAAAAAATAATTTGAGCAAAACGTTAAAAAATGTTAGCATGTATATATATATATATATATATATATATATATATATATATATATATATATATATATATATATATATATATATATATGAATATACCCTTAAGGGTATATAAGCTTAGGTACCCGAACAAACCATAATACGTCGTTTTGTTTCATATATTCATTATAATGTTCTTAAACTTCAACCCTAAGTTGATTTACTTTCAAGATATTCGAAATTTCCGTATTATCTTTCTCTTACATCACATTTTTTGCCGAACACCTATTAGGCTATATATATTGTAGATGAAAATGAAAATTATGTAAGAGAAAGATAAATGTGTAATTTATAAAAATTTTGGAAGTAAATCAAGTTAGAAGTTAAATTATATGAACATTGTACAATTAGAATGTATTATATGATACAAAACGACGTATTATGATGAGTTTGGGTACCTAAGCTTATATACCCTTAAGGGTATATTCACTTTTCCCATATATATATATATATATATATATATATATATATATATATATATATATATATATATATATATATATATATATATATATATATATATATATATATATATATATATATATAGGGTTAGGTTCATGTGAGACGGCCTAATTTTGTGAGACCGTGAGACGCATTTTTTTATTTATTTTTTAGTTTTTTAGTTAATTCAAGTTCCGAAATAATATTTAAAAAAAGAATTTTTGGATTTTTCCATTTATTTTGCATTTTAAAATTATTTTCTAGAATATGTACAGTGTAATATTCTATTAGAATATTTCACGTATTTAAAAAAAAAGGGATTTTTTTTTTATTTTTTTAGTTAATTCAAGTTCCGAAAATAATATTTAAAAAAAGAATTTTTAGATTTTTCCATTTATTTTGCATTTTAAAATTATTTCTTAGAATATGTCCGTATAATATTCTATTAGAATATTTCACATATTTAAAAAAAACGGGATTTTTTTTATTATTTTTTTATTTTTTTAGTTAATTCAAGTTCCGAAAATAATATTTAACAAAAGAATTTTTGGGTTTTTCCATTTAGTTTGCATTTTAAAATTATTTTTAGATTTGGTCTCACGGTCTTACAAAATTAGAATGGTCTCAAATGAACCTGAACATATATATATATATATATATATATATATATATATATATATATATATATATATATATATATATATATATATATATATATATATAAGTTCAATAGAGAACCATTATTAACGGCAAAAGGAAGGGTTGTAAATTTTTATAATGGATGCACATGTACCGGATTATAACAAAACTCACTTCCTTTTTTTCATTAAATTTTTTTTAGGCCAAGTCATTTATCGAAAAAAAAAAAACTGAATATACCGTTGTTCACGATTTTTCGTCCTCTTTCAATAGAGATCCATGATGATTTATCAAGTGGGTTTCTTTTCGAAAAAAAAACTCACTTAATTTTCTTAGTTTTTTCAATATGTAAGTTTATTTTTATCAAAAACAAAAAAACTAATTATACCAAAAATATTAATATTTTGTACTCTATTAATAAACATCAACACCGACTAAAAAAAAAACCTCGAACAGTACAGATTCACATTGTGAATTTAAACTGTAAATATTTCAATTATTTAACATTCACAATATGAAAAATCTCGAACAGTTCAGATTCACATTGTGAATCTGAATTACTATTATACACATTGTGAATCTGAGAAGGTTCCAAAAAAAACCTCGATCAGTGTTGTGAATCTAAACTGTAAATATTTCAAATTTTAACATTAACAATGTGAAAAAGCTCCGATCAGTTCAGATTCACACTGTCAATCTAACTTCTTATTATGCACACTGTGAATCTAAGGAGGTTCATAATGTAAATCTGAATAGGTTTACAATATGAATCTGAACAAGTTCACAATGTGAATCTAAACTTAAAGTTTTTTTTTATTATTTTATTATTTTTATTTTTTAACTTGAATATGAATCTATGTTTAAAAAGTAAAAAAAATATGAATTTTTATATATTTATTATTATTTTTTTCTATAAAAAAATATAACTTAAATTTTTCATCAAAGAAAATGAAGTGGTTTTTTTTTGAAAAAAAAAGTTCGTTTTTTATATATCATCATGGATCTCTATGGAAAGAGAACGAAAAATCGTGAACAACGGTATATTCGGTTTTTTTTTCGATAAAAAAATGGCTTAAAAAAATTTTAAACGAAAAAAAGTGGTGAGTTTTTTTTTTTTTTGTAAAGGGTAGATTTTTTGGTATAATCCGGTGTGTGTGCGTCTAATGTAAAAGTGTATATCTATTTCCTTGGCCGTTGATCGTTATGATTTCCAACGCTCACGATTGGTTTCTTAGTTCCTTGGTTAATTATGATTCTCTATTGAACGTCACCTTATATATATATATATATATAGTAGACGAATGCCCGCGCGTTGCGCAGAAACACCTATATAGTTGAAGTCTTTACAAATATATGTTTTTTTAAATATAACAATAATAATATTGTTAAATTTGATATAATAATTTGTATACTAAATTGATATAATATATTGATTATTTTGAATTATATGATAATATATATATATATATATATATATATATATATATATATATATATATATATATATATATATATATATATTTATTATAACTTCATAATCTCAATCGTTTGAATGACTTCTACCCGCGAGTTATACATGAATAAAATTAAATACAATAAATGGTTTAATGCTATTTATAATTGTTGTTATTGTTAATTAATTTTTTAAAATTAATTTGCTTAATGTTTTAATTCGTATCATTATGATTATTTAAAACATCAAACATTATTTTTGATTTTAAAGGTAACAATATAATCATTTCTATAGAGTTATTTTTAACTATTGTTATTGTAAGTTATTCTAATCTACTTATTTAGAAACTTTTAACGATTATAAAAATATCTTTAGGAAATATTTTACTTAAATTGAGATTACAATTTAGTTTTTGCATTCATCACTACAATTTATCACTTTTGACTGTTTATAAAATATTCTTTGGTTTTTTTAATTGGAAAAGAAATTTATATTTAAGTTCACATTGTAATGCGTGATAACACCTATATCGTTAAAGTCTTTACAAATATTTTTTTTTAAATATAACAGTAACGTTGTCGTTAAATTTAATATAATAATTCGTATATTAAATTGATATAATATATTGATTATTTTCAATTATACGATAATATATATGTATATATATATATATATATATATATATATATATATATATATATATATATATATATATATATATATATATAGTTTAATTTCATAATCCTAATCGTTTGAATAGCTTCTACCGGTGAGTTACATATGAATAAATTGAAATATAATATATGGTTTAATGCTATTTATAGTTGTTGTTATTCTTAATTAATTTTTTAAAATTTATTTGCTTAATGTTTTAATTTCTGTCATTATAATTATTTAAAACATCAAACATTATTTTTTGATTTTAAAGGTAACAATATAATCATTTATATTGAGTTATTTTTAACTATTGTTTTTTGTATGTTATTATAAGATACTTATTTAAAAACATTTAACGATTATAAAACTATCTTTAGGAAATATTTAAGTTAATTTGAGATTACAATTTAGTTATTGCATTTATCACTTTTAAATATTTACAAAATATTCTTTGCTTTTTTAAGTGGAACTGAAATTTATATTTAAATTGACATTGTAATGTTATATTTAAGTTTGCAATTTAAGTATTTTGTCCAAACTATTCAAAAGCTACAGCTTTAAACTGATAATGGTTTATATATAACAACATATTAAATCTAATAAATTAAGTATAATATGTTAAAAATTAAAGCCATAACTTTATAAGTAGATGTATAGATATCACTTTAGTATTGAAATTTAGTTTATTTATGATTACACTTTAGGTTTGATATTTAATAACCTTATTAACCAACTTATAATCATTATTAGAAAGTCAGTATAATTTATCACTTTTAACTATTTACAAAATATTCTTTGGGTTTTAAGTTAAACTAAAATTTATATTTAAGTTGGCCTTATAATGTTATATTTAAATTAATAATTTAAGTATTTTATACAAATTGTTCCAAAATTGTATCTTAAAAATGATAATGGTTTACATCCAACAGTATATTAAAACTAATAAATTAAATATAATATGTTAAAAGTTAAAAACATAAATTTATAAGTAGAAATAAAGATATTATTTTAATATTAAAGTTTAGTTTATATATGATTACACTTTAGGTTTGATATTTATTTAACATAAGTAAGCAAATTATAATTATTATTAGAAAGAAATTGAAAAGTCATGAGTGTTTCAAATGAATGTGGTGCTTGGAAAAATGCTTCCTTTATAAGTATATAATGATAATGATAATGATAATGATATATATATATATATATATATATATATATATATATATATATATATATATATATATATATATATATATATATATATATATATATAACAATAAATTTAAACAAATCTAAATCCTTAACTATATAATTAAAATAAATAAAAAATAATAAATAATAGAGAAAATTACATAAATGGTCCTGTGGTAGAAACATATTACATAAAGCGTCCTTATGCATAAAGGACAAATATGTCATTTCACATAGGACTTAACTGAAAAAGTTAACGTTGTTAGTCAAAAGGACCGTCTTTGTAAGATTTTGAAACCATAGGAACCATCTGTATAAAGAATTTGTCATAAGGACCATAATTGGTCGATTTTGTCAACTATGAGGACCATTTATGTAATTTTGTCTAGGAATTATTTCTGAGATTTTGAAAAAAAAAAACAGAAAATGAGGTTTTGTCTTATTCTAACATCTGCGAGCTATTTAGTCAACGAAGTCTTTCGCGCACGTTAGCAGAGAACCTACCTAGCCCACTGCTCAGTGCTCTCTGTGTTTAAAACCAACGAGGTCGGGGTGGGTTTTATGGTATGCAAAGCAGCTCAACCCTGAAGAAGAAGAAAGTATCAAATTCAAATCCAAACACACAACGATGGATTTTGAATTGGTGAAGAGTTTCTTGGAGAAAAGCAGCTCCGGTGTATCATCCGAGGATATTGATTCCATGCCTTTCAGGTTCTTCGAGCCCATGATTATGTCAGGCCTTAAAGTAGATCTCATAGAACGTGGTCGCGTCCTTTGCTCCATGAAAGTTCCTCCTCGTTTACTGGTTAGTTTGGGCATCTTTCACTCCATCGATTCAACAAAATGAACGATCTTTGTAACCCTAAGAAATTACTTTGGGGAAAATCAGACACCCTTTAGTTGCTTTGTTTTCAGTGAAATTGAAGATTCAGTAACCAATTTTCTTTTTCGAAATCATGGATTGAAGAACGTAGGTAATTCCTTGCACGGTGGAGCTACGGCTGCGCTAGTGGATGTGGTGGGTTCGTCTGTAATCATGACAATGGACAGTGTAACGACCACCGGAGTTTCAGTAGAGATCAATGTTTCATACTTGGATGCTGCTTTTGTTGGTGTACGTATCTCTTTCATCTGTTCGTAATTCATTACTATGAACATATCATCCTAATTCCACTTTCTATGATGTTGATTGCAATCCTCTTTATATATGGTTTTATCGTAGAATGTTAACATATTTGTGGGAAAAAAATGGTTTTGCCCCATGGAAGATAGTCTCAAGAATCTTGAATCCTTGTTGTATTAGGATTTAGGGAAGAATCATGGATTGCAAAATATATATTATATACAAACTTCAACTTCCAAAAGTATATTTCTATCCCTTGTTCTCAATCATAATTTACAAATCTTGTAAACTCTTTTTGGCTTTCTATAGCCAAGAGCAAATGTAAACTATCTTTCTTGTTATTTTTGACTTAATGGACTTGAAGCCTTTGAGTATTGCAATGTACATTTAATCAAATGATAAAAAGATTTCATGGTTTTGTTACAGGATGAGATTGAGATAGAGGCGAAAGCATTGCGTGTGGGGAAGGCTGTTGCTGTTGTGAGTGTAGAATTTAGGAAGAAGAAAACTGGAAAAATAATTGCACAAGGGCGACATACCAAGTATTTGGCTGTATCAAGTAAATTATGAACTTTAGGTTATCTTCTCATATTGAGTAAGCCCCTTAATCACAGTACACTATTTCTCCTACATGTATCTCTACAAACCGTTTGAATAAAATATTGTCTGTATAAATGATGTTTGACAAATATTTGGGCAAGTGACATCAATATTTGGCAAATGGAAGGAAAAATATTAGGGTCCCTCGATCACAATACACTATATCCGTTCATACATATGTCGTATCGGTAATAGTTAAACAGTAAATTAAGATTTTATTACATTATTTTCTTTATCTACTACAAAAATTTTCTTTATCTACTACAAAAACTAGAATTCATTCCAATTCTATTTTCTTACTCTTCCATCATGGAACAAAATCCAAACACTCCACCAAATCGAAATCTATCTCCATAAGTGGCTTCATGAACTTGCTCAAGCCTCCTAAATCCCCTAATAAAACCTTTTCCAACATCCTTTCCCAACCCAAAGTTATTTCCATCAAACTTTTTAGTTTTTACAAACCACAATTCTGATTTCAACAACCAAAATTTTAAACCTAACAATCTCCACAACCCCACCGGAATCTCCCAATGAAATACCTGACACACAATTCAAGGAGCACCGATGACACACACAATTCGGCCGGACGTTCAAACACAATCCATAACAAATGACCCAAGAATTCTAAAGCAAATAGCTACACCCAACAACAAGACATGCTAAACATAATCAACCTCAACGATGAGACCGACACCATGGAAAACTTCCACGACAACTGGTTTGAAGGGATAGAAGGATTGAGATCGGGTCAAAATAATTTGAACCCAAACGAAATGACTTTTTTAGGTAAAAGTTTGACTGTTACCTTCAACTTCAAGAGCAAAATGTGGAGATAATGGAGGTAGCCAATCATGAGACATGTTTGTAAGTGAAAAGATAATCTTATAATAAATATGAGACAAGTTTTTATTTAGTTTATTATATAATTATTTTTATTTAAATTAAGATAACCTTTTTTTATATTAAATCTTGTATTTTTATTTGTTTCATTTATTATTTATTTGATTGAATAATTGAGATTATAAAAAAAAAAAAAATAGTGATGTGGAATAGTGAGAATTCCTCATATCTTAAGAGGTTATCATTTTGACCATTTTCCAAATCACTTATTTGTATACATGCCATTTGGAGTTAACAAGAAAATATATACCAAAGTAGGTTAGCAAACAACCTAATATCCCATATAAAATATTTGAGTTGATAAAATCATAAAATAAGTACTTATTAATGATGATAATTTGTGGATGGGCTTGCGGAGGTTGATGTAACGTATAGATCTGGAGAATATCTCCAATTGTTTATTGTATCGAGTTTATATGAGATATTATTTCGTATTTGGCTGATATATTTGATTATTACGATTACGATATTTAACATATGTGAGTTTATGAATTGAATGAGATTGTTGATTAAAAACACATGTAACTCACTAGTTTGCGGGCTAACATAGTGGTGCTATGTACTCATGTGAAAAGGATTGAGACGCCACTCCATGGAGAGGATTTTGGAGGAATAGAAAAGATGATATAATCTCTCATTTTTACTGTGGTTGTGGATAATGATTTTGTAACACCAGGTCGTAACAACTCTGATATTTTAAAATGTTTTTGTTAAAGCCCATTTTTACTATGATAGAGTATTATGGTAACAATGCAACCACATAAATTTTTGAGTTTTGAAATTATAGGTGTTATGCAGAGATGTTGCTCGACCACCTCCTGAGTTGCCCACTGATCATGATGGTTCATGTTGGGTTTCTCATACGGTTTTGGTAAGGATTCAGTTTGGGATGGTTATGTGAAGTTTACGTAGGAAAATAAGAAGGGTTGGAAGAAAAATGTGAAGGTTGTTTCCACTCGGAAAAGGATAATGGTGAGGGTGGAAACATGTGATCGAGTTGCAGGCAGTATAGTACGTAGTTGTGAAGAATCAAAATGGAAAACATTTTCATACGATGGTGTGAATGAATGAAATACTAAGTCAAGGTTTGTTATGGTAGGATGTTGGGGTGGTGTGTTTTGACCGATTGGTCAGGTGAAAATACGAAAGAAACTTATGTTAAAATAAAAGAGAATTTGTAGAATGGTTGTATAAAGGATTGACGATTAAATGGCTATTTATCGAACATGCACACATAATGTAAAGTTTAATAAAAAAAATAACGGTTGACAAATGTCTTATTTTGAAATAAAGGAGAGAGGGAACGATTTCTTCACCATGACGTACTCTTCAAATGGTTATGCATTGCAGCCTAAACAGTATGGTCTTCACGAAGATGCTGTACCAACTCTGCACCCTGCAGATTGTGGGGTATGTACAATACATATTTTAAGTCATTGGATACTTTAATGACCTTTTATAAAACTTTTACAATCTAATAGTATACAGAAACTTATTCAAATAGTATACAAAAACATATTCAGATAGTAATAAGCTTTTAAAATACTACAACCGAAGATGCTATAAGTGGGGGGCATTCTCCAATATAAAATGTTATATATAATAAATATATTTATAGAAAGCTAGCCGACGTTATTTTGAAACAAAATAAAGTAATATAAATAGCCGACTGTAATAACTTTTAATGCTACACGATAAAGTAAGTGTCTAATTCGTCGCGCTCTGTATATTTATTATCTTCTCTGAATCTCTGGAATCTTTTCACATGATGTATCCGTTCTTGTCAAAGCTTAATATCTCATTATTAGATCCACAAAACATCGACTAGTTTGACGAATTCCTGTCATGAAACTCACTAGATTAATTATGTGCACAGATTAAATTGGACCAGTCTTTTTCCCTCCTATGGATAATTTTAACATGCATATTTTATAGGGAAAATGACTTAAAAGTCCAACGAAGTTTTCAAACCGTTTAAAAACCCGAATCATGTTTTGTCTGTTCAAAAAAACCCAACAAACTTAACATTTTATCTAAAAAGCCCAACTAAGTTACACTTTCTCGAAAGTCAAATAAGAGAAACAGATGACGTGGCTTATTACCGTATCGGAAAAATGACTTGTTAGACCAACAAAGTTTCCAAAACGTTTAAAAAACACCAATCATGTTTTGACTGTTCAAAAAAAACCCAACGAACTTCAACAAAACAAAATTGGAATTTTCTGAACGGTTTGAAACTTTGTTGGACTTTTTAGATAAAAGGTTAAGTTCGTTGGGTTTTTTTGAACAGACAAAACATGATTGAGGTTTTTTGAATGGTTTGGAAACTTGGTTCATTTTCCCTATTTTCTATGTTGATAAGTAAAACCAAGAAAGTGACATTTTATTGATAACATATCAAATTTCCACATGCTTACCCAAGACACAAATAAAGGTTGAACGCATTGAAAGATCCACATTACAACTCTTTTAACAAAAGACTCTCCAATTCTTCGCTAAAGATGGACAGAAACGCATCCAGTTGTTTAGCAGGAAGCGACACACCGATTTCAATATCAGCATGTGACTCTTTGGAAGCATTAACAGAAATCGAACTATTGTAATCTATTGATATGGTCTCATGCTTTTTTGGCTTCCCCCATCCAAAATCCACATCGTAAATCTTGGTCCTTGGTGTTCCTGACACACTAAGCCCCGGAATTGGCAAAAAGGCTGTCTTAATCACCGTCTCCCCATCTACAATCACTCCATTCTTCTTCTTTAGTGTTTCACTTAAAGCCTTTCCAAATAATTCTGCAGCAGTAAAAAATCCATTGTCGCCTGCTAAAATTGTGCTTTTTACAGTTGGTGTGATAGACGCCCCTACACAATTACCAAAATAAGTTTGAGGAACTGGTGGATCGAGGCGCGACCTCCAATCCACAGCACAAACAAACCTTTCCAGATCATCATCTCCATTCCTTTCTCCAATAAGAACATGTGATTTGGCCATGCAACGCCACATGTAAGCACATGCCACCGAAAAAGATGATACGTATTCCAGTGTCGGCAGTTGAGTGGATACCCACTTCTTAAGCCGGTTGATGTGTTCTTGGGTCAATACAATGGTGGTCCGAACTTTATCTGTAGGGCTAACAAGGTGAGAAGGCTGGTATTCCATAGTAATAGCTGGAATCCCCGGTATATTTAAGCAGAGTTCATCTAAGGAGCTCGGGTATTTAATCACTCTTTCGTAAAACGGTAAAGATTTATTGGCTAAGAAGAACTCATCTGTACCATGTTTAGCGATCGAGCTCCATGCCTTGAGGAAGTTATACCTTGTGCTCGCATCACAAAGGGAGTGGTGGTTGGTGAGCCCAATAGAGATGCCGGATTTAGGAAAAAGTGTAACTTGGACAGAAAAAAGAGGGACAGTAAGGTAGTCGGATACTTTTGTGGCACGTCCTAATAGAGGTACAAGTGGATAAAACATGTCACAGTTACGAGGATGATAGCCTGTAAGATCGTTGAAATCAAGATCACACTCCACAAAGGTAACCGAAACAGAGTCACCCTCTACATGACGGATTTCGGGTTTTCTTTCCGAATTTGGTTCAGGAAACAAAATTAAGTTGCCTGCAAATGGAAAGAAGTGTTGAAGAGTGATTGATAATGAGTGTTTAAGGTTTGGAACCACTTTTTCCAAGAAATCCTCTCTAGAGTGACGGAACTCATAAAAGAAAACCTGGTGGATAGGGAAGAAGGGTATCCATATCATGTCGAAGAACGTAAGCGGCAGGGTCCTGTCCCCGACGGTGGCAGGTGGCGGAGACACTCGACTGTTCTCTAGGACGGTCAGCATATTGGTTGTGGTGTTTGTTTAATTGGAGTGGTTTGGTTTATGTTAAAGTTTGCAGCCGGTGGACTTGTATAACCAATATGGCAATATCATCGATCGTAGGGAGACGTCATGACTGACGCTAGCACCCTTAAAATTTGCGCTATTCGTCTGGAAACTATAGCTGTCTTTGAAAATTTATTCCAATAGGACAAACCTTGAACCGTTTAAATACTTTTTTATAGTCCAATAATTAGCAAACTTGAATAAGTTATTTGGATTTTTTGATTAAATGATATTATATTATATATAAATTTTGAAACGTGTAAAAACTAGATCTAGAAGATATACGTACAAACCTACTCCATATAAACAAAACAGTGTCTATTTAAATAACCAATAGTTCAAGATGATCCGGTGTGTCACGGACCAAGTTTCTGGAAAATTCTACAATCGTCTAGAGAACTCCGGAACAATCAAGTATACTCGAGAAGTCTCCGAAGAGATCAGGAATGCTCTACAAGAACCTGGAAGATGCTAGAGTATTGTAGATGTCTGTGGAACAAAGGAGAACAATCCGGACTAATCAAGAGGACGCTAGACGAAGCTAGAATGACCCGGAAGACTTTGAAAGGATCTAGAACACGCTAGATCATACAAGAATGATTTGGATAATGTCGGGACAACTTAAAGATTTCTAGAGCATCGTATACAAGTCTACCATATTCTAGAGTCTTGTAAAATCCATGTATATAACATGAAGAGTCTATATTAGTCATGAATGATCCGGACCTAGAAACTTCCATTTGAGAAGGTGTAAGGTTCCTATAAATAGGGGGAGGACTCATTTGTCCAAATCATCAAGAAGTTGTCTTGTAAAGAAGTTGAGTTATATAATAGAAGCTTTATTGAAGTGTCCCTTGTCGTAACTCTTGCTTCCTAAGTTCGTTAGTACATCTAGATCGTCGAAGCTAGCCTGACTTAGTCGGAGAAGCACTAAGTGTCACACGATATTGACTAGTCTAAAAGAGTCATCCCGTGACAGGTGGCACTACAAAAATTACACTTTGGGGCAACGACACCTATGCCTATCACAAATATTGTTGCTACAAATTTAGCTATGCCACCGACAATAAGTTCTCGGTATACGGTTGATCAAAATTTCTGGACCTAAAGATTTATGCTGACGACACGTCGTCGTCATAGCTTCGGCGGGATGAAAAACAATTATACGGTTTTCTCAAAACCTATGCCGCCGACCTTTAGTGGTGGAGCTATCCTTTGGGCAATGTGGTGTAGGTGTATGGAATAAACGGGACAGATTAAACCTATTATATATATATATATATATATATATATATATATATATATATATATATATATATATATATATATATATATATATATATATATATATATAACCCGTGATCACCACGGTTATAAAATTAATTAAGCTTTCGTATTAAAAAATCAAAATTATTAATGAACTATTTTAAATAAATTATTATTTAAGAGATATTTTTTTAGTTATATAAAATTATAATCATTGATTTAAATAAATACGTGGAGTTATATCATTTTATAATTTATATTAAATTTATTTTATTTTTTAATCTAATGTTATTAATTTAGTATAATTAAATGGAGAAATTTTAAATTTTGAAATTTAAAATGAATAATCAATTATTAATTTAATAAAATTAGAGTGAAAAATTTAAAATTTGAAATTTGAAATGAATAATTAATAGGTTGACAAGTGGCATGATAAATGATATATAACATTAATGAGGGGTTCTAGTTGAATGACACGTGTCAATATGAGATTAAACCTATTCTTTTATTAAAATAAGGATATATATATATATATATATATATATATATATATATATATATATATATATATATATATATATTAGTTTATAACCCGTGGGAACCACGATTACAAAATTAATTAAACTTGTAAAAAATTCAAAATTATTAATCACTTATTTTATATAAAATTTTAAATAAGTTATTAATTAAAATATATTTTTATTAGTTATGTAAAATTATAATAATTGATTCAAATAATTATGTGGAGTTAATTTTCCATATATATTAGACAAATAGAATTACATTAATTACGAGGTTTAATCAATTTAAAATAGAGAATTAATAGAATGACAAGTGACGTCATATTAATTAGGAGGTCTAATATTATGATACTTGGCAAAAGAACTACTCTTTTATTAGTATATGATATATATATATATATATATATATATATATATATATATATATATATATATATGGCTTAGAGAATATATGGTTGTTATGTATCTAATATTAAGTATAAAACCATTAAAAAACCACATAGTTCTAACAAAATGCAATCAAATCTCTCTACCGTCTTTCTTTTACCCTCTATTAGACTAGATTATAGGCTTTGCACATATTTTTATGGAGTTTAAAATATTTAATTTTGGATCACAAACCATGTATAAGAATACATTATCAAGTACTTATAAGCATTCATATTCAAATTTAATATAGAAAACTATTTTGAAAGATTGAAATTGTTCATTAAAAACCAATAAATGTCTTCTCATAACATATCAAAAAGAACCATGCAAGTATACATATGCTAGGTATCAAAGAAAGTTATGAAGCGTACTAGAGGTCTAATATAAATAACACATTTGAAACACATAGATGTTGGGATTAAATTATGAAATAAGAAATGATATGAACTCAAAAGCAATAGGAATAATCTAACAATAAAAAAATTGTGTTTTTTTTTAATAAAAATGAAGTCAGTTTTAATATATATATATATATATATATATATATATATATATATATATATATATATATATATATATATATATATATATATATATATATAAAGACATAATTGAATATGAGGTCAAAATGTAAGGACATTTTAGTAGTTTTTTCTATTACAAATTGTATATTATACATGTTTATCAATTGACAATAATTGTTGAAAACTAAAAATATAATGTGGTTAATTTAATTTCAAATATCCGAAATCATATCCAAAATTTCAGATATCAAATTCCACTATCCAAAAATTCGGACATTTGATTTTTAACAGATATATCATGTGAAAATTACAGCGATTGGTTTCCCTTAAATTCAATCTTTGACCCTGAGTGAAAAAAAATTGATATGTTACATCTCTGTGAGTTTGACAAGTTTTAGCCTTCGTCCCCCTATCAATATAAAATGACTACTTTGCTCTTTATATATATATATATATATATATATATATATATGATTTTCTTTTATTCCTTTAGAATATTTAATAATACTAAACTAAAAAACAAGGCTACCCCACCCCACCCACCCCATAGATCATATTCATTATTGTCCAAATTTCATCCGTCGCAACCTCATCTCTAACCACCAATACTCCGATCAGCCTCAACTTTCATAACCTAGTCAAACTCACTGTGTCACACCCAAAAACCGAGAACGGCGGAATACGTTCTGGGGTGGAGGACGTCATGTATAGTATCATAACAATGCATAATAGTAAACACAAGTGACAACAACCATTGCATTAATATAGTAAATGTAAATACAAGCGTTTTCTGTACAATTGATAGACACCAAAAGTATAAAAAAAAATAAAGATGAGTCTTGTATGTGCTTCATCTTCTCAAAAGGGGCTGCACCAGTACCTGTCTATTTTTGACCTGAGAATACAAGTTAATTTGAAAACGAGTATCAGCATAAAGCTGGTGAGTTCATAAGAATTTAGTGTCGTTGTTTGTATAAAAAGTATTTACAAATATGTAAAGTAAAAGCTGTGATTAACGTTTTGAAAATAGTGAAATCCCCAGAAAATCCTATATTTTCCAGTTTTGTGTATTTGTAAGTTTAATCCTTATAGTGTATAAAAGTTTTTCCCATAAAGGCTATCAATCATGAATTCAAGAGTGTAGGCTGCATTTACGAAGTGTAAATGAAGAAAGAAAATATATTATCTCAACAGTTTACTGTCGGTTAGATATATTAGTGATACAAACTTTAGTTAGTAACATGCGTATATATATTTTCACTTCGGGAAGTTAGCTTAGTTATTAATTCTTTGTACATTAATTTGGTATGGATGTGATTCCTAATGTAACCAATCTTAGTAATAGTAGAGTGTCCAATGACCTTCCTGGTCATTCGTAGTGTAGTGATGTTCGCCACCCCTAGGCCTAGTCGGCTCGGACTGTAATTCGCAGTCGGGATGTAATAGTGTCCGTTCTGTATAGATCTATACCGGTAGTGGTTGCTTTCCTTCCGGGAAGCTCTGGTTACATAGTATATGCTCAGTAGAGTGTCATATAGAGGAATACAATATCGTATTCTGGATTAGTGTATTTTATTATATCATAGTGTAGTGAACTTTATGTTATAAGGTATAAAGTATTCCTTTTTTACATGTATTATTCCATAGTAGTAGTAACTATAGTGAACTTCATAGTGATAGTGGTAATAAGCAGTAGTCTTAACTATACATATTATAGGTAACTAGGGTATAGAGTTATAATCCTCTGATTTATAAAGGAATTTGGATTAAGTAAGGACTTTCATATCTAACACAAGTATATATGATATATAACTAAGAATTCAACGACAGTCGGATAGACAACAGTATACCCTAAGACCCCAATCAAACAAGAACAGGTAGTAAGGCTAGCTATCAGTCCTAAGTCCTTAAAGTCTCACTTATATAAATATAATTGCGTAGATATAATTTTTATCAGAAAAGAGGTTTAAAAACAATTTGATAATAGTTTACTAACAATTAACATGAAAATGCGTTTGAATATTATTTAAAAACAGTTTTATTTACAAGACAATTTAAAACATAGAAATCCTTTTTAATGGCATGTGATAATTCACATGTGATTGATACTATAACTTGTTGCATTCAACTTGTATTCCCCCCCCCCATAAAACATTGTAAAAACATTTGAAAGGTTAGTTAAGGGGGTATGAACTCACCTGAAGCGAGTGGACCGGATGGGAGTCTCGGTTGAGTGTTTTGGTGCCAAGTGAAGACTTAAACACACTTTATGAACCTAGTTACATATGAAGACATATGTTTATATAGAATTAGTGAATGAAACACTAATTTAACACATATAGACATCCTAATGTGAAGAAAAACACTTTGTTCAAGTGCTAGGAGGCTATTAGATTGCAATGAAAGAGTATAAGACCTCACCATGGAGTTTACTCTTCTAAAACTCACCTTGGGTGAGTTTACGGCTGAGGGACCATTTCCCCCATGAGTTTACGGTCGTAAACTCATGGGAGGAATGGGTTTAAGTGCTAAAAGGTTTCTTAGATCACAAGGGATAGTTCTAGCGCTTAATCCAAGGCTTGAGGGGCGTTTAAGGTTAAAAGAGGGTACTCCCTTGGAGTTTGCGGTCCTAGGACCACTCCTTGGGAGTTTATGGTCATAAACTCTATGGTTTACGGCCATAAACCCCTTAGACACACCTTTTCCTTCGTTTTTGAGGTCCTAAGCTCATTCTTACAAGTTTCTAGGTGAAGGTATAAGGCCAAATTGGGGTTTAAGGCTTGATTTACATAGTTTGAGGGAGTTTACGGCCTAAGAATTTTCTTGGGCCGTAAACCCTCTTTCAAGCCTCCAAACTTGGTGATTAATGTCTAGAACACTTCAAGGTTAAGCCCTAAGCTAGTTTCTAAGCCTAAGGAAGTGATTTGGGCATTTTTGGCACACCTTTGGGGGTTTACGGCCTAAGAGTGTTCTTGGGCCGTAAACTCCTTATTCTTGGCCTTTTTGGACGATTTTTAAGCTATATCGACATGCAATGATTTTTAGAACAATCTAGGGTGAGAGAACTTACAGTTTGGAAGCGGAAACTTGCGGTTTTTGGAGGAAATCGGGTCTTGAGGAGAGAGAGTTGAGAGAGAGTGACTAGGGTGGTAAAAAGTTCCAAATGATGTCTACTCACCCTTATATAGGGTTCGAGTTTTGTAGCCCGGTGTACATCTACCCGATACTTATGTTAAACGAGGTTTAAAGTTTTACTCGATTAAATGGTCGTAACCCGGCTTAAGTTGTAAACTAGATTTTTCCGCAAATAAAATTAAGGGTATTACTCGTGTTTTATTTATTTCAAAACTTATGAAAATAAAATAGAACATTATTTTATTTGATCAACCCCAAAAATTAATTGAAATAATAATAATAATAGAAATTATTTTATTAGCGGAAAGTGGGTTACAACGATGGAATAAATTTTCGGGTTGTCACATCATCCCTTCGTTAGAGGAAATTTCGTCCCGAAATTTAGAATTTAGGTAGCTGAATTATTACAATAAAACTAAGCAAAGACTTGAGGATATTTGAGTCTCATTTGATCCTCGCGCTCCCAGGTGAACTCCGGTCCTCGCTTGGCGTTCCAGCGAACCTTTACAATTGGGATGCGACTTTGCTTCGTTCACTTGACTTCTCGGTCCATAATTTCCACGGGTTCTTCCAGGAAGTTAAGGCTCTATTTGATCTCAATCTCGTCGAGTGGGATTACGAGGGTCTTGTCAGATAGACACTTTTTCAAGTTCAAGACGTGGAAGGTAGGATGTATGTTACTGAGTTCGCGGGGTAGGTTAAGTTTGTAAGCTACAAGGCCGATTCTAGCGAGAATCTCGAAAGGCCCGATATATCTTGGATTCAACTTTCCACGCTTTCCAAAGCATATCGTGTGTGACAACCATCAATTTTCGGTCAAGTCAAAGCCAACTAAAGTCAACAAGTCAAACCGGTCAACTCAATTTGTCGTGAGTACTAGAGTTTATGTTATGTAACTTCTAAACAACTCTCTATTTTTATGATCTCTCATTAGAATAGAGAGTTGTTTAGAAGTTACATAACGTAAACTCTAGTACTCACGGCAAATTGAGTTGACCGGTTTGACTTGTTGACTTTAGTTGGCTTTGACTTGACCGAAAATTGACGGTTGTCAAAACTATAATAGGTATAGTTTTAAATACATCACATAACACACACGTACGAAAAGGGTACATTCATACAGAAAAGTTTTACACTCCCGCATACAACTTGTAAACTTGTTAACCTAGATTGTGAGACATTCTCTTTCCGTACGTCCGAGTGCGGAATATAAAATCCTGTACGTTATAATCAGAGTCTCCTGGAGGGAGAACGTGATAGTTATATATAGATCTATATTGGGTTTGACACCCCACACCTTGCTGCTAGCTACAGTTGGACCTGCAGGTCTACGGGTGATAATTGTCATTTCAGTTATTCGACGCCTGAGAAATGTCGTGGCAGGTTCATTTAGTCTTAAGTATGATTATAGCGGCTCACATAAGGATATAACAATACATAAAGTTTACGGGATTTTTTTTTATAAAACTTTAATGGGTTTTATGTCGATTTTAAAATCACTTTTATCTCAATAAGTACCGATATTACTGTCTACATTCGGTTTTTGGTATTTATGACTACACATCAGTTGAAACCACATTTATAACTTTAAGTATAGACGATACTTGTTATTTTCTCGGTCCTGAGACTTAGGACTACATATACATTAAGTATTAACAAACATAAGAATTTGCGGGAACATCATTTAATTCAAGTGCGTTTATGTCAATTTAAGCACATTTTATTTTCCTTTAATAAGAAAGGTTACTTATACATTTTGGTCGTCGGTTATGAGACTACATTACATAAACTTTATAAAGAAAATATCGGATTTTCTGAATACATATCATATCATTTTTACAAGGAAAATGGTCTATTTCTCCAATAAAATCTCTTATGAACTCACCAACCTTTGTGTTGACACTTTTCAAAACTACTTGTATTCTCAGGAATTCAGTGAAAACAGGAAACCAACAACGTTTTGAGGATGGGACGATAAATCGTCAAATAGTTCATTTTGTTTCATAATGTAATTGATTCGAATCATGTAAACATATACATTGGTGTAACTTTTTCAGTTATATTTATGATGGTTGTATTTACTTTGAGCACTATTATACTCATTGTTGTGATACTCTACATGAAGTCCTCCACCCTCGAACGTTTCCGCCATCCTTGGTTTGGGGGTGTGACAGATTGGTATCAGAGCATTGTTTATAGTGAACTCAGTATATTGAACCACATAAGATATACAAACTATAAATGCATTGGGACTAGAGTCTCTGATTTTATGTTTTCAAAACAACTATATTTTTAGAAATAAGTAGTTTCTTATTAAAAGTATACACGCATGCATACATACTAGGGTCACGTCGTTCTAGAACAAAACAATAGTAATGATTGTTGGATATCACAGGTAAGCTCGGGGATGTATGGTCAGTCTTGGGATTGGCATAGCCTGATCAACTATGCCCGTCCGAGGAGTGATTAGCACATGCCCAAGAATGGTTGTGATATGGCAACAAGTCCAAAAACTTACCAACACTACCACAATGAAATACCATAGGGGTATTTAGTGTTATTATAATCATTTATCTGAGAACTAAATAGATTTTTATCAATAGGTCAATAATTGCTTAGTGGATACATTAAAAATTATATGTAGCTAGGACGTCATAGACTTAGAATCTGTGAATCTTTGCTTTACTTCCTGTTCTCGTTGGATTGGGGATTTAGAGTTAGGGTCGCTTATTCGAAGGTCTATCCTGTCCCAAATACATATGACTAGTATGCACTAAACAGTGTATTGAAGTACCTGATAAAGATCATCTTATAATTATCTAATTAGTACATCTACTTAGTTACTTCTTATATCCCCATTTCTCGCGAAGATATCATGGCTGGATTTCATCCCCACGACGACCCGTACTACCCTAACCCCAACAATACCGAATGGCACGGAGAGGAGCCAGAGAATGATCACCCAATCCCTGTGGATGGTCACCAAATTGAAGGTCTTGCTGACGGGTCCGACTCCGAACCTGAAATGGTGAACCTATCCTCGATGACCCGTGTTCCCAATCCCAATCCTCGACCGGCTTTTCAAGGCCCGATGCCTCCTTGGGTAGAGTGCTTGGAAATCTGGAGCGAAGAGCAAGATCAACCTATGTCGTTCGATGGAGATCGAAGCTTCTACAACATAAACGAAGGAACCCCAGCAGATAGAATTTTTCCAATCCTGGTCCGTAGAGTTGCCTGAGACGAGATTCGGGGCAGAACAACTCTCCATAGTATCGCAGAGGTTGATGCAAATGCAAGAATACATACAATCCACACCAATCGTCTTGATCACACTTGTGAAAAGTCTGCGAAAGGCTATGAAACCCTGCTGCAAGCACTGGCTGAATCACGAACCGATGTCATAAAACTCTGAGTACGCCAGAGGGTGTACGAAAGGCACATGCCTGTTATGGAGCGGCAGCTAGCTGAACTGAGAGATCACAAGAAAAATGACCGTCGCCAGTAGTAAACGCCTTACTTCATTTCATGTTAAAAAGGAATCGTTATCCCTATCTATGCCCTATGTGGTATTTCCTATGAAACTATCTTGTACTGTAGGTACCTTTAGTGAGGCCTTTAGGCGGCCAAGACACTCCTGCTTCGATATGATATAAGACCCCCTACAAGGTCAATTTTCCCTAATTTGTTACATCTTAAACATCAATGACGTATCAATCAACCAAATTTTGTGTCACCTTTTTGTTCAAACACTCCCATCATGCTGCGATAGGAGCCTGCGTACAACCCACTCTATTCAAGTTGTAAGACTAGAGTAATCTAGCTCCGTAATCATTCCTGATCTTCTCTCCAAGGTTGGATCATGTCATTCACCAACCAATGGAACCCGGTTTCAAACAACAAACATCAAAGGATCACTACCTGAACTTACTTTTACTCTGTATTAGGACTGCATCATAGGGATGCAGGTCAAACCTTCGAGAACATGTTCCCATTTGGTCATAATAAGGACCTAGCCTGGGTCAACTATAAGGCACCACTTGGGTGCAGAACTACTAAAAATTCATGGGTTACCATATAAAGACTCCCGTTATGAATTGTTTTTCAGAACACCCTTAACGACCAAATTACGTTACAAATCGATATAAGATAAAACTTAGTTAGAAACTCACGACGTTTAGCCATTCTAAAAACTCATTATCATCTCACCCTTAATCATTTTGTTGAGAAGTTCCTTCATCATAGACTTAGGGGTGCGATCATACCAGCACTAATGCACTGGGTCCCATCAAAACTCCTCAGCCAAGCGTGTTTGGACACACATGATTCTAAGATGGGTAAAGCTTGACGCCCGTATGAAACCTACCCCTACCCACTGCTGTAACCCTATTTCAAGAATGTTAGCAGAAACACTAGGAGTAGTACAGTAATGTGCAAAAATTTATATGCGTTAATATAAATTGTAAGGATGCACTTAAGATAACCATTTCCACTAACGAAGATGTTCTTCATCGTGAAACAGAACTATGTCTTCACCAAGAGGGAACTAACCAACTAGCAAGGTGCCAACTCTGTAGATAGACGCTGCTACTTTTCAGGCTGCAGTCACGGCAGCCGTGGCAGCCGTCATGGCACAGTTCAATGCTAACAACGCCAGCAGAAATGGAAGTGGTGCTGACAGTGCAGATAATGGTAATATTCAGGAACACCAGCGGGTGTCCGCCAGCAAAAATACCTCAGGTCTCAAACCTACGAACAAGAAGAGAAAGTTTTGGAACATGAAAGAGCGCCACCAATCTCAAAAATCCATTAAAAGACAACAACCTATGGCCACCCCCACCATCACAACAGCAGTCACGACGCATGCCCCAATACTAGCCACAGGATCTGCCACCCAAACGTCGGCCAGACCATATGAGGGATCTCTCCCAAAGTGTGCCAAGTGCAGTTTCCATCACACAGGAGCTTGCCGAATCTTAAAATGTGATAACTGCAACAGGAAAGGACATACCACCCGTTTCTGTAAGGTCCCGACCCAGTATCTCCCTTCAATCACCAGCACCAGGGCGGACCCAGTATGCTACTCATGCGGTGAAATGGGACACTTCAAGAGAGAGTGTCCAACCAAGAAGAATGACGGAGGAGCCGGAGGAATGTAACAAACGAACCGGCAGGATCAGTAGGAAACCATATTAGGACTTTTGTAATGTTTCCAACGTCAAAAACGTTTAAGTACTATATGTTTGTAATGAAATTGTTATGCTTGCTAAAGTCACCGTCTTTCTAAAAGTAGTTAAAATACTCTCTCGTTTAAATCGAACCAAATACATTCATATATGATCTAAAGATCATTACCTCTAAGATGTGATGACTTTGTACATACATCGGGGTTAATTATAATCGAAATACTGAAGTTTTGAAACAAATAATTTCATCCCGACTCCTAAGCCGTGTCTAATAGTAAGAACCGAGTGGGGCCACCCACTCGACGATTCCCCAACATCAGATCACATACGACGTTCATATACCATTCGATCATAGAGAGACCTGTCAGGGGTCATGATGTCAAATATCATTACTAATTCTCGAAACACACCTGCCGCCAGTGCTAGGCACTGTGGTATAAATCATCTACGATAATGATAACATCAAACAAAGTTTATCACCCTAAAAAGAAACACAAGATACTTTATCACTCCAGTAATCTCTTCGTGCGAATACAGCTTAGCTAGTTTTATCTAAAAAGATATTGCTGTCGTCATCCAATCTTCATTGATATAGCCCTCATCTTCCCAATTTAACATCTACAAAAGGACCTTTCACCTAACCCCTCCGAACATCGAAACCTTCGTCTCTCATAAACATCCAGCTCGAACCTACGAATTATCTTTTGCTATGGAACCCCAAAACACGCATCAGAGGAGTGTTATACTTCCGAAACCTTATCACAAGTGCTTACAGGAGACCCCTGGGAATGTCACGCATGTAGCAGACAAGGTCCAAGCACAGAAGCTTGGGAAAGACATGGTACGAGTTCTGCCATGAACTTCGAGCCAAGGTAGCCCAGGAGGGCGAGTAAATGTCCTACCATCTAAGAAGGCCTAATCGTGTAAACCAAACCCTCATGATACCTACCGAGCTACAAGAACCCTTAGGTCAAACCTGTCGAACTATTCAACAATAAAATTTAAGAACCAAGCTTTTCACCCTGGAAAGCTCTGTTCTTATTCTTCAAATAGAAAGGCAAATTGCTCATAGTTCCATTAACTTCAGAGGCCCTGAAAATATCTCCAGTAGAAACCTTCACTATCTGCCTCACTTAAACGAATAGGCCGACCAACCACAAGGAACGAGGTACCCTTTAGGAATCAGACCTGAGATCTGAATATCACCAGTCGCGAGTATTGGATAAGGATGTCCGAGGACAACCCTCCAAATTCGATGCGGACGCTGCAAGTCTGTAGTGATACCCCTCGGATAGGACCAACCCGTTCGCAGTATTCATAGGATGTGCCATTCTTACTAGGATCAGTTCATCGTTGTCGTTGTAAGTGACTTGCTTATCTACCCTCGTAGTAAGAAGGATTACTAAGTTATTTGTTATGATTTCCTCACTTATACATTCCCCAGTTATATATAACGAATACATGGTAGATAATAGCATGTGAGAATTCTAACTTAGTTTCTTTTCCTCGTTGGGATGTGAAACTGAAGTAGAATCACACATTTTACTATCCGCCCAGTATTGGTTATATCATAATGTTTATGAGCTAAGATTTCGTGTATAATAACTCATCTCTTAGTCAGAATCAAAATAATGTAGAGCCGACCTTAGTCATTTACAAACTCCTTGCCTAAATTCAAATTTCGGGACGAAATTCCCTCTAACGGGGGGATGATGTGACAACCGTCAATTTTCGGTCAAGTCAAAGCCAACTAAAGTCAACAAGTCAAACCGGTCAACTCAATTTGCCGTGAGTACTAGAGTTTACGTTATGTAACTTCTAAACAACTCTCTATTCTAATGAGAGATCATAAATCGAAAAGTGCGTTCACCTAGATCTCCTTAACCTAAAACGGTGGTACGTGGAGAGCCAAACCGATAAAACAATGTTACATACTCATCGGGAGTATGCAAGATCCCCAATCAAGGCTTAACGGGGTTTACGAACCTTGCAGTGCGTAGCCGGACACTCAAAAAAAAAAGGTCACCAATGAAACCTCTCCCACATATCTCTAAGTATGTGAAACCTCTCCCACATATCTCTAAGTATGTGAAATCTCTCCCACATATCTCTAAGTATGTGAAACCTCTCCCACATATCTCTAAGTATGTGAAATCTCTCCCACATATCTCTAAGTATGTGAAACCTCTCCCACATATCTCTAAGTATGTGAAATCTCTCCCACATATCTCTAAGTATGTGAAACCTTTCCCTTATATCTCTAAGTATGTGAAATCTCTCCCACATATCTCTAAGTATGTGAAATCTCTCCCACATATCTCTAAGTATGTGAAACCTTTCCCTTATATCTCTAAGTATGTGAAATCTCTCCCACATATCCCTAAGTATGTGAAACCTCTCCCACATATCTCTAAGTATGTGAAATCTCTCCCACATATCTCTAAGTATGTGAAACCTCTCCCACATATCTCTAAGTATGTGAAATCTCTCCCAAATATCTCTCTTTATGTGAAATCTCTCCAAGTATTTCAAACCTCTCCCAAATCTCTCTAAGTATGTCAAATCTCTCCCAAATCTCCCTAAGTATGTGAAATCTCTCCCAAATATCTCTCTGTATGTGAAATCTCTCCAAGTATGTCAAATCTCTCCCAAATCTCCCTAAGTATGTGAAATCTCTCCCAAATCTCTCTTTGTATGGGAAATCTCCCCAAGTATGTCAAATCTCTCCCAAAACTCTCTAAGTATGTGAAATCTCTCCCAAATCTCTCTTGTATGAGAAATCTTTCCAAGAATGTCAAATCTCTCCCAAATCTCTCTAAGTATGTGAAATCTCTCCCAAATCTCTCTAAGTATGTGAAATCTCTCCCAAATCTCTCTCTGAATGAGAAATCTCTCCAAGAATGTCAAATCTCTCCCAAAACTCTCTAAGAATGTGAAATCTCTTCCAAATATCTCTTTGTATGTGAAATCTCCCCAAGTATGTCAAATCTCTCCCAAATCTCTCTGAGTATGTGGAATCTCTCTCAAATCTCTCTCGAAATCTCTCCCCAACTTTCTATAATCAGTCGGGGCATCCCGACCCTCGAATTTGGCGAAAATAGCCCAAAATCGGAAGTCTACGCGAAAAACGGACTTAAGGAAACGAACCCTCCGAACCGAAAGTACTATTCATGAACCGAACCGAAAGTACTATTCATGAAGGTCCGAACCGAGACTACTGTTCATCTGAACCGAACATCACATAAGAGAAAGGTCCGAACCGAGACTACTGTTCATCCGAACCGAACATCGCATAAGAGGAAGAACCGAACCCGAAGGTACTGTTCATTACTGTTCACAACAGTTCCTTCGGTTCTGGCTTCTCTTCGAACCGAACCTTCTGACCTTCGCTTCTGACTTCTCTTCGGACCGAGCCTTCGGACGAACCCTCGCCTTCGCTCCTTCTTCTGGCTCGCGCCTTCACTTCCGAACCATGCACCCTCCTGACCGAACCTCGGCCTAGGGACCGAACCTCGGCCTAGGACCGAGAGGTCTCGCTGGGAACACATTTTTCTCCCGGTTTTCGCGTAGTTTTGCGTTTAAGGCCCGTTTTTAATTATTTTAACGCGGGGTTTTCACCCAAAATCATATTTTAACATAATAAACCCTAAATATTCACAATTTAATCATAAATTCATAAAATCTCTATTTAAATAATAAAAGCAAGTGGGTAAAAGTACAAATAGGTGGAGTGTTGACTTTGCTTTACTTTATGACACAAGCAACCACTCCCACACCCACTTTATGACCAGCCATACCTCCCCACCTTACCTAGGTCACATCAATGTCCTTTCCACTCAATCATCACTCCTTCCCACGTTTTTGAGAGCTGGATATTCATCCTCTCTCCTCATTTTCTCTCATTTGCTCTCATTTCACAAGAAGATCAAACTCTTTTCTCTCTCACTTTCTCTCTCTAGAAATTCGAGATTCAAGGGCTGATCTTGAGTTTTCCTCCACATTTGGTAAGCATAATCCATTTCCTTTATGATTACCTCAATTATTTCCACTCAAATCATGGATATCTTACACAAACTCCATTATATTTGTGTTAGAGCTTCGAATCTTCAAGGGATTCTTCAAGTGTTCTTGGGTTGAACACTTCTCTTCTTCAACACTTATCTACTGAAATCACACAAGGTGAGTTCATACCCCTACATTTTCATGTTTTCTTCAGTTTTTAGGCGGGGAATACAAGTTAAAACACCAAGAACATAACTAAAATTTCCTAACAGCTTTCATCAGAAAAGTTGGACTCCATTCACGGACTGTTTTGGACACCTTAAACATTTTAGTTTTCAAAAATGTTTTAGGTGCATGTAGTTCCACTTCTTAGCTTTAAAATGACTACTTGCACATCTCCATACGATTTTTCTACAAATTATGGTGATTTTTACAAAACTGCCTATCATTTCAAACACCAATCCGGACCAGTCTGTGATTATGGACTTTTTCACCTAAGTTACAGGTCAGTAAAAATCATGATAAAAATTATGAGTAAACTAGACACATTTTGGAACTCCCAGAATTTACGGATTTAGTTTTCGACTTCGTATGATTTTTCTATGAATTTTAAAAAACAGTGTAGAAAGGCTGAAAATTTGTTAACAGCTTGTAATTTTTACAACACTTTGTATAATGTTGAGCAAAGTGGATAATGTCAAGTTCTAAGTATTGAATGTGATATGTTGTAAATTTTATCATCATAAACTGAAAATAAGTCATTCATGATAAGATTATTCATTCATTTAGAACACGTATATATATATATATATATATATATATATATATATATATATATATATATATATATATATATATATAAACTATAATAAGCATAGTTTAATGGATTTTATAATCCTAACGCTTTTTCATAAAAGAGTTCTTATATATTACAAACGTTTTGGATAAAACTATAATAGGTATAGTTTTAAATACATCACATAACACACACGTACGAAAAGGGTACATTCATACAGAAAGGTTTTACACTCCCGCATACAACTTGTAAACTTGTTAACCTAGATTGTGAGACATTCTCTTTCCGTACGTCCGAGTGCGGAATATAAAATCCTGTACGTTATAATCAGAGTCTCCTGGAGGGAGAACGTGATAGTTATATATAGATCTATATTGGGTTTGACACCCCACACCTTGCTGCTAGCTACAGTTGGACCTGCAGGTCTACGGGTGATAATTGTCATTTCAGTTATTCGACGCCTGAGAAACGTCGTGGCAGGTTCATTTAGTCTTAAGTATGATTATAGCGGCTCACATAAGGATATAACAATACATAAAGTTTACGGGATTTTTTTTTATAAAACTTTAATGGGTTTTATGTCGATTTTAAAATCACTTTTATCTCAATAAGTACCGATATTACTGTCTACATTCGGTTTTTGGTATTTATGACTACACATCAGTTGAAACCACATTTATAACTTTAAGTATAGACGATACTTGTTATTTTCTCGGTCCTGAGACTTAGGACTACATATACATTAAGTATTAACAAACATAAGAATTTGCGGGAACATCATTTAATTCAAGTGCGTTTATGTCAATTTAAGCACATTTTATTTTCCTTTAATAAGAAAGGTTACTTATACATTTTGGTCGTCGGTTATGAGACTACATTACATAAACTTTATAAAGAAAATATCGGATTTTCTGAATACATATCATATCATTTTTACAAGGAAAATGGTCTATTTCTCCAATAAAATCTCTTATGAACTCACCAACCTTTGTGTTGCCACTTTTCAAAACTACTTGTATTCTCAGGAATTCAGTGAAAACAGGAAACCAACAACGTTTTGAGGATGGGACGATAAATCGTCAAATAGTTCATTTTGTTTCATAATGTAATTGATTCGAATCATGTAAACATATACATTGGTGTAACTTTTTCAGTTATATTTATGATGGTTGTATTTACTTTGAGCACTATTATACTCATTGTTGTGATACTCTACATGAAGTCCTCCACCCTCGAACGTTTCCGCCATCCTTGGTTTGGGGGTGTGACATCGTGCCCTTCCAGGGGGAGAATTTCAAAAGGACTCGGTCTCCCACCTGGAATTCCAAGGGTTTTCTTCGTTTGTATGTATAGCTTTTCTGTCGATCCCTAGCGGCCTTTAGTCGCTCCCGTATCTACACGATCTTCTCGGTTGTTTCTCGAATGATCTCCGGACCTGTGAGAGCGCTGTCAGGAACACGTCTTAGCTAACTGGGTGTCACCCACCTCAGCCCAGCATAGAGGGGATCTGCACTTCCGGCCGTAGAGGGCTTCGAATGGAGCTGCCTTGATGCTCGTGTGATAACTATTGTTGTAGGAAAACTTGACAAGGAGTAAGTGGGTATCCCACGCTTTACCAAAATCGATCACACAGGCTCGCAACATATCTTCTAAGGTTTGGATTGTCCTCTCACTTTGTCCGTCGGTCTGCGGATGGTAAGCTGTGCTCATGTCTAGTTTAGTTCCCAGAGCCTTCTGTAAGGATTGCCAAAATCTGGAAGTAAACCTACTATCTCGATCGGAAATAATGGACACAGGCACACCGTGCAATCGGACTATCTCTTGGATGTAGATTCGCGTGAGTCTTTCCCTTTTGAACGATTCCTTGATCGGAACGAAGTGAGCGAATTTTGTCAAACGGTCGACAATTACCCAAATGATATCATACCCACTCGGAGACTTGGGTAACTTAGTTACAAAGTCCATAGTGATCCGCTCCCACTTCCATTCGGGTATTTCTGGCTGCTGTAGCAGACCTGATGGTTTCTGGTATTCGATCTTGACCTTGGCGCAAGTAAGGCATTTACTCACGAAGGTAGCAATCTCTGCTTTCATGTTAGGCCACCAGTATGACTTTTTAAGATCCAGATACATCTTATCTAAACTTGGGTGAACGGAATATCGAGTGTTGTGGGCTTCCTTCATGACCAGATCTCTGAAGCCACCGTGTCACGGTGTCCAGATTCGGTCTATGAAATATAAGGCTCCGTCACCCTTGACCTCCAAGTTCTTATCCATTCCTCGCAGGGACTCTCCCGACACATTCTCAGGTTTCAAAGCTTCTAGCTGAGCTTTTTTAATCCGTGCGGGGAGCTGCGAATGGATAGTCATTGTTAATGACTTGAGTCTCCGACTAGAATATTCTTTCCGGCTTAGGCCGTTGGCTACTACATTGGCTTTACCCGGATGGTAACGAATTTCGCATTCGTAGTCATTGAGTAGCTCGACCCATCGTCGTTGTGTCATGTTGAGCTCCTTCCGGTTGAATATGTGCCGGAGGCTCTTATGGTCGGTGTATATTGTGCTCTTTGTGCCGTACATGTAGTGTCTCCAGATCTTTAGGGCGAACACAACCGCTCCTAATTCGAGGTCGTGTGTGGTATAGTTGACCTCGTGTGTCTTCAGCTGTCTTGAGGCATATGCGATGACCTTGCCTCGCTGCATCAGAACACAACCAAGCCCCTGATTTGATGCATCGCAGTATACCACAAAATCTTCTGTTCCTTCGGGGAGGGATAGTATCGGTGCGGTGCATAGGGCTCATTTCAGGGTTTGGAATGCCTTCTCTTGCTTCTCTCCCCATTCAAATGTCACGCCTTTCTGAGTCAATGTGGTAAGGGGTTTTGCAATTCGTGAGAAGTTCTAAATGAACCTGCGATAGTAGCCAGCAAGGCCTAGAAATTGGTGAATTTTTGTAGGCGTCTTCGGTGCTGACCAGTTCTCGATAGCTTTAATCTTGGATGGGTCCACGTGGATTCCTTCTTTGCTAACCACGTGTCCTAAGAATTTGACTCTTCGGATCCAGAATTCGCACTTCGAGAACTTCACATATAGCTTTTCTGATCGTAAGGTTTCTAGGACTCGTCGTAGGTGATCGCTATGTTCCTCCTTACTTCGAGAGTAGATGAGTATGTCATCAATGAAGAAGATGAAGAATTGATCCAAGTAAGGACGACACACCCTATTCATTAAATCCATGAATACTGCGGGCGCGTTGGTCAGTCCGAACGGCATTACCACGAACTCGAAGTGGCCGTAATGAGTTCGGAAGGCTGTTTTCGGGACATCCTCCTCAAGCACTTGTAACTGATGATATCCGGATTTGAGATCAATCTTGGAGAAGTAACTAGCCCTTTGCAGTTGGTCGAATAGGTCGTCTATACGGGGAAGAGGGTAGCGATTTTTAACCGTCAACTTTTTGAGTTCTCTGTAATCGATACACATACGGAATGATCCTTCCTTCTTCTTTACAAACAAGACCGGTGCTCCCTAGGGTGAGAAACTTGGTCTTATAAAGCCCTTGCTGAGCAGTTCATTAAGTTGACCGGACAGTTCTTGCATTTCAGCAGGCGCTAGACGATATGGCGATTTAGCTACGGGGCTAGCTCCTGGGACTAGATCGATTCTGAACTCAACTTGAATATTGGGAGGTAAACCTGGTAGCTCTTCTGGAAAGACGTCGGGGAAGTCGCATACAACGGGGAAATCTTTTAGGATCTTTTGTTTTCTGGCTCGTGTCGACAACGTGTGCAAGAAATGCGCGATATTCCTTACGTAAGTACTTCTGGGCTTGAATACTCGAGATGATGCGAAGGTTCGTACTGGGTTTGGCTCCGTAGATTAACATGGTTTCATTGTTCGGCAGATTTAGACGGATTGCTTTGTCGAAGCACAGGATATCGGTGTGATGGAGACTCAACCAGTCCATGCCCACAATGACATCGAAACTCTTGATCGGTACAGGTATGAGGTCGATTGGGAATGAGCGATAATCTAACATGAGAGTGCAACCTATGTAGATTTCGTTAGAGCTCTCTGCCTTTCCGTTAGCCATTTCTACGACGAATGTTTCTTTTAGTGGTTGAGGGGATTGTTTTAGTAAGTGTTTAAAGTTTTGGTTTATGAAACTTCTTTCTGCGCCACTATCGAATAAGATACAAACATAAGAGTTGTCGAGAAGGAACGTACCCATGACTACTGTGGGGTCCGCTACTGCTTCGATGTGGCCAATAGCGAGTAGTCGTCCTGTTCCTCCCAAACTTCCGGCCTTCGGATAGTTTTTCTTGAAATGACCTACCTCACCGCAGCCATAGCAGGCCTGGCTCATTCCCGAGCCAGGGACTTGGGAGATAGGTTTGGGTTGGGATCTGCAAAACCGAACGGTATGGCCCTTCCGGTCGCAGTTAGTGCAGTGCAATTCACGGCAGGGGCCGTTATGATGGAAGGGGCACTTGGGGCATTTGGGTAAGTTTCCAGCATAGGATTTTGCTGGTACGGGGGTAGCAGGAGTGGTGGCAGCATGGACAGCCACGATTTGTTGGTTTTTAGAGGAGGATTGAGTTTTCTTGCCCTTCTTCTGATCCCAACACTTCCTCTTGTTGTCGGATGATTTGGGTGGTGCGTTGATATTTGCCGTGGTTGTTGCTTGAGTGGAAGGAACTTCATGATCAATCAACCTTTGGGCCAATTCCTTGGCGCTGTCAAAGGTCGTAGGGTGTGAGGCTATAACGTTTCCTCAATACGGGGGCATTAAACCCCAGATGTATCATTCAATCTTCTTTCTCTCCGAAGGGATCATGTTAGGACACATAGCTGCCAAGTTGCAGAACCTAGCTGTGTAAGCTGTTATGTCGGTCCCTTTCATCTTGAGGTTCCAGAGTTCCTCCTCAAGTTTCTGAATTTCACCCCTAGGGCAGTACTCCCTTCTCATGAGGTCCTTTAGTGCGTCCCAACCCATGGCGTTGGCTGTTACTAAAGAGAGTGAACTGACATGGCCGTTCCACCATGTCAGGGCCCTGTTAGTGAAGGTAGCAGCAGCGAACTTTATTTTGCTCTGCTCCGGGCATGAACACATTTCAAAGACTGCCTCAGTTCTTTCGAACCACTAAGACAATGCAAGGATTCCTCCGGTCCCATCAAAGAAAGTGGGTTTGCAGTTCATGAAGTCCTTATAAGTACACCCCTACGTCCTTTGATGGACTTCGCCAAATCTAGAGTTGCCGCCACTTGCATCACCGAAATTCATCTGAGCCATAGTTGCTATTACAGCCGCAGTTACGGCCACTTGGAACACCACCGGGTCGATCTGTGGGGGAGGTGGTGGTGGAGGTGGAGTTTGAGTTGCAGGTCTGCCTCTGTTCGGACGCTTGCGGGGAGGCATCCTTTACTGGAAATTCACAAAGATAAAAATAATAGTAAGAATCGATTGTAAATAAGTTGCAAGAGTTTCACAGACTATATTGACATAGTCTATTTATCAGATAAAATTATAGAGACCGAGTAGGGATACACAAATTTCAGACTTTCACACAAAGTAGATAACTGCCAATATTACTGGTATTAATGATGTAAAATGAATTCGGGAAAAACGACCTAACAGTAGGTCTTACATCAAACCATAAGGGAAAACATTGGCAGTCTAGAGACCTAATTAGAGTACTTTTTAGAGTTAGGAATGTTTACAGACTGGTGCTCTACCAAGCATAGAAAAAGAAAAGGCTATTCCTTAAAAAAAAAGGGGGAAGATAAGTAGATATCTTCTACTGGCGACGAGTGTTCATCGGTCGGACCCTAAGGTCAGCCATTCGGCGTACAACTTCCTGAAGATGTCTTTCCTGAACCCTCTGACGCGCTCGGAGTTCTCTGATTTCGGCTCGGGCTGCAGCTAGCTGTTGCTGCAGAGCCTCATTGGTCCTCCTGGTTCTTTCCATGGCTTCTTCTAGCTGGCGGATGCGAACAATGTTAAGGTTGGAGTTGGCATCAACTTCCACAACCCTGCCAATGTCTGCTTGACCTTGTTCGACGTTCCTGGCAATCCTACGGACCATGATGGGCAAGACTCGGTCCGCTGAACCTCCTTCGTTTATGTTGTAGAAGCTTCGGTCCCCATTGAAGGGTAAAGGCTGACCCTGTTTGTCGCTCCATCGGTTCAAGGTTATGACCCACATAGGAGTGGGACCCTGAAATGCTGGACGGGGGTTAGGGTTTGGAGCTTTTGGGGGCAGGTTGTTGGCTTCTGGTTCGGAGTCGGAGCTATCCCAAAAGCCTTTTGCTTGGTGATCATCCAGAGGGATCTGGTGATCATCTTCTGGCTCCTCATCAAGCTGTCCTCCATTGCCTTGGTTCGGATAGTACGGATCGCCGGGAAGGTGGAAACCAACCATGCTATCTACGCGAGAAAGGGGGAAAGAAGGTTAATAGACGTACTAATCTAAAATACTTATTAGATGATTGTTACTAGTCGACCCAATACTTGCATAGTGCATACCAATTACATGTAACCGAAGTAGGATAGAACTTCGAATAAGCGACCCTAACTCTAAATCCACAATCAAACAAGAACAGGAAATGAAGCAAAGGTCACAGATTCTAAGTCTATAGCGCCTTAGTCACATGTAACCATGATGTATCCACTTAGCAACTATTGCCCTACTAGTAACAACCCTTTTTAGTTATCACATATGCAGTTAATAGAATGCAGAATACTCCTATAATATTCTTGTTCTGACGTTCTTGTGGTGGTGTTGGTAAGTTTTAGACTTGTTGCGACACCACAATCACTCTTAGGCACATGCGAGTCACTCCTAGGAAAATGTAGTTGATCAGGCTACATCCTCCCAGATGTGACTATATGTCTCTAAGCCCAATTGTGCTATTCAACAATCTTAATACTTTTGTTCTGTTCTAGTACGTTTTCGACTCTTTGTATTTTATAGAGGTGTATATATATACTTAGTTAAATATTTTAGTATTTAAAAGTATATATTCTTGGTCAGAATGTTTTAGTCCCGAAGTGTTTATAGTTCGTATATCTTTTATAGGTTGATATACTTGATTCACTGTAAACAATGCTCTGATACCAATCTGTCACACCCCAAAACCGAGAACGGCAGAATACGTTCTGGGGTGGAGGACGTCATGTATAGTATCATAACAATGCATAATAGTAAACACAAGTGACAACAACCATTGCATTAATATAGTAAATGTAAATACAAGCGTGTTATGTACAATTGATAGACACCAAAAGTATAAACAAAAATAAAGATGAGTCTTGTATACGCTCCATCTTCTCAAAAGGGGCTGCACAAGTACCTGTCTATTTTTGACCTGAGAATACAAGTTAATTTGAAAACGAGTATCAACATAAAGCTGGTGAGTTCATAAGAATTTAGTGTCGTTGTTTGTATAAAAAGTATTTACAAATATGTAAAGTAAAAGTTGTGATTAACGTTTTGAAAATAGTGAAATCCCCAGAAAATCCTATATTTTCCAGTTTTGTGTATTTGTAAGTTTAATCCTTATAGCGTATAAAAGTTTTTCCCATAGAGGCTATCAATCATGAATTCAAGAGTGTAGGCTGCATTTACGAAGTGTAAATGAAGAAAGAAAATATATTATCTCAACAGTTTACTGTCGATTAGATATATTAGTGATAAAAACTTTAGTTAGTAACATGTGTATATATATTTTCACTTCGGGAAGTTAGCTTAGTCTTTAATTCTTTGTACATTAATTTGGTATGGATGTGATTCCTAATGTAACCAATCTTAGTAATAGTAGAGTGTCCAATGACCCTCCTGGTCATTCGTAGTGTAGTGATGTTCGCCACCCCTGGGCCTAGTCGGCTCAGACTGCAATTCGCAGTCGGGATGTAATAGTGTCCATTCTGTATAGATCTATACCGGTAGTGGTTGCTTTCCTTCCGGGAAGCTCTAGTTACATAGTATTTGCTCAATAGAGTGCCGTATAGAGGAATAGAGTATCGTATTCTGGATTAGTGTATTTTATTATATCATAGTGTAGTGAACTTTATGTTATAAGGTATAAAGTATTCCTTTTTTTACATGTATTATTCCATAGTAGTAGTAACTATAATGAACTTCATAGTGATAGTGGTAATAATCAGTAGTCTTAACTATACATATTATAGTTAACTAGGGTATAGAGTTACAGTCCTCTGATTTATAAAGGAATTTGCATTAAGTAAGGACTTTCATATCTAACACAAGTATATATGATATATAACTAAGAATTCAACGATAGTCGGACAGACAACAGTATGCCCTAAGACCCCAATCAAACAAGAACAGGTAGTAAGGCTAGCTATCAGTCCTAAGTCCTTGAAGTCTCATTTATATAAATATCATTGCGTAGATATAATTTTTTTATTATTAGAAAAGAGGTTTAAAAACAATTTGATAATAGTTTACTAACAATTAACATGAAAATGCGTTTGAATATTATTTAAAAACAGTTTTATTTACAAGACTATTTAAAACATAGAAATCCTTTTTAATGGCATGTGATGATTCACATGTGATTGATACTATAACTTGTTGCATTCAACTTGTATTCCCCCCCCCCCATAAAACATTGTAAAAACATTTGAAAGGTTAATTAAGGGGGTATAAACTCACCTGAAGCGAGTGGACCGGATGGGAGTCTCGGTTGAGTGTTTTGGTGTCAAGTGAAGACTTGAACACACTTTATGAACCTAGTTACATGTGAAGACATATGTTTATATAGAATTAGTGAGTGAAACACTAATTTAACACATATAGACATCCTAATGTGAAGAAAAACGCTTTGGTCAAGTGTTAGGAGGCTATTAGATTGCAATGAAAGAGTATAAGACCTCACCATGGAGTTTACTCTTCTAAAACTCACCTTGGGTGAGTTTACGGCTGAGGGACCATTTCCCCCATGAGTTTACGGTCGTAAACTCATGGGAGGAATGGGTTTAAGTGCTAAAAGGTTTCTTACATCACAAGGGATAGTTCTAGCGCTTAATCCAAGGCTTGAGGGGCATTTAAGGTTAAAAGAGGGTACTCCCTTGGAGTTTGCGGTCCTAGGACCACTCCTTGGGAGTTTACGGTCATAAACTCTATGGTTTATGACCATAAACCCCTTAGACACACCTTTTCCTTCGTTTTTGAGGTCCTAAGCTCATTCTTACAAGTTTCTAGGTGAAGGTATAAGGCTAAATTGGGGTTTAAGGCTTGATTTACATAGTTTGAGGGAGTTTACGGCCTAAGAATTTTCTTGGGCCGTAAACCCTCTTTCAAGCCTCCAAACTTGGTGATTAATGTCTAGAACACTTCAAGGTTAAGCCCTAAGCTAGTTTCTAAGCCTAAGGAAGTGATTTGGGCATTTTTGGCACACCTTTGGGGGTTTACGGCCTAAGAGTGTTCTTGGGCCGTAAACTCCTTATTCTTGGCCTTTTTGGACGATTTTTAAGCTATATCGACATGTAATGATTTTTAGAACAATCTAGGGTGAGAGAACTTACAGTTTGGAAGCGGAAACTTGCGGTTTTTGGAGGAAATCGTGTCTTGAGGAGAGAGAGTAGAGAGAGAGAGTGACTAGGGTGGTAAAAGGTTCCAAATGATGTCTACTCACCCTTATATAGGGTTCGAATTTTGTAGCCCGGTGTACATCTACCCGATACTTATGTTAAACGAGGTTTAAAGTTTTACTCGATTAAATGGTCGTAACCCGGCTTAAGTTGTAAACTAGATTTTTCCGCAAATAAAATTAAGGGTATTACTCGTGTTTTATTTATTTCAAAACTTATGAAAATAAAATAGAACATTGTTTTATTTGATCAACCCAAAAAATTAATTGAAATAATAATAATAATAGAAATTATTTTATTAGCGGAAAGTGGGTTACAACGATGGAATAAATTTTCGGGTTGTCACATCATCCCCCCGTTAGAGGAAATTTCGTCCCGAAATTTAGAATTCAGGTAGCTGAATTATTACAATACAACTAAGCAAAGAGTTGAGGATATTTGAGTCTCATTTGATCATCGCGCTCCCAAGTGAACTCCGGTCCTCGCTTGGCGTTCCAGCGAACCTTTACAATTGGGATGCGGCTTTGCTTCGTTCACTTGACTTCTCGGTCCATAATTTCCACGGGTTCTTCCAGGAAGTTGAGGCTCTCTTTGATCTCAATCTCGTCGAGTGGGATTACGAGGGTCTCGTTGGATAGACACTTTTTCAAGTTCAAGACGTGGAAGGTAGGATGTATGTTACTGAGTTCGTGGGGTAGGTTAAGTTTGTAAGCTACAAGGCCGATTCTAGCGAGAATCTCGAAAGGCCCGATATATCTTGGATTCAGCTTTCCATGCTTTCCAAAGCATATCGTGCCCTTCCAGGGAGAGACTTTCAAAAGGACTCGGTCTCCCACCTGGAATTCCAAGGGTTTTCTTCGTTTATCTGCATAGCTTTTCTGTCGATCCCTAGCGGCCTTTAGTCGTTCCCGTATCTGCACGATCTTCTCGGTTGTTTCTCGAATGATTTCCGGACCTGTGAGAGCGCTCTCAGGAACACGTCTTAGCTAACTGGGTGTCACCCACCTCAGCCAAGCATAGAGGGGATCTGCACTTTCGGCCGTTGTGGGCTTCGAATGGAGCTGCCTTGATGCTCATGTGATAACTATTGTTGTAGGAAACCTTGACAAGGAGTAAGTGGGTATCCTACGCTTTACCAAAATCGATCACACAGGCTCGCAGCATATCTTCTAAGAGAGTAGAGAGAGAGAGTGACTAGGGTGGTAAAAAGTTCCAAATGATGTCTACTCACCCTTATATAGGGTTCGAGTTTTGTAGCCCGGTGTACATCTACCCGATACTTATGTTAAACGAGGTTTAAAGTTTTACCCGATTAAATGGTCGTAACCCGACTTAAGTTGTAAACTAGATTTTTCCGCAAATAAAATTAAGGGTATTACTCGTGTTTTATTTATTTCAAAACTTATGAAAATAAAATAGAACATTATTTTATTTGATCAACCCCAAAAATTAATTGAAATAATAATAATAATTATTATTTTATTAGCGGAAAGTGGGTTACAACGATGGAATAAATTTTCGGGTTGTCACACACTGCCTCTTAACCCTCATAATAATGAATTGAACATCTGGAACACGTCAACGTTGAAGCAAACTCTGGGGTTTGAATATGTACAACACCTCAATGTATAAGAAAATCAAAGAAAATTGTGCAAATCGAAGTACAAGAACATCTATTTGAGTCCGACTGTGAAAACAAGGATATTTGAATTCATCCACCGTAATAAAATTCAGACTAGTCTATGATCTACATGTGGACTATTCCTCTTTTCATCTCACATCCATCTTTCCTCCTTTGGTTTGTGGTAGCTCTAAAATAAGGAAAACACACGATGAAATATTGAGAAGATGAAATTACACAACCTTTTCCTTATTTAAACTAGCTAACAGATCTTTAAAGAATATGAGGTGTATGTTAGGGTTGAGGTGTAACCATTTTATTTTTATATTTTAAAAAATTGCAAATTAGTATGAAAAAGTAGAAATTAGAAATTAAAATGGGTAAATAATTATTTTTCAATATATGGGGGACAGTGTAATTTTCACGAACCAAGAAGATGCAACTTATCATTTTTTTTTGATCAATGACCGAATTTGAGGAAAACAGAAGAACTATTTCTCTAATTTACTCTAAATTTAATGAGTAACGACTTAGACATTTATTATTTTGTTGTTTAAGTATTCAGGTCGTGTTGCATTAAAAGCCAGTATAATGATGTCTCATTCCTATCATTATTTTGTTGTTTTCCAAAATATAATACTAGACAAATGCTTAAGCGTTATGTAGTTATAAAATTACCTAGTTAAAATAGGAAAAAAAATGTTATATTAAAAATAACTTAATCAGTCTAACTAAAAATAAAATGATAATCTAATAATAAATCTAAAATTAAAATAAGTAAATCATTGTTATTAACAGTTAAATAATAAATCAGTGTTATTAACAATTAAATAATAATTTTATAATAAATCTTAATATGATTTTAAATATTATCATTATGTTGAACTATATCAGAATATATAAGGTTGGAACTTGGCGTTATAAATATACAAAGTTATATAGATATAATAGAAAGAAATGTAAGTTGCTAAAAATAACTAAGTCGTTATTGACTTATTGTTATTTATTAAATAATCATTTCATACTAAATATTATTATTAGATTGATTATATGATAAGAGAGACTTATTCTTAAGGTTATAAATTAAAATTCTATTAGTTATATGGTTGTAAAACTCGGCCAATTCAGCTAAATACTCGACAAGTTACTTGAATTTGGCCTCTAACCGAGGCGAGTTTAGCCAACTCTGTAACACCCGGTTCCTGGTAAGTATTTTAAATATAAGTAATTGCATGTTTACACTGGGTCTCGACGAGTTGGAGGCCCAACTCGTCGAGTAGACTAGATTTTTCGATGCGGGTTTTAAGTAACCTACTCGACGAGTCGGGAGCCCGACTCAACGAGTAGGACTGCGTGGATGAAACCCGAATATTTAGTGGTTGCACTCTATTTAAACGCCTTATCTTGTCCCATTTCAACCTCCATCGTCTCTCACAATCCAGGAAAACCCTAAAGCATTTTGAGTGTCCTTGAGTCATTTTTGTGTGTTTTTAGTTGTTTGAAGCTTGAAGAAAGAAGTGGAAGCTTGGGGGTTCAAGAAGAAGCAAGTAGATCTAGAGGTTTTGCTTCATTTCCAGCTCATTCAAGGTAAAAAGCTTCAACCTTGACCATCTATCTCTTAGATCTCTAGTTAGGGTTAATGTCTACCTTTTCTAAGCTTTAGTAGGGCAATTTTTGGGGTTTTGTGGTTCTAAGGGGTATAACTTCAGATCTGGAACCATTGAGGGTTCCCATGGAATAAAGGTGCCAATTTTATGGCCATGGGAGTCTCATGCATCATATAAACCTTATTTTAGGGCCATTTGAGCCAAATACCCCATGCATGAACGTCAAATTTGTAACTTTACGTGTAATATGGACCCTAGGAGGTCAGATCTATGTTTTTGATGCATTAAGACCAATTGAAATCAAATGAATAGTTTTGGGCATGGAAGGACTCTGCGAGTCGCTCATACGGATCTGCAATTCGGGTCGCAGTTTCCCCCAAACCCCTTCTGATATCGAGTAGTGTGTTGAATTGGAAGAAGACTCGGCCAGTTGGGTTCGTTATGGACCTAAAGATCAACGTACTCGACAAGTTCAAGGATGAACTGGACGAGTTCAAGGCATTATCCCAATTATATGAAGACGAACTTGATGAGTTCAAGAAGAACTTGGCGAGTCAAGGACTACACACTTTAACTCATATGAAGATGAACTCGACGAGTTCAAGGATGAACTCGGTGAGTCGGCTGTAAAAGGTCCCGATTTTGTTTAATGGAGAACTCGGCGAGCTCTTGCTAGACTCGGCGAGTAGGGTCGAAGTTTTAGCGTTCTAAGGATTATGGAACTCGGCGAGTTGAGTCAACCAGATGTTAAATTTGACCAAGGTGTTGACCTTGACTTTGAATTTGACCTGAGTTGACCATGAAATGGTAATTAAGAAAGATGGTTATGTGTAGGAATTGAGAGGAGTTGATCCCAGCAGCAAGGTCAGTTCAGATACTTCACGACATTGAGGTGAGTTACCTTGTAGTAGAAGTAGGTCGAAGGCACCAAGGTCGGCCTACTAGTTAGAGTTATATTAGAGATAATTGTCTTTGTGATAATTATCTGGTATGTTGCTATCTGTTATGATTATGTGCTAGTATGTTATGATGTCATGTGATAGGAAGAGTAGGTTAGACCCATTATCGGTTGAAAGGACTGAAGGTGTAGTTAGTACCCAATAATGATAGACAGATTATGTTATATGTGTTATGATATTATGTGGTACTAGTAAGGGTGAAATAGTCCCTCGATACCGTTCGAAAGGACCGAAGGGGTAGGCCAACACCCGGATATGCTAGGCAAGGTTACCAGTCGAAAGGAACGAAGGGGTAGGCCAACACCTAGATATGCTATGCAAGGTTACCGGTCGAAAGGATCGAAGGGGTAGGCCAGCACCCTGATATTCGAGGTAAAGTACCGGTCGACAGGACCGAAGGGGTAGTTAGTACCCATATATGTTATGCATTATGTGTTATATGGCATGTGGTATTATGGGGGAGCTCACTAAGCTTCGTGCTTATAATTTTCAGTTTTGTTTCAGGTACCTCTTCAGCAAATGGGAAGGAGCTGACGTGATAGTTGCAAATCACACACACACCGAATTTCCGCACTATGACATTCTTGGGATTGTACTCTGATGTTATTATTGTTTTCATGATATGAATTGAGACATGTGATTGTGATTTTGATGAAATGATATGACTTGATGATATTTCCTTATAAATTATTTTCTAAATTGTCAAATCAAAAGTGAAATTCTTGGTCCTGAAAATTGGGATGTTAAAAGTTGGTATCAAAGCCTTGGTTTGAGGGATTCGAACACACATTCGGGAGTGTCTGGACTCAAATCGAGGGTTTGAAAGATTGTTCACAAGAAAATGGTTTTTTTTTTCTAAAAGTGAAAGTAAAAAGTTTTGAGAAAGAACAAGGTGTGTGATGTGCTCAACCGACCGAGCTCAAGTAAGTTTTCCTCAAGATACCCATACATTTTATGTTATGATATGATATGATTATGAGAACTGCATGCTAGATTAGGTCTAAGGATCTAGGAAGGATGCCTTTTATGCCTAATGTATGTGTATGAGAACTGCATGCTAGAATAAGGATAAGGATCTAGGAAGATGCCTGATATGCCTGTTGTATGAGCTTATTTTGTTGCATGATAGTACTGATTAGAAAATGATATGATAGCCTGAATAGGATATGCTTGGTTCGTGTTACTTAATGCCCGAATGCTGCTTGCTTTGTGCTAATATGAGTTCTAGCTATCTTTAGCTAACTAGTAAATGAATACATTACATTACATTACATATTGCAAGGACTAAATAATTTCAGAAGGTTAGTTCTAGCCCTATTTCACAGCTCTTGTTTGATTCCAACCGTTGTGGGGTAGGACCTCTCATTCGAAGAATTATCAGGTCTTAGTGATATGTAATGGTACTCGCGAGCTAGTTAGGTGAAGGTGGCAGAAACTTCTTACGCAAATGATGGCGGAGAGTGGGTTAGAGAGTTACCCTAGGGTAAGCCTAGGACGATATTAGCAAGGAGTGCAACAGTATTAGAAGGGACCTATGAAGTCGAAACAATCCTTGAGGAAAGTATGGATAGATGTGGGAGGTAGTATGGGCCCGTACTACTGAAAGCAGAGGATCTGTACTCGAATCAAGGAGGGCCGAGATAGAACCAGGGAACTTGTAGAGTGTGTGAGACCTATCGAGATTATGTATGACCCTGACACTTATGTATTTTGTTTCAGAATGGTGGTGGTTACACGTCATCGAGCAGGAGGGTCGGGATCAGGTTCGGGTTCAGGTTCCGAGCCCGTTGATGAGGGACTACGTGAGTTCATCGCATCTGAGATCACGAGAGGCATCCTTGAGTCGACCTTAGTGATTTTTAGGTCGATCAAGGAAGGGATCATCGAGCTGATGGAGGATCGTCTCAGGGCGTTCAGGAGCGATATGGCATCCGGCCAGGCAGGGACACGCACATTATCCTTCATGGACTTCAGGGGATGTGGTGCGCCAGACTTCCACGGGGTGCAGGACCTCATTGTTGCTAGGAGATGGATCACATACATGGAGTCTGCTCTATTGATGAGCTTCTTCCTTAAGGGGTCTAAGGTCCGGTATGCTGCAGGTTGTTTGAGCGATAGAGCTAGAGATTGATGGGAGTCAGTTGGTGATTTACTGGGAGCCTGAACCATTGAGGCCATGACTTGGTCAGACTTTGTGGCCCAATTTAAGGAAGAGTTTGTGCCGGTTGTAGAGCTCCAGTAGTTGGCCAGGGAGTTCCTTGACATGATACAGACGACAGAGACAGTGGCGGAGATAACCGCCAAATTCCAGGAGAGGGCCTTATTAGTGCCTCAGTACGTGGGGGATGAGGAGATGCGGAACTCTCGCTATCACGACATGTTGAGGGCTGACATCTGGAAACATGTCAGCTACTCAGCATGTCCGACATTAGATGACATGATTGCGAGGGCGAGGGAGAGGGTGATCGATATAGAGCACCTCAGGAAGAGGAAGGCAAGAGATGGCCTTGTTACTGCGGCTTCGGGGAAGAAACCCAAGGGATCCGACACTAGATCGAAGGGCCAGCAGGTCCGGGGTCGCTGCGGGAAGTGCGGCAAGACCCATGAGGGGGTATGTAGATTGGGATCATCGGGCTGATACAAGTGCATCAAGATCGGGCACTTTAGCAAGGATTGTACTGCCCCTACCCCCACATTCTAGACATCAGACCTGATTTGCTTCCATTACAATTAGAGGGGCCATAAAAAGGCCGATTTCCTGAGATTGATAGCAACAACAGCACCAGTGGCGGCCCCAGCTCTAGCGACCCTGCGACTTACGGATGGCCGACATGGCAAGACAGATACTCTGGTGGTGAGGAGTCGAGCCTTCCAATTGACCAGTGAGGAGGCGCACACCGCACCCGATGTGGTGACGGGTATGTTTTCTTCTCCCTAGATCTTATTTTATGTCGCTTATGATATTTATGTACATGTTTTATGTGTCGTTTAGGATTGTTCCATGTGAAAGGTATCCCGGTTTAGGTGTTGTTCAATTTAGGGGCTACCCGATCATTTGACTCTCTTTCCCTTAGCAAGAGGTTTCCTGAGTCTTCGGGCATGTTGGATTGCCCTCTAGAGGTCGAGATTGCTGACGACCGATCAGTGCGAGCATCAAAGGTTTTTAGGGATTGTGTTCTAAGGCTGTATGAGGAGCGCTACCTGGTAGACTTTGTTCCCATTCCGTTACGTGGGAACAAGGTTATTATAGGCATGGATTGGTTGATCCCCAATGGTGTAGTGATCGACTGCGCTCAACAGTTGGTCCGAGTCAGGACCCCAAGTGGGGGAGAGCTGGTGATTCAGGGTGAGAGGCCACAGCGTGGACAAACTTTATGTTTAGCAGCGAGAGCTAGGCGCTACCTCAGCAGGGTTGCACATGGTATGTTGCCTATGTCATGGATACCGGGGAGGTAGGGAAGGTGAAGGTGAGTGATGTACCAATGGTGCGAGAGTACGTGGATGTATTCCCAGAGGAGCTGCCAAGGATACCTCTGAAGAGACAGGTAGAGTTTGGGATTGACCTGGTCCCTGGTGCGACTCTGATAGCCAATGCACCATATCGGTTGGCTCCTCCTGAGATGCATGAGTTGTCTACATAGCTGGAAGAGCTTTTAGACAAGGGGTTCATTAGACCGAACAGTTCACCCGGGGAGCCCCGATCCTCTTTGTGAAGAAAAAGGACGGGTCGCCTCGGATGTGTATAGATTATTGGGAGCTGAACAAGGTAACGATGAAGAACCATTACCCACTCCCGAGGATTGATGATCTCTTTGACCAGCTACAGGGGGCATCTTGGTTTTCCAAGATAGATTTACGTTCAGGATACCATCAGATGAGTGTCAAGACGAGGACGTACAGAAGACTGCTTTTTTGGACTCACTATAGCCACTACGAGTTCATGGTGATGCCCTTCGGGTTCACCAATGCTCCTGCCGCGTTCAAGGAACTCATGAACCATGTGTGTAGAACGATGTTGGATCGATCTATGATAGTTTTCATTGATGATATCTTGGTTTACTCTAAGATGCAGGAGCAGCATGAGGAGCACTTGAGAGGGGTTTTGGATACCCTGAGGAGGGAGAACTTGTATGCCAAGTTCTCCAAGTGTGGGTTCTGGTTGCGTGAGTTGTAGTTTCTTGGGCACCTTGTCAGCCATAACGTTATTTTGGTTGACCTGGCCATAGTAGAGGTTGTGATGAGATGGGAGGTTCCGAAGTCTCCATCTAAGATTCGGAGTTTCCTGGGATCGGCAGGCTATTATCGGAGATTCATTCAGGACTTCTCCAAGATAGTCGAACCCTTGGCCCGGTTGACGAAGAAAGTCGTGGTCTTTCGATGGGGCTGGAGCAGTAGGCAGCATTTGAGACATTGAGATAGAGGCTATGCGAGGCACAGATCCTAGCCATGTCAGAGGGTGTGGAGGATTTTGTAGTATACTGCGATGCGTCTATTTCAGGCTTGGGCGCGATTTTGATGTAGAGAGGGCATGTTATCTTTTATGCCTCGAGGAAGCTGAAGCCTCACGAGGCGAACTACCCGACGCATGATCTGGAGTTGGGGGAGGTTGTCTTTTTTGGATTAGTGTCTAAGTCCATAACTATTTTGATATGTACTTGACCCGATGGTGCATGGTCCTTTTGGGTTGCCTTCACCAAAGCAACTTGATAGGATGAATAATGGAGAGAAAGGATTAAATATGATTTATTAATATATTATGAGAATAATATATTAAAGGAGAAATCATATTGTTTAATTAATATTAGTCAAGAATTAATAAGAATTATGTTTGTGGCTAAAAGACATTAATTAAACTTAAGGGACTAGAACTGTCAATTGTGCGATAGTTCAATATTAAGCTAATGGACTCCATATTAAAGGGGTGGACGAATTCTATGGGGAAACCCATTAGAAATCGTCCAAAGTCCTTTAAGGAAGGAGCCCATGGGTTGCTTAGGGCTTAAGCATCCAAATTAGGGTTTCCTAGTTTGATAACCCTAATAGCTGCACTATTTAAAGATCCCTAGAGCACCAAAAACGTGGGCAAGTAACTCATTAGGGTTTTGGACGGTTTTTGGGTGTCTCCTTCTCTTCTCTTCTTCATCCTCTTGCTCTTGGTGTTTGTGAACCATTAGAGGAGTGACATTTGTGACTCTAAGCTTTCTAAAGTCATTGTAAGGAGGAATTGAGATTGTTATTGCTACATAACAATCAAGGTAATATCTTAAACCCATTCTTATGTTAATATGATTACTTGTATGCTAGAACTAGGGTTTATAGTCTTGGATGAATTGCATGTACAATAGAGAAACCTAGATCCAAGCATTAAGGTTTGTATGAGCACATAGGATTGTTCTTATGGATAAAACCCATCAGTCTTCGCCCTCAAGATTTGGCGACACTACCTCTATGGGGTCTGATGTACCAATTACACGGACCACAAGAGTTTGAAGTACCTCATGGATCAGCCGAATCTGAACATGAGGCAGCGTCGGTGGCTAGATGTGGTGAAGGATTATGATTGTGAGATCCTCTACCACCCGGGGAAGGCTAATGTTGTGGCCGTTGCATTTAGTCGCAAAGCAACCCCGATTAGAGATATTTGCTTGAGGATGATAGTGGTGTCTCCACTTTTGGAGCAGATCTGAGAGGCAGAAGTTGAGGGCATGAAGGAGGAGCACTGGAGGTGCAAGCAGATCATAGGCCAGGTGGCCTCGTTTGACTATGACAGACGAGGGCTGTTGACCCTGCATAGGAGGGTCTGGGTTCCGTACTGGGGAGGAGTATCACAAATTTTGATGGATGAGGCCAACAAATCCAGGTTTTCTATCCATCCCGAGGCAATGAAGATGTACAGAGATCTTCGTCCCGACTACTGGTGGCCCTACATGAAGCGGGATGTAGCCTGGTACGTTGAGAGATGCCTGATCTACAGGAGGGTCAAGGCAGAGCACCCAAGACCTCACGACAAGACGCAACCGTTGGATATCCCTATGTGGAAATGGGAAGATAGTACCATGGATTTCATCAAAAAGCTTGCCAGGACCGCATGGGGAGTGGATTCCATATGGGTCATCGTGGATCGGTTGACCAAGAGTGCCAATTTCATACCAATCCAGGAGAGCATTTCGGCCAAGAAGCTAGCCAACATCTATATTTGAGAGGTGGTAGCCCGACACGGAGTCCCAATCTCTGTGATTTCTGACAAAGACGTGCGGTTCACTTCAGATTCTGGAAGAAGTTTCACGACGAGTTGGGTACTCATCTGCACTTTAGCACTGCTTTTCACCCACAGACGGATGGTCAGATTGAGCGGACCATCCAAACATTAGAGGATATGCTGCGGGCATGCGTTTTAGACTTCGGTGATAACTAGGATACCTACCTTCCCTTGGCAGAGTTTTCCTACAATAATAGCTATCATGCGGGTATTGACCGTCCTCCCTTTGAGATGTTGTACAGGAGGAAGTACAGGACCCCGATATGCTCAGGTGAGGTTGGTCAGAGGGTCATGGGGAGTACCAAAGTGGTACTCAAGATGACGGAGAGGATCCATCAGGTCTGGAGCAGGCTTTAGACTGCTCAGATTCGGCAGAAAAGTTATGCCGACAAGTGTCGTTCAGACCTGGAGTTCCAGGTCAAGGATATGGTCCTCCATAAGGTGTCACCTTGGAAAGGTGTCATCCGGTTTAGGAAGCGGGGCAAGTTGGGCACCAGATACATCGGTCCTTTTAGGGTTGTAGCCCAGGTGGGCAAGGTGGTGTATAGGCTAGACCTGCCAGCTGAACTTAGTGAGATTCACAACACCTTTCACGTCTCCCAGCTGCGGAAGTGCCTAGTAGATGATTCAACAGTGGTGCCTCTAGAGGATATTCAGGTGGATGACAACATAAACTACATCGAGTGGCCAGTAGCTATCCTCGACTGGAAGTCGAAGGATCTGAGTAACAAGAGGGTCGAGCTGGTGAAGGTGCAATGGCAGCACCACAAGGGCTCGAAATGGACTTGGGAGCCGGAAGACGAGATGAGAGAGCACCACCCCGAGCTTTTTATAGATGCAGCAGCAGACTTCGAGGACGAAGTCTAAAATAAGTGGGGGAGAGTTATAACACCTGGTTTCTGGTACGTACTTTAAATATAAGTAATTTCATGTTTACACTGGGACTCGACAAGTTGGAGGCCCAACTCGTCGAGTAGACTGGATTTTTGGATGTGGGATTTAAGTAACCTACTCGACGAGTAGGACTGCCTGGATGAAACCCTAATATTTAGGGTTTGCACCCTATTTAAACACCTTATCTTGTCCCATTTCAACCTCCATCATCTCTCGCAGTCCAGGAAAGCCCTAACTCGAAACCCTAAAGCATTTGGAGTGTCCTTGAGCCATTTTTGTGTGTTTTTGGGTTTTTAAAGCTTAAAGAAAGAAGTGGAAGCTTGGGGGTCCCAGAAGAAGCAAGTAGATCCAGAGCTTTTGCTTCATTTCCAGCTCATTCAAGGTAACAATCTTCAACATTGACCATCTATCTCTTAAATCTCTAGTTAGGGTTAATTTCTACCTTTTCAAAGCTTTAGCAGAGCCATTTTCAGAGTTTTGTAGTTCTAAGGGGGTATACCTTCAGATCTGGAACCATTGAGGGTTCCCATGGCATAAAGGAGCCAACTTTATGGCCATTGGAGTCTCATGCATCATATAAACCTCATTTTAGGGCCATTTGAGCCAAATGCCCCATGCATGAACGCCAAGTTTGTAACTTTACGTGTAATATGGACCCTAGGAGGTTAGATCTATGTTTTTGATGCATTAAGACCAACTAAAATCAAATGAATAGTTTTGGGCATGGAGGGACTCTACGAGTCGCTCATACGGCTCTGTGAGTCGGGTCGCAGTTTCCCCCAAACCCCTTCTGATATTGAGTAGTGTGTTGAATTGGAAGAAGACTCAGCCAGTTGGGTTTGTTATGGACCTAAAGATCAACATACTCGACGAGTTCAAGAATGAACTCGGCGAGTTCAAGGTATTGTCCCAATTATATGAAGAAGAACTCGACGAGTTCAAGAAGAACTCGACGAGTCAAGGACTAAACACCTTAACTCGAATGAAGATGAACTCAACGAGTGCAAGGATGAACTCGATGAGTCGGCTGTAGAAGGTCCCTATTTTGTTTAAAGGAGAACTCGGCGAGCTCTTGCTAGACTCGACGAGTAGGATCGATATTTTAGCGTTCTAAGTATTATGGAACTCGACGAGTTGTTGGGTCAACTCGGTGAGTTGAGTCAACCAGATGTTGACTTTGACCAAGGTGTTGACCTTGACTTTGACTTTGACCTGAGTTGACCATGAAATGGTAATTAAGAAAGATGGTTATGTGTAGGAATTGAGAGGAGTTGATCCTGGTAGCGAGGACAGTTCAGAAACTTCACGACATTGAGGTGAGTTACCTTCTAGTAGAAGTGCGTCGAAGGCACCAAGGCCTGCCCACTAGTAAGAGTTATAGTAGAGATAACTGTCTTTGTGATAATTATCTAGTATGTTGCTATCTGTTATGATTATATGCTAGTATGTTATGATGTTATGTGATAGGAAGGGTAGGTTAGACCCAGTATCGGTCGAATGGACCGCAGGGGTAGTTAGTACCCAGTTATGATAGACAGATTATGTTATATGTGCTATGATATGATGTGGTAGTAGTAGGGGTGAAATAGTCCCTAGATACCGGTCGAAATGAGCGAATAGGTAGGCCAGCACCCGGATATGCTAGACAAGGTTACCGGTCGAAAGGACCGAAGGGGTAGGCCAGCACCCAGATATGCTAGGCAAGGTTACTGGTCAAAAGGAACGAAAGGGTACACCAGCACCTTGATATGCTAGGCAAAGTACTTGTCGACAGGACCGACGGGGTAGTTAGTACCCAGATATGTTATGCATTATTTGTTATTTGGCATGTGGTAGGATGGGGGAACTTACTAAGCTTTGTGCTTACAGTTTTCAGTTTTGTTTCAGGTACCTCTTCAGCGAAGGGGAAGGAGCTGCCGGCGCGGTAGCTGCACATCACACACACACACACACACACCGGATTTCTGCATTATGGCATTCTTAGGATTGTACTTTGATGTTATTATTGTTTTCATGATATGACTTGAGACATGTGATTGTGGTTTTGATGAAATGATATGACTTTATGATATTTCCTTATAAATGATTTTCTAAATTGTCAAATCAAAAATGATATTTTTGGTCTTGAAAATTAGGAAGTTACAAACTCGAACAAAAAGCTCAGATATTAATCAAATTCAATCCAACTCTGTCAAACTTAGATATGTTCAACTCAGTATGCCCAGTTGTATTATTATTATTATTTTCTGAAAACCTAGTTTGAACTTGGAAAAATCTGATCAGAAATCTAAAACTTAATTGGACACTTGCCAACAAAAATAATCTTACAAAATAATACCCTCAACATCCTATAAAGGTAGTCGCAAGGATGTTCTATGGCTTGGTCATTTTAGAATACTTCACATCATTTCCTATTTATAGAGGATGAGACATTCTCATGATTATTTTCACCATCGATGTCGGATGAAGACATTTTAATCAAACTTCTTTCTTTATTTATCAATAATTCCATTTTGTTAATAATATATTAGATAAGCAAAAAAAACCTAATCCAAAAATTTTATTGTTCAATAATTTTATTTATTTTTAATAATCTCGTAAGTTGTTATAAAAAAATAAGTTTTTATTGAATAAATAGTTGTTAAATCCCAAAATAATAAATTCGTTAAAGGTACATAATATACAAAGTCCTTTGTATGTAATTTCATGATTCAAAAAATCATCATAAAAGGAATTCATTTATGAAATGTTATCGATTATGTATTTTGTGCTTATGAATCAAATTCATTTTCCATACAATTATAACTTTATATTTACATGGATGTATTTTTTGTATTTATTTAGTATTTTTTTTTAACTAATTTAAAATAGTATTATTAAGAAATTGAAAAAGTAACGGGAGTTTCAAATGAATGTGGTGAAAAAAAAAATGTTGTTATTATAATGCAAAACTAGGTGAATACCCGCGCGTTGCGCATAATACAACATTATACTTTAAATCTTTACAAATATATATTTTTTAAATATATTAATGACATTATTAAGTCTTATATAATAAATCTTATAATAAGTTGGTATAAACATTGTTAGTTTTGAATTATATGATAATGCATGTAAACATCTTTTAAAATTCTATAATCTGAATTGTCTCAATGGTCTCTACATGTGCGTTACCCATGAATAAAATTAAATATACCATACAGTTTAATCTCATCTTTCCTTCTCTTGCATTCATCCATTGACAATAACATGCCAAATCCCGTGTTGTTTTGTCTTGCAATTCCTTTGAAATATTTTCATAACACAATTTTGTATGTATGATCTGAATCCATTGACAATAACATGCCGCATCCCGTGTTGTTTTGTCTTGCAATTCCTTTGAAATGTTTTCATAACACAATTTTGTATGTATGATCTGAAGCATATCTGCTTAAAAGATTATAGCCTATTATTCTTATAAACACAATTGACTGAAAATCACAATAGTCCTTATAATCTCATTATATGATTCTTTAAGATATAAAGATAATATAACTTTAAAGTTTATAACCAACAACCTAAGATGTCATATATTGAATTATAAAGGAATATTTGTTACTTGGATTACTTTTAGCCTACCTAATCTTTTTGCCAAAAAAACTCTAAACCGGCTATTACAATAATTCATTTAAGGGTTTTTGGATGTATTGAACTGATTATTGTGATGTAATGATTATTTACGAAAAAAATAATCAGATTGGATAATCTAACCAATAATAAGATAATTTTAAAATTATATGACTATTATATACTAATTATTTGGTTATGATTCCAAAAGTTGCAATCACCGATTTAACGCTTTAAAACCCGCATCCAAAGATATAAAAAAAACATCATGCCCACAAATTATGAGGAGAGAACCATAGTCTCCAACTAAAAATACTAATTAATAACCATATCGAGAGTGTTAGATTCAGATTCGCTTTCTATTCACACATGTCCAAATTTTTACATAGGAACCACCAAATCATTCAAAACCAAAAAAAGGTATGTGAAGAAACAAAAAATGAATTGATTACCTGGCTCTCTGTCGTAAAAGTTTCAAAGGGGATGACGAGCTGGAATCAGACGAAAGGAAGCTAATGGAGCAAAGTTACGGTTCTTCGTCTGTGTGTTCTTTGATTTATCTATGGGAAATCAGAAACAAACGAGAATCAAGATTAGCATTCCTAATATTAATACTTTAGATTATATGACTAAAATTAGGATTTTTATGACAATTTCAGCATCAACTAGGAGAGATGGTGGTTCCGGTTGGTAAAAGGAAGTGAGGTGAGTAATGTGTTTTAATGATACATACGTATGTATGTAAGTTTATGTTATGTATAACTTGGTGAAAACAAAGCAATCAAAGTATAATGATGTTGTAAAAAAATAAAACGAAAAAAATTTGCCCCTCAAAAAAATAGAAAATACAAAAATGACCGTATGTAATCCGTAGGTAATATACCTATGGTCGTTTTGTATTTCTCTATTTATATAAAATACAAAAAGCTATTTATGTTTGTTATTGAGCCACAATTAAACTCATTAAGCAAATACATGATATACCAAACATAATACATACATATGGTGTGTATGTAAATGTGTGTAGTTATTTGTATTCGTGTATAGAAAATAACTTTCATTTATATATATATATATATATATATATATATATATATATATATATATATATATATATATATATATATAAATGAAAAGAATAATAAAGCTCTAAATGAGTAATGTGCTCTAACGATGCATACATTTGTATGTAAGTTTATTTTATGTATAACTTGGTGAAAACAAAGCAATCAAAGTGTAATGGTGTTGTAAAAAAATGAAACGAAATAAACAACATTTGCACCTCAAAAAATAGAAAATACAAAAATGATCGTAGGTAATCTGTAATATGTCGTTCCTGGTACTCAATTATTCTATTTAAGTATTCATTTTGTAAGAGCTACTCGACGAGTTGGCAGCCCTAACTCGTCGAGTAGATGCCAGTTTGGACGCGGGATTTAAGTGGTCTACTCGACGAGTCGAGAGCCTTGACTCGACGAGTAGGTCCGTCAGGAGGAAACCCTAATCTTTAGGGTTTGCACCCTATTTAAGCATCATATCAGGCCTCCACTCCAGCCCCCATCACCTCCACAACCAACTCTCGAAACCCTAATCAACCTTGTGTGTTATTGAGCTAGTTTCTTGCCCTTTTGTGATTTAAAGCTAGAAGAAAGAAGGAAAGGCTTGAAGATCCGAGAAGAAGGCAGAAGATCTAGAGCTTGGGTTGCATTTTAGACTTGTTGGAGGTATAAAGCTTATACCTTGGCTCCTTTTCACTTAGATCTTCAATTAAGCTTGCTTGCTGTTATTTTTGGGCCATTTCCAAGGTCATTTCCGAGTTGTGAGCTTTTGGGATGTAAGGACTTCAGATTTGGGCACTCTTAAGCTCTAGAAGCTCAAATTTTCCACCTTTATTCAACCATGTCCCCATTCCATGCATTAGGTCTTCATTTTAACTTGGTTTTGGTGTTTTCGCTTCATAACACCATGAATGCAAGTAAAGTTAGCAACTTTACGTGTAATGCTAGCCTAAGGAGTCCAGATCTGTGAATTGGAAGCATTGTAATTGATTAGAATCAATTCTATGATTTTGGCATTTAAGGGACTCGACGAGTTGTTCATGTGACTCGGCGAGTCGAGCCGTGGTTCCCCAACCTGTAATGCGCGTAGATTTAGGCAAGTCAATTTAGAGATAATAAGGGTCGAAAACAACTTTTCGACAAAATATTTAGAATAAATAATCTTAACCAAGATGTAGAATATGTCTCAATAATTCCTTACATATAAAGAACGCCAAAATCCGAGTTATAACGAAGAAGTTATGGCCCGTGGAAGTTTTACGACAAAACCGACACGACACCGGGAGACGTAAATAGTGAATTTACGATGGAGGAATTTTTAGTATTAGTGATCTAAAAGAAGTTTTAGTATACATTCAACCAAGAACATACAAAAAGAGAACGCCCAAATCTGACTTCGTATGAGGAACTTATGAATTTTCTAAGATTTCGCATAGCAGTGCACAACCCGAAACCCGAATTTTAGTTTGAGCGATTTTTGGCCTACGCGACCTAAATGAGATTTGAAGATCTCATTAATAGGAACTAAACGGTAAAAAGATAGACGAAAACGGAGTTTGTATGGAGGAATTATGAATTTTTCGCGGTCACTTAACAGTATAATCTCCTCCTACTGTTAAATTTAAGATCGGTCGAGAATTTGCCGACGGAGTCAAAATGAAAGTTGTAGAACTTATTTTTAACTACACGTGGATATAAATAACGTCAAAAACGGAGCTCGTATGTGAAAGTTACGGGTTCTAGAAGTCGGAAGTGTGCTGTGCGAAAATGGGTGATGTGGCACAATCTTGGCCATTGCTTTCTCCCCAAGTCTTGCAACTAGATGGTGACATGTGACACCAAGTTCAACAATTTTTCACCCTATAAATAGAACCTATCTCACCCTCATTTTCTTCATACCTTTCCCATTCTTTCTTCTCTTTACTCTCTCTCTCTCTAAAACCTCTCTCTAGCCCAGAAACCCCCCGAAAAGCCTAGGGAACCTCCCTAGCACGAGGCGGAAGCCCCAGAGTGCTCGACGGCTCCGAGAAGTATAGATTTTAGGCTCGATAATGCTGCTCCAAGCAAAGCCCGGTTTTCTATAAAACCCGCTACAAGTGAGCTACGCCTACGCTATTTTTTAATATAGCTTTTATTTAATTATAGTAACGTTATTAGGAACTTATAATAAGTACTTGGGATATTATTATGGGTTATATAAGTATTTTTTAACACTTATATAATAGTAATAATAGCTAGACTATTAATTAATCTCGGAGAATAATAGACTAAACTCTAATGGTAATAATACTAGGTTTCGTCGAAGGAATTTTTTTTTTAAGAAGCGAAGCGCTGTCTGAGTTCGGAATCACCACTTTTTCAAGTGAGTGCATAGTTACTTTCATCTTACATATAGATATGAAGTATTTTATATAAATTACGTGCCATGTGTGCATATTATCTGAATACTTGTTGTCTATGCTAGATGAACGATTTTAAACATGTTTTAAATGATTTAAACTGTATATGTATTTTATATCTACAAAATGTGTTGGGGATGAAACATGGGTAGATGAAATAGTTGGTGTATGATGAAATAAAATGATGAGAGATAGGTGATGATAGAAAGGTGACGATATATAGGTGATGATGAATCAGTGATGTAGGATGAGCGATACCATAACCTTGACCGGCAATTTGGCGATGTAGTCATCTACCAAAGTATAGATGGCGACCACAGACTATTCTAGATGACCCCTTGGAAACACCAGCAGGCTCATGACCTGTAGGTAATGAATTACGAGTTCAGGCGATGTTATAAAAACGTATTCATGCGATGATACTCTAACCCGTTACTATGAATTACGAGTTCAGGCGATGTTGTAACTACGTATTCATACGATGATGCCCTAACCCTTGTTGGGCACGTATTGAGGGAGTAATCCCTGAATCAATATTGTATATGTGATGTAGGCGATGATCCTTAGGGAGAGCCCTTAGAAACAAACATATAAGGAAATGCGATGTAAGGAGATGAGAGGTAAATATGATGTAGGAGACGACCCTTAGGATAAATCCTTAGGAAAGGTACTTAGGAATAAAGAAGATAATGGGGATGGGTAATTGGGTTAATTATTTGATGATTAAACATAATAATTATATTATTGTGGGTTGAAAACCCTATGTACTCACCAGGTTTCCCAACCTGACGCATTTAGTTTACTTGTATCACAGGTGACGATGTGAAGTTACATTACACTGAGAGATTAAGGAGATATAGATTACTAGTGTAAATGAATGTAAGTTATGTTTATGCTTATGTTTCTGTATTGACGATGACATCCCAAATGTTTTAAAATGAATAAACAAAATCGGTCTTTTCTGGCCGTGTAAATGAATCCGTAGCGTTTTTATTAAAAGAGATACTCTGATTTTTATAAAGCATAAACAAAATCGGTCTTTTCTGGCCGTGAAAATGGGGATGTCACAGTTGGTATCAGAGCATTAGTTTAAGCGAACTAGGAATATGGATTTATTTCTAGACTTAAACTTAGAATGCTAAGCAATGATTGTGAGGAGTGTGTCTTAGGTAATACACCTGAATAGACACAAGCACTAGCTTATTTAGGGTAAATGTCTAACATGCTTTTATGTGCTAAATGATTTATGATGCTTTATGATACTAAATGTATAATCGGATCTATGTTCTGTTGCCGACCGGATCTGGAAACTTTATGTGTTTAGATTTCTAAACGTTTGATTACGATATTAGAACTGACATATAACTTTTCGGTGTGACAATGAGATCTATACGTCTTTCGTAAATAAAATATTGCCTATCTTAAACTTCTCACCTCGGTACACCAAACGTCTGCTAGGGTGTACAAAACGTCATGGTGAAGACAAACTAGGAAATATCCGAGGAAGATGACAACATGAGCCTAAGAATGTGATGGGTCATGCATCGGTCGTTGCGCCTGCACCCGAACCTATCACAACGGTAGAAATTCAGGAAGTGATGCGAACCATGATAGACTCAGAAAATAGAGGAAATGAGATGGCTTATGATAGTGAATGATACCTATCGGAAGACATCAAAAGAGAGATATCTTGCCTTTAGAATACGTCTGATAAAATAGCAATACGTCTAGAGAAGTACGATACATCTGAATGTACACATTTGATTGGCGGGATGATAGAACGATTGGTGTAATTCCTAAAGTTTTCCTATCATCTGGAATTTCCATCACCAACCGAGTTGAAGCAGAATTGATGATTGAATATACGCATGGAAGAAGTCCTAGTAGAGTCTAGGGAAATTTTTATGATTATTTGGACACACTCGTATGTGTTAAATTGTTTTGTGATTTTAGGACTTGGGGACTGCGAGACAATACTTGGAACGAGTATGAGTAGGTGTGAAAGGTAGTAGATGCATATACTACCGGAAGCACAGGACTCGCGCTTGGGTCAGGGAAAGTCACAAGGTTACCAAGAAGCCAATAACTGATTCCGTTTTATTCAAGAATGTCGTTACCATCGTTTCGGTAATGACTAAGAAGATTGTTGTTATTCCGACCCTAGTGGTCATATCAAATTTAGTCAGACTACGATGAGTATGATACGTGGTTCAGAGAACCAAGTTCGATGTAGCATCTAACTTAAACCAAAGGATTGAAATGAAAGCTAACCAAGGAGATTAGTAGAAGTAATTGCGATGATTGTTAAAGAAGTTGGTAGCTAGAAATGCTACATGTTGAAATGTGATTGTATCACATTAGAACATGAAGGAAGGTATAGTCTGTTCTGGAATATTTACTCTAAGAGACCTGGGTCTGAGCATTGCAACATACGATGAAAGGTCATTAGAACGTGACACATCAGCCTATTATAGTAATCAAATATTCTTATCTTAAGTTTGTTAAGAAGAAGAAGGAGTCTCCATTAAGGATCGAGACCATGACTTGAAGGTCATAATTTGGAGTCTAATGTGAGATAAGGAGCAAGTGCAAGATCAAGCACCGTCTGCAGTCAAGGAGTCCAAGAGTTAGAAACTTGTTCGAAGCAACATAGAAGTTACGATTATTACCTAGGATGAAAAGATAACGTACGGAGTCATTATACAGCCCTGTTTTGTTGATAATTACGGGATATAATCATCGTAAGGGGGAGATATTTGTAACACCCGTAGATCCGAGCTAGTCAATTTAGAGATAATAGGGGTCGAAAACGACTTTTCGACAAAAGATTATTTAGAATAAATAATCTTAACCAAGATGTAGAATATGTCTCAATAATTCAGTACATATAAAGAACGCCAAAATCCGAGTTATAACGAAGAAGTTATGGCCCGTGGAAGTTTTACGACAAAACCGACACGACACCGGGAGACGTAAATAGTGAATTTACGATGGAGGAATTTTTAGTATTAGTGATCTAAAAGAAGTTTTAGTATACATTCAACCAATAACATACAAAAAGAGAACGCCCAAATTTGACTTCGTATGAAGAACTTATGAATTTTCTAAGATTTGGCATAGCAGTGCACGACCGGAAACTCGGATTTTAGTTCGAGCGGTTTTTGGCCTACACGAACTAAATGAGAGTTGAATATCTCATTAATAGGAACTCACTAGTAAAAAGACAGATGAAAACGAAGTCTGTATGAAGGAATTATGAATTTTTCGTGGTCACTTAACAATATAATCTCCTCTTACTGTTAAATATAAGATCGGTTGAGAATTAGCCGACGGAGTCAAAATGAAAGTTGTAGACCTTATTTTTACCTATGCGTGGATATTTAGAACGTTAAAAACAGAGCTCGTTTGTGAAAGTTACGGGTTTTAGAAGTCCGAAGTGTGCTGTGCGAAAATGGGTGATGTGGCACAATCTTGGCCATTGCTTTCTCCCCAAATGTTGCCACTAGATGGTGACATGTGGCACCAAGTTCATCCATTTTCACCCTATAAATAGAACCTCTCCCACCCTCCTTTTCTTCATACATTTACCATTCTATCTTTTCTTTACTCTCTCTCTAAAACCTCTTTCTAGCCCCGAACCCCCCCCCCCCCCCCCCCCCGAAAAGCCTAGGGAACCTCCCTAGCACAAGGTGGAAGCCCTGGAGTGCTCGACGGCTCCAAGAATTGGCTCGGGAACGCTGCTCCAAGCAAAGCCCGGTTTTCTATAAAACACGCTCTTAGTGAGCTACGCCTACGCTATTTTTTTAATATAGCTTTTATTTAATTATAGTAACGTTATTAGGAACTTATAGTAACTACTTGGGCTATTATTATGGGTTATATAAGTATTATTTAACGCTTATATAATAGTATTAATAGCTAGACTATTAATTAGTCTTGGAGAATAATATACTAAACTCTAGTGATAATAATACTAGGTTTCGTCGAAGGAAATTATTTTTTTAAGAAGCGCAGCGCTGTCTGAGTTCGGAATCATCACCTTTTCAAGTGAGTGCATAGTTACTTTCATCTTACACATAGATATGAAGTATTTTATATAAATTACGTGCCGTGTGTGCATATTATCTGAATACTTGATGTCTATGCTAGATGAATGATTTTATACATCTTTTAAATGATTTAAACTGTATATGTATTTTATATCTACAAAACATGTTGGAGATAAACATGGGTAGATGAAATAGTTGGTGTGTGATGAAATAAAATGATGAGAGATAGGTGATGATAGAAAGGTGACGATAATTAGGTGACGATATATAGGTGATGATGAATCGGTGATGTAGGATGAAAGATACCATAACCTTGACCGGCAATTTGGCGACGTTGTCATCTACCAGAGTATAGATGGTGACCACGGACTATTCTAGACGACCCCATGGAAACACCAGTAGGGTCATGACCTGTAGGAGCTAAATTACGAGTTCAGGCGATGTTGTAACTACGTATTCATGCGATGATACTCTAACCCCTTACTATGAATTACGAGTTCAGACGATGTTGTAACTACGTATTCATGCGATGATGCCCTAACCCTTGTTGGGCACGTATTGAGGGAGTAATCCCTGAATCAATACTGTATAGGCGATGTAGGCGATGATCCTTAGGGAGAGTCCTTAGAAAAAAAACATATAAGGAAATACGATGTAAGGAGATGAGAGGTAAATATGATGTAGGAGACGACCCTTTGGATAAATCCTTAGGAAAGGTACTTAGGAATAAAGAAGATAATGGGGATGGGTAATTGGGTTAATTGTTTGATGATTAAACATAATAATTATATTATTGTGGGTTGAAAACTCTATGTACCCACCAGGTTTCCCAACCTGACCCACTCAGTTTACTTGTATCACAGGTGACGATGTAAAGTTACATTACACTGAGAGATTAAGGAGATATAGATCACTAGTGTAAATGAATGTAAGTTCTGTTTATGCTTATGTTTCTATGTTGACGACGACATCCCAAATGTTTTAAAATGAATAAAAATACATTTCTTCTGAAATGCTTTGATAATTAAATTATCATGTTTTTGGGGGAACAAATTCCGCAACGTTTTTATTAAAAGAGATACTCTGATTTTTATAAAGCATAAACAAAATCGGTCTTTTTTGGCCGTGAAAATGGGGATGTCACAGTTGGTATCAGAGCATTAGTTTAAGCGAACTAGGAATATGGATTTATTTCTAGACTTAAACTTAGAATGCTAAGCAATGATTGTGAGGAGTGTGTCTTAGGTAATACACCTGAATAGACACAAGCACTAGCTTATTTAGGGTAAATGTCTAACATGCTTTTATGTGCTAAATGATTTATGATGCTTTATGATACTAAATGTATAATCGGATCTATGTTCTGTTGCCGACCGGATCTGGAAACTTTATGTGTTCAGATTTCTAAACGTTTGATTACGATATTAGAACTGACATATAACTTTTCGGTGTGACAATGAGATCTATACGTCTTTCGTAAATAAAATATTGCCTATCTTAAACTTCTCACCTCGGTACACCAAACGTCTGCTAGGGTGTACAAAACGTCATGGTGAAGACAAACTAGGAAATATCCGAGGAAGATGACAACATGAGCCTAAGAATGTGATGGGTCATGCATCGGTCGTTTCGCCTGCACCCGAACCTATCACAACGGTAGAAATTCAGGAAGTGATGCGAACCATGATAGACTCAGAAAATAGAGGAAATGAGATGGCTTATAATAGTGAATGATACTTATCGGAAGATATTAAAAGAGAGGTATCTTGCCTTTAGAATACGTCTGATAAAATAGCAATACGTCTAGAGAAGTACGATACATCTGAATGTACACATTTGATTGGCGGGATGATAGAACGATTGGAGTAATTCCTAAAGTTTTCCGATCATCTGGAGTTTCCATCACCAATCGATTTGAAGCAGAATTGATGATTGAAGATACGCATGGAAGAAGTCCTAGTAAAGTCTAGGGAAATTTTTATCATTATTTGGACACACTCGTATGTGTTAAATTGTTTTGTGATTTTAGGACTTGGGGACTACGAGACAATACTTGGAACGAGTATGAGTAGGTGTGAAAGGTAGTAGATGCATATACTACCGGAAGCACAGGACTCGCGCTTGGATCAGGGAAAGTCACAAGGTTACCAAGAAGCCAATAACTGATTCCGTTTTATTCAAGAATGTCGTTACCATCGTTTCGGTAATGACTAAGAAGATTTTTGTTATTCCGACCCTAGTGGTCATATCAAATTTAGTCCGACTACGATGAGTATGATACGTGGTTCAGAGAACCAAGTTCGATGTAGCATCTAACTTAAACCAAAGGATTGAAATGAAATCTAACCAAGGCGATTTGTATAAGTAATTGTGATGATTGTTAAAGAAGTTGGTAGATAGAAATGCTACATGTTGAAATGTGATTGTATCACATTAGAACATGAAGGAAGGTATAGTCTGTTCTAGAATTTGACTCTAAGAGACCTGGGTCTGAGCGTTGCAACATACGATAAAAGGTCATTAGAACGTGACACAACGGCCTATTGTAGTAATCAAATATTCTTATCTTAAGCTTGTTAAGAAGAAGAAGGAGTCTCCATTAAGGATCGAGACCGTGACTTGAAGGTCATAATTTGGAGTCTAACGTGAGATAGGGAGCAAGTGCAAGACCGAGCACCGCCTACAGTTAAGGAGTCCAAGAGTTAGAAACTTGTTCGAAGCAACATAGAAGTTACGATTGTTACCTAGGATGAAAAGATAATGTATGCATTCATTATACATCCCCGTTTCGTTGATAATTCCAAGACGTAATCATCGTAAGGGGGAGATAATTGTAACACCCGTAGATCCGGACTAGTCAATTTAGTGATAATAGGGGTCGAAAACGACTTTTCGACAAAAGATTATTTAGAATAAATAATCTTAACTGAGATGTAGAATATGTCTCAAGGATTCCATACATATAAAGAACGCCAAAATCCGAGTTATAACGAAGAAGTTATTGCCCGTCGAAGTTTTACGGCAAAACCGACACGACACCGAGAGACGTAAATAGTGAATTTACGATGGAGGACTTTTTAGTCTTAGTGATCTAAAAAAAATTTGTATTATACATTAAACCAAGAACATACAAAAAAAGAACGCCCAAATCTTACTTTTTATGAGGAAGTTATGAATTTTCTAAGATTTGGCACAGCAGTGCACGACCCGAAACTCGAATTTTATTTCGAGTGGTTTTTGGCCTACGCAACCTAAATGAGAGTTGAAGACAGACAAAAACGGAGTATGTATGAAGGAATTATGAATTTTTCGCGGTCACTTAACAATATAATCTCCACCTACTGTTAAATTTAAGATCGGTCGAGAATTAGCCAACGGAGTCAAAATGAAAGTTGTATATCTTATTTTTACCTACGCGTGAATATAAAGAATGTCAAAAACATAGCTCGTTTGTGAATGTTATGGGTTTTAGAAGTCGGAAGAGTGTTGTGCGAAAATGGGTGATGTGGCACAATCTTGGCCATTGCTTTCTCCCAAAGTCTTGCCACTAGCTGGTGACATGTGGCACCAAGTTTAGCCATTTTTACCCTATAAATAGAACCTCTCCCACCCTCATTTTCTTCACACATTTACCATTCTTTCTTTTATTTACTCTCTCTCTCTAGCCCCGAAACCCCCCCCCCCCCCCCGGAAAAGCCTAGGGAACCTCCCTAGCACGAGGCGGAACCCCGGAGTGCTTGACAGCTCGGAGAAGAAGAGCTTTTCGGCTCGGGAATGCTGCTCCAAACGAAGCCCGGTTTTCTATAAAACCCGTTGTAAGTGAGCTACACCTACGCTATTTTTTAATATAGCTTTTATTTAATTATAGTAACGTTATTAGGAACTTATAATAAGTACTAGGGCTATTCTTATGGGTTATATAAGTAATATTTAACGCTTATATAATAGTAATAATAGCTAGACTATGAATTAGTCTCGGGGAATAATAGACTAAACTCTAGTGGTAATAATACTAGGTTTTGTTGAAGGAAATTATTTTTTTAAGAAGTGAAGCGCTGTCTTAGATCGGAATGACCACCTTTTCAAGTGAGTGCATGGTTACTTTCATCTTACACATAGATATGAAGTATTTTATATAAATTACGTTCCATGTGTGCATATTATCTGAATACTTGTTGTCTATGCTGGATGAACGATTTTATACATGTTTTAAATGATTTAAACTGTATATGTATTTTATATCTACAAAATATGTTGGGGATGAAACATGGGTGGATGAAATAGTTGGTGTGTGATGAAATAAAATGATGAGAGATAGGTAATGATAGAAAGGTGACGATAATTAGGTGTGGATATATATGTAGTGATTAATCGGTGATGTAGGATGAAAGATACCATAAACTTGACCGACAATTTGGCAATGTAGTCATCTACCAGAGTATAGATGGCAACCACAGACTATTCTAGATGACCCCTTGGAAACACTAGCAGGCTCATGACTTGTAGGTAATGAATTACGAGTTCAGGCGATGTTATAACTACGTATTCATGCGATGATACTCTAACCCGTTACTATGAATTACGAGTTCAGGTGATGTTGTAAATACGTATTCATACGATGATGCCCTAACCCTTGTTGGGCACGTATTGATGGAGTAATCCCTGAATCAATATTATATATGCGATGTAGGCGATGATCCTTAGGGAGAGTCCTTAGAAACAAACATATAAGGAAATGCAATGTAAGGAGATGAGAGGTAAATATGATGTAGGAGACGACCCTTAGGATAAATCCTTAGGAAAGGTACTTAGGAATAAAGAAGATAATGGGGATGGGTAATTAGGTTAACTGTTTGATGATTAAACATAATAATTATATTATTGTGGGTTAAAAACCCTATGTACTCACCAGGTTTCCCAACCTGACCCACTCAGTTTACTTGTATCACAGGTGACGATGTGAAGTTACATTACACTGAGAGATTAAGGAGATATAGATTACTAGTGTAAATGAATGTAAGTTCTGTTTATGCTTATGTTTCTGTATTGACGATGACATCCAAAATGGATTTATGTATGTGTGGTATGTGATATCTTGGGGAACTCACTAAGCTGTGTGCTTACGGTTTTTGGTTTATGTTTCAGGTGCTTCAGTTTTCAAATGGAAGAGCTCGAAATGATTCCAGTGTACACACCACATGTTTCCACATTTTGTGATTTACACTCGGGTGTGTCTGAACTCAAACTGAGCATTTGGTAAAGTTTTCCAAATAAATGACATAAATATTCTTTCAAAAGGTAAAAACAAGTTTTCTACTGCAAGAAAGGTGTGGTGCATGCAATCGACCGAGCTCAAGTAAGTTTCTCCCAAAATACCCATACATGTTATCTGGTGTGATTTGATTTATGAATTTGTAAATTGCATGCTAGTTGGGGCTAAGGATATACTCAATTTTGCATGACAGAATGCAAGGAGAGATGCGTTGTATGCCTATTTTATGAGCTTATAGACTTGCATGCTAGTTTTGATTAGCCAGTGATAGGTTGGCTTGTTATGTGATACCTGGTAGCCTAGGAAGCATGGGATGATGGTTTGGGTATGATTTGAATGTGTAAGGCAATCAATAAAGGGAGTCGGAGCTCCTAGTATGAGTTAACCCCCATCACCTAAGAGTTCCACATAGCATAAATCAAGTAACATCGTACGATGATGACCTAACCCTTGTTGGGCACATATTGATGGAGTAATCCCTGAATCAATATTGTATATGCGATGTAGGCGATGATCCTTAGGGAGAGTCCTTAGAAACAAACATAGAAGGAAATGCGATGTAAGGAGATGAGAGGTAAATATGATGTAGGAGACGACCCTTAGAATAAATCCTTAGGAAAGGTACTTAGGAATAAAGAAGATAATGGGGATGGGTAATTAGGTTTATTGTTTGATGATTAAACATAATAATTATATTATTATGGGTTGAAAACCCTATGTACTCACCAGGTTACCCAACCTGACCCACCCAGTTTACTTGTATCATAGGTGACGATGTGAAGTTACATTACACTGAGAGATTAAGGAGATATAGATCACTAGTGTAAATGAATGTAAGTTCTGTTTATGCTTATGTTTCTGTATTGACGATGACATTCCAAATGGATTTATGTATGTGTGGTATGTGGTATCTTGGGGAACTCACTAAGCTGTGTGCTTACGGTTTTTGGTTTATGTTTCAGGTGCTTCAGTTTTCAAATGGAAGAGCTCGGGATGATTCCAATGCACACACCACATGTTTCCACATTTTGTGATTTACACTCGGGTGTGTCTGAACTCAAACTGAGCATTTGGTAAAGTTTTCCAAAGAAATGACATAAATATTCTTTCAAAAGGTAAAAACAAGTTTTCTACTGCAAGAAAGGTGTGGTGCATGCAATCGACCGATCTCAAGTAAGTTTCTCCCAAAATACCCATACATGTTATCTGGTGTGATTTGATTTATGAATTAGTAAATTGCATGCTAGTTGGGGCTAAGGATATACTTAATTCTACATGACAGAATGCAAGGAGAGATGCGTTGTATGCCTATTTTATGAGCTTATAGACTTGCATGCTAGTTCTGATTAGCCAGTGATAGGTTGGCTTGTTATGTGATACATGGTAGCCTAGGAAGCATGGGATGCTGGTTTGGGTATGATTCGAATGTGTAAGGCAATCAATAAAGGGAGTCGGAGCTCCTAGTATGAGTTGTAGTATGTGGGATTGGAGTGCTAACTATTCGAATGTTGCTTGATTTATGCTATGTGGAACTCTTAGGTGATGGGAGTTAACTGCTAAGTGAATATGTCAAGTCACATGTGCAAAGGGTCGGATAGTCTAGAGTGATGGATTTGACCCTATTGCGCATATATTTTCTGAGCCTAACCATTGTATGGATGAGTCTGTTACTCAAAGGATTATCTATGCTTTGTTGCATGTGATTGTATTTATGAGGTGGGTGACTGGCATTATGAGGAGTTCTTCAGCAGCTAATGGCAGGGTGAGGTCGGGAACTTAGGAAATCCTAGGGATTTCTCTGGTGGGTTTTGTTGCGCGGGTTAGCAAGTTTTGGTGTATGGATTGAGAAGCTGACTTAGAGGATTCAGAAGGATTCTTGAGGAAAGTATGGATAAGTGTGGAAGGTAGTATTGGACCCGTACTACTAAAAGCACAAGATCTATACTCGAATCGAGGAGAGTCTTGGAAAATCTAGGTATCCTGTGGGATGAGGATTCTTGGGTGTATTAAGATCTTTTGCTTGTTGCTTTGGTATGGTGTTGGGCACTCAAGAATGGAGTTCAGGCTTTGGTTTCGGCTCAGGAGCATGTGTTGAGCCGATCGATGCGGATGCGGGAGTTCATATCATCAGAGATTACTCGCAGTGTTTTGGTTTGGACCTTGGTGATCTTTGGTTCAGCTAAGGAAGGGATTGTGGAGCTCTTTGATGATCATCTCTGGGCCTTTCGGGCCGGGATTATGGTAGGGTAATTGGGGGCTCGTCTGGAGCCCAAAGCTTGTGGATCCCTAGAATCCTTCAGGAAGGAGGATCCTATTGTTAGTTCTTGACATTTGGGATTGGAGGTGAGTTTTACACCATGTCCTCAGGATGGTCGGAGTAACCTAGGAGGAGGAGGTCAGGATTTCCTTCAGATGTTTTGCGGGTATGTCATCTTCTATTTTCTTTTGGGTTGTTATCGTGAATTTGTATCGTGTTGGAGTTTTTCTTGGGTTTGGGTAAGATATATCACGGGTTGGCTTTCTGCTATTGTCTGGTTTATATTATCATGGATTTTGATGTCATCATTCATGCCGAGAGTCTTCGAAGAATCTTCAGAGGATCGTATCTTCTTGAGTGGGTGTCTGCGTGTTTTGTTGTTGTTCTGGGTCTTCGTCGGGATCAATTTAGGGGTATTATTTGGAAGATCTTTGGTCAGGGTCAGCGGGTTAGTTCTCTAGTGAAGTAGGGTTCAGTGGATTTGGCATTTGTTTGGGTATGATCAGTGGTTGTCTATGAAAGAACTTTTGTGTTCAAGCACTACCATTGCTAGGAAAAGAGTGGTAGCGGGAAGATGGTGGTGTCAGTTACGTGAGTTGTTTGGTCATTGGATGTGTCAGGGGAGTTGTATTTTCGCATGGACTGTAGACGGTTAGGGTTCAGTGATTCTTTGTGATTGGAAATTGTGGTGGATGCTCATCAGTGCATGGCAAGGGTTGTGGTTTTTAGTTGCAAGCATAAGAACTTAAGGAATTGGTATGATATCATGGGAAGTGATTTGGATTATCAGACTGGTTAAGATTTCAAGAGTATTCTTTAGGATTTCAAGAATTGGGTGATCATCGAGTTTGGTTAACAATGGAACGTTAGTATTGATTAGAGCAGGTCGTAGGTAGTTCATGCTATATGAGGTTGAAGGGTTGGGAACCATCAAATTTAAGGGATGAGAGAGCTTCGTCGGATCCAAGTGGGGGAGAATCGATCAGGTTTTCCGGGAGGTAGGAAGGGAGTGAACTAGGGCAAGTTTCACATCTTGGCCAAGAGGAGGGACAACCTAAGTGGCCGTTTATATTGAGGTTGTACAAGTGGGAGTTCAGGAAACTTCCAACCGCTGGCCGGCATCTTCTTGAGTATGCATAAAAGGTTTGTGGTTGAGTCTAGGTTGAGGCCTTCGGGGGTCTCTTGGGAACCTGGTGGTTGGGCTAAGCGCGAGGCGGAATTCGGATTCTGAGTTGCAGTATTGAGTGTGTGGTCAGTATGTGATGCAGAAAGGTTTATGGGCTGGGTAGCCTTGTTATTTGGACTATTGGGAACCTGGTGGTTGGGATAGGCGCGAGGCTGGTAGACTCGGCGATGGTTTGGGAACCTTTATATCTCGGTCTAGTGAGGGGATCTCTTGATTCAGAAGGTTTTGGGTGAAGTGCAAGTGTAGATTTATGGATCTCGGGTTATGAGTTAAGAATGGGGTTGGTTTTGGTTAAGATATCGAGTTAGGAATCATGAGTGTTTTGTGTAGGATTTCCTTTTCAATGGGATAATGATTGGGGTATCTATATGTCGAGGGTATCAATCGAAGGGTTCAAGGGTAATGAATGGATTCAGTTTTGATGATAGACTAAGCTCTTGTGATTGTACCTTGGATTGGTTCTATTGGTGAAGGGCGTCTAGATAAGTTAAGGCAGTATTATCGATTTGGAACTCCTGTAATGAGTTGCTTGTTTGGAGAATATGTTAGGTCACTTGCATTTTGGGTTAAATAATCTCAGATTAAAATATTTGACACGCAACTCTCATCTGAGTCTAACCGTAGCAAGGATGAGTCTTCTACTCGAAGGATTATCTAAACCTTCTGTCAAGTATGAGTGTTCTGCAGCAATATGTGGTATGTCATTCTGTTTTCTAGTAGGAACCTCAAGCATTAGAAATTAAGTAGTCAGTTGAGAGTTAAGTGGGATGGATTCAGCAATAGTTCAGTATGGGCGGTCTGTTGGGGAGTCAGACCACCTCGAGACTTCAAATTTTAGGTTGAGTAGTCGTGGTAAATACGCGGGGGATTATTGTCAGGTGGTGAAAGGATTCGTTCATCTTCGGGTTGGAGAGCGCTAAGAGGGTTGGTTTCCGTTGCCTTGGGAAGGTTGTGGTATGCTCGGGGTTGTGGTCATATTGCTTAGGTTGTTTGGCATGTCGGACGACATTTAATTTATGTAGGGGAGAGTTGTAATGCCCCGTTTCGAATCATTTCCCTTTTCGGGTAGGTGATCAGGGATTGGGTATTAGCAGGCTTAATACCCATGAAAATTTGAGATTTGGGCTTATTTGGAGGTGGACGATGTAATTTGGATAATCCGGGTATTCGATTTGTGTTTTGCAGTCAAAGAATACTTTGGTAATTTGTCAGTTCGGGATTTTATGGAAATTGGATGTTGGTTTGGGCTATTGTAAGGCAGGTATGGGTTGATTAAAGTGTAGAGCTTCTCGGTACCTTTTCAAGGATATATGGATCGGCGGAATCGGATTTATAACGAAGAAGTTATTGCCTTTAGAATATGTTAGGGTTTGAGGGGAAACCCTAGTACGCGGGGCATACCTAGGAGTATGCGGGACGTACTGATGCGAAGGATATTATGTTGGGCGTAACGTTTTGTACGCTTAGCGTACTGCAAGGGTTAAATTGGGGTTGCAATACCTCGTACGCTGGGCATACGAGGAGTATGCGGGGCGTACGAGGGGTAAGGAAAAACCCTAATTTTGGAATGTGTACCCTATATAAACTCATTAAGTCTTTGTGGCTAGCCTCTTTACCAACCCTCAAGTCCCCAAAACCCTACAAATCATCCCTTAGCCTCCATGGTTGTGTTTTTGAGCTCATGGTGTTCATCTTGGTGTGTTTTGGCTCACATTCGAGAAGATGGAGTTTGGTGCAATGTTATCAATCAACGAAGAGCTTGTGGATCTTGATTATGTGCTTCATTTCCAGCTGTTTTGTGTTAAAAGCTTTGATCCTGTTCATTGTCGGCTTAGATCTATTTTGTATGAGTTTTGGTCCCCTTTTGGCCCCAAGAATGAGATCTAGTGGTTTGGTACCACTCCAGGAGCTATGAGTTGTCACTCTTGATGTTTCTAAGGTTCTTGATGTATAAAGTTGTCTCATTTAGGGTTTGGAATCCCCCATGCATGAGATGGTGTCCATTTGGTGAAGGTATAATGCTTTATTTTGAAGTTTGGTTCTTTTGGGGCATGCAAACTCACCAAGCCAGTGACTTTATGGTTCTAGACTTTGTGTGGAATCAAATATGTGGTTTGGACTTTTAGACTTAAGAATTAAGAGCTTAATGTCAATTTTGGCTTAATGTATGAGTATGATGGGCTTACAAGTCTATATGTGTAGCGTACAAGCAAAATAGCGAGTACAATTATCGTATAGCTGAATACGCCCAACATACTCAGTCAAGTGGACTTTTGCTTTTGGGCTTCGTGGTTGGGCTACCTTTTGGGCCTGGATGTTTGAATTCTTAATGGGCCATCTGAGTACAAGTGTTTTGGACTAGGAAATTGGTTGGGCTTTATGGTAAGGCCCGTGTAAGTGGTTTGGGCCCAATTTGGAAAATTGGGCCATATTTGGGCCTTAGTAGATTATTTGGCTTTAGGGCCTTTCAGGTTGTGAGTTTGGGCCTTACTCTTGGACCAAGCTAAGTTAGGGGTAAAATGGTATTTTTACCTCGAGTATGGATTTATGGTTATAGATTGGAACCCAATTATTAATTGGGTTTAGTTTTGATACTGACAATTCTGGGAATCTGTCAGCCCGCAGCCAGGGATCGTTTGCGTGATTCGGCAGTGCGAGGTGAGTCTCCTTATTGGATTTAGTGGGTTGAAGGCGTCAATGCCATCTCATGGTTTATATGTTAGGATGCTAGATGTATATTCGACTTTTTCACGTGTTATATAATGGTATGCTTACCGGGCAAGGCCCGATGCCAGGTGGGGCTTGATGGGATATCGTATGCTACTTATCAGTATGTGTTTTTATGCTTACCGGGCGAGGCCCGATGCCGGGTGGAGCCCGATAACTGTATGGGATGCTATAGTCTTTGTGATTATTACATGTGCTAGTAAGGTTATATGTTTATATGTTTATATGATTATGTGTGTATCGGGTGGGGCCCAATGTCAGGCGGGGTCTGGTGATTGACAGATCAGTGATCCGAGCAGGGCTCGATGCCAGGCGGGGCCTGAGACCGAGTGTGGACTCCAGACCGGGCGAGACCCGATGGAGGGCGGGGGGCCAATATTTGATTTATGTATGTGTGGTATGTGGTATCTTGGGGAACTCACTAAGCTTTGTGCTTACGGTTTTCAGTTTATATTTTAGGTGCTTCGGTTTTCAAATGAAAGAGCTCGGAATGATTGTAGTGCACACACCATATGTTTCCGTATTCTGTGATTTACTCTAATTTGATGATGTTTTGATAAATCTTGATTACTTTGGTTTTATGGATATGTTATGTATTAATGATTTATTAATCTAAAAACTAAAATTTTATGTCATTATTTTTGGGACGTTACAACAAATATACATATTTCCCCTAATTATTATCATTTTTCATTATTTTTACATCAAACGTCCATTATTTCTCCTTATTGATGTGTTGAACGTAATTTTTTTTCGTTTGTTCATTTGTTAGTGTGTTAAACAAATTCGTTACCATTATTATATATCATAATTATGTTTATAAATATTGTTATTATTAGTACTATTATTATGATTTTTAATTGTTTGTGTTTTAAATATGTAAAAACAAACGATCTAAAAAGCGTTTTAAGATTCGAATAATGAAAATTAATAATAATAATAATAATAATAATAAAAAAAATTATAAATCTGTCGCTATTTCATAGTTGTTCTGTAGCTATTTTCTTCCGTTGTTAGTTATTTTCTTCTTTTGTTAGTCAGTAGCTATTATATAGCTAATTACCTACGGAATACCTACTGTTTACTTCTGTCGCTTTTTTGTAGCTATTATGTGGCTAATTACCTACGGAATACCTACGGGGTTACTTCTGCCGCTATTCCGTAGCTATTCTGTAGGTAATGTCTAACAAATCCCTACGAATTTATGTTTGTCGTTATTCCGTAGCTATTCTGCAGCTATTCCGTTACTAAATTAGGACATCCTATTCCGTAGTTATTCTATAGGTATTATGTAGGTAATTACCTACATAAATTTTCCGTAGCTATTTTTCTGTAGCAAAACCCCTTGTTTCCTAGTAGTGGGTAGAGGGGCATTGGAGTCGCCGACAAGGTGAGGTAAGTGTGAGGTTGCCAGCGAGGTGAGATGAGCCTCATCAAGGTCACCAGCGTTGTGAAGCGTTCATGTGGAGTGAAGCGTTCATGTGGAATGAGGATAATGGATGCGATTTTGTGAAAAAGAAGCCCTAGACTTTGGACGTCGTTTTGTGCTGAGGATAATGGACACACGTTTGCTAAAAGAATTATAAAATGACATTTGTAGAGGACAAGCGTTTATGATAAGCGACCTCTGTGTTTCTATTTTTTCATTTTTGATACTAATTTTTAGGCACATAAAATGTGTGTCCTCTGTCCTTCAAATTTTGGAAAACTAACATTATTTTTTGGACACACAAAAAAATGCGTATCGTAAATCAGTGTGTGTCATTATTCGTGTGTCATAAAAAGGTTGTTTTCTAGTAGTGTGAAGTTTTCTACTGATGAACGGCGGTGAAATCGTGTCGGAAATGCAGTCGCCGACCAAGAGATTTTGGGATGGTTCTTCGTGTGTGTGACTGTGAATGACGAGCAGTTTAACGTACCAAAGATAATCACTCCCTATGTCAATGACAAGTCGTCGATATAGGGTTAATGAAAATGATGTCATATGCTCTTTCTCGAAAATAAAAAAATAATTATAAGTAATTATATTTGTTGACAACTTGTTGTCGGGATACATTTCACGCGGATTGTCACAATGATATGTCCACGACTTGTCGTCGGTATAGCTTTCCCAAAAACGATGTTTCCTTTTTCTGCAACACGCTATATAAAATATAGAAAGAACAAATTACTGATTATCTCTGTGGTTTGTGAACAATTCCGCGTTACGTCCCTAGGTTTTTTTTTTTTTTTTTTTTTTTTTTTTTTTTTGCACTCGAACAGTCCTTAGGTTATGATTTTGTAACGTCATAAAAAGACTATAATGCCCTTTTTGTATTTTTTTCATTTATTTATTATTATTTCTTTTAACTTTATTTTTATTATTCAATTATTATTTATATTTTACAAATACAAGATGGACCTCCATATTCTTGTCCCTACTTCTCTCATTGTCGGCAACCATTTCCGACAAGCTCCACTCGTCGGAAGCCATTTCCAACCACCTATTCTCTGTTCTCGCCGGTAACCACCATCACCTACCGGAGATGAAGATGAACAACTGCAATAAGATAAAATGGCCCTTTTACCCCCACCCTTTCATCGGTACAATCGACCAACCCCTCCTAAACTCTCCCTCTCCCTCTCTCTTCTCTAAAGTTATTTGCAGAATACAAAATTCATCTCATCTTTTCCATATGTAGCTGCATCTCATCGTTTCTAGAAGTTGTTCAGTGGTTTAGGGATCCACCGGGGACCAAAATCAAAAACCTCTGCACCATCGGAGACCCGTATTCGCCGGTGACCTCACATATCTATGTTGTTGCCACTGGAGTAAACAATATGCCATCAGACCTAGATCTAAACTCTGATTTAGTGTTTGTGTTATTTTTTATTAGATTTGAACAATCATTCATAAGTTAGATACGTTGGTGCTAACACCATTGTTGTTGTCATGAGCCTTTTTCTAGCTCTCACCAATATGTCTCCATCTACCGAAGCTAACACTACCCCCACCCTCCCTTTTCTTTACAACTTCACGTCTCTGGACCCTCTTTATGAAATCAAATTCTTTTATCCGTATATGGATTCTCTTTCTGAATTCGAGATTGAAATTAGATTTGAAAAATGGAGTCATATTAGTTCCAAAGAGTTGTAGGTTTTGGTTATGAATGGGATGTGCGAGGGTTGGTATTTTTTTTGGGTTTGCTGAGATTTTTATATGATTGCAATTGTTCATCTTCATCTCCGGTAAGTGAGAGTGAGAATAAGGGTGGTTACCGATGAGAAGAGGTGGTTGAAGATGATGTCCGACGAGCAGAGTTTGTCGAAAATGAGAGAAGTAGGAGCAAGAAATGGGGTTCCATCTCGTATTTGTCAAATATAAAGAATAATTTAATAATACAAATAAATTTTAAAGAAACAATAATAAATAAATGAAAAAAAAATAAAAATGGCAGTATAGTCCTTTTATGTCTGATAGGGGATAGGGGCGACTGACATTACAAAATCACAACTTAGGGAAGGTCTGAGTAAAAAAAAACCTTAGAGACAAAATGCGCAATTTTTCACAAACCATAGGGACAATTTCAATAATTTGTTATAATAGAAATTATAATTTTCGCAACATATACCGACAACATATCATCATTGGCGGATCCAGACTGAAAGTCAACTGGGGTGCGCTAGTGGGGGAGCATTTTCCAGCAATTTTGCGCCGTTTTCGGTGGTTACCAACGACTATAGCAGTTTCCTACAGCAGTTTCAGGCATTTGCAAGCGGTTTCTTGCGACTATAAGCAATTTGCAAGTGATTGGGAAATTGAAACCTTAATTTCATGATACAAAAGAAATTAAAAAAAAAAAAAAAAAAAACAATTTTTTCTGGGTAATTAATACTTGTCCAAATAAACTAAAAGAATGACATACCTCGATATTGGTAGCTATAGTGGCACCATCTTCCTTGGCAGAATTTCCAAAGGCCAAAGACACTTAGCTCATTCCATCTTCAACATACCCAAATGTGTTTCAGTTACTAAGAAAGTAATTCATAGAAGTTTATCTATGCATATATCAATGGACTTATGAGAAAAAAGTAAACATGCCCTTACATGATGTACTTTGTAGATCAGAATGTATGCTAATAATTTCATATAATTTCTATGGTTATCAATCTTAATTACAAGGTCCTAACTAATAGAAATTTATTTTATATTAAACGAATGACGTATAATTTAATTAAGAAGTTGCTCAAGTATCAAATGATAAGTCATTATCAATCAACCATGTTTTGTAATTGATCTTTGAATCTCACAATTTGAAAGTTTTCAGTTCATAGAAAGCATGATAACATAATAACAATAGGCACCACCATCACGGAATCATTATTAAAGCCTATATATTTAAGGAAAAATGGAAAGATGTTTTCGTCTTGAAGAAAATATTAGTGGTACTTGGCAGTAAACAATCTTATCATAACATAGATGCCATTGATTTACGTTAATGAAAAATATTGTCATTGTAATGTCATCAACGAATTCTGTTATCAACGAATTCAAACAACATCCCGCCATTTTTTAGAAAAGTAAAACAGTGAACAGTCAAAGTCCCCCCTCTTTTTTACTTGATCAACATGTACTTCAAACAAATCCGATTACCAAACCCTGAAACTTAATAAATCAAATATCATTCTAATAAATCAAGAATAGATCAACAAAATTCACCAAAATTAAAAAAGAAACAACTCAATTTGAAGGAAATAAAGAAAACCCACAAAAAAAAACAATTAAAGAAGTACGTACCTGCCTTTGAAGAGTAGATAAAAGAGGAAGAAGTTGGGCGTAGAAAGCAACAATGCTAATTGCTAAGACGTGATTGGCGAGTATAATCAACAACAATATAAGATGCCTTCTTACACCTGAGCTGATAAAACAATAATATGCGTAAAAAAACAAATTAGATTTTAAAAAAGCATAATCACATCTATTATTTGAATCGAACAAATTAACTTTTCAGCAGAAAGAGCATCCATGTAGATTGCAGGCATTAGATTCTCAAATGGTATAATATTTAATACAGATGATTATACCTTTGGAGAAATGTTTTGAAGAAATCCATAGATGGGCTATGGAGGACTGAAGTTGGAATTGCCAGCTCCGAATGAAGACTTATTTGGCTATTGGAATCATCGATTACCCTAGTCTACTTTTCTGCTCTTCATGGGGTTAGGTCAGGAATTGGTGAAAAACCCAACTGTTGACAAAGGGACGAAGAAGGTGGGTGCATATACAGTTAAAATAATGACCTTCTGCTACTTCCGACTTCTTATTCACATATGGAAGCTGGGATCAAAAAAAAAATATGAATCCCTAAATACCAATAATTTTACAAGTCAAAAGAAAACACTTGCAAGATTAACATTTGGAGTACAGTTATAAAGAATTTTTGTAGTTATGTGATGGTTGTGAGTTTCTTGAAGCATGTGTGCAACTTTAGATTGACCAAGCTAGAGAAGAGATATGGTAACCGGTGTACAGTTTCCTGAAGCGTTGTGGTTGAGAAGAAAGAGAAGAGGAAAGCGGTAATTTCTATAGCAAAACAAATAACATGTTACATCTAATGCAACAAGAACTTCAATCAACACCGACTTCAATTAGCATTTGATCCACAATTCATTTTTTAACATATATTTAACATAATCATTTGGCTAAAATGAAGATTAAAACTTAATTCATATCAACTAACAAAAAAATTAAAAACCCAAAATTTGGGTTTTGAACATCAAGAAACCCTAATACAAAATCGAAAGAAAAAAGTTAAAGAAAGAGGAAATTACTGATTCGATTGAAGTGTAGTTAGTAGCTCTCTATGTTTTGGGTTCTTGTTTGAAATCACAGACATGAAGATACGTGGAGATTGTTAAAATATAAAGATATAATTAAATTGTTATTCTCATGTGTAGTTTACATAGTCAAGTTTATGTTGTAGAGATCCTATTTTATCTCCTTAGTTAGCTGCTAATTGTATTCTATATACCAATTGTACCTTGAATGTATTCGAATTTCAAATACAATACAAATCTTTCGATCCCTTTATTCTTCTGCCTCTTTACATGGTATCAGAGCAAGGCTCTCAACCAAGCACTCCGATAACCTCACCACAAAATTCTCCTCCTCCTTCACCTAAACAATCAAACATGGCTGGCAGTAGCGATTCCTCACTCATCTCAAACGTCTTTGCCAAAGACAACATCACTGTCGTCAATTTTCCTTCAACTCTCAAGCTCACATCCACGAATTACTTAGGATGGAAGACACAAATTGAAGCCTTGCTGCAGGGACTTGACCTCTATCGTTTCATAGACGGAACCCATCTCGCTCCAGAACCCAAAGTTGCCGCCGACGGAACATCTAAACCACATGCTGATCATTCAAAGTGGTTTAGGCAGGATCGACTGCTTTTCAGTGCCTTGGTGGGAACCCTATCTCCACCAATCGTACCCCTCATCACAAATGCATCGTCCTCCTATGAAGCCTGGAAAACCCTAGTCGCCACATACGCTTCCCCCTCACGTGGCCACATAAAACAACTTCAATTTCGTCTCAAGAAGATTACCAAAACCTCAGATCAGACAATCACAGAGTACATGCAGACAATCAAAACTGTGATCGATGAGCTTGCAATTCTTGGCAAGAAACTCGATCAAGAAGACATCATTGACACTGTTCTCAATGGACTCGATCACAACACCTACAAACCAATTCTAGATGCCGTCCTTGCGAGAGACTCTACCATTACCTTCAATGAGTTGCACGAGAAACTCATTAATCACGAGCTAACTCTCGCACAACAAGCACCTGCTGCCGAAATTCACCAGCCTGTTACTGCTTTTTATGCTAATAATCAACAAGCTAAGAAACCATGGCCTCCTCGTCAGAACAATTTCAACACTGGCCTTCTACCTACACCACAACAGGCTCATCAATCGATTGGATCTCAACCGTTCCTTGGCAAATGTCAGTGGTGCCATCAGAAGGGACACTCACTCAGCAACTGCTCCACATTTACAAAGTTTTTCCCTACTATTTCTTTACCTATCCCTAACCGTAATGTGCAGGTCAACAATGCTCAAGCGCATCTCATGAATCCTCAACCTCAACAGCCATCTTCCACAGCAAGCTGGTTATTCGACAGTGGAGCCAGTTTTCATGCTACAAATGACCTCAATAACCTTTCAATTCATGCACCATACGATGGCACAGAAGAACTAGTAATTGGAGACGGTTCGTGTTTACAAATCTCTTATATTGGCTCAACAATCATTCACACATCACACACAAAACTCATTCTCAAAAACGTTCTCTATGTTCCCTTATTATCTCGCAATATTATTTCCATCTCCAAACTATGCATTGATAATTCGTTTCTAATAGAATTCTATTCATTTGTGTTTGTCATAAAGGACCTAGCAACCAAGGCTCCTCTGTTCAAGGGCACCGCAACCAAGGGGATGTATGAACTACGCCCCTCTCTTCATCCTCAAATCTTCCTAGCCTATCGAGCATCTACATCTACCTGGCACCACCGGCTTGGCCATCCCCAAAATAAAGTGCTCAAGCAACTAGCTTCTTTTCTTTCTTTTAATTCTAGTCATATTGACAATTGTAATTCTTGTCAAATTAATAAAAGCCATTGTCTTCCTTTTCATGAAACATCTTTAACTTCTCATGCTCCATTACATCTCATATTTTCTGATGTATGGTGCTCACCTGTTGAATCCATTGATCACTTCAAATATTACATTATTTTTGTTGATCACTACACAAAATATACCTGGCTATATCCTATGAAAAGAAAATCAGATTCTCTTGCCATTTTCACTCGATTCAAATCACTGGTTGAAAACTATTTTAAAACCAAAATCTGCCAACTCTTCTCTGACAATGGTGGCGAGTATTTAAAATTACGCCCTCTCTTATCTGCCTGTGGTATCACTCACCTCACTTCACCACCCCATACTCCTCAACATAACGGTTATGCTGAACGCAGACACCGACATATAGTCGAAACGGGTCTCGCTTTACTCTCTCATGCAAATATTCCTGCTACTTTTCTGGCCATTTGCATTCACTACAGCCATCTACCTCATTAATCGATTAGCAACTTCTACCCTACATAATCTTTCCCCATATTACTGTCTCTTCCAAAAACATCCCAACTACTCTAAATTACAAAGCTTTGGGTGCCTTTGCTACCCTTGGCTAAGACCCTACACTAACCATAAACTCGACCCTAGATCCACCCCTTGTGTTTTTGTCGGGTATTCCTCCACTCAAAGTGCATATTATGCGTATGATCCCTCCACATCTACACTATACAGCTCCAGACATGTTCAATTTGTTGAAACTGAATTTCCATTCTCAAAACTAAACACCACTTCCCTTCTTACAACTGACATAAACACTGACCATTGGCTCCCTCTCTTAATCTCCCTCACCGAAAACACTACCTCACCATCTGATCCTATCCCAAATACAACTCCACCAAATTCCGCACTTCATACTCCTACAAATTCCGTACCCACCACTCCCATAAATTCTCCCTTATCCTCTACAAACTCCCCTCCCCCCTCTCCTGTCCACTCTTCTTCCTCATCTAATACTACTGATGTTCCCACTCCACCTCTCACTAAAATGGCTACCCTATCCCACCCTAAGCCAAACATAAAATACTATAACTCTCAATTCCATTTATACACAGCAGCCCCCTCCTACCCCACTGAACCTACAACCATCTCTCAAGCATTAAAACACCCATCCTGGCGACATGCAATGCAACAAGAATTTGATGCATTAGAAAGAAACTCCACCTGGACCCTAGTACCCTCCTCTGAAGCTCAAAATTTAATCGGACGTAAATGGGTTTATCGAACAAAGTACAAACCCAATGGATCTATCGCTCGTCTTAAAGCCCGTTTAGTCGCTAAAGGTTTTCACCAACGACCCGGAATTGACTATCGTGAAACATTCAGTCCCGTTCTCAAACATGCAACTCTTCGTCTTGTTCTCTCTCTTGCCATTTCCCAAAACTGGTCTCTTCGTCAACTTGACGTAAACAACGCCTTTTTACAAGGTCACCTCCATGAAAACGTCTTTATGTCTCAGCCCTCGGGCTTTGCAAATCCTGAATTCCCTACACACGTATGTAAACTCAATAAAGCCATTTACGGCCTCCGTTAAGCCTCCCGTGCATGGTATGATGAATTAAAATCGTACCTCATATCTCTCAAATTTAAACCCACCATTTCTGATTCTTCACTCTTTCTTCTAAAACCATCATCCTCCATCATTCTTGTTCTTGTTTACATTGACGATATCATCGTCACTGGTTCCTCTCCCGCACACATATCCACCTTTATCTCTCATATTTCTACAAAGTTCTCCTTAAAAGATCTTGGTCAACTTTCTTACTTCCTAGGAATCGAATTTATCCCTCATACTCGCGGTGTTCTTCTTTCCCAACGTAAATATATTCTTGATATCCTAACCCGAGCTAAAATGAGTGATTGTAAACCCATATCTACTCCAATTACTACCTCTGCTCCTCTTACTCTTACAGGTGGTACTATGCATCCTACACCTACTGAATATTGCACTCTTGTTGGAGCATTACAGTACCTGTCTCTTACTAGACCGGATGTGGCTTTCACGGTAAACCGTTTATCCCAGTTCATGCACGCTCCGACTTCATTACATTGGCAGGCTCTCAAGCGTTTATTACGTTATTTACATGGCACAATACATCATGGTATCATCATCCGTCGTGATTCACCACTTACTCTTCATGCATTCACCGATGCTGGATGGGCTGGAGACAAAGACAATTACAGAAGTACCACCGGTTACATAGTTTATCTTGGCTGCAATCCTATTTCCTGGAGTTCTAAGCGCCAAAGTACCCTTGCTAGAAGCTCTACAGAAGCTGAATTTCGAGCAATTGCAGCAACAACTACAGAAGTACAGTGGTTAACATAACTACTGAGCGAAATTGGATATTCATCTGTTACCACTCCTACAATATATTGTGATAATTTAAGTGCTACTTCCTACTCTGCAAATCCGGTTTTTCACTCTAGAATGAAGCATCTTGCCTTAGATTTTCATTTTGTACGCGAAAAGGTTCAACAAGGCACTCTACGAGTTCAACACATAGCAGGAGATGAACAGCTAGCTGATGCTTTAACCAAACCCCTACTCAGGCCACGATTTCACTACCTTCTATCCAAGATTGGTCTCCTCTCCGGTTTGTCCATCTTGCGGGGGCATGTTAAAATATAAAGATATAATTAAATTGTTATTCTCACGTGTAGTTTACATAGTCAAGTTTCTATTGTAGAGATCCTATTTTATCTCCTTAGTTAGCTGCTAATTGTATTATATATACCAATTGTACCTTAAATGTTTTCTAATTTCAAATACAATACAGATCTTTCGATCCCTTTATTCTTCTGCCTCTTTACAGAGATGACAATGATGATATGAACGAAAGCTTTTTTCCATACTTCATTGACTGTCTTTTGGCTTTACATTCTTCATATGTACATAGAATGTAAATCACCATAAATGGGAACACTCCTAGCAGATGTTCAGCTGTGAACTTGGGCATATGAAAATGATAAAAAGAAACGGAGATGCGAGACGGGGAGAGTTTTCTCTACAGATGTCAAAGTTAATGAGAAAAAATGGGAAATCAAAGGAGAAAACAAATCTTATGGATTGCTTTTATGTTGGATGTATCGAGAAAGCAAGAAAACGAAAGTGAAAGGCACATGACTCCTTTTTTGTAGGACAAGCATTGATGGAATAGGTAGTAGAACAGGCGATTGAAATTCACGGAAGATCTCAGGGTTTCTTTTCACGCGCCAAAAAAGAGGCAATGCGTGATATGCACGAAGAGTTCTTGAGTAAAAAAAAGCTTTTTGTATATAAAATACTAGGCGAATGTCCGCGTGTTGCGCAGAAACACCTATATAATTGAAGTCTTTACAAATATATTATTTTTTAAATATAACAATAACGTTGTTGTTAAATTTGATATAATAATTTGTATATACTAAATTGATATAATATATTGATTATTTTGAATTATATGATAATATATACATTTATTATAACTTCATAATCTCAATCGTTTGAATGACTTCTACCCGCGAGTTACACATGAATAAAATTAAATATAATATATGATTTGATTTATTTATAGTTGTTTTTATTGTTAATTAATTTTTTAAAATTTATTTGCTTAATGTTTTAATTTCTATCATTATAATTATTTAAAACATCAAACATTGTTTTTTTATTTTAAAGCTAACAATATAATCATTTATATAGAGTTGTTTTTAACTATTGTTATTGTAAGTTATTTTAAGCTACTTATTTGGAAACTTTTAACGATTATAAAAATATATTTAAGAAATATTTTAGTTAAATTGAAGTTACAATTTAGTTTTTGCTTTTATCACTACAATTTATCACTTTTAGTTATTTACAAAATATTCTTTAGTATTTTTAAATGTAACTGAAATTTATATTTGAGTGATATTATAATGAACATAAACACCTATATAGTTGAAGTCGTTACAAATATATATTTTTTTAAAATATAACACTAACGTTGTTTTTAAATTTGATATAATAATTCGTATATTAATTTGATATAATATATTGATTATTTTGAATTATATGATAATATATAAATCTATTATAACGTCATAATCTCAATCGTTTGAATGACTTCTACTCGCGAGTTACATATCAATAAAATGAAATATTATATATGTTTTAATATTATTTATAGTTGTTATTTTTAACTAATTTTTTAAAATTTATTTGCATAATGTTTTAATTTCTATTATTATAATTATTTAAAACATCAAACATTATTTTTTGATTTTAAAGGTAACAATATAATCATTTATATAGAGTTATTTTAAACTATTGTTATTATAAGTTATTTTAAGCTACTTATTTGAAAATTTTTAACGATTATATAAATATATTTAGGAAATATTTTAGTTAAACTAATATTACAATTTAGTTTTTGCATTTATCACTATAATTTATCACTTATAACTATTTACAAAATATTATTTGGTTTTTTTAGTGGAACTGAAATTTATATTTAAGTTGACATTGTAATATTATATTTAAATTAACAATTTAAGTATTTTGTCAAAACTGTTCAAAAATTGTAACTTTAAACCGATAATGGTTTTCATGCAACAACATTTTAAATCAAATAAATTAAGTATAATATATTAAAATTTAAAGACATAACTTTATAAATAGAAGTAAAGATATTATTTTAAAATTGAAATTTAGTCTATTTATGATTACACTTTAGGTTTGATATATATTTAACCTTATTAACCAACTTACAATCATTATTAGAAAGACACTACAATTTATCACTTTTAACTATTTATAAAATAATCTTTGGGTTGCTTAAGTTAAATAAAATTTATATTTAAGCTGAGCCTATAATGTTATATTTTAATTAATAATTTAAGTATTTTATACAAATTATTGAAAAATTATACTTTTAAAATGATAATGGTTTATATCCAACAGTATATTAAAACTAATAAATTAAGTATAATATGTTAAAAGTTAAAAAACATATTTTTATAAGTAGAATTAAAGATATTATTTTAATATTGAAATTTAGTTATATATGAATACACTTTAGTTTGATATTTATTTAACCTAATTACCAACATATAATTATTATTATAAAGAAATTGAAAAGTCATGGGAGTTTCAAATGAATGTGGTGAAAGAAAAAAAAGAATGGGGGTTTCAAATGCATGAGATTCAAGAAAAAATGCTAGCTTTATAAGTATGTATGATTTTATATTAAAAATAACTAAATCATTGTTATTAACAATTAAATACTAATTTCATAAAAAATATAAAAAATAATTTTTAGTATTCTTAGTATGTTGAACTATATTATAAGAGATAAGGTTGGAATTTGAAGTTGTTTTGCATATACAAAGTTATATGATTAAAATAAAAAAAATAATTTTTAAAAATAAATAAATTGTTATTGTTATCTATTAAATGATAATTTCATATTAATTTATAATTTTTATATTGAATATTATCATTATGTAGAAAATATGATAATAGAGACATCTTTTTATCTATCTTAAATTTTATCATTGTGTACAACATATGATAATAGAGACAACTTTTTTTCTTAAATAGTAAAAAAAATGTTTTGTGTCATAAATATTACCATAATTATGTAGAACATATGATAATAGTGACGTCTTTTATAAGGTTAAAACTTTAAATTGAATTACATACAGGGTTGTAAAACTTGGCTAACACAACCAAATACTCGACATGTTACTTAAACTCGGCTTCCAATGGAAGCAAGTTTGCCTAACTCAGCGAGAAGACACTCGAATCCTTATTAAAATCGATCCAATCAAAAAGATACGGTCCAAAATCATTTTCGAAATTCTGAAATTTAATTGGTCACTTGTTGACAAAGACAGGGGCGGACCTTGAGCGATTGACTTGGGGGGGGGGGGGGGGGGGCGAAAGTATTACAAACTAAAATTAACGTTTTTATACATGAAAGAACCAAAAGAAAAATCAGCAATTAAACACCAAAAATACCTAAATTACTCACCAAAAATTCCTAAAGTTACTGTCTTACACATAAAAAGAAACCAATTGTTTTTCAACAATTAAATACCAAAAATACCTAGAAGAAGAATTACAACTCAGCCCGACGACCTTTAAGGTCTTTAAATTCATCAATTACCGACTTCGTATCATTGTTTTTAGCAATTTCTCTTTCTATGTAAACCACCAAGTTGTTTGCAAGAAAGTCATCTGACATCTTATTGCGAATGCGGTTCTTGAATAATTTCATTGCTGAAAATCCCCTCTCTGTTGTTGCGGTAGAAACTGGAAGTGTCAAGATTAACCGGACCACTCTATCAAGCAAATAATACGTCTCACGTTTCTAAGTTTCCACAAGACCCTTGCATAGGTCAGCAATAGTTGATACACGACTTAGCCTGAGATTCTTTGTCATATCGATATTAAAAATATCCAACTGATATCGTAATTGAATTCTCTCTTGCTCTGTAAAATCTTCAGGATAATACTTCTCAACAATAAGACAAATCTGATCAATGTTAATCACTTTAGGGTGTTCTTTTGAAACTAAATTAGAACTAAGACTTAACAACTCTATCGCCTGATCATTGAATCTACTATTCAACTCATGTAACTGTTTGTCCAATGTGGATGTAAACAAATCTACTCGATAAAAATGTTCAAAAGTAAACTGATTATCGTTTTTTCGAGGACGATATCTAGTAGAAGTATATGGAGCTTGCATATCCGGCACATCTACTTGATGTTTCTCACAAAAAATCTTTACCTGTTCAAGTAAAGAATCCCATCTGTTGTTCCTGAAATCATTTAGACTCTCCTTTGTTGCTGAAACTAACTCCATGGCATTAAGAATATCTTGGGATTTCTTTTGTAGAGCTTGAGAAAGTATATCAGTTTTTCCCATGACTTCTTTCATCAAGTGAAGAATAAACACAAACTCAAATGATTTCAGGTAACAGTAAGCTGCATCAGCATCTCCGCGTTGAGAATAAGTAGCAGATACATCATCAATTATTCCCTGGAGAACAACACGTGTACAATCAAACATGTTAAGCAAACTGCAAACATAATGAAAATGAGAACCCCAACGTGTATCACCAGCTCTTCTTAATGTCCCAATTTGATTCAATCCTTTACCTGATTCAATTTCACCAAGTTCTAATAAATGTTCAATCTCAGTTGCCTTTGCCTTTTGTAACTCATCATGACGCTTACTGGAAGCACAAACTACATTAATTGTAAAAATTAAGTTTGTAAGAAATTGGTGTATAGGAATAATTTCCCTTGAAGCAGCCACCAGTGTTAGTTGTAATCTGTAAGCGAAGCGGTGAACATAATACGCATAAGGACAATCCTTAAGAACAAATGCCTATAATCCATTCCATTCCCCTCTCATATTACTAGCACCATCATAACCTTGGCCACGGATTTTGCTAACATCAAACTGATAGTGCAAAAGTTGTCTCCACATATTTGTTTTCAAGGTTAATGATAAGGTATCCCTAACATGAACCAAATCTAAGAACCTTTCCCGTATGATGCCTTCTGCATCAACAAATCTCAAAACTATGGCCATTTGCTCTTTTTTAGACTCATCTCGTGACTCATCAACCATGACACAAAAGTACGAATCCCCGACTTCACTACGAATATGCTTCCGAACTTTATTTGCAATAATACTAAGAATTTCTTTTTGAATATCTCCAGAAGTATACTTTGAATTATAAGGAGCATTCTCTAATATAACATTTGCAACTTCATCATTATAAGACGCTAGAAGTTTTAGTAGTTGAAGAAAATTACCTCGATTTTTGGAATTAGGCGATTCATCATGTCCTCGTAAAGCACAAGCTTGGAATGTCAACCAACGAACTGTGTCAATTGAAGCTTTTAATCGTAACCGGTTCTTCAATATTTGTGCTTCATTTTGCTTCACTATAATATTTTCAATGTGTGTTGCTTGGTTCATCAAGTTTTCAGCAAATGTAACAACATTTCTATGTTGTGAACAACCAATGTGCTTCAAGAATGCACAATTTTTCCCATCATTAACTTTTTTCCAATTGTCAAATCCTTTAACAGTAAATGCATCATAACCATGGCACACACTTGGTTTATCATTAAATATATAACAAATAAAACAATAAGAAGCATGTGTTGTTGGAGAATACTCTAACCAATTAGGAAAATGTTGAACCAAGAATATTGGAATCTACGAGGATGTTTCTTTGAACCTTTAGCATGATATTCTTGAAGATGTATTTGGAAAGGTCCTAAAGTCATATAAGCTCGTCTTACTTGTTCCCTTAAATTAACTGGATATTCCTACATTTGTTTTCGTTTAGCGGGATCTCTTTCTAGATGCTTAAGATCCACTTCATTATGATTTGATTGTGTAGCTTCATCAATATCATTCTCTTGTTGATTTTCATGTTCTTGCGGTTGTGGCTCACTTGTTGAAGCTTTGTAACGTTTACTCTGTTGATTACCATTATGAGTTTCTTCATCATCATTCTTTCTTTTGAAAAAAGAATCAATGGTTTTCATTTTTCCCATGAAATTGTGAGATTTATATGATTGTATCTGTAAAAATCAAAAGTGAAATCATAAGCTCATAAACCAACAACCCAAATTCTGCAAAAAAATCTTATTTTTACAAATCTTATTTGATATTTTTGCAAAATTTTGCAAAAATCTGAAATCGGTTAATTAACAATGCTCCAAAATTCTAAATTACTTAAATACAGTTGTAAATGTTTAACATAGATAACAGCTTGTGTGTAAAATTTAAGTTTTTTCTTGACAAAAAAGAAATTGTTGGACAATAATGCAGAAACATCTAGACACACGAATTGACTTTATATTATAAGATTTTTTTTATAGGGGTTAAATATCATTACTTTGCTCTATCCTTTTTATAATTGTTCATGTAGGAATTTCATAAATACTACAAATTCAAATAATGGTCAATTAATGATATACATCTTCATCATTATTGTATTTAAATACTTAAATTAACAAATAATCGGTCTCACTTACATTCTATAGTATTTTATGTAACCAAATATAACCTTATGTTTTTTGCAAACGTCAACAAATTTCATCATATTCATACCAATTTACCATTTACCAACACTCAAAAAGAGTATTATGTGATAGGAAAGAATTTAGTTATAGTGTCACATAATGAATCTTTTTATTATCAAATACAGTGGCCCCAATTAATATATAATAATATAAGGTAGTTATTTTTTGTATTGTTCAATTAATCTTTGTAATTGTAGGTTCATATCCCCATTGTGAAAAAAAAAACAAACAAACTGATTAAGTAATTATGATTGTTTTTTTTTCAGGCTTCACTTCACAATTCAATATTCACATTGATCAATTGATTCCAGGCTTCCAGCGACCAGCAAGACTTTAGAGTTCAGACTTAGACTTGGAGAATAAGACAGGAGACAGAGTGGACTGATCACTGATCTTCTGATCAGCAACACAGGCAACAATGTGACAGCACGCAGTGATGCAGGCGACAACAACGATTAAGGAGTGTTTGGTTCAGATTTCAGACGAGGCACTAGGGTAGGGACGAACGATAATGACGATCTGATTTTTTGTTTGATTCGGACTTTTGGAAAAGCACAGGAGGGGCCACAGCCCAATTTTTTAATGTCTAGGCCTAATATGGATAAAAAAGATATGGACTATTTACAATTCTAATAAAAAAAACAGGGGGGGGCCACAACCCCTCCTGGCCCTTAATATACTTCGCCCCTGGACAAAGACAATCTCACCAAAGAATACACTCAACATCCTACAAAGTTAGATGCAAGGAAGATCTCATGGCTTAGTCCCTTTAAAATATTTCACAATCTTTTCTATTTATAGAGGAGAATACATTCTCTTGTTTGCTCTCACGATCAATGTGGGATGAATACATTTTAATTAAACTCATTTATTTATTTGCCAATAATTTCATTTTGTTAAATAAAATATTAAATAATAAAAATAAAACGTTATCCAGAAAATTTATTGTTCAATAGTTCCATTTTTCAGTAATCTCGTAAGTTGCTATAAAAAATCAAGTTTTTATTGAATAACTTTTGTTAAATCCTAAAATCATAAATTCAATCAGGTACTTAATATAGAAAGTTTGTTTATATGTATTTTCATGATTAAAAATGTCATTATAAAATGAATTCATTTATAAAATATAATCGAGTATATATTTCGTGCTTTTGAATCAAAGTGATTTTTCAAACAATTATAATTTTATGTTTATGTAGATTTTTTTATATTTATATAACATTATGTAACTTATAATATTATTATAAACAATTTGAATAATCATGGGAGTTTCAAATGCATGTGGTGAAAGGAAAATGCTTCATTTATCGGTCCAAATTGATCAAACTCCAACCGATTCAGCTTAATATACCAAACTACATAACGTTTTTTCTATTGACACCCAGTTTGTATATATGTTGTATTTTTTAATCAAAATTATTTTTCAAACAATTATAATTTTATGTTTAGGTAACTTAAATTTGAAAAAACATGGGAGTTTCAAATGTATGTGCTGAAAGGAAAATGCTTCTTTTATCGGTCCAAATTGATCAAACACAAACCGATTCAACTGAATATACCAAACTACATAACGATTTTTCAACTAAAACTCTGTTTGAACCTAAAAAAAATCTTGTTCAAAACCATTTTCGGGATTCTAAATCTTAAATGAACAGTTGCCAATAAAGACAATCTCACCAGAGAATACCCTCAACATCCTAAAAAGGTAAGCATAAGAAAGTTCCCATGGTTTGGTCCCTTTGAAACATTTCACAACCTTTCCTATTTATAGAAGAGGAAATATTCTCTTGTTTACTCTCACCATCGATGTGGGATGAAGACATTGTAATAAAACACGCTTTCTTATTAATAAAACAGTAATCAACTTATTTACTAAAACACCATTTCTCTTGTTTACCCTTTCTTTATTGTTCAATAGTTCTATTTTTCTATAATTTCGTAAGTTGCTATCCAAAAAAGTAAGTTCTTATTGAATAACTGTTTGTTCAATTCTAAAATCATAAATTCAGTTAGGTACTTAATATAGAAAGCTTGTTTACATGTATTTTAAAAATTCAAAAGTTCATTATAAAAAGAATTCATTTATACAATATAATATGCGTATATATTTCGTGCTTTTGATCAAATCGAATTTTCAAACAATTATAATTTTATTTTTAGGTAGATGTTTTTTTTATATTTATATAACATTATGTAACTTTTTTAAAATATCATTGGAAACAATTTGAAAAATCATGGGAGTTTCAAATGTATGTAGTGAAAGGAAAATGCTTCTTTTATGGTCCAAATAAATCAAACTCGGACCGATTCAACTAAATATACCAAACTACATATTTTTTTTCTAGTGAAACCAGGTTTGTATATATTTCGTGCATTTGAATCAAAATGATTTTTCAAACAATTATAATTTTAGGTTTAGGTAGATGCTTTATATAAAATTATGCAACTTATTTATAATATTATTAGAAATAATTTGAAAAATCATGGGAGTTTCAAATGTTTGTTGTGAAAGGAAAATGATTCCTTTATCGGTCCAAATTGATCCAGCTCCGGTTCAACTCAATATACCCAACTACATAATTTTTTTCTAACTGAAACACGGTTTAAACCTGAAAAAATTCGGTTCAAAACCATTTTTGGAATTCTAAAAGTTATTTGGATACTTGCCAATATAGACAATCTCACCAAATAATACCTTCAAAATCCTATAAAGGTAGGCATGAGGAAGTTCTCATGGTTTGGTCCCTTTGAAACATTTCACAACCTTTCCTATTTATAGAAGAGGAAACATTCTCTTGTTTACTTTCACCGTCGATGTGAGATGAAGACATTGTAATAAAACACCCATTCTTGTTTATAGAACATTATTTAACTTATTTATAATATTATTGTAAAGAAATTGAAAAGTCATGGGAGTTTCAAATGAATGTGGTGAAAGGAAGTTAAAAAAGGGGGTTTCAAATGCATGAGATTCAAGAAAAAAATGTTAGCTTTATAAGTATGTATGATATATATATATATATATATATATATATATATATATATATATATATATATATATATATATAGTTAGGACATGATTTGTGGTTTATCCTTTACTTTTGATAGCTTTTAGAGTTCTCGTTCTAGGACCAAAAACACCATGATTTCGGTGGTGTTCGGACCGAAATCACCATGTGATTTCGGTGGACTTAATGTGGATTTCGGTTGGGTTTTGGGATGGGCCTTTGTAATTAGGTCTAGGTATATATTGTATTGTTTCAGTCGTGTAAAAGGTTGATCATTCTTATCAAGTTGACATCGAGTTTAGAGAGAAACAGTGAAAACTGAGAGTTATTGGGAATCTTATGTACCAGACTATTAATCAATATAGTGTGCATTGAAGATTCAATATTGTGTTCCTAATTCATTATAACTATTTTGCATTGATCATTATATTGGGTTTCCACACCAATCCTAGTGATTTCGATTGATACATCATTTCGGGTTTTACAATTGGTATCAGAGCAAGGTTTGGTATCAATCGAATTGGCAGGATATTAAACGATTCTTGGAATTTTTCTTGGTGTTATTGATGTTTTTTAAGTTCTTTTTGTCAAAAAATTGTTGCTGTTGTTCTTCGTCTTCTTCACTTGATTAGGGATTTTGATTGAAATTGGTCCTAATAAATTACCAATTTTGTGTTTTTGGGCATTTTAGGTCGAGCCTCAGAATTCTCGGTGGCAAAATTAAAATTCTCGATTAGGTTTAAGAGTCTTTAGCGGTCAGACTGATCGATTTTGGTTAGGATTTGAATTCACATTCTCTCGGCCAGCTCCTCGGACTCAGATTTGGAGTTCTCGGTGGTGACTTTGTCTTCTCAGCTTGGTCAGCTTTGCTTCTTGGTACTATTTGGAGTTTTCGGTCTGCTTATTTGGCTCAACATTTTCGGTTCAGCTTCTCGGTTATTGAGATTTCGGCTAATGTTCTCGGTCAAGAAACCTCGTTCTCTGTCAGGTTTTCTTTTGGACAAACGATTTGACCTTCAAGGTTCTCGGTCAACAGGGTGTTGACTATTGGTGTTTTCGGTCAAAGAGCTTTTATTTTTGGTTTTCGGTCAGATATTTATTGGTAAATAATGAGTTCTTCAATCACCAAGTAGGTAAGTGAAACCTCAAGTTCTGAATCCTATGATGATAAAATAAATAAATACAATGAACAAAATTAATTATTAATTAGAGAGGTTTTTGATCTTAAAAATGAAATTTATGAAATTTAGAAAGTAAACAATCCCCTTAAAGAAAAACTAGATGCTTAAAATAAAGATTTAATTAGGATTAGGGAGGAATATAGCACAAAATGTGTTCGCCATCGTTATGCTAAAGAGGAAATTGCCAAATTAAATGCCGAACTTGATGCGTTGAAAGCTAAATTTAAAGATGTTGAATTTAACTATAAGAAATTTGATGTGTCAAGTGAGATAGTTGAGTCAATGATAGAGAAATAATTAGAGTGGAAAGATAAACAAGGTATGGGTCTAGGGTATCAAAGTGTACCACCTCCTTTCAATGATAACTATACTGCACCCCTTGAAACCAAAAAGATAGAGACACCTGCACAATATGGTCGGCCAACTGAAACCGTTTCAGTTAAGATTGAACAATCCGACCCAACTGAGACTATTAATTTGAACAATACTAATGCTTCTACTTCATCTAACCCCTCGTTCTTGGTACACATTTAAACTTATATTTTGTTTATTTTGTAGAACTACTTGACGAGCTGAGAGCCCTAGACTCGTCGAGTAGAAGCGGGAATTGGATGTGGGTTTAAAGCCATTTACTCGATGAGTTGAGAGCCCTCAACTCGGTGAGTAGGACTGCCAGGATGAAACCCAAATTTCAGAGTTTTGCACCCTATTTATGCATCTTAATCCCCACATTTTGGCCTCATTTGCAGCCTCCAATTCCTAAACCCTAATCCACGAAACCCTATAGCATTTTTTGAGTATGTGAGCCATTTTTTAGTGATTTTGTGTGTTCTTCAAGCTATAAGAAGAACAATGAGCTAAAAGGTTCAAGGAGAAGGTTGTAGATCTAGGGATCTCCTTCCATCCTCATCACTTTCTGGTAATCAAGTCTCTAACTTGATCATTCATTCAGTATATCTACTTACTTCCATTTTTATGAGGGTAGGGATTAAATCCATCAAGATAGCCAAACAGACAAGGGGACTCGACGAGTCCAAAAGAGGACTCGACGAGTTGAGTCGATTTGTCCCGATTTTGTACCAGGTGGAACTCGACGAGTTTACTAGGTTTATCATGAGTCTGAATAGCATAGGAACTCGACGAGTTAGGAGGTAACTTGATGAGTTGGTTCAACTAGAAGTTGACCTTGACTTTGACTTTGACTAGGGGTAAAATGGTCATTTTACTCTTAGAAGGATTTTCAGTTTTTGATTAAGTGTTACTTGTGAATTTATAGTTGGGGAGTCCTTGGAGCAGCCATTAGAGATTCCTCACTTGAGATATTAACAGCCAGTTTAAGAGGTGAGTTTTCCTCCAGTAGGAACGGGTCGAAGGCACCAATGTCGGCCCGTTTATGTATGTTAGCGTATGTTGGAATTAGGTCCGATGTCGGGGATAGCCCAATGTAGCTTACATGTTCTGGACTTTGGTCCAATGTCGGGGCAAGCCCGAGGAATTTTCTTATGCTTGATGTCTTCTTGATTCTTGCATGTACTTGTTTATGTGTTTCGGACTTCGGTCTGATGTCGGAGCAAGCCCGAGAAAGGTTTAGCTTATATGTTATGTGTTATGTGTTCTGGACTTCGATCCGATGCCGGGGCAAGCTTGAGGAATGTTTATATGTTTATGTTATAGGTTTTATGTGTGATATGCATGTTGCTATGTTATATGTATACCGGACTTCGGCCCGATCCCGAATTTCGGTATAATGTCGGGCGGTGACCGATGTCGGATTCGTCCGATGCGGGGCAGGGCCCGATGTAGTCGGAAAGGCCCAATGTATGCTATTATGTATTTATATTTATGGTATGTGGTAGTTTGGGGAGACTCACTAAGCTTCGTGCTTACAGTTTTCAGTTTCAGGTACTTTCGGTAGCAAGGGGAATAGCTCGGGATGACTGCATAATACACACCACAGTTTTCATCCTGGGATATTTTAGACTCCGGTATTTTGATACATGGTTTTGATATGATGTTTGAGATATAGACATGTAATTTTATTATGTTGCTTTATGGATTATTGGTTTTACTTTAATGATTTAAAATGAAATTTTTGGACTATATTTTTGGGATGTTACAAGTTGGTATCAGAGCCTTGGTTTGAGAGATTCAGGCACACTTTTGAGTGGGTTTGAATTCAAAGTAAGGAGTTGGTATAAAAATTTTCAAAAAAAAACCATTTTTATAAAAATGACTTTGAGAAAAAGATTTTTTTTTTAGAAAAAGCGAAAAGAACTTTGAAAAAGAGAAAAGGGTGTGGTGCGTGCAATCAGCCGAGCTCAAGTAAGTACTCCCAAAAATTGCCCATAAAAGTTTATGTTATGATATGTTTATGAGAACTTCATGCTAGATTAGGGCTAAGGATCTAGGAAGGATGCCTTATGTGCCTGTTATATGTGTATCAACTTTATAAACTGCATGCTAGTACAGATTAGTCAGTATGATGGCCTGAATAGTATATGCTTGATTATATTTAATTAATGCTCGGATGCTGCTTGCTTTGTGCTTTTAGGAGTGCTAGTTATCTTTTATTAAGTAGTAAACAAATAGGTTATGTTACATATTACGAGGACTAAATAATTTCAGAAGGTTTGGTCAAGCTCTATTTAGCAACTCTTGTTTGAGTCCAACCATTGTAGGGTAGGATCTCTCATTCGAAGAATTATCTAGTCTTACTGATATGAAATGGTATTCACGAGTTAGTTTGGGGGAGATAGCAGGGACTTCTTATGCAGCTGATCGCAGAGAGTGCGATGGTGATTACCCTAAGGCAAGCCTAGGATGAGAGTAGCGTGTGAAGCATTAATAGTAGAAGGGACTTAGTGAAGTCAAGGTAGTTCTTGAGGAAAGTACGGATAGATGTGCAAGGTAGTATGGGCCCGTGCTACTGAAATCAGAGGATCCGTACACGAGTCAAGGACGACTGAGATGAATCTAAGGAACTTTTATTATATGTGATCCCGCGAGAATTGATTAGTATTTTAATGTTTGTTATGATGTTTTTTTTTTCAGAATGGTGGTTTTATGCACTTGACCAGTCGGCAATTCAAGTGTCGGTAAGGGATCATGCTTAGGCGCAGGAGTCATGCAGCTGACGATAAGACTAGGGAGTTCATCTCCTCTGAGATCACGCACAGTATCTTGGATCAGATTCCTGTGATCTTCAGCATGATCAAGGAGGGTATTTTAGAGCTTTTGGATGAGAGGTTGAGCGATCTCCGCACCGAGGTTGTGGCCATGATGGGTCGCGCACACTAACTTTCAGGGAGTTCAGGGATTATGGAGCTCCCGACTACCATAGGGCACAGGACCCCATTGTGAGCAACAGATGGTTGGCGGATGTTGCCAACACATTCCGCACTAGCAGATGTCCCGAGGGAGACAAGGTTCGACTTGCGTCCTGTCTTCTGAAGGACAGAGCACGTGACTGGTGGGAGGATGTAACGACCCAAAAATCAAGGGTAAAAATTTCATTTTTCATTATAGTCAGACACAAAAGTTACTTCATCCAATCATTCAAAACATTACTTAATTTAAAACACTTATCAGAGTTACGTCCCAAAATCACATAAAGTGGAAAACCTAGGTGTATGCATTGCGATTAAGTCGGTCTCTTCCTTTCCAAAACAATGATACCTCAAACCATAAACAAAACCATAAGCACGAAGCTTAGTGAGTTCCCCAGAGCATGCCCCAGATAATCCACATAATCCACATAACCGCATAAACCATATCAATCACATACGCCATATCAATCATATAAGGCATATCAATCGCATAGGCGTATAAGGATGTCATGGGCTCCTCCACATGGTCTTACACCTAAGTGTCATGGGCTCCCCCATGGTCTTTACCTGGAAAGCCATGAGCTCCTCCACATGGTCTGACATCCAAGCGCCATGGGCTCCTCCCATGGTCTTTCATGCAAGTATCACAAAGACAACTAGCACATCACACATCACATAAACAGCTAGTATACCACATATCACATAAACAACTAGTATACCACATATCACATAACAATGCATATAAACATATAAGGATGTCGTGGGCTCCTCCTAGGGTCTTACTCTAGGATGACATGGGCTCCCCCACATGGTCTTACACCTATGTGCCATGGGCTCCCCCCATGGTCTTTACCTTGAAGGTCATGGGCTCCCCCACATGGTCTTACAAGTGTCATGGGCTCCCCCATGATCTTTACCTGAAAATCCATGGGCTCCCCTACATGGTCTTACAAGTGCCATAGGCTCCCCCATGATCTTTCATGCAAGTATTACATAAACAAATATCATAGCTTATAGCATATAACTAACTGACATACCACATATTACTACATCAACTAGTGTACCACATATCAAAAAATGGGCTAGCCTTGGTGCCTTCAATCCATTGGTATGATGAGGAGACTCACCTCACACTACTAAAGTCTCGCAGATAAAACCCAAGCTCCTGGATGATAGATTCCCTAACTGTCCATATCAAAACAACACCCAATTAATAATTGGGTTCCAATACATAACCATAAGTCCATGCTTGGGGTAAAAGAATATCTTACCCTTAACCTAACTCGGTCCAAATCCAAGGTCGAAACATACACTTTGAAAGCCCAAAAACAATCAATGAACCAAGGCCCAACATTTGGCCTAATTTTCCAAATTGGGCCCAAACCACTACATGGACTTATCTTAAGGCCCAACCGTTTATTTTGGTCCAAACACTTGGCATTCCAATGGTCCAATATCTCATAATCATCAAGGCCCAATTATGGCCCATCTATGGCCCAATTTTCCAAATTAAGCCCAAGCCTCTCTAATAGGCCTTATCCTAAAGCCCAATAATTTCCTTAGTCCATAAACATGTTCCCTATTTGGCCCACGAAGGCCCACCGCAAGTTAGTCCAAGAAATGGCCCTATAAGAACCCAAACCCAATTAGGGTTTTTCACATAAAATGTTGATTAGGGTTAAGTGTTCCTACTTAACCCATTAATGACTTAATCCATTAAGTTCATCACTCCACTAGTCCAAACATGTAATGTGGTCGGGTGTAATTCAAATTTCCAAATCCAATGGTCCAAACGTGGGTCCCGACAAATCCAAAATGCACATTTCCAAAATTAGGGTTTTCTAAACCCTAATTAGGGTTTCCAACCAAATCACAAAACCAATTAATCCATTAGTTAAGTTTTTTTTACATTAATTAAATTCTAATCAAGTCGGGTACCACCCACTACCAACTCGGGCAGTAGTGGTTGGCGGTGGTTCACGGTGGCAGCCACCACCTCACGGTGATGGTGATTATAATTCTAAACCAAAGTACATCCAAAGTATCCCAAATAACGATCCATTCACACACAAGAGCACACAACTACTTAAGTTGGCGGCTGGTGGCAGCAACATGGCGGCATGAGGTGGCAGCCACCACCTCACGGTGGTGGGATTTTCCTCAGTTTTCCGGCTAACAACACATACACACATACACACACCTGAAACACAGAAACACTGGGATACGCACTCACGCAGCAACCTTGTGGCGGAAAACGGTGGTCGGAGATGACAACCACCACCTTATGGTGGTGGTGATAGTTCTTCTTGATTTTCTGCCAAAAAGATGTACATACAACACTATTAATTCCAAAACAACCCATATTTGCAAACATTTACGCACTCTGCCACCTACATGGAGGCAGCACGTTGTCGGAATGTGACAGAAATGGCGATCAACGGGTGGCGGTGGCCAAAATGGTGATTACGACTCCCATACTACCAAAAAGGAAAGAAAAAAAATGAGAGAATGGATGCGGTTAACCTTACCAAGAGATTTCCAATCACACACGACCATGTTCCGCCGCAAGTTAGTCCAAGACATGGCCCTATAAGAACCCAAACCTAATTAGGGTTTTTCACATAAAATGACGATTAGGGTTAAGTGTTCCTACTTAACCCATTAAGGACTTAATCCATTAAGTCCATCACTCCACTAGTCCAAACATGTAATGTGGTCGGGTGTAATTCAAAATTCCAAATTCAATGGTCCAAACGTGGGTCCCGACAAATCAAAAATACACATTTCCCAAATTAGGTTTTTCTAAACCCTAATTAGGGTTTCCAATCAAATCACAAAACCAATTAATCCAATAGTTCACTTTTCTTTTGCATTAATTAAAGTTTAATCAAGTCGGGTACCACCCACTACCATCTCGGGCAGTGGTGGTTGGCAGTGGTTAATGGTGGCAGCCACCACCTTACGGTAGTGGTGAGTATGATTCTAAACCAAAGTACATCCAAAGTATCCCAAATAATGGTCCATTCACACGCAAGAGTACACAGCCACTCAAGGTGGCGGCTGGTGGCGGCGTGAGGTGGCAGCCACCACCCTATGGTGGTGGTGTGGTTTTCCTTGTTTTTCCGGCCAACAACAACACACACCCACGCTTGAAATATAGAAAAATCGGGATATTCATTCACTTAGCAACCTTGTGGCAACAAACGGTGGTCAGAGATGACAGCCACCACCTTACGGTGGTGGTGACGATTCTTCTTGATTTTATGCCAAAAAGATGTACATACAACACCATTAATTCTGAAAACAACCCTTATTTGCGAACACTTATGCACTCCACCACCTACAAGGCAATATTACGTCATCAGAATGCGATAGAAATGGCAACCAACGGGCGGCAGTGGCCAAAACGGCGATTACGACCCCCATACTACCAAAAAGGAATGAAAGAGATGAGAGAATGGATGTTGTTACCCTTACCGAGAGATGTCTGATTGCACACGACCATGTTCTGCCGTTTATAGCTTCCTCCTTCGTCTCGGTGGTCTCTCCGGCTGTTTACAACATCTCCGACAGCAGGGATTGTCGTGGTGGCGTCCAACGGCTAGGTTGTAGATGGTGGGGGTGGCGGTCGGACTCAATGATGCTAGTGGCGACTAGGTAGGTTCCTCTTGTTGGCGGCTGAAGAAGTGTAACCTAGGGTTAGGGTTTGCATTAAGAAATGATAAAGGGAAGGGTACCGAGTTTAAATCCGCCTCCATCACAAACTTGCTCTCATTTTTACAATAATGGTCCCTGACTCCTCAAACCCTTTCAATTTAACTCCAAATTTTACCAAACACCCCCTGCTTACTTAATTTCTTTGCAAAACCACCCCGACAGATTATACTTTAACCCCTAATATCCAAAATTATGACATTTGACTCCCCAAAACCAACACCTCGCTAAATATTATTGCTTTAGTTATAAAATAATAATAATAATTAATCTCGGGGCTTTAGAGTTTATTATTTTTTTTACTGATTTTATTTAATTTCAAACGGAGTGTTACAGAGGAGGCCGGACATGCCATTGGTGATGATACAGCTCTTGATGTTATGAATTGGAGTGACTTTACAGCCAGGTTCAGGACCGAGTTTGCACCCATGATAGAGGTGCAACAGCTTGCTTGGGAGTTCCAGGATCTCCAGAGGATGACTGAGACGGTGACTAAGATCACCGCGATGTTCAAGGAGAGGGCCCTTCTCGTTCCGCATTATGTGGCGGACGAAGAGATGAAGAAGTCCTGATACCATGAGATATTGCGGAGTGATATTCGCCAGTTTGTGAGCCACTCGAGCTGTAAAATGCTGGAGGACATGATTGCTAGGGCGCGCGCGTGCGAGAGAGAGAGAGAGAGAGAGAGAGAGAGAGAGTTAGATTTAGAGATGGAGAGGAAGAGGAAACTCGAGGTGGTTCAGTTAGGGAGTTCGGGAAAGAAGCCCAAGGTATTAGGCCAAAGACCTAGGAGCCAGCATTGCCGCAACCATTGTGACAAATATGACAAGTTGCACGAGGGGACGTACAAGGCGGGGAGTTCAGGCTGCTTCGACTGCGGCCGAACTGGATATGTGAGTAGACATTGTACAACTACTACCACCACCATGACAGTATTAGATATTATTTGCTTTCGGTGTAATCAGAAGGGAAACAAGTGGTCCTAGTGCCTGAGTTTAGCAGAAGCAGGGCAGGTGGTAGCACCCGCCCCTGCTACATTGAGGATTATAGACGGCCGTCATGGACAGGGTGAGGCACCTTGGCGAAGAGTAGGGCCTTTCAGTTGACAGTCGAGGAGGCATGAGCAGCTCTCGACGTGGTGATGGGTATGTATCTTTCCCTTAACTCTTTATTGATATTGATTATTGCTTATGTTTATGTGTTTTGTTATATGATCGTTCTTAGTGAATGGTATATCAGCTTTGGTACTGTTTGATTAGGGTGCCACCCAATATTTTGTGCCGCTCATACTCAACAGGTGATTCTAAGGGGCTCCTGGGGAGCTAGATTGCTCACTTGACATGGAGATAGCAGATAATAGGACCGTTAGGGTTGTGACGGTTCACCGAGGATGTACACTGTAGTTGTTTGATGAGCAGTTTTCTATGGATCTAGTCCCTATTACCCTTAGATGGAATAAGGTGATAGTCGGTATGGATTGGTTGAGCCCCAATGGGTTAGTGATTGACTGCGAGTAGTAGCTAGTGAGGGTTCGCACTCCTAGCGGGGGTGGGTTAGTGATTCAGGGCGAGAGGCCACAGGGTGGACTGACCCTATGTTCAGCAGTGAGGGCGAGGCGCTACCTTTAGCAGGGTTGTGCGGGTTATGTCACCTATGTCATGGATACCTGGGATGATGGTAAGGCGACAGTAAATGATGTACTGGTAGTGCGAGAGTACCTGGACGTATTCCTGGAGGATTTACCAGTGTTACCTCCGGAGAGACAGGTTGAGTTTAAGATTGACCTGGTCCCTGGTATCACGATAGCCAAGTCATCATATCGGTTGGCTCCTCCCGAGATGTAGGGTTTGTCTACATAGCTACAAGAGCTGCTAGACAAGGGATTTATTAGGCCAAGTAGTTCTCCATGGGGAGCCCCGATCCTGTTTATGAAGAAGAAGGACGGGTCACATCACATGTGTATAGATTACTAGGAGCTGAATAAGGTAGTGGTAAAGAATCGTTATCTCCTTCCAAGGATCAATGATTTGTTTGAACAGTTACAGGGTGCATCTTGGTTCTCCAAGATTGATCTGTGGTCGGTTTATCACGAAATGCGAGTCAAGGATAAGGACGTGCAGAAGACAACTTTTAGGACTCTATATATTCATTATGAGTTTGTGGTAATGCCGTTTGGGCTCACCAATGCTCTAGCCACGTTCATGGACCTCAGGAACCATGTGTGTAGACCGATGTTGTATCGGTCTATAATAGTCTTCATCGATGAGATCTTAGTTTATTCCAAGACTCAGGAAGAGCATGAGGAGCACCTGAGGGAGGTGTTGCAGATGCTGAAGAGGGAGAGAATTTTTGCAAAGTTCTCTAAGTGTGAGTTCTGGTTGCACGAGTTGCAATTTCTAGGGCACCTTATCAACCAGAAGGGTATTCTAGTCGATCCGGCCAAGATAGAGGTCGTGATGTAGTGGGAGATTCTGAGGTCTCCAACTGAGATTTGGAGTTTCCTGGGTCTAGCGGGTTATTACCAAAGATTTATTCAGGACTTCTCTAAGATTGCAGTTCCTTTGACCCGACTGACCAAGAAGTCTGTGACCTTCCGCTGGGGGCCTGAGCAACAGGCTGCTTTCGAGACTCTCAGACAACGGTTATGTGAGGCATTGATTCTGACTTTTCCGGAGGGCATTGATGACTTCGTGGTATACTGTGACACTTCTATCACAGGCATGGGTGTATTGTTGATGCAGCGGGGTCACGTGATAGCTTATGCTTCGAGGCAATTAAAGCCTCATGAGGCTAACTATCTGACACATGATTTAGAGCTGGGGGATGTGGTTTTGGCCCTCAAGATTTGACGACATTACCTCTATGGGGTTCGTTGTACCATATACACGGACCACAAGAGTTTGAGGTACCTCATGGATTAGCCGAATCTAAACATGAGGCATCGTCAGTGGTTAGATGTGGTGAAGGACTACGTTTGTGATATCCTTTACCACCCGGGCAAGGCTAATGTGGTGGTCGATGCCCTGAGCCGCAAGGCGGTAGCAGCTCGAATCGGAGACATCTGTCTGAATATGAGAATGATTACCCCTTTGCTGGAGCATATTAGAGAGGCGCATGTTAAGGGGCTAAAGGAGGAGCGCCAGAAGTGCGAGCGGATCATAGGACAGGTGGCCTCCTTTTATTATGAGAGCCGTGGGCTGTTGACCTTGCATGGGAGGGTATGGGCACCATACTGGGGCAGAGTGTGACAAATTCTAATGGATGAGGCCCACAAGTCTAGGTTCTCCATCCATCCTGGGGCGACGTAGATGTATAGAGATCTTCGTCCTGATTGCTGGTGGCCCTGCATGATGCGGGATGTAGCTTGGTATGTTAAGAGATGCTACCTGCAGGAAGGTCAAAGAAGATCATCAGAGGCCTCACAGCAAGACACAACCGTTAGACATTCCTGTGTGGAAGTGGGAAGATATTACCATGGATTTCATTACTAAGCTTCCTAGGACCACACATGGAGTTGATTCGTTGTCGGTCATCATGGAATGGTTGACCAAGCATGCTCATTTTATCCTGATCTAGGAGAACATATCGGCCGAGAAGCTGGTTGAGATTTATGTGCAAGAGGTAGTGGCATGACATGGAGTGCATGTCTTGGTAGTGTCAGAGCGAGATATACGTTTCACTTCCCGATTCTGGAAGCGGTTCCATGACGAGATGGGTACTCGTCTCCACTTCAGCACCGCTTTCCACCCCATATAGACGGACAGAGCGAGAGGATAATTCAGACTCTCGAGGACATGCTTCGTGCATGTGTTTTGGATTTTGGTGGCAGTTGGGATAGGTATTCGTCCATTAGCATAATTTTCGTATAACAACAACAACCATGCCATTATAGACCAACCTCCCTTCGAGATGCTCTATGGGAGGAAGTGTAGGACCCTAATCTATTGGGGCGAGATAGCTCAAAGGGTCATGGAGAGTACTGAGGTAGTACCCAAGACGAAAAAGTGGATCCAACAGGTCTGGAGTAGGCTCTAGACTGCTTAGAGTCGGCAGAAGAGCTATGCCAACAAGCAACATTTAGAGTTGGAGTTTCAGGTGGGCAGCATGGTCCTCCTAAAGGTGTCACCTTGGAAAGCTGTCATACGGTTCCGGAAGCGGGGCAAGCTAGGCCCCAGGTATATCGGCCTCTTCATAGTCATAGCCCAGGTGGGCAAGTTGGCGTACCGATTGGATCTTCTAGCAGAGCTCAGCCAGATCCATAACACTTTCCATGTCTCCTAGCTACGGAAGTACTTAGTGGATGATGTAGCGGTTGTGACTTTAGAGGACATTTAGGTTGATGAGAGCTTGAACTACATCGAGAGACTAGTAGTTATTCTCAATAAGAAGATGAAGGAGCTGAGGAGCAAAAGGGTTGAGCTGGTGAAGGTGCAGTGGCAGCACCGTAAGGGTTCAGAATGGACTTGGGAGCTCGAGGAGGAGATGAGGGAGCACTACCCGAAGTTGTTTCCAGATGCAGCAGACTTCGAGAACGAATTTTAAGTCAAGTGGGGGAGAATTGTAACGCCTTGTTCCTGGTACGCATTTAAAACTGTATTTTGTTTATTTTTAGAGCTACTCGACGAGTTGGGAGCCCCATAATCATCGAGTAGAAGCGGTAATTGGACGCGGGTTTAAAGCCATCTACTCAACGAGTTGAGAGCCCTCGACTCGATGAGTAGGACTATTAGGATGAAACCATAATTTCGGGGTTTTAAACCCTATTTAAGTATCTTATGTTGGGTTAGTGTCTAAGTCCATCACTATTTTGGTATGTACTTGACCCGATGGTGCATGGTCCTTTTGGGTTGCCTTCACCAAAGCAACTTGATAGGATGAATTATGGAGAGAGAGGATTAATTATGATTTATTAATATATTATTAGAATAATATATTAAAGGAGAAATCATATTGTTTAATTAATATTAGTCAAGAATTAATTGATAATTAATTTCGTGGCTAAAAGAGATTAATTAAACTTAAGGGACTGGAATTGTAATTATAAGATAATTGCAATTGGGCTATGGATTACCTTATAATATAAGGTTGGACGAATTCTATGGGAAACCCATTAGAAATCGTCCAAGGCTTATTAAAGAAGGGTCCATGGGTTGCTTAGGGCTTAAGCAGTCAGTTTAGGGTTTCCTAGTTCAAAACCCTAATAGCCTACATGTATATAAAGTGCCCTTAAGCCCCAAAAACGTAAAGAAGACTCCTTCTAGGGTTTGTAGACGTTTTTGGGCAGCCTCTTTCTCTTCTCTTCTTCATCCTCTTGCTCTTGGTGTTTGTGAGCCATTAGAGGAGTGACATTTGTGACTCTAAGCTTTCTAAAGTCATTAGAAGGAGGATTTGAGATTGTTATTGCTACATAATAATCAAGGTAATATATTAAACTCATTGTTATGTTAATATTGATTATCATATGGTAGATCTAGGGTTTAAAGTCTTGGATGAATTGCATGTACAATAGAGAAACCTAGATCCAAGCATTAGGGTTTGTATGAGCACATAGGATGTTCTTATGGCCAAAACCGATCAGTGTTATCAGAGCCTTGATTGGTTTCTATTGTAGTGAAGCCTTGCATGTTCATTCTTGTTGAAAAATTGAAATTTTGGCTTTTTGACTGATGAACTCGGCAAGTTCCAATGTGGACTCGGCAAGTTGGCTCCTACTCGGCGAGTCCATAGAGGAACTCGACGAGTTCGAGCGTCAGAAGGAGGCAGTTTCGGGATTTCTTGTTGTTTTACTCAAAGATACTTGCCTTAACTGTTATGGGTCATTAAAATTCGAATTTTAATCATATTTTGAGTATATCCTTGATTAAACAAAAGATAATTACCAATTGATTAGATGATAACTTCCTTATTTGATTAAAGTTTGATTATTTGTATTAATTGGGTAACTTATCTTGCAAGAAATTGATTTTAGGTCAAATTAGATAATAATTAAATTAATTGTTTAATTTAAGTTATTTGCTATTTGTGCTTTGAAACGTTTCAAAACTTGCCCTCAAGTTTTGGAATTTAAAAGTTGATTAAAAGTTTAATTTAGGAATGTTAGATTCTAAAACCCTAGTATTATTTTGAAAAATTCAAATCACACCCTTATGGTTTTATTAATTAATTAAAGTGTGTAATTAAAAGTGGTTTAATAAATCCATAGAAGTTTTGGTTTACATTTAATTAAAGGTATAATTTTTTTTTAAATTAGACCAACTAGTATTTTAAAAGTGTAAAATACACCCTATATTATATATAACATTAAAAGTCTAACATTATATATATATATATATATATATATATATATATATATATATATATATATATATATATATATATATGTATGAGTAAAAGTTAGTCTTATCGTTAGTAGGCCTCATTCACAAAGCTGGTCTATAAGGGGTGTTTAAGGAAATTGCCTATAAAATGGCGATTGAATGGGTATCCACTCTTACCTACCGCACTCTTGACTAGTGGAGGGTCGTTAGCCGAACGGGTAGGATAGGACAGAAACCTTCCATTATAAGTATATTGAAGTACAAAAGTAACTAAATGTTTTTACAAATTCCCAATCTTAGTTACTTTAGGCAAAAGTGAATTGATGTAATTCCATGAAATTACACTTTGTACCCTTGCGAAGGCGTTAGTGGAGCGTGTGTGGTTAACCGGCACACTAAATGGTTCTAAGCAAAGGTAGCAAAGGGTGACTCAATGTTTTTCATAGTCCGGTGGAGCGTGTGTGGTTAACCGGCACATCAAATAGGTGACTGTAACATGTGGGGGCACCATGTAAGTTTGCATGGTTATTCACACCCGCTTTATGATCCTCGGTGTCCCGGTCGCAAACTAGAGGGGCATATCGAGATTTAAACATGCCATTGAAAGGTTCAATGAATCTCAAAGGATCTAGGAATTTTCAATACATTTAAAACTTAATCGGTTTTTTCGTTTTTCATGGTGGAAAATTAGTGAATCGTCATTCACTACCTTCGAATGTTCTGCAATTTAGGTTACGGCATCCCTCTCCCGAGTTGTAGAATATTGTGTTGGGTCCTAGCCTTAGTATCTCATTTGGGTGATTTATTAAGGACTCAATCAATCAACTAACTTGAATTTATTTTTCTCCCGTTTTGTAGATGTCAAAGTACGACAACTATGGTCTTCCAAAATCCTGTGGAAAAAGCATTCCACATGAAGATGATATTCCACGATTCGATCGAGGAACAAGAAATCATGCTTCACTTCCTCCACCTCCTCCAATTATTCTCCTTAACCCACAAGATCGAAGAATTGAAAGGTTAAATGTCACTAAAGCCCTATTGGAAATGAAACATGAAGATGGTAAACCCGTGTGTGCCCACGTTCTGGGAATGAAATCACACATCGATAGGTTGATAATGTTGGGTGCGTCATCCCCTGATAAGTTGGCTGTGGACTGGGTTCTGCAGTTACTCCTCGAATCATATAATGAGTTCAAAAGAAAGTATCGTATGATGGATCATGACGTAAGCCTCATTGACTTAACTTACATGCTCATTGCTGCTGAATCAGAAATGTTTTGGCAAGGCAATGGAACATATTTGTTGGGAAAGTCAACCAACCATGCTTCAGAGGAAGTTCTAGGAGAACCGACCTGCGTTTGCTGCCAAGTGAAAGGGCGTTGGATACAAGTCTGCCCTAAGAGCCTGAAGAGTCCAGAAGATGGGAGAGTCAAAGAGTATGGTTGTGCTTCAGGTAAAATCCACTATCTAACTCCATTAAGTTCCTATTCGTTGATTCTTGATACATAATGTGATAAGATTGCATTTGAGTGTTTTGCAGGATCAGTGAAAAGAGAGGAAGCTTGATGAAAGAGCAAGATGAGTCTAATCACAAAGAAATGGATCTCGATCACATGGACTTGAAGATTAGATTTTAAGCTTAGAGAGTTATGATAGAGTTGTTAGGAATATTTGACTACATAGTTCTTCAGTTGATTTTGCATTGTAAGGACAAATATTTTCCGCTGCTTTTATGAATAAAATAAATTTTGGTTTGACTCATTTATTTATTTATTTCCTTGGAATGAAATCGTTATGAAAAATTGATGTTCGTATATTTCTACAACGAGTGGATGTGATTCTTAATTATGTTATTTGTGGAAATGTCGAGAATTTACCAAATAGGGAGAGTTTCTCATCACCCAAGTTTCAATTGGATAGAAACTTGGAATCATGCAACTTGGTTGCATGATGAATGAGAAATTTCATATTTGGAAATTAGACTAATTCATTGACAAAGTGTCAAGTGAAGGACTAGGAGATCGAGTACACAAATTTGTGTGTTGATCAAATCCACCACAAGAGTAACAAAGATATTCGTCATGATTTACTAAAGGTTTAGTAAATATGATTATACTTATAAGATTAAGTGTAATTTGAATTGATTGAAAAGGTTTAAATCAATCGTAGAACGAATAAGAAGAATCAAGTAGGCAGAAAGATAAAAGTTTCCCTATTCTAAGAAGAAGGGAGAGTGCCTTTTATTATGTTTTATGATAAGTCTTAATGATTAAGAACCATATCTCAATTGATCATCTAAGTGAGTCTTAGTGCAATGGTATGTCTGAGAAGAGGAATCAAGAATTGAAGAAATGGTTAAATTAAAAAGTCGATCATACATCGTTCCAAAACAAGTCTTAGAGTTAAGATTGTGACATTGAGTGACAAGTCTTAAGAAGGTTTATAACATTCATAAAATGTGGAATTTAAAAAGGTTTTCTTATTCTTGCACATTTGAAATTGGAAAGTTGTGATGTCTTGGATAAGAAAAAGACCAACTAGGACCAATTTAAGAAGTGTTTCGTCTTGATAAAAGGTACACTAACTCTTGAATATTTGGTTATCAAGAAATGTTTATTGACAAGAGAATCTTATATGTCAAGTAGTCAGTGGGAGTGTTAATGGTCTTGAAAGGTTTCAAGAACAAATCAAAATAAACCTTATCGATCATCACTAGCACACGACTTGAGGTTCACGACCTATCGTGCTGACACTATCTTGTTTCTGTGCCATTTCAATTGAGTTAATTATGCATGTGAGTTCTCATTTGAATGCATAAAAGACAAGCACGTTGATCAATGAAAAGTACATTGATAGGAAAGGGTGAGTTTCTTAACTACTTGGAAGACATGGTGGGCACTCGTGGTACCATAAAGGCAAGAAATCAAGATTTAGAAGTATGGTCCATATGAGTTTCGATTTGTCGCAAACTTTGGTTTTGACAAATTCGCATGGATAGGAACACATACACCATTAAAATCTAAGTGTCATAAGATTCCCTCCTTCATTAAGAAAGATTTTAAGAAGATAGTGATTGTGAAATTGTATTCTCACATTCAATTATGGTTACGGTGTCCCTTTCCATGATTCGAATTGTGAGATTTCAAAATTAGTCTGAATTGTTTAGACACACATATAAGCTATCTAAGACATAGGTGTATAAGTTTGAGAAGCTTAGATAAAGGATTATCAAAGCATTAGATATTAGAAACATGAACTTAAGAAATTCAATAGGTATTGCTTTCTGGAAGTTAAGCTGTTTCTGAATACATGTCAAAGCTAGTGGGAGCATAAGAGTTATGCTTATGTTTATAATAATCATCGTGATACTGGGAGCATAAATGTTATGCTTGTATGATTATTAAAGCAAGTATTGCAAGTTAGCAATATTAATTATAGAAAACAAGAGTCATACTTTGCAAAGTTGTAAGGGTTGAATAGTTGTTTTTCTATAATTAAGGGAGAGAATATTATGCTTCATTTCAAATCTAAAAGCCTAGGTTGTGGAATGTTAATAAATTTAGTCAAGGATACATAATGCGTTCTCAAATTTCGATTATGATTATGGCATCCTTCTTCATAGTTCGAATTGTGAGAACGTGACACATAAAATATTATGGCAAATGATTGATAAAATATCGTATCTTTATGTAAGAACATTATGCATCGTGTCCCATACGCTTCGGGTAAAGGATCGATTGCAAATGCTATAATATTTGACCATTCTACAAATTTTCCAAATGTCTAGCGCATTTAGAGGGAAAAAAAGACAAGAATCGTTTTTGACTAAGAACGATCCAAAGCTCGCTGAGGATTGGTCGCTTGTGAGTAGTTGGAAGTATGATATTGGATGGACCATATCGACATTATTATGAATAGATAAGATTTTATTAAGAATGAGTTGTCATATGGAAAAATATGGAAATGTTTCTATATTGGGAGTTGGATATTGAGAATCTATATTAGAAATTTTATGCAAAAGGATGTTCAAAGAAATGTACTTTGAGTGAGAGACATCATGTCTATGGAATTGTATTGTAACAATCATAGAGAACTTTGTAATTTCATTGCAAATAGTCATTGTGACTTTTGTGTTATGACATTAGGAAAGGATCATTGCATAAAATATTAAAATCTAGCATATTCTATAAGTGGCAAGAATTTGATATTCTTACACTTGTAAAAAGGATTGGGAGTTGTGAAATGAGTATGACTGGAAATGTGTTCATTTGGTCTATTTCACAAAGTAAGAACCGTAGGTAAACATTGTGTGCATGCTAAGAGCATGGGATAAGTGTTGTAATAATTCAAGTAAGAAGTTGATTACATGAAACAACAAATAATGAGTAATCGATATGGTGATAAATAAAAGGTGTTTTATTTATACTCAAAGGTTTGGGGCCATATGGGATTAGTATTATCCTTGTGTTTCACTTTGAATGTTTTGACTTCCTGAATAATTTAATTGGTTCAGAACAGTCAAATTATTCGAACGGACCACAGTCGTTCAAATGTTGGAAGTAGGTATGAATGAAGACTGTCGTGAATTGGTGTGTGGATTGTCTAAAGTGTATTAGACATAAGCAAATGTTTGTTGCAACGTTCATGAGTGCTTATGAATATGATTTGAGCATTGGATCAAACCCACGCTCACTTGGATCACTTCATGAATTGTATCACGAGTGATTGGTGAGACGATAATATTGTATATTCTTGAAACCGAGATGTGTGAGTTGTATTTTGCGAGTCGGTTACACATTGATAATATGTAAACGCACCAGTAACTTGGTGTCATAAAACATATTATTGTGTGTGATTCGGTGAGTAAGTGCAAGCGAGCATTGAATCACAGTTTATCCGTTCCTTTTATTCAAAGTAGGATAAAAGCAATATCTTTGGGCCCCTCGATGATTTAGTGATGGTACCTAAGCGCTTGGCCAAGCCGGGACTAAATTGGTGTGTTCAATTGTAGTCTGTTGTCAGTCATCATAAATCAGAAGTCAGGAAATAGTATAGAGAGAATGATTAAGTTCATGTCTCATATCTATACGATATCTAGAATGGAGGAATGTATGATCCCTTATCTAAAGGACACGCGTATCTGATAAGATCAGAGTTGACAGTGGCTTTAGAAAGCTACGATTGCAGATCAGGATCTGAAGTCATTCGCAGAATAGTTATTAGACTTATCCAAGTGGGAGACTATTGGGTTAGTGTCTAAGTCCATAACTATTTTGGTATGTACTTGACCCGATGGTGCATGGTCCTTTGGGGTTGCCTTCACCAAAGCAACTTGATAGGATGAATTATGGAGAGAGAGGATTAATTATGATTTATTAATATATTATGAGAATAATATATTAAAGGAGAAATCATATTTTTTAATTAATATTAGTCAAGAATTAATTGATAATTAATTTCGTGGCTAAAAGAGATTAATTAAACTTAAGGGACTGGAATTGTAATTATAAGATAATTGCAATTGGGCTATGGATTACCTTATAATATAAGGTTGGACGAATTCTATGGGAAACCCATTAGAAATCGTCCAAGGCTTATTAAAGAAGGGTCCATGGGTTGCTTAGGGCTTAAGCAGTCAGTTTAGGGTTTCCTAGTTCAAAACCCTAATAGCCTACATGTATATAAAGTGCCCTTAAGCCCCAAAAACGTGAAGAAGACTCCTTATAGGGGTTGTAGACGTTTTTGGGTAGCCTCCTTCTCTTCTCTTCTTCATCCTCTTGCTCTTGGTGTTTGTGAGCCATTAGAGGAGTGACATTTGTGACTCTAAGCTTTCTAAAGTCATTAGAAGGAGGATTTGAGATTGTTATTGCTACATAACAATCAAGGTAATATCTTAAACTCATTGTTAGTTTAATATTGATTATCATATGCTAGATCTAGGGTTTAAAGTCTTGGATGAATTGCATGTACAATAGAGAAACCTAGATCCAAGCATTAGAGTTTGTATGAGCACATAGGATGTTCTTATGGCCAAAACCCATCATCTTAATCCCCACCTTTTGACCTCATTTCCAGCCTCTAAGTCCTAAACCCTAATCCAAGAAACCCTAGATCATTTTGTGAATGTGTGAGCCATTTTTGAGTGATTTTGTGTGTTCTTGAAGCTAGAAAAAGAAGGAGCTAGAAGGTTCAAGGAGAAGGTTGTAGATCCAGGGATTTCCTACCATCCTCATCACTTTCTGTTAATCAAGTCTCTAACTTGATCATTCATTCATTAGATGTACTAACTTCCATTTTTATAAGGGTTTTGATCCATGAACCTTGGTCTTTGGGATTTGGACATCCCAAATGGCTTACATTTCAGATCTGTGATCTAGAAAGGGCTCCATGGCATAAAAGTGCATACTTTATGACCATGGAAGCCCTTGCAAGTTTAAAAACGTTATTATGGCCTTTTTAGCCCAAAAGGCCATGCATGAAGATAAAGGTGGGAACTTTTGTTGGATAAAGTGTGTAAGTCCATAACTATATTGGGTATGTACTTGACCCGGTTTAGCATGGTCCATTTGGGTTGCATGGCATCAGAATAATTGGTTAGACAAATGAAAGAAGAATACTTATGGTTTTGTTGGATAAGGTGTCTAAGTCCAAAACTATTTCTGGTATGTACTTGACCTGACCCGGCATGGTCCATTTGGGTTGCATGACACCATGCAATTAGATAGACTAAATGAGAGAAATAACACTTGTGGTTTATTAATATATTATAAGTTTTAATATATTAATAGTATTATTTAATTAGTTTGATCAAGAATTAATTAAGTGATCAAAAGATAACTAATTAAATATATGGATTGATTAAGTAAATCATTAGGGGTGAAAACGAGTCAAGCTACTCGCGAGCTACTCGGGATCAGCTCGCTAAAAGCTCGATTCGAAACCGGTTTTAAAAGAGCCCGAGCCCAGCTCGAGCTTAATATTAAGCTCGTTTATTAAATGAGCTCGAGCTTATGTAACTAAGCTCGATTAGGCTCGTGAGCCTAAACGAGCCTTTATATTATATAATTTATTATTATTTTCTTATATTAAAATAAAAACATATTTAGGAAATTGTGGATTTCGGGTATTAGTAAACAAGCTTCTCAACGAGCTTGAGCCAAGCTTAAGCTTATTTAGGCACATCGAACGACAAACGAGCCGAGTCCGAGCCCGAGCCGAGCTTGTATAATTCTTTACGAGCTCGAGCCGAGCTCAGTAAAAGAAAGCTCGAATCGAGTCGAGCTTGAACTCGAGCCTCGTATAACTTAAACGAGCTCGAGCCGAGCCTAGCCAGGCTCGGGCTCGGCTCGGCTCGTTTGCGCCCCTATAAATCATCCATAACTTATATATTGGGCTTAAAGGCTCCATGGATTATCAAGTTGGGTTAAACCCATAGGATGCTCCATGGGAGTTACAAACCCATGGTTCATGGAAATGAAGATTTATGACACATTAGCGTTTACATGGTGTAACCCTAGATGTGTCTATACTATATAAGGAACATACTATCGAGAAAAATCGGCTACACATGAACAAGTGAGGGCTAGGCTGATTTTTGCAAGTGTAAGATTCTCTCAAAGTTTACTCCTTTGCATTTGGTGTTGTGTGAAGAATTTGAGGCATCACACTTGGGGTGCTAGGCTCATAAGGTTTCAAGGATCATAATCAACAACAAGGTAAGTTATTCTATCTTTCATTCAAGTTAAAAATTGTTCCCCATGTATGCTAGATAGGAATATAACCTTGGAGTTCAACTTTGCATGATAATTAGACAAACATAGATCTAAGGTTATTAGGGTTGCATGTACACTTAAGATGTGTTAGAATGCTCAAATCCCATCAGTGGTATCAGAGCCTAGGCTTGTTTGTTTGTTATTTGTGCAAAATTGTGTTAAAAAATCAACAACCTTTTTGCTGTCTGATCAGTGAACTCGCCGAGTCCATGGGGGGACTCGACGAGTTCAATTGTATACTCAACCTACTCGTCGAGTTGGTTCATGCACTTGACGAGTAGGAGACCCTGACATCAGATTTTCAACTTTTGTTGCTGGAAATGGACTAGAAACATTACCCTAAACTGTTTTGGTACTTGAAAACTTGTTTTAGATGGTGTAATGTTTATGCTAATCCATTTAAAATGGCAATTATCAAAATTACAAGTTTTTAAGTTTAATTTTTGATTCTTGAAAGTGTTCATATTCATGTTCTTGAACTTATGATGATTAGATGATCATAGGAATTACTTTTAACCTTCATGGTAGTTTAATTGATGATCCTAATGTGTTTTAATCTAGTCCATAACTTGTCCTCATGTTATGGAAAACCAAAAGTCACACTTTTATTAAAGCCATTAAAAGAACACAATAGTTATAAAAATGAAGAGTTAAAAAACCTAATATCTATATTTCGTTTTTCATGGTGGAAATTGGTGAATCGTCATTCACCTAGCTTTCAAATATGTTATAACTTGGATTACGGAATACCTCTTCTAAGTTATAATATATTGTGATTGGATCCTAACCTTAATATTACATTTGGGTGTTTTATTAAGGACTCTCTTAATATCTAAACTAATCTTGTTCTCTTTTTTCAGATGTCTTCAAAGAATGCTGCTTCTGGCTCTAATCCTAATGGATCCTTTACCCTTATGAACTTGTATGGGAAAATCGATGAGACCACTGCAACTCCTCAGGAGATCGCTGACTTCCAGGCACATGAAAGGGATGCTACCAAAGTGGCATGCATCATGTTGGCACCATGACAACGGAACTCCAAAACTCCTATGATGACTTTTCCCTTTTGAAATGCACCAAGATCTGATGGAAAGAGACCATCAAAGTGCAAGACAAGAGAGGTATGAAATCATCTGCTCCATGATAACAACCATGATGAAGGACGGGGAATCCATCACGAGCCACATGCAGAAAATGCAAAGGTATGTGGATCGATTGCTGAAGCTTAATGTGAACTTCCCTGAGGAGCTTGCAATAGATATTATTTTGCACTCCTTACCATCGTACTATGATCAATTCTGCATGACATATCACATGAATAAGGAAGAGGTCACACTCAGCAAACTTCAGGGACTCCTCAAGACCGCAGAAACAGGTCTTAAGGGTAAGTCGGTTGTTAACACTCCTACTCCAAACTCCACCCCGGTTTTGGCAATCGGGAAAGGTTGAGGGAAGAAGAGAAAGAGCTCTTCGAAGGGTACCAAGTCTAGCACCCTTGATGGCTCTTCTTCAAGTGGAACCAAGAAAGGTTTTGTCACTCCTTCTTCTGACCCAAAAGAGGCTGAATGCTTCTATTGCCATGAAAAATCACATTGGAAGCGGAACTGCCCAAAGTACTAGCAAGATGTAAAGGATGGGAAAGTTAAACCCAGCCATGCAGGTATTTACACTATCTTATCTAATAACTCACCCCATTTAACTCTTGGGTCCTTGATACCGGTTGTGCTATTCATATCTATTCTGATTTGCAGGGACTAAGAAGAAGTGAGAATGTGGAGCATGGAAGAATAAACTTAATCACGGGGAATACGAAAGCTTTACCTGTCACCAAGATTGGAGTTTATACTTTATCGCTAAGTAGTGGGTTTAGTTTAGATTTGAATAAATGTTGCTATTCACCAGAAATGGCAAGAAATATTATTTCCTTTCATGCATTGTATAAACAAGGTTTTAACTTTTCATTTGATAATGAAGTTGGTTCGATTAATGCTTTCTTTAATAATGTTCTTTATTTTAAAGCATTACCTTGTGATGGTGTGTATGAAACTGTATTCGTGGTTGATAACTTAGGAAATAATGTTTTGTGTATTGATTCTGTTAATGATAATAACTTGGATAAAGCGTCATTATGGCATTGTCATCTTGGACATATAAGCAAGAAACGCATAGGCCAACTCCAAAAGGATGGAGTCCTGGAGTCATTTGACCTAAAGTCAGATGATAGTTGCGAATCATGCTTACTTGGAAAAATGACAAAGTCACCCTTCACAGGTTCTTATGAGAGGAGTGAAGGTTTGTTGGATCTCGTACACACAGAAGTGTGTGGAGCCTTCAAACATGCTACAAGGGATGCTAATCATTATTATTTGACTTTTACTGATGATTACAATAGATATGGATATGTCTACTTAATCAAGCATAAGTCAGAGACTTTCAAAAGGTTTAACGAATTTAAACAGGAAGTTGAGAATCAATTGGGCAGGAACATCAAGATGCTTCGATCTGATCGAGGTGGTGAGTATCTTAGTTCAGAGTTCCTCGACTATCTTAGGGAATGTGGGATTGTCTCACAATTGACACCTCCCAGGACACCGTAGTTGAATGGTGTGGCTGAGAGGCGTAATCGAACCTTGTTGGATATTGTTCGTTCCATGATGAGTCGAGCTTTGCTACTAATCTCATTTTGGGGGTATGCCTTAGAGACTACCGCCCATATCCTTAATCTCGTCCCTAGAAAGAAAGTTGCCAAAACTCTTCATGAGATGTGGACTGGTAAAGCACCCAAACTAGACCACATCAAGATTTGGGGTTGCGAGGCTTTCGTGAGACGCGAGACTCTTCATGAGATGTGGACTGGTAAAGCACCCAAGCGTTAGGTGTATTTTAATCGGCTACCCACAACAATCCTTTGGTTACCTCTTCTACAGACCTAGTGAAAATGTGGTCTTTGTATCAAGAAGGCCTGTCTTTGAGAGAGAGAGAGTTTATAAGCCACGGAAACAGTGGGAGACAAGTTGACCTTGAAGAAATTCAAGAGTCAAGTGGTGAAGGAACTTCAAACCCTAGCACTCAACTTGAGGAGGAAACTCCTATTAAGAAAATTGACATGTCTGTACCTCTGAGGCGTTCCACAAGGGTTAGGAATGCACCTGAGCATTACTATGGATTCCATATTATTGTAGAAGGTGATACACTTATCTGTGATGAAACACTGATAGGTCTGGATGAACCTAATAGTTACGCGGAAGCCATGGCAGGCCCTGAGTCAGCTAAGTGGAAAGAGGCAATGGACAACGAGATACAGTCCATGTATGACAATCAAGTTTGGAACTTGGTTGAGAATGTACCAGGTCGTAAGACTGTAGGGTGCAAATGGATCTTCAAGAAGAAGACCGACCTGGGTGGTAATGTACACACTTATAAGGCACGACTAGTCGCAAAGGGTTTCTCACAAACTCCGGGAGTTGATTATGATGAGACTTTTTCTCCAGTAGCCAAGATTAAGTCTATTAGGGTTCTGTTAGCCATAGCTGCATTTCATGATTGTGAAATATGGCAAATGGATGTCAAAACTGCTTTCCTTAGTGGAAAGTTGGCTGAGGATGTTTACATGAGTCAGCCATAGGGTTTTGTCAATACAGAGTACCCTAATAGAGTGTGTAAGCTTGAGAAATCCATTTATGGATTAAAGCAAGCACCTCGCAGATGAAATCTTTGCTTTGATGAGGAAGTCAAAGAATTTGGCTTTTCTAGGAGTGAAGATGAATCTTGTGTATATGTCAAGGCTAGTGGGAGTATAGTTAGCTTTTTGGTATTGTATGTGGATGACATACTACTCATAGGAAATGACATCCCAACTCTACAGGAAGTTAAGTCCTGGCTTGGGAAGTGTTTCTCTATGAAGGACCTAGGAGAAGCTGCCTATATTCTAGGGATAAGGATCTTGAGAGAACGGAGTAAAATACTAATTGTACTTAGTCAGAATACCTACTTGGATAAGGTGCTGAAGAGATTCGGCATGAAGGACTCCAAGAAAAGGATGTTACCCATCTAGAGTAACGTCAGATTGAGTAAGACACAAAGCCCTAGTACTGAGGCTGAGATAGCAGAAATGAGTCGAATACCTTATGCTTCGGCCATAGGATCGATCACGTATGATATTGTTGGATTAATGTCTAAGTCCATAACTATAATTGGTAAGACTTGACCCGACCCGACATGGTCCATTTGGGTTGCATGGCATCATGCACTTGGATAGACTATAATGAGAGAAATAAGACACTTATGGTTATTAATATATTATAAGTTCTAGTATATTAATAATAAGAATAATAAGATTATTTAATTAGTTTTGATCAAGAATTAATCTAGGATTAATTAAGTGATCAAAAGAAGACTAATTAAATATATGGGTTGATTGTGTAAATCATCCATACTTGTATAGTGGGCTAATGCTCCATGGATAATCAAGTTGGGCTAAAACCCATAGGATGGTCCACGGATGCTCCATGGTGTATTTGAACCCATGGATCCAAGGAAATGGAAAGTCATGATAATTAGGGTTTACCCTAATTGTAACACTATATAAAGATCTTATTCTTGAAAAAATCGGCCACTAGAGCGAGTAATAGAAGGGCTAGCCGATTTTCATGGAGTGTAGATTTCTCTCAAGTTATTCCAAGTGTATTTGGTGTTGTGTGAACCATTTGAGGTGTCACACTTGGGGCACTAGGCACTCAAGCTTCATGAAGACTTTCTACATGAAAGAGGTATGTATTCTATCTTGTTATATTCATTATTTTATATGCTAGATTAGGATAATACCTTGGATGTTCATATTTGTATGTATAATAGAGAAAACATAGATCCAAGGTATTTAGGGTTGCATGTACACTTAGGAGTGTTAGAATGCTCAAAACCCAACAGTGGTATCAGAGCCTAGGCTTATTTCTTGTTATACTTGCAAAAGAAGCTGGAAAATCGAGTTTTGATGCTGTCTGCCCAGCAGACTCGCCGAGTCCATGAATGGACTCGCCGAGTCCAAGGCAAAAAACATCCAACTCGCCGAGTTGGTTCGTGCACTCGACGAGTTGGACCCCCAGACAACATAAATTCGACTTTTTTGGCTGGAGTTGGACTAGGAACATTACCCTAAGATGTTTTTGGACTTATAAACTTGTTTTTGATGTGGTAATGTTCATGCTAATCCAATTTCAAAGATAATTGTCAATAGATTCATGTTTTGTATTAGTTTAAGGTTTAGACTAATTACATGAAAAAGTTTGATTTGAATTATCTTGTTCTTATGAGTTGCTTAGAATAATAGAAAAATTGAGTGAAATAGTTGTTTTCAATCCAAATTAATCTAAGAGTTGATTCTAAAATGTGTTTTTGTAACTTGTCCTCAAGTTATATGAAAATTCACATTTAAGTTTCATAAAACTCATAAAAGTTGGCAAAGGTTACAAAAAATGAAGAGTCTAGTTCTAATTAAATGGTTTTATGACTCCATAACTTGTCCTCAAGTTATGGAGGACCAAGAGTCTCTTCATTAAATAATGAATAAAAAAAATGTAACCTTAATTAATTCCATAAGTTATAAAATAAAGAAAAGTTAATTCTTTTATTAGTTTAAAGTTTTCCATAACTTGTCCTCAAGTTATGGAACTTGAAGAGTTTTTTGATTAAAACTACTTTAAACACATAAATTATGGAATTAATTAGTTTTGAATAGTTTCAAAACTTGCCCTCAAGTTTTGGAATTTGAAAAGTCTTCACTTATGAATACTTTAATTCCAAGTTAGCCCTTAGAATTTTAAAGAGTTAAAATTCAACCCTTATACTTTATAATATTATAAGTTAATAATATATATATGTATAAGAGTAAAGTCAGTCTTACCGCTAGTACGCCTCATTCACGAAGCCGGTCTATAAGGTGGGTATAAGGTTGTTGCCTATAAAATGGCAACTTAATGGGTGTCCACTCTCACCCACCGCTTGCTTGACTGGTGGAGGGTCCTTAGCCGAACGGGTTTGACAAGACTATAATTCTCCCTTCATTAAAAGTATTAATGATAAATACTAAGTAACTAAACTTTTAATAATACCCAATCATAGTTACTTAGGAAAATGTGAATAAGGTGCTAATCCATGAAATTACACTTTGCACTTTGTTTAAGTTGGTTAGTGGAGCGTGTGTGGTTAATCGGTGCACTAACTCGTATTTAACAAGGTAGGCAAAGGGTAACTTAATGTTTATCATAGTATCGATGGAGCGTGTGTGGTTAACCGGCACATGGATTGAGGGGTAAACACTTAAGGGTACCAAGTAATTTGCATGGTTACTTCACACCTTGTTTTGTGATCCTTGGCATCCCAGTCACAAAACCTGAAGGGCACACTCGAGATTGAAACATGCCATTGAACAGTTCAATGAATCTCAAAGATCTAGGATTTTCAAATCCAATTAAAACCTTATAATACATTTCGTTTATCTTGGTGGAAATTGGTGAATCGTCATTCACCTACCTTCAAATATTTTATAGCTTGGATTACGGCTTACCTCTTCTAAGTTATAAAATAGTTTGTTGGGTCCTAGCCTTAATATTTCATATTGGGTGTCATATTAAGGACTTAAGATCAACTATCTTGAATATCTCCCAAAAGATGTCTGCTTTAGACATTTATGATCTTCCCAAATCTCTTGAAACAAGCTTTCCTAATGAAGATGATGTCCCATGGATATCATACTTCTTTCACCTCTTCAAATTATTCTCCCCAACCCACAAGTTCTTGAAAAGTTTAAGGTCACTCAAGCCCTATTGACAAGGCAAGGTCTAGGTGTGGTCACATCTTGGAGATGTAGTCACAAATTGATAAGCCGGGAGAGTTGGGTGTCAAAGTCTTGAGAAAGTTGGTGGTTCAACTACTTTCTAAGTCACATAGTGAGTTCTTTTGGAACACCTATGAAACAGACTATGACAAAACCCTTAATGATCTTATCTATTTGATAAGATCAACTTCCTAAAACTTTATGGACATTGACAATGATGATATTGGATATCTAGTAAAGCTCTCTCTTCCCAGTGGAAAGGGATCGGCCATAGTCAACTGGGTTGACCAAATGGTAAAGAGAAAAGCTAAGTCTATGATAGTCCCGTGTACCATTATCAAAGGGTCCATATGTTTATATTGCCAAAGAAAGGGGCATTGGTTGCGAAGCTGCCAAATTTACCTAAGGATGTTAAAGTCAATAAGTTTGACTCTACTTCAGGTAAAGTCCACTATCTAACTCTATTAAGTTTTTATTATGAGATTCTTGATACATGATGTGACTGGGTCACATGGTGATGTTTTAAGAATCAAAGAAAAGTGAAGAAACTTAAAGAAAGAATATGCTGAATCTGATCGCGTAGATGGATTTCTATCGCATAGTTTGAAGATTGGATTCTTGAGCTACTTCTTAGGAGTTATGATATATTGCTTAGGAATAGATAACAACAAGTTTTCATATGGATTGTGAGGATAAGTTTTTCCGCAAAGTTTTAAAATAAAAGAAAATTTTTGATTTTATTTATTTTAAAATATCCTTACAATGGCATTTGAGGAAAAATTGTTGCTTATATGATTCCATTAATAGCAAGAGTGGAAATATGAAATTGATTCTTTCATTTGTGGTAATGTCTAAATTTACCAAATAAGGAAAGATTCTCATCACCCAAGTTTCAATTGGACCGGGACTTGGAATCATGCAAATTGTATTGCATGATGAATGAGAACTTTCAAGTATTGGAAAAATTAAGACTAATTACTTGTTCACATGGATGTGTGAGTCAAGTAAAGGACTAAGGGATCGAGTACACATTCTTGTGCACTGATTAAATCCACCACAAAAGATTGATAAAACTATTCGTCATAGTTTACAAAAGCTCAGTAAATATGAATATACTTACAAGCTTAAGTGTAACTCTGAGACATTGGAAAAAGGTTCCAATGTATGATAGAGCGAATAAGAAGAATCAAATTAGGCAAAAGGATAAAAGTTTCTCAAATCTGAAAAGATGGGAGAGTACTTTAGTATCAGTTTTGTGATCATCTTAATGATTAAGAAACCATAGCACAATTAGTTCTCTAAGGAAATCTTAGTGCATTCTTATGACTAAGAAGAGGGATCTTGAATTGTTGAAATGGTTAAATCAAGAAGATGAGTCATACTTCGTTCCAATACAAGTCTTAGAGTCATACTCCAAGATTGTAACTTGAGTGACATGTTTCAAAGAAGGTTTAAAACACTTGTTAAATGTAAGAGTAAAAGTTTTCTACTCTTGTACATTTGAAATTGGTAAGTTGTGATGTTTTGGATAAAACAAAGACCAACTTAAGCCAATTGTGTGAAGTGTTTGTCTTGGTTAGAATCAACACTATCTCTTGAATAACTGACAAGAAAGTCTTATAGGTCAAGAGGACAGTGGGAGTCTTAAAGGTCTTGAAAGTCTCAAGAACTAATCAAGAATAGAACCTGAAGTTCTTCACTAGCTCACGACTTGAGGTTTATAACCTATCGTGTTGACATATTTTGTGCCTATTCCAGTTAAAGTTGGCTTTGCATATGAGTTCTTAGAGTTCTCAATTTGTTGCACAACAACTTGGAAGCAATGGCAGGCCCTTGAGCTGCCAGGGGGCAAGAAATTAATATTGCGTTCAATCCATATGAGTTTGGATTTGTCATTATCCTTGTCTTGTGACTATGGCTATGACAATTCACATGGATAAGAACACATACACCAGCAAATCTAAGTGTCATAAGGTTTCTCTCCGATTCATGAAAATGATGGTGAGGAAACACTTTCACTAAGTAGATTTTAGCTAGATAGTAATTGTGATATTTGCATTCTCAAAGTCGTTAGTGGAGCATGTGTGGTTTACCGGCACACTAACCTGGACTTGTGAGAAGTGGCAAAAAGGTCCAACCATTATGATTACGACATCCCTCTTCATAATTGTTTAGATACACAAGTGTGCTATCTAAGGGAAGGTGTATGATTTTGATAAAGTCTTATCAAAACAATCTAGTATCATAAATCTGAACTTTGGTAAGAAAGTCAATGAAGTATTGATTTCTAGAAGTCCAGCTGATTTTTGAGTACATGTCAAAGCTAGTGGGAGCATAAGTGTTATGCTAATAATCATCATGTTAGTGGGAGCATGATAATTATGATAAGTATTGCAAGTTAGCAATGTTAATTATAGAAAACAAAAGGTTTCAATTGGGAAAAGTTGTTTTGCTATAATTAAGGGAGAGGAAATTATACTTCATCTCAAATCTATAAGCTTAGATCGTGAGGTTTTAATCATTTAGTCAAGGATATATATATGAATTTCATGTTGGAATGGTTCAACATAAGGAAATTCTGTATATGGGTCCATTATTTGCGTTCTAAAATTCTATTATGATTACGGCATCCCTTTTCATAATCTGAATTATGAGAACTTGGCAAATTGAAATGGAAATGTTATAGCAATAGACTGGATTAGTCTTTATGTGAGACATCATGAATCGTGTCCCATATGCTTCGGATATAGGATCGATTACATGTGCTATACATTCATCCTTTCTAAAATTTTCCAAATGCCTGGGGCATTAAGAAGGGAAAAGGTTTAGAACTGGATATGACTAAAAGGATTAAACAATTGTCGAGGACAATCTAAGGTTTACCAAAGATTGGTTTCTCAAGGACAGTTGGAAGTATAGTGATAATTTTGGAAGGACCATATTGACATAGTCTGTAAGGAGGCAACTCTTGTTCAGAAGTGATAGTCAAAATGGAATCTAGAAATGTTTCAAAGTTAGAATTTTCTATCTGTTTAAGATTAGGAAACTTAATGCAAGAAGGATGTTTCCAAGGAGCTGATCTCTTTTGGAATACTCTGTAATGATTGTTGTCAAGTCTTTCTGACTTTGTGCATAATCATTACAAGAGGATCAATGCATATAAGTTTAGAATCTAACAGATTTCAGTAAATGACATGAATTTGGAATTCTTGTATTTGCAGTAAGGATTTGGGAGTGTGAAAAGAGAATCATTGAATTTATGTTCAATGGATCTAGTTCACAAAGTAAAGATCATAGACAAACATAGTATGCATACTTGGTGTATGGCATGACTAGTGTTTAGAAAACATAGTGTACATGCTTGGAGCATGGGACAACTATTGTTTTAAATTCAAGAATAAAGTTGATAGCTAAAACAGTATACAATGAATAATGTGTAATCATATGGTGATAAATAAAAGGTGTTTTATTTATGTTCATAAGTTTTGATACCATATTGGATTCAATTATTATTGTGTTTCATTTTGCATGTTTTGACTTCCCGAATAAACTAGGTTATTCTTCCGGAATGACTAAGTTATTCAAACCATCCATAGTCGGTAATATGTCAGAAGTAGATATGAATTAAGACTGTCATGGGTTGGCTTGTAGAGGTCTAAGGTGTTGGACATCGGGCTACAACACTCATGAGTGCTCATAAGTTCTGAGTATTGGATAACCCGCGCTCATTGGAATCACTTCATGGATTTTATCATGAGTGATCATGAGATGATAATATCTTATATTCTTCAAACCTAGAGATATGAGTTGTTACTATGAGTTGGTTGTACATTGATTGCATGAAAACGCATTTGGTAACTCGGTGCTATAAAACGTGCCTTTGTGTATGATTCAACAAGTAGTAGAACAAGCCATATGAGTCGAAGTTTATCCATTCCTTTTACCTTCGGGATAAAAGCGATATCTATGGGCCCCTCGATGATTTGATGATGACAAATGGAAGTGCTCGGCCGGGCCAGGACGGATTTGATTTTTTCAATTAGTCAGTCATCATAAATTGGAAATCGGGAAACAACAAATGGACAGAGAGAATGATTATAATCCATGTCTCAGTTCATATGATATCTAGAATGGAGAAATATTTGATCCCTTATCTAATGGACAAGTCATTCACAAAGGTCAGAGTTCATCTACAAGGTCAGAGTTCGACAGAAGTTTTTGAGAGCTAGGATTTCTAGTCGGTTCCTGAAGTCATACGCAATATTAGTTTTAGACTTATCCAAGTGGGAGACTGTTGGATTAATGTCTAAGTCCATAACTATAATTGGTAAGACTTGACCCGACCCGACATGGTCCATTTGGGTTGCATGGCATCATGCACTTGGATAGACTATAATGAGAGAAATAAGACACTTATGGTTATTAATATATTATAAGTTCTAGTATATTAATAATAAGAATAATAAGATTATTTAATTAGTATTGATCAAGAATTAATCTAGGATTAATTAAGTGATCAAAAGAAGACTAATTAAATATATGGGTTGATTGTGTAAATCATCCATACTTATATAGTGGGCTAATGCTCCATGGATAATCAAGTTGGGCTAAAACCCATAGGATGGTCCATGGATGCTCCATGGTGTATTTGAACCCATGGATCCCAGGAAATGGAAAGTCATGACAATTAGGATTTACCCTAATTGTAACACTATATAAAGATCTTATTCTTGACAAGATCGGCCACTAGAGCGAGTAATAGAAGGGCTAGCCGATTTTCATGGAGTGTAGATTTCTCTCAAGTTATTCCAAGTGTATTTGGTGTTGTGTGAACCATTTGAGGTGTCACACTTGCGGCACTAGGCACTCAAGCTTCATGAAGACTTTCTACATGAAAGAGGTATGTATTCTTTCTTGTTATATTCATTATTTTATATGCTAGATTAGGATAATACCTTGGATGTTCATATTTGTATGTATAATAGAGAAAACATAGATCCAAGGTATTTAGGGTTGCATGTACACTTAGGAGTGTTAGAATGCTCAAAACCCAACAAATATGACGTGTATTCGACCTGATGTAGCATTTTCCTTGAGCATGGTTAGCAGGTATCAGGGGAACCCTAGCAAGGCACACTGGATTGCAGTAAAGAATATCCTCAAGTACCTACAGAGGACTAAGGACTGGGTCCTTACCCTCGGTGGGAGTGATGACTTGAGAGTTGTATGGTATAGTGATGCTAGCTTTTAGACTGATAGGGATAATTTCCGCTCTCAGTCTGGCTGGGTCTTTACCTTAAACGGAGGAGCAATTTCTTGGAAGAGTTCCAAGCAAGAAATAGTGGCTGATTCAACTTGTGAATCAGAGTATATAGCAGCTAGCAAGGCAGCAAAGGAGGCGATATGGCTGAAGAACTTCATTGGAGACCTTGGAGTTGTACCAGCTATTAAAGAGCCAATGGATATTTTCAGTGATAGTGAAATTGCAGTTGCCTTAGACAAGGAACCAAGGGATCATGGGAGATCCAGACACATTGACATAAAATACCATTTCATTAGACAACAAATAGAAGAAGGACTGCTCATGGCAAAGAGGGTATCATCGGATAAGAATCCAGCAGATCCCCTCACGAAGGGACTGACTCGGGTTAAGCATCTCCAGCATGCTCGGAGCATAGGGCTGAAGGATGATATTAGATTTAGTAGTTAGATAACCTTGAAATTTGTAAAGTGTAATTGACATTAGATGATGAATAAAGGGTGTTTTATTTATGAGTAAAGTGTTGCTATCTCTTGTCGATCGTTTACTATATTTCTTTTGCATGTTTTGTCACACCCCAAAACCAAGAACGGCGGAAACGTTCTGGGGCGGAGGACGTCATGTAAAGTATCACAAAACAGTAAATGTAAATAAGCAAACAACATCATCCATTGCATTAAATATATAATTTTAATAAAAGTGTGTTCTGTACAGTTTTAGACACCAAAAATATAAGGTAAATCAAAATAATAATATGATGAGTCTTGGATGTGCTCCATCTTCTCAAAAGCTGGCCTCGGTACCTGCCTACTGATGACCTGAGAATACAAGTTATTTTGAAAGAGTTTATCAACATTAAGCTGGTGAGTTCATAAGTATTTTAGTGTCGATGTTTGTTATCAAAACGTTTGAACCTGTTGTAAGTATAAGTTGTAAATTGTATGTAAGTGTTTGTAAAAGTTTGAATCTCTCAAAAAAACCTATATTTTCTATTAAAGTAGCCTTCTACCAGGGCTTAAATGTTTTGTATGCTCATTTGTTGTAAAAGTGTGTAATTTCCCAAGTGTAACTATCATTTAACAAAATATAGTTTGTACATTACTGTTTAAGCGAGGTTATCACTAAAAATATGTAATGGGTAAATCATTGTAGTACTGTAGTTTTGTATTATAGGAACTACTGCTGTACTAACTACCTTAAACCGGATTTATATTAAGGCATTATGTGATAAATTGCACCATACTATCGACTAGTAACAACGACATAATGAATGGTCGTAATAAAGAAATGACGTTTGGCACCCGCAGACCTGCAGGTCCGGCTGTAGCTAGCAGCAAGGTGTAGGATTGTCAATCCAGCATAGATCTATACGCAAACTCACGCTCCCCCTCCAAGAGACTCTGGCCACAACTCGAGTCATGACGGTTAAGTCATGCTCCGATTTAAATCACAATAATTTAAGTATTCTAGTATGTGTAATGTAATGTTTCTCGTTCTAGTATAGTTGTATATGTTCTCCTCCTAGTATAGTTGTATATGTTCTCATAGTATAGTTGTATATGGACTCATGAATGAACTGACTCATTGATCTAGCAGTTGTAATAGTATGATCCTGTGTTACCCTGATGGTAACTTACTAATGATGTGTCTAGTACGTATGAATATGGAAGTACTTTTATGTCTATATATGTATATTTGATATATAACTAATATTGAAACGACCTTCGGATGGTCACCCGAAATTCCACCAGACCACATCCAAATCGAGAAAAAGGAAATAGGGCGGATGGCCTTCCTAAGCCCTTTAAACATTATTTATACATCTATACATATATGGGCATGCAATTTATAATATAAAAGCATAAATAAGTTTTTATAAGACATTTGAAACAGAAGTATTATTTTAAGAAAAGATCGACTTGATGTCAATCTATAAAACAATTTGAAGGCATAGGTTTGATAAAACAGTTTAAGTATAAGGAACATTTGTTTGAATCACAGTTGTAAATAAGTTTGAAAAGTAAAAGGGTTTGTAAAACATTTTGAAGTAAAACAGTTTGAACAGTGATAAAATCACTGGTTTCCCTAGTTATTAATCACATGTGATTAATGCAATCACATGTGATTGAAGCAATAACTATACATATTTAACTTGTATTCCCCCCCATAAGTATTTAAAACATTTAAAATCATTTCAAAGGTTGATTAAAGGGGTATGAACTCACTTGAAAGTTTGAAGATAGCGAGATGGAAAACCGTGCAGAGTTTCGTCTTGGGAAACGGATTTTTCTCGGGATTCTCGGGAATCTCCGGAGTAAAATCGACCCTCGGGACTTGAGCAAAAAGACAAGAGCTTCGGGTTTGAACGGGCACGGAATCGAGCAAGATCGTGAGAGAAAGGAGAGAAATGAGCAATTTTTCCGGAAACCCTCGCATTCTATTTATAGGGGGTCTGAAAAGCCTCGGTACGCGGGGCGTACGCTCGTACGCAGTGCGCACGCGTACGTCATGCATGAGCGAGTCCTCGACTGCCTCGGCTTCGGATGGGACGGATCGGATGGGACAGGTCGGATGGGGCGGGTCGGTAGCTTCGCATAGGGGCGACGTGGACGATCCGAGGCCCTTGATTCGAGTATGCGGGGCGTATGAGGGTACGCAGGGCGTACTCCTGTCCTATCTGCTGACTCCCCTTCGGATATTACCAAGAATTTATATTTAAATTTATATTTATTTTAAATAAACTTCTAAAATTCATATATCCTTCATACAAACTCCGTTTTCGACGTTCTTTATATCTACGCGTAGGTGAGACTAAGATCTACAACTTTCGTTTAGATTCCGTTGGCAAATTATGAAATTATTTTTATTATTTATTTAGTAAAATGACGTGATTAAGGAATTTCTTCAAAAATTCATAACTTCTTTATCCGACGTCCGTTTTCGTCGGACTTTTTACCGTTGCGCTAGTATTGTTGAGACCTTAGATTCTCATTTAGGTTGTTTCGGTCAAAAGTATCTCGAGCCCTATTTCGAGTTTTTAGCTGTCTACTGCTTTACCCGAATCTTGGAAAATCATAACTTCCTCATCCGAAGTCAGATTTGGACGTTCTTTTTATGTACGCTCACGGTTTGAGGTTATTTATAACTTTCATTTAGATACTTAAGGCTAAAAACTATTGTATTTAAAACTTCGCGTTTTTCGTTTAATCGCTGCTGCCGGTTTTGCCGAGAATCTTCGGTTGGTCATAACTTCTTCGTTATAACTCGGATTTTAGGGTTCTTTATATGTACGAAAACCTTGATACGATTCCTACTACTTTATTTAACCCAAATAAGATTTTAGGAAAGTTATATTTTGACCTAAATTTGATTGGTTTTACATTACATTGTCTCAAAATATCGGGTTGTCACATCATCCCCCCGTTAGAAGGAATTTCGTCCCGAAATTAAAATTTAAGCAAGTAAGAAATTACAAATAACTAAGCAAAAAGGTGAGGGTATTTCAGTTTCATCTGATCCTCATGTTCCCAAGTGAATTCCAGTCCTCGCTTGGCGTTCCAGTGAACCTTCACGATAGGGATACGGCTTTGCTTTGTCTGCTTGACCTCACGGTCCATGATCTCTACAGGGTCTTCCACGAAGTTGAGGCTCTCGTTGATCTCGATCTTGTCGAGTGGGATTACAAGAGTCTCGTCGGATAGACACTTTTTCAAGTTAGATACGTGGAATGTAGAATGTACGTTACGAAGTGCGCCTGGTAGGTCGAGTTTGTAAGCTACGGGGCCGACTCTTGCAAGAATCTCGAAAGGCCCTATGTACCTCGGATTAAGCTTCCCACGCTTGTCGAAGCGTATCAAGCCCTTCCAGGGTGAGACCTTGAGAAGGACTCGGTCTCCCACCTGAAATTCCAAAGGTTTTCTTCGTTTATCAGCGTAGCTCTTCTGTCGGTCTCTAGAGGCTTTCAATCGTTCACGGATCTGAACGATTTTCTCTTTCGTTTCCCGAATGATCTCCGGACCGGTGAGAGTACTGTCGGAAGCTTGCCCCCTGGCTAATTGGGTATCACCCACCTCAGCCCAGCACAGTGGGGATCTGCACTTTCGGCCATAGAGAGCTTCAAATGGAGCAGCCTTGATGCTCGTGTGATAACTGTTATTATAGGAAAACTCGACAAGGGGTAAATGAGTATCCCATGCCTTCCCAAAGTCAATCACGCAGGCTCGCAACATATCTTCCAGTGTTTGGATGGTCCTCTCACTCTGTCCGTCGGTCTGAGGATGGTAGGCTGTGCTCATGTCCAGCCTTGTTCCTAGGGAATGTTGTAGTGATTGCCAAAATCTTGAGGTGAACCTACTATCTCTATCAGAGATAATGGACATAGGTACACCATGTAGCCGTATGATTTCCCTAATGTATGTTCTCGTAAGTTTCTCCATCTTGTCGGTTTCTTTGATAGGTAGGAAGTGTGTAGACTTGGTCAATCTATCAACGATGACCCATATGGTGTCAAGTCCACCCGTTGTCTTGGGCAACTTGGTTATGAAATCCATAGTGATCCGCTCCCACTTCCATTCTGGGATCTCTAGTTGTTGCAATAAACCAGAGGGCTTCTGGTACTCGACCTTAACCTTTGCGCAAGTATGGCATTTACTTACGAAGGTGGCAATCTCTGCTTTCATATTAGGCCACCAGTATAGGTTTTTAAGATCCAGATACATCTTATCTGAACCTGGGTGGACGGAATACCGAGTGTTGTGCGCCTCGGTCATGACCAAGTCTCGGAAACCACCGTGTTTCGGTGTCCAGATCCGGTTCATGAAATATAAGGCTCCGTCACCCTTGGCTTCTAAATTCTTGTCCATTCCTCTAAGGGATTCATTCGTCACATTTTCAGGTTTCATGGCTTCAAGTTGAGCCCCCTGAATTTGTTTAGACAAGTATGAATGGATGGTTATTGACAATGACTTGACTTTGCGACCAGAATAATCCTTCCGACTTAGGGCGTCTGCTACTACGTTGGCTTTACCCGGATGATAATGAATATCGCATTCGTAATCACTGAGTAGCTCGACCCACCGTCGTTGTCTCATGTTGAGCTCCTTTTGATCGAAAATGTGTTGTAAACTCTTGTGGTCGGTAAAGATAGTGCTCTTCGTTCCAAACAAGTAATGTCTCTAGATCTTCAGAGCAAACACTACTACTCCTAGTTCAAGATCGTGGGTCGTGTAGTTAACCTCGTGTGTCTTCAACTATCTCAAGGCGTAGGCGATGACCTTACCTCGCTGCATCAGAACACATCCGAGCCCTTGATTTGATGCATCGCAATAGACTACGAAGTCTTCTATTCCTTCGGGAAGGGATAGTATTGGCGTGGTGCACAAGGCTCGTTTGAGCATTTGGAACGCTCTCTCTTGTTTCTCTTCCTAGTCAAAGGCCACGCCTTTCTGGGTCAGGGTCGTAAGGGGTTTCGCTATTCGGGAGAAGTACTGAATGAATCTGCGGTAGTAGCCATCGAGACCTAGAAATTGGCGAATTTCAGTAGGCGTCTTTGGCGCTGACCAATTCTCAATGGCTTTTATTTTGGATGGGTCAACGTGGATTCCCTCTTCGCTTACCACGTGTCCTAAGAATTCGACTCTTCGGATCCAAAATTCACATTTCGAGAACTTCGCATAAAGTTTCTCTTTTCGTAATGTCTCTAGAACTTGTCGCAGGTGATCGTCGTGCTGTTTCTTACTTCGGGAGTAGATCAGGATGTCGTCAATGAAAACGATGACAAACTGATCCAAGTAAGGCCGACATACTCTATTCATCAGATCCATGAAGACTGCAGGCGCATTGGTCAATCCGAATGGCATCACCACGAACTCGTAATGTCCGTAACGAGTTCGGAAGGCTGTCTTCGGCACATCCTCCTCTAGCACTCGTAACTGGTGATATCCGGATCTCAGATCAATCTTAGAAAAATAGTTTGCCCTTTGCAGTTGGTCGAATAGATCATCTATGCAAGGCAGAGGGTAACGATTCTTGACCGTCAGTTTGTTGAGTTCTCTGTAGTCGATGTACATACGAAATGATCCGTCTTTCTTCTTAACGAATAAGACCGGTGCTCCCCAAGGTGAGAAACTTGGTCTTCTAAAGCCCTTGCTGAGCAGTTCGTTAAGTTGACCAGAGAGTTCTTGCATCTCAGCTGGTGCTAAACGGTAGGGCGACTTGGCTACTGGGGTAGCTCCTGGGACTAAGTCGATTCTGAACTCGACCTGTCGTTGCGGAGGTAACCCGGGTAGTTCTTCTGGGAAAATGTCGGGGAAGTCGCTCACTACTGGGATGTTCTTTAGTTCTTTCGTTTCGAGGCTCGTGTCGACGACGTGAGCAAGGAATGCACGGTATTCCTTACTTAGATACTTCTGTGGTTGAATACTTGATGTAATACGAAGACTTGCGCCGGGTTTGTCGCCGTAGACTATAAGAGTTTCGTTGGATGGAAGGTTTAGACGGACTGCTTTCTCGTAGCACATGATGTCGGCGCGATGAAGGCTTAACCAATCCATGCCAATGATAACGTCGAAACTTTTTATTGAGACTGGCATGAGATCAATTGGGAAAGAATGGTTATCTAGAGTTAGGGTACAACCTAAGTATATGCTACTTGTACTTTCAGTTTTTCCATTAGCCATTTCTACTGTGAATAGTTCTTTGAGTGCGTGCGGTGGTTGATTAAGCATGCGAGCAAATTTATTGTTTACGAAGCTTCGCTCCGCTCCACTATCGAATAGAATGCATGCATAGGAGTTATCGAGAAGGAACGTACCAGTCACCACGGTCGGTTCAGCAACTGCTTCCCCGTGGCCTATAGCTAGTACCCTCCCTGCTCCTCCAACATTCCTCGCTTTAGGGCAGTCCCTCTTAAAGTGGCCTGCTTCGCCACATCCATAGCAGGTTGGGCTCGCGCCAGAGCCAGGGACTTGGTTGATAGGTTGTGCCGAGAACTTACAGAAACGGACGGTATGTCCTTTCCTGTTGCAGTTAGAGCACTGCATTTCATAGCAGGGGCCATTGTGGTGGAAGCTGCATTTGTTGCACTTCGGCAAATTTCCAGCATACTACTTCCCCGGAGCAGTAGCAGCAGTAGGGGTTACCGCGGCATGTACTGCCACGATTTACTGCCTTTTGGCAGCTCGCTGTTTCTTCTTCTCATCCCAGAATTTCCGCTTAGTGTCAGCGGGTTTGGAGGGTTCCGGGATGGCTAGGGTTGTTGTTGTTGCAAGGGTTTTGACTCCATGGTCAATGAGTCTTTGTGCCAATCGCTTGGCACTGTCGAAGGTAGCGGGGTTTGATGCTAAGACATTCCCCTGATACGGAGGCACTAGCCCCCATATGTATCGTTCGATCTTTTTCCCCTCAGTGGGAACCATATTGGGGTAGAGGGCCATCAGTTCGCTAAATCGGGCAGTGTAAGCGATCACATTGGTGCCCTTCATGGTCAGGTTCCAGAGTCCTGTTCCAGTTTCTGGACTTCGCCCCTCGGGCAGTATTCCCCTATCATGAGGTCTTTCATCGTTTCCCAGCCTATGTCGTTGGCTACGACGAGGGTTAGTGCCTTAACATGGCCGTTCCACCATGTCAGGGCCTTTCCTTCAAAGGTGCATGCGGCGTATTTGACTTTACTCGCCGCAGGGCATGAACAGATTTCGAAGACTGATTCAGTCTTCTCGAGCCATTGCGAGAGGGAAATGACTCCGTCGGTGCCGTAAAAAGGCTTCGGCTTGCAATTGGTGAAATCCTTATAGGAGCACTCTCTCGAGCGCACAGGGGTTTCAACCGGGGTTGATTCCACATGGGTTCCACCTCTGATGGCATCAGTTGAGTGATACTGAGCCATGGCAGTTGCCACTGCTGCATCTACGGCAGCATTAGGGCTACAGTATCAATGACCGGAGGCTGAGGAGGTGGTGGAGGTGCAGGGTTATTCCTGGGAGATTTGCAAGGAGGCATCATTCATCTATAAGTTTATAAAGATAAGAAAAATGGTAAGAATCAATTTGTAAGCAACGTGAGAGTGACACATGGACTAACTAAGCATAGCCCAACAGTTGAATGAGTGTTTGAAATCACAATAAGAAATATTAGTAGGAAAGCACAAGTGTATAGATTTTTCCCACAGATTAGATAGATTTCAATAATACTGGTATTACTGATGTAATAAGTTCAGGGAAAATCTACCTAACAGTAGGTCTTACATCATACCATATAGAAAAGTTTGACAGTTCTTAGATTCCTAATTAGAGTACTGAAAGTTAGGAATATTTTACAAACAAGTGCTACTTAGAGCACAGATGTTAAAGGCTATTCTTTAATCAAAAGACATAGATGTACTAGACATCATCTAACGGCGATGGGAATTCCCCGGGCAAGCCCTGAGGTCGGACACTTGACGAAACACCTCTTGAAGGTGTCGATCCTGAGCCCTCTGACGAGCTCGAAATTCCAAGATTTCAGCTCGTGAGGCAGCCAGCTGCTGCTGTAGGGTTTCATTGGTTCTCCGGGTCTGTTCCATGTCTTCTTCAAGACGGCGGATGCGGACTGTGTTGACACCTGAGTTGGCATCAATCTCTATGACCCGGTCGATGGCTGCTCGACCTTGCTTGACATTACGAGCTATTCTGCGGATAATGACAGGCAGAGCTCGGTCAGCAGAGCCACCATCGTTGACGTTGTAAAAGCTTCGGTCCCCAAAGTATGGTAAGGGTTGACCCTGTTCCTCACTCCAGCGGTTCAATTTGTTTGCCCACAAGGGAGTAGGACCTGGAAAAGCTGGTCGAGGGTTGTTGTTCGGGGCTCGACCTACGAGCGGTAGGTTGTTGACTTCAGGCTCGGAGTCGGATCCATCAGAAAAGCCTTCTGCGAGGTGATCATCCAAAGGGATTGGATGCTCATCTTCGGGCTCTTCTTCGATCCACCCGGCATTGCCTTCATTTGGAAAGTACGGGTCGCCGTGATGGAATCCAGCCATTTAGATCTACGCGAGAAGAGAGGTATAAGAATATAATATACGTGTAACTAGTAGTACAAAATACACCTATAGTATTTTAAGTTTAAGTTCTACTGATCTTCTTGTGGTATTGTTGGTAAGTTTTTAGACTTGTTAACCTATCACAACCATTCTAGGGCATATGCTAATCACTCCTAGGACCAACATAGTTGATCAGGCTATGCCATTCCCAGGACTGACCATACATCCCCGAGCTCACTTGTGATATTTAACAATCGTAATACTTTTGTTCTTGTCATTGTGACACTGATTTTAGTATGTATGAAGACTAGTATACTTAATTAAATATTTTAATATTTTAAAGTATAGACTCTTGGTCAGAGTGCTTTAATCCCTAATGGGTTTATAGTTTAGTATATCTTTTATGGGTTGATACACTTGATTCACTATAAACAATGCTCTGATACCAATCTGACACACCCCAAAACCAAGAACGGCGGAAACATTCTGGGGCGGAGGACGTCATGTAAAGTATCACAAAACAGTAAATGTAAATAAGCAAACAACACCATCCATTGCATTAAATATATAATTTTAATACAAGTGTGTTCTGTACAGTTTTAGACACCAAAAATATAAGGTAAATCAAAATAATAATATGATGAGTCTTGGATGCGCTCCATCTTCTCAAAAGCTGGCCTCGGTACCTGCCTACTGATGACCTGAGAATACAAGTTATTTTGAAAGAGTTTATCAGCATTAAGCTGGTGAGTTAATAAGTATTTTAGTGTCGATGTTTGTTATCAAAACGTTTGAACCTGTCGTAAGTATAAGTTGTAAATTGTATGTAAGTGTTTGTAAAAGTTTGAATCTCTCAAAAAAACCTATATTTTCTATTAAAGTAGCCTTCTACCAGGGCTTAAATGTTTTGTATGCTCGTTTGTTGTAAAAGTGTGTAATTTCCCAAGTGTAACTATCATTTAACAAAATATAGTTTGTACATTACTGTTTAAGCGAGGTTATCACTAAAAATATGTAATGGGTAAATCATTGTAGTACTGTAGTTTTGTATTATAAGAACTACTACTGTACTAACTACCTTAAACCGGATTTATATTAAGGCATTATGTGATAAATTGCACCATACTATCGACTAGTAACAACGACATAATGAATGGTCGTAATAAAGAAATGACGTTTGGCACCCGCAGACCTGCAGGTCCGGCTGTAGCTAGCAGCAAGGTGTAGGATTGTCAATCCAGCATAGATCTATACGTAAACTCACGCTCCCCCTCCAAGAGACTCTGGCCACAACTCGAGTCATGACGGTTAAGTCATGCTCCGATTTAAATCACAGTAATTTAAGTATTCTAGTATGTGTAATGTAATGTTTCTCGTTCTAGTATAGTTGTATATGTTCTCCTCCTAGTATAGTTGTATATGTTCTCATAGTATAGTTGTATATGGACTCATGAATGAACTGACTCATTGATCTAGCAGTTGTAATAGTATGATCATGTGTTACCCCGATGGTAACTTACTAATGATGTGTCTAGTACGTATGAATATCGAAGTACTTTTATGTCTATATATGTATATTTGATATATAACTAATATTGAAACGACCTTCGGATGGTCACCCGAAATCCCACCAGACCACATCCAAATCGAGAAAAAGGAAATAGGGCAGATGGCCTTCCTAAGCCCTTTAAACATTATTTATACATCTATACATATATGGGCATGCAATTTATAATATAAAAACATAAATAAGTTTTTATAAGACATTTGAAACAGAAGTATTATTTTAAGAAAAGATCGACTTGATGTCAATCTATAAAACAATTTGAAGGCATAGGTTTGATAAAACAGTTTAAGTATAAGGAACATTTGTTTGAATCACAGTTGTAAATAAGTTTGAAAAGTAAAAGGGTTTGTAAAACATTTTGAAGTAAAACAGTTTGATAGACAGTTTGAACAGTGATAAAATCACAGGTTTCCCTAGTTATTAATCACATGTGATTAATGCAATCACATGTGATTGAAGCAATAACTATACGTATTTAACTTGTATTCCCCCCCCCCATAAGTATTTAAAACATTTAAAATCATTTCAAAGGTTGATTAAAGGGGTATGAACTCACTTGAAAGTTTGAAGATAGCGAGATGGAAAACCAGGCAGAGTTTCGTCTTGGGAAACGGATTTTTCTCGGGATTCTCGGGAATCTCGGGAGTAAAATCGACCCTCGGGACTTGAGCAAAAAGACCAGAGCTTCGGGTTTGAACGGGCACGGAAATCGAGGCAAGATCGTGAGAGAAAGGAGAGAAATGAGCAATTTTTCCGGAAACCCTCGCATTCTATTTATAGGGGGTCTGAGAAGCCTCGGTACGCGGGGCGTACGCTCGTACGCAGCGCGCACCCGTACGTCATGCGTGAGCGAGTCCTCGACTGCCTCGGCTTCGGATGGGACGGGTCGGATGGGGCGGGTCGGTAGCTTCGCATAGGGGCGATGTGGACGATCCGAGGCCCTTGATTCGAGTACGCAGGACGTACGAGGGTACGCAGGGGGTACTCCGGTCCTATCTGCTGACTCCCCTTCGGATATTACCAAGAATTTATATTTAAATTTATATTTATTTTAATTAAACTTCTAAAATTCAAATCTCCTTCATACAAACTCCGTTTTCGACGTTCTTTATATCCACGCGTAGGTGAGACTAAGATCTACAACTTTCGTTTAGATTCCGTTGGCAAATTATGAAATTATTTTTATTATTTATTTATTAAAATGACATGATTAAGGAATTTCTTCAAAAATTCATAACTTCTTTATCCGACGTCCGTTTTCGTCAGACTTTTTACTGTTGCGCTAGTATTGTTGAGACCTTAGATTCTCATTTAGGTTGTTTCGGTCAAAAGTATCTCGAGCTCTATTTCGAGTTTTTATCTGTCTACTGCTATACCCGAATCTTGGAAAATCATAACTTCCTCATCCGAAGTCAGATTTGGACGTTCTTTTTATGTATGCTCACGGTTTGAGGTTATCTATAACTTTCATTTAGATACTTAAGGCTAAAAACTATTGTATTTAAAACTTCGCGTTTTTCGTTTAATCGCTGCTGCCGGTTTTGTCGAGAATCTTCGGTTGGTCATAACTTCTTCGTTATAACTCGGATTTTAGGGTTCTTTATATGTACGAAAACCTTGATATGATTCCTACTACTTTATTTAACCCAAATAAGATTTTAGGAAAGTTATATTTTGACCTAAATTTGATTGGTTTTACATTACATTGTCTCGAAATATCGGGTTGTCACATGTTTTGACTTACAGAATAATTATGTTTTGTATATCATATTATTCAAACCTCCACAATCGGTCATATGTCGGAAGTAGGTATGAATCAAGATTGTCATGATTGGTTGCAGAGGTCTAAGTTGTTGGACATGGCTACAACACTCATGAATGCTCATATGTTCTGAGCATTGGACTCAACCCACGCTCACTGGAATCACTTCATGGAATTTATCTCGAGTGATCGTGAGACGGTAATATCATATAAGTCTTCAAACCCAGAGTTTTGATTTGTTACTTATGACTTGGTTATGAATTGATTGTACGTAAACGCATTGGTAACTCGATGTTATAAAACGTGCTTTTGTATATAATTCAATGAGTAGTAGAACAAACATATGAGTCGAAGTTTATCTGCTCCTTCTTGGATTAGAAGCTGATATATGGGCCCCTCGATGATTTTGTTTCGACCTATGTACCGAGCCAAGTCAGAACTAAGTTGATGTGTTCAATTAAGTTCTTTGTCAAACAAATCGGAAATCGGGAAACAAACTGTTGGACAATAAGAAAGACATTGTTCCGTGTATTTTTCCAGCTGATATCTAGAATAGAGGATTATATGATCCCTTATCTTAAATGGTGTATCATTATCTTCTCAGTTCCGAGAGACCTTGAAAGAGCTACGATTGCTGATCGGTTCCTGAAGTCATACTTGCAGTTGTAGTTATTAGACTTATCCAAGCGGGAGACTGTTGGATAAGGTGTCTAAGTCCATAACTATTTCTGGTATGTACTTGACCCGACCCGACATGGTCCATTTGGATTGCATGGCACCATGCAATTGGATAGACTAAATGAGAGAAATAATATTTGTGGTTTATTAATATATTATAAATTCTAATATATTAATAGTAGTATTTAATTAGTTTGATCAAGAATTAATTTAGAATTAATTAAGTGATTAAAAGATAACTAATTAAATATATGGATTAATTATGTAAATCATCCATAACTTGTATAGTGGGCTTAAAGGCTCCATGGATTATCAAGTTGGGTTAAACCCATAGGATGCTCCATGGGAGTTACAAACCCATGGGTCATGGAAATGAAGAGTCATGACACATTAGGGTTTACATGGTGTAACCCTAGATGTATCAACACTATATAAGAAACATACTATCCACCAAAATCGGCTACACATGTACAAGTGAGGGCTAGGCCGATTTTTGCAAGTGTAAGATTCTCTCAACGTTTACTCCTTTGCATTTGGTGTTGTGTGAAGCATTTGAGGCATCACACTTGGGGTGCTAGGCTAACAAGGTTTCAAGGATCATAATCAACAACAAGGTAAGTTATTCTATCTTTCATTCAAGTTAAAAATTGTTCCCCATGTATGCTACATAAGAATATAACCTTGGAGTTCAACTTTGCATGATAATTAGATTAACATAGATCCAAGTTTATTGGGGTTGCATGTACACTTAATAAGTGTTAGAATGCTCAAATCCCATCAGGTTTGTTAATATATTATAAGTTCTAATATATTAATATGATTATTTAATTAGTATTGATAAAGAATTAATTTGGAATTAATTTTGTGATATAAAGAGAGTAATTAAATATATGGGGATAGAATGTGTAAATCTTTCATTCTTATATAGTGGGCTTGTGATCCATGATTCACTAGATTGGGCTAGGACCAATTAGGTGCTCCATGGATGCTCCATGGAGGTTAAAACCCATAGATCATGGGGAAAATTTAAAGCCATGCACATTAGGGTTTACATGATGTAACCTTACATTTGGCACACTATATAAAGACCCCATAGGCTAGCAAAATTGGAACTAAGACAAGAACAAGGAGGGCCACCTGATTTTGTGGTGAAGTATTCTTCTCTCAAGTTATTCCAAGGGTTTTTGGTGTTGTGTGAAACATTTGAGGCATCACACTTGGGGTGCTAGACTCACAAGGTCTTAAGGAATCATCAACACACAAAGGTATGCCAGTCAACTAGTTTTTATATTGCAAGTTCCCCACAACACGCTAGTTAGGATGAAAACCTTTGATAAATATAATTTGCATGTATATTAGAGAAAACATAGATCCAAGGTGTCTAGGGTTGCATGTACACCATAGGATTGTTAGAATGCTTAAAACGCATCAACTTCGCGTGTCCAAGTAGTGTTAGTGGTTTAGATCTGGGGTTATAAGTCTTAGTTTGGTGTATGGATGGCTTAAGGACTAAGTTTTAGGTCCCAAGGAGTTAAGGTTGAGCTAAACCCATTAATAAGAGGTATTAATGGGTAAAGTTGGAAACTTTAACCTTTAGAGGACATTTTCTGGGTTTATGTGAAGAATGAAGCTTGGATCTGAAGGGTAGGAGCTGAATCCGTCAAGATATCTAAACAAACAAGGGGACTGAGCGAGTCCAGAAGGGGACTCGACAAGTTGATTCGATTTGTCCCAATTCCGTATCAGGTGGAACTCGACGAGTCTGTGAAGCGACTCGATGAGTGGACTCGGTTTATCAGGAGTATGAATAGCATAAGAACTCGATGAGTTAGGAGGTAACTCGACGAGTTTGGTCAACTGGAAGTTGACCTTGAATTTGGCTTTGACCAGAGCATTGACTTTGACTAGGGGTAAAATGGTCATTTTACCCTTAAAAGGATTTTCAGTTTTTGACTAAGTGTTCCTTGTGAATTTATAGCCTAGGAGTCCTCGGATCAGACATCGTAGATTCCTCACTTGAAATATCAGCATCCAGTTTGACAGTTGAGTTTTCCTCCAGTAGGAATGGGTCGAAGGCACCAATGCCGTCCCTTTAAAGTATGTTTGTCACACCCCCAAACTGAAACGGTGGAAACGTTCGGGGTGGAGGATATCATGTACAGTTTCGCAACAATTGCACATAGTAATCAAAGTAAACACAACCATTACATTGAATAAGTAAAGTATTTACATCTGTTCGATACATCATTTATATGACAACAAAATTTATAACAAAAGTATAAAAGACACGACTCTAAAAGCTCCATCTACTCAAAACTCGCGGGTGTACCTATCTACCGGTTCCCTGAGAATAGAAGTGGTTTTGAAAGTGTATCAACATTTAAGTTGGTGAGTTCATAAGCTTGTTTTTCTAATGAAAACCTGTCATTGAATCTGTGAAAATGTTTGTATGTCTCTCAAGAAAATCCAATATTTTATTCAGTAATGTAAAGTACTATTAAACCCTAAGACCCAAAATATATGTTTGTTATTGTATTTTGTAGTTGTGTATGAAAGTATTGGTATGTATGCTTGGTTACCACCAGCTGTATTGTATTGTATTGTCGTGTTTGATGTGAAAACTCTTGTATGAAATCCTAAGATACCACCAGTAGTAATGTATAGTAATGTACTGTATGAAAACCCTGGCTACCACCAGTACTGTATAGTATGTTTTGTATGAAAACCTTGGCTACCACCAGTAATGTATAGTATGTTTTGTACGAAAACCCTGGCTACCACCAGTAATGTATAGTATGTTCTGTATGAAAACCCTGGCTCCCACCAGTAATGTATAGCATTTTTATTACTTAAAATAAAACCAAGTGTTTGTATTCCCTGGAATCCTCCACTTGTAGTGTATGGTAGTTCTATTAATTAAAGTAAATCTATTTGAAGAATTGAAATCCCGTAAACAAAGGTTAGTTTAAACTATTGTGAGTTTCGTATAACCATGCTTGATATGACCTAGCGACCTCTATGACACACTTCAGGCGTCGGAACGGTATGATATTTGTCACCCCAGTCATGCCTGTCTAACTGTAGCTAGCAGTTCAAGTGTGGGATTGTCAGTCCTGTATAGTTCTATACACAAATCTCATGCTCTCCCTCCAGGAGACTCTGGTTATACTGTGGTAGGATGTAGTTCCGCACCCCAGAGGGTATAATTGAAGTAGTGCCTCACAAACCTGTATTAACTAGTTTATGTGTAGTGTCGTAGTGTTCCCTTGTACTCGAAATCGTATGTATAACTTGTAGAGTAAAAATAATTATACTTAAATAATTATTTAGTAATGTACTCTTGTATTTGGAAATAGTATTGTTTACCATAAACTACATATACCATAGTTTATATGTTGGTTTCTGTATAGTGCTCTTGTATTTGTAAAACCATGTAATGTATCCCAAACTATACCTATTATAGTTTGCATGTATGTTCTTGTCTCCTGTGTTGAATTCTGTAAAAGTTTTGTAATGTTCCCAAGTGTAACATCCCGTTATTTTCAATATTGTAAAAGTCAACTCAAGTCAAACCCATCAAATAAAAGTCAAATTTGGTGAATTATTATTTTAGTAAAGTTAAAATAAATATGTTTGATACAATTAAACACTTGATAAAGTGTTGTGTAAAATAGGAGTTACATCACCCAAAAACCGAGAAGCCACGTTTTTCTTTCTTCTCCTTAGACCGTAAAACGGCTTCTGACCGCAAACACTCTTCGGGCCACAAACGGTTTGTAACCGCAAACCTTTTGCAGCCGCACACTCTGGACCGCAAACCTGCGAGGCGGCTTCTATCTCCTCAGAAAATGGATCTTATCGTTTCCGGAAATGTTATCATCCGTGAACTCCTCGCAGCCGTGAACCCTCGCAGCCGCAAACCTGAGGACCTTATCTCGTCAGTAAGTCTTTACAGCCGTAATCTCTTATGTATGTATGTATGTATGTGTGTGTGTGTGTGTATATATATATATATATATATATATATATATATATATATATATATATATAATTTTTACTGATTTTTTCATTCTACACCTTACAGCCGAAAACTCTCATTATCTCTCAACTATCATCCAAATTCCTTTGAATATCCTTAGGATCTTGCCAAGAACATTAAGTATTCTTCATCTTTATCAAGCAATCACTTTCCAATCTTCATATCTTTGGGTCGAAACACTTGAATCTTCAAGTGTTCTACATTTCATCAAGAACATCAACCGTAAACTTAAGAACTTATACTTGAAAGTGGCCGAAAACCCAAGAACATCAACCTCTTTTGGCTGTAAACTCCAATCAGCCATCCAATTTGGTTCTAACACTCTTATTTGTAAGTTAAAATTACAAGTTGGTACATTTCCTTATCATATTTGTGATTATATTCACCAAAAGGATACATACCCCTACATTTTTATGATTTTTAACTGTTTTAGGGGTAGAATACAAGTGAAACACACTAAAAATTGTGTTAATATCTAAAATGTTTTTAGTGTTTTTAAATTGTTATAATTATCAAAATTGCATATTTATATATGTGTAAATTATATAATTTGGATTTAGAAGATTTAGAATATGTAATTTGACCCCATTTCTTGTTCCTTGTTTGGTTGTGGGCTTGTGGTAAAGTTATTTAATCGAAGGTCTAATTAATCCCAATTATATAAATATTACATTTATATAAATATAAAATGATTTTCAAAGTGTTTTATACTACTTGAGTACAAACAGTAGATTACATAGAACAACAGTATTATAGATTTTCACAAAAATCAATAAAGGTTTTCATTACAGTAGAACAAACAATTAATTTATAATAGGTATAGTTTAGAGAACTTATTCATTAGTTTCAAAGTTTAAAGTACATAACAAAAAAAAAAGAGTACATAACAGAAAACAAGCAAAGAACATTTTTCAAAAAAAAAAAAAAAGAATACTTTGCTGAAAACAAACATATAAACTATATTTTATATAGTTTATGAAACTTAGTTACTGTGTATTTATTACAAAGTAACTTTCAATATTCTATGCATAATCATCAATATAGCATTTGTGAGCCAATCTTCATGTACTTTTCTAAGTACCTAACTAGTCCTTAAATTATAACTAGAGTCTCCTAGAGGGAGAGCGTGACACTTGTATATAGATCTATATGGGACTGACAATCCCACACCTAAACTACTAGCTATAGTTAGGTAGGCATGTCTGGGGTGACAAATGGCCTACCAATTGCGATGCTTGAAGAATGTCGTGTTCAGGCGATTATAGGTCATCCAGTATGGTTATAATAACTCATAATTTGGTATTTAACAAAATGATTAGTGTATGAATAAGTAAAATTCATATAGTTTTATTTAATTATAAGACTATAAACACAATATTTTACAAATACAGTTGGTCATACTAGCTAATTACAAATACATGAGTTGCATACTAGTACAAGAACATGATATTATTTCAGTACTGAGAAAACATACTTTTCATGGTTTTATGAGAACTAAACTACATTTTTCTACTTCAAAGTACAATAACTTTCACACATTTTTCTTACATTATACCACAATAGAAAATCTAGGAATTTCTGGGGAAAACACAATATCAAGGAACAAGAAAACAGATATTAATTACAAACATACTTATGAACTCACCAGCTTAATTATTGACATCTTTTCAAAACTACTTGTATTCTCAGGGAAACGGTAATATAGGTATAGCCACAACTTTTGAGAAGACAGAGATCTATAAACCCGTGTCTTTAAAACTTGCACTTTTGGTGTCATATACATTATGTTTTAAACACAGGTGTAAAACTTATAACTTTGTAAGTACAATGGTTGTTGTTGTTCTTTGATTACTATTATGCATTGTTGTGATACTGTACATGATGTCATCCACCCCCGAACGTTTCCACCGTTCCGGTTTGGGGGTGTGACACCAAACTATATCGCCTATAGTTTGATTATATGTTATGTGTCATACTAAAAACTTTTAAATTATAGTTGTATGTTGAAAATTTCCCTTTTTCTCAGCATGTTACAAAAGGGATAAAATATATGAATATTTTTATAAAATGTAATGTTTTATCGTTTTGTATCCATTGCAAAAGTTTTTAATCTATTCGAAATTGTTTGTATAAAAACACAAAAATCCTTGTGTTTTACTTATATTCCCCTTGAAAACATTAAAAGAAGTAAAAATGTAGGGGTATGAACTCACAGTTGTTTGTGCACGTGTTGGCTAGCGAGACTGGAAAGATGACCCTCGAGCTGATGTACGCGGAATTAGCGGATTGCTAATGATAATTAAACACATAATTGAATTTTAAATTAGCAGAATCATTAATTTAAAGTTTTAGAAAACACTTGTTTATGTGTTAGGAATAGTTACCGAAAATGGTTTGAAGTGAATAGGAAGGGTTTTCGGTCAAGCTCAATCCGAAAATCGAGTTCTCGGTCTGATGAGTTTTTGGTTGGAAACTGGTTTTCAGCCGAGAACTGGTTTTTGGCTGAAATCAGGTGTTCGGTTCTGCTGGTGTTTTCGGCCCTTTGAAGATATGAAGGCTGTTCTCGGGGTTCTTGAGGAAAAATATGAAGATTTGAAGCTTTCCTCTTGAAGATGTGAGTGTTCTTGGATGATCCTTGGAAGCAAAATGTGAGAGTTTTGGGTGGAAATGGTGAGAAATGAAGGTTTTTCAGATGAAAAACCTTTATAGTGGTTGGGTTTTCGGCCGAAAGCTATTTTCAGCCCGATGGTTTTCGCCGAAAACGAGGAATGATATTAGCTGTTTTTCGAGGGAAAATTTTGAGATTTCTAGTGTTTTTGTTTCCGAAACTTATATAAATTTTATTTATATAATTTAAATGGTTTTCTAACCCATATAAACTTAACGGAATAAAAAAATTTGAAATTTTATTTAATGGAATTGACTTTTGTTGACTGGAAAAGTCTCGGGTTGTCACATCATCCCCCCGTTAGAGGGAATTGTTTCCCGAAATTCTTTCTATAGAATACAGTCATAGACTAGGAAAAAGATGCGGGTACTTCTGTTGCATCTGGTCTTCTCGCTCCCAAATGAATTCCGGTCCCCGCTTGGCATTCCAGCGAACCATCACGATCGGTATGCGGCTTTGTTTCAATCTTTTGACTTCCATGTCCATGATTTCGACTGGTTCTTCCATGAAGTCAAGAATCTCGTTTATCTCGATTTCATCGAATGGAATCACAAGAGTTTCTTCAGATAGACACTTCTTAAGATTTGGCACGTGGAAGACTGGGTGTAGGTTGTTAAGTTCTCGGGGTAAACGGAGTTTGTAAGCTACGGGGTCGATCCTAGCGAGGATCTCGAATGGACCAACGTATCTTGGATTAAGCTTTCCATGCTTTCTGAAGCATATAATGCCCTTTCTAGGGTGAGACCTTCAACAGAACGCGGTCACCAACCTGGAATTCCAAGGGTTTTCGTCTCTTGTCGGCATAACTCTTTTGTCTATCCCTTGAGGCTTTTAGTCATTCTCAGATTTGTATGATCTTTTCTGTGGTTTCTGGAATGATTTTCGGGCCCGTGAGAGTGCTATCAGGGACTTGTCCCTTAGCCAGCTGTGTGTCGCCTACTCCAGCCCAAGACAAAGGGGATCTGTACTTATGGCCATAGAGGGCTTCAAATGGAGCAGCCTTGATGCTGGAGTGATAGTTGTTGTTATATGAAAACTCAACCAGGGGCAAATAGGTATCCCATGACCCTCCAAAGTCGATGACACATGCTCTCAGTATTTTTTCGAGCGTTTGAATGGTTCTTTCACTCTACCCATCGGTTTGTGGATGATAAGCATGACATGCTTAGTTCCAAGAGCCTTCTAAAGTGACTTCTAGAATCTCGAGGTGAATATACTATTTCTATCTGAGATAATAGATATGGGCACACTATGCAGTCTTACTATCTCTTGGATGTAGGTTCTAGTCATTCTCTCCATTTTGTATGTTTTTTTGATTAGCAGGAAGTGGGCAAACTTGGTCAGTGTGTCAACGATTACCAAATAGTGTTGTGTCCACTCGGGGTCTTGGGTAATTTGGTGATGAAGTCTATTGTAATTCATTCCCACTTCCACTCATGTATTTCTGGCTGTTGGAGTAAACTTGAGGGCTTCTGATATTCTACCTTGACCTTGGCGCAAGTTATGCACTTTCCCACATAGGTAACAATCTCAGATTTCATGTTTGGTCACCAATAGAGTTTCTTGAGATCCAGATACATCTTGTCTGAACCTGGGTGAACTGAGTATCGAGTTTCGTGGGCTTCATTCATGACAACCTCCCTGTAACCACCAAACTTTGGGGTCTAGATCCAGTTCATGAAATAACAGACACCGTCTCCCTTGATCTTAAAGTTCTTCTCCGTTCCTCGCAGAGTTTCACCTGTCACATTTTCGGGTTTTAAGGCTTCTAGCTGAGCCTCTTTGATCTAAGTGGACAGGTGGGAATGGATCGTCATGGTTAGTGCCTTTACTCTACGCCATGTGTACTCTTTTCGGCTGAGTGCATCCGCTACTACATTGGCTTTTCCAGGATGATAGCGTATCTCACACTCATAATCATTGAGTAGCTCTACCCATCACCGTTGTCTCATGTTAAGCTCCTTTTGATCAAAGATGTGTTGAAGTTTTTTGTGTTCGGTGAAGATAGTGCTCCTGGTACCATAGAGGTAATGTCTCCAGATTTTTAGGGCAAAGAACACTGCTCCCAACTCTAGATCATGAGTTGTATAGTTGACTTTGTGTGCTTTAAGCTGTCTCGAGGCATAAGCAATAACTTTCCCCGCTGCATAAGCACACAGCCTTGCCCCTGATTGGATGCATCGCAATATATGACAAAATCCTCTATCCCTTCTGGAAGAGACAAGATAGGTACACTGCACAGGGCATGTTTTAGTGTACGGAACACAATGTCTTGGCTTTCTCCCCAACTGAAAGTCACACCCTTTTGAGTCAAGGTGGTAAGCGGTTTAGCAATTCTGGAGAAGTTATGTATAAATCTGCGATAGTAGCAAGCAAGACCCAAGAATTGACAAATTTCCGTGGGCATTCTCAATGCTACCAATTCTCAATTGTCTTTATCTTGGATGGGTCCACGTGTATGCGTTCTTCGCTGACCACATGACCTAGGAAAGTTACCTTCCTTATCCAAAACTCGCACTTAGAGAATTTCGCATATAGTTTATCCGTCCTTAATGTTCCTAGCTCTTGTCTCAAGTGCTATCTATGTTCTTCCTCACATTGTGAATATACGAGTATATCATCTATGAACACTATCACGAATTCGTCTAGGAAGGGACGGCACACCCGATTCATTAAGTCCATGAACACGGTGGGTGCGTTGGTTAGACCAAAGGGCATCACTACAAACTCGTAGTGACCATACCGAGTCTGAAATGTTGTCTTGGGAACATCATAAAGGGTTTTGAGCATTCTAACACTCCTAAGGTGTACATGCAACCCTAGATACCTTGGATCTATGTTTGACTAAGAAACAGGCAAATTTGATTTCCTAAGGTTCTTCAACTATCTAACATAGCATGGGGAACTTTTAAATATAAATGCTTGAAGAAGAGCATACCTTTTGTAGTTTGGATTCCTTGAGAACCTTGTGAGCCTAGCACCTCAAGTGTGATGCCTTGAATGTCTCACACAACACTACAACTCTTGATATTAAGAGAAGTTCACTTAACCTCAAAATTGGCTAGCCCTCTATCTTGTACAAGTAGTGCAGATTTTGCTAGAGTAGGGGTCTTTATATAGTTGTGGCACAAGTAGGGTTACACTATGTAAACCCTAATTGTCATGGCTTTTCATATTCCATGATCCATGGGTTTGTAACCTCCATGGATTATCCATGGAGCACCTTAATGGGTTTTAGCCTAATCCATAGAAACCATGGATAACTAGCCCACAATATAAGAATAGATTATTTACACAATCAACCCCATATATTTAATTAGTCTCTTTTTGATTTATGCATTCAAAGAACTTATGATTTATGCTTTGTCAAACATTGTGAAAGAGGATAAACATTGCATACAAAACCATTATTTTAATACAGACTTATTTGAGAATCCGTGAGACGATTACATCTTCAATGCTACTTTTTTGTTAAAAGGTACTACCTAAAGTCCTCTCTATTATAACCAGAGTCTCCCGTTTGGAGAGTGTGTCAAATGTGTATAGGTCTATACGGGAAGTCATGATCCCGCGCCCTGACTGTTTGCTATAGTCCTTTGGGTGACAGTTTGTCATAACGTTTCGACGCCTGAAGACCGTCGCCACAGGCATATTATGTTTAGTATGGTTATAAAACTCACTGGATAGACAATTATTATGGTATTCTGATTTTATGAATGAGTAGCTATTAAAACTATTCTTCATCTAACAAGTGCAATCTTTTTATAGCTTTATTATATAAAACTATGCCTCAACCTTTAAAGCATGTCAGTTGTTTGCGATATTCGGTCTTGGACGTTAGACACTGCCTGTTACTTTAGGAAAATAAGGGATTTTCCTGTATCCAAAACAATCAACTAATAGGAAAATAATGGATTTTCCTAGTACAACTGTTTACAATTCACAACACGAACATTCATATGGATTTCACACTTATATAAGAAAATAAGGGATTTTCTTGGAAAACGCATGAACTTTGGAATGACCTACATTTTCTCAAAACCGCTTATGAACTCACCAACTTAATTGTTGACACTTTTCCTTGAAACAACTTGTATTCTTAGGGAACCGCTAAGTAGGTTTGGAAACCAACTTTTGGGGATTAACGCTATGGCATTAAGTACTTCTTTTGAAAGATGTTTATGTATTTATCTTTTGAACATGTAACAAATACAATTATGTAAACATTTTGAAACCTTTATATATATGGTGGTGTGTACTTTCCTTACTATGAACTGTTATGATACTGAATATGACGTCCTCCGCCCCCGAACGTTTCCGCCGTTCTGGTTTGGGGGTGTGACAGATTGGTATCAGAGCATTGTTTATAGTGAATTAAGTATATCAAAACCATTTTTGGTATACAACTATAAACACAACTAGGCAAAAAGCTTTCTAAGTAAGAGTCATATTTTTAAAATTAAATTTATTTAATTTTTGTAAAGTAGGCACGCATTCATTTCAAATAACAGTGTTAGAAATAGATCAATATAGAAGTATTATAAATAAATTGTGTAGTGCAGGTGTGCCTTGGGACATGTAATCTGAACTGGAATGAATATAGCCTGATCAACTATATTTGACCGAGAGCCGACTAACATATGCAAGGGAATGTCTGCAGTGGACAACAAATTTAAAACTTACCGAGATCATATCATTAAGAATACTATGGGAGTATTTGGGTATCTTCAACCGTCAAACTTATGGGTAAATTTTACATGCTTTAGCTTATAGTCAATTCTTAACATTATTCTCGTATAGACTAAATGGCTGGATTCCATCACCCCGACGACCCCTACTACCCCAACCAAGTTAATGGGGGATGGATTGAAGATGACCCCGAGGAGGAACCCATGGAAGACGAGGAGGAGGAAGCTTCAGATAGCTCAGTGTGACATCCCCAAAATCTCGGCCAGAAAAGACCGATTTCATTTATGCTTTTTAAACATTTTCAGAGTAAATCCTTTTAATTTTAAAAGAGATGCAGAATTTGTTCCCAAAAACAAAACATGATAAAATAGATATTTATCAAAACATTTCACAAAGAAATATGATTTCATTTCATAATCAAAAGTCGGGATGTCATGTTCCGATACAGATTATAAAGCATAAATGATAACATTACAAGTCATTCAACAAATATATACATATACAGACTTGTAAACAAAACAACTTGATGATTCATCCATCTTAAGCTCTTGCGCCACTTCCTGTAATACAAATAAACTAAGTGGGTCAGGCTTGGGAGCCTGGTGAGCATATAGGGTTTTGAACCCACAATAATTTTTAATTTCAACAACCAACAATAAACCCGATTACCCATTCCCGTTATCCTCACTTTACGTTCCTAAAAATAACACCTATTATAAGGAACCTAATTCAGGATTTTCATCGGGACGGACATTACTGCAGAGGGGCTTCCTCAACAATAAGTGTCCTAAAGGCAACCATGTGGGGGATAGAGTACACCGGCGAACACGTCGTTCACAACACCTACAGGTTATGAGTCTGCTAGTGTTCCACAAGACAGTCTAGAATAGTCCGTGGTCGTCATCCATACTCTGCTGAATGACTAGAATAACACCAACAACACCGAGGCCTCTCATCTGTTTCTTACACACCAACTATCTACCCGTGTTCTATCCAACATATTAGTAGACAAAAATATACATTTTTATACATAGTTTAAAAACCTGTATAGCATGCTTTAATCAATACATATTCCACATAACAGATGAGGCACACACACATAACACGTATTTCATAGAGAATAAATCAGATCTATGAGATAGAAGAAAGTGAATATACATTCACACATATAACAAAAAAATATATACACGTAGCACGCATTTTATATAAAATACTTCATAATATTGAGTTGGAAGAAAGTAACTACACACTCACTTGATCAGAAGATGATCGGGCAGCACTACGGCTTGCAAAAGTAGTGTTTCTCCACAGATCTGGAAGATCTTAACAAAAACCGGGCTCCTCGCGGGTAGGGCTTCGGCTCGGGAATAACGCTCTTCGGGATCCTCGGGGCTTCGGACTTTGCTTCGGAGCTCGGGAATATTACCGGGGCTTCGGGGTATAAATGGAACGCTAAACGAGGCAGAAGATGAGAGAAAAAGGAAGGGTTTGTAAAAGGAAGAAGTTGGCTTCGCATCCCCTTTTATAAGGTCTGGTACTCAGGGTTACGATGGGCATAACTTTGGGGTACGCGGGGCGTAATGCTTCGGTTGCTGTCATCCCTTGCGTCATCGGTCCTCTACGTCATCGCATACGAACTCAGAACACTCGAGTGGTACGTTGGGCGTACACCAGTACGCCGCTTCGGATGAGTCCGCTGACTCCCCTTCGGATAATACCAACATTTAGACTTTAATTTAAATATTAAATATTTAATAAACTTCAAAAATGCATATCTCCCTCATACGAACTCCGTTTTCGACATTCTTTATATCCACACGTAGGGAGACCATACTCTACAACTTTCGTTTAGACTCCGTCAGCTAATTTTAACTTTATTTTTATTATTTATTTTTAGGAGGCCGGGACAGAAAAACTTCTTTATAAATTCATAACTTCTTCGTCCGACGTCCGTTCTCGCCTAACTTTTCATTGTTTCGCTACTAACAACGAGATCTTCGATTCTCGTTTAGATTGCTTCAGCTAAAAACTGCTCGATCTCAAATCGAGTATTCGGGCTGCATACTGCCCAGTCGAAACTTCAGAAAATCATAACTTCCTCATACGAAGTCAGATTTGGGTGTTCTATATATATATTCGGAAACCTTGTTTCAACTATGACAACATTAACCAATGATATCAAGTTTATTTTACACTTAAATTTTGACGCTCATTTTATTCTTAATTCATCATATGAAATAATTAAGCAATTAAGCACGAAACACATAATACTCAAATAATACGTTCTTATTATTTCAAATTGAGTTACAAAGGTTGACCTAGACTATTACATTGCTAAAAATGGCAAGCCCAGAAACACGGGCGTTACACTCAGCCTCAGAGCCTGAGGTAATCAATCCGTCAACCGTCCGACCTCCATCTGTCCAACCTCCTTTCAGGATGGGATTTCAAGGACCAAATCTTGTCTGGGGAAGACACATCCACCATTGGAGCCAGCAACAAGGACTGTGTCCTCCTTATGGTATGTGTCGGGACTTCTACGATGTTAGCAGAGGAAATTCAGCTGATCGAGCACTCCCAGATGTGGTAGGCAAACTTGCCAAGCAGGCTTATCAATCCGGAGTCCAAGCAAACCGGATTCGTGAGGTTGACATAAGGATGGAAGGTAATGTAGCTGATATCCATCTCCTAGACATGCTACAAGGGAATGCTCAACTCCACACCAACTCCCTCCAGGAGAAAATGATTGCAGGTCTCTCCGAAATGAGGAATTGAGGGAGCAACAAACTGCCTTTGACATGCGTCTCATTGGAGCCAAGAAATCGAATGCGGAGTCAAGCTCCAAGCGCAATCCGCGCCGCAAGTAGTGCTTGCCTAACTCCCAAATTTTGATATAGAATAGGACCATCGGCTAAAAGTCTTACTCTCTTTAACTTTCTGTAACCGGAGACCTTTAGAAAGATCAATATTTTTTTCTAACTTCGGATGTAATGCAACCATATGTTTAATATATACAGGGCATATCTCTTTCATGTGTTAATTTTGTGCATTTCATTCGAGTTCATGAGTTTATCTATTGCTATTCAAACTCCATTTGTGAATCAAACTCAAAGCCTTGTGTAGGTCAAACCAAATTCTTGAACTATTAAAGATAGTTAACTCCTTATCATTCAACCCTTAACCACCAAAACTTATAATCTTTCATTTTTATTTCTTGGCAGCGCGATGCCTCCTCGTCCAAACCTAAGACCCAGACTGGGCACGATACTAACACCACCTCCACCACCAGCTTATGATCCGACCATGGTCCAGGTTGCTATCACAGCAGCAGTAACCGCCGCCCTCTCACAAATAAACTCTAACGGAAATGGAGGGGCAGGAAGCAGCACGAATCATTCCAACCATGGCACTAGTCATGGTCACATAAGGGAATGTACTTACAAGGATTTCTCCAACGCAAAGACAAAAACTTTTAATGGCACTGGGGGAGTCATTGCACTGATGCAATGGTTCGAAAAGATTGAAAATGGTCTTTGAGATCTGCTCTTGCCAAGAAGCGAGCAAAGTCAAGTTCGTCGCTTGCACCTTCACTGATCGAGCCCTCACCTGGTGGAAAAGGCATGTGAAGTCCGTGACTATCATCGTTGCCAACGCCATAAGTTAGGAGGACTTGAAGGTCCTACTACTGGAGGAATACTGCCCAAGGGGCGAGATACAAAAGCTAGAGCAGGAGCTGTCACACCCCCAAACCAAGGATGGCGGAAACGTCCAAGGGTGGAGGACTTCATGTACAGTATCACAACAACGTGTATAATAGTGCTCAAAGTAAATACAACCATCATAAATATAATTGAAAGAGTTACATCAAAGTGTATGTTTACATGTTTCAAAATCAATTACAATATGATGACAAAAATAAATTGTTGACGGTTTATCGTCCCATCCTCAAAGCGCTGAAGTTTTCCTGTTTCACTGATTTCCTGAGAATACAAGTAGTTTTGAAAAAGAGTGTCAACAATTAAGTTGGTGAGTTCATAAGAGTTTTGTTTGGAGTAGAAACCGTTCTCCTTTTTAAAATCGATGAAGTTTGATTTCCAGAAAATCCAATATTTTCTTAGTTAAGTGTAAACAGAATAATCCTAAATGATACGTTGATGTATTCTAGATTTACCCGTAGATTTCCCCTATAATTGTCCAGCCTATATAAGTTATATAAGATTTAGGTTAGATAAAACGTCGAATGTAATGGGTCCGCCCTAGGTCCACAACCAAACAAGGAACAGGAGATGAGGCGGGCACCACCAATTCCAAGCCAATCCAGACTAAATTCTTGTATGACTCAAGCATATACGCTCAACGGTTATAGTTGAAGTCTAACCATATGAAAATCTATTGTGATTATAACCTATACATATCATAGTTCACCGGGGAGTAATAGGGATTAGGGAACCTGAACTATGCATATGAATAGCTTATCAAACGTGATGGTGATGGTGAGTGTAACCTATACATATCATAAGTGATGGTGAATGTGAATATAACCTATACATATCATAGTTCACCGGGGAGTAATAGAGATTAGTGAACCTGAACTATGCATATGAATAGCTTATCGAAAGTGATGTGAATATAACCTATATGATGTGTTAATGTGAATATAACCTATACATATCATAGTTCACCGGGGAGTAATAGAGATTAGTGAACCTGAACTATGCATATGAATAGCTTATCGAAAGTGATGGTGAATTCCTTTCTTGTAATTTAGTTCCTAGGGTAGATGAAACATAAACTATACCTATTATAGTTTATTACTTTGTTTGTAATATGTATTTACCATAACTATACCGATTATAACTAACGCGTTCGTTTGTGGGGGTATAATGGCTTAACTATACTTATTATAGATTATCTTAATCGTCCATAGCGGCAATAACTCTTTTGTAAGTGTAAGACCTTTAATATTGTGTTTGTTATATGAATAACCCTAAACTATACCTATTATAGTTTATCGATTTATTCCGTGGGAAATGAGCATAGGCCTTACTTGTCATAATTTATCAATGTTTATATTTTAATGGATATAGCCTCGTAACATCGTATATATATATATATATATATATATATATATATATATATATATATATATATATATATATATATATATATATATATATATATATATATATTTGTCATACTTGTGAAGGTATAAATCCATTTGTTTTCTGATGTATGTCTATGTAAGAATACAAAATTTGTTATATATTGCAACTACACATAATCACATAACGATGTATACCTTGCTCAACATGTTACAAGGTGAAATGAAATTTATTGTGTTTTTCTATTAATAACATTTTCTGTAACTGTTATTGGAAAAATTGTAGAAAAATCATAAAATGTCCAAATCAGGTTCTATAACTTCTGAGAGTTTGGAAAATGAGTCCAGTTTGTTCATGATTTTTATTATAATTTTTAATGACCTCTAACTTAGGTGAAAAAGTCCATAATCACAGACTGGTCCGGATTGATGTTTGAAATGATAGGCGGTTTTGTAAAAATCACCATAAATTGTAGAAAAATCGTATGGAGATGTGCAAGTAGTCATTTTAAAGATAAGAAGTGGAACTACATGCACCTAAAACAGTTTTGAAAACAAAAATATTTAAGATGTCCAAAACAGTCCGTGAATGGAGTGAAACTTTTCTGAAGAAAGCTGTTAGAAAAATGTAGTTATGTTCTAAGCATTTTAACTTGTATTCCCCCCCTAAAAACTTGAGAAAACGTGAAAATGTAGGGGTATGAACTCACATTGTGTGATTTTAGTAGATAAGTGTTGAAGAAGAGAAGTGTTCAACCCAAGAACACTAGAAGAACCGTTTGAAGATTCGAACCTCTAACACAAATATAATGGAGTTTGTGTAAGATATCCATGATTTGAGTGGAAATAATTGAGGTAATCATAAAGGAAATGGATTATGCTTACCAAAGATGGAGGAAACTCTCAAGATCAGCCCTTGAATCTCGGATTTCTAGAGAGAGAAAGTGAGAGAGAAAGGAGTTTGATCTTCTTGTGAAATGAGAACAAATGAAAGAAAATGAGGAGAGAGGATGATTATCCAGCTCTCAAAGGCATGGGGATGGCTTGTGAGGGAGGTAAAAAGTACAAGGTATGGTGGGGAGGAGTGTGGGTTGTCATGGAGTGGGTGTGGGGGTTGCTTGCGTCATAACTAAGGTAAGGTCAACACTCTTCTTTTTGTACTTTACCAACCCCTTTTTAAATAAGATTTTATCCTTAAAATGTGATTAAATCATTAATTTAGGGGTCTTATAATGAAAAATAAAGTTTTGGGTGAAAATCCCATGTTAAAATAATTAAAAATGGGTTTAAAACGCAAAAATACGCAAAAACGGGCGAAAAATGTAATTTCCAGCGAGTTTCTTCGGACCTAGGCCGAAGCTCGGTCCCTAGGCCGAAGTTCGGTCGGATGGTGCAGGTTTCGGAGGCGAGGGGCGCGAGCCGGAGGGAAGAAGCGAAGCGAGGCTGGTCCGAGGCTCGGTCCGAAGTGAAGGCGAGAAGCGAAAGCGGGTGGTTCGGTTCGAAGGGAAGCCAGAACCGAAGGTACTGTAGTGAACAGTAATGAACAGTAGCTTCGGTTCGGACCTTCCTTCCAAGTTGGGTTCGGTTCGGACCTTCTTTCCAAGCTGGGTTCGGTTCGGATGAACAGTACTCTCGGTTCGGACCCTCATGAACAGTAACTTCGGTTCGGACCCTCATGAATAGTGCTTTTGGTTCGGTTCATGAATAGTACTTTCGGTTCGGAGGGTTCGTTTCCTAAGGCCGTTTTTCGCGTAGACTTCCATTCATGGGCTATTTTTCGCCAATTTCGAGGGTCGGGGTGCCCCGAGTGATTATAGAAAGTCGGGGAGAGATTTCGAGAGAGATTTGACAGAGATTCCGCATACTCAGAGAGATTTGGGAGAGATTCGACATACTTGGGGAGATTTGGGAGAGATTTGACATACTTGGAGAGATTTCACATACAGAGAGATATTTGGGAGAGATTTCACATACTTAGGGAGATTTGGGAGAGATTTGACATACCTAGAGAGATTTGGGAGAGATTTGACATACCTTGAGAGATTTCGTATACAGAGAGAAATTTGGGAGAGATTTCACATACTTAGGGAGATTTGGGAGAGATTTCACATACTTAGAGAGATTTGGGAGAGATTTGACATACTTGGAGAGATTTCACATACAGAGAGATATTTGGGAGAGATTTCACATACTTAGAGATATGTGGGAGAGGTTTCACATACTTAGAGATATGTGGGAGAGGTTTCACATACTTAGAGATATGTGGGAGAGGTTTCACATGCTTAGAGATATGTGGGAGAGGTTTCACATACTTAGAGATATGTGGGAGAGGTTTCACATACTTAGAGATATGTGGGAGAGGTTTCATTGGTGACCTTTTTGAGTGTCCGGCTACGCACTGCAAGGTCCTTAAACCCAGTTAAGCCTTGATTAGGGATCTTGCATACTCCCGATGAGTATGTAACATTGTCGTATCGGTTTGGCTTTCTACGTACCACCGTTTCAGGTTAAGGAGATTTAGGTGAACGCACTTTTCGATTTATGAACTCTCATTAGAATAGAGAGTTGTTTAGAAGTTACTTAACGTAAACTCTAGTACTCACGGCAAATTGGGTTGACCGGTTTGACTTGTTGACTTTTTTTGACTTTGACTTGACCGAAAATTGACGGTTGTCACATCATCCCCCCGTTAGAGGGAATTTCGTCCCGAAATTCGAATTTAGGCAAGGAGTTTGAAAATGACTAAGGTCGGCTCTACATTATTTTGATTCTGACTAAGAGACGAGTTATCATACATGAAACTTAGCGTATACACATTATGATATAACCAATACTGGGCGGATAGTAAAATGTGTGATTCTATTTCAGTTTCACATCCCAACGAGGAAAAGAAACTAAGTCAGAATTCTCACATTTTATTATCTACCAGGTATTTGTTATATATAACTGGGGAATGTATAAGCGAGGAAATCATAACAAATAACTTAGTAATTCTTCTTAATGAATTAGAGTTCCTAGTCAGGGCTAACATTGAACCTAGATGTATTTTAACCGCTCACCTATAAAGTAGAAGTATGTTCTCGAAAGTTGACCTACATCCCTATGATGCAGTCCCATTGCGGAGTCGAAGCAATTCCTAGAATGGTCTTATGACGACCTTGGAATTTCCTATTGTTTATGCTCCCAGTTTAATCTTTGGCATTACTACTATGCATGCTTAAATCGATGTTAGACTTAATTAAATAAAGAAATTTGGAATTTAAACGTCGGTGTTAGAAACACGTACTAATATTTGCAGGCAGTTCCGGGGTGGTCTCTCCTTCGGTGATCGCAAGTACCCTTCCACCACCACTGGCATCCCTTGCTCTTGGGCAGTTCCTTTTAAAGTGGCCTGTTTCTCCACATTTGTAATAGGCTGGGCTTACTCCAGAGCCGGGGAACTGGTTGATGGGTCGTACCGGTGCCTTACAGAAACGGGTAGTGTGCCCTTTTCTATTGCAGTTCATGCAATGCAATTCTCTACAAGCCCCAGTGTGATGGAAGCTACACTTGTTACATTTCGGGAGGGTTCCAGCATATTGCTTTATGGGAGTGGGTGTGGTGAGGGTTGTGGCAGCATGAATCGCGACAATTGGCGTGGTTGTCGAAGTGTCACGGCTGGCTCGATGGTCGATGAGTTGTTGTGCCAACTCCTTGGCGCTGTCGAAGGTAGTTGGTCTTGAGGCCAATACACTATCATGAATCTGGGATGATAGCCCCCAAAGGTATCGTTCTATCTTCTTCTCCTCTGGGGTGACCATTGCAGGACAGAGGAGTGCTAGGTCATTGAATCGGGCAGTATAAGCTTCGAGATCCATTCCCGACATTTTGAGGTTCCAGACTTCCTCTTCTAGTTTTTGCACTTCGCCTCTTGGGCAATACTCTTTTAGCATTAAAGCTTTTAGATCCTCCCAGCTTATAGAGTTAGCCACTGCAGGAGTAAGTGACTTAACTCGGCTATTCCACCAAGTAAGAGCTTTTCTTGTAAAAGTGAATGCCGCATACTTGACTTTGCTCGCTTCGGGACAAGCGCAAATTTCAAAGACTGCTTCGGTCCTTTCAAACCATTGCATCAGCGCGATGACGCCCCCGCTTCCGTCGAAAGAATCGGGTTTGCCATTTGTGAAGTCTTTGTAAGAACACTCCTTAGTGCGTCCTGTGTTGTCCCCCTGATTCGAGTTAGTATTCCCGGATCCGAATCCGCCGGATCCATTTGTACCCATTTGCGACATTGCTGCCGCCACTGCTGCTGTTACGGCAGCTTGAAACATTATGGGATCAAACTGCGGAGGGGGCGGTGCTGTGCTCCCGGAGGGTCTGGACTTTTTCTTTGGCGGCATAGTCCTGTCATAAGTTGGTAGAGACGTACAAACGATAAGTTTTTAATAATAGAGACAAGTCAGAAGTTATCAAGCCAGACTTGTCTGTATCATGTTCTGTTTTAAAAGTATTTTGTATGTATTTCGCAACAAAGTCCTCGTGAATGAATTTTAGTGGTGGTGACTCAAATGCAACTAGTGATTTGTTTCGCCTGATCCCTTTCTAAAATTACTTGATATATATTAAGAATTTCTTAGAGTTACCATATGTATATTGTTTGTAGTATAGGGTTCGAGGATAATAGGTTTACATCTCATTAACGTAAGGAAGATTTTGGGCAAAGCTACGGTCCCCTTGAATAGTGTAGTCTCCGGATTCTGAAGGATTCGAATGTCTCCACTTAACAACCTAGGTTGGTCGTGTTCTTCTTTCCAGGTTTCCAAGCACTCTACCTAAGGAGGCGTTGGGCCTTGAATAACCGGACGAGGGTTAGGATTTGGAACAAGGGCTATCAGGGTAGGTTCTCCACTTCAGGGTTGGGGTCAGGGCCATCAGCAAAGCCTTCAGCTTGGTGATCATCCAAAGGGATTTGGTACTCACTCTATGGCTCCTCTCCGAGCCATTCAGTATTGCCGTGGTTAGGGTAGTACGGGTCGTCGTGGAGAAGGAATTCAGCCATAATATCTTTGCGAGAAATGGGGATATAAGAAATAACTAAGTAGACGTACTAATTAGATAATTATAAGATGATCTTTATCAGGTACTTCAATATATTATTTAGGGTATACTAGTCACATGTATTTGGGACAGGATAGACCTTCGAATAAGCGATCCTAACTCTAAATCCCCAATCCAACGAGAACAGGAAGTAAAGCAAAGATTCACAGATTCTAAGCCTATGACGTCCTGGATACATATAGTTTTATTGTATCCTCTAGGCAGTTATTGACCTATTGATAAAAATCTATTTAGTTCTCAAAGAAGTAATTATAATAATTCCAAATACCCCTATGGTATTTCATTGTGGTAGTGTTGGTAAGTTTTTAGACTTGTTGCAACTCCTACGACCATTCCTGGGCATATGGTAATCATTTCTGGGTGACACATAGTTGATCAGGCTATGTCATTCCCAGTCCTGACTATACATTCCCAAGCCTACTCGTATTGTTCAACAATTACTACTTTTGTCCCATCCCATCGTGATACTGACCCTAGTGTGTGTGTGCACATGCTACTACTTTTACCGAAGAATTATTTGTTTCTAAAAGTATAGTTGTTTTGAAAACTTTAAATCAGAGACTTTCGGTCCCAATGTATTTATAGTTTGTATATCTTATGTGGTTCGATATACTGAGTTCACTATAAACAATGCTCTGATACCAATCTGTCACACCCCCAAACCAAGGATGGCGGAAACGTCCAGGGGTGGAGGACTTCATGTACAGTATCACAACAACGTGTATAATAGTGCTCAAAGTAAATACAACCATCATAAATATAATTGAAAGAGTTACATCAAAGTGTACGTTTACATGTTTCAAAATCAATTACAATATGATGACAAAAATAAATTGTTGACGGTTTATCGTCCCATCCTCAAAGCGCTGAAGTTTTCCTGTTTCACTGATTTCCTGAGAATACAAGTAGTTTTGAAAAAGAGTGTCAACAATTAAGTTGGTGAGTTCATAAGAGTTTTGTTTGGAGTAGAAACCGTTCTCCTTTTTAAAATCGATGAAGTTTGATTTCCAGAAAATCCAATATTTTCTTAGTTAAGTGTAAACAGAATAATCCTAAATGATACGTTGATGTATTCTAGATTTACCCGTAGATTTCCCCTATAATTGTCCAGCCTATATAAGTTATATAAGATTTAGGTTAGATAAAACGTCGAATGTAATGGGTCCGCCCTAGGTCCACAACCAAACAAGGAACAGGAGATGAGGCGGGCACCACCAATTCCAAGCCAATCCAGACTAAATTCTTGTATGACTCAAGCATATACGTTCAACGGTTATAGTTGAAGTCTAACCATATGAAAATCTATTGTGATTATAACCTATACATATCATAGTTCACCGGGGAGTAATAGGGATTAGGGAACCTGAACTATGCATATGAATAGCTTATCAAACGTGATGGTGATGGTGAGTGTAACCTATACATATCATAAGTGATGGTGAATGTGAATATAACCTATACATATCATAGTTCACCGGGGAGTAATAGAGATTAGTGAACCTGAACTATGCATATGAATAGCTTATCGAAAGTGATGTGAATATAACCTATATGATGTGTTAATGTGAATATAACCTATACATATCATAGTTCACCGGGGAGTAGTAGAGATTAGTGAACCTGAACTATGCATATGAATAGCTTATCGAAAGTGATGGTGAATTCCTTTCTTGTAATTTAGTTCCTAGGGTAGATGAAACATAGACTATACCTATTATAGTTTATTACTTTGTTTGTAATATGTATTTACCATAACTATACCGATTATAACTAACGCGTTCGTTTGTGGGGGTATAATGGCTTAACTATACTTATTATAGATTATCTTAATCGTCCATAGCGGCAATAACTCTTTTGTAAGTGTAAGACCTTTAATATTGTGTTTGTTATATGAATAACCCTAAACTATACCTATTATAGTTTATCGATTTATTCCATGGGAAATGAGCATAGGCCTTACTTGTCATAATTTATCAATGTTTATATTTTAATGGATATAGCCTCGTAACATCGTATATATATATATATATATATATATATATATATATATATATATATATATATATATATATATATATTTGTCATACTTGTGAAGGTATAAATCCATTTGTTTTCTGATGTATGTCTATGTAAGAATACAAAATTTGTTATATATTGCAACTACACATAATCACATAACGATGTATACCTTGCTCAACATGTTACAAGGTGAAATGAAATTTATTGTGTTTTTCTATTAATAACATTTTCTGTAACTGTTATTGGAAAAATTGTAGAAAAATCATAAAATGTCCAAATCAGGTTCTATAACTTCTGAGAGTTTGGAAAATGAGTCCAGTTTGTTCATGATTTTTATTATAATTTTTAATGACCTCTAACTTAGGTGAAAAAGTCCATAATCACAGACTGGTCCGGATTGATGTTTGAAATGATAGGCGGTTTTGTAAAAATCACCATAAATTGTAGAAAAATCGTATGGAGATGTGCAAGTAGTCATTTTAAAGATAAGAAGTGGAACTACATGCACCTAAAACAGTTTTGAAAACAAAAATATTTAAGATGTCCAAAACAGTCCGTGAATGGAGTGAAACTTTTCTGAAGAAAGCTGTTAGAAAAATGTAGTTATGTTCTAAGCATTTTAACTTGTATTCCCCCCCTAAAAACTTGAGAAAACGTGAAAATGTAGGGGTATGAACTCACATTGTGTGATTTTAGTAGATAAGTGTTGAAGAAGAGAAGTGTTCAACCCAAGAACACTAGAAGAACCGTTTGAAGATTCGAACCTCTAACACAAATATAATGGAGTTTGTGTAAGATATCCATGATTTGAGTGGAAATAATTGAGGTAATCATAAAGGAAATGGATTATGCTTACCAAAGATGGAGGAAACTCTCAAGATCAGCCCTTGAATCTCGGATTTCTAGAGAGAGAAAGTGAGAGAGAAAGGAGTTTGATCTTCTTGTGAAATGAGAACAAATGAAAGAAAATGAGGAGAGAGGATGACTATCCAGCTCTCAAAGGCATGGGGATGGCTTGTGAGGGAGGTAAAAAGTACAAGGTATGGTGGGGAGGAGTGTGGGTTGTCATGGAGTGGGTGTGGGGGTTGCTTGCGTCATAACTAAGGTAAGGTCAACACTCTTCTTTTTGTACTTTACCAACCCCTTTTTAAATAAGATTTTATCCTTAAAATGTGATTAAATCATTAATTTAGGGGTCTTATAATGAAAAATAATGTTTTGGGTGAAAATCCCATGTTAAAATAATTAAAAATGGGTTTAAAACGCAAAAATACGCAAAAACGGGCGAAAAATGTAATTTCCAGCGAGTTTCTTCGGACCTAGGCCGAAGCTCGGTCCCTAGGCCGAAGTTCGGTCGGATGGTGCAGGTTTCGGAGGCGAGGGGCGCGAGCCGGAGGGAAGAAGCGAAGCGAGGCTGGTCCGAGGCTCGGTCCGAAGTGAAGGCGAGAAGCGAAAGCGGGTGGTTCGGTTCGAAGGGAAGCCAGAACCGAAGGTACTGTAGTGAACAGTAATGAACAGTAGCTTCGGTTCGGACCTTCCTTCCAAGTTGGGTTCGGTTCGGACCTTCTTTCCAAGCTGGGTTCGGTTCGGATGAACAGTACTCTCGGTTCGGACCCTCATGAACAGTAACTTCGGTTCGGACCCTCATGAATAGTGCTTTCGGTTCGGTTCATGAATAGTACTTTCGGTTCGGAGGGTTCGTTTCTTAAGTCCGGTTTTCGCGTAGACTTCCATTCTTGGGTTATTTTTCGCCAATTTCGAGGGTCGGGGTGCCCCGAGTGATTATAGAAAGTCGGGGAGAGATTTCGAGAGAGATTTGAGAGAGATTCCGCATACTCAGAGAGATTTGGGAGAGATTCGACATACTTGGGGAGATTTGGGAGAGATTTGACATACTTGGAGAGATTTCACATACAGAAAGATATTTGGGAGAGATTTCACATACTTAGGGAGATTTGGGAGAGATTTGACATACTTAGAGAGATTTGGGAGAGATTTGACTTACTTGGAGAGATTTCACATACAGAGAGATATTTGGGAGAGATTTCACATACTTAGAGATATGTGGGAGAGGTTTCACATACTTAGAGATATGTGGGAGAGGTTTCACATGCTTAGAGATATGTGGGAGAGGTTTCACATGCTTAGAGATATGTGGGAGAGGTTTCACATACTTAGAGATATGTGGGAGAGGTTTCACATACTTAGAGATATGTGGGAGAGGTTTCACATACTTAGAGATATGTGGGAGAGGTTTCACTGGTGACCTTTTTGAGTGTCCGGCTACGCACTGCAAGGTCCTTAAACCCAGTTAAGCCTTGATTAGGGATCTTGCATACTCCCGATGAGTATGTAACATTGTCGTATCGGTTTGGCTTTCTACGTACCACCGTTTCGGGTTAAGGAGATTTAGGTGAACACACTTTTCGATTTATGAACTCTCATTAGAATAGAGAGTTGTTTAGAAGTTACTTAACGTAAACTCTAGTACTCACGGCAAATTGGGTTGACCGGTTTGACTTGTTGACTTTTGTTGACTTTGACTTGACCGAAAATTGACGGTTGTCACAGGAGCTCCAGAATCTGAAGATGACTGGGTCTGACCTAGTTGCCTACACGGCCAGGTTCAGCGACCTTGCTGCCTTGTGCCCTGCCATCGTTAACCCAGAACCAAAAAAGGTTAAGAGGTACATTTAGGGGTTGTCACCCCAGATTCAAGGTCATGTATTGCCCTCTAACCCTATCACTTTCAACAGCGCTAAGCGCCTGGCTCAGCGTCTCATCGACCATGGGGTCAAACAAGGTACTGTTGCAGCTACTGCCGATCCATCAAAGGAGGTACAGGGCCAGGGAAGGCCTTGGAACAAGAGAAGGGGACAAAACCTACAGGGGAACCCCAAGAAACAACAAGTGGTAGCGGTTCACGTTGTTACTGTTCCTACCACCACTGCACCCACAAGTTCATATAGTGGGAGATTTACAAAGTGCAACCAATGTAACTTCCACCACCACGGTCCTTGTCGTGACATCCAATGCACCAGGTGCAATAAGAAGGGGCATACGGTCCGCTTCTGCAAGGAGCCAGCCCAACAAGCCACCCCCGCTGCTAATGCCGGAGTAAGTCGCGCCTGCTTTGAGTGCGGAGCCACGGGGCACTACCGCAGGGACTGACCGAAGGCAAAAAATAGGAATACCGGCGGAAGCGTCCGAGTGTTCGCAATGGGACAGGATGAAGCCGTTGCAGACCCTACTATTGTTACGGGTACTCTTCTTCTCGATAACTCGTATGCATGTGTTTTATTTGATAGTTGAGCGGAGAGGAGTTTTTTGAGTCATAGTTTTAAAGGCCTGCTGAAACAAACACCCCAATCACTAAATGAACCATTTATAGTAGAAATGGCTAACGGTAAAATAGAAGGCACTAAGGAGATATACTTAAACTGTACCCTAACTCTAAACGATAATCCCTTTCCAATCAACCTCATGCCAGTCTCGATTAAGAGTTTCGATGTCATCATAGGCATGGACCGGCTGAGTTCTCATCGTGCGGACATTTTATGTTACGATAAGGCCGTTTGCCTTAATCTGCCAACCAGAGAAACTCGCATTATCTATGGCGACAAACCCAGTACCACTCTTCGTATCATCTCGTGTATCCAAGCTCATAAGTGCCTACACAAGGAATGCTACGCGTTTTTAGCACATGCCGTGGATGTGAAACACGAAGTCCAGGACATCAAGAGCGTGCCTGAAGTATGCGATTTTCCTGACGTTTTTCCCGAGGATCTTCCAGGAATACCACCCGTGAGACAAATCGAATTCAGAATCGATCTGATTCCCGGAGCTACTCCGGTAGCCAAAGCGCCCTATCGATTAGCCCTAACAGAGATGCAGGAGCTATCTAGCCAACTGAATGAGCTACTCAGCAAAGGATTCATCAAGCCGAGCTTCTCACCTTGGGGAGCACCAATATTGTTTGTGAAAAGAAGGATGGATCATTTAGGATGTGCATCGACTACCAAGAGCTCAACAAACCTACCATCAAGAACCGATATCCCCTACCACGAATCGACGGCTTATTCGACCAACTCCAAGGAGCCAACTACTTCTCCAAGATCGATCTGAGATCGGGATATCACCCGCTGCGAGTCTTGGAGAGTGATATTCCCAAGACAGCCTTCCGAACAAGATACGGGCATTACGAGTTTGTAGTGATGTCGTTCGGACTAACCAATGCCCCTGCCGTGTTCATGGACTTAATGAATAGGGTATGTCGTCCATTCTTGAATAAATTTGTGATAATATTCATAGATGACATACTCATTTATTCAAAGAGTAAAGAAGAGCGTGGTCAACATCTAAGACAAGTCTTAGAGACATTACAAGCTGAGAAACTTTATTCAAACTACTCAAAATGCGAGTTTTGGATTAGGAAGGTGGATGTAACACCGAAATTTTCAAAACAAAATTTTCATTTAAAATCGTTTTTTTTTTTTTTAACACTTTTCACAAAAATCTCCTTTTTGTTTAAATTGCAATACATGAATCTTTTGTTCAATCAATTAATAAACCAGGATCCTCAAAACAAACGCTTCCTCTGGTGTGTACAATCGAGCCGGTGCCGTACCGTGATCCTGTGATAACCTAAAACACATAACACAAAACACTGTAAGCACGAAGCTTAGTGAGTTCCCCAAAATACCACTCTAACACATATTAGCCACTCGAGGCTATAATCTCTGTTAACCCTCCGGTCAGTGAGTCTCAGTGGGACCCTCCAGTCCTAGCTCTCTGTGGGCCCTCTGGCCCTAACTCTATGGACCCAAAAGTCCTAACTCTAATAACTCTGAATCATGCATATCACATATCACAATAAATCTCAACACATAAATAGCATACACATACACTGGAACATAATACTAAAAATACCACATATAGCACATATTAGCCGCTCGAGGCTATAACTCTGTGGGCCCTTGGGCCCTAACTCTACGGACCCTCTGGTCCTAGCTCTGTGGACCTTCTGGTCCTATCTCTGATATACACACAACACAAATCACATAGAAATAATGCGGTGCCACACATCACATAGATAGCATACAATAACTCTATCACATAACTCTGTTACCACTCTAGGTAAAGTATAGTGAGAAGACTCACCTGGCAAGCAGAAAGCAGATATCCTCACACTTGAATCTCGAAGTCGCCACCGCCTAACACATAAGGCAAATACTCTCATGAATATAAATCTCGAGACTAGACTCAAACCTCTCTTGGCACCCTCTTAAGGGTAAAAGACCATTTTACCCCTATCTTGGCCTAAAGGCCACATCGCCGACCAAACCCTAAAAGTCAACAAAAGTCAACAGTCAAACTTTGACCCGACTCGTCGAGTGCACTTGGGCGACTCGACGAGTCTACACGTGTCCACTAAATCTCTAGTCTCGCTTGGCATGTCGAGTCCCTCCCCTTGCTCGACGAGTCACACCTAGCATGAATCGTGGGGCCTCCCCGACTCAACTCGCTGAGTCTCAAGATCAACTCGGCGAGTTTCGCCTTGAACTACAGTCCTCTAATCCCCCTCTGACTCACTGAGTTATTCCCCCAACTCGGCAAGTCTATTCACTGAGTGATTTACGGGAAACCCTAACCCTACTCGCCGAGTTCATGCCATGCACAAACTCAATTAACCTCCTGAGGTCAGATCTGTTCCTTAGATGCATAGATCTAACCTTCCCAAGCCTGATAAACACGTAAAGCTCGAATCTTGACACTCATGGGACGTCTAGGAGGCTTCACTAGGTAATTTAGCCCCAAAAATAACACCCTAAGCTCAACACCTCCATAGCTCAACATAAAGCAAACTGAGATAAGCTCTTTAGATCACTATGGGTCCATATCCGAAGTCTCAAGGCGAATAGGGGCCATATTCTCATAATTTCTTCCATTAAAGGACATGAAAACTCTACATCTATGGATTCCTTCAATCAAAACAGATAAAGGGGCGATATAGTACCTCAAAGATGAAGTCCTTTGCTTGAAATCCATAGATGCACCACATTCTTGGTCTCCTCTAAGCTGGAAACACCTCCTTCATGCAAGAATCAACCACAAAGATCAAGAAATGGCTCCTTTCCTCTCACAATCGCTCTAGCTCTTTTAGGGTTTCTCTCTGGGGTTTGGTGGCCGCAAATGAAAGCCCTAAGGGCCTTTAAATAGGTCCCAAACCCGGGAAATTAGGGTTTCATTAAACAGCGTAGACTCGCCGAGTCCAGTCATGAACGCGGATGAAAATCCGCGACCCTACTCGGCGAGTCTAAGCACCAACTTGTCGAGTTCCTCCACAAACTCCAAAATAAATGAATAAATATTATACCTGGGAATCTGGATGTTACAGTGGACTTCGTAGGTCACGTGGTCAACGAAGAAGGAATCCACATGGACCCATCTAAAATCAAGGCTATCGAAAATTGGTCTGCACCAACTACACCAACGAAGATTCGCTAATTTTTAGGCCTGCTGGTTATTATCGAAGGTTCATTAAGAACTTCTCTAGCATCGCAAAGCCTCTTACCTCCCTAACTCATAATGGTGTGACCTACAACTGGGGAGAAAAGTAAGATGCTACATTTCAGACTCTGAAACAGGCCCTATGCAGTGCACCCATTCTTTCTCTTCCAGAGGGGATCAAAGATTTTGTGGTGTATTGCGATGCTTCGAATCAAGGGTTGGGCTGTGTGCTAATACAGCGAGGAAAGGTTATTATGTATGCCTCACGATAACTGAAAACACATGAAGTCAACTACACCACTCATGACTTAGAACTTGGAACTGTGGTCTTCGCTTTGAAAATCTGGAGGCACTACCTATACGGTACCAAGTGCACCATCTTTACAGACCACAAGAGCCTTCAACACATATTCGACCAGAAGGAGTTAAACATGAGACAACGATGTTGGGTCGAATTGCTCAACGACTATGAATGTGAGATTCATTACCATCCGGGAAAGGCGAATGTGGTGGCTGATGCCCTTAGTCGTAAGGAGTACTCTGGTCGAAGAGTGAAGTCATTAACCATGTCGATTCATTCGCATCTGTCAACACAAATACAGGAAGCTCAAATAGAAGCCTTGAAACCCGAAAACATGACAGGTGAAACCCTTAAAGTGATGGACAAGAATCTAGAGATCAAGAGTGACGGAGTACGCTGCCTCATGAACCGAATCTGGACACCAAAGTTTGGTGGGTTCAGAGAGATAGTTATGAACGAAGCACACAAGACTCCATACTCCGTACACCCAGGTTCAGATAAGATTTATCTGGATCTCAAACAACTCTACTGGTGGCCAAACATGAAAGCAGAAATTGCTACCTATGTGAGCAAGTTCTTGACTTGCGCCAGGATAAAAGTAGAACACCAGAAGCCCTCAGGTCTACTCCATCAACCCGAAATACCTGAGTGGAAATGGGAATAGATTTCCATGGACTTCATAAAAAACTACCCAAGACTCAGGGTGGTCACGATACCATTTGGGTGATCGTCGACAGGCTAACCAAGTCTGGTCATTTCTTACCGATCAAGGAAATTGATAAGATGGAAAAGCTAACGAGAACCTACATCCGAGAGATCGTGTGTCTTCATGGAGAGCCGATGTCTATCATCTCGGACTGAGACATTAGATTCACTTCCAGTTCTGGCAATCGTTGCACAAATCCATGGGAACAAGGTTGGATATGAGTACAACCTATCACCCACAAACTAACAGACAGAGTGAGAGAACGATCCAAACTCTAGAAGACATGCTGTGAGCATGTGTGATCGACTTTGGTAAAGCGTGGGATGTTCACTTACCATTAGTCGAGTTCTCTTACAACAACAGTTATCATACTAGTATCAAGACTGCTCCATTTGAAGCCCTTTACGGCCGTAAGTGCAGATCACCTCTGTGCTGGGTGGAAGTGGGCGACACATAGTTGGAAAAAGGTCTAGTCCCTGATAGCACTCTCACTGGTCCGGTGATCATTAGAGAAACAACTGAAAAGATCGTTCAAATTTGAGAGCGTCTGAAAACCTCTAGGGATAGGCAAAAGAGCTATGCCGACAAAACACGAAAACCCTTGGAATTTCTGGCTGGTGACTGCGTTCTACTGAAGGTCTCACCCTGGAAGGGCATGATACGCTTTGGGAAGTGTGGAAAACTAAATCCAAGGTACATTGGACCCTTCGAAATTACTTCAAGGATTGGTCCAGTGGCTTACAAACTTCAACTTCCAATCGAGCTTAACAAAGTACATCCAGTGTTCCATATATCGAACCTGAAAAAGTGTTTGTTCGATGAAACTCTTGTGATTCCACTCGACGAAATCGAACTTAACGAAAATCTCAACTTTGTGGAAGAACCCGTCGAGATCATGGATAGGGAAATCAAACGAGCTAAACAGAGTCGCATACCAATAGTGAAGGTTCGCTGGAACGCTAAGCGAGGACCTGAATTCACTTGGGAGCAAGAAGATCAGATGCAACAAAAATACCCATATCTCTTCCCTAGTCCATTGGCACTTATTTTGTAATTAATTTTGGGACAAAATTCCCTCTAACGGGGGCGTGATGTAACAACCTGTTATTTCAGGTCAATGTAATGTCTAAAAGTTGAGTCTTGTAACCTCTTTGTGAAGTATTAAGAATATCATCGAAAATGAAATGTTCAAAAAGCTCCATTTAAGTACACTATGTGGTAGATATCGTGATAAGGTTTCCAAAAATATAAAGAACACTAAAATCCGAGTTATAACGAAGAATTTATGACGAATCAAAGATTCGTAACACTATCGGTAAAGCGTTGTTAAGCATAAAACGAGAAATTTCAATAAAATACTTTTTAGCCTTAGGTATCTAAATGAAAGTCGTAGATATCATTAAACCGCGAACATACATAAAAAGAACACCCAAATCTGACTTCGTATGAGGAAGTTATGATTTTACGAAGTTTCTAACCCAATAGTAGACAACAAAAAACTCGAATTAGAGATCGAGCGATCTTTAGCTAACACAAACTAAACAAAAGTTGAAGACCTTGACCATAGGAATACAATAGTAAAAAGACAGATAAAATCGGACGCCGGATGAAGAAGTTTTGGGTTTTTAACGGACTTTTCCAGTCTCGGCCTGCTAAAAAGGTATTATTAAATATAAAGTCAAAACTAGCCGACAGAGTCTAAATGAGAGTTGTAGAGTACAGTCTCAACTACGCATGGATATAAAGAATGCTAGAAATGGAGCTCGTACGCGAGAGTTACGGAATTTAGAAGTTCTGGAAATCGATTTACGCCCCGCGTAAAGGGGTACGCCTAACGTACCAGGTGATAATGGCGTAGTCCCTTTGACAACAGACATCCTATCGTCCGTCAGGAGGCTGATGTAAGCGCTTACGTACACTACGCCCTGCGTAAGAGCATACACCCAATGTACGGAGGCGATTCAGCCTCCTATAAAAGGGAGGTTAGGGTTCCGAGTTTCTGGTTCAATTCTTCTCTTTTCCCGCGCTTTTGCTCTGCGTTTTTCCACTCGAAGCCATCCCGACACCCCGATTTTCATACTCAAGATCAGAAGGAAGTTCTACACTCCCGAGATTCCCGAGAATTCAACTCTCACTAGTCGAAGTTCTGCTCGATTCTTCTCTCGACTACTTCAAAACAACCACTTCAATCAAGTGAGTTCATATCCCCTTTTATACACTTTCAAATACTTTATAATGTACTTTTAATACATTTCAGGAGAGAATACAAGTAAACACACGGTTGATCCCGAGTGAAAACGTGAAAACTCTTGTTATACTTTACATGCATTAGATTTATACAAAATGCATAGTATCCAGGGTTGCCATCCTTTTTAAACCATTTTTAAGCATTCAAAGAACTTATGATTTATGCTTTGTCAAACATTCTGAAAGAGGAGAAACATTGCATACAAAACTATTATTTTAATACAAACTTAGTTGAGAATCTGTGAGACGATTACATCTTCAATGCTACCTTTTTGCTCAAAGGTACTACCTAAAGTCCTGTTTATTATTACCAAAGTCTTCCATTTGGAGAGCGTTTCAAATGTGCATAGATCTATATGGGAAGTCATGATCCCGCGCCCTGAGTGTTACCTACAGTCCTTTGGGTGACAGTTTGTCATAACGTTTCGACGCCTGAAGACAGTCGCCACAAGCATATTATGTTAAGTATGGTTATAAAACTCAGCGGATAGACAATTATTATGGTATTTTGATTTTATGAATGAGTAGCTATTAAACTACTCTTCATCTAACAAGTGCGATCTTCTTATAGCTTTATTATATAAAACTATGCCTCAACCTTTAAAGCATGTCAGTTGCTTGCGATTTTCGGTCTTGGACATTAGAGACTGCCTGTTACTTTAGGAAAATATGGGATTTTACTGTATCCAAAACAATCAACTAATAGGAAAATAAGGGATTTTCCTAGTACAACTATTTACAATTCACAACACGAACATTCATATGCATTTCATACTTCTATAAGAAAATAAGGGATTTTCTTGGAAAACACACGAACTTTGGAATGGCATACATTTTCTCAAAACCGCTTATGAACTCACCGACTTAATTGTTGACACTTTTCCTTGAAATAACTTGTATTCTCAGGGAACCGCTAAGCAGGTTTGGAAACCAACTTTTGGGGATTAATGCTCTTGCGTTAATTACTTCTTTTGAAAGATGTTTATGTATTTATCTTTTGAACATGTAACAAATACAATTATGTAAACATTTTGAAACCTTTATATATATATATGGTGATGTGTACTTTCCTTACTATGAACTGTTATGATACTGAATATGACGTCCTACGCCCCCGAACGTTTCCGCTGTTCTGGTTTGGGGTGTGATAAGATTTATGTTTGAGTAGGTGTTTAAATGCATGACTGACAATACTCCTCTCCGCACCACTTTCAAAGAGAATGCATGCATAAGAGCTATCGAGGAGGAATGTACCTGTGACTACAGTGGGATCAGCAACTGCCTCCTCCTGGCCCATTGCTAGTGCTTTCCCCATGTTGCCAACAACTGTTGCTTTTGGGCAATTCCTCTTGTAATGCCCAGCTTCTCCACAACCATAGCAGGCTTGGCCAATTCCAGCTCCAGGAGCATGACTGGTTGGTTGGACTTGTGCTTTGCAAAAACAGGTTGTGTGCCCCTTTCTGCCATAGTTGGTGCATTTCATGTCACGACAAGGTCCATGCTGATGGAAGTTACATTTGTCTCACCTTGGGAGGCTTCCAGCATATCTACTAGAAGGTGCTTGAGTAGTGGGAACAGCAGTAAGAATGGTCGCAGCATGGACTGCCACTGTTTGTTGTTTCTTGGAGGGTTCCAGCGAAGATTGATCATTGCGTTTGCTCCAAAACTTTTTCTTCTTGTTGCCTTATTTCTGTGGTTTGGGAGAGGCTGCTACGGGGTTGTGGCTATCCCCGTTATCCACTAAGGCCTGTGCCAGGCGCTTAGCACTATCAAATGTGAGTGGTTTAGCAACCAAGACATTCCCTTGAGTTGGAGGTGTCAATCCCCATTTGTATCTCTCAACTTTCTTGCTTTCCGGGGTGACCAACCCGGGACATAGAAGATCCAGGTCATCGAACCTAGCGGTATAAGCAGCAACGTCGGAACCCTTCATCTTCAGATTCCAGAGCTCTTGCTTTAGTTTTTGCATCTCGCCCCGTGGACAGTATTCAGTGAGCATTAGTTCCTTTAAATCCTCCCAAATCATGGCATTAGCTACCGGGAGAGTTAGGGATTTGAATTGGTTGTTCCACCAAGTTAGTGCTCTATCAGTGAAGGTACATGCTGCAAATTTTACTTTCCTCGTCTCGGGGCACACACATATCTCGAAGATTGATTCGATCTTCTCGAACCAACGATTCAGGGAAATAACACCTCCAGTGCCATCGAAAGACCGAGATTTAGCGTTAGTGAAGCCCTTGTAGGAGCACTCCCTCGGGTGTTCTTGACTATCTCCCTGATTGGAAGGGTTGGCACCACCGCTCGCCCCGCTTGTGCCACTTGCATTAATCTGCGGCATTGCGGCAGCCACGGCGGCTGTAACTGCTACCTGGAACACAACATGATCGTATTGAGAAGGTCGCGGCGGTGGATTGTTGTTCCTTCGGATGAACTTCTTCGGAGGCATCTTTCTCTAAAATCATTTAAGAGAAAAATGAAGATAAGTCCTTTATAATGGTCAGTTGTCAAGTGATATAGAACAATTTATATCTTATCCTAACAGTTGTAGTGTTCTATCAAGCGATTTACATTGGAAGTCTACTTAACACAAGTAAACAATCGCCATGAAATTTATAGCAACACTTGGAATGAATTTTGTACATTGTGTTTGGCTCTAGTAACGTAATGCTACCAAATACTCCTATAGTATTTTAGTTTGTATGCTTTGTTCTATTGTTCCTTTTTATATGGAGTTCGGTAAGTTTTAGACTTGTTGCAACACCACTATCACTCCCAAACACATGTTGGTCATATCTCAAATAAATATAGTTGACTAGGCTATATTTATTCCAGATATGATTACATAACTGCCCAGGTTTAACAGTAGTGTCCAACATCTAAATACTTTTGTTATGTTCTTCCTGTCATATTGCTTCTGGTATGTATGTAGTGTTAGTATACTTCTTATAAAATACTTTGAATTTAAAAGTATACTTTTAGTTCAGAGCGCTTCGGCTCCTTAGTGTTTATATTTGTATACCATGTAATGTTTGATATACTTAGTTCACTATAAATGATGCTCTGATACCAATCTGTCACACCCACAAACCGGAACGGTGAAAACGTTCGGGGGTGGACGACGTCATGTACAATATCACAGTAATTGTATCATAGTAATCAAAATAAACACAACCATTACATTGAAAAAGTAAAGTATTTACATCTGTTCGATACATCATTTATATGACAACAAAATGTATAACAAAAGTATAAAAGACGCGACTCTAGAAGCTCCGTCTTCTCAAAAACCTATAGGTGTACCTGTCTATCGGTTCCCTAAGAATACAAGTGGTTTTGAAAGTTTATCAACATTTAAGTTGGTGAGTTCAAAAGAATGTCTTTGTAATGAAAACATGTCACTGAATCTGTGAAAATGTTTGTATGTCTTTCAAGAAAATTCAATATTTTCTTCCGTAATGTAAAGTAGTTTTAAACCCTAAGACCCAAAATGTATGTTCATTACTGTATTCTGTAGTTTTGTATGAAAGTATTGGTATGTATGCATGGTTACCACCAGCTGTATTGTATTGTATTGTATTGTTTGATGCGAAAACTCTTATATGAAATCCCTGTATAGCACCAGTAGTTATGTATAGTAATGTACTGTATGAAAACACTGGCTACCACCAGTAATGTATAGTATGTTTTGTATGAAAACCCTGGCTACCACCAGTAATGTATAGTATGTTTTGTATGAAAACCCTAGCTACCACCAATAATGTACAGTATGTTCTGTATGAAAACCCTGGCTGTCACCAATAATGTATAGAAGTTTTATTACTTAAAATAAAACCAAGTGTTTGTATTCCCTAGAATCCTCTAGTTGTAGTGTATGGTAGTTCTATAAATTAAAATAAAACTATTTGAAGAAATGAAATATCGTAAAAAAAGGTTAGTTTATACTATTGTGAGTTTGGTATAACCATGCTTGATATGACGTAGTGACCTTTAAGATGTTCTTCAGGCATCCGAACGGTATGATATTTTTCACCCCAGGCATGCCTGCCTAAAACTGTAGCTAGCAGTTCAGGTGTGGAATTTTCACTCCCGTATAGATCTATACACAAATCTCATGCTCTCCCTCCAGGAGACTCTGGTTATACTATGGTAGGATTTAGTTCCGTACCCCGGAGGGTACAGTTGAAGTAGTGCCTCACAACCCTATATTAACTAGTTTACGTGTAGTTTCGTAGTGTTCCCTTGTACTTAAAATCGTATGTATAACTTGTAGAGTTAAAATAATTATACTTAAATAGTTATTTAGTAATGTACTCTTGTATTTGGAAATAGTATTGTTTATCATAAACTATATATATATACCATAGTTTATATGTTTGTTTCTGTATAGTGCTCTTGTATTAATAAAACCATGTAATGTAGCCCAAACTATACCTATTATAGTTTGCATGTATGTTCTTGTCTCTTGTATTGAATTTTGTAAATGTTTTGTAATGTTCCCAAACTATATCGCCTATAGTTTGATTGTATGTTATGTCTCGTACTGAAAACTTTTCAACTATAGTTGTATGTTGAAAACCGCCCTTTTGCTCAGCGTGTTACAAAAGGGATAGAATATATGTATATTTTTATAAAATATAATGTTTTCTCGTTTTATATCAATTGCACAAGTTTTTAATCTGCTTGAAATCGTTCGTAGGGGTATGAATTCATAGTTGTTTGTGCACGTGTTGGTTAGCAAGACTGGAAAGATGACCCTCGAGTTGATGTACGCGGAATTAATGGAATCCTAATGATAATTAACCACATAATTGTATTTAAAGTTAGCGGAATCATTAATTTAAAGTGTTATAAAACACTTGTTTATGTGTTAGGAATAGTTACCGAAAATGGTTTTAAGTGAATAGGAAGGGTTTTCGGTCAAGCTCAATCCGAAAATCGATTTCTCAGTCTGATGAGTTTTCGGCCGAAATCAGGTGTTCGGTTCTGCTGATGTTTTCGTCCCTTTGAATATATAAAGGCTGTTCTTGGTGTTCTTGAGGAAAAATATGAAGATTTGAAGGTTTCCTCTTGAAGATGTGAGTGTTATTGGATGATCCTTGGGAGCAAAATATGAGAGTTTTCAGGTGGAAAGGGTGAGAAATGAAGGTTTTTTGGATGAAAAACCTATATAGCGGTTGGGTTTTCGGCCGGAGATGGGGTTTCGGCCGAAAGCTATTTTCGGCCCGAGGGTTTTCGGCCGAAAACGAGGTGCTGAACGAGATTAGCTGTTTTTTGAGGGAATAACTTGATTTTTCGAGTGTTTTTGGTTCCGATACTTATATAAATTTTTTTTATATATTTTAAATGATTTTCTAACCCTTACGAATTTAACGGAATAAATAAAATTTGAAATTTTATATAACGAAATTGACTTTTGTTGAATGGAAAAGTATTGGGTTGTCATAATGTTAGCTTATACCAGACTTAGGTCCGATGTCGAGGATAGCCCGATCTAGCTTATATGTTCCGGACATCGATCCGATGCTAGGGCAAGCCCGATGAATGTTTGTATGCTTGATGTCTTCGTGATTCTTGCATGTACTTGTTTATGTGTTCCAGACTTCGGTCTAATGCCAAGGCAAGCCCGAGGAATGTTTAGCTTATATGTTATGTATTATGTATTCCGGACTTCGGTCTGATGTCAGGGCAAGCCCGAGGAATGTTTATATGTTTATGTTATATTTTTTTATGTTTTATATGCATGTTGTTATCTTATATGCATACCAGACTTCGATCCGATGTCGGGCGGGGCCCAATGTCGGATTTCGGTCAGATACCGGGCGGGGCCCGATGTAGTGGGCAAGGCCCGATGTGTGTTATTATGTGTTTATATGTATGGTATGTGGTAGTTTGTGGAGACTCACTAAGCTTCGTGCTTACATGTCACAACTAGCATTTTAGCTAGGAAATTCTATTATCATGCAAACATCATCTATTGTGATACCTGTAACTCTAATTTGATACTATGCACTATGCTTATTCAATGACAACAAACTTAATCAAGATTCACAAGTGAAGTTCAAAACTCTATACAAAACATTTCAAATAGTCAATCATGAGTAGAAAACCCTAAAAATCCCAGTTCAAGTTTATTATGGACTAGGATTTTCTTATTGGGCCTAATGGACCAATAAGCATTCAATTCGACTATTATGGGCCTAGAAACCCTAATTGGGTTCTAATTGGACTCACGTTCATAAAACTTAACATTTTGGGCCATATGGGCCTAAAATGGTTCATTATATTCTTAATGGGCCAAATTGGGCCATAACAATTCCATTAGCCCTAATGGGCCATTAAACCCTTGGACTTTATTAGGACGTAAACACTCCTAAGGGCCCAATGCGCTGAAAATTTAATTTGTGTTTCATAAATTCGAACAAGGCAAGAGAAGGCCCAAACTACTTCTCCTCCTTTTCTTTCTCACTCGCGGCACAACTATTAAAAAAAAAGGGAAATCAACAAAGGGTGCTTAAGAGATGACTGCTCACTAATGTTTAGTGGTTAACCATGAAAAAATCTCATACTTTTAGGACTTTAAACCTCCATCTAATAACCAAAGATCAAACTCCTCTTTCTCTTCTTATTGCTCTTAGCCAAACATACCCTCCCACCACTTCCCATTTTCTTTCAAACACTTCCAAAACACTCTCAAGAATCCCTATTCCTTTTCCTAAATTTCGTGTGTTGGTGTGTGTGTTTCAAGAAGTTTGCATCAAGTCCCCATCCATAATTGGTAATCTAATCTTACTTAAGCAAGCTTAACTTCATAATTTTGTTAAAACTTGTTACTCATTTACTCTTTAAATCAAGGATCATGCTTCTTAGAACTCATCTAAGTTCAAAAGTTCCCTTAAGAAGCTTGCTAATTCGAAATCTCCACATCATCTTCATCAAAAACCGAACCCAAACACCAAGGTGAGTTTATACCCCTTTTTTTCGCCTTTTACAATGTTTTGGGGAAGGATACAAGTTGATATGTGCTAGATCTATGTATTTGTGCATGGTATGTGTGTTTTACTTGATTTAAGTTGTCATTTGGTGAAGAAACACTACAGATCTCGAAAATTCTAACCGAAAGTTGTGATATTTGTGAACTAAAACATTTCTTACAACTCACTATGAAGATAAATGGGTTAAACATGTGAAGATCAACAAGAACCTAAACAAAATCTTAAAAAGGGGTCATTTTTGGAAAATAAACAAATAGTTGAGACTTTTAGGTCACATACGGTATTATAAGGACCAAAAAGAGTCATATTTTCATAAACATGGATCTTTATGATAATCATAATTTCAAAAGGGCCAAAAGTGTAAATTCTTGCAAATGGGCCTTAGTATGGGCTTTACGGTTTCTAGGGATTATTTTGTAAAAATCTCGATTTTTAAGGGCTAAATAGTCATTTAATACAAATATGAGACATACGTGTAAACTTGCGGTTTTTATGGGAAGAAAATAGCATTTTATTTGAAATTAGGCCTAAAATTCTATTATTACAAAATGTGGGCCGAAAATGCTATTCTTGTCAAATATGGGCTAAAAATGTAATTTCTTATAGAAATGAGCCGAAAACAACAATATTTAATCATTTGGGCCAAAAATATCCATTTATATGTATTTAGGCCAAAAATGTTTATATTTGTGATTATTGGGCCGAAAAAAAAAAAGAAGTTTTTAGCCAGAATGGGCCACAAATGTCATTTTATTAGAAGTAAGCCCATAAAATGAAAACTTTTAACCTTAAGGATTTTAAAGTGTCAAATTTTCCAAAAACAGGTGACTAAAATTGTATATTTTCAGTCTAATGGGCCAAAAATGTCTCTATTACAAAAATCAGATATTTTGTTGTCTTGGTAAACCTCGAGCTAAAACAAACAACAAAATAATAACAAATGGATGGAATACATCGATGACATGTTTATTGGGCCTAATACTCTCGTTACATGGCTAATGGACCTTAGCGATCCATTTAAGTGTATATTGGGCCTACATTTCCATGTCATGTTAATTGGGACTTTGTGGTCCATTTACATGTTAATTTAGGCCTAAGCTATGGATCACATGTTTATTGGGCTTTGGTGGTTCATTTACATATCTATTGGGCATGAATTACCCTTTTACATGTTTATTGGGCCTTAGTGGTCCATCCACATGCTAATTGGGCTAGGATTAAAAATCATATGTTTAGTGGGCCTTAAATGTCCCTTACATATCTGTTGGACTTCATATAATCACTTACATACTTTGGATTTGAAAACTTAAAACATATACATAAACCTTATACATGGTGTGATACAGTACTCATAAGCAAGTTGAGGATCTAGTGAGACGTGTCGGTTGACATCTTTGAGTGTATGATCGTAGCCTGTAGTTATAACCAGAGTCTCCTGGAGGGAGAGCGAGAGTTTGTGTATAGATCTATATGGGGGGAGACCCCCACGCCTTACCTGTCCGCTACAGCTAGACTAGGTCAGTCTAGGGCGACAAACCTTACTTTAATCAAACCGGCGCCTGAAAATGTCAAGACAGGCGAATTAGTCAGTATCAAGCATGGTTGTGACGGCTCACTTAGAGACTAAATCCATCAAAGATTTCGGTATACTTTTACAAATCTTGATGAAACTAGAAATATACATTCATCGATACTCGGTTTTGGGAATTTACGATTACAATACTCTTAAAAAACAGAAAATATCGGATTTTATGGGATGAATACATTTATACATTACTTTTACTTACGACAGAAAATACAGGATTTTTTTGGGCTGCATTTCATATTCATTTCCAAAAAGGGAAAACACACGTGCATTAATACTTGATTTGGTCACATCACATTCAAACCATTTTTCAGAACATATCGGATTTTCTGGTGTTTTACTAATCATGTATAAAACTTTTATTCAAACATGCTTATGAACTCACCAACATTATATATGTTGACGTTTTCAAAATAACTTGTATGCTCAGGAAATCGTTAAGCGGAAAGGTCAGTAGGTAATGTGGAATTTATTGTATTTTTGTTATCATCATACATTGAACTTTCTTTTTGGCATGTACCTTATAATATTATACTTGATGTAAACAATGTTGCTTGTATTTTTATATGTATGATGATGGTGTTGTCTTTTTTCAGTTATATACATTGTGATGATATTACAAGATGAAGTCACGCACAAGCCGCAGACGTTTCCGCCGTCTGGTTCGGGGGTGTGATAGATTGGTATCAGGGCATTGTTTATAGTGAACTGGCATATCTAATCATACTTGCTATGAAACTATAAATACAATGGGACTAAAACACTCTGAATAAATGCATACCTAGGTATACATTGAAACAATAAGACTAAAAGCCTTTGGTGGAAATTGAACACTATTATTAAACTCGGACAGTTATGTAGTCATATTGGGTATAAATATAGGCTGATCAACTATATTTATTCAAATGACCAACATGTGTTTGGGAGTAATCATAGCGGGAAATGGATCTAGAAGCTTACCTCATTTCCAATTACTCTAAGGAACTCAAACTTAAATGATTAAAAAAAATACTATAGCAGTAATCCATGTGTAATTTATTCTTAGTATGTATCACTTTCGTGTACACGCTATGGACAGATTCCATCACCCATGAGATCCCTATTTCCCCAATTAGGGAAATAATGGATGGTTGGAAGAGCCCGAGGAAGAACCAGAAGAAGACCCCGAGGAAGAACCAGAAGAAGAACCAAAAGAAGAGCCTGAAGAGGAAGGACCAGCAGAACCGATAGTCGACGTGGATGAGGAGGAGGTAGAGGACAGTGACACAGATGACTCAGACACAGGGTCCGAAGTCAGCAATCCACCATACATGGCGAGGGTGACCTCATACAAGATTGGCCCCAATGGTCCTACTCCCCTATGGGCACATGACATCTGGAGGTGGAACCGGCAGCAAGGGGTGTGACCCCCATTTGGTATGAACCGAGACTAATACGACCTGAGTCATGGTGGACATGCCGATCAAGCCTTACCTGTGATAGTGAGGAGGACTCGCAACATCGGCAAGCAGACACAGGTGACCGCTGGCCAAATGGTGGCCGTGAGAGCCGTAATGGAGCGCACGGAGAGGATGACATACGAGGTAGTCAGGGACTACCAGATACGTCAGGCATCTTTAAAAGCTCAGCTTCAGGATGCCAAGCGCCACCTGGATAGACTTTAGGGTGCGTCCACCTTATCGTCAGCACCACTAGATCCACCCCATCGCGACTAGCATCTGTTCATAAGATGCCTCGAAGGAACCCACCAATAAACAATAACGCACCACCGCCAGAAGTAAACTAGACTGCATTTCAAGAAACAATTTTAGTTGTAGTCACAACAACACTAGCACACATTCACAATGGAAACAATGGTGGAGGCAACGGGCAAGGGGCCGGAAGTTCAATCCATGGGATGAACCAAGGACCCACAAGAACCTATACCTACAAAGACTTTACAAACACCAAGCCTCGAACCTTCAACGGGACGGAAGGCGTAATACCTCTGAAAAGATGGATAGAAAAGGTGGAATCAGTGTTTGAAATATGCGAATGTCCGGATGAGTCCAAGGTCAACTTTGCGGCGTGCACATCCGTTGATCAAGCTCTCTCTTGGTGGAATGGTCACATAGAGGCCATGTCACATCCGGTGGCGAACGCGATACCATGGGAGGAACTTAAGGAGATGTTGTTGGTTAGGTACTATCCATGGGGAGAAATCCAGAAATTAGAACAAGAACTATGGAACCTCACGGTTCAAAACTCTGACATCAATGCGTACATAACAAGGTTTAGTGAGCTGTCTCTCTTGTGTCCTGGAATGATCACATCTGAAGGGAAGAAGATTGAGAGACTCATCTGGGGGTTGACCGCACCAATCCAAGGGAATGTAATTGCAGCAAACCCGACCACGTATGATAGCGCAAAGAGGCTAGCCAAGAAATTATATGATCATGGCAACAAAAAGGGTGCCAAAGCAAGGGAAGCAGAAGCTAGGAAAGAAAGTGATAACAAGAAGGGGAAGAACAACAAACGGAAGGGAAAACAAAATTCAGAATCATCAAAGAAACAACAAACTACGACTATCCATGCTGCTACTCAAGCTATCACCACACCACATGCTCCAGCCTCATCCACACCAAATAACCCAAAGCAATACTTAGGGACCCTACCCAACTGCACAACCTGCAACCTAAAGGGTCACACTGCAAGATACTGTAGAACTCATCCACAACAAAACCAACAGTCGAACAACAACAACAACAACAACAACAACAACAACAACAATCGCAACAACAATAACAACAACAACACCGGGGCCAGTTACACCTGCTATGGGTGTGGAGAAACCAGTCATTTCTGGTGCAACTGCCCCAAAGAAAACAATCAGGGGGTAGGAGCAGCAGGAAGAGTGTTGACCATGGGTCAAGGTGAAGCAGTGTAGGACCCCGCAGTTGTTACTGGTACGTTCCTACTTAACAACTCGTACACGTTCATCTTTTTTGATAGTGGGGCAGAGCGAAGTTTCGTTAGTAATAAATTCAAACACTTACTAAATCAACAACCCTAGAAGCTCAATGAAGCCTTCACGGTGGAAATGGCTAATGGGAAAACGGAAACAACCAAAGATATCTACGTAGGGTGCACATTAACACTAAACAATCACTCCTTTCAAATAGACTTGATGCTCATAAGTATTAGGAGTTTTGATGTGATAATTTGCATGGATTGGTTAAGCCCCCACCATGCTGATATTATGTGTTGCGAGAAGGCCGTTCGTCTTCACCTCTCCAATCACAAAACCCTAATAATCTATGGCGATAAACCTGGCACCAACCTTCGCCTTATCTCATGCACCAAGGCACAAAAGTGCCTACACAAGAAGAATTTCACATTCCTCGCTCACGTGGTGGAGAAGACCAAAGAAGAAGTAAACATTCAAGACATTCCAATGGCATGTGACTTCCCAGATGTATTTCCAGAAGATATCCTGGGAGTACCCCTAGAAAGACAATTCAAATTTCGAATCGACGTAGTACCAGGAGCCACTCCAATTGCCAAATCACCCAATAGGTTGGCTCCAGCTGAGATGCAGCAGTTATCCAGCAAACTAAGTGAGCTGCTGAGCAAAGGATTCATCCAACCAAGCTTCTCACCCTGGGGAGCTCTGGTCTTGTTTGTCAAGAAAAAGGACGGTTCTTTTAGAATGTGCATCAATTTGACCAGCTTCAAGGAGCTATTTGACCAGCTTCAAGGAGCTAGTTATTTATCAAAAATAGATCTGAGATATGGTTATCATCAACTACGAGTTTGGGAAGAGGATATTCCCACAACTGATTTTCGAACATGATACAGTCATTACGAATTTGTCGTGATGCCCTTCGGTCTAACGAATTCTCCCGACGCTTTCATGGACCTCATGAATCGAGTTTGGTGCCCATTCCTTGAAAACTTCGTAATCATTTTCATCGATGATATTCTTGTGTACTCTTGAAGTAAAGAATAGCATGGTCAACACCTCCGTCAAATCTTGGAAACCCTGGGAGCTGAAAGGTTGTATACGAAACTCTCCAAGTGTGAGTTTTGGCTCCATAGTGTAAACTTTTTGGGCCATGTTTTCAGCAAGTAAGGGATTCATGTAGAGCCTTCCAAGATCAAAGCCATCAAAAGCTAGGCGATCCCGTAAACACCAAAAGAAATGCGACAATTCTTGGGTCTCGTAGGCTACTACCATAGGTTCATTCAAAAATTTTCCAAGATAGCCAAACCCCTCACCACACTGACACAAAAAGGTGTGGCTTTCAAATGTACTGAAAAACAAGAGATTGCCTTCTAAACCTTGAAGCAAGCCCTCTGTAGTGCACCAGTGTTATCCTTACCGGAGGGAACCGAAGATTCCGTAGTCTACTGCGATGCTTCAAATCAAGGCTTTGGCTGTGTGCTTATGCAACATGGAAAAGTGATCGCTTACGCATCCAAACAACTAAAGATGCATGAAGTGAATTACACCACTCATGATCTCGAGTTGGCAGTTGTGGTCTTCGCATTAAAGATTTGGAGGCACTACCTTTATGGTACAAAGTGCACCATCTTCACCGACCATAAAAGCCTCCAGCATATTTTGAATCAAAAAGAATTAAACATCAGGCAGCGGAGATGGGTTGAGCTGCTAAACGATTATGAGTGTCCCCGTGGTGAAATCCAGAAGCTAGAGCATGAGCTCAGGAACCTGAAGATGAAAGGTTCCGACATTGCTGCATACACTTCCCGCTTCGATGATCTTGCCCTTCTCTGTCCTAGTCTGATCACTCCTGAAAGCAAAAAGATCGAGAGGTTTATTTGGGGGTTAACCAATCCAACAAAGGGTCATGTCTTAGCTGCTCGCCCGGATACATATGATAGTGCTAAGACTTTAGCCCAAGCCATAATTGACCACCGTAATGATGTCGAGGAAACCACTACCGCTCCTGAATCGACTAAAAGTAGTGGTGAGAAGAGAAAGTTCTGGAAGAAGAAGAAGGCTCAATCTTCCCAAGGATCTTTCAAAAGACAGCAAACAGTAGCAGTCCATGCTGCTACTACCCCTGTTGCCGCTGCTTCTGTTGTGGGATCCACAGCTCCAACTCCTACCAGTCAGTATGCTGGTAATCTTCCCCTCTGTGACAAGTGCAAGTATCACCACAACCCTGGCCCCTGTCGAGAACTTTCCTGTACAAATTGTGGTAAGAAGGGGCACACAGTCTGATTTTGCAAAGCTCCGGCCCAATCGGCCAATCAATCTTCGGGAGCAGGCGTTGCTCAAGCCTGATACAACTATGGTGAAGCTGGGCACTTTAAAAGGAACTGCCCCAAAAATTCTACTGCTGATAACACCGGAAGGGTCCCTCCATGGGACGGGAGGAAGCGGTCGCCGATCCCACTGTTGTCTCGGGTACGTTCTTTCTCGACAACTCATATGCTAGTGTTCTTTTCGATTCAGGTGCTGAAAGGAGCTTTGTCAGTCATGCATTCAAACATAACCTAAAACAAAATTCCCAACCTTTAACCGAAATGTTTACAGTCGAGATGGCGAATGGTGAGAAAGAAAACGCGAGCGAAGTGTTCGTAGGTTGTACCCTTACCCTGAATGACCATTCGTTTCCTATCGATCTCATGTCGGTATCCATAAAGAGCTTTGATGTCATCATTGGCATGGATTGGTTGAGTCCCAATCATACGGATATCCTTCGTTTCGAAAAATCCATCCGTCTCAACCTTCCTTCGGGTCAAACTCTAGTAATCTATGGCGATAAACTCAGTTCCAACCTTCGTATCATTTCCTGCATCAAAGCTCAAAAGCTCCCGCGAAAGGAGTGCATTGCATTCTTGGCCCATGTAATCAACGAGAAGCAGGAAGTTAAAGACCTCGCGAGCATCCCCGAAGTCTGTAACTTTCCTGATGTGTTTCCCGAAGAGCTTTCAGGAATTCCTCCCGAGCGTCAGGTTGAGTTCCGTATTGACCTAATTCTTGGAGCTACTCCCGTAGCGAAGTCTCCGTATCGCTTAGCTCCAGCAGAAATGCAGGAGTTATCCAGTCAACTCAACGAGTTGCTCAGTAAAGGATTCATTTGACCGAGTTCCTCACCCTGGGGAGCTCCGGTTTTGTTTGTCAAGAAGAAAGATGGATCCTTTCGAATGTGTATCAATTATCGTGAGTTGAACAAGTTGACCGTCAAAAACCGATATCCTCTTCCGTGAATAGATGACCTCTTCGATCAACTCCAGGGAGCCAGTTAATTCTCCAAGATAGACCTTCGGTCAGGGTATCATCAGCTACGAGTTCATGAGAGTGATGTGTCCAAAACAGCTTTCCGGACTCGATATGGACACTACGAGTTCGTAGTGATGCCCTTTGGTCTAACCAACGCACCGGCGGTGTTCATGGACCTGATGAACCAGGTGTGTCGTCCTTATCTAGACAAGTTTGTCATTGTGTTCATTGATGACATACTCGTCTATTCCCAAAGCGAAGAAGACCACAAACAACACTTGAGGGTAGTGTTGGAAACTCTTCGATCCGAGAAGCTGTATGCGAAATTTTCCAAATGCGAGTTCTGGATTTGGAAGGTAACTTTCCTCGGTCATGTAGTAAGCGAGGAGGGTATTCATGTCGATCCTTCCAAGATAAAGGCGATAGAGAATTGGTCAGCACCGAAGACACCCACAGAAATCTGGCAATTCTTGCGTCTCGCTGGCTATTATCGGAGATTCATCCAGAATTTTTCCAGAATCGCCAAACCTGTAACCACTCTAACACAGAAAGGTGTACCCTTTTGTTGGAGTGATAAACAAGAAACCGCATTCCAGACGCTGAAGAAAGCCTTATGCAGCGCGCCTATTCTGTCCCTACCCGAAGGGACAGAGGACTTCGTTGTCTACTGTGATGCGTCTACTCAAGGCTTAGGCTGTGTGCTTATGCAAAGAGGAAAGGTGATTGCTTATGCTTCTAGACAGTTGAAAGCACACGAGGTCAACTATACCACACACGACTTGGAGCTAGGAGCCGTAGTCTTTGCGTTGAAGATTTAGAGACATTACCTCTACGGAACCAAGTGCACAATCTTCACCGGTCACAAGAGCCTGCAACACATGTTTGACCAGAAAGACTTGAACATGAGACAAAGGGGATGGGTAGAACTACTCAGTGATTATGAGTGTGAAATCCGTTACCATCCCGGCAAGGCCAATGTGGTAGCAGATGCCCTTAGCCGAAAGGAGAGTGCAGGCCGTAAAGTGAAGAACCAGACGATGACCATCCATTCCAACCTATCTATGCAAATCCGAGAAGCCCAGTTAGAAGCCCTCAAACCCGAGAACATGTCGACCGAAACGTTGAGAGGAATGGAAAAGAAACTTGAGATCAGAGGTGACGGAGTCTATTGTTTCATGGATCGGATCTGGAATTCCAGGTTGGAGACCGTGTCCTGTTGAAAGTCTCGCCCTCGAAAGGCACTATACGCTTTGGTAAGCATGGGAAACTTAATCCGAGGTATATTGGACCTTTCGAGATCCTCGCCAGGGTCGGTCCGGTAGCCTATAAACTTAGTTTACCTCACGAGCTCAGTAACATCCACCCCGTCTTCCATGTTTCAAATCTCAAGAAGTGCCTATCCTATGAAACCCTAGTGATTCCTTTAGACGAGATCGAGATCGATGAAAACCTCAACTTTGTGGAGGAACCGATCGAAATCATGGATCGAGAAGTCAAACGTACGAAACAAAGTCGCATCCCGTTAGTGAAGGTTCGCTGGAATGCCAATCGGGGACCGGAGTTCACTTGGGAGCGGGAAGACTCGATGAAACAGAAGTATCCGCAACTCTTTCTAGATCCATGATTTGTATTGTTTCTTGTATCTTGTCTTGAATTTCGAGACGAAATTCCCTCTATCGGGGGGATAATGTAACAACCTGAAACTCCATATCACTTCTTGTAACTCAAATGGTAATCCAATTCGATCAACCAAACGCCGTTTCCAAATCTGTTTCTGATTTTGCCGTTTAATTAATTCATTAACTTGTATTGATCTAAAATGACTTAATGGGTGTCTTAATTCCATTTGAAATCATTCTAACACCCCATAATAGTTATTGGAATAATTCTATAATCGACCATATTGGGTTACGGCAATTTGGTCGGGTGCGACCAAAAGCCCCGCCTAACGCCGGTTCGGGTAGAATTCCACCGTGTCCAATTCCCGAACACTATATAAATTATTCAAAGCTTCCATTTGCAGCTTTTGGCCATCTTTCCTTAATCACTCTCCAACCTCTCTCCTCATCCATAATCAAAGGTCCAAAAACAAAGATTTAAGGCTCCAAATCAAAGAGGTAACATCCCTAACTTGTTATCTAACCTCTTTAGCCTTCAAATTGATATTTAAACAAGGATTTAGGACCTGGAACATGTGTTTACAGCCAAGGATCAAGCTTGGGCCGTAAACACTTAAAAATGGGGTTTTTGAGCCAATTAACCCTTCCAAATCATTGTTGGGACTTAGATACGACTTTGAGGCTTTCAAACCTGGACTTGTAACACCTTAAAAATGAATTTTGAGGGACAAAATAGAGTTTACGGCCAAGGCATGTGCTTGGGCCATAAACTCCTCAAACATGGGGAGTAAACACATTTTTACATGTTAGATTGCCTTGAAACTTAACCAATAGCCTTGGAATAAATCATAGAACCATCTAAAAATAGTTTGGAGACCTTAAACATAACAAAACACTACATTTAGGAGTTTACGGCCATAGCATATACTCTTAGGCCGTAAACTCATAAAAGTGTGCCAAATGATGCCCAAAATCCATCCCAAGGCTTGGAAAAATTACTAGAATCACATGTGATTGTCCTAAGCACCTCAAATTAATTTTGGTTTAAGCTTGGGGGAGTTTAAGGTCGTAAACTCCATGTTTACAGCCGTGAACTCCCATAAATGGTGTATAAGTCCAAACAAATCATTCCAAGGCATTTTAGTAATTCATTCCAACAATCCCCAAGTCCAAACAAGCCATTAAACCCTCAAAATCACACCCACATGAGTTCACGGCCGTGAACTCATGTATGTGTGTGTTATATGGCTGTAAACTCATTTAAATGTTTACTCTTGGGGAGTATGCTCAAATCCCAAGTCCTAGTACCATTACACGTCCGTAGATGTCACCCGGGTCACTCCAAACGCTCGTTTAGAGGTGTTTAACCTCGTTGGAGTGTAATGTTCCATATAATTAGTGAATGTAAATCTAATTAAATATATATGGACATTATTTCATTTTACATAGGGACATCGCGAGTAATCAAGCCCCGAACCAACGTCTAGTGTCCGAAACCGTCGCATTTCCGAGTCTGGTGAGTTCATACCCCTACCCTTTTTCACTGCTTTCAGGGGGGAACACAAGCAAAGTACAAAGGGTTTCTTGTACTCAAAAACTTGTTTTCATGTGTGTGTTTCACATTTTAAATGCTTTTAATACTGATTGATACAACTGATAACCATTCGAACATGTAGATCACGTAAACATTTATTTGTGAAATGGGTTTTGTAAACTGTTATGTTTCATATATTTCACAAATGATTTTCCACATTTTATCAGTTAAAAGCATGACATTAGAGCATATGAACATGAAATTTGTACATTGTTTGTCCTCGGTAACACTCCACAGAGATACGCGAGTGGAGGACTATCATATTATTACTAGTAAATTTGTTATTCCGTTATGATTGGAGACACGTCCTCGGCGAACACTCCACAGAGATACGCGAGTGGAGGACTACACCTGTAACCAGAATCTATGGGATTTAGAGAGCGTGACTTGAGTGTATAGATCTATACGAGGCTGACTACCCCACACCTGGCTGCTAGCTACAGTCGAACCGAAATGGTTCAAGGGTGACGAAAGTCATAAGAATGTGGACTACTTATTGCCACAGTTTTAGTCTATAGTATGGTTATGGAACTCGCAATTAGGATAATAGAGATTTACTTATAGTAATAATGAACAACTTTATACACTTCACAAGATAACCAGGTTTCGGAATACATCTTTTAGATTGATAACCAACATTCAGGAAAGTATGGGACTTTCCTGGGAAAACATTGAACATAACCACGTTAATAGGAATACATCTTTTACATACGAAAACCAACATACAGGAAAGTATGGGACTTTCCTGGGAAACCTTGTACATAACCAGGTCTAACAAGAGTACATCTTTTACATAAGGTAATATACCATCAGGAAAGTATGGGACTTTCCTGGGAATCCTTTGGTACATCACCAGAACAGTATAACAAAACAGATAACATAAATGTACATTTTTCACAATAGTAAACGTGTTTTCAGTGTACAACTTTACTTTACATTATGTGAAACAATAACCAACCATTTTAAGAAAATGTGAGATTTTCTTGGCGTGTGTTACATTTTCAGAAACAGAAAGGAAATATGAACATTTTCACAAAATAAAAACCGCTTATGAACTCACCAACATTATGCTGATTTTCAAACCGCTTGTGTTCTCAAGTCACTGATAGAACAGGTACTCGAAGATCCACTTGATCCAGGATGGAGTGTGTACAAGACCCGTTCGTTTTGTCTATGTTTATACTATGTATCACAACTGTATAACTATATCTTTTGAAACAAATGTAAAACTTTTCTATATGTAATGTAATGGTTCTTCTACTTTACTTACTATGTGCATAGGATTTGATACTCAATGTGGAGTCAACACCGGAAATGTTTCCGCCTTCGGTTTTCGGGGTGTGACAGATTGGTACCAGATCCCTTGTTTATAGTGAATAAAGTATACCAAACTATACATGGTATAAAACTATAAACACTAAAGGGCCTAAGTGCTCTGAAATAAAAGTATCTTCAAACTATAAGTATTTTCAAAAGTATATAAGTATACCGAGCCGTCGAGATCCGTAAATACAAGTAGAACAAAACATAAGTAAATGGGTGTTGTGTACTGTGCTTAAACCTGGGCAGTTATGTAGTCGTGTCTAGGATTGATATAGCCTGGCCAACTATATTCATTCGAGACACGGCCAACATGTGCTTGGGAGTGACTGTGGTATGCGACATGCCTAAAACTTACCCTAATACCACAAACATCGCGCCAGTGTAATAACGAATCATGAAATACTATGGGAGTATTTCTCGAGCAAATTCTTTGTAGAAATCCTCGTTCACGTATAAATCCTCGATCATTCCATTAGCGATAGTTTACCTGCTTTGATAACTCTTTCCTGCTTTATCGCTTATTCGGAATATATATTTGTCATATCTCTCGATTCAATTCAGAGGACTTATCATCCTCTCTTTCTTGATCTTATTAGATCAGGATGCCTCCCAGAAAGAGACCGAGCTCAAAGACCAACAACCCTCCACCACCACCTCCTCCTAAAATTGATCCCGTGTTATTCTAGACAGTTGTTACCGCCGCGGTGGCAGCTGCCATGTCCCAACTAAACACCGGTGGTTCCGGTGGTTCATGGTGTAGCAATCAGAATCAAGAAAGTAACCAGGAACACCGAAAGGAGGGTTCCTATAAGGACTTCATGAATGCGATGCCTTCATCCTTCGATGGCACCGGTGGTGTCATTTCCTTGTCCCGATGGTTCGAGAAAATGGAATCCATTTTCGAAATCTGTGCCTGTGCTGAGTCCGATAAGGTCAAATTTGCAGCCTATACCTTCAGTGATAAAGCTTTGACTTGTTAGAACGGCCGAGTCAAATCCTTGACCCTACCCGTAGCCAATGCCATGGGCTGGGATGCCATGAAAGAACTCCTCCTACCTGAATACTGTCCCCGTGGTGAAATGCAGAAGCTAGAGCATGAACTCTGGAACCTGAAGATGAAAGGTTCCGACATTGCTGCATACACTTCCCGCTTCGATGATCTTGCCCTTCTCTGTCCTAGTCTGTTCACTCCTGAAAGCAAAAAGATCGAGAGGTTTATTTCGGGGTTAACCAATCCAACAAAGGGTCATGTCTTAGCTGCTCGCCCGGATACATATGATAATGCTAAGACTTTAGCCCAATCCATAATTGACCACCGTAATGATGTCGAGGAAACCACTACCGCTCCTGAATCGACTAAAAGCAGTGGTGAGAAGAGAAAGTTCTGGAAGAAGAAGAAGGGTCAATCTTCCCACGGATCTTCCAAAAGACAGCAAACAGTAGCAGTCCATGCTGCTACTACCCCTGTTGCCGTTGCTTCTGTTGTGGGATCGACAGCTCTAACTCCTACTAGTCGGTATGCTGGTAATCTTCCCCTCTGTGACAAGTGCAAGTATCACCACAACCTTGGCCCATGTCGAGAACTTTCCTGTACAAATTGTGGTAAGAAGGGGCACACAGTCCGATTTTGCAAAGCTCCGGCCCAATCGGCCAATCAATCTTCGGGAGCAGGCGTTGGTCAAGCCTGCTACAACTGTGGTGAAGTTGGGCACTTTAAAAGGAACTGCCCCAAAAAGTCTACTGCTGATAACACCGGAAGGGTCCTCGCCATGGGACGGGAGGAAGCGGTCGCGGATCCCACTGTTGTCTTGGGTACGTTCTTTCTCGACAACTCATATGCTAGTATTCTTTTCGATTCGGGTGCTGAAAGGAGCTTTGTTAGTCATGCATTCAAACATAACCTAAAACAAAATTCCCAACCTTTAACCGAAACGTTTACCGTCGAGATGGCGAATGGTGAGAAAGAAAACGCGAGCGAAGTGTTTGTACATTGTACCCTTACCCTGAATGACCATTCGTTTCCTATCGATCTCATGCCGGTATCCATAAAGAGATTTGATGTCATCATTGGCATGGATTGGTTGAGTCCCAATCATGCGGATATCCTTTGTTTCGAAAAAGCCATCCGTCTCAACCTTCCTTCGGGTAAAACTCTAGTAATCTATGGCGATAAACTCAGTTCCAACCTTCGTATCATTTCCTGCATCAAAGCTCCAAAGCTCCTGCGAAAGGAGTGCATTTCATTCTTGGCCCATGTAATCAACGAGAAGCAGGAAGTTAAAGACCTCGCGAGCATCCCCGAAGTCTGTAACTTTCCTGATGTGTTTCCAAAAGAGCTTTCAGGAATTCCTCCCGAGCCTCAGGTCGAGTTCCGTATTGACCTAATTCTTGGAGCTACTCCCGTAGCGAAGTCTTCGTATCGCTTAGCTCCAGCAGAAATGCAGGAGTTATCCAGTCAACTCAACGATTTGCTCAGTAAAGGATTCATTAGACCGAGTTCCTCACCCTGGGGAGCTCCGGTTTTGTTTGTCAAGAAGAAAGGTGGATCCTTTCGAATGTGTATCGATTATCGTGAGCTGAACAAGTTGACCGTCAAAAACCGATATCCTCTTCCGCGAATAGATGACCTCTTTGATCAACTCCAGGGAGCCAGTTAATTCTCCAAGATAGACCTTCGGTCAGGGTACCATCAGCTACGAGTTCATGAGAGTGATGTGTCCAAAACAGCTTTTAGGACTCGATATGGACACTACGAGTTCGTAGTGATGCCCTTTGGTCTAACCAATGCACCGGCGGTGTTCATGGACCTGATGAACCGGGTGTGTCGTCCTTATCTGGACAAGTTTGTCATTGTGTTCATTCACGACATACTTGTCTATTCCCGAAGCGAAGAAGACCACAAAAAACACTTGAGGCTAGTGTTGGAAACTCTTCGATCCGAGAAGCTGTATGCGAAAGTTCCCAAATGCGAGTTCTGGATTCGGAAGGTAACTTTCCTCGGTCATGTAGTAAGCGAGGAGGGTATTCATGTCGATCCTTCCAAGATAAAGGCGATAGAGAATTGGTCAGCACTGAAGACACCCACAGAAATCTGGCAATTCTTGCGTCTCGCTGGCTATTATCGGAGATTCATCCAGAATTTTTCCAGAATCGCCAAACCTGTAACCACTCTAACACAGAAAGGTGTACCCTTTTGTTGGAGTGATAAACAAGAAACCGCATTCCAGACACTGAAGAAAGCCTTATGCAACACGCCTGTTCTGTCCCTACCCGAAGGGACAGAGGACTTCGTTGTCTACTGTGATGCGTCTACTCAAGGCTTAGGCTGTGTGCTTATGCAAAGAGGAAAGGTGATTACTTATGCTTCTAGACAGTTGAAAGCACACGAGGTCAACTATACCACACACGACTTGGAGCTAGGAGCCGTAGTCTTTGCGTTGAAGATTTGGAGACATTACCTTTACGGAACCAAGTGCACAATCTTCACCGATCACAAGAGCCTGCAACACATGTTTGACTAGAAAGACTTGAACATGAGACAAAGGCGATGGGTAGAACTACTCAGTGATTATGAGTGTGAAATCCGTTACCATCCTGGCAAGGCCAATGTGGTAGCAGATGCCCTTAGCCGAAAGGAGAGTGCAGGCCGTAAAGTGAAGAACCAGACGATGACCATCCATTCCAACCTATCTATGCAAATCCGAGAAGCCCAGTTAGAAGCCCTCAAACCCGAGAACATGTTGACCGAAACCTTGAGAGGAATGGAAAAGAAACTTGAGATCAGAGGTGACGGAGTCTATTGTTTCATGGATCGGATCTGGAATTCCAGGTTGGAGACCGTGTCCTGTTGAAAGTCTCGTCCTCAAAAGGCACTGTACGCTTTGGTAAGCGTGGGAAACTTAATCCGAGGTACATTGGACCTTTCGAGATCCTCGCCAGGGTCGGTCCGGTAGCCTATAAACTTAGTTTACCTCACGAGCTCAGTAACATCCACCCCGTCTTCCATGTTTCAAATCTCAAGAAGTGCCTATCCTATGAAACCCTAGTGATTCCTTTAGACGAGATCGAGATCGATGAAAACCTCAACTTTGTGGAGGAACCGATCGAAATCATGGATCGAGAAGTCAAACGTACGAAACAAAGTCGCATCCCGTTAGTGAAGGTTCGCTGGAATGCCAATCGGGGACCGGAGTTCACTTGGGAGCGGGAAGACTCGATGAAACAGAAGTATCCGCAACTCTTTCTAGATCCATGATTTGTATTGTTTCTTGTATCTTGTCTTGAATTTCGAGACGAAATTCCCTCTATCGGGGGGATAATGTAACAACCTGAAACTCCATATCACTTCTTGTAACTCAAATGGTAATCCAATTCGATCAACCAAACGCCGTTTCCAAATCTGTTTCCGATTTTGCCGTTTAATTAATTCATTAACTTGTATTGATCTAAAATGACTTAATGGGTGTCTTAATGCCATTTGAAATCATTCTAACACCCCATAATAGTTATTGGAATAATTCTAGAATCGACCATATCGGGTTACGGTAATTTGGTCGGGTGCGACCAAAAGCCCCGCCTAACGCCGGTATCGGGTAGAATTCCACCATGTCCAATTCCCGAACACTATATAAATTATTCAAAGCTTCCATTTGAAGCTTTTGGCCATCTTTCCTTAATCACTCTCCAACCTCTCTCCTCATCCATAATCAAAGGTCCAAAAACAAAGATTTAAGGCTCCAAATCAAAGAGGTAACATCCCTAACTTGTTATCTAACCTCTTTAGCCTTCAAATTGATATTTAAACAAGGATTTAGGACCTGGAACATGTGTTTACAGCCAAGGATCAAGCTTGGGCCGTAAACACTTAAAAATGGGGTTTTTGAGCCAATTAACCCTTCCAAATCATTGTTGGGACTTAGATACGACGTTGAGCCTTTCAAACCTGGACTTGAAACACCTTAAACATGAATTTTGAGGGACAAAAAAGAGTTTACGGCCAAGGCATGTTCATGGGCCATAAAATCCTCAAACATGGGGAGTAAACACATTTTTACATGTTAGATTGCCTTGAAACTTAACCAATAGCCTTGGAATAAATCATAGAACCATCTAAAAATAGTTTGGAGACCTTAAACATAACAAAACACTACATGTAGGAGTTTACGGCCATAGCATATACTCTTAGGCCATAAACTAATAAAAGTGTGCCAAATGATGCCCAAAATCCATCCCAAGGCTTGGAAAATTTTCTAGAATCACATGTGATTGTCCTAAGCACCTCAAATTAATTTTGGTTTAAGCTTGGGGGAGTTTAAGGCTGTAAACTCCATGTTTACAGTTGTGAACTCCCATAAATGGTGTATAAGTCCAAACTAATCATTCCAAGGCATTTTAGTAATTCATTCCAACAATCCCCAAGTCCAAACAAGCCATTAAACCCTCAAAATCACACCCACATGAGTTCACGGCCGTGAACTCATGTATGTGTGTGTTATATGGCCGTAAACTCATTTAAATGTTTACTCTTGGGGAGTAAACTCAAATCCCAAGTCCCTAGTACCATTACACGTCCGTAGATGTCACCCGGGTCACTCCAAACGCTCGTTTTGAGGTGTTTAACCTCGTTGGAGTGTAATGTTCCATATAATTAGTGAATGTAAATCTAATTAAATATATATGGACATTAATTCATTTTACATAGGGACATCGCGAGTAATCAAGCCCCGAACCAACGTCTAGCGTCCGAAACCGTCACATTTCCGAGTCTGGTGAGTTCATACCCCTACCCTTTTTCACTGCTTTCAGGGGGGAACACAAGCAAAGTACAAGGGTTTCTTGTACTCAAAAACTTGTTTTCGTGTGTGTGTTTCACATTTTATATGCTTTTAATACTGATTGATACAACTGATAACCATTCGAACATGTAGATCACGTAAACATATATTTGTGAAATAGGTTTTATAAACTGTTATGTTTCATATATTTCACAAATGATTTTCCACGTTTTATCAGTTAAAAGCATGACATTAGAACATATGAACATGAAATTTGTACACTGTTTGTCCTCGGTAACACACCACAGATATACACGAGTGGAGGACTATCATATTATTACTAGTAAATTTGTTATTTCGGTATGATTGGAGACACGTCCTCGGCGAACACTCGACAAAGATACGCGAGTGGAGGACTACACCCGTAACCAGAATCTCTAGGATTTAGAGAGCGTGACTTGAGTGTATAGATCTATACGGGGCTGACTACCCCACACCTGGCTGCTAGCTACAGCCGAACCGAAATGGTTCAAGGGTGACGAAAGTCATAAGAATATGGACTACTTATTGCCACAGGTTTAGTCTATAGTATGGTTATGGAACTCGCAATTAGGATAATAGAGATTTACTTATAGTAATAATGAACAACTTTATACACTTCACAAGATAACCAGGTTTCGGAATACATCTTTTACATTGATAACCAACATTCAGGAAAGTATGGGACTTTCCTGGGGAAACATTGAACATAACCACATTAATAGGAATACATCTTTTACATACGGAAACCAACATACAGGAAAGTATGGGACTTTCCTGGGAAACCTTGTACATAACCAGGTCTAACAAGAGTACATCTTTTACATAAGGTAATATACCATCAGGAAAGTATGGTACTTTCCTGGGAATCCTTTGGTACATAACTAGAACTATATAACAAAACAGATAACCGAAATGTACATTTTTCACAATAGTAAACGTGTTTTCAGTGTACAACTTTACTTTACATTACGTGAAACAATAACCAACCGTTTTAAGAAATGTGAGATTTTCTTGGTGTGTGTTACATTTTCAGAAACAGAAAGGAAATATGAACATTTTCACAAAATAAAAACCGCTTATGAACTCACCTGCGTTATGCTGATTTTCAAACGGCTTGTGTTCTCAAGTCACTGATAGAACAGGTACTCAAAGATCCACTTGATCCAGGATGGAGTGCGTACAAGACCCGTTCGATTGGTCTATGTTTATACTATGTATCACAACTGTATAACTATATATTTTGAAACAAATGTAAAACTTTTCTATATGTAATGTAATGGTTGTTCTACTTTACTTACTATGTGCATTGGATTTGATACTCAACGTGGAGTCAACCCCGGAAATGTTTCCGCCTTCGGTTTTCGGGGTGTGACAATGTATATATATATATATATATATATATATATATATATATATATATATATATATATATATATATATATTGTTGTTTATTTGAAGTGAGTGTATATTCCTTTTCTTCTAACACACTGATACAAGTATTCTATATAAAATACGTG